>NC_140590.1:1370000-2570000 GCF_964204655.1 Triturus cristatus | reverse complement strand
ACCCGTGAAACAAGCCACCATTACAACGCTGTCCAATACTCTCAACAAGCAGACAGATTGTCAATGTGGCACACAAAATGTAGATAATGTCCTGCTCTATGGCGCTCAAGGGCTCGGGTTTCCTGTAGAACATGTGGGTAGCCTGGTTCCCTGCCGGGGAGTATAGTAATACCCCACTGCTTGAAGGTTTCCGTGTGCCCTAAGATTTTGTTCATTGCCTCAACCGATCGCCAGGAGACCTTTGTGGTTTCAATTATTTGACCCTGGCCTGGTGCAATAAATTCTTTCGAGGTGATGTCTTGTGATGTTACAGCGTTTGACAGGCCTATAGCTTCTATCAGTTTCATGATGTTTCCGCGTTTTAATATGTCGCAACTTCCTTTGGACTTATACTCCGGATAGAAGAGCGTGGAAGTTGTAGCTCCATGAGAGAGGACCTCAGGAGGCTCGGATAGTGTCTCCGGCCCTGGCATACAGTCCATTGGGACAATTCCTGCAGAGGGTCCGAGGGTTGCCTCCTTCGTTACTTTGTGCATCAGTGTGGAGGTCAACGTGTTCAGTATTCTAGGGCTTTTTTAACTCTTTTGATTTGCACCGCTGCTAGTTGGCGCTTCGCCTCCCTTGCCCTGCACAAGTATAGTAGAGTTGCCCAGATAATCTTTATGCAATCGGCTGGCCTGGGCCTGATTTGGTATTTTAGTGCTACCAGGCAGATCTATAGGCCTGTTGTTCCTATGGCCCTCTGCCCTTGGCGAAGACTTGGGGTCCAAATGATCCAATTGAATGTTAATAGTTGGCTCTATTTTCCCCCCTTTTCTCATATGCTCAGGGTCAACCCTGGCAGCATCCTTTTCCTTCTCAAGGGTTGGGGAGCCAGTCTGATTTTGTTTGGCCTTGCCAGATGAAGTTGTTCCGATCTCTGTTTCCTTGGTTGCCTCGTCTGGTCTTATTTGATCTTTATGCCCGGTTGAGGCTGCTCGTCTATGGATATTGAATAGTGGGTAGAGACTCAGATCTTGCTTAGACCGGCAAATCTTATTGCGACCTTTCCCTTTTCTTTGTTTTTTCCCCTTGCCATAGGGATCTTCCATATCCTGATCTAATTGGGATGATGAAATGAGCTCTGCATTACCCGCAGCAGAGGATTTTTGTAAGTTGTTCATAGTTTTGCCAGTGGCTGATGTTTCCGGGGATAAGCACGTGGTCCTGCTTCTGTCCCCCCTAACCCTTAAGTTTGCCGCCACCATATCTTTGTTGGCGGGGCCTGTGGCGCCTTCTTTTATGCTTGGGAGGAGAGGCTTTGCAATTGTGATTTCTTTTAGATCCACCATCAAGTTTGCCATCATCTCTGGAAGCGTGCTCAGTTTCTCAATTATTGGTGAGCAGTCGCATCTTTGTGGCGGGAGGTCGGCGTCTGCTTGAGCCCGTCTAATCAAGTTATTTAGGTTGGTGATTTTATCGTCTATATTGGCGACATTCACCGCCAGTGTGTTCAAAAGGCTAATTTGTATGTCCATTTTGTTGGCTTGGTACATCATGGCATCAGCTGACCTTTGTAAAATGTCCAGAGCTGTGGCTCATGCCGTCTCCTGCATGGGATCCTCCTTCGTCCTCTCATTAGGGGCCGGTGAGGGCCTGGGTTGGTCGGGAGCATCTTTGCCATATGATGAGAGCATATTTTCCCATTCTTTTGATTCTAAAAAGGAGAGATCCCTCTCCACGGCACAAGCGTCCTCATCGCATCGCAAAGGCCTAGTCCAGCTCTGCCCATGATGTAAATGCTGGGCAAGATCTCTTCCACCGTCCCCCCAAAGTGGTGGATACTCTTGTGAAGAAGATGGTGTAATAGCGGAAGTGGCCGCTCCCCCTTCCGTTGTATCACTTGGGCTGCCCTTTATGCCTGTCTTTGTTGGTGAGTCAATGTGCTTGGGCGTAAAGTCTGGACTGAGGTGGGGGAAGGCTGCAGAATTGGCTGCAGAGTCACTCATTATCTCTAGGTGTGTTAATGCAGTCGTAATATGAGTACTCCCAACAGCAGCCAAGACTGGAGGTGGAACCCCTAGACTGCTCAGCGTAGTTGTACTAGGGTCGCCTCCCCCCTGTGATGGTTCCAGTGCATCAAACTTACTTATGTCTATGGCTTTGCTGATTTGTGGCTTGCCGATCTCAAGGTTGCCGCCTGAGCTGCCCTTGCAAATGGTCACTGTGGGGCTCAAAGGGATAGGTAGTCCCTTGATTTTTGTGTTACTCGAGAAGACGGCTGACCCTGCGTCTTTTAGGAAGGCAAATTTTGACGTTATTTTTGGTTGAATGCTAAATAATTTGTAGTGAGCGAAGCCAGCTTCCTGCGAGTGCAGATGGGAGGTGCTGGTGATGGAGCGGGTAAAATGTTTTCTATACCCAATCCATTTATATAAGTTAATATTAAAATGATTAATAATTAATTCTAATAACTAATTGATTGATGTGAAGGTACTAAATCAACCTTATTAACCAAGAGAATACACGTGGGAATGCATTTGCTTGGCTAAAGTTAATAAGTGAACTAAGTTGTATGCATATTAAAACGATAAGTGTTGCTTGAGCAGTGTTAATGTGATTTGCGCTTAAATAAACCAGCATTAACGGCTTTGAATGTTGCGTATGGCTAGATAAATGCATACACATAAGGGTATTAGCAAGGGAATAACATTGTTTTAATCGTTTCTATGTATTAATTACGATTTTGTGTTTCTTTGCTTAAAGTTGACTATTCTGGCCTACCAAAAGATGGCCGCCGACTGAAACCTAACTAAAGTACATGACTTCATCATTTGAACAATGGAGAAAGGCGCCTGCACTGACTTCGTTCTTGTCCTTTCCATGACCCGACAGACCAGGCCCATGAAGACTACCCTGGGCGAGGTGCCAATGTCCCTGAACGTGAAGCAATTGTTGCCAATGGGAAAAGTGAACCACCGAAGTCAACCTATTTCCAACAAACTGATACATTTTTGACCTGGGAGTGGTCTTTCCCATACATCTACTGTGACACTTCTTCCACATGAGAAAAATTTGAAAATGTTTCCTAATGTATTGAGATGTATTGGAATTTAGCCAATCATTTGCCTGGGAATTGAGAAAATGTTACTGTTATATGTAAATTTTAGTATAAATATTAGGAGTCTAGAGAGGGAAGGGCACACACTCTATGCTGCTGCTCTTCGCTAGAGACCACTTTGTGCCGAGCTTTGACGGAGAATCGATGATCAGAGATCCTTATGCTGACGGAAGAGGACGGAGACTTTAGAACTCTGATGAATTTTCTGAGGACCAGTTCTGACTTAGAAAACGACAATTAGCCAGAATAGGTGAATATGACAAAAGATGATATTGCATTATTAGGATTTAACCTGCATTTAAATTAGATGAAGAAAATCATTATTTGAATTACTGTGTCGGGTGATTATTTCTTTGAAATGTTTATTGATTAATTTGAGAGTTAGAAGTCGTTAAACCAAATATCAACTAAATGATCCAATTGACCTCCTGATGGAGGAATTGTTAGGGTGATTCAATAGAAGTGGTTTCCTCTATCAAAACGAACAGCTGTAGTTTGGGATTTGATATCCCTCTGTATGCACGGATAGTTTGAGAGAATGAATGTTGGTGTTATGGGCCCTACCAGCGCGTGATGTGTGTATGTGCGTGTGACTGAGAAATCATTCTGTCCGCGGAAGCAGAGGAAGATTTAGTAACCCGAACTGCACCAGTATTCTTGGTAGCTAGAGATGGTTTTTATTGTTTTGGTTTGAAGATTTTGGCATGTATATAGCTTATCGATTATTGATTGGTATTGATATATGTACTAACACTATATGTTGAAGTCGTCTTGAGTTTTATGTCGTTTGTACGGCTTCTGGGAGGTAGGAAGTCGGGAATTGGTAACAGTTCCGTAGCAGAGCAGAAGTAAGTGCTGCTCTGGGGAAAGACGGAATTGTGGTTGCCCGTAGGTACACGGGAGAAACGCGTGACAATTGAAGTTGCACGACGCATTGTCTGGGTTCGATTCGGTAGCATTGCCGAGTGTTACCATTAGTGATATTTTCAGTGTGAGAGAAGTGTGAATGATAGCAAAGGGTTACCTGTGAAATTTTGGTCTTAGGTACCAGGAAACTAATTGGCATACCGATAACGCTTATCACTGAAAAGGTAGCAGTTATTCTCTGAGCTTGTTAGAAGTACAAGGTAGAGGTAAGCGCTGCTTTGTTAACGTATGTTATAATTCTGTAGTAAGACAGACTGTTCGCTGTTCTCGGAAAAGACAGGATTCTGTGTGAATGGACTATATTTTCTTGCGTGAAAGTGCGTGAATAAAATAGCATTCAGATTAATTGCGGAACTCTGGATTTATTTCTCAGGAGCATTGCGTTTCCAACTATGGTGCACATGCATCAACATTCAGAAAAGCGATTCCTTATTAGCGATAAATAAGGAATCGTAATTAAGGAATCGCTTTTCAGAATGCATCAACAGATTCGCTGAAAAATAGCGATTTTTTAAAAATCGCTATTATTTACCGAATACACATTAGTGAGTAGTGTAAACACCGATTAGCAATTACCGAAATCGGTAATAGCGAAATCGGTAATAGCGATATCGCAATTACTGAAATCGGTAATAGCGAATTCGGTAATAGCGATTTTGCTATAAAACGGGTCGCTCTGGAACGTTCTGATGACATCACCACCAGGAAGTACAGCTGCCCCACCCTCATTCACACGCCAGAGGAGCACACAGGAGGAGCAACAGGAGCAAGCCTGATCCCATAGATTGACCACTGACAGGACTGTGACCCCATCCTCACCAGGATGGAGAAAGATGCACCATCCAGCGCAGAAGCTGCACGCAAGTTTTCCGACCGGGAGCTGGAGCACCTGATCGAGGGGGTGAGCAGCAAGCACGATCGGCTGTTTGGGAAGCTGTCCCTAAAGGTGCCCGAGTCTGAGAAGCGGCGCATATGGCTGCGCATCCGAGAAAGGGTAAATGCAGTTGGAGTGACGCCCCGCAGCATTGACGATCTTAAAAAGCGGTGGTACGACCTGAGGAAGCGTGCGAAGGAGAGGATTGCGGAGAGGCTCTGGGAGGCATCCAGAACGGGAGGCGGACCTTCCACAGTGCAAGCTAACACCGCCCTGGAGGAGCTGGTGGAAGGGACCATCGAGCCTGAGGCCGTCATGGGAGTGACCCAGATGGATACCTCCGGCGCAGCCACGAGTCCCCAAGGTAAGTTGCATGCCTGTGCCCATACCCAGCATTGCGTTAATCCATTCCCAAGCTCCCAGCATGTTCAGAGTGTGCATGCAGCTTTGCCCCACACAACTTTACTCATAACACTAGTGCATCATGGGAGTTGTAGTCAAGTCAGCCCGGTGTGCATGCACAGGATAAAATAGATGTAAAAATCACCACATCAGTACAAGCTGGATATAGACTGTTTATTTAGTGGATCACAGAGGGACATGTATGTTAAGAATACTACGTAGGTGTAACAATCCCACTAACCATGCACTGTTTCACACACAGATGCATCTCCTGGGGATTCGGACGACAGCGGGCGGCTGATCATTTCGGAGACACCAGCCGATTCGGATGTGGATACCACGCAAGATACGCATTCACCACCTCCACCAGCAACCACACCACCACCACCACCACCAGCACCAGCAACACCTGCTGCCGCAACAACTGCAACTAAAGATCGGAGGCGCAGGTCACAAGTTCCACCCATGCAGGTGATGGAAACATGCCAAACACCTGCTACACCATCGGGCCAAAGTCTGCGAAGCATCCCACCGCCTGCTGCACCACCAGCACGTGTCAGACCCCGACAGCGCCGCAGGTCTCTGCGCAGTTCACAATCCTCAGGCGACGTTGCAATCTCCCCAAATGGTGGCATTGAGGAAAGGATGCTGCGTGTCCAGCGCCTGCAGGGGAGACACATGGCTACAATTAGCTCAAACATAGCGCGCCTTGCAAAAGATATGCGTGCCATGACAGCGGCAGTGAGGGACATGACCACTGTGGTGGCAGAGGGCAATGGGTACCTGAGGGAGGACATACATGAGCTCACCCGTGCCATGAGGGAAGGCCATGAGAGCGAGAGGAGGAGGCACCGGCAGAACTCGGTCAGGTCCGCAGCCTCTACAAAGGCCATCACCAGGCTGAGCAACAGCACCGCAGTGTTGGCACGCCGCTCGGTGTCACTGCAGGTGGACCTTGGACACTTTTGCGGGGATGTAGCCAGGGCTCTAGGACAGGTCACCACTGCAGTAGAACACCTACAGAGCGGCACATTCAGTGCTGGAGCATTGGAAGGGGAGGACGGCAGTGAGGCTGCCTCAAGTGTGAGCAGTGTTTCGGTAGCAGAGGCCAGCACCAGGCGGCGCAGTTCCCGTTGCTCCACAGGGACAGGCCGTGGTGAGGTGGAGGAGACACCTGAGAGGAGGCTTGACGTTCGTGGCAAGCGCCACTAGACTAACTGACAGTCATACTTGACCGTGGTGGGGCAACCATGGTCCTCCCCTATTTGACGCTGCACAGCCGTGACAAAAACGGCCTTTTGTTGTAACAGTTTATTTGGGGATATATTATTTTATTGCTTGTTTGGTCGCACATGCCTCAGTGCTCCTGTGCATTAAACAGTAGCACCACCAATAATTTGTCATCTTTCATTCTTACCTGGTTCAGAAATGATGTTGCATGATGTATGTCCGCCTCCTATGGCCCTCTGCTGTGTTAGGGACGTGTGCCTGTCGGTGTTGGGCGGGTGGTTGGTCATCCCGGTAAATGTGATTCCTGTCCACCTCTATGGGTATCCCCCTTCTGGTCGCAATGTTGTGCAGCATAGCACATACAGCTACAATCCGGCAGCAGGTATCAGGTTTGTATAGCAAGGCACCGCCAGTTTTATGTAGGATTCTAAAGCGACTCTTCAGAATCCCAAAGGTCCTCTCGATGACATTCCTTGTGCTTATGTGGGCCGCGTTGTATCGTTGCTCCTGTGGTGTTGCTGGATTGAGGTAGGGGGTGAGTATATATTCCCGCAGGGCGTATGTACTGTCACCTACAAGATAGAAGCAAAGACTTAGCAACGGTGATGTTCATACATGTGTGGTGCTCATGTGTGGAAGAGGTATGTGTACGTACCAAGCAGGAGTCCCTCTCCAAATTCTCCGTTGAGTAGACGCCTGTGGATGCCACTGTGTCGGAATATGTAGGAGTCGTGTATGCTCCCCGGAAATTGTGCCACTAGGTCCATGATGATGTGCTTGGCATCGCACACAACCTGCACGTTGATAGAGTGGTAGGACTTGCGGTTCCGGAATATGTACTCATTGGCAGAGGGTGGACAGATGGGGATATGCGTACAGTCGATGCATCCAATGACATGGGGGAAATGGGCCACCTGGTAGAATGCCTGTTTGTTGTGGTCCAACTGCTGTGGGGTTGTGGGGAAGCTGATGTGGGTGTGGATCATTGTCAGCATGGCATCTATGAATTTCTGCAAGAAGCGTGAGAGTGCGCAAGGGAAACGCTTTGTGTGCTCTTGGCCGGCCGACTCCTCTCAACCCTCCCACTTTGTAAACCCGCGGCTGTTCTGCGCGCGCTTGTTTATTTCTACAACTGCTTGACTTTTTATGTTGTTTGTAACATTCTCTTTACAGCATTTGATGTTGTCATTGGTTTGGAGATCAGTTGACTGGGGGTGAGTGCTTGCAATGTTCAACACTCCGTCCATCATTTTCTTTGGTTTTGCTTTGTTCGCCATAAGTTAGCAGGGTATGCTCAGACGTGAGTCCCCGGCTCACTTTGCCACTGGATTCAAGCAAGCCTGGCTGAAGACGGCTGAAATGCCAGAAACCGGTCCTAGGAAGCTTGTTTCTTGTCCAGAGAAGACATGGCTTGGCAGTTCGGGCTGGACTGTTCCCATGAGGCACAGGGTCAGACTGATTTGCATATGGCCATGTCTGAACTGGGGTGGCAGAGTGGGCTAAAGAACAGTGGTGTATTAAACCCAGATCAGTTGACTGGGGGTGAGTGCTTGCAATGTTCAACACTCCGTCCATCATTTCCTTTGGTTTTGCTTTGTTCGCCATAAGTTGGCAGGGTATGCTCAGACGTGAGTCCCTTGCTCACTTTGCCACTGGATTCAAGCAAGCCTGGCTGAAATGCCAGAAACCGGTCCTAGGAAGCTTGTTTCCGGTCCAGGGAAGACATGGCTTGGCAGTTCGGGCTGGACTGTTCCCATGAGGCACAGGGTCAGACTGATTTGCATATGGCCATGTCTGAACTGGGGTGGCAGAGTGGGCTAAAGAACAGTGGTGGATTAAACCCAGATCAGTTGACTGGGGGTGAGTGCTTGCAATGTCCAACACTCCGTCCATCATTTCATTTGGTTTTGCATTGGTTTGGAGATGTCAGGAAAGTAATGCTGTCCGCACAGAAATCATTTCAGGACCCAAAGGTTTAGCGAGTCTTAATTTTTTTTACTTTCTTTTTAATGAAAGCATTTATTCCGTATGGTTTCACATGTTCAAACCAACTAAAAAAACAGCTTGCAGGACAACAACAAACGAAAAAACGTGAACATATTACTAACCTCTTATGCAAATAACGCCGAAAAAAAGAGAGAACTTTTTAAAGCAGCAAATTGTCATAACGTTTTTTTGAATTTTTTTTACATGCCAGTGCACAGCTGCCACGAGGCCCATGACATACTGGACACCTTAAGGCAGTTCTTACTTTTTCACAAATAGAACTTTGCTTTCTGGGACTTGAAGTTTTGGTCTTATCATTAGCGATGTAGGGTAAAAAATCTCAGCAAGCAGATTTCTCCCAGCAAGAAATAAAACTGAGAACCTGTTTTAAGACGTCACGCGTGACATTGAGCCCATCAACAAGCTCCTCCCTATTCTACATTATCCTGCGACCCCAGCAACATTTTCACCAATATTTCACTAAGTCCTGTCCTCCCTTCATCCACAGCATCCCTGTTTCATGTCACCTGGTGCACATTATCCAGTCCTCTCTCAGGCAATTCACCTCCTTGTTTTCTCAGTGTTGCGTAGCAGCCTGTAGTCTCCTGAAGCCCATCTTCCTCGTTGCATAGGGTTACATATGACTGTTCCTCGTTGCATAGGGTTACATAGGACTGTTCCTCGTTGCATAGGGTTACATATGGCTGTTCCTCGTTGCATAGGGTTACATATGGCTGTTCCTCGTTGCATAGGGTTACATATGACTGTTCCTCGTTGCATAGGGTTACATATGGCTGTTCCTCGTTGCATAGGGTTACATATGGCTGTTCCTCGTTGCATAGGGTTACATAGGACTGTTCCTCGTTGCATAGGGTTACATAGGACTGTTCCTCGTTGCATAGGGTTACATATGGCTGTTCCTCGTTGCATAGGGTTACATATGGCTGTTCCTCGTTGCATAGGGTTACATATGGCTGTTAGGGTTACATAGGACTGTTCCTCGTTGCATAGGGTTACATATGGCTGTTCCTCGTTGCATAGGGTTACATATGGCTGTTCCTCGTTGCATAGGGTTACATAGGACTGTTCCTCGTTGCATAGGGTTACATAGGACTGTTCCTCGTTGCATAGGGTTACATATGGCTGTTCCTCGTTGCATAGGGTTACATAGGACTGTTCCTCGTTGCATAGGGTTACATAGGACTGTTCCTTGTTGCATAGGGTTACATATGGCTGTTCCTCGTTGCATAGGGTTACATATGACTGTTCCTCGTTGCATAGGGTTACATATGGCTGTTCCTCGTTGCATAGGGTTATATATGGCTGTTCCTCGTTGCATAGGGTTACATATGGCTGTTCCTCGTTGCATAGGGTTACATATGGCTGTTCCTCGTTGCATAGGGTTACAGGCTGTTCCTCGTTGCATAGGGTTACATATGGCTGTTCCTCGTTGCATAGGGTTACATAGGACTGTTCCTCGTTGCATAGGGTTACATAGGACTGTTCCTCATTGCATAGGGTTACATAGGACTGTTCCTCATTGCATAGGGTTACATATGACTGTTGGTCTTTGCCCATTGATGCCTGTATATTCGTGTTCAGAATGCATTGGCTACTGTATGTTAGCTGGACTCTGTGAAAATTGTGGTAGACATTAAAGATGTAACAGTAATTAAATTAAAATCTACGGATTGTGTGCATTTGTTTTATATAAAAAAAAGTAAAAAACTAAATAAAAATAAATTCTCCTTCGTGGAGGGAAGAAAATAAAGAAGACTGAAAAATATCAGGTGTGACATCGAAGTAGGCTACTTTCTAAGTGGATGTGGAATGTGGAAATGTGGATTTTCCTGATCAGTTATGTCCCCTATCTTGGACCCCAACGATTCTATGTGCATGTCACAAGTACATGTGTGTTCCCTCCAGTTCCAGTTTCCAAGACGCAAACATATGTGTGTCTACCGTCGACATGTTCTCTGTCAGATCCGCCATCAATGGGCTGGATATTCAATTCCTAAGTATGAAAAGCCACCGACTTTATATGGCTAAGGTACTCCATTTTTACAGTTCAGGCAAGTAGGCCCGATTCTTTCCTCAAAGCCTTTCCCTGCTCTCTGTCTCTGACAGTTTCAGCTTGAGCTCGCATCTGTATCCATGAACTTTGTCCTACTCCCTGTGCAGCTAACGGTGCCTGCCTCGGCCAGTTTTCGCCTGCCTGCCAAGAAGCTGTATTTCACCTTCGAATTATCTAGTTTGCTCTTCAGCCGATGCATTCCTGTCTAGTGATTTAGGTAAACATTTCCTTTAGCTCACAGGCAAAGGACTCAGCCTTTCCGTCCTCCTGCAAGTGATTCATAGCCCTGTTGCCATGGAAAGTTTTCTGCCCCTCGCTTCTCATATAGACACTTAGACGCTTGTACACGCACATACAGTTAGTATAGAATAGATTCTGTCCGAGAGTCCTTCCTTGTGGATAACATAGTTCTCTAAACATAGGATGTTAGATATGATTTGGGATTAGGTTGACATGACCCCCTAGACTTCTCGTCTCCACATGTAGAGCTAAATGTCAAGTCCCCTTCACCCCCTAGTTGCACGTCAATCACACGTCATGCTGCTGCGCACGCATCCATGTTAAGTATTATCGTATAGATCCACCTATGTAAGATAATGAGAGCCAATCATGTTTCTTTTTGCTCCTTATTACGCCTAGTTTCAATTACGTATCACTATGTTAATTTATCTTATCAATTGTTACGCCTTTCTGCACTTGTTTCATTGTAAATGTATGACCTATAAAAGTTACTTCTTGTCAATAAAGTATTGTACTTCACTTCCTGAACCCTCGTGGTGACGGAACCTGAAGGCCGCGACTCGAGTCGGCCATTTTGAATGGAATAAAGCCCATTTAGAAAACCTCTTATACCACGGATTCTGCCTCTTGTTATTCTGAGCTATTTTACTTTATTTTAAGGATTCCGTATGAAATTCAGTTTCGGTAAAAAGAATATTTACCACATAATGGCGCCCGAACAGGGACACTTTCTCATCTCACGCGCCGGCGGTGCGTTGCAGGCCCGGTCTCCTGCCACAGCTGGACGGACCATAAACGCGTACCAGCAGGATTTCCTGTAAGCTCCCTCCGGTCAAGCGGGGGCGACTGAGGCTGCGATCAACCCAGACGAGGCGGTGAGAAGTGCGAAGTATCCCGACCAGAGCCTAGCTGAGAGAGCAAGATCCGAGGTATACAGAAGCCCACCAGGTTTTTTCGAAATCCCGATGTCCAGAGGGTCCGCTATCCGCAGTCATCGAGTCCTGTCCATTCTCGGAGGCCTTCCGTTTCAAGGAGCTACTCGGTGAGTACCATCGCCGAGGAGGCGTGTTGACGCGCACATAGGTTGTGCCGGTCAAGACGGATTTGGGTACACAAATCCGGTCTGCACTGTTTAGCAGTGTATATGTACTGTTTAGCAGTATATCAAGTATTCCGAAGTATTCAGTTATTGTCAAGAATTCAGCGTGGTGATTAGTTAGGCAGACTGTCATCATTGTCGGTTATTGTTAAAATGATTAATGTTCAATGTTTAAAGTGTTCAAATGTCTTGCATATTGTGGTATGAAAGATTGTTCTTTGTTCACTGTTCATTATTGTGTTTTTCGTATTAAGTGAATTCAAGAGTAAGTATCAGATCAGTTGTCAATATGCCGCTCTTCTCGAAGTTAAGACAGATTACTACCAGAAAAGGGGTGCTTGAAGAAGCAGTTCCTATTCCTCCTAGGGACACTCCAGGGCATTTTATGTACCACAAGCATGGCTTAGATGCCATATTGTTTCTTGATCTATGGGTAGATTATACCAAGGGATTGCCGGAAAGTCAAAGGTGGCCCGCAGCGGGAACCTGGGATGCAGAGTGCATCATGAAAGTGGAGGAAGAGTTATGGAAAAGAAAGGTCAGACAGTCACAGAAAGACGCTGTTGAGTTATGGCGTAAAGAATCTCATAGACGTACAGAAAAAGCACGTAGACAAGAAGAGAGGAGTAAAGAAAGTTCAAATAAAGTTCAAGAAAATCTATTAATTGAGGAAGGTATCCGAGTGAAGTCAGAACAAGTAAATAGACAAAGAAATGCTCTTATGAATGGTATGTATCCCCTTCTAGCCGAAGGACTACCAAAAGCTGTTCCAGGGATGCCAAAAGACTTGCCACCCCCGTTATTTCCAATTAAGGTACATCAAAAAGGGCATCCCAGAACCGCAGAAGATGTTTTTCTTTCCTCATATCTAGACGACACAGCTCCCGAGTATACTAACGCCACACTACATAGACCGTCTGGCGGAGGGGTTCAACGTCAGGATCAGGTATCCGACCCCGTGCAACAGCAAGTCCCGATACAAGCTTCGGCAAGCACATCTGTCCCCGCAGTCGATTCTACAGTGGTATCGACACCCATAGTTGCTGTGTCACGTTCAACGAACCCATTCACACCCGATGCCCCAGATGGGGCCACGGGAGGTGCTAGCAATACCTTTACACCACCCAGAATAAATAAACTTGTCTTTCAAGAATCAGCGCATTCACGTACACCTAAATTCGTAAGTGAACGTACGCTTAAGGAACTCCTTGTAAATTGTAGATATGACCCGGTGGTTGGTAAAGAGGACGAAATGGTCCTGGCATCATTACGCATCAGGCGAGCCGCAGAGTATTTAGCAAGGTTACCAGGAATGACTACGCATCTAGATAACATATACCATTTTGTTCAAACAGGACGAGATCCAGGATGTATTAACAGAGCTATGGAATTCCAGAAAGTAGAGATACAGGGGGAACTGTTACGTTTCCTCATAAACTGTGTGATCAGAAATCAAGACCGTCCGGGGGTAGACCCGAATGCAATGCTTATTCTTACAAGATGGAGCCAGAATATATCAGAAGGGAGACACGATAAGCAAAATTGTATAATAGCCATGTGCCGAAAAATCCGTAGAGAAATAGAGCGTATTCATGAAGAAAGATTGGGAACAGACGAGTTCGAGCAAGATGAAGTGTCCGAATCAGGGAATTCCGCAAGACAGTCAGAGACCATAGCCTATGTAGGCAGAGGAAGATCCTGTGATAATGCTAGATGTTTTTCTGATCCCATACACTCTGTATGCCCAAATAATAGCAGAACGTATCCGACGCCTGTAATAAATCTGAAGTCTCCTGAACATTTGTTTCAAGCCGCAGATAAAATACTACGAGAACGAAGGGGTTACCACCTCCTCGATTCCATGGATGAGCAAGAATTAGCCAGATCAGCTGTTCACTGGATTGACAGTCCTGAAAAATACGGTGATGAGACCGTAGCACACACGTTTTTTAATCTCAGTGCAGATGAACAACGTTTAGCTGGAATCTATATGATTCAGCAACTCCTTATATTATATAAGAGCCAACATGCTGACCCTGGTCCTTTACCTGATATATTAACGGAACTACTCACGAACAGATGGAGAGGTTCTAGTAACAAGCTAATTAAAGAGATATTAGTGTCACGTAAACAGTATGTCCTTTTTGTAAATCCGGATTCTCTCTCGCTGCCCCACAGAGAAAGAACGCCGTACTATATGGATAGACAAAATCCTTTACGAGAAGTGCACCCAATAAAAGGCGAAGACAATGAGTTTCACCGTGTATTTGTTTACACACCCATATCAAAAATGGAATTATTAGAAATGAAGAAAGTAGTACCTAGTCATGACAAAGACCCAGCGGGTTTCCACCGAGAAATTAAAGACATGTTACTAATGGGAGAGTACACCTTTCCTGATATTATGACGATATTAAAGGTGCTTTTGCCTGCTGGCATCTATGAAAAACTGAAAGAAAAAGAGTGGGAAGTGGGAGACCAAAAGATAGACTGGACAGCATTAGCAGAGGAAGAAAGGGCCCGAACTGCAGGTTCAGGGCTCGGGGATAAAGTTAAACTGTTACCAGGTTTACTAGTACAGGTACTGCCACGTCTATTAACTACAAAAAAGGAAGATTGGGGTGCAATCACAGCCTGCAAACAAAAGCAAGATGAAGACACAAGCGATTATTATGCTCGATTTGAAAAATGTTTTGGTATAAACAGTGGTATAAAAGCAAGTAGTGACTCATATCCACATTTATTTGTGACAAAATTAGTGGAAAATGCATTGCCTCCAGTGAAGAATAGAATATTGAAATTCGAGAGTACCTGGCAAAGTAACACTCCGTCACAAATGCTACAAATGTTACAGTATCATCACAATAGAATTAGGGATGAACAAGAACACGAGCATAGACGCATGAAGGATACAAAAATGAAAATGCTAGTTTCTCAGACAGTACCAGCAGAGGGTCACAAAAAGGGTGTGACACATTCTGGTGATTCTGCAGCTCCTGTAAAAGGAACCTGCAATTACTGTAAGCAACTAGGCCATTATGTACACGATTGTCCAGTCCTGAAACGTAATATAGCTACAGGTATTGCAAAAGAGAGACCACGATTAGTTAGGCAAGATCAGAATGAACAAGGAGCTATGCAGCATGGACAGTCCATGCCAGTTCAGCAACAGTCCATGCCAGTTCAGCAACAGTCCATGCCAGCCTCACAGCAGCCCATACAGTTTGTGCCAGCTGCACCACCGTTGCCTGCTACTGCCACACAAACCACAACACGACAAATGTATCAGACTGCACAATATGAATATCCTGAGTATCAGCGTTACGCATGAACAAGCCTAGAGAGGGAAGTTGACTTACCGCTCATCGAGATTCCTGTAGATCAAGAAGGACCGTATGTACATAGTGAATTGTTAGGTCAAGATAGAAAATTCTTACTCGATACAGGGGCAAGTCGAACAACTATAAAACGTAGTGAAGTTCCAGGGGCACCCCTCTCAGGCTCTCAAAATGTTTCCCTTGGTTTTTCAGGAAAACCTATTGTTAATGAAGTATCACAGCCTCTCCCACTTACGATAGGACCTTTGACACGAACTACAGATTTATTGCTTACTAAATCATGCCCAGAAAATCTGTTAGGAATTAAAACTCTGAAAGCACTAGGAGCCATAATATGTTGTTCTCCGGAAGGAGTAAGGTTGTTTCTACGTGATTTTAAAGGTCACTATGTGTCTAGGGACATGGATCCCCGACTACAGACTTTACCAGTACATCTATGGGCACAAGGCCCTACGGATGTTGGCTGCATGAACATTACACCATACCGAGTCACATTGAAAGCAGGAGTGGTACTACCACGAATGCGACAATACAAGTTACCACATGATGCTGTAGTGGCTTTGCTGAAAATCATTGATGAGCTAATTGCCCAGGGAGTAGTTGTAGAAACAGACTCCAATGTATGTAATTCACCGATAATTCCGATTCTTAAACGAACTGATCCTACTGCCCCACCAGTATACCGATTGGTTATTGATTTGCGTGAACTAAACAAGTGCATTGTACCACAATTTCCTGTGGTCCCTGATATATCATCATTATTGACAGCAATTGATTCCGAAGCAACACTCTTTACTGTAATTGATCTCAAGAATGCCTTTTTCAGCGTCCCAATAGATCCGGAAAGCCAATATTTGTTCGGATTCAGTTTAAATGGGCGCAGCTTTAAATTCTCACGCGCTCCCCAAGGATTCACAGAAAGCCCCAGCATCTACAGCCAAGCACTGAAACGAGAACTTGACAGTATCCACATGCCAGTCAATACTGCACTGCTTCAATATGTTGATGATCTGCTGATCACCGCGAGAAGCGAACCTGAATGTGAAAAGGCTTCTCTGACAGTTTTACATTTTCTAGCCGACAAGGGGCACAAGGTGTCTCCTTCTAAGCTGCAATTCTGTGTCCAGCGAGTTATTTATCTTGGTCACTCGCTGTCCAAGGAGGGAAGGCAGCTTACACCCGACCGCATTCAGTTAATTGCTAACATGTCAATACCCCAGACCCAAAAGGAAGTGCGGGCTTTTATAGGCCTCACTTCATATTGTAGGCAGTGGATCCCTCAGTACGCATTTCTAGCAAAACCACTCATTCAGTTAACCACACAGGAGGCAGCCACATCGACTGTTCTCCCTTGGACTCAGGAACATACACAAGCTTTTGAAAGCCTAAAGGAAGCTTTATGTCAAGCACCTGTTTTAGCAACACCATGTTATAGCAAACATTTTACACTCTTTGTTACAGAGCGTGAAGGTACTGCCTTGTCAGTACTCACTCAGGATCAAGCAGGATCACGCAAGCCATGTGCTTATTTTTCCAGTACATTAGATCCCGTAGCTCAGGCTTTGCCTGCATGCCTGAAATCAGTGGCGGCGACAGCTTTAGCAATCAGACAAAGCGATGCCATAGTATTAGGACATCCATTGACAGTACAAGTACCACATGCAGTAGAGGTTCTTGTGAACCGAACACAAACACAACACTTGACCATAGCAAGACTTACCGGTTATGAACTGACATTGTTTCAACCACACATAGAGATCCGACGGTGTAATACATTGAATCCTGCTACACTATTACCTGTAATTGGAACAGACCCACTAGCTCATGATTGTGTTGAAATCATTGAAATAAAGACGAAACCTAGACAAGACTTGACAGACGTTCCATTGTTAGATCCAGACCTGACGTTGTATGTAGACGGATCGTGCATGAGAACAAGTACAGGAGATTTAGTGGCCGCGTATGCAGTCACAACAGACACTGAAGTTATTGAGACAAATTGTATAGATACTTTGTCAGCCCAAGCAGCAGAACTTATTGCTCTAACACAAGCCTGTATTCAAGCCACAAATAAGACCCACTGCTATATCGATTATGAAATGTAAAGCACACACGAAGGTTACTGATATCATTTCTCAAGGCAATGATTTAGCTGACAGAACAGCTAAACAGACTACTCAGAATCGCACATTGGACATGACAAAGCCAATAGTTCAGACACCAACACAGTGTATGACAATTAAGGATCCCGCACTTGACGTAATTGACATACAGACACATGCTACTGCAGAAGAATTAAAGAAATGGACTGAACTAGGAGGGATCCAGACAGATCAGGGATGGATGACGAAGGAGAAATCTGTATGGTTTCTTCCTGACTCTATGGTCCAAGCCATTATAGCTACAATTCACAGCCCGGCGCATTTAGGAGAAAAAGCTATGCTAGATAGCATTCAACACATTTGGTTCAATAAACATTTACGAGCAGCAGCTAAACAAAAGGTCCGTACCTGTATGATATGTTGTCAGTTCAACCCGGGAAAAAGTGTTCCCGTAGAACAGGGTGGATTCCAGACTCCTGATCATGCTTTTGAAGTGCTCCAAATGGATTATATCCAGATGGAACGATGTCGAGGATTCAAATATGTTCTTGTAGTTGTCTGCGCTCTCTCCCGATGGACTGAGGCGTACCCAGTATCAGATTACACGGCCCCGACTACTGCCAAACAGTTAGTTCGAGAATTCTTCCCACGGTACGGGCTACCACGTGTTGTATATTCAGATAACGGCCAGCCTTTCTCATCCGAATTAATGAAACATGTCTCACTTTTGTTGGGATATCAGTGGAAGTTCCACTGTGTCCGACACCCCGAGGCAGCAGGTCTCGTGGAACGACATAATCAAATTTTGAAAATCAGATTGTCTAAAATATGTAAGGAAAAAGGTGTTGACTGGATAGTAGCCTTACCAGTTGCACTATTTTACATAAGAATGGTAGCACACTCTCGAACAGGGCTATCCCCGTATGAGGTGATCTTCGGAAGGCCACCAAATATGTGGGGGACGCCTGTACCACGTAAAATAACTGATGTTAATTGTAATATGCTGACAGATTACCTGGCTTCCTTGATGTCTGCACTACAATCTTGTCGTTCACAGGTAGCTGCAGCTTTTCCTGACAACACTGAGGTGAAACCCCATGACGTTGCTCCGGGGGATCTGGTGTTTGTGAGGAATTTCGATCGGAAAACCCAATTGGAGCCCAGGTGGAAAACACCGAAGCTAGTCCTGCTGACCACAAGAACAGCCGTGAAAGTGGAGGGCCGCAAAGGATGGATACATTCCAGTCACGTTAAGAAATTTCATGGACTATCCTCGGATATAGACACTGTGCCCTGCACTCCCTCACAGACTGATTCAAAACTTCCCTTTGTTGAAAGGAATGACTCTCAGAACTATAAATTAAAACTTAGGCCCAAACAGTCGAGCAATTTGATTGTTTAAGTCCTCTCCAAGGTGAAGCGGTTGAATTGTCTCTGACATGTATCCCTTGGACCTGAGTAGAGAAAATACCAGAGAAATGTTGAAACGACAGGCGTATTGTAAATCACTGCGTAGCTACTGTGTGAGGACGTTATTAATTCTGTTTTTATTGAGTGTTTTAATAATCATTACGAGTGTGATTTTGCACATATATCATCCTATTTCTAGACATGTTTATAATATTACTGCTGAACATTCTTTTAGTGACCTACCGCCACATGAATTATCTTATAGACTTGCGCTGCGCAATAACACCTTCATTAGTATGTTACATCATTCCCATCAGACTAGTAATGCCACCAATTGTTGGGTGTGTGGCCGACTCCCTCCCTATCAGAATAACAAAGGAGTTCTGCCTTTCTTTCCACATCCGTTCACACACAATGGCTCCTGTGGAGCATGGTTTAGTTTACTAAATTCCATAGACCCAGACACAGCAGTTTATCAACAACATTGGATATGGGGAAATCTGAATCTAGTTTTATTCAAAGTCTGTCACCCTAATAAGGAGGGTCACCCCAGTAGAACAGGAACTGATTTAGAAAATGAAGTGTATAAATTAGGTAATTTTACGCCTAACCTCATGATTTTGAACGTCAAATCCGAAGTTGAATTAATTCTGCCCACTATGTCAGTATTTCCAGTTAAGGGTGAATTATGTGTGAGAAAAGTTGGTTCCATACACATGGGCCATAGCAAATGCGTTACTACAGTAGACTATAGTGATCAAGGGAAATCTTCATTTAGAGCTTCTCGCCATTCTTACTTTATATGTGGTCAGACGGCATATATGCGTCTGCCTCTAGATTGGGATGGTACCTGTTACATAGCATTCCTTTTGCCACCTGTTTTCCTAGCTCCCCCTGATTATTATCGAAATGTTCATTTAGTACACAAAAGAGAGCGTAGAGATCTCCCAGTTGTCGATTATACTGAAACGGCATGGGACAAGTATGTAGATTTCAATAAAGGTATCTTTCCTTATATAGGTACAATATCAAATAGTAAGCTGATACGCAGACTCACCAAGACTCTTGAAGCTGTAGTAAACGAGACTATAGCCGCCCTAGGCAATCTGACAGAGGAACAATCAGTGATGAGAATTGTTGTTCTCCAGAATCGTCTTGTCCTTGACGTCATCCTGGCCGATAGGGGCGGAGCTTGCAGGGTCATCGGATCCAGCTGCTGCGTATTCATACCAGAAAATTCGCCATCTGTATATAAAGCTATAACACACCTTCATAAGATTGTAAGCCAGATACACGAGAATCCAGGCACTTGGACGTGGTCCGGGTGGTTTTGGAGTGTGATATCAGCCTGGGGATGGAGAGTTCTATCCTTCCTAGGTATTGGCCTTCTTATGCTCTTCAGTTGTTGTTTATGCCTACAATGTGGACCAGCGATTTGTGGTCTGTGTGCCACATCATGCATTCCATATCAAAGTTCTCGTTCAAAATGCCGGAAAAAGAAGGAAGAAGAAATGATGCTCCATGAGCAAATCGATGGAATAATGAAGATTGATATCTCTTGAAGGGCAAGTAGGGGACAAGGAGGGAATGTGGAAATGTGGATTTTCCTGATCAGTTATGTCCCCTATCTTGGACCCCAACGATTCTATGTGCATGTCACAAGTACATGTGTGTTCCCTCCAGTTCCAGTTTCCAAGACGCAAACATATGTGTGTCTACCGTCGACATGTTCTCTGTCAGATCCGCCATCAATGGGCTGGATATTCAATTCCTAAGTATGAAAAGCCACCGACTTTATATGGCTAAGGTACTCCATTTTTACAGTTCAGGCAAGTAGGCCCGATTCTTTCCTCAAAGCCTTTCCCTGCTCTCTGTCTCTGACAGTTTCAGCTTGAGCTCGCATCTGTATCCATGAACTTTGTCCTACTCCCTGTGCAGCTAACGGTGCCTGCCTCGGCCAGTTTTCGCCTGCCTGCCAAGAAGCTGTATTTCACCTTCGAATTATCTAGTTTGCTCTTCAGCCGATGCATTCCTGTCTAGTGATTTAGGTAAACATTTCCTTTAGCTCACAGGCAAAGGACTCAGCCTTTCCGTCCTCCTGCAAGTGATTCATAGCCCTGTTGCCATGGAAAGTTTTCTGCCCCTCGCTTCTCATATAGACACTTAGACGCTTGTACACGCACATACAGTTAGTATAGAATAGATTCTGTCCGAGAGTCCTTCCTTGTGGATAACATAGTTCTCTAAACATAGGATGTTAGATATGATTTGGGATTAGGTTGACATGACCCCCTAGACTTCTCGTCTCCACATGTAGAGCTAAATGTCAAGTCCCCTTCACCCCCTAGTTGCACGTCAATCACACGTCATGCTGCTGCGCACGCATCCATGTTAAGTATTATCGTATAGATCCACCTATGTAAGATAATGAGAGCCAATCATGTTTCTTTTTGCTCCTTATTACGCCTAGTTTCAATTACGTATCACTATGTTAATTTATCTTATCAATTGTTACGCCTTTCTGCACTTGTTTCATTGTAAATGTATGACCTATAAAAGTTACTTCTTGTCA
Organism: Triturus cristatus; assembly: GCF_964204655.1. Lineage (NCBI taxonomy): Eukaryota > Metazoa > Chordata > Amphibia > Caudata > Salamandridae > Triturus > Triturus cristatus. The sequence continues at coordinate 2,548,646 of NC_140590.1, read as the reverse complement.
ATAAAGTATTGTACTTCACTTCCTGAACCCTCGTGGTGACGGAACCTGAAGGCCGCGACTCGAGTCGGCCATTTTGAATGGAATAAAGCCCATTTAGAAAACCTCTTATACCACGGATTCTGCCTCTTGTTATTCTGAGCTATTTTACTTTATTTTAAGGATTCCGTATGAAATTCAGTTTCGGTAAAAAGAATATTTACCACAGGACATGTGCAAGAGAAAAGTTCTATCACTCACACTCACTCAGTAAATACAACCAATACCCAAAGGGGACTGACCCATTAGCTCATGCAGAAGGGCTGGGGTGGGCAGAAGCATTCTCATTTTGAACAGACCAATGGGTGAAGAGGGGAGTTGATTGGTGTCTCCACAAATGCATTGTTTCCAGCACGTCTGTCAAGGGCGTCCTTCAATTGCGAACCACACAGGAGTAGAATGACGTAAGTTCCCAATGCCCTTCTCGGAATCTTCCCCACTAGGTTTCTTTAGTTCCACCTTCGTAGGTAAGTGCCGAGGGGGGAAAGGGGATGGGACAGAGAAGAGACAGCTCCAAAACACTGCAGTTCAGCACGAACTTCCTTCCTCACTTGTAGTGTCTGCTGCAAACCAAACCTGGGTTAGATAGTTAAACTTTCTTAACTTACTTGCATTCTGTATTTAAAGATAACTTATCTTACCAGGAAGTGTGTTTGGACTTGCCCCTCTTCTACTTCTCTTTTGTGTCGAATGTGTCTGTAGAGAAGTCTTACTCTATTCTTGTTCTATCCTCACAGGAACGCTACTTATTCACTGCTCTGTGGAAAGTGAGAAAACAAGGTGAGTGTACATCGTTCTTTTTTATATTCTGTAAAACTGACGTTTGCCCTTCTCTAAGAATACTCACTGAATAGTTTTAGAGTTGTTTATTAATTGGAGTCTGAATGGTTAATAGTTCCTGAATATTGCCTCCACTTTCAATCTGGAACCTTTCTATATATTGTTTTTATTTTTCAGGTGACAAGTTGAATCGCACAACGTTTTAATGTTTTTTAACCAATTGAGAAGGCAACTTAAGATTTTTAATGGACTAGCCAGTGTCCGCTTTCTTTTATTGTATTTCCTTATTATTTTAGCGAAGCGAGTAATGCGTGTTCGCATTCGCTAGACTTGCCCCTTAATGTGTTTTTAAGAGAGAGAGAGACGCGTCTTAGTTGTTGCCGGCAAGCTTTCTGTCAATGCGTGTAGCGCGTGTGAGATTATGCGCTCGCGCGTCTCTTTTCCAGCCGGCAAGAATTCCTGTCACCACATTAGACGCTTTTAGATTAATGAACTCACGCATCTCTCTAGCTTCCTTTGAACAACGGCATGAAGACTCGATGCCGGCTTGTTCTTGAATTTCAACTGTTTAAACACCAGCGGGAATATTATTAACGCGGCGAAAAGAGAGAAGTCGCCCGCGTTTCTCTATTGACTTTTACCACAGTTCTTTCTTTAAATAACAGTCTTCACTTCTGCTGAGGGATTGTATTTATTAGTAGTTAATTCCCCCACATATTTATTTCAGCTGCTGAAGGTTAACTAAATTCAATGTTAGCTCTTTACCAAGTCTTGAATACAATGCTCAATTAAACTTAGACATTTCACACTAACCTTAGGTTGTTATACCGACGAAGCTAACCCCGAGAAAGACGACACTACCCTTACTATCTTTCACGACGCAAGAAACAGGTGCTGCTCCTTGAAGAACCAGAACCTTTTGGGTCTGGCGGTGCAGGGTACGCCTTAATCTCCTAGGTTCTCCTGCTCAGCTACACAGAGACACAGGGACACTCCGTCGGCGTAAAACATCAGATTTTATTAGCTGCAGCTAGTACAGTTGTCCTAGAAGTACACACGGTATGTTCTCAGGAGACTGCCACTTCACTCCGTGGCGCACAATCTTATATAGGTCATACGTGAAATATACATTAACCAAGAACACACCTAAAGCATATAGAAAGAACCAATAAGAAAGGTTGGAAAATAGAACAGAACCAATAGGAAAGGTTTGAAAACAAAGTATCGGGTAACTCGAAGAGCCTCTCCTCCAACTGTGTTTGTCACCCCTCCCCAAGAACTAATTCATTAACAGGTTTGTGGTCGACTCGTAGGTGACGAGATACGTTCGTGTGTTTTGGAGGACAGTTGTGAAACAAGAGAATACGAACAGAAGACAGCGAAGGCCAGACGATAAGATAAAGTCAGAAGACAGATAGTTGAGACAGGGATTAGAAAACCAGACAGGGATTAGTGTACTCGGCCAGTGCTAACATTAGTCTTTGTAAATAGAGGCAGCAGGCTTATTTTGACACGAAGCTGCAGAAAAAGCAGAAAAGACTATGTTCGCCGTGCTGCCTGAGTGAGGGCAATACAAAATAACGGCGGAGCACATAATGGCGGGTCTATTCGATCACGAACGAAAATCGAATTTCCTCATCCTGAAAATCTTCAGTGAAGTGCACCATGGAATGTTAGAGCACACCTCACCAACTGTCATTCACAACAAGACTAGACTGCTAAACAGCAGTTTGCTGCTGCAGCAAGTTGGCGGCCATGTTGGAATTCCTACGATGCCAACAAGCACTCCAACTCAAGGAATTAACTGCTTTCTCTGTTTGTAATGAAAGAATAGAGGCCACGGAAGCAGAAGGAGGAGGAAACCTTCCGTGATTCCTGACAACGACGTGTAAACTTGCACTGGGGTGCTTTACTCCCCATTATCAGGAAAAACCTTTCAAGAGAAGGATTGGGAGGCGCAAAAGACACAGAACTCTACCCAATTTCAACAACTATCTTATCAATATACCCAAAACGCTTGTCGTGACCCATCAAAAGAGCCAATTTCTTTTGGTCCGATGTCAAAAGGGCAACAAAAAAATAAATAAACAGGATATATTTAATTGATCAGCTAAAAAAACGCAAGGAATCTATTTTTTAAAAGTTGAATAAGTAAATGCTCCTATCAGAAATAAGAACCTTTACTCCCTGAGAAATCCTCTTGTGCCGATTTCCATACATAAACAAGCGTGCGCACCTTGTGCTGAAGGTTTAAAAAAAAAGGCATGCAGGCTGCAGTGGGAAAGGGAGGTGGAGGGGTGCACCCACGAGTGGTGCGCACGAGCTGGGGAGAGCAGTCTGCTCTTTTTCGAAGCACATACTCATGCTTGTGGCGCGCCCCTGTGTGTTCCCGCAAGGTGTATGCTGCCACAAGCACGAATATGTGCTTCGAAAAAGAGCTGAACGACGGCTAAAGTCTCCTATGCAATGCATGCTCGCTGCGTAGGCGAGACCTAAAAAAGGGGACAGGCCCAGAAATATTAAAGGTCTCTTTTGGGAGAACCTGACTTATGGCTATGACATTCTTTTAGCTGAAAGAGATTGGCCACCTACTATTGTTATGGAGTGCCCAAAGGGAGAAACGGTAATTATGCCAGCCTTTTCCGCCCTCGTTCCCCAATACATATAACACACATGCACGCAGGAGTGGGCGGTAGCCCTTGCCCCTGCACTATATCGCAACCATGTTGGATGCGATGAAGAATCAACCTACCACGTGATACCATTAAAATCTACTCCAAATCCAGAGATAATATCCAATAAAACAGGAAGTGAAAAAACAGGTCAGGGAGATCTTAAATCAACTTGAATATCAGGGTGTGATTGAAACTTGCACCTCTTCAATGAATAATCCTTTGTTTCCCGTAATGAAACCCGATAATTCATACTGTCTAGTTTTAGATTACAGACACCTAAACTTATGCACAAAAACGTTTGCCTTACAAAAGCACACAGTGTCGCATTAATGAATACCATTGTGCGGAAAAAATGTAAAACAACACTAGATATCTCAAATGGATTTTTGTGCAAAAATATAGCGCCTGAGAGCAGATATTTGACAGCATTTTCAGCGCTGGGGTCTCAGCGTCAATTTTGTCGACTCCCCCAGGGGCATAAAAACAGCCCAGGATTGTTCTCAGCTAGGGTAACTGAGTTACTCCAGAATCAGGATGAAGAGGCATTTTCCTATGTAGATGATATTTATCTGACGGATGATGACATAGAGGCACACTTGACCAGGGTGAGCACCATCATTTTGGGATTTGCCGCTAAGGGCTACAAATTCAACTTCAAAAAATCCAAAATAGCCCACATCAATGTCCTACTTTTGAGATAGGATCTCTCAAGTGAAGGGAAAAGCTAGCAGCTAACATTTTAGAAAAATGCATGCTGCTTCAACCTACCGAATCTTTGAAAAATTTACAATCCATACTGGGATTCCTAAACTTTATCAGAGCATACATTTTGGATTACGCAGAAAGGGTTAAACCTTTATACGACCTTATAAGACCTGATTTTTCAATTAGGCAATGGACACAGGGACACACAGACACCCCTTGTTCCCTACAACCTGACATGATAGATAGCTTCAAAACACTTACAGACACGCATAAATGTTCGCAATCTCGTGGTCCGTATAGTGGCGGGTCAATATGGGTACACCTACTTAACATACAAGGAAGGCGAAAAAGTACCCATAGCATACAAATCACACTTGTACACAAACGCTGAGATGCGTTTTGCACCTACAGAAAATATTCTGACAGCCGTACAGACTGCTGTAGTAAGAGAAAGACCACTGGCTCAGGGTAAGCAAATATTAGTCGTGACTCCGGTACCGGCCTTAGAGGCTGCTACAAAGGCAAGCGTTCCAAATTATAAAGCCTTCCATCCGAGATGGATACAATGGGCTAATTCTCTCACAGCATCAGACGTGCAATACAGATACGACCAAAATCTAAAGACACAAGCATTTCTGCAATATGAACAAGAATATCCTCTCCCGAATGAAATAATGCCCCTAGATCAGAATGAATATATTATTTACACTGATGGATCTGCTCAGCTGGCCATAGGAAGTAAAGACCAATACAGCGCTGCATGTGTGTTGTAAAAGGTCATATGCAGGATGGAAAATTCCATCTAAGCTGTACGAAACCTCAGTCTCTAGGAGACTGTATGGCTCAGCTAGCAGAATTAAAAGCTCTGCTACTGGAACTGATAAATAGGGATCGAGAATTCCACACAGTCAAAAGGTAATTTAATCGGCAATTAAAAGCCATAAAAGCAAACATGTTAAAAGAATACATTTCGTCAACATATATGCAATTTATAAAACCTAGATCACTTAAGAACATAAAATATGGACATCTTTTGTATCATTAAAAAGGCCAGTGTTCTGGTTTTGAAATTGCAAGGAATACATTATATAAAGTTTGAAGTGGTAAGAATAAGAACAAGTGCAATAGGTAGTATATCATAAAGTGCATGTATTAACATGATGAGAGCCCGAAGCCAGAAACAAGAAACGGCAAGCATGGTTACTTTATTCCTGACTCTGATGGCCCCTGTTAAAAAACTTGCAACCCCAAAACAGACCATAGGAGAAGAAGATAACACTTGAAGGTACAAAAATGCAGGCCTAACTTGGGTAAATTGACAGTCTCTGAGCAATGGGAGTATTAACTTTTTGCGCATGGGATACTGAAAGTCACAGAAAAAGATCAAATGTAAAATGTCTTGCTCTGAGAAGTGTCACATGGGCAAGGTATTAAAGTGCCGGGTTTTGAGGTTCTGGACTTTTAAGAGTCCAGAGGTGTCACTGAAACAACACCCAAAGACCCCTGAGTTCCTCCTGTCTCGGTGCACAAATAAACAGAGACACGGGCTTCTCGATGGTGGCGTCAAAGACCAAGGTTTATTTACTGCAGGGACACAGAAGTCATAGGAACCACACAGAGGCAGAATCTACGAGAATGTTCAAATTGCATTAAGTGGGTTGTTCTTTAAATACACGCAAAATGTCTTTAGGCTACATTACACAAATATTTCTCATGCCCAACCCGGTATCCCAAACAAACAGTAAATAGACATCAAACAATAATTAATCGTAGGATTTCGGTATTCGATCAGATTCCCTTGACAGTTTTCCATTCTTTGTCCGAACCTCCCCATCATAAAAATCGTAACCTCCCCATTGTAAAAGCCCAGAAGGAGAGGAGCAGAGCCAGGTGCAAAGGATTGAAAAGTAGGATAAGAGGTGTTTATGGATCATAAACGGGCATGGCTACCGTCTTCGGCCTTTCAGTCAGGACAACGGACACGAGAACCAGTATAGCAGGACTTGCCTCAGGCAGGGGAGGCAGCTTGATTCTGCCTAGTCATGTAGCGTCAGCCTTTCTCGGGGCTCGGGCTTACGTGTCCTTAACAAGGTGACTCTGCCGGGGTCATCGCCCGTTCATTGACTATGTGAGGGCAAGAAACAAAATGGATGCTGTAACTAAAATGGATGCCATGACTTTACAACAGAATGCCCTATTTCTCAGTGAATTCATGCTAGTTGCGTAGCGAAAACACTGTTATGCATGTAATGGATCATTTGCGGTTCATTGGTACCAAAATCGTGTCAGTACTACGATACCGAATTCACGGGTTCGGATCGCTACAGAACCTCAGACCGTCCTTTTGCCCTTACATAGGCAATAACTCACTCTATGTCAGAATCCATTTCTATGTTCATTAGGTCACTGATATGTTGTTGAAGCATTATTCTATCCCGTGGCGTATCTCTAAAACAGGTGGTCTTCTTACGCATGTTGAAATGCAGAGGTTACATAAGGCAGGACCACACTGAACAATGAGACAGCACAAAAATAAAAATACTAACGCAACACCAGTGACTATCAGAACCTTCCATCCCCACGCAGACAACAGGCTCCAGAACCATCCCATTAATGACCAGTCACCTTCCTCTACATGAATAGAGTCAGAGATCTTATGTAACTTAGAGATGGCCTTGTACACCGTTGGCGCATTATCTGGGATAAAAACACAGCAACTCGATTGGATCATCTTACACACTCCACCTCGATCTGCAAGTAACACATCAAGAACCATACGGTTCTGTAACGTCATGAGGCGAGCCGCTTGAAGCTCAGCTGTCAGGTTACTAAGGGCACCCGCAGTTTCGGTGATAGTGGATTCAACTACCCGTGTTAGTTGACGTAAGTTTCTACTGTTGGCCATAGGCCCCCAGAACGGAAGGAAACCTTTGAAGAAGTCTCCTGCTTCTTGGCCAGTAGTATCTTCCTTACTGAAAACACCTCTCACAACTCTAGTTTTGTGATAGTCCGGTGCAGCAGTGTATGTCGGAGGTAGCAGTTGAGCGATATAACATGAGCCTGAGAAGTCAGCAGGCAGCCATGTGTATGCTCTGTCTTGGCAAACAAAATAGGTACCCTTAGCAGCTAAGAATGCAGGGGAAGACTGTGACGGGAAAACATATGTTTCGATACAGTCACTCTTCCCTAGTCGAGCTTTTGGATTCCTCCCATTTCCTTGCAAACAGACCTGACCTTGGTGGGGTACGACCCAGATCGGAGTCGAGCTTTTACGTTTGTTCTCACCCAGAGTAATGCCATATTCCGTAACATTCCAACCCATGTAAACTCGCAATTCATCCTTGGGAATGAACGGAGTGTTATTGACATCTCTAACCATGTCAGTGATTCCTTTTACCAAGGCTCTATTAGCAGAGTTATACCGAGTGGAACGCGGAGGTCGTGGAGGGTAGGTCTCTAGGGCATAAGCGAACATGGTCTGAAATGCCCAGAATGATCCATTATAACTAAAGGGCAGAACCAGATAAGGGATGCCCTTGTCCATGGTATGTGGTATCAAGCCACACACCCAGCAGTTTGTTGTGTTAACCACTAGTTGATGTTGGTGCAAGAGCTGAATGAAAGTGTTATTTATAAACTCAGAGCGTCGAGCTTGCTCATGGGCAGGAAAAGGATGGAAAGAATGAAGAGAAACAACAGTCGGAGAAACAGGAACATGGGGAGATACTGTAGATGTAACAGGTGTAAAGATCAACTGAATACCAAAAATAATTCCGCCTACCAAAGTTATCAAAACAATTAGAAGTGTCAGAGTACATTGCATTAGAAAACATTTGCTATATAATATGTCATATAGCTTTGTCTTGTGCACATTTATGACATTAACCCGTCGCAGTTCAGGAAGCTCCATCTTCTACAACCGTTCGCAACGGATGGTTTGTACCTGTTAAAAACTTGCCTCTGTTTACCCTGGGAGTTCCCAAGATAGACAGAAGAAACCGACCTTGTGTCTGATTCCCTGCAAATTAAAACAAGGCACACGTTACGACCCTACGGTAACCCAGACGGCAAGGTGAGAGAAACAATAAAAACAAAAAGATAAAAATTTAGAGCAAACTTCCTGACTGAATGGAATGCAGTAAGATCAAAACAGTTTTCAAACAGAAAGGTAATTATGCAATGTCATTAGTTCATAACATGAGAACGTAGATTATATCTGTACTTTCCGGGTCTTGTCTGATCTTGAAATAGCTGGTCTACAGGTGCGGAAATGTTCGACTCCACAGGTGGCAAATGTTCACTTTGTACAATACTCGGTCCAGGATTCAAAGGAGCGGTTCCTGCTGAGGTATCAAAGTTCTGTGTTTCAGTTCGTGGGTGGTCCGTTATGTACTCTGCATCACTGAAAGGGATGTGCCTAGGAACAGGTTCTGTCTCGGATACACCAAATACCTGTCTAACCCAATTGTCATAGGGGAGTGGGAGAGGGACACGCTTCGTATGGCTAGCGTGCACCCAATTTTTCCTTCCAGCTAGGCGTACAGCAGTTCTTGTTGTGAGGAGTACCTGGAACGGACCCACAAATCTTGGCCGGAGGTTCCGAGTTCGTTCGAAATTCCGAACTACAACTTGGTCGCCTGGTTTCAACGTTTGGCCTGGACTCTCTGGCAGTTTAGGCAAGGATTCGAATACCTGTTGATGAATAAGGCTTAATTTAGCAGTCAGATCATAAAGATAATCAATCAACATTGGGTATTCAATCTGTTTGAATTCCTTTGGCCTAGGGACTCCCCAAACATTAGCAGGACGACCGAACACAATCTCATATGGGCTAAGCCCTACTCGAGAGTGTACAGTCGCTCTGGTGGACAGTAGAGCTAAAGGCAGTGCGTCTGGCCAAGAGAGACCAGTGGAAGCTTAAATTTTAGCAAGTTTCAGCTTCAGGGTGCCATTGTACCCTTCAACCAAACCCGCTGACTGTGGGTGATTCGCACTGTGGAATTTTTGGTTAATACCCAGACCCGCACACACACTCTTCATAACTTTCCCTACAAACTCACTTCCATTGTCCGACCAAACAATCCGTGGCATACCATACCTGGGGAAGTACTCTTTGAGGAGGATTTTGGCAGTGGACATAGCAGTGTTATCCTTTAACGGATATGCCTCAATCCATCTTGAAAAGGCACAGACTACCACTAGGACGTATTTAAGATTGTTACACCTATCCATGTGGATATAATCCAACTGAATCACTTCAAAGGGACAAGAAGGGGGAGCAAAATGACCAGTTGGGGTTGGGGTTCCCTTGCCAGGATTATGCATCAGGCATATCATGCAGTTTTTCACCACTCTTACCGCACACTTAGTAATTCCATCGTTCTTCCATACTGGAGCTAACATTTTACAGATCCTTTTCGAACTGATGTGCGCCGCTCCATGCGCCATCGTGACTACCGCAAGTACATACGCATCAGGTAACATCCAACGCTAATGCTCAGACAAATCAACCCAACATCCACTCGAATCCATTTTACCCGTTTTCTCCTTCCATTCATTCTTCTCATTTTCAGTTGCTTCATTCTGGATTGCCTTCACACTTTCAATCGTATTCTCACACATCCCTGATTCAGCAATCCATCTTGCAGACGTTGCAACATACATTCGGCTCGTCATGTTCTTGGCCGTCTCTTTGGCGACCTCATCAGCAAACGCATTTCCACGGCCAACATCATCCGTAATCTTCCGATGTGCACTGCATTTCACAATCGCAACTTCATTCGGTAGGGTCAGAGATTCCAATAGATCGCTGACTAGCTGTCCATGTTGGATCTTAGTCCCATGGGACGTGAGAAAACCTCTTTCTCTCCAGAGACGTCCAAAGCTATGTGATACGCCGAAGGCGTATTGGCTGTCAGTAAACACATTCACTCTCTTTCCCTCAGCTAAAACACACGCTCTTGTTAGTGCAATTAATTCTGCAGCTTGGGCAGAATTCTGACTTACTCTTGCAGTCTCGACAACCGTACTCAAAGTCGTAACTGCATACGCGGCCGTCACATCACCATTCTGTAACTTAAAGCACGACCCATCGACATATAAGGTGCCGTCTGGATCTAGTAACGGAGTATCTTTCAAATCAATCCTACCTTTTGTCTCTTCCTCAGTTCTGAAACAACAGTCATGGGGCTCTGAATCACTCGACTCCTGAGTAGTCGGCAACAGCGTTGCTGGATTCAATATGTTGCATCGCTTGATCTGAATTTGACTTGCCAAAAGCGTCAGCTCATAGCCTGATAGTCCAGCACTGGTGAGGTGCTGAGTTTTCCTTCGATTCATGAGTGTATCCACAGCATGTGGAACCATGACTACTAACATGTTGTTCATGACAAGTCCAGCAGACTGTCGAATAGACACTGCAGCTGCTGCTGTAGCTCTCAAACAACTTGGCAATGCTCTGGCTACCGGATCTAATGTGGATGAGAAATATGCACAAGGCCGCTGTTTGTCACCAAATTGCTGCGTTAAAACACTCAACGCACAACCTTCTCTTTCATGGACATATAGTGTAAACGGCTTACTGTAGTCAGGAGTACCCAACACAGGAGCTGAACACAGCGCATCACGTAAGTCGGAGAAGCTCTGTTGACATTCATCAGACCATGGCAAAGGGCTCGGAACACCTTTTCCAGTCAGGGCTACCAATGGTTTTGCCATGAGAGAAAAATTTGGGATCCATTGCCTGCAGTATGACGTAATACCCCAAAACGCACGCACTTCTCTTTGTGTGCTTGGTACAGTCATCTGCGAGATTGCTTTGATTCTCTCTGGGGTCAACCTTCTTCCCTCCTTTGACAAAAGATGACCTAAGTAGGTCACTTCTTGGCAACAATATTGCAGTTTAGAAGGTGACACCTTGTGATGTAAGTCTGACAAATGACGTAATAGAGAAATTGTAGCTGCTTTGCAAGTTTCCTTGTCATCAGCAGCCAGTAAAAGATCGTCTACGTATTGGATCAGAGCAACACCAGGAGGAAGTACAAGAGCATCTAATTGACTCTTCAATGCTTGACTGTAAATTGAAGGGCTCTCACAATAACCTTGTGGAGCGCGCTTGAATCTGAAACTGCGACCTCCTAAGGAGAAACCAAAAATGTCTCTACTGTCCTCGGCTATCGGAATGCTGAAAAATGCATTTTTCAAGTCGATAACTGTAAACCATGAGGCTGAGGCAGGAATCAACGTCAATAATGCAGTGATATCTGGGACCACAGGAAACTGTGGAATCACGATTTTGTTTACTTCTCTGAGGTCAATCACAAATCTGTAGATTGGAGGCTTGGAAGGGTCAGTACGTTTCAAAATCGGCAGAACAGGACTATTGCAGACATTTCCTCTAGTTTCCTCAATCACATCTTTCTGTATTAAGTCTTTCACAATCAGTAAGAGTGCTCGTTCACCTTCATTCGAAATCCGATACTGTGGGATTCGTGGGAATTTAACATTCGCTTTCAGACTTACCACATAAGGGGGAATTTCCAAGAGGCCTACATCGTTAGGACCAGTTGCCCAAAGAGTATCAGGGAGAGAACGCAGCTCCGGTGGGAGCTTATCCATCGACATGTACATCGGAGAAATGACTCTTTTGCCTAATGTGAGCTGTACTCCCGAAGGAGAACAGTACAGTGTCGCATGTAGGCGTTTCAACAGATCTAAACCAAGCAGATTCTCATTACAACCGGTTGTTAGAATAAGGGGTGCTTCTAGTTCGCATGGCCCAACAGATATTGGCAAAGGACTAGAAACAGGATTGTGAAAAGGGGCGCCTGAGAAACCTACTGAAGTGTTCGTTAAGCCAGACAAAGGTGCGCCAGGGAGTTTCGCATACATAATTGAACTTTTTGCTGCACCAGTATCCAACAGAAACGGTTCGACCACGCCTGATGTAACTACTGCGACATAAGGTCCACTCTGATCAACTGGAACTGATACTACTCCCTCTCTTTGCCTGCGGCTGTCCTAGTACTCTCTTCTCTGAATCTCTTCATTATGATCATAATAATCTTCAACATGATACTGTGGAGATCTACCTGCTTGCGCAGATTGTGCATTTCGCTGATCGAAATAATTCGATTGGCGATCGGCCTGTGGTGTCATAGTACCACGTCCTCTACCTCTAGGAGTTTGCATAGATCCAACAGTACCTCTCTGAGCTGGGACACCACTAGTCTGTGCGTGCAGTACCGGACACTCATTCTTATAATGGCCCTCCTTTTTACAATAGGCACACTGATTCCATGCTAACTGTTGTCGGGAAAAACCATAATTAAATCTTTGGGACGTCCCTTGCTGGAATTGTGGCTGTTGCTGAAACTGGGGTCGCTGCTGTGAATCTGACTGATTCGAACGAGGCGGATACGCCTGTTGCAAAAGAACTTTAGTCTTTAAATCTTTTGTTTTCTTTTCTGACTTTTCCTTCTCTTCTTTCTCTCTATTCTCGTAATACTGAGCAGTTGCAAGTATCTGTGCTGTCGTCGACACTGCCCATGCACTTTCAGAATCCTTTAACTTGTAACTAAGTTCAGGTAGTAAATTAAACACGAACTTGTCGACAAACAATCTCTGGCCTCCTTCAGTACTCATATCTTGCCCACTGTGGTCTACGAAGGTCTCTTCAAATCTAGTGAAAAAGTCAGAGACGCTTTCGTCCTTCTTTTGTTTGCATGCCGATAGTTTATCCCAATTGACTCGTAACGCTGGCATCAGCGTTTTCATCAGATTAATTATTCTGCCAGGCAAGGCAGCAATCAGAGGTTCAGGTTTAGCACCGCCAACTTGTTGCGCATCTGCTGCTACAATAACTGGCCAATCACCTCCTAAGGCGACTGGGTGGTTCTCTTGCCGAATCTTGGCCCATATAGGCTGTGGCACTACATTACCAAATAACATTTCAATGTCTGCCAAATTCATGATGCACGCTTGAACTGTCTGCGTTAACTCTTTGTAATAACCAGCAGGATTTTTACGTGGGTCTGGTAACGCTTGTTTTACTGCTAACACTTCGGCCCGTTTCCAAGGGATGTGTATCCACACTCTCTGGAAATGTGCCGGGGCAGCTACAATATTATTAGCCCCATCAGCTTGAACTGCATCACGCCATATCGGCGGAACTTCCCTCATCGGATATTGACCTCCTTTTTTCCAAGTAGTAATCGGTGAACCATCAGGGTCTCTTGTCGCTCGAAGAGGGGAATCATCCCTATGAGCTAAAATCAGTTCTATCGCTCCCCTTACTTCTGAACCTATCACCATTCCTGCGGCAAACTTCTGTTGAATATTTATCAAATCAGAGGGGACGGAATCTAAGTCATCATCTTCCCATTCTTCACGCACAAGAGAACACATCACGTCAAAAACATAACGTTGAGTAGGTTCATTCCATTGCATAAAAGTATCTAACACTCTTTGTGCATCATACTTCATAGCTTTCGACATCCACCTAAGAGCTGTCGAATCTAACATGTCTCGTTCCTGAGGACCAGGAAGCTGGCTACGTCTCTGTATAGAGTCAGAAACGGGGGTCCCAATTAAAGACCTGTAGAGAGGAGTTAAGATATTAGTTACAGAGTCGGTTATTTTCCGACGAACGGAAAGCGGAGTCAGAATGTTCACAGGATTCGGGGATAGGGCAGCTGGAGCAGATGAAATAGTAAGGGTAGGAGTAGCAGGTAAAGCAGTTTGCGTAACGACAGGCAAAGGCAGAGCAGGCGACCCAGGAAGAGGGGATGCCGAAGGAACATTAACCACGGGAAGGACAGGAGCTGGAATCAAAGTAAGTGGAGCAACTATTCCAGGCTGACCAGCAGCTGGCTGTACAACAGGTAGTAACTGTGGTACTGTAATACCCTGTGCATACGGTGGAGGTGAATTCAACAGGTAAGACAACAGAGGATCCTTCTCATGATCCTCCATCGGCTTAGTAGGACAAGATGGCAATACAGGGTAACATTTATCAATTGCCAAATTATATTTTCTATTCGCCATCTCCATTGCTTTCTCAGTCTCGTTGACATGCAGCTGCCTAGCAGACTCCATTAAAGTCAACCCTTTCTCTTTCTGTTCTTTCTTCGTCTTCCTAATTTCTCTCTGTTTGGCTTCTTTACGCCATACGCGAAAAGAATCAAACATTGCCGTCCGGGCTTTTCTCTTAAACAACTTCTTTTCTAGATTGTCTAGAATTTCGGTTTCGAAGCTACCATGCGGTGGCCAACTAAGGACACCATCTTTTCTGGTATAACGGACCCATACTTCATTATACGTAATAGGACCAACACCATGTTTACAATAGAGCTCATATGTAGGAGTTCCAATCGGAGGAACCGAACACGAATCCTCCAACCGGGAATCCTCGTTGCAACGTAACCAGGACAGGAAACAATTACTACTGGTAGTCATGACAAACAAAGACAAATTCCAACCAAAATGCGCAAAGAACTTAGGCCTACCAAAATGAACTAATACCAAAACAAAGATTATCTAAACAAGAGCAACCAGTGATAATCTACGAATAAACCAGAGCAACAAGGAACAACCAAACTGAGCGTAACCCACTTAATACTTAACTGAAATGTGGAAGACGTCACCAAGGAGAACCCGTCTACGTCTCGCCGTACTAAGGTCTGCACCTCGGGTCCAAGACAGGGCGACAGTCAGGGCAGCGGTCCTCTGTAGCCGTCTGGGAACGGGAACCCTCGTGGAAGAGATCGTCGGGCCACTTTTACGACATGCAGGAATCGATGAAGCGGGGTACCTCCCTCCGGAATCTTCACACAAAACTTCTCGAACTTTTCAGGCTTTGGACCGGTACCGGATGACGTCGCCCCACGTTGGGCGCCAATTTGAGGTTCTGGACTTTTAAGAGTCCAGAGGTGTCAGGGAAACAACACCCAAAGACCCCTGAGTTCCTCCTGTCTCGGTGCACAAATAAACAGACACGGGCTTCTCGATGGTGGCGTCAAAGACCAAGGTTTATTTACTGCAGGGACACAGAAGTCATAGGAACCACACAGAGGCAGAATCTACGAGAATGTTCAAATTGCATTAAGTGGGTTGTTCTTTAAATACACGCAAAATGTCTTTAGGCCACATTACACGAATATTTCTCATGCCCAACCCGGTATCCCAAACAAACAGTAAATAGACATCAAACAATAATTAATCGTAGGATTTCGGTATTCGATCAGATTCCCTTGACAGTTTTCCATTCTTTGTCCGAACCTCCCCATCATAAAAATCGTAACCTCCCCATTGTAAAAGCCCAGAAGGAGAGGAGCAGAGCCAGGTGCAAAGGATTGAAAAGTAGGATAAGAGGTGTTTATGGATCATAAACGGGCATGGCTACCGTCTTCGGCCTTTCAGTCAGGACAACGGACACGAGAACCAGTATAGCAGGACTGGCCTCAGGCAGGGGAGGCAGCTTGATTCTGCCTAGTCATGTAACGTCAGCCTTTCTCGGGGCTCAGGCTTACGTGTCCTTAACAAGGTGACTCTGCCGGGGTCATCGCCCGTTCATTGACTATGTGAGGGCAAGAAACAAAATGGATGCCGTAACTAAAATGGATGCCATGACTTTACAACAGAATGCCCTATTTCTCAGTGAATTCATGCTAGTTGCGTAGCGAAAACACTGTTATGCATGTAATGGATCATTTGCGGTTCATTGGTACCAAAATCGTGTCAGTACTACGATACCGAATTCACGGGTTCGGATCGCTACAGAACCTCAGTTTCATAAATCCTTGGGGAAAGGCCAGAAGCCAAGAGGCCAGATCCAGACGGAATCTAGTCAACACAAAATGATGGAACTTGTGATTAACAAAGGGTAAATACGGTTGGATTTGTTTGCACAGAGTCAGTGTGATATACCTTCTCCCCGTGGGATTTGCTAACTCCTTTCCTTCCCTGATTCCCTCCCGTTTCTCCAGGAACAGCTGTTTGATGTTTCTAACAGCTGCTTTACTCAACGGCTTGGGGGTCAGGTACAGGTCGGGCAGCCAAGCCATTTTGTCTGTTCCATTAAATATTTTAGCCAGGTAATGTATGTAGCCCCCTCCAGCACTGTGCCGTCAGTAATTATAAGTTTATTTAGGTTAGTAATGGGACAGGCCCAAATTCTCAGCCAACGCAAGAGGGGCCTACCGCTATCAAATCCGAGATGTACCTTACCCCTAATTCTTCATTTAAAATATATGCTGGGGTAGCAGGCGGGGCTACAAGGAGCTGATGCATACATGTATTTCCAGCCCCCTGGATATCCTTTCTGTCCTTGTAATCCCAGACATCACATCCAGAGATTGCCTGGAGATGCACTCTTCTTTGTCAATCTTCAACAGGGAAGGAAGGGTTTTGACTCTAATCTTTCAGCAAAATTCAAAGTGGCCACCGTCACCCTAGCTAAGGTGTTCCTTTTTTGTGTAATTTGTGCACAGCAGGACTCTCAATCATCAAAAAGTACCCCTAGATAGGGAAAGGTAGGGACTTTAGTAACTCGGCCCCCTTACAATAAAATTAGGCTTTAGCAACCATTCGGGGACCTATGGACATAGTGTGTGATTTAGTGAAGTTTGTGGTCAGGTCCAATGAGTTCATAAAAGCTATAAAACCATTTAAAAAATGTTGGAGGCCCACAGCGGTTCTGGCAAGTAGGTCCGCATCACCTGCATACAGGAGTGCAGGGATCATCTTAGTACCAGCCCTGGGGATATCTTTACAGCTCGATAGTAAAAAATCCCCTGGCTTCTTGATGTAAATCGTGAACAGCAGGGGGGCCAAGATGCTTCCCTGATGAACTCCTCTCTTCACTGGCCTAAGGACCTCGGACCACCCCCACCCCATCTCCCTCAGTGAAAAGCCTGGGAGTCACCCTTAACTCCGACCTCTCTCTTAGGGGACAGGTGGGGGCAGTAGTCTCCTCATGCGTCTTCCAAATGAGGAAAATAAGGAAAATCGGCCACTTACTGACTCAATCGGCTCTCATTCAGGCAGTGATTTCCCTTGTATTATCGCGTCTCGATTTCTCCAACTCCATCTATCTCGGTCTGCCTGTGCATCTACTCAAGCGTCTACAAATAGTACAAAACCAGGCAGCGAGACTGATATTCAAACACCCCAAATGGCTTTCTGCCAGCCCCCTGTTAGCCAAACTGCACTGGCTACCCATCGCCCAACGTGCAGTTTTCAAGCCCGGATGTTTGATATTCAAGGCCTTGCACTGCAGGAGCCCCAAATTCATCACTCACCTGATTGTCAAACATGTCCCATGCCGTAATCTTCGATCTGCCCATCTTAGACTTCTTACTGTCCCAGTCTTCAAACTCAAACGCCAAGGAGGGTGCAGGTTTTCCTACCTAGCCCCGAGCCTCTGGAACACCTTCCCATTGGACATCAGGATGCAGGATAACTTGATGGGTTTCAGAAAGGCTCTCAAGACCTGGCTGTATACACAAATCTACACTTAGCCTGTCCCGTTGCAACACATTAAACAATTAGCGCCATGAAACCTATCTGGTGACCGTGCGCTTTATAAGCCCCTACTAACATAACATAACTGCCCAGGTGTCCGTCAGACCGCCATCCCTGTTATATCTAACTGCGGCCGTGGTGATTTCATGGGCAGTATGTAAAAAAGCCACCAACTCTATATCTAAGCCCATGTTACTTAAAATAAACCATAATTTAGACCTAACGCCAGATGTAAAATTCCCTTCTTGGCAATGGTGTGTTTCCCAATCACTAAATGCAAGTTAAGACATTGATCCATCGTCCCTTTGCCCTGCCTAAAACCATACTGTAAGTCAGAAACAACATTAAAATGATCGAATCATACTGTTAGACGGTCCAATATCACTTTTCCCATAATTTTAACAGCAGAATCTAAAAGCGAGATCGGTCTATGACATGCAGGATCATCCCATGCACCCTTTTTAAAAATGGGGATCGTTATGTATTGGAATGGGGGGCGTGGGAGAGTGAAAAGGTGTGGTTCCACATGGACCGGGCAGTCACCTGCTGTCCTTTGTGGGACCATGCCTGGCTACCTCGCGAGACGCGCCATCACAGCGCTTATCTGGCTGTCCCCACTAGAACGGTCCTGGAGATATGGGACAAGGTGGCGGTTCGCAGGGGTCTCACTTCCTTTCCATCCCCGTACACCCCAATTGCGCGCAACCCGCAGTTCCCCCCCGCGTGTCGTCCGCCCTTTTTTGACAATTGGACGGAGACTGGCTGTAGGACGATCGGGAACCTCTTCACGGGGGGTAGTTTTAAGTCTTTTGCGCAATGCCTGTACGAATTTGGGCTCTCGGAGAAAGACAAGTTCCAATACATCCAGCTTCGACATTGGATTCAGGGCTCCTCCCTGACGCAGGCGGCCACGCGATCCTACACACCGTTCGAACAGCTAGCCCGTACATTCGGCACATATAAGGGGTTGATCTCGCGTATCTACCGGGTACTGCAACATGCGCAGCGGCCAGCTCCCCATCTCTACCAGGTGAAGTGGCAGACGGTTCCGGGCTCGGGTGCCACCCCCTCTCAATGGGCGAGGCTGTGGAGGGACATCCCTAAAATTCTACGCAGCATCCCTCAGCAGGAGTCAGCCTATAAGGTGATGACCCAATGGTATTACACCTCGGTTCGGCTCCAGAAGATGTTCCCTAAGACGTCTCCCCTCTGCTGGCGCTGTACACAGGCGCCGGGA
Source organism: Triturus cristatus (assembly GCF_964204655.1). NCBI lineage: Eukaryota > Metazoa > Chordata > Amphibia > Caudata > Salamandridae > Triturus > Triturus cristatus. The sequence goes on along the minus strand of NC_140590.1, from coordinate 2,529,692 downwards.
GATTTTATACACATTTGGTGGACCTGTCCACTCCTAGCAATCTTTTGGAAAGAGGTCCTCAGTCATATCAAACGGGTGTTGGGAAACCCCTACCGGCGGATCCGCTGGTGGTTGTTTTAGGCCTCAGGCCAGTGGCTGCGAGAGCCATGACGGGGCGTGATCGACATCTTAGTCTCCACATGTTGGGCGCCGCCAAGCAGACGGTGGCACTATACTGGAAAAAGGCTGAGACGCCCTCCATAAACGTTTGGTTTACCCGCTTGTGGCAGGTGGTGGCGATGGAGCTACTCACAACCCGTCTTCAATTCCGGGAGACTCAATTTAAGAAACTCTGGAAGCCCCTGGTAGATCACCTGGGGCGGTTGGAGCATGCTCGGATGCAGCCACCGCGGCTGCGGGCCTTGCGGTTTTTTGAGGACGCTGTCTGCCCGGCGGATCCGGGGGGTCTCGGGGGGTTGTCAGATGACGAAATAGGAGGGTTGGGGGCCGCCCCCCACCCCAATGGAGAGGGGACCCTGAATCTGCAAAACCGGGATCTTGCGGCCCTCGACGTTTAGCCTAGTGGTAGCGTAACCGATACTTCCTTTCACCTTCCATCCTTTCTTCCCCCCCCCGCCTAGTCAGTGCCCTTCCTATTCTCCCACTGTTGTCTCACTTTCCCCCTCAGTTAGTTGACTGCCTCGTGGACACTCTTGGCATCAGGAACTGCTCCCAGGGCCCCGTGCACCGCCCTACTACTACCACATCTGAATTGCCTGGGTGCTGGTTTTCTATCGACGCGGCTCGCCTGATAGCGGTCAAGCCTCTCCATGCCTTATAGGCCCCTGGTGTCTGATGTTGTGCTTTCATGGACTAATGCCCCTGTCGTTGCATGCCGGCTGTGTGAGCATGGGCTGCTGGATGTGGGGTGGGAATGGTAAGGATCACCTTATTGGCCCCTGTACAGTGTACCTTAGGTACCCAGGGCATAGGTGTACCCTAGGCCTACCAGGGGCTGCAGCATGTATTATGCCACCCCTGGCCTGGCCTTCCATTATGACACAACTGGCTGATCACTCAGCTGGGGCAAGGTTGTGTAATCACTCCTTGCTTAGGTGTAGTATTCCTATACCTAACTTACATATAGACACATGTGTACCTATCAGTCACTCCTATGGCAGGCCTTAACAATCCTGGAGGCAGAGTGCTTGGTAACATGTGAGATGGTGCTCTAGCATGAGCTGAGCCTGTCTGCAGCTTTCGGAACCATGTCCTTATAGCTGTTCTATGATATAGCCTACCATATACTCTTAAAAGTGCCTTATAATCTTAAACGGTTATGGTAACTATGGTTTGGCTTTATCAAAACATGTCGTGTAAGGTGTCTAACACTTTGGAATAATACCCCCATACCATTTCTGGTGATGAGGATATTATTCCTCCCTTCTAGAGGGAGAGACATGTTAAAATCCTACTTTGTTGTTTAACTCTAACCAAAGCCTCAGCATCACAAAATGGATGCTGCTGCCACAGACACAAGTCTGACCTCCTGCTGCTGGGAGTGATCCCAGCCAGGGAGGCCTGGACAATAGGTTTCCTGCTTGGGGAGGTGCTAGCACCTCCCCAGACAGCCTTTAGTGTATTGGGGCAGGGTGGGCTGAAAGGAATGAGACATGCCTGGGGCACACAAGGTGTTCCTTGCATAGTCCAGTTCAAACCGGCGCTGGGGCACTCCAGCCCCAGCTCTGGCGCGAAACTGGACAAAGGGAAGTGGGTGTAACCACCCCCTCCCAGGTCCCACCCATAAGGCGTGACCTAGCAGGTATCCCAGCCCCCCAGATTAGTATAAGAGTGGGAGTTGGGCCTCAAGACTTGAGATTATCCTGAACCTGCAAAACTGAACAGAAACTCTGGACCTTCGACATTCGACGAAAGAAGAAGACTGAAGAATCTCCCTTGTAGCCAAGGAGTGGCTACCCTGTGCAAACAGGCACCATCAAGAGACTACCCTTTGCTTTGCCCACGTTCTACGAGGAACCGACTGCAGAGCCCGACCAGAGCCTTGACTTCCAGACTTCTCCGACCCTGATCCACATCTGCAGCAGAGCTGAGATCCGTGGAGGCGACGAGCGACGTGGGACCGGCTACCTGGAAAAAGTGGCTAGTAACTTAAAGCGCAGCTTCTGAGGTACCCTCGAAGTTGTGCACCGGGGATTGAGAAGCCCCAACCCCAAGCACCATCTGCACCGAAGATCAGCCCCCCACACTCCACGAGTCCTGCGTTGGGCCCTTCAGCATTTTCCTGCTTGCCGCGTCTGTCCGGTTGCTTGCCCGCTGGCTAGTGGCCTTTGTGACGACGCACCCTGAAATCTTCTGCGCTGGTTTGGCTCCTCCAGACTGGCTCCCGCTTCTCTGCAAAGAAGAAGCACCCCAGACCTTCCTGGTCTGCACCAGAAGCAAGTCTTTCGTTCTTCGTGGGTTCCGCTTGCCAAGGCTTGGTGAGTCCTAGTCCAACTTCGACGCCGCCGACAGCAAGAGCCTTCGTGGGACAGCTCGCCTCCTGGTCCTGGTCGTCCTCGACGCTTCCTGGTCCTCCTGGCTACAGCGACAAGCTTCACCTTCACCTGCAATCTTCACGACATCGCCTGGTTCCTTCCTGGTTCCACGTGGTCACTGGCTAGTGACCTTGACTCTGTCCCTTCTGCTTGCAGGTTTCCTCTCTTCTTGATCCCAGCCTTGGGATCCACCGGACACTCTTCACTGACTGCCTGTCAGCATCTTTCTTCAGGCATCCATAGGAGTCGACGACGAAAACGACGCATCTTCACCCCTATGCACCCGCAGCCTGTGGGCTAGGTAACTTGGGTACTCCGGTGCTCATCAGGATAGTGACTATCCTAGTGTCTAGTTTTCAAGTCTCAACTTCCTAGCTACTCCGGAAGTGTCCTAAATCTATCGTTGTCTAAACTGTACTATTGCTATTGACTTTTACGCATTACGCGTGAGTGTTTCCACTCTGCACACGAATCCCGTGGGCCTCCCACTTCCTAACTAACGCTAGTGTAGTGTAGCCCCAGCGATTCCCTAGGCCTAGGCCTACTCTATTTCCGTGACAGTGGTTCTTATACCACTTACTTAGTATATGGTTTGCGTGGCCCCTAGGGCCTAACTGTATTACTTACCTGTGTGACTCAATGTATGCTTAAATAAGACTGTGTTGTACTTACCTCTAATCTCATAAAGAGTGCTGAGGGTTTGACTAGAATAAATACACTTTATTTTATATATATATCTGTTGTGGTGTCCTTTCATTTGGTATTCAAGGGATTATATATGGTATCACAGCTGGCTTCACATGCCATTCAGAGTTTAGCCTAAGACTGCTCTTGTCCATGCTACCACTAGGATAGCTGGTCTATAAGGTTGACTTTACAACCAATCCCCATAAGGGTATTTGGACTGATATAAGGTGTACACTAGAACTAGTGACATCATACATCAGGCCAACTTCTCACAGTGATAGACTTGGAATCTTTTTACCCAGAGTTTTTGCTTTCTGCCCTCCCGGTTTTGACTCTGTTTTTGCTGGCGTAGTGCTTCTGCGCACTTTTCGCAGTGCTGATCAGTGGTAAAGTGCAAGTGCTCCTGTGGTAAATTGTGGTATTGATTGGTGTTTCCATGATTGGATATTTGATTTACTTGTTAGTCCCTAGTAAAGTGCACTGAGTGTGCCAGGGCCTGTAAATCAAATGCTACTAGTGGGCCTGCAGCACTGATTGTGCCACCCACGCGAGTAGTCCTAAAAAGGCAACTCAGACCCGCCATTGCGGAGTCTGCACGCAGTTTGTAACTGCCATGTCCACTTGGCAATTGCACCCACTTGCCAGGCCCTAAACCTTCCCTTTTCTAAATGTGAGTCACCCCTAAGGTAGGACCAAGGTACCCCTGTGGGCAGGGTGTAGTATATGTGAAAGGTAGGACATGCCCTGGTGTAGGTGGCATGTCCTGATAGCGAATTACCGCCCATTTAGTTTTTCACTATTGCAAGGCTACCTGTTCGCCATAGGACAGACTGGGAAGTTTGTTTATAACATTTTATAAACATAACTGGCCCTGGGAACTAGGTAGAAAAATAAAGTTTAGTATGCCTGAACTCAGAATCCAAAGATGCATCTTTTAGTGAAGGTGATTTTTACATTCTGTGTTTGAAAATAACACTTTTAGAAAGTAGGTATTTTCTTGCTCAGTCATCCCGTATGCCTCTGCTGGAATGTGGATTGCCTGTCTGGGTTTTGGGTGACAGAAGGCTGGGCAGGAGGAGTGCCTCCAGATAGTCTAGTTAGGGTCAGGAAAGGGCTGAATAGACCTGGGCTGCAATGGGGGAAGGAGGAGAAGATTTCCTTGCACCTCAAAGGGCCTGGTCTGCCTCTGACAATGCTGTCTCCACCCCCTGCCAGGAAATCACACCAGAGAAGGCAGAACTGGTTCTGGCTGGGCACAGACACTCTCTGAATAAGAGATCAAAGGATTTTGGGATATAAATTTTGGGGCTCAGACCCCAGAACTTTAGAACTCTTTTGGATCAAGAAGACTACCAAGAAGAAGAGCTGGAGAAGCTGTGAGGAGGGACTACCACTTTGCAGTGTGCTTTGCTATGTTGGCCTACAGTGGCTGCTTCTGTCTTGGGCAGTGAAAGGACTGGACTGAACTTTCTGCAATCTACTTTTGTGAGTTTCTTCAAGGGCTTGAAGTAGAGCTTGCCCCCTGTTCAAGAAGTCTCAGGAATAACAAAGACTTCAAGCTCTTCTTCCCTCAGCACTGGGAACTGTGTGTGTTGTGCTGCAACAGAGGAAAAGCAACTCGACAACGTCTAAGACGCTGCTGCGGACTCCGTGTCCTGACGGCACCGCAGAGGGCACCGCCACAACACTGCAGTGCCGCACCGCGACCTTGGTCTCACCGACGGTGCCTGCTGACACCGACACCGAGCCGCTGCTCGCACCGCGACCTGTGGGCACCGTACTTCGCACCTCCTTGCTTCCCGATGACGCCTTCGCACCGTGGCCCTGGTCTCAGCGATACCACCTGCGGACGCCACCACCGAGCCGCTACTCGCACCGCGACCTGTGGGCACCACACTCCGCACCGCCTCAGTTTAGAACGACACCTTGGCATCCCCGGCGACAGGATCGACACCGCTGCTTGCACCGTGGTTCGAGGGCATCGCTCGTAAAGTTGCATGACGCACCGCCCTCATCCCGCAAAGCAGCCTTGGCTACCGACGATGGTGCCATCAACCCCATTCGTCAGCCGACGACGACACTGCTTGTACCGTGACCTGCTAGCACCGTGACGAGCACTGCCTTCATCTCACACGCGACCCTGGTCTCACCGACGACGCCATTTGATGCCGCCACCGAGCTGCTGCTCGCACCGCGACCTAAGTGTACTGCTGCACTTCGCACTGCAGCACCCGACACCTGCCGACACCAGCGCTCCTGATCCCAACAGAGAGCAGATCGACCTGCAACGCGTGTGACTTCGAGGGCCCCGACGACTCCTGCACTGACCTCCGGAACCGACGCCTGCAGACACCGTGTTTTCGGAAACTCTACGAAGCGGTCGCCATCGCCCTGCAATTCTAAAAGGTATTGTTTGCTGGTCTTCCCGACACCGTAGTTGGCCCGCGATGCCGCGATCATCCAGAACTGTTTGAATTTGTTTGCTCACGACGCCGTGATAGCCCCGGACGGAGCTATCGACATGAAGGAACTGTTTCTAAAGCTTATTTTGACAATTGTATTGTGTATTTTTATCGTTTTTGATCTTGTCTTAAAGTATATAAAAATATTGGCTATTTTTCTGAACTGGTGTGGTGTCCTTTTGTAGTGCTTACACTGTATTACTGTGGGTTATGTGCAAATGATTTACACTCTGCCCCTAAGATAAGCCTGACTGCTCGTGCCAAGCTACCAAGGGGGTGAGCAGGGGTTATTTTAGGAGTGTAACTCCCTTATCCTGACTAGGAAGAAACGTCCCTATTTGGACAAAGGTGCGAGCCCTTGCCAACTAGAGACCCCCATTTCTAACAGTGGGGGATATCAAAAAGTCAATGCGAATTAATGCGGGTAGAAAATAAAATAGCACTTCGAAATGTGATATGCAAAGTACACTGTTGATGATTTGAGAATCACATCCTGGTCGCCTCTGGAGCCAGCAGGTTCCAAATTAAAACCAAGGGGCCTGGCCCAGCCCGGCCTCTTCCGGCCTCTGACGGGCACAGATGGGCCCGCCCTTTTACCGGGCAGAGCCCGGGCATGCCCACATGTGTCCCATGCTGGATGGTGCCCCGAGCTGTCTTTAAGCACTGACAGGAGCGTGAAGACCACGTTCGCGCCTCCTGGCGCTTGGGCAGCTGAAGGATGAAGTCCTCTTGTCCGGGATGCAGACAAGTGGCTGTGAAGGGCTCCCACGCTGCGGGTGTCCCGAGCTGTCTTTAAGCACCTCTGGGCGCATGAAGACCACTCTCATGCCTCCTGGCACCGGGGCAGGCTGGGGGATGAAGTCCCCTGGTCTGGGATGCAGGCAAGCGGCTGTGAAGGGCTCACGCGCTACGGGAGCCCCGAGCTGTCTTTAAGCACCTTCGGGCGTGTGAAGACCACGTTCACGCCTCCTTGTGCTTGGGCAGCTGGGGGATGAAGTCCCCTGGTCCGGGATGCAGGCAAGCGGCTATGAAGGGCTCCCCCAATAGTGTGCGATTATTTTTACTGTGCCCAGTCATATAATGAATATCTTCGTTATTGGGGACAAAATGGGTTTGAAGACTCAAAAGGTGGTACAATTAAGCATAAAACGCTATGGGAACAGGTAACTGAGTTAAAAAACGAGTTACCAAGAGCTCACCTGATACACACGCTGAGTCAAATACAAATATACTTTATTCGATTTTTAACATTAAAAATCATAAAAGTAGCATGTTTAAAAAAAAAATACTTTCAGACATATAAATACAGACAGTTCCATCTATACAGAAATATCGATCCTATCAGTATAAAGGAAATAGTAAAATTGTATATACTGACCAACTTCATGCTTAAGCAGTTATACTTTTCCTTTTTCTCAATATACTTTTCAGAAATACAGCCATAACTCCCACACAGTAAACATTTTCCAATATTTGTAAATATAAAAAAGCGGGACGACATTGCCTCCACCTCCCTCTCTTCAACACTGGCAAAATCCATCTTACTCTTTTAGGGTGATACAATTTACAGAAAAAATCACATGTATTGTTGATTGGGTAGACATCTCATCGCATGGGCATTGGCATAAATCTCTAGACCAATCATTTACTATGGGGAAACTAACTAACCCGTGACAACTATCAAACCTAAATCTGGTAAGGACATCCCTGTCGTACCCCCCCGTGCACCACAGCAAATATGGGTGTCTGCTGGAGGTTGCCAGCGTTAGCTGATGCTGAATGCTGATGCTGAGTGCTGATGCTGATGCTGAGTGCTGATGCTGATGCTGAGTGCTGATGCTGATGCTGATGCCGAATGCTGAGTGCTGATGCTGATGCTGAGTGCTGATGCTGATGCTGATGCTGAGTGCTGATGCTGATGCTGAGTGCTGATGCTGAGTGCTGATGCTGATGCTGAGTGCTGATGCTGATGCTGAGTGCTGATGCCGAATGCTGATGCTGAGTGCTGATGCTGATGCTGAGTGCTGATGCTGAGTGCTGATGCTGAAGCTCAGTGCTGATGCTGATGCTGAGTGCTGATGCTGATGCCGAGTGCTGATGCTGATGCTGAGTGCTGATGCCGAATGCTGATGCTGATGCTGAGTGCTGATGCTGAGTGCTGATGCTGAGTGCTGATGCTGATGCTGAGTGCTGATGCTGATGCTGATGCTGATGCTGAGTGCTGGTGCTGATGCTGAGTGCTGATGCTGATGCTGATGCTGAGTGCTGATGCTGAGTGCTGATGCTGATGCTGAGTGCTGAGGCTGATGCTGATGCTGATGCTGAGTGCTGGTGCTGATGCTGAGTGCTGATGCTGATGCTGAGTGCTGATGCTGAGTGCTGATGCTGATGCTGAGTGCTGATGCTGATGCTGAGTGCTGATGCTGATGCTGAGTGCTGATGCCGAATGCTGATGCTGAGTGCTGATGCTGATGCTGAGTGCTGATGCTGAGTGCTGATGCTGATGCTGAGTGCTGATGCTGATGCTGAGTGCTGATGCTGAGTGCTGATGCTGAGTGCTGAGTGCTGATGCTGAGTGCTGATGCTGATGCTGATGCTGAGTGCTGATGCTGATGCTGAGTGCTGATGCCGAATGCTGATGCTGAGTGCATTTCTTAATTTCCATTACAGCTCTTAACGATTCTAAGTGCGACAGGCACAACAATTTAAAGTCCTTCCTGGAAATGGAGCTCATAGTTTCAGGATAAATGTGATAATCAAGTCTATCCAAATCTGTTAAAAATCTTCTAAACTAGTTCAGCCAGGGGATCCCATTTGCATCGCATAGACTCATGGCGTCTCTAATGACTTCCCTGTTCAACCCTGTGCTATTCGGCATCCAGACTCTATGCCATAATAGCAGAGGTTGCATTTTAATCATGTCAGAAATATAGGGGAACCCCAATTCATTGTGGCAATTAAAAACTGAAGAACTCTGCAGAACTGCTAAAATGAACCTTAAAAATATTTTTTTCACAATTTGTATTGGGGATACATCATGGTAACCCCAGACTTCTGCCCCATACATCGCGATACTCATACATTTAGCCTGGTAAATTTTAAGAAGGATCCCCGGAGGCCTTTTGCCCAGTTTTTTGGCAAAATTAACCACAGCCCCAATTGACCTCTTGAAAAGGAGAGTCCTACTTTTAACCGCCGGGTGCCAGGAGCCAGTGTGCTCCAATAAAACGCCTAAATAAGAGACTGTATCAGTTGCATCCATCCTATCGTTCTCCAGTACCAAACCTTTACATTTGCTTCTCCACTTCCCACATGTCATTACGAAGGTTTTCTTAACATTACGTTTTAGCCCCCGACAATCCATAAAACCAATGTATGCTGCAAGGGCACTCTGTAGGCCCATCTTAGTCTTGGCCATAAGCACTGCGTTGTCCACGTAGACCAGGGACATAATAGGCTTGTTGTTATACTGTGGAGGGTCTCTTGTCCTGGCCACCGGTTCCTCCTCTAAAGCATTAGTATATAAGAAGAACAAGAATGGGGCCAGGATGCAGGCCTGCCTCACTCCTCTCTCCACGGGGAACGGCTCAGTGCATTCGCCCGTCAATCCATGTCTCACCTTAGCAGATGCCCCAGCATACATCTCTCTCAAGAATTGCACTAATAGTTGGTCAAACTTTAGATCCGAAAGGATTTCCCAAAGTCTATTATGTATGACGCAATCAAATGCGGCCGAAAGGTCCACAAATGCTACATACAATTTCCCCTCCTTAGCTTGAGTATTATTTCCCATAAAAATAGTAAAATTTAAATCCAGCTCGATTGTCCCTAGTCCCTGTCTAAAACCATATTGTACCGTGCTTAAAATATTATTATCCTCAGCCCATGTTTGTAGTCTATTTAGAACGACCCTGCCTGCTACCTTAACTAAAGAATCTAAAAGGGAAATAGGTCGGTAGCAGGCAGGATCGTCACGTTCCCCTTTTTTAAAAATCGGAATAATCAGCTATTCTGACCAGGACTTTATAAAAGCCTTCTCACAGCAAGCCTCTAACACCCGAGTCAACAGCGGGGACACAATGATGGAATGGATTTAAATAAATCCATCGGTACACCATCCCGTCCTGGGGCTTTACCTCCTTTACTAGCATTAATTGCCGCTGTTACTTCAGCCAATGTTATATGTAGCTCTAAAGGGGTGAAGCCTACAACGCCTCCCTGTTCTGTTAGTTCGGCGTCAGTAGATAATTCTTCAATCCCCTTGATACTATATATATTCGAAAAAAAAGTCAATCCATGCTTTTTCATCAATTGCAACCTCAATCCTAGCACCATCATTATTAAAAAGAAATGGAGCATCAACTGCCTGCCAAAATGAAGTGCAATCCGTCCTCGATGATGCTTCATAGAGCGTATCCGATGCCTGAGCTTTCAATTCTTTTTTTCTGGCCAAATTATACGCCTTCCTACACAATTTGATTTCTTCTTGGTATCTCTCTGACTTATGTAGTGCATCTTTCAGGTGGGTATCGGCTTTGGTGCATTTTGAATCGAACCAGCCATTAATCTGAACCAGGGATACCTTATTTTGGGCTCTTAAGGAACTTTGAATCTCTGGCATAATAAGGGAAAAGGCCCTCAAGGTGTCATCATAATCTATACTGTCTTGTAGACATACTACTATTTGTTCATAAGCATTCACAACAATATGTTTATTGACCTCTTCAGGGGTTATCTTACCCCATCGCAGGGAGTAACCATTTTGGCGAGCTAGGGCAACGTTTCGCATCCATGCTATAGTATTTTTTTTAAGATGATCAGCTTGTTTGGGAATGACTAAATCAATACTCAGGGGCAAGAGATCGCTTAAAACATTAGAGTGAATTTTAAAACTGTCAATCCATGTTGCATAGCGATTGGGTACAATTATAAAATCTATTAATGATTCGAATCCTCTGCCAATAAACGTATGAGTGAAATCGACAGGCGGGGAGCACGGCATATATGCAAAGCCCAAATCGTGTAGAGCCATTAAATCATTAGACTTCTCCCCCCTCTCAGAATGCACAAAGTGTAACATGGGATCTTTTTCTTCCTCATATCCACCACACCGCCCACATTCAGCATGAGAACAAATACTAACGTTAAAATCACCGTCCCAGAGAGTAATCATATCAACACCATTTGGGACCTTTGTTTTACTTAATTCATCGCTGAGTGAATTTAAAATATCGCCCATTTGTCCCCTTTCAATGTTGTTATAAAAGTTAACTACACACACTACTACATTTACATTCAGATGAATGGCCACAATTTGGTAATATATTGTTGTTTTTATCATTTCAATTTTTTCGACCCCTAACAAATTTGAAATGTAGACACAAATCCCACCTTTATGTCTTCCATGTACTGACTGTTCTGCTGGCGTGTGAAGGTCTTATTGCCATCTATATCTATTTTATCCAATAGCCATGTCTCCTGGAGACATAAAATATTGAAACTGTATATAAAGTCAGTCCAGATGGGATTATTTACTTTTGAATGTAAACAAGCAATATTCCAAAAAAGAGTTCTACTTCTCCCTGAGGCAGATTCATTTAGAGTGTCAACAACATGATCAGTCTGAACCTGTCCAATCATCTCAGTCCCTTCTATAACATTGTGTGTAATTACATCACCAATTTCTACTGCTGGGGATTCTACTATCTCGTCAACGTGAGGGCATTCATTGGCTGATGAAGCCGCAAAGAGGGCAGTACGAACTGCGTGCGTAGCTGCAATCACTCGTTCAAAAACTAGAATAGACGGACAGATAATGATAGCTGTCATTGCTTCACACAAAGACAATAAGGCATTACAAAAAGGTTTTACACTCAAGTACTCCTAAAAGTTAGATGCAGACAATGTTTCATTTGCTCAGATTCCTGGAATGAGAGATAGAGTAATACCAAACATGGATCGCAGATTATGTTTAATATTAGATGCACATGAGGGTTTGGGTTCTGCACATGCAGAAGTTGCGGCCACTGTTTCTTTATTAAAACAACGCTATTGGGGGCCAAGGTTAACAAAGTAGACTAAAGATTATGTCTTAAGTGCGACATCTGTCAGCAGATGAAGGGTTCCACCATAACACGTCCAGTGCAGATACCGTTCCTAATATCAGACAGACCACTCACGTGTGTCTATTTGGACCACTGCGGCCTCTTACATTCTGATGGGGCTTACAGACATATCATGGTTGCAGTGCATTCCTGCTCGAGATTCCTATGGGTCTGGCCTCAGTGCTCGGCTGTCGCTCAAACTGTTATCAAAGATTTGTGAGTCAATGTCAAGGTCAAAGAAAGCTTTATTCGATTGATATATCAGACAATCATAAAAGCACATAAAAGTGTAAAAACATATCAAACAATTCATAAGTTAAAAAAGTATCCTACAAATATAAACATAATCTACAATACATTACAAAGTTAAAACAGTATTAAATTGACACCCTCGTCCGATTAGAATAGATTAAATAAGCATACGTTTCCTTTGACTCAGAACTTCCTTCAGAGAGTATACTATCCTAAAAACGCTGTGCTCATTATCTAGATGTTGTAGTGCAAGAAGAGCAGGCCGACATTGACGGAGTCCAAACAATTTTAAAACTGGTACTAAGTACATTCTCCCTGCATGGATATAAAAACTACAGAAGAAAACCACATGAATCGTAGATTGGTTGGAGGTATTATCACAAGGGCAAAGTTGAAGGTTTTGAGACCAGTCATTCATTATAGGTAAAGTGACTAGTCTATGAAATACCCTCAGCCTAAATCTAGTTAATAAAAACCTATCGTAAACTCCTGGTACAAAAGTTGAATAGGGTTGCATGTTAAAAGTGGTTAAAATCAGCTGGTTATGCAGGACTGTGGGTTTCAATATCTCGGATGACATTCTGATAGTGTCCAACAGCAAAAGGCCCGCTTTTCTTAGTTCTTTCCTTGTTATTGTCCGAATAGTTCTATGATTGTTAAACCAGTCTATGCGGCCAAGATCTTTTAAGAAATTGCGGACGTATCTTATCCAGGGGATCTTTAAGGCCCCTTCCAGTTTTAAGGTATCTGATAAAATATCTCTGTTTAAATTTGCCTCTTCTTCGGTCCAGATCCTGTGCCTGTGCCGTAAAAGCACAGGCCCAATCTTTATGAAGTCAGAGATGAAGGGAAGTCCCAACTCCGCATGGCATATACATGATGAAATACTATTTGGAACAGATAAAATGTATCTTAAGAAGGAATTTTCTATGTGTTGGATAGGCAGTAAATCAGCGAACCCCCAGACCCCTGCACCATACACTACTGTGAAACACACTTTGCCTTATAAATTTTAATGAGCTCCTCAGGCGGTCTTTTTCCCAATTTCCTGGCAAAGTTAGTGAGGGCAGATGTTGTTCTTAGGAGTACCAATTTTTTCGCTGCAACTGCTTGTGCCCAAATGTCGTTATGAGCATAGAGGATTCCCAAATATGAGAACCTTTTAGTTGCCCCAATCTGCTGACCTGTCACAAACATATCTTTGGATTTCATAAAACCATAGCCGCAACGCATAATAAAGGTCTTAGAGGAGTTTCCTCTTAAACCAAGGTCATTGCTAAAATGAGTGAAACTATTGAGCACCCTCTGGAGACCTACTTGTGTGCGGGACATCAGCACTGCATCGTCTGCGTATAGGAGGGCTGGTATTGAATGTCCGGCCACTTGAGGGAAATCTTGGTTACCTTTGAACAAAGCCTCCCCCAAACCATTAATGTAGAGATTGAAAAGGAACGAAGCCAGGATACAGCCTTGCCTGACTCCGCTCCTAATCGGGAATGCAGCCGAACACTCACTCTTCAATCCACAGCGCACACGCGCCATGGCATCACTATAGAAACGCTTAAGAAAATCAATATTCTGAACATCAACCCCCATAACCTTTGAAATTGACCAGAGTTTACTGTGGACGACGCAGTCAAAAGTGGCTGTGAGGTCCACAAATGCTAAAAATAGGTTCCCCTTTTTTGCCCTCATATATTTCCCCACATAGATAGACAGGTTTAAGCCCTGTTCCACCGTCCACAGACCCGCGTGAACACCATATTGCAGGTGGGATAGAACAGAGTTCTCCTCTACCCAATCTGGAAGGCGTTCTAAAATTATTCTGCCGGTTACTTTTGTTACTGCGTCCAGTAAGGAGATTGGCCTATAACAGCCCGTGTCCTGTTTATCCCCCTCTTTAAAAATAGGTACAATGGTAGATTCTACCTATGTAGATGGAAAAGTAGTGCTACAACTAGCAGTAATCACCTGGACCAGGATGGGACCCCATAGATAGAGGTTTGATTTAAACAAATCTATGGGGACCCCATCTGGTCCGGGGGCCTTGCCACCCTGGCTCATGGATAAAGCCCGCTCCACCTCATCCAAGGTAAACAACAAGTCAGATTAATGAGGCGGACACTTCAAGTTATGAGCCTCCTGGACATTAATACCCATCACATAGGGGTTTCCCTCACCGTTGTATACTCTAGAAAAGTGTTTAATCCATTGTTCCTCGGTAATTGCAATTTCAATGAATGGACCAGCCTCGCTTGACAAAAAGGGTGCTTTAACTACCTTCCAAAATGCCGAACTATTGTTCGCTATTGAGGCCCTTTGTAATGCCTCCAAGGCCTCGTTTTTCAAGGTAGTTTTTCTAACCTTTATAGCTTGTTTGTATTCTACTCTGGCACACCTCATATCAACCAGGTTTCTAGGGGTTTTGTGTAGCTCCTTTTTTAAAAGGGAATATGCTAGGGTGCACCTTGAGTTAAACCATCCATTCGAATGTCTGTTACTGCTTTTACGTCTAATGAGGGATTCTTTAATTACATTAGATATCACCAAGAATGAGGCTAAGATATTATCATGGGCAGTTGTTTTGCCCAAGCAAGTCCCAATAGCAGATCTACATTTATCCACCACTGTCTTTATTAACGATGCTTGATCTACCATGGACCAGCCCAAGGAATACCCATTCAATCTCCCAATAGCTAAGTTTTCTAGCAGCTGATCATTTTTATTAGGTCTGACTGTGGTACTTAAGGGTAATATAACTGACAAACACAGTGGAAAATGATCACTAAGGGAATTCTCTGAAACATTAAATGAGTAAAGACTATGCGCATGGTTACATGACATTAAAATATAATCTAGTGTAATGTAGAAACCCCTACCATTAAAGGTCCAGGGCATTGGGATGGGTGATTGACATAATTCATTTACAAAACCCAAGTTGAGGCTAAAAATTAATTTGTTAAATTGCTCTCCCAAAGCAGAATGCCAAAAGTGGGATGAACATGCCCCATCTTCGTTTAGAACACCACATAAATTATCCATCGGCATTGACACAATTAAAATCCCCTACCAGACTAAACATCATAACTTTTGCCTGTCTTTTACCAGCAGATTTCAACAATTTGATCATATTTTTTACTACAATTCCCACTTTGTCTGAGGGGATGTCATTATAAAGGGTGGTCAAGACTATACAAATTTTACATCTAAATCTAATATAACCATTTGGAAATAGGGATCATTAGCAAGCATCGTTATTTCCTTTACTTTCAAACTGCATGATATATACGTACACAGCCCACCCTTAGCCCTTCAACTCAGACCATCTACAGCTGGAGTGTGATACGTCCTATAACCATTCATATGGGTCGCCTCCTTAGACCAAGTTTCTTGAAAACATAAGACCTCGAATTGCAGAATAAAGTCCTACCACAGATGATTACTTAACTTGGAAGAAATACCCGCAATATTCCATGAGGCAATATTGCAGAGAGGTAATTTACCACTATCAAAAACGTTAGTAGGGGTTACTATCCCAGATGGTTTCTCAGTTGTGTTACTATGTGAGTGGGATTGGTTTATGCAACCCACGGGATCAGTTAAAGCTTCCAAATTCAGAACTGTTATCCCTGGGTCCTCCTCACTATGATGTCAACCAATAGGAGGGGTAGGGGGATCACCCTTTCCTGCCTGAGTCAATCCAAGGTTACCCTTACCTTCAGACCGACCAGATACGGGCTTAGGTTGAGCAAAGCACCCCGAGACCAGTCAATCAATCTCTTCCAATGGACTCAAGACATTAAAACGATTGCTCACTGGTACCAAATATCTAGATTCCCTACTTTCCATAAAGTTTTCTCCTACAGACGTATGCCATCGGGGTATATGGTGTTTGGGGATTTTGATAAAAAATATCCAAGAGGTAGTAAGTTAATGTCATTGGAATTAACAAGCCCATTCCCTCCTCTCTACAGGATTGTGTACACATAGGATGGCGAACAAAAAGTTAAAACAACACAGTCTCCCTGAAGAGTGTTTGCCGAGGTGCCTACCCACTCTATTCTCCGTGCCATTTTAAATTCTGAGAAAAGGGTGTTATGTGAGTCTTTATTGGGACATATGCAGTTGGCACGTTACATTCTGACTGTGGCCCCGCGTTTAGCTCTCGGGCTTACAAGGAAGCCATGGGAGGTTTAGGTGTAGCATTGCGGTACTCCTGCCCGTACCATCCTGAGGGAAATTCGGTTGTGGAGAGAAACAACTGGGACTTAATGCAATCCTTAACATCTAGAGTATTAGGTTCAGGTGGTAGTTGGGTCAATCACTGATATGGGGTACAGAGGGCCTTGAGTAACATGCCAAGAAGTTCTCTAGCAGGTGTCACTCATTAAGAGGTCCTTTTTGGGATGATGATGCGGGTGCCTGATCTTGATTTTGAAGACACAGTGGTGGATGAAAAACATTTTGACATCAAGAAATGTTTGGCTGTCTTACAGGATCTGAATGAATCCAGGGTACTACAGAGCAATGTGCAAGTAAAGCGGACTGCCACTGGGGAAGTCAAGTCAGTCACGGCAAGACCTGTCTGGATTCCTGAAGTTGGGGATCTGGTCAGAGAAAAGATAACGGACAAAATAGAATTTGGGTCATCAAACAGAAAGCCTGTACCTGTCCTGACAGTCAAAGGAACGAGAACGGTACTTCTGCAGCCTCTTGCCTGGAAAACGGAGAAAAGATTTGTCTCCATTGATCTGATAAAACCACACTATGTGGCCGATAATGAATAGCAGGCCTCATGGGCTCCTGGGTAACCGACGCCCTCCTCTCGCTACCATACAGGAAGTTCAGACAGAAAGGCTCATCACATTCAAAGAGCCGCCAATATGGAATGATGGACTAAGCAACAATGCAATGGAGCTAACCTAACACTGATGTCTACATAAACATTCCTCAACAAGAGCCATCTACAAGTTCAACAAAACAGGCTGATCTACCAGAAATAGAACAAACTGCATCTGGATACTTCATCGACTTTGATACCTTTTCATTGGATCCAAGTGAACATGAAACAATGCCAACCACAAAAACTTGTCAACAGCAAGTCAAAGACTTCTCCAATTTTTGTAAAAAGACTTACCTGGTGTCACCTTGGATAGAACTTTGGATAAGCGCCGGGATACTTCTCTTTCTCTTCTGGTTAGGCTTAGTAACTCTCTTCTGCTTACTTATTAATGGAACTTACCTTCACCAAAGCTGTGCAGCATCAAAAGTGAACTTAATACTGAAACATCATGTTTCCTCCCATTGGGAACATAGAGACTTGTCATCAGTGAACATTACAGCAGTTCCTATACCCGATGGTATAGTATGGTACAAGGTTGATTACGATATATTTGGCCCGACCGAACTTTTAAAGATACCACATTTATTTAAAATATCATTGAGTGATATCATTACCTCCAGTACATTTTCCGATGATTGGGATTTTGAAACTGTAAACAAAATGTCTGATTTAGAACAATCCGCCACATTTTCTAGCAGTAAAATGTTAAAAGACACATAAGACTTTAACAAAATGTATTGTTATCAACATTATGGTCATCACTTACTACACAAATCCAGTACCCCTGGGAATGTTTTCACACATCAGCAATGGGAACATTGCCCTCCGCCACCAAAAAGTAGTTTGAAAATGTTTGCACTATAAGGTTGCACCGACATCAGCACAGAAAAATATGCTAACCAACACCAAATAGATCTATTCTGCTTCCTTTATTACACAACTGTCTGAATAGGGTTTCGACTTATGGAAAGACACTATAGACTTAAAGTCAGTCTGGGGTTCTCGAGACCAGCAGTTCCAGGGATCAGAAGCGCTATTTAGAGCATACCTCATTCCTCAGCAGATTATATTTCTAAATGAAACATTGCAACAGACTTCCTGTCTTGGGATAGCCAAGAACAAGGGTTTGAACACACCTCGGATTCCAACACCATCACAGGCCGAGGGTAATTATACATCACTGAAACGGGGTACATTAGATGACATCTTACAATACAATAGATCAGACCCCGATTGAAAGGGATGGTTGGTGTGTCCCACAGACACTTATAGATGTCAGGAGAGATTCAGGGGTACCACGGAAGGGTACAGTATCCATAGGTCAGACCCACTCTATGTACAAAGAGAGCATCCAGGGGTTGTGACATCATATAGTGTTGGTAAGTTGTGCCTCGATTGGCTAAGGACCTCAACACTACCACAGGTGAAACAACACTTACCCTTACTTACAGAGGATGTGGACCTATGGTATTTTTTATTAGGTCCCATAAAGCCACGTCAAAAACGTTTCTATTATGCTTTCTATAATGAAATTTGGAAAATCTCCCAACAAGAAGCAGCGGAGAGATTACGAGAAATAGATTGGATTAACCAAGAAAAGGCATTAGCCGTAGTTGACAAAGGTATGACCATGTTAACTTACAGGATTTATTCATTGGGCAGCATTGTATCTTCTGCTATTGACAGAACAGGACTTGTCCATATTACAGCACGGGTAATCACAATTACATTCTATTATGTTATTGAGATGGACGCTGAAATCATTGTGAGCAGGTTATGTGCCTTGGTGTTTTATCAACAGTACGTCCTTGTTTTCTGCATACAATCTAACGGAAAAACAGATGAAAATCGCACAAAGGGGAGCAAAATATACAATGTTGCATATTGAATAACTGGACCGATTACCTTTTACTGTGGCAGAATCACCATCCACAGAATGGTTAATTCATGGCCATGTAACATTACCAGTCTCAACTTTTCAATTCCAATATTGCCTAGAACAACAACAGGCAGGCATATGTAAAAAAAATGGGTAGGGAATTCAGCAGGGAATCTTGGGAATTACCGTACAGATTTCGATGCAAGAGTGGGGATCCTGGGGAGGAGCCAAGATGGCGACCGGAGCAGACGCTTGAGCGCCCGGCTCCGTCGGTCCGTGGCCTCGGACTACTATCCTGATGCCCATCCTCGCCGATTTTCGAGGTGCACCGTGTGCGAAGACGCGCTGACCGCGCTGCTACTTTCCCGGAGTCTCAACCCGCCCGGATGCCCGAGTTCTGGGTGCTTTTGTCCTCGGCACTGAAACCCTGCGCCCTTACGGCCTTTGCCGGCCTCCTGGAAGCTCCGCAGTTACCGGACCAGCTAGCGCTAACCTGAGCCCCGCGGTCCCGATCTCGCCTCGCACCATGGATCGTTGCCGGATGAGCCCGGGGAGAGACGGCCGGACACCTTCTGCACCCTGTGCCTGACGGACTGGAGCTGTGGGGTGGGCCCCGGTGCGGTGGGTCTCCTGCCCCGCTCTGAGGACCGAGCTGTGGGGGGCTGCTGCCCCCTTTGCCTATTGCCTAGCCGGCGGCGAGGGGGACCGGCGAGAAGATAAGCGACTGTCGGCCTTTCCTGTTGCGGCGTAGACCTGAGGGGAATTGACCCCTTGCCACGACCCCCTCCCCCTGGCCATTGCACCGTATAGCGGCAAAACATGGCGTTGAGTGCCTGCTCGCGGCTGGGGGGTGATACTCCGGTCTCGCCCGCTGCCCACTTCGCCCTCCCTCTTCCGGACACCAGCTTCACAGTGCCGTCCCGGATTGCTGCCGATGTTGGGGCCCAGCTTCCGCTGACATGCGGCTCCGTTCTGGCTGTCCTGCGGGACTTTCAACTACAGATGTGCGCTGGCCTGCAGGCGCTGAGTGAGAGGTTTGACCCCATACTGTCGGCTGCGGGCCGTGAGCGCGCTGTTTGTCATCCACAGGGCGTGGGTCCTCCGGTGCTCTTGTCCTCTTGCGGGGACGCAGCGGCGGTGTATGATTGTGCTACACTGGTGCCTTCATCTAGCGCTCCCGGCGCCCAGGGTCCACCGCTCTCCACCTCAACTGCGGATACTTTGTCCCCCTGGTCATGGCTGCCTGCTTCATTGTTCCCTGCCTCACCGCGTCCGCGAGGCTATCCTGCTGAGCGATACCTAACGGCTTCGAGGGACCGTCCGCGGTGGCCCACTGCTGCCTTTTTGTGGAACTCCTGTACCTTACTTGCCAGGTTTGGATTTTATGTGGTGCAACGAGGGACCTCAATCGATGGTCGGCGGCCATTTCGTGATCCTACTTCACCATCCTCTCACAAGCGGCCATCTTGTCTTTGTCTGCTCGGGACACGGGGCCTTCACGCAGGAGCTGGTTTAATCCCAAGCCCGCGATCGGGCCAGGGCTAGACTGACTTCTATCGCTATGGTTTATGGACGGGCTGGCCTGGGACTGGGACTGTATGTATGTTTTGCGCGCACTCGTCGCGACTTGTATCCCTTGCTTAAACTGTGGTGCCATGGTATCTTTGCATGCCGTTTTTTGGCGTAGAGGGCTCTCAGTGTGTGGGGGCCATAACTGGCTGATGGTTCGGGGCGCTCTGGTGTCCAGTGGGCTCCTCCCCACCTTCTTTTCTGTTTTCTTCCCTTCTTTACTCTGTTCCTACTTTCTCTCTTCTCTATATTTCGGGTTCATTGGGCGACAGGCACTATGCTGGGGGGGGGGTAGGCCGTAGCCTCCGCATTGGTGTAGGGTGGGGGGGTAATACTCTGTTCTCAATTAGTTCTATGGGCCTTTCTTCTTTTATGTCTCTGTGCTCTACTTTCTTCGATTCGGGGTCCGGGTGTGGGGTGGATCGAGTGGGGGCGGCTCTGGAGGGGCGCGTACTTGCTCATGTGACTATCCTGATATATCTCTGCACCGCCTCACTGATTGAGATTTTACTCCCATTGTTGTTCTTACTGATGTTGCTGCTCGCCCGTGTGGTGAAGCTATCTTGCGGACTCGAATCTACTTTGCTCTTATCCTTCATTGACTTTTTTCTCTGATAAAATTATCAAAAAACTTAAAATTAACCTTCACCTCTCCTTCCCCGGGTTTCAAAGATATCTCCAGTATGTGACTCATAACCTGTTGTTAATCCTGACCGCTGATGCACGGGGGCTGTAATGTGGGTATCAGTGCTTTACTGTATCGTGGCCGGCCTGACGGTTGTAGGCCCGTATTTGTTCTTTTAAGATGCACGAATAAAGGTTTTAAAAAAAAAAAAAAAAAAGAGTGGGGATCCTGAAGTGCTTCTAAGCGGTACAAACTGTGAGAACGCTGTGAGAAAGTGCCCTCTTTCTTGCATGGTATGCCCCCATATTTTGCTGAATTGCTAATGTTCTTTGACTGAATGTGCCCTGGGCTCCTGCTGATCAGGTACCCAGGGCCTATGTTCTTTCCCTAAAACTGCATTGAAGCCTAAACCCAATTGGTATCTCTGGCCACATGTCAGCCCCGGGTAAATGGTACCACAGGTACCCACAACACTGTGATCAGAGAAGGCCCCTAAGGGCTGCAGCACTTATTGTGGCACCCTTAGAGGCCCTGTACCCTGACACTCACAGACTGCCTTTGCAGGCTGTGTGTTTTGGTGCAGAACAAAGTGAAGAGTCGACATGGCACACATCCCTGTATGCCATACCCACAAACCACTGCCCTGGCATACATCAGTCACCCCTCTAGCTGGGTGCCCTATGCCAGTGGTGAGGGTAAAGGTGCATGAGCCCTGTACCCCTACAGTGCCCAAGTTCATTCCTGGGCACTGTAAGTGCACTGCTACCATTAAGAGTATATGGTGCAGGGAGTTTGTCATTACGAACTCCACAACACCATGATGGCTTCACTGAAGACTAGAAAGTTTGGTATCAAACTTCTCTGCACATTAAACCCACACTGATGCCTGTGTGGGATTTAATATAAAATACACAACATAGGGCATCTTAGAGATGCCCCCTAAAACTCGACCAACTTCTAGTAACCTGACTGAGTGGATGGCAGGGTTCATGAAGGAGAAGCTTCAAAGGCATGCCAGCTTTCAGCAACTGGTACCCACTGGTTCTATACCCCACTTTGGGAAGGAGAACCGGCGGGAAAAACAAGTGAGGAAGAGACGTGTGCCCACCTCTGCCAACTCCACCGCTCAGGTGGGGGAGGCAAGGTGAAGCACAACCTCGAGTCCCCGCCATCATGAGGATGAAGGGACTCCAGGGACAGGCTTCTGCCCCCCACTCCCTGGAGAGTGGCAGAATAGGGTATGTACCCTCCCCAGGTAAGGGACCCATTGGTCCCTGCCTTTTAACTACATGTACCGTCCCTAAATTTAATATTTAGGGGGAACCCTGAACCTTGTTTCCTCAGATCCAGAAACAACAAGAAAAGAAGATTAGAAGAAGGACGAAGAGCCGTACAGAGCTAACAAGAGGACAACGCCCCTCGAACCTGCTCCTGTGAAATCCTGGTGTGTCCTGCAGCCAGCAACCTCAAAAACCCCAGAGAACCTGCCTGCCTTCACTTCAAAGACTAAATCTCCCGTGAACACCGGACTTGTTCAAACTGCAGCTTCTGGTGCCAGCCAGAGTCTGCGAATCCAGCCCACACTGCACCCGCCAAACCTGGCCCGAACTCAAGTGGAAAAACACCACGAGGAGGTCACCCTGGCGATCCTGACCCGAGATCCGTCGACCCCTGATCTGCCTCAAGCCTCCAGCCGGCGCCTGCAGCCTAAATCCAGAAGGCCCCCCTAACCGCGACCAGGAGCTCGTAAGAAGATCCAACCACATAAGGCACCCCTGCACCCGACGCCCCACGGCCTTGTGTTCCCAAACCGATGGTGCCTAACCAACCCTTAACTTCCCAACTTACCTCTCCAAGTGGTGGTCTCACCCAGAAGTCCTTCGTCTCCCTGCCTGCAGTGGTTTGGCAAACCGGAGGTTCTCCATAGAAACCAACAGGGCGCCCGACGTCGAAACAGCACTCTGCACCCGGCCGCCCCAGTGCCGCTGAGGGTGCACCTTTTTTGCTACTTTGTTTCCCCATTTGCCCTGACCTTAACCTTACGAGCTTTGCTCCCACAACCAAGTGGCCTGCTTGCCAGCAGCCACCAACCACATGCCCCCTATCCCCCATTGGATAACATTGGGCCTCAACACTCTGCACCCGGCCGCCCTAGTGCCGCTGAGGGTGCATTCACAGTGCATCACTGACCCTGGGGGACCCCTGGGTCTAACCCCAGAACCTTAACTCTCACAGTCGTTTACATACCTGTGAGCCGTTAACCTGTTTTCCTCCTTTAGGATAACTTTGACAATTTTTGTCCAAAACGTTTCAGTGTGGAGTTTTGAAATCTAAAAATATTCCTTGAAAATCGCATAAATAACCAAAACCTGTTTACTCACCTGTTTGCAGGAAATGTCCCAGTGCTGAATCTAGGTATCCATCTAGGTATCCAGCACTGAATTAGAAAAGTAACGTAAAAAGTAACTTACCTGTAATTTACTGAAAATGCCTATTCATTTCAATGTACTGCAAACAAAGTGCAATTTCAATTGCATTTTCAAACCGTTCTATATCCAATAAATTATTACTGAAAAGTATTTAATGCTTACCTGTACCAGGCTTGCTTGATTCTAAAAATAAAACAACAGTATGTATTTTTATACAACAACAATTGGCCTAGAGTTCAGTTTTCGAGTGTGTGAATTCATTTGCTGACTGAGTGTGTACATCAAATGTTTAACAATGTCCTCTGATACTGCCTTACTGCTCGACCAAGCTACCACTTTAGAGAGTAAGGTTCTATCTAACTTTAACCTCTGCCTACCTCTGGGGACACTTGGATTCTATACACACTATACCTCATTTTTGTGTAGTATATATAGAGCCAGTTTCTTACAAACGCTTTAAGTGGATCTGTCATATTCCAGGATATTATGGTACATGGGGTCTGTAATGGTTCAGTTGCGAACCTATCCTGTCACTTGAGGGGTACCCCAGCAGCCGTGATTACCGCAGTATTCAAGCTGCTTTCAAATGGGAGTTACTAGATGCTGAATGATCGAGGTTGTTGTGGTATGCTTCCGGGCATTGCATATCTCGTAACAGTGAGCTACAGGGTTACTTGCTGTATGCAAGTATTGGTTCCACTGACACTTACAGTCAGGGAGGCACTGCCATGGACTTTGTTGAATGTTTCCTTTATAAAGTTTGATACTCTGAGCAGAATGAAAGCCATGCTTCTACAGAAGACCGTGCCCTTAACCTCCGTCCGGGAGATGTTTGATCTCCAGATCTCAAGTTCCTTGGCTGAGATTCAGGCCCTCATACGTACGAACTGCCCCTCCCATTTCGCAGAAATGGTAAATCATATCTTTAACATGTCGACACGACGGGTATAGTCCACCTATTTAAGACCATAGGTTCGGGACTGTTAAGCACCTTTCAGACGGTCCTTAGAGTTATACCAAACTTTATGCACTCCGTATTCGGAAGCGTTTTTGGAGGACTTCCGCTGCTCCTGTTTCTAATAGCAGGTATCCTAATTGTCATTTTTCTGCTAAGCAATGGATGTCCCAGTCACCAAGGAGATGGAAACAGTGCTCCTGGAGTTAAATACCGTGATCGCATGGTACAACATCTGTGCACACCACGCCAACGGGAACTGAGCACCTCTTGGTTCCTGTCATTTAGACCAGTCTGGATGGACTGCATCCTACCTTTTCTCCGATGCCGGTTCTGCGGAGAAGAATGCATGTTGGACCTCTGTATAACACTTCTATCAGTTGCGCAAGCGGATGTTGATGCTATACTGCAGTGTCCCCAGCGTAGTCCTATGTTGATGATGGCATTCTTGGAGCCTCCACAGGAACTCTCTGCTCCTGTTGGAATGGATACCGTCTCCTCCACTGACACCCAGGCCTTGGATGGTGCACAGGCTTCCCCAGCATTGGCTGCAGGCAGTATGGAAGATTATCTGTGCTCAATTGACGTGATCTGTGCGGTGTTACAAGGGATCGTTGTCTGTGAATTTAGACAACAGTGATGTTGCGTCTATAAGCCAGGACACATAAAACATTGAGTAATCATGTGCTGGGAAAAATTCTGCTTTTTCTTTTTTGGAAAACAAACTCAAATTGGAACACCAAAACAAATTGACACTTTTTATAACCTGCATGGCTTTCCAATGCTTGTAGTGGTTCAAACTATAGTTACGGACACATTAGTGCTATTGCTTGAGTGACAATTTTCCTTTTTTAACATATATTAGAATTTTTAGAATTTTTAGCAAAACTATTCTTTGACTATAATTGTTTGCATATCAGTGCCTAGACAGCCTAGTAGTAGGATAGAATTTAATTATATCGTCCAGTTGGATGAGGAGTGGGTGTTATATTCCATGTAGGTACCCCGATATATGCTCAGGTAATATTGTAAACATTACACATATACTCTCCCCATCATTACACACAGAACGGTTCTTGGGAACTGACCTTTTACCTAGATACGAAACTGCACACCGAACACTGGATTTTCTCTGGTAAAGACCTCAGACATTATGCATGAGGATTCTTGGAAACTCAGCAGGACTACCATCTCCTGTATAATAACTATGGGCCAGATTTATGTTTCCTGGCGCATCCCTGCAAATCAGCAGGGATGCGCCAGGAAAGATGCGTCACGAAAGTTTACCCTTGCGCCACAATAGATGCGCCGCATTTACAATGCAGCGCATCGTGGCGCAAGGATAAACAGATGCGTGACGCATCTGATGGCGGAAGGTTGGCGCATTGCTGGAGTTGCGTCAGCAGCTCCAGCAAGGCTCGGGGGTGCCCTATCGTTACAATGCTGCGGCAATCCTTACGCCTGCTTCAAGCAGGCGCAGGGTTTTGATGCAGCATGGCCAGAAAAGTGACTGAGTGAAATCTTGTAGATTTCACTCAGCCACATTTCGGAGGCGTTCCTGCGCCGGAACGCCCCCCCCCCTGTGCAGGTACGCCCACATGTGGCGCAAGCTTTACAACGTGACGCATCTCCCTAGATGCGTCACGTTGTAAATGGGGCGCAACATGGCGTAGGGTTTACGCCGCCGCTGCGTCACAAAAGTGACGCAACGGCGGCGTAAAAGTGGCGCAAGTCCGATATAAATCTGCCCCTATGTATAAAGTTCATTCCCGACGTCATCCTAAGTCCGACAAGTGGCACAGCAAGGTAGAACCCCCAGGCAGACCTTTGGGTAAAAAACATCACATTTTTTGCTGAGACAGCGAGAGGAGATCAAGATTTTCCTGCCAACACACACTGATGCGAGAAGCTGAGGTTCCTGCATGCAGATACTCCAGCTCGCAGTGGTCTAACATCCCTTGCAGGGAGTCCAACTCAAGGCCAACGTGGGGTCCCACAGTCTCTCACTTGAGGTAATGGGGTTGTCTTTATCCTAGAGGGATTCTTGGCTTAACACCTACATACATGCTAGGTACACTTTGGTACATCTAGTTAGGGCAGCATCATTGGAGTACGCATTTTTATTTTCATATATTTTATATACTTGCCTGTATTTATGATTATAGCACGATGGTAGGAATATATCATCCTTTTACTTTCCTAGTGCTTCTAACCATTGAAATCTGTTTCTGTCTAGTGGTTGTTTCAGCACACCTATTTTACACTAGAATAACGACTGTTCAATAAATGTTTATTGAAAAACGTCCCCACCGTTAATTCTGTGTATCTTCTTGAGACTGGGTGAGCACGGGCAACTGAGCGAAAAGTATCGCACTGTTTCCACGATCCTGAGGGATCAGGGTTGTCATGTTTGATGGTTGCTGAGATCTATCCTCTCCTTGGTAATTGGGGTGTCTAGTGGCGCTGTGAGCTAGCTGGTATACAGGCCAACATATCCGGTGGGGGTGTCTGGAATCAGTCTGGACACCAAGCCCTCAGCGTATGTTGTGCAAACGCGCAGATCCTGTATAGATTTTTTAGGAACTACACAACATGGCGTGATTTGCCAATAACCAGCCTAGCTGATGAGGGGTGTTACCCTGAAACTGGTCATAGAATGCTTGTTTCCAGTTCAGGGAGGACCTGACTTGACAGTTTGGGCTGGACTGTTCCCATGAGGCACAGGGTCAAGACTGATTTGCATATAGCTGTGTCTGAACTGAAGTGGCAAAGTGAGCTAAAGAACGATGATAGATTCAACCCAGATTTATGACTGGGGGTGAGTGTCTGAAACATTTCGGCGCTCCGTCAATCATCACCTTGTGTTTGCTTTGTTCGCCTTAAGTTAGCAGGGGATGCCCAGACGTGGTGTCAGATCCCCACAATTCTTACCTCGTGTTTGTGGAGGGATCCCACAGGGACGACATGGGCAACCCCCGCCTGTGCCCTTCTGCTACTGGAAGGACCAAATATACTAGCCAGGGCAAGGAGGGGACCGGGGGGGTTGCCAGGAAGGGTGGTGAGAGCGGGATAGTGGATGGCGTGATGGGGCACCCTTCGTGGCTCCTGAGGTTGTGTGGAAGTCCACGCTACCTAAAGGCAAGAGAGGAGACAGGGTTAACTAAAGCGCTGGGGTTTAGCGGGAACATACACATCCAATGATCACCGGGGATAGATACAGAGATTTGGGCAGCAGGAATCCCTACGTGGTTACCTGCTAGTAAGGTGTTCTTGTGTTGTGGAAATGCTGGAGAGGACGTCCGCGATGTCCGTGCCGTCGTGCGGATCACCAAAGGAAAGACAAATATATAAAGCGCTCCTGCGCTGCGTGAAGGAAACCAGTAATGGCGACTTCGTGCCGTCGCACGAGTCGTCGAAGCAAGGGTAACGCACTACAGCGCTATGAGGAGGAAACAAAGTAACGGCGACTTCGTGCCGTCGCACAAGTCGTCAAAGTAATGATAAGGCGCTCTAGCGCTATGAGAAGGAAACAAAGTAATAGCGGCTCCGTGCCGTCGCACGAACTGCCCAAGCAAAGATAAAGCGCTCCTGCGCTGCGGGGAATGAGCAAGGTAATGGCAGCTCCGTGCATTTGCACGAACTGCCCAGGCAATGTTAAAGCGCTCCTGCGCTGCGGGGGATGAGCAAGGTGATGGCAGCTCCATGCATTCGCACGAACTGCCCAGGCAATGTTAAAGCGCTCCTGCGCTGCGGGGAATGAGCAATGTGATGGCGGCTCCGTGCATTCGCACGAGTCGTCGGAAGGAATCTTTAGGCGCCCTTGCGCGGTCCGGACCGACTGTCCGGTTGCTGGTAGAGCCTTCGCTACGCTCCTGCGTGCCGGCGAAGCTCTGTTGCGGAATCCGAAGCCCCGAGACCGATGTTCTCTGCCGTGATAAGCCAATACAGCCGGAAGTGACAGCCGGCCGGCCGGCGGCGTCAGCTACGCGCCGTCGAAAGACTAGACTGTAACCTGCCAAGGGTAACCAAATGGGAGGAGTCTCGTTGCGAGGGATGACTGCCCTGCTTCCAGGCTGCTGGCGAGAGGCGCTAGGGAACATGACACGTGGGTCCCTTGCTCACTTTGCCACTGGATTCAAGCTAGCCTGGCAGATGAGGGGTGTTACCCCCAAACCGGTCCCACAATACGTGTTTCCAGTTCAGGAAAGACATGGCTTGGCAGTTCGTGCTGGACTGTTCCCATGAGGCACTAGGTCAAGACTGATTTGCATATAGCTGGGTCTGACCCGAGGATGTGAAGTGAGCTAAAGAATGATGATGGATTCAACCCAGATCATTGACTTGGGTGAGTGTCTGAAAAGTTTCAGCGCTCCTTCCACCATCTCCTTGTGTTTGCTTTGTTCGCCCTAAGGTGGCAGGGTATGCCCCGACGTGGGTCCCTTGCTCACTTTGCCACTGGATTCAAGCTAGCCTGGCCAATGAGGGGTGTTACCCTGAAACCCGTTCCAAGATGCTTGTTTCCGGTTCAGGAAGGACCTGGCTTAGCAGTTCGAACTGGACTGTTTCCATGACGCACAGGGTGAAGACTGATTTGCATATAGCTGTGTCTTAACTGAGGTGGCGAAAGTGAGCTAAAGTACGATGATGGATTCAACTCAGATCTGTGACTGTTGTTGAGTGTATGAAAGGTGTCAATGCTCCGTCCATTATCTCCTTGTGTCTGCTTTGTTTGCACTAAGTTGGCTGGGTATGCCCTGACATGGGTCCCTTGCTCACTTTGCCAGTGGATTCATGCTAGTCTGGCTGATGAGGGGTGTTACCCCGAAAGCAATCCCAAGATGTTTGTTTCCAGTTCAGGGAAGACCTGGCTTGGCAGTTCGGGCCGGACTGTTCCCATGAGGCACAGAGTCAAGACTGATTTGCATATAGCTGGGTCTGACCTGTGGTGGTGAAGTGAGCTAAAGAACGATGATAGATTCAACCCAGATCCGTGACTGAGGAAGAGAGTTTGAAAAGTTTCAGCGCTCTGTCCATCATCTCCTTGTCTTTGCTTTCTTCACCCTAAGTTGGCATGGTATGCTCAGACGTGAGTCCCTTTCTCACTTTGCCATTAGCCTGGCTGATGAGGGGTGTTACCCCGAAACTGGTCACTGGATGCTTGTTTCATGTGCAGGAAACCCCTGGCATTGCAGTCCGGTCTTAACTGTTCTCGTGAGGCACAGTGTCAAGATTGATGATGGGTTTAAAGTAAGGTTCAAGGGTTTCCTTCCTGGACATAATTGCCTTAAATCCTATATTTAGGGGGGACTATTCTCGAGGTATTGAGCCTTTTTTACCGCAGTAAGTTAGACATTACGTGTATGTGAGTGCCTCCTCCTCCATTTTCCCAATGTTCTTTTGTTAACAGATATAATTTGTTGTTCCAGGCGGTAATTTCAAATATAATATTTTATATTTTTATTTTTATAGATCCAGTATTCATTGCAAAGTGAGGTACAATAAAAGCTCTTCAACAGCCGACACGTGTTTCGCCCTACAGTGTCAGTCAGACCAGGGCTTTCTCAATGCTTTTATAGAAATAACATCAGGTTATTCAAATCCTGCTCATGATAAGTCAATCTAGTGGCACAGAAAATCGTTCTGCATTTACAATTTTAATGCGGTTTGTATCGCATCATCCTTTCTAGATAGGTATGCGAGTGGTATGTGAGCGTGGTGTGCGGAAATAAGTCTATTTACTGCTACACCATATCACTAACACATTTGTATATCTCCTACCTGAAGATATCAACACAATACAAAAAAAGACTTCAAAAGCAATCGAGTAAGAAGTGCAAAACACAGTGGTCTCTAGGGGGGAAACCAAATCATATATTAAGCAAGTGGAATGAGAACTGCGACGGAGGATGGGACTTGGACCAGAAGACCGAGAGGAGACGGGACATAAGGAAACACCCAAGGTAAGTACACAGGAACCTCACTGAGGTTGTGTGCAGAGTGGTAACACAGCCGCATCCCCAATGGATGTCAATGGAGAAGTTGGGGTTGTAGTTTTGATGAAGAAGAAGCCCTCCAAAAGGACCTCGAGGAAACCCTTTGGAAGATGGAACATTGGAGAGCCGCCCATCCGTAGATGTCCTGGGAATCAGGTTACCTACACCAGGGAAGCCGGGTGCATAGGTGCTTAGGTGTGAAGTGATGTCATGAAATACCCTAAGCAAAGGGTTTGGAGGACTCGAGTCCCTCCAAGAGGAGGGGGCTGGACAGGTAAGGTTTTACTCCCATGTCCTTTGTTCAGTTTCATGCCAGAGTGGAAGCCAAGGGCTCCTTGAACTGGTTCAAACCGGAGTATGCAAGGAGGGCCCCAACTGTGCTCTTTAAAGCAGTCTGGCGGCGCTGGTAAGTGCCCCCACCCCAGCCCAATGCACTAAGTCTTGTCTGGGAGGTGGTCACACCTCCCTGTGACAGAAAACCTATTGATCTACCTTCCTTCCCCCGCTCGAGCTTAGCTCAGCAGCAGGAGGGCAACAATGCATATGTGGTCGGCGGCAGCACTAGCATGCTAGCAGACCCTGAAAGCTGCAGAGAGTACAGGGGGGGTCTAAGGAGCCCCCAGTACATGGGATCGTGTTTCCAACACTGGAATCTTTGTTGGAGTATGATTCCAACATGTTTGATACCAAGCATGACAGGGGTTGGTGTGGCCACTATATAGTTAAACATCTTGTAATGACTGATGTCCACTATATGTCTAAAAATGACTGAAAGCACTTAGAAAGCCTGGAGAATCGACTCAGGGGTCTGTAGGGGTGTCCTGCTCATGCAGGGGGACCCTCACACTTATAATCAAGCACCCTGCCTTCAGGACTGAAGAGCCTGTCATGGGAGTGGCTGATAGGTTTTAAGTGCGGTGACGTCATATTTAAGAAAATATATATCTGTTGTGAGGTGTGCAAGCACCAACTCACACAGGCTGCAATGGCAGGCCCGTAGTCATGGTTTGAGTGGTCTCTCATGGGTGGCATAATAAATGCTCCAGCCCATGGGAGACCCCTGGTGTACCTATGCCCTTGGTACCTTAGTACCATATACTAGGGGGCTTATTTATGAGCCCTTGTGTCCCTTTTTTGTGACGCACCTGCGGTGTAAAAGATGCCTCCTGTTACACCATATTTACAAAGTGACACATCTAGGTAGATGCGTCACTTTGTAAACCCCTGTGCTACATTATACCTGCGTCAGGTATAATGTATGCAGTGTGGGCGTTCCCGCATAAGTTAGCATCGTAGAAGTGATGCAGTGAAATCTACGAGATTTCACTTCGCCACTTCTAGGGTGCAAATGCGTCAATATCTTACGCCTGCCTCACAGCAGGCACAAGACTTACAAGGGTACACCAGCAGCCCACCGTGGAAGTACAAAAGTGCTTACCATGTCAAAGCAGGCAGAGAAAGCACAGCTGCTGGATCCTGATTAGCAGGATCCCAGCAGACAAGGTCAAAAACACACGGACACCAGCAAAAAGGGGGGGTAGCCATGAAAGCAGATCATACTTACCTGCAAATACCATGCAGAGTGCTTTGTATGTCACACGCTTCTTAACAGGCAGCCATTGGAGGGAGCGCATGCATTCCCTAGCTAAGGGTTGTTTAGGAACATTCAAAACCAGGCAAGCGGCCGCATTCAAAACGACCTGCATCCTGTTAAGCGAGGACTTATTGGTGTTTAAGTAGAAAGCGCGGCAATGGTCTAGAAATGCGATTAAAGCAATGACCACTGCTACTCTGAGCTCAGCCGGAATGAGCGGGAAAACCTTTGTCAGACTTTTAAGGATAAAAAAGCAAGACAGTCCCATTGACCTGGGTGTCAAAGGTAAGAGAGTTCTCAAAACCCCTACGTTTTCAGCTGAGGCCACCGGGGTAGGTGAAGGAGCACGCGTCTCCGGCCACCAGAGTTCTGACCACACTGACTACTGTGCCACAAAGACCAAGATCTCTGTGTTGTCGGTGCTTAATTTCAAGCATCCTTCATCCACGCGCTGACACTGATCATATGGAGCTGGAACTTGTCAGCTACAACGAGCAAATCATCTGTTATAGAAACGATGATTTGCGTTGTTATATGGGCGTTAGGGTTATTGTCGACATTGCTAAGTTAGCCTGAGCTCTGCTGCCGTGATGCCGCTTTTGCACACGTTACTACATGACTTTATTTAGCAAGTCTCTGTTTGTGCCTTTCACATGAGAACTGTCTGCTTTTCACGTCCTCTGCTAGTTCCTGGAGTTTTGTCTGAACACGATGTGCACGGTCGATAAACAATGCCCCTTGTTATTCTGTTCTGGTCAGTCCCTAGCACCTAGACAAAACACGCTAACACAGCTGCGCTGCTGGAAACTCGTGCTTTGACATTACGGGGATGCATGTTGTTCACACACACTTGGAGCGGGACCTTCCCACGGAGAAGAGCTATGCTGTTCCTATGATGTAAAACTTCCATGAAGGCACTAAGGTATGGGGTCTGCTGACAAAGCCCAGAGATCTTCCTTTATATAATAAAACTTAACCTTACCAAGGGGAGGGTGGGTAGGACTTATAGTCCCTTTTCCACTGTCTGTATATGGTTACATCCCCCTTTATATTCTACGGTGTTTTCACAATGCTAACTGTGTTAGGTTTATGCATTTTGCTGCTGGTAGTGGCGTGTATACTGCATTATACAGCACAATGGCTAAAATAAACATTTTGAGCTATAACAGTGACTCTGACAACTCTTATTGTGGACAAGTACGAGTGAGTGAGCGAAAGGGTGCGTCTCGCTACCGCGATTCCTGAGAGATTCGGGAGTGTTGTGTTCTGGGTTTTCTAATCATTTGTAGCTTCTTGATTTTGTCGAAGAAAAAATGCTACACTATAGCTAGTCGTTTTTGGGATTTTGGGTACTAAGGCGGTAGGAAGGTACAACCCCTATACATGAGGTCCTTTTTCCTGCACATAGCTCTGTGTATGTGCAGAATCCCCGCAACAGGGTGTCATCCGTGTAGGACGACACCGAAACTCAAACAACCTCGCCAGTCTAGCCAGGGGAGGCAACATACATGTTAAAGAAAGTGGGGCTGAGGGAGGACCCTGTGGGAATCCGTGGCTAAGGTAGTCATTATTGCACCGGGTACCACCGGTGCTAATGCCGGCCCGAGAGAGCGAGTCAGTGATGTCTGGGACTGCGCTGGCTGAGATTGATCGCATACTACTGTGGTGGTACTGTACTGAGAGAGGACAGGAGTTGGGTTTCTAACTTCTAACTTGTGATGAAAGGTGCATGTAGTCTAGTTACAATGGCCGGCACATTTACACTGTTTGTTGGAGAAACCAATAAATGTTTTAAATCGTCCATGGAACTGCAAGCAGCTCAGCTGTGGTGGTCAAAGAAGGCGTCAAATCATGTGTGATGATGTGAGGAGGATGTGCAATGGGCTTCACAGTTAGGGGCATATTTACAAGGGCATTGCGCCACCGGAGCCTCACTTTTTCCAGCGCTCCGGTGGGGCAATACCCTGCTCCATATTTACAATGTGGTTCTCAGCCCGTTTGTGTAGCTTAACACCACATTGTAAATATCGTAACTTTCATGCAGTTTTCTGCATCCAAGGGGCGTGCGATGAGTGTTGCCGTGGGCCTTCTACTGCAACACCCGTTGCTTTTTATGACTACCCCAGATTTACAAGGATTTTTAACTCTGAGGCAGCACCAATAACATACGCCTCCCAAGTGAAGGCGTAAGAGTGGCGCAACAAGGAGAAATGCTTTGTCCCTTCCTGCTCATAAGCAATCATTCCTGCACTATGGTGCACGGGGCCTGTGCAGACGCTAGGCACTTTTTTTTAGCGCTGGAGCAGAGGTGATCACAGGGATGCACTGTATTCTGGTGAATACGGTTCATCCCTGAGTTTTTTTTAAATGGTGCAGCGCTGCTAAAGGTTGCGTTATTTCTTTGTAAATATGCCCTTAAGTGCTATACATTTGGTCATCGAATGTCCCTCATGAGTGCACACTTTTCACTCTCAAACCTTGGGCCTTGATGCGTCACAATGTAGCCGGCATTTGTCACGCGACAGCTGATTGCTATCGATAAACAAACACAGACTTGGGGCATATCAGCAACAACCGGCGATAATTATCGCTCAGCGCTCTTAGCGTGAGGATAATTATCGCCAGGTAACGTGGATTTTTATCGCTGAGATTGCGTGCTATTAGCAACGCTTATCTCCTCAGCGATAAAAATCCTAGAGCTAACTGCCTAACGTGAGATTATCGCTGGAAACCCAGTGATAATCTCACGTAGTGTGGCGTTAGCTTGCTGATAGGGACTCACAAACTTAGCCATGATATCCACCATCCATAGGATATCATGGCTAAGTCAGTCCTGAAGCAGGCGTAAGGAAAGTAGCGATAACAGGGGCTATCGCTACTTTTCCTGCCGCTATGCTTCATAGCGTGGGGCTTGATGATAGGAGAAATGTCACTTAGCGACATTTCTCCTGTCATGTTAGGTCAGGAACGCCCACTTTGCATCTCGTTAGAGATGCAAAGCTGGGCGTTAGGAATCCTGACGCTAAAGCAAGGTTTCACGCGTTAGCGTGGCCTTGCTAATTAGGCGATAAAATTATTGCCGCTTTTTGGCCGAAAACGGCCGCAAAAGCGGCGATAATTTTTTTATCGCCAGCTTGTAAATATGCCCCTTAATGCCCTATATTGACATCTGACCTTGGGAAGCCGGAAGAGAGCCCCAGAAGTTCTCCTGTGAAGCTGTGCGTGTCCCTGCAGGGTGCTGTCACGCATGTGACAGGAGTTTCTTGTAAGCTGCATGCGTGACATAGAAAAGAGCAGTGCCTTTGGATCGTCTGATGCCCCCTCCTCCTGATGATACTTGAAAGGGGTCTCGATCCTTTTTAACCTGAAGATGAGCGGCGGGCACTGGCCCCACCGAGGCAGACTTCTGGTCACCTGACCTGGAGTTTCCCAAGCTCCTCTACCCACACACATGTGCTGCTGTGTGAGGGGGGCTTTCACACCTGCGTGTCGCACTTACCTTGTCATCGCACCGAAACAGTGGCCTCCACAACTTGCTAGCTTTAAGCAGCAGTAACAAGTTATTGCATATATGTATTTATTTGACGCAGCATAATCCAGGCAGCTTGAGCACAAGAAGCGTGACAGAGAACATGGGGGCATATCAACAAGGGCTTTATCTCTGCTTTTTTGGCTTTAAAAGCCAAGAAAGCAGAGATAAAACTAGCACCCTATCAACAACAGGGTGCTAACATGCAAATTTGCATGTTAGCACCCTTTTACTCTACGCTTCCCCTTGCATCTCTAATGAGATGCAAAGGGGGCGTTCCAGAGTAAAATAATAGGAGAAATGTCGCTAAGCGACATTTCTCCTATTATCAAGAATATCGCTAACCCTGTTAGAGACAAAAAAAGCAGCGCTAACCGCGGTTGACGCTGCTTTTTTACGTCTGGTATTTTTCTGACTTAGCCATGATATCCTATGGAAGGAGGATATCATGGCTAAGTTTGCCTGTCCCTATCAACAAGGTAACGTGAGATTATTGCTGGCTTTCCAGCGATAATCTCACTTTAGCCACTTAGCGTGCGGATTTTTATCGCTATTGAGATAAGCGTTGCTAATAGCACGCTATCTCAGCGATAAAAATCAACGCTAGCCGGCGATAATTATCCTCACGCTAAGGGCGCTTAGCGATAATTATCGCCGGTTGTTGCTGATATGCCCCATGTTCTTTGAGCAGAGCATCTGAAACACCAGGGTATGTACAGGGGGGGTCTGGGGTCTGGGGGGAGTCTTGAGGAGGTGTGAATGGGACAGTACTAGATAGCAGGGTATGAAACACCAGGGTATGTACAGGGGGGTCTGGGGTCTGGGGTTGGGAGGAGCGGGTTGAGGAGGTGGGAATGAGACAGTACTAGACAGCAGGGTCTGAAACACCAGGGTATGTACACGGGAGAGTCTGGGGTTGATGGAGCGGGTGAGGAGGTGTGAATGAGACAGTACTAGACAGCAGGGCCTGAAACACCAGGGTATGTACAGGGGAGGGTCTGGGGGGGTTGGGGGAGCGGGTGAGGAGGGGTGAATGAGACAGTACTAGACAGCAGGGTATGAAACACAAGGGTATGTACAGGGGAGGGTGTGGGGTTGGGGGGAATGGGTGAGGAGGTGTGACTGAGACAGTACTAGACAGCAGGGCCTGAAACACCAGGGTATGTACACGGGAGAGTCTGGTTTTGGGGGAGCGGGTGAGGAGGTGTGAATGAGACAGTACTAGACAGCAGGGCCTGAAACACCAGGGTATGTACAGGGGAGGGTCTGGGGGGGTTGGGGGAGCGGGTGAGGAGGTGTGAATGAGACAGTACTAGACAGCAGGGTATGAAACACAAGGGTATGTACAGGGGAGGGTCTGGGGTTGGGGGGAGCGGGTGAGGAGGTGTGAATGAGACAGTACTAGACAGCAGGGTCTGAAACACCGGGGTATGTACAGGGGGAGTCTGGGGTCTGGGGGTGTTGGGGAGCGCATGAGGAGGTGTGACTGAGACAGTACTAGACAGCAGAGGCTGAAACACCAGGGCATGTACAGGGGGGGTCTGGGGTTGGGGGAGCGGATGAGGAGGTGTGAATGAGACAATACTAGACAGCAGAGGCTGAAACACCAGGGTATGTACAGGGAGGGTCTGGGGTTGGGGGAGTGGGTGAGAAGGTGTGAATGAGACAGTACTAGACAGCAGGGGCTGAAACACCAGGGCATGTACAGGGAGGGTCTGGGGTTGGGGGAGTGGGTGAGAAGGTGTGAATGAGACAGTACTAGACAGCAGGGGCTGAAACACCAGGGCATGTACAGGGAGGGTCTGGGGTTGGGGGGAGTCTTGAGGAGGTGTGAATGAGACAGTACTAGACAGCAAGGGCTGAAACACCAGGGTAAGTACAGGGAGGGTCTGGGGTTGGGGGAGTGGGTGAGGAGGTGTGAATGAGACAGTACTAGACAGCAAGGGCTGAAACACCAGGGCATGTACAGGGAGGTTCTGGGGTTGGGGGGAGTCTTGAGGAGGTGTGAATGAGACAGTACTAGACAGCAAGGGCTGAAACACCAGGGTATGTACAGGAGAGGGTCTGGGGTTGGGGGAGTGGGTGAGGGGGTGTGAATGAGACAGTACTAGACAGCAGGGTTATTATGACTTACATGTTCTGTTGTGATGTTGTTATAATTTAAATGTGCATGCTTTGTTACAGTTGTACCTTCAAGCCTCGTGATGTGCGAGCTTGGGAATGTGAGTTATGGCATGTGTATTCTAGCCTGGCTCTGCAGTTGGTAGCTGAGCTTGTAACTGTTAGCTGTGCTGCTTGGTTCTTGCCTGTTTCTTTCCTGTTATACTTGTTATATCCCAATTAAAGGAATTTAAGTAATCCAGTGTATTTGCATCACTTCATTACATTACATATATTTACATTTTACAGATATTTACAGTACATTTCCCATAATTACACTACAATTTGCACTGAGATGTGAAGTGCTTTGCCCAGAATCACACCATTTGTGGTCAATGGCATAAGCCAGGATTGGTGTCACTTAACCAAATCTCCTTCCAACACAAAATGAATGTTGGCCAGTCCAAGAAATTTGACTTCTGGTTGCTTTGGGAGAATAAGCAGCTGTGCACGGAGGACAGACCCCCTCCAGGCTCCGAAGGGTCGAATCTCGGGGTGCAGCTTTGCTCTCGGCATGGAGTCAATGACCAGAGGTCAGTGCGACAATAACTGCATCTGCTCAGGGGACTCCAGGCGATACCAGGTAAGATCCTTGGGCTAAAACTAGTTGAAGGTGTGAACAGTTTGCATGTGACTGATCCTGGGTGCACAGTCACTCTGATGACCAGACTGCGAGGCACCCAGAGGCTCAGACGCGCCTTGATGATCACGCTTCTCTAACCTGGTGCAGACTGTGCTGGTCTTTCATCCAGGGTTCAGCGCAGTCTACACCAGGGCTGAGATACCAGACCAGCCCTTGGGTCCTCAGTGCCATAACACGTGGAAAGGATGATGGATGTAGGGAACCAAAGTGTCAACAATATCACCGGGAGGGCGATCAGAAGCCAGATGCAGATCACAGACCCTAAAACTTCAAAGAGACTTATGTGTCAACAATACCACAGAAACCTGATCACAATCTGGTTACACATCACAGACCCTAAAACCTCAAGCAGACCTATGTGTCAACACCACAGATCAGAGTCTGGTTACACATTATGGACCCAAAACATCAAAGGGACCTGTGTGTCAACACCACAGATCAGAATCTGGTTACACATCACAGACCCTAAAGTTCTAAAGAGACCTGTGTGTCAACACCACAAAAACTTGATCAGAATCTGGTCACACACCATGGACCCTAAAACTCCAAAGTAGCCAATGAGCCGGCAGTATCTCTGGAAGACTGGTCAGAATCCAGTGTATACATCCTGGGCCCTCGACCTGCAAAGGACCCATGCCTCAACAGTCTCACCGGAAGCGGACAGTGGATGTCAACAGGCACCACAAGTCCTGAACCTTCACAGGAACCACTCAGTCAATAACATCTTCACGTGTGGGAGGGATCAATGCTTGGAATGAGCATCAAGCGCCTCGACTGCTGACAGGTTCCTGTGTGACATAAAGATCACTAGAAGCACACATCAGATCGGGCCCAAAGAGCATGGGCTCTCGCCCGCAGGACGGGAGCTCAGACACCCTAACTGCTGTTTATCAAGGCTGCAGCGTCATTGCCACCTGTGAGTCTTCATCAACAGCTGTTGTTTCCATTGACAATTCTCAAACGTATTAAATGTTCCTAAATGCATTCGATCACATTGATACATAGAAATGTTCTTGTATTGTCTGTCAAGATCTATGCATTGCGTGTGAGCGAGGATTAAAGATCTGGATATTGAGGCCTTCCAACAAGTCCTTCCAAATCCCTCCCACCACAGCAGTGTGTGCCTCAGATCCTGTGTCCACGTCTCCCCCGCGTCATCAACCATTCAGACTACTGATCATGAGTTCATTTTGTGCGTTTCATGTGGCCATATCTGAGACAGATCTTTCTTATAAGGTCTACCTGTAAAACTAAAGGCATTTTGGTTGCAAAGCAAACTTCTATTCATGAAAATGAAGGTATGTGTAAATTCAAGTAAAGTTTTCCTCGGAGCTCGTGTGGTCTTATGCTCTGGTTGGACTGCCGCAGACGTACAGAGAGGAAAGGAGGCTTGAGGGGTCTGGTGATCTAAACAGTCGCTGATATCACAATAGATTGACCAGATAAAGTCTGCATTATATTTTGAGAGGTACATTAAAGGTGGGGTCAACCACCCTGAGCTGGCGTTCCTCAGCATCGGAGTTTGGGGTGATGGCTAACACAGAAGTTTTGCATCCATTGGTGGAACGTCCTCCTGATTGGTCATCCAGTCCTTACCTCAGCAGTCACAATTAATATTGGCTAGATATTTGGCGCTCATTGGTGGAACAGCCTCCTGATTGATCATCCAGGCCTTACCTCAGCAGTCTCAATAGAGTTTGGCTAGATATTTGGCGGTCATTGGTGGAACGTCCTCCTGATTGGTCATCCAGGACTTTCCTCAGCAGTCGCAATAGAGATTGGCTAGATATTTGGTGCTCATTGGTGGAACGTCCTCCTGATTGGTCATCCAAGCCTTACCTCAGCAGTCGTAATAGAGATTGGCTAGATATTTGGTGCTCATTGGTGGAACGTCCTCCTGATTGGTCATCCAGGCCTTACCTCAGCAGTCTCAATAGAGTTTGGCTGGATAACTGGAGGGACCTGTTTAGATCCCTGAAAAGGAGGTGTCCCCGCTCTCTGACCAGTTGGAGTTCCTACGCTGAGTTTTGAGGCATTTCTTCATAAGTTCACTACTGATGCAGCCACTATGCAAGAGAAGCTCCAGGAAGCTGTTTCTGAACTTAACGCCGATGAAGGCGTACAGAAGGGGGTTCAGGCAGCAGTGAAAGTACCCCAGGGTGGCAGTGATGGAGATGGCGACATCGATGTGAGATTCCAACTTGCAGTCGCGAGCGAGGACGTTGAGCCTCAGCATGGAGTCTATCAGCACAGCAAGGTTATAAGGGGCCCAACACAGGAAGAAGGCCACAACCAGAGCTACTATCACCCTCAGAGCTTTCTGCTTCCGGAAGCCCTGGGAGCCCAGCAGGGTGAGCGCAATCCGTATGTAGCAGTAGAGCATGACACCCAGCGGCAGGAAGAAGCCCACAACGTGGTAGAGGAAGCGCATGGAGGTCAGGTACTTGTGGTCAAAGTTGGGCTGGCACTCACTGGTGTTCTGTCGATGGTCGTGCACCACCTGAAGAAACACAAGGTCGGGAATGGTCAGAACAAGGCACACACCCCACACGGACAGACAGCTGAGGTGGACGATGCGAGTCCGTTGCCTCTTGTACATCTGGACGGCGTGGACTATGGAGAGGTAGCGATCGAAGCTGATGCAGACGAGCAGGAATATGCCAGAGTAGAAGTTGATGGAGAAGACTGCTCCGATGACCTTACACAGAGCCGTGCCAAAGACCCAGCCGGAGACGGCCTGCACGGCCCAGAAGGGCAGCGTCAGCACAAGCAGCATGTCCGCCAAGGCTAGGTGCAGGATGAAGGTGTCAGTGCTGGCCAGGCCCTGCTTGTACCGCCGCAGAACCTCAACGACTAGCAGGTTCCCGGGGAGTCCAAGGAGGAAGATGAAGGTGTAGAAAAGAGGGAGGAAGACCTTGTTAAACTCCAGCGTCTTCTCAAAAGAGCACGGGGCAAGGGCGCAGCAGAGGTCGGACACATTGTAGTCATCATATCCGGTGCTGTTCTCGAAATACTCTTCCGACTCCGAAAACTCCAATGTCACCTTGTTAAGGATATTCTAAGGGTAAAAAAGATACAAAGTGTTAATGATTCTGTTCTAAGATGGCCCCGCCATGCATGGCTGAGATTCCCTCTCTGCTCATTTCTCACAGAGGACCTGCACACTGCGCTCTGTGATTAACTCTCCCTCCTGAACATTGCACTGTAAGGGCCTGATCACAACAGTAACTTACGCTCCAGAGTAAGTTTAAACTTTTGAGCACGTTTACTACTTTTCACTATTCACAAATTGCCCTTTTGTAGTAACTTACATTCGCATTTAACTTACACTTTTGTAGTAAGTCCAGCACTACTCATGGCGAACCGCTGGTACTGCAAACCACTCCCATGGAAAGTAATGGAGGAAGAGAATTTAAATAAAACCCATGAGAAAATAATGTTAAATTAAATTAGCTTATTTTAAATAGTTACGAAACATTAATAGATATAATTTGATGTTAAAAATATATAAGAAAATAGTAAAGATTGATTATAAAATTATGAAATACTCAATAACCTATTTTCAACTTAAAACATAATCTAACAATATATTTTATTCAACATAATTACATTCATTTGAATTAATTCTATATTTCACTTTTACTAATTATTAATGCACAGTAAAAATATTTTTATTTAGATGGGAATTAATTTTTTTTTAATCTTCAGAAAACTGATTTTAGTTTAATTGTATACTTTTTAATGAATTAAGGTTTTAATTCAAATTTCTTAGTGCTGTATCATTTTTTCTATTTTGATCTACATTTAAAGTAAATATATAAAAAGAATTTACAATAATATTTAACATAGCAATATAGTTCTATCATTTATTTTTAAGTTAAATCCATTTTTGCAGTTTTCGCTATACACAATGTCACAAGGTGACTCCCCCAAGTCCGCACTGAGAGCGCCACATGATAAAGTTTGTGGAAACTTTTAACAAATGATTTAACTCAAAAATAAGTATTTAAAATACTTTATATTAACTCTATAAGTCTATCTACTTCTCCTGCTCCCTTTCTCTCCCCCGGACATTCTCCTTGTCTTGGTATGTTCCTCTCTCTCTCAGCTCCTCACTCTTCACTTTGTCTCCCACTGTTTCTCTCTCTCTCTCTCTGTATTTCTCTCTCTCTTTATGTTTCACTCTCTCCCTCTCTCTTTCTCTCTCTCTCTCTTTCTCTCCCTCTCTATCTCTCTCTGTTTTTCTCTCTCTCTCTCTCTCTCTCTCTCCCCCTATTTCTTGCTCTCTCTTTCTCTCTCTCTCTCTTTCTCTCTCTAGCTCTCTTTCTCTCCCTCTCTCTTTCTCTCTATATCTGTTTCTCTCTTTCTGTCTCTCTCTTTCTTCCTCGCTTTCTCCCTCTCTCTCTCTCTCTCTCTCTCTCTCTCTCTCTCTCTCTCTCTATCTAGCTCTTGATCTCTCTCGCTCTTTCTCTCTCTATCTCTTGTTCTCTCTCTATCTCTCTTTCTCTCTCTCTTGCTCTTTCCTTCACTCTCTCTCTCTTTCTCTCTCTCTCTATCTGTGTCTCTTTCTGTCTCTCTCTTTCTTTCTCTCTTTCTCTCTCTCTCTTTCTCTCTCTCTTTTTCTCTCTCCCCTCTCTCTCTCTGTCTGTTTCTCTCTTTCTGTCTCTCTCTTTCTCTCTCTCTCTCTATCGTTCTA
This sequence comes from Triturus cristatus, assembly GCF_964204655.1. Classification (NCBI taxonomy): domain Eukaryota; kingdom Metazoa; phylum Chordata; class Amphibia; order Caudata; family Salamandridae; genus Triturus; species Triturus cristatus. The sequence continues at coordinate 2,486,738 of NC_140590.1, read as the reverse complement.
TCTCTTTCTTATTCTCTTTCTCTGTTTCTCTCTATTTCTCTCTCTCTTTCACTCTGTCTTTCTCTCTCTCTCTCTGTATCTGTGTCTCTCGTTCTGTCTTTCTCTTTCTCTCTCTCTCTTTCACTCTCTCTCTATCTTCTTTTCTCTTTCTGTCTCTCTCTTTCTCTCTCTTTCCTCCTCTTTCTCTATATGTTTCTCTCTCTCGCTCTATCTGTCTCTCTCCCTATCTCTTGCTCTCTCTTTATCGCTCTATCGCTCTATCTCTCATTCTTCCTCTCTTTCTCTCTATGTTTTTCCCTTTCTCTCTCTTTCTCTCTCTTTCTCTCTCTCTCTCTCTTTCACTCTCTCTCTCTCTTTCTCTCCTCTTTTTCTCTCTCTCTCACTCTCTCTCGCTATATGTTTTTCTCTCTCTTTCTGTTTGTTTCTTTTTCTCTCTTTCCCCTCTCTTTCTCTATATGTTTCTCTCTCTGTCTCTTTCTCTCTCCCTATCTCTTGCTCTTTTTTCTCTCCCTTTCTCTCTCTCTCTTTCTCTCTCTCTATTTTTCTCTCTCCTCTTTCTCTCTCTCACTGTTTCTCTCTTTCTGTCTCTCTTTCTGTCTCTCTGTCTTTTTTTCTCTTTCTTCTTCTCGTGCTCTCTTTCTCTGTCTCTCCATGTTTCTCTCTCTTTATCACTCTCTCTTTCTCCCTCTCTTTTTCTCTCTCTTTTTCTCTCTCTCTTTCGCTCTCTCTTTTTCTCTCTCTCTCTCTTTCTCTCTCTCTATCTGTCTCTCTCTTACTGTCTCTCTCTTTCTCTCTCTCTCTCCCTCTGTCTCTCTCTTTTCTCTCTCTATCTCTCTCTGTCTCTCGCTGTCTGTCTCTCCCTCTCTCTCTTTCTGTTTATTTCTTTCTCCCAATTTTCCCAGTCATTCACCCAAGTAGCTCATTCATCCTTCCTCTTAGTCTTCTTCAGGCTCTCTTTTATATTTGTTGTCCATTTTATCTACAGCTCTCCTTGGGTCGCCTTTTATTCTTCTTCTAATACATATGTTCTTGCTGTATTATTTTTTCTCTTTTTATTTTTCTCTGACAGCCTTCCAAATCTCCTCCTTTCTTGCCTTTTCCCTTACTCTCTTGCAGAGGCCTATTGTTCCCTCTTTCCCATTGCTGTCTTCATTATGTCCCCCTTCCGTGACTCTCATTTATGTCTCCTCCTTTGCTTCTATTTCCCTGACTCTCTTCCATATCGGCTCCTTTTCTCCACACTTTGGGGCATATTTACAATGCCCCAGCGTCACTTTTACCCTGCAGGAATGTCACTTTTGTGACTCTCCGAAGAGGCAGGGAGCCAGCTCATAACTACCAGGCTGCGTAAAGTCACCCCACGTGACTTTTCAGGGCCTTGTAAATATGGCCCCCTTTCACGCATTACTCTGCTTGAAAGGGGTCCCAGGGAATCGGAAGCATTCCCTGATTTACAAGGTTTCGTAAACCTGAGGTTGTGTCACATTGTACTGCCTTTCCAGGGGACGCATTAAAGAGGCGCAATGAGGGGAAAACCTTTATTTCTCCTTGTTTTTTCCTCTTTCTGTGTGCACTGCATTCGTCAGCACACATAGGAGGAAAATGCCGTCAATGATTGTTTGTATGCAGGAAGGTGTCCCTTCCTGCACAAAAACAATCACCCCCGCAACGCAGGCGCCCTTGCAGCATGGTGCGTGGGTGCCTGGGTCGGTGCTTGGCAGCCAGTTGTGCACCAGGGCAGAGGAAGGCACATGGATGCGTTGTATTGCTGTAAATACGATGCATCCTATACTTTCCTAATGATGCAGCTCTGTGCAGCAGGATGGTTTACAGCGCAGCGCTGCGCTGTGTCATTTTCTGATAAATATGCCCCTTTGTCTCTTCTCTATCTCCTCTGTTTCCTCACTTCCTTGGGTTTCTTCTATCTCTTGTTTTTTCTCTCATTTCCATGACCCTCATCCCTATCTCTTCTTGTCCACTCTCACTCACTCTCTTTCATATCTCCTCTTTTTCTCTGAGCTTGTCTGACTTTCTTTTGTGTCTTCTTGTTTTCTTGCCTTTCTCGAATATCTTCCACATCTACCCTTTTCTAACCTTTCCCAGACTCTCTTGCATATCTCCCACCTATCTCCTCTTTCCCTGACTCTCTTCTATGTCTCCTCCTGTTCTCCTCACTTTGTCTGACTCTCTTCCAAATCTCTTTCTTTTCTCCCCTTTCCATAACTCTATTACATATCACCTCCTTTTCTTTCCACTTTCGCTTGCTCACTTCTGTACATCCTCTTTTTCTCCCCTTTCCCAGACTCCTTCATATCTTCTCCATTTCTCCTCACTTTGACAGACTCTCTTCCAAAGGTACACCTTTTCTTCTCTTTCCTTGACTCTCTTCCAATTCACCTGCTTTCATCCCCATTTCTGCTCTTTCGTCTCACCGGATTTTCTTCCATTTTCTCAACTCTCTTCCATAGTTCCTCATTTTCTTTAGACTTTGTCTGTCTTCTTTATCTCCCCTGTTTTTCCCCTTTCTTGGTGTTAATATCCTTGAATACGATTAAGGAAAAGGAGAACCTGACAGTGGAACCTTCCAAATAGCAGCACCTAACCTGTTTTTACACTCCTTACGTAATGTCCCTTTTGTATTGAATGGGATCTGTGTGCACACTGTATAGTACCCACCATCACAGTACTTATTCCAACAGGAACTTAACAATTCAATACCAAAGCACAGGTGCACCACTCAGAGGAAACTTGTGTCCAAGAGGATCATTTTAACGTCCATATCAAATAAAGAGAATTCTTGAATTTATTCCTGTTTCTTTCTCTTTTATTGTTTCATTTTCATTTCACGTTGCTGAAACATAGCGTTCAACACACAGAACAGCCGACGCGTTTCGTCCCCTTTAGGGACTTCTTCAGGGCATTAGAAATAGGTGGAGTCAGACTCTCTTCATGAAGTATATTTTGGCATGCCCATCCGTGTTGCAGATACGCCCCTTTGAACCTGTGCTTACTGTTATTGTGGTTGTTGCCTTCTTACCTTATTGGGTTATAATCATTACGGTGCTCGCTATGGGTCGTCGGCTTGGTCCAGATTGATTTTAGAATACTCTGCGTGGGATTTACTTTTACCTGCATAATATATACAGTGGCAGAGCATGACACTTTCAAAGTGGGACTAATATTATTTGGTTATTGACTGCTCGCTATTCCTAATTAAACGGCGCTACAACCTAATATAATCTTTTATTGGACGGGGATAAGCTTCCCTCAAGGGAATCCTAGAACCAAAATATACTTCATGAAGAGAGTCTGACTCCACCTATTTCTAATGCCCTGAAGAAGTCCCTAAAGGGGACGAAACGCGTAGTAATTTTATCTTGTGCAAATTGACATATATTGCACATGGAACATTTAAAGAAGCCTTTGGGTTTCGCGGGTAACCAAGTGCTTGCTGGCTGTTGAGCTGTCTGCACTGTTTGATTAAACATGTTTTTAAGTGTCCTGCCTCTCACATATGTGATGTGAGGTTTCTTCCCGACATATGGATCCAGATCATGATCCAGTTTCAACAAGTGCCAATGTTTCAAAAGAGTCCGATATATCTCATTACTATGTGAATGAAATTGTGTAATCATAGCAATTTGTAATTGTAATACCAAATACGTTGTATATGCGCATGTTGCATATACACATGACACACATATATAGTCACTATGTTGATATTTTATGATTGCGCCTGTGGTCCTTTAACAGTTCTGCTTTCATTTTCCTCGCAGTCTCAGGTGTGGACCCCAAGGACTCTCCTCGCTTTGTCACACGTGGGTGTCTCCTTTCTCTCTTAGGTGTGAATATAGGTGTCTCCTCTGTGCCTCAGGTGTGAGCACATTGGTGTCTCCTCTGTCTTAGGTGTGAGCAAGAGAGTGTCTCCTCTGTCTCAGGTGAGCACGTGGTATCTCCTCTCTGTCTCAGGTGTGACCACATTGGATGTCTCCTCCCTGTCTCAGGTGTGAACACGTGGGTGTCTCCTCTCTCTCTCAGGTGTGGGCACCTGGGTGTCTCCTTGCTGTCTCGGGTGTGAACACGTGGGTGTCTCCTCTCTTTATCAGGTGTGAGCATGTGGGTGTCTCCTCTCTGTCTCACGTGTGGGCACCTGGGGGTCTCCACACAGTCTCGGGTGTGAGCCCCTGGGTGTCTCCTCGCTGTGCCAGGTGTGGGCATCTCGGTGTCTCCTCTCTCTCTCAGGTGTGGGCACCTGGGTGTCTCCTCACTGTCTCAGGTGTGGGCACCAGGGTGTCTCCTCGCAGTCTCAGGTGTGGACCCCTAGGACTCTCCTCGCTTTGTCACATGTGGACCCCTGAGTGTCTCCTCTCTGTCTCAGGTGTGGGTACCTCGGTGTCTCCTCTCTCTCTCAGATGTGGGCACCTGGGTGTCTTCTCGCTGTGTTAGGTGTGGGGCACCTGGGTGTCTCCTCTCTCTCTCAGGTGTGGGCACCTGGGTGTCTCCTCTCTGTCTCAGGTTTTGGCACCTGGGTGTCTCCTCTCTCTCAGGTGTGGGCACCTGGGTGTCTCCTCTCTCTCTCAGGAGTGGGCACCTGAGTGTCTCCTCACTGTCTCAGGTGTGGGGTCCTCGGTGTCTCCTTGCTGTCTCAGGTGTGGGCACCTGGGTGTCTCCTCTCTCTATCAGGTGTTGGCACCTGGGTGTCTCCTCTCTGTCTCAGGTGTTGGCACCTGGGTGTCTCCTCTCTCTCTCAGGTGTGGGCACCTGGGTGTCTCCTCTCTCTATCAGGTGTTGGCACCTCGGTGTCTCCTCTCTGTCTCAGGTGTTGGCACCTGGGTGTCTCCTTTCTGTCTCAGGTGTTGGCACCTGGGTGTCTCCTCTCTCTCTCAGGTGTGGGCACCTGGGTGTCTCCTCTCTCTATCAGGTGTGGGCACCTGGGTGTCTCCTCGCTTTCTCAGGTGTGGGCACCTGGGTGTTTCCTCTCTATCTCAGATGTGGGCACCAGGCTGTCTCCTCTTTCTCTCGGGTATGGGCCCCTTGGTGTCTCCTCGCTGTGTCAGGTGTAGGCATCTCAGTGTCTCCTCTCTCTCTCAGGTGTGGGCACCTGGGTGTCTACTCTCAGTCTCAGGTGTGGACCCCTAGGTGTCTCCTCGCTGTGTCACATGTGAACCCCTGTGTGTCTCCTCGCTGCCTCAGGTGTTGGCATTTCGATGTCTCCTCTCTGTCTCAGGTGTGGGTACCTCGGTGTCTCCTCTCTCTCTCAGATGTAGGCACCTGGGTGTCTCCTCTCTCTCTAAGGTGTGGGCACCTGGGTGTCTCCTCACTGTCTCTGGTGTGAGCCCCTGGGTGTCTCCTTGCTGTGTCAGGTGTGGGTCCCTGGGTGTCTCCTCGCTGTGTTAGGTGTGGGCATCTGGGTGTCTCCTCTCTCCTCCTGTCTCCTCTCTCTCTCTGTGCATAGCCCAGTTCAAACCAGTTGCAGGGACACTCAGCCCCTGCTCTGGCGCGAAACTGGACAAAGGTGAAGGGGTGTAACCACCCCCACCCCAGGTCCACCCATAGGTGGGGCCTTAGAGTTAGTCCATCCCCTAAACTTAGTATAAGTAAAGGAATCTAGTCCCTAGGACTTTAGATTACCATGGACGAACCTCTGCAACATATATCCTGGACCTTCGATGTTCTATCCTGACTAGAAGACGGAAGAAATCTCCCTTGGGGTCAAGTAGTGACTCCCCTGCTTGGCAGGCACCAAAGAAGCAACTGACCGGTCTGCAATTCTGAAGCTCCCGCCGAACACCGAAGTCCCACCATCCCCAGCGGTAGGGTGGGTGCATTTCCAAGGTCCAGGATATATATTGCAGAGGTTCGTCCAGGGTAATCGAAGTCTCTGCATCCCCAGAGGTAGATTTCTAGACTTTCCCGAGGCTACCCTGAGTCCGCAGCAAAGCTGAGGCCCGTAGCTATCGTGGGTGATGTGGAACCGTGACCCCTGGACATCGTGAACTTTTGCAGCAACACTATCTTTCGGGTCATCCTCGAAGTTGTGCTTTGAGCTCCAAGTACCCCCAGCCTTGAGCACCTCCTGCGCCGAAGATTGTTGGCCTCCACTCCACGAGTGACCCGTGGGCCAGCTTCAAGTGTGACCGCTCGAGGCTCCTTCGCGATCACTAGCCCGTTGGCTAGCAGATCCCCACGAAGGCAACTCCTTTTATAATTGGGCGTTTCTGGTTGCTCCAGACGTGCCCTGACTTACCGTTCCTGGGTGAGTCCCTCAGACCTTGCTGGTCTGCACCGCAGTCCTTTCTCTGCATTCCTGTGACTTGCCGTTGCCAAGGCTTGTTGGGTCCATTCTGGTCGCTGATAGCGCAGCACTCAACAGACTTCGTGGGACAGCTCGAATCCAGCTCATGGACTTCGTCAACGCTTCCTGGACCTCGTGGCTGAAGAGTCAAGACACCCATCTACTCACCTGAAGCACCCGACATCTTTGGGCATTGGTCCATCCTGCCCTCGGTCACTGGCAAGTGACCCAGACTCTGTCCCCTCTGCTTTCAGGTTCCTTCCTTCCTAGATCCAGGCTTGGATCTCTTCCGACACTTCTCCTCTTCACGGCAGCAGCAGTTCTTTGCAGGCTTCCATTGAAATCGACGACGCGACCCGACACCAAAAGACACCTATGCACCCGGCTTCCCTGGGTGAGGTAACTCGAGTTCTCCGGTGCTCCTGTGGGTGCTAGCCCTAGAACCTCTTAAGTCCAAAAGGGTTTGGTCCTGACTCGATTAGAAGTGTCCCTAATCTTTAAATTTCCAACCGCGACATTGCCCATAGAAGATAACAAGAACCCGCGGTTGTGTTCTCACACTGCAAACAGTCCCCGTGGGTCCCCTGTGTCACTACCTTGGGTGGTTCCTTGGGGTCCCAGCGATTCTACAGGCTATAGGCCTACCGTCTATCCCAGTCATGGTTCTTATACCACTTTTTTGGTATATGGTTTGGTACGCCCCTAGGGCCCAAACGTGTATTTGTGCTATTACTGATGATTGCTATCTTGTAACTTAAGTACTTCGAACTCCAGCCTCATAAAGAGACTAGAGGGGTGTGTGTTAATCTGCTTACATATATTTTAAATATATACCTGGTGTGGTTGTCCTTTCATTTGATCATTCAAGAGATTATAGACTGGTAAAACAAGCTGCTTTACATTCCTTCAAGACTTAGCCTGAAGACTGCTCTACATAGCTACCACTATGATAACTTTCAATAAAGGTTGTCTTTAACCTATCACCATAAGGGGTTGTTTGGACTGATACAAGGTGCCCACTAGAACTAGTGGACAGCATATATCAGGCCACCTTCTCACAGGCACAATGCGCAAAGCCTACACTGCAGAACAGAGGACACAACTGTCTCCGCACACGCACAGAAACATGCCTACTACATCTGACAGAGCAGGAAACTGTGCAATGGAAAAGTACGCGTACGACCTCACATTCGTCATGTAGTCCAAATGTACACTGTCCCGCAGTAGAATTCAGCACCTCCCAAACAGTCACAATGTACATTGTCATAGAGTTTGCATAAAGACCAGAACAATGCACCAACATACATGTCAACACAATGTCAACATGCATCTCCCCTTCACATCGCAGAGGTACACACAACTCCAGCACAGCACAGAAGACAACACATCTGTGATGCCGGAGAGGACCACCACACCTTTTACACTGACGCCCTCCAACAGCACATGGGCATCCCACGCAACCCACCACCAGGACCCGGGCAGCCAAGCTACTCAGAGGAGAACACAGAGCCTGCAACAGACCACACAGCACGAAGCACCCGCAAGTACAGCTGGCTCACGACACTTCACCCACTCACCCATGGCACCCCAATGCCATGTGTCAGCACGCCAAAAGGAGGTGGCCGAACAGGTGTGGGTGGGGTCCAAACCCATGGAAGGTGAACTAGATCACATACGTTGGTGTCTATTACCCTTAAGAGACCATCCACACCCCACAAAGGAGACACACACTGCCATAGAGACACATGCAGATGTACATTCACGGTACAGAACTACGCCCAGGGACACGCACACATCAGTCACACACCCACGCTGGCGCGGCGTACAATAGCCTTGGCCACTCCCCCTACGTTTTGAGTGGGTGACGACAAAGCTACATGTCCAAGCTCTAACCCTCTGCCTGCGGTGACATGTCTGCGTCTGCTGTACACAGCACAATTCAATGTGCAGGGCCCTCATGCATACAACAAGACCACAGGGACACACGCATATATCATGTTGAACTGGCTACAAGAACGTGCGCCCAGCCCCTTTATTGGCAGGGCCCAAGTACAGTGACACCTGTGCTGGATGTGTGTGGGGTGAGTATAAGCCAGCCCGCATGGAATGTTTGGTGCTGACAACCACTTGAACAGTGGACACCAGTGCAACGGAAACTGAAAACACCCTGCATAACAGAGTCAACTGCTGAGCAACATGGAGGGAGCCAGAGAAAATCCAGAGGACACCCAACATGGAAACAGAAGTGTCCGTGAGTTGCAGTGCACTGTGATTGGGACACTAGAGATGAGAGCGCTCATGTGAAGAAAAAGTCTAGGATTGTGTCCCTTCGAGATATTCCTGATGCAGATGCAGTGGGGTGTGTTAGACCTGCATCATCTTCCTCATCAGCATCCCAGGTCTCCCACACTGCTTGAGATGACATTGGTGCGCAACCACTCCACAGCACAAAACTCAATCAGTAACGGACGATGGCTTGCGGTGCACTGAGTCAGTGGCACCTGGAGTGCTGACAGGGTATCAGGCCGATCATGGCATCCACGACAGGTGTGAGAATCTCCGTAAGTCTGTCAGTCCACTGTTTCGACTCAGGCAGATGGCGGTTGGAGGTGGTCCTTGCGGTGGTGGCATGTGCCTCCTGCGGTGATGCGACGTCCGGGCTAGTCAGGACTCGATTTGATGTGTGAGCCCTGGTGGGCCGCAGTTGAGTTCGGAGGCAGCAGACAGCACAGGGCCACAGACACATGGCGTTGATGACCCCAAGGCCATTGCCTCAGATGCCGTCCAATAGCTCAGAAGAAGGGGTCCCGGACCTGACCAGCACAGAGTTAGTGGCCCCGGATGCACAGCGGCTGGCACAGGCACCCTGCCACGGGACACTGACTGGCCGTGCACTGAGGTAGGGCCTGGCACAGTGAGCGGGTCCTCATCGATGTCGAAGGTGAAAGTGGCGGAGCCTTGCAGGGGACAGAGGAAGGTATCCTCCAGGGCATGATGCGGAAGGTCTGATGTTATCCGGAAGCAGCAAATGGTGGAGTGGAAAGCGACAGCCTCGTTTTCACCACCAATTCTGTAACAGCTACATGAGGATAAAAACGACCCCCTAGTCCATGGGCCCAGACGCCACCAAAGTACGACCAGAGAATGTCCATGAATGTCGGGGAACAGACTGAGTGGCACCCGGGCTGAGAGGGGATGCAGTCTGCGATGATGCCGGTACACTGATATGAACTCTGCCATCGCTAAATCAAGACTCTGTGACCTACTGGTCCACAGTGTAGACCGGAGGCAGCGGTCAGCAGTGGCCCACAGCCACGTGTTGTTGGCTAGCGATGCACAAAGTTAGTGACACCAGAGCAGTTGTCGGTAGTGTTCGATCGCCTCTGTAACGATGAACCTATTCCCTCCGGACTGCAACGCATCACCCCCTTACGCCTCTCCTTGCGTGCAATGGTATGTATTCTGCCTTTGAATAATCAATGTTCAGTTCCAATTCTGTGACCTATTTGTGCACACCGTAGGCCGAGGGCAGTAGTCCGCATAGGCCCACAGACACGTGTGGTTGTAATGCTATGCACAGACTTGGTGGCACTACATCGAAGGGAGTATAGTGACATAAAGTATGCCTTAAATAATGTTCACTGCCATCGTGTGATCAAGACTCAGTTCCAAATGTGTGACCAACTTGACCGTAGTGTAGGCCGGGTGCAGCAGTAGAGTACTTCAACGAGAAAGGAGTAAAGCGGGCCTGTGTCGTGGAGGCCATGATGATCTGAGAGGCTGGCAGGGTCGTGGGCCTCGCTAGGAGTTTGCGCCGGCACGTGGTGGACCATCATTGCAACACGCCGGTCTTGGCAGGTGATCAGTGTGGCCTGGCTGCGCAGGAGCGGGCCTGACGTGTTCAGGGTCCAGCGGGCTGGGGTACGGCAGGTGCACAGGATCGCAGGCAACTCCGCTAAGGAGGACGGCGTTAGCCTCGTGGCGGGGTGAGAGGTGCCGCCCTGGCAGAGATGTTGGGCAATCCAGAAGAGGACCACGCCCGGGGCCACGTGCTTTTTATTCACACCCCTAAGCTGGCCTGGCATATGCTGGGCCATCCCACTTCGCTCACGCTTACGGGGGGACGTAACAGGCAACATTTCCGCATACTTCCCACTGGCTGGGGTGAGATGGTTGCGTCCACTGTTCACTAAACTCCATGCACCAGCGGTGTATGTCGCCATGGATATGGGTGTGTTCTGCATACTGCGGTCTGTCCAGCACATCGCCGCCACTCTTGGCATTGTGTACTTTTCCAATCATGGTTCTCCTGCCTCCTTCACACATGCCTGGTTCCCACCTCTGCCCACATTCCGCTATTGTGTGTCTGGGGTCCCATGCCGTTAATGGCTCATGTTCACGGCTTGTCCAGGTTTACATTGTAAGTTTTTCTGTCGTGTCTGGTGGGTGGGCATGCTGTTTCGCATGTTTATGTGATTCTGTGACACGTATATTGCCAGAGTTGTGAGTTGCATGGTTGTGGAGTTAAGGTGTGTGGGGTATTCATTTGGTACCTGCCAAGGGGCAGTGCATTTCCCTTGGTGCCATCCTGGTAGCGCTGGTTGATGATGGACTGTCGGAGGATGAAGGAATCATGCACACTGGCTGGGTAGTTGTCGACGACATTGGTGAAGAGTCCCTGGTGGTCCACTATTGCCTGCACATTGATGGAATGTGTGTGCCTTCTGTTGCAGTGATTGTGTGCTGTGTCACCAGGGGACACAAGTCAGACTTGTGTGCTGTGGATTGCCCCCTACACGTGTGTGCATCCAGCTATGGCGTATGGTCCTTGCTTGGTCTCCAGCGGATCCTGCGCATTGTGGTGGACGTATAGATACTGGGGTACCAGGCTGTTGATGGCATCCAGGACAGGTGTGAGGGACTTGGATGCGGCTGGCTGTGAGACTCCTTCGACTCGGGCGGGTGTTGGTTCACCCAACCAACATCCGCCAGAGTCAAAGGAGTCTCACAGCCAGCCCGATCCAAGTCCCTTAAACCTGTCCTTGATTCCATCAACAGCCTGGTACCCCAGGGCCAGATGCACCTGTTGACCTCTGGGTCCACTGTCTTTATCCGTGCTGCCTCTGTGGTGGTCAGGGGCGGGGATTGCGTGGGGGTGCGGTCCTGAGTGGGCGGGCTGTGGGTGTGGTTGCCCTATTGGGGCTCCGGGCTGCATGTTCAGTTGCCCGGGTGCATCTGTTGTTCTTCATGTTTGGCTTTGGGCTGTGCTCCCTTGTCTGGTGCCGGTTGTCATCCGACTTTACACCAGGTCAGAGCAGGTGTTAGCTTCCTTGTGCTACCGCGCCTTATCACCTGTTTTGTGATCTTATCGCTGATGTGGCTGGTCGTTGAGAATGTTGTGGAGTGGTGTTGTCACGGCTTTTTGCCTGGGAACGCCTACTCTGCATCTCATTAGCGATAGTTGCCGGGGTCGTCGGTGGCGATGTTTTTTGAGGATGCTACAGCAGGAAAACTGGTGATATAGGCTGTTTGTACCAGCTTGTGAATAGGGCGATTAATTTATCGCGACTTTGGAAGCGATAAAGTGCCGATAACTCAGTGATAGATCCTTGAGAATATGGCCCAGACTTTCTGGGTTGAGCCAGAACGCCCAAATCCCGAGCCTCCTGAGTACATCACTTTAACCCTGGCCTTTTGTATAAGAGACAGACTTTCAGGACTAAGCCAGAACGCCCCCATCCCGAGCCTCCCGAGTAGATCTCTCAAGGAGTTAAACTATGGGATGGAGGTTACCTGAGGCAGTCTCAAGAGACCAGTCATAGCCTCTTGGTAAGAAGTTATCTCTTCAACGGACCAAAGATGATACCAAAACATTAATAATTTATAGTCTTACTTACAGGCCAGTTGCCTATGAGCGACGTCCAGATAAAGGAGGGTCAAAGGGGTACTGGGAATTAATCTAGGAGAGATCTAAGAAAGCAATTTTCTAGGATTGTCAAACAATTTGTGTTGCCTCTACCCCAAAGTTCCGCTCCATAGAGGGCCCCCCCTAGAACTTTGATATTATAGATTTCTAAGGCTGGGGCCACTTTCCTAGACATCGTAGCTTCATGAATTTTACTCATATGGGTGGTCTGCTGAATTAGCACCAGTTTTGCTTTCTCAGTATGGGGAGCCCGGTTTAGGTTAGATACCAGGATCATCAAGAGCGGCGACTTAATCTAAGTTACAACTACCTACATACAGACGTCTTTTGGGTGGTTTTGTGATCCCTCTCGAAAAAATCATGTATTTTGTTTTGGTCTCATTTAGTACCAGGCCCCGCTCACCACGAAACCATATAAAGGGATTTAAAAGTTGTTGGAGACCTTGCGGGGGTTCGGAGGTTAGCAGGGTATCATCTGCAAAGAGAAGAGCTGGAGCTGTTCTCTCCCCTATTTTAAGGGGCACCGCACCCATCCCTATCTAAAAAGTCTATAACTCTGGTAATAAAAAGTGAAAAAAGGGTGGGCGCAAGCCCACATCTCTGTCTCACTCCATGTTGGATCGGAAATTGCTCTGTTAATTGATTATTCTCCCCCCCACTAACTTGAGCTGTGTTTCATGAGTGCCACGAATTAAAATATCTTAAAAGGTTACAGGGTAAACCCATCTCTATTACTACTCTCCAAAGTCTGGCTTGGGGCACTAGGTCGAACACAGACCTTAAATCAGCAAAAGCCACATATAGCTTCCCACCTTTGATGGCCACTTCCTTCCAGTCAATACAGAGGAGGTGAAAGGCCGATCCAGAGTGTTAGCACGAAAACCTGCTTGGTAGTCGCTCAAAATTCGGGATACTAGGATCCAATCCTGACAAGTATCTGCTTGCAAAAATGTGTCTGCAGGGAATCAATAAGGCTTGTGGGCCTATTGCTGGCCGGGTTAGCTCTGTCACCCTTCTTATAGAGGGGGATCCTTTCTGCTATTTTCCATGATGCATGTTAATGTAAGGGCCCCCGAGGGTTAGGTCCTCTCTATACAGGTGATTGGGAATTCTATCAGGACCTGGAGCTCGAGCTGAAACACACAAGCGGATCGCTTCTTGGCTTTCTTCCAAGGAGAATACCAGGGCTTTGGCTGCTTCAGATGGGACTCCCCCCTCCTTTCGCTACCTTCGTGTTACCCAACTCATTGAGGTGCTCAAAGTGAGACACCCACTCCTCAGGCTGTACTGTTGTGAGAAGTTGGCCTGGCATATGCTGTTCCTAGTTATAGGGACACCTTGTTCCAGTCCAATTCGACTCTTATTGATGATAGGTTTAAGACAACCTTTTAAGAAAGCTATCCTAGTGGTAGCTATGGAGAGCAGCCTTCAGGCTAAGTCTTGAAGGAGTGTTAAGCTTATTGTTTTACCATAATAACCTCTTGAATAACCAAATGAAAGAGTAGCCCACACAGGTATATATATAAAATATATGTATTTATTCTAGACAGAAACCCAAAGTCGCTTTATGTGACTAGTGGCAAAGTTACACTTCAAACAAGCATTTATAAACACAATAAATAGCACAGAAATCAATGGGCCCCAGGGGGGGACCAAACCATATATCAAAAAAGTGGTATAAGAACCACGACAATTCTACAGACAATGCCTAGGGCATTCAGGATCGCTTGCCCCTTCAGAATCCACCCACAGTTATGAGGAAGGGGACCCACGGGAGACGCGTGCAGTGCAAAGAGCTGCTATCGGGATCTCAATGTTAGCCTATGGAGAATGTCGCGGTTTAAATTACACAGATTAAAGTCACTTCTAGCAGGAGTACAAAGTTAAAACTTTAGACTTAAGCTTTTGAGGAGCCCACTACCACGAGAGTACCGAGGTACCACTGTTACCTGCCCCAGGGAAGCCAGGTGCATAGGTCGATTCTGGTGTCGGGTCGCGGGCTGATTTTCTATAGGAAAATGTTCAAAAGTGCTGCTAGCCAAAAGCGTCGATGATGCCGTGAAGATCAAAGATGTGAAGATTGTCGAGAAGAACCTGAAAGCAGAGGGGACAGAGTCTGGGTCACGGCAAAGTGACCAGGAGGCTCAAAGCAAAGAGCCCTTCGATTTCGGGTGCTTCAGGTGAGAGGTGCTGTCGCTTGGATCTGCAGCCACGAGCTCCGGGATGCTTCAAGGAAGGCCAGCTTCCGGAGGGCAACTGTCCCACGTCGGATGAGGGTCGCTGCGGTGTTAGTGTCTGGATTGGATCCACTAAGCCTTGGTAACCGCAACCCACGAAGAATAAACAAATCAGTTACAGTGCAGACCCACGAGGTCTGGGAGAGGCCTCCTTTGGAGAGACTGGGGAGCCGGCCTGGAGCAACCAGGGGAACTCTTGTTTGTAGAAATAGACCTCCGCTAGGGCCCACAAGTTGAGAGACAAGGGACCACGGGAGGCGGGAATTTGGCATGCGTAAAAGGGCACCCATGGGCCACCAGAGGGGGCTAGGGCACTGGTCTTTGGCAGAATTGCTGTAGAGTGGTTGGCTCGTAAACGGGCCAAAGCACAACTTCCCCATTGGTCAGGGTCATGTGCTATGCAAGAGGTGGCCGGTGTCTCAGGGTATTGGGGATCTCGGCACCCACGAGGTCCACGGTGCCCAAACTCGTTGAGCACACTCACTGGCCTCTGGGATGCGCTGGAAACCCACCTCAAGGTTTCTGGAAGTCGTCGAAGTTCATGAGAGCAGCGAAGTTCCGACCGGGTCATTTGCAGTGTTTCAGGTGCCTGCCAAGCAGGGGGATAACTCCTTTATCCCAAGGGAGATTTCTTCCGTCAGCTGGGCAGCGGCAAGTTGAAGGTCAAGACTGTAAAGTTCAAGATTAATCTGAGGCTCTGGGGCCACGTTATTCACCTTTAGGGGAGTGTCCAGAGTAGTGTCCACCAATGAGTGGTGAGGCGGGAAAGGGTGGCTACACCCTCTCCCCTTTGTGTGTTTCCCGCCTGGGCGAGGGGCAGGATGCCCCTGAACCGGTTCCAAGCGGTCTATGCAGAATTAGGTCTCTGCAGCTGCCTACGTGCAACTCTGAAAGGACATTTGGTGCACCCACCCTGTTCCAATCCACATTATCCTGTCTGGGGAGATGCTAGCACCTCCCTGCCACAGGAGCCCTATTGTCCAGCTGGCGAGGCTGGGGTTTTCCCCAGCAACAGCCAGCCAGGGTCGTGTAGGTGGCGGGTAGTAGCCATTTTGTGAAACTTGTGCACTTTTAAATTGGTGTCTAAATTCTGCCGCTTTCCCCATATTGCCCATCTAGCAGGGGGGAATCGTACCCTCATGCCCATGGCTGGACTGGGGGTATGATTCCTACATGTTTGACACCAAACAAGATATGGTTCTGTGTAGCCATTCTCAAGTTATCGCGATATCGCAATAGACTTATAATGCGGTTAAGAGTATATGGTATGGCTACACTACAAACAACCCAGTAACGATTTTACGAAGGTTGCAGAGAGGCCCTACTCATGTAGGGGTCCCCCCTCACACATACCTCAGCACCCTGCCTTGTAGGATTACCAAGGCCTGCTATAGGGGTGACCTATGAGAGTATATGTGTTGTTAAGTGGTGGGATATAGGATACCTATACCCCGGTAAGGGGTGCTAGCACCACCTTACCCAGTCTACATTAGTGGTCTGGTGGTGTCAGTTTGTATGGCTGTCCCAGGGTGGCACAATAAGTGCTGCAGCCCTGGTAGGCCTACTGGGGGACCCATGCCCTGGGTACCTAGGGTACCATCTACAAGGGACTGGTAGGGCATGCCCAGCATCCAATTAGGTTTGTACCTAGAGTACTCACATCAGTTTTAGGGAGAAAGCAGATAGGCTGGGGTCCTGGATAGCAGGATCCTAGCCAGACTAGTCAAAAACCACTCAAATACCAGGCAAAAAAGTTGGGGGCAACCATTAGTCAGATTCCACCTTCCTACAACTGTGAACTCCAGTACAGACTTTCTACCATTTAGCCAGTGTGCTTCTTTGTTCCAGAAGATCTTAGAATCTTTGGCTGTTTGTATGAGGACCCTAGGGACCCCTCCCAGTTCTTCTTGGCTGTCTCCATTACTTGCCTATACTTTGCTCTGCATGCCACCACAACTGGGCACACATTGGATTTTACTGCCCATACCAGATTCCCCTTTGCTTTCCTGCAGCCTGATTGTACCATGCTGCCTAGGGATTGCTCCTCAGTTGTTTATTATGGGAGTAGTTCGTGACGGATGCCCAATTTCATGGCTGCTTCGTCTTTTGGGTATTTGGCTAGCTCTTCCAGCTCCAGACGAACTTTGCCTTTGACTGTTTCCAGAGCCCCTGGGTGTTCCGCCACCCAGTCCCTTCTAATTGTTCTCTGGTTACTCGTGATGGATAAGACACCCAAATCAGACCTTGGTATCAGGTTCATAATCACCGTGCTTTATGAGGGAGAGGATTATGGTCACTGTCGGTTCTCTTGGCCACTGACAGGTCGTGGACATCGGGGCCAGAGTTTGTGGGCAATCAAACAATAGTCGATTCTGCTGACATGGCCAGGTCTATTACAAGTAAAATCGCCTTTAGGGTCAGATTTCGTTCTCCCGTTAGCGACTCTCAGGTGGTGTTGCAATGTGAGGGCCAACACCTGTCCTCCTCTCTTTGACCGTCTAACTGTGGGAAGATCTAGCTTTGGGACTTGCCACACACAATCCCACTATTCGGTCAAATCTGATGGGGTGAGGGCGAAAGGTTCAAAGGTGCAATTAAAATCACCGGCTACAAGCACGGGAACGTTATCTGAGAGTTCAGACAGGGCATAATCTAAGATTCAAATTGTGTTCGTTTCCTCAGAGCCCTGCACAACTCTACTATAAACAATAAAAAATCCTAATTTTCCAACCACTATAGAGTGTCAACTCTACTGCTAATATGTCTTGAGGATCTAAGTGGAACAGCTTAACTTTGGACCCAAGAGCTGTCCTAACCCAGATTGCTAAACCTCCTGAGGGTCTCCCATCTCTTTCCTGGTGGCGTTTAAACAATATACAGAAAACCCACATCTATGGGGGGTACACAAACTCCAGGCTTCTTGAAATAGTACCACAATGTGTAGGTCCACAAACGTACACCAGTCTGGGTCTACTAACAGCTTAGGGATCCCTGCCACACTCCAAAGCAGGACCTTTAGATATCAGTGGCATGCTTTGGAGTTGCTGTGATCACTACAAGGGTCCGCAATTTCCCCCGCTTCCTTGATTATGGGAGGAATAGCAGCCCTCTCCCTTACGCCCACAACAATGGTGGAAAAAACGTATGACTGGTGCGAGATCGCGTTTGATCCAAGGGACCTTACATTTTCATCTTGCGGCGGCGAACCTCCTATCTGAAGTCATCCTGGCCTTCCTGTGTCACCCGTATCGATTGTGGGCTCCCTTTGGGCTGTAAACCTTGGTGACACTGGATATGACCTTTCTGGGGGTCTGTATCAAATAATAATAGAGGTGTTGGCAGTGGGAATAGTGCGGGAGTCAATTGACATTAAACCGACAACTGTGGCCATATGTAAAAAACTAACTTTAATCACATCCGTTAATGTCCCTGAAAGGGACGATCTTTCAACTTGCTTGACATCATCTCTTATGATTAAGTAACAAACCGGGTAGTCCTAAACCAGTGAATAGCCTATTCTTAAGTAAGTCCTGATTTTCGTACCCATCCTGTTGGTTTGGGTACCTCTGTAAGGTATATCACTACTTTATTACCTGGACATCTGATCAAGTGTAGACACCATCCTTCACTACCCTCTTTCCAAGAAACCCCGCAGGGCCAGGCCTAGGGGAGCACCCTTCATCTAGTGTTTATCTATCCCACTAGCCACCCCCAGACTTGAACGGTGCCTCGAGGAGCTACTGACATATTATTACAGGTGTTACTAGAACAGTGACCTCTTGGCCGGGAGGCGAGAAGGGGGGTGCGCATAGGACGGGAAGCACCATGCGCTGGTCTAACATCACCCACCCTAGATGGGCCCAAAGACATAACAGTGGGTCCCGTAGTGGCGCTAGACAGTGGTACTAGGCTGGCCTCTGGTGGAATAGCCTTAGCGCAATGAACCCTCCCCTTTAGCTCAACAACCGCCAGTCTCAGAGAGGCAACCTCATCTCTCAGGGACTCCATGATTGCTTTTAAAGGCGGTATCTCACTGACATAGATTTTGAAATTCTTGTCATGGCCATCCGACCCTCCCTCTGTAGCCCCATCCTCCTCCTCGCCGAAGACCTCAAATCTGTTGTGACATTCTACTTGAGTGACATACACCAGGGGGTCCCGTGACTCACTGCGGGTCAGAGGGATGACTAGCTCAGGCTCAAGGTCGATGGGCCTACTTCCACGACCCTTCCGCCTTCCTTTTTTAAGATTCTTGAACATCAGGGGATTTGCCTAACAGGTTTGTTTGCCGATGAGGTACGGGGGAGAGTTCCGCGGGGCCCCAGAATAAAAAGCGGAACTCAAGGGGCTACATGATGGGGAGGGCGGGAGAGAATCCCGGAGTGAACTATTTTGTGGCATTCAGTAAGTATGAACTCTTTCCTGTCCATTCTCTCGTGGCAAACTGCACCAGTGACCTTCTTTTTAGGGCGAGTCCAGCCCTGGGCCTTGTCCTGACTTTTTCTTTTGCCCGTTACTCAGTGAACCCTCAGCAGAACCCTCAGGGAGAGTTTAACCCTGAAAATTTGTAGAACAAGTCAAACAAGTAAAACAAGCATTTGCAATGCAATAGGTCTCGCATTTGCAAGAGTTTAAGCTATTGGCATTTTAAATGACGATGCCTTTTATTTCTGTTTTGAAAACCAACACGTAAATAAAAGGCATTGTCAATTTTGATGCCAATAGCTCAATCTTTCGCAAATGTGAGACCTATTTTATTGTAGATGCTTGGTATGAGAAGGAGGCAGCCGAGTGGCGGACATAGGTAACAGTAAATATACAGAGTACAGCAGAGAGGAGGAGGACGGGGTGTAGCCTCCCAGGGATTAATTTTTATGTGTTTTTTTTATAGCGCAAACTTTACCTGAAGGTGTCAGAGTGCTATACAACAATACCAGTTACATTACATAAGGACTTCAGAGTACACGAATAACATAAAAGATACAGACAGATACATTCTAAACTCACATAAGAATGGTAGTGAGTAAGTACAGGAATTTACTACTGATACTGCTTGGGTCGTGTGCTTCCTGGTGCACCCAGAGTGCTGGGCAAGGAGAGACACTGCACTACGGATGGTGTGCATCCTGGTGCATCCTGGTGCATCCAGAGCGCCGGACAGAGACAATGCAAGTGCATGGGTGGTGCGAGCCCTGGTGCACACAGAGAGCACTGGGCAGGGAGAGGCATTGCACTGGCCTGGGTGGCGTGAGCCCTGGTGCTGAAGAGACACAGAGAAAATTTATATGCCCATACTGTAAATCAGATAGCATGTGTGTGCTCACCTGTGTTCTACTGCCGCTCTGCGGGTGTTTGTGATGAGAGAGGGCCGACCTTTCGTTAGTCCTTTGACGAATGTGTTATTGCCGTGTTTAGAGGGGTCCAGCAGTGTAACCCCCGATTTCATAGGGTTGTTAAGCTGCGTTCCGCCCGTGGAAAATAATTGAATACATCAATAAAATCAGAAGAACGGTCTGTTAATAATAACGGAATCAGGCAAACGAATTTAATATAAGGGTTAGCGCGAGCAAATCTGAATGCATCATAAATTCTGGTTAGCAATAACATGCGTTGAAAGCA
Source organism: Triturus cristatus (assembly GCF_964204655.1). NCBI lineage: Eukaryota > Metazoa > Chordata > Amphibia > Caudata > Salamandridae > Triturus > Triturus cristatus. Next base: position 2,466,661 of record NC_140590.1, on the reverse strand, counting down.
ATGCTCTGAGCTTCCGCATATGTTTCTCTTTTAATGCTGGCAAATCTTCGTGTCGCAAAGCAGTCTGGGATCTGTAGTTCGGTACGCCAAAACACAGATATCTCATGCTCTTTGAATTTTAAACCCACCTATGGAGAGTTATTTGAGGGATGTATTATTAAAGAGTGCTGTGCTTTTGTCGGAAATTCGGGGGCAATTGCTTTGATCTTCATATGTGGGGAAAGGAAATGATTGTGCCGCATTACGAGGTACAAGTTGAGGCCCAGTAACTCCACCCCCAGAATTGGCCATACAGGAGGCGGATGGTCACAGTTTCCGGGAGCTTCAACTGAGACCCTCGTGGTTTGCTTAGAAAGGAGGAATTCACGGGGGAATCAGGAGTTGCTGGGGTGGGGAGTCGGTAATTTCTGACTCCCCAGTAATTTTAAATTTCTCTCTGGAGCTCACAAACAGTTGGCTGCTATCCGCAAGTAAATACAAGAAAAAACAGTTAATTACTTTTGTACGTCACATGCTGTATCAAGTGAAATGTGTTCGTTGTGTGCGCGTGTAAGACTAGTTGTGTAAAAAAGTGACTTGGGTAGATAGGTGCTGGCGTGTGTTTGTGTGTGCGGAACAGGATGTGCCCAGGTGTATAGGTTGGCAGCGGGAGTGTGTGTAGTGTTTCTTTTATGTCCAGGGGCATGTGTGTAAGCGTGCTTGTATGTGTGGAAGGCTGCTTGCGTGCATATGTGCGTGAACACGGGCGAGGGTTGTGTGTACGCGGCATTTGTGTGAGAAGGGTTATGTGTACGTGTTAGAAATGCGTGTTTCATGAGACTGCGTGTTTGTGTGGGATTGCTCGCAAGTGCAATGTGACTCTTCTGTGTGTTTGTGTGCGTGGTGTGAGTTTCTCAAGTCTGTTAGGAGTATGTGTAGTGAAAGAAATACATTTAAAGAAGAGGCCGTGGTGGGGGGGATATCTCGAGGTTGAAGGCGGCAGTTCTCCTTCCAAAAAGAGCTTCAACCAAAAACACTTTCCAAGAAACTATTTTTAATCTAAACTAAATCGGCGGTACAGGCATTCAACGTGCAGCTCTTACAGATCGGGCTGCGTTCCTGCGAAGAAAAAGCCATTAATCAAGCAGGATGGCTCTGTCTCCCTTCACGCCCAGGGAGGAGGGAGATGCGAGCAGAGCATCAAAGGGCTGGGTGAGAAGGGAGGGGGAATGCAAGGGTCAAAGCGGCGAAAGTACAAGCCGAGGTGACAAGAAGGGCTGGGCGAGAAGGGAGGGGGGAATGCCAGCAACAGAGGAGCCTAATCAAAGCTGACGGGAAGGGGAGAAGGGAGGAGGGAGTGTGAGCAGCAGCTGTGCACGTGCACGCCAATGTGCACTCAAGGTTTAGGCCAGCCAAAACTGTGGGTAGCACTTTGAAAATCCCACATATAAAATGTCTCTGCGAGCCTTTGGCTCGCGAGACCTAAAAACTAGGAAATCGAACCTAGTGAACACACAGCCACCCACTCAGGACCCACACACAGGTGTCACCAAAGTCAATGTCCTGTGATGTATTGCAGCTGAAAAAGTTCAAAATAGATGGGTAAGGACAATGTCAGACAAACCAGCGCCAATGTGTCTAATTCAGAACCTTTTTCCGGCAGGGAACACTCTGAAGCACCTAGCAGACAGAATGATCAAGCCAATCCATCGAGAACCAAGGGGGGTGGCCCCGCCCCGCCTCTTCCTGGCACTGATGGGTGTGGGATTGGCCCGCCCTGGCACCACCTACGTGCATCCCACGCAGCTGGAGTTGTGGCGCGCTTCTGAACGCGTGGGTCAGTAGCTGCCCCGCCCTCTGGAGAAGGTGATCTTGGGAATTGGAGTCCCCGCCAGAAATCCACTGTGCCTCTGCGTTTGCATCCCGTGCAGCAGCAGTTGTGGCGCGCTTTTGAGCGCATGGGTCAGCAGCTGCTCCGCCCTCTGGAGAAGGTGATCCTGGGGCTTGGAGTCCCCACCAGAAATCCACTGTGCCTCTGCTTTTGCATCCCACACAGCAGAAGTTGTGGCGCGCTTTTGAGCCCGTGGGTCAGCAGCTGCCCTGCCCTCTGGAGAAGGTGATCCTGGGACTTGGAGTCCCCACCAGAGATCTGCTGTGCCTCTGCTTTTCCATCCCGCCTTCTTATATCACAACTTGCCCAAAAGCTGTCAGTCCTACTGCTGACATCGGCAGTGGTGCTGGCTGGTCTGGGCCCTGCTTCACCCACACTCACCTGTTTTTATACCTCTGACTGGCCTGGGCACTCTCACAAACAGATTTTGTAAAACACAGACAAAGGGACCGATTATGATCTTGCAAGGAAAGCCCTCCGTACGACTCAGATCGGGATGGCTTTTCTAGCAAATCGCGCTGTGCGAGTCTGACCAAACAAGTACGATGCAGTCATATGCTGATGGACCGGTTTGCTCGGACTCTATGGGAGCCTGTGTACCGACTCGTACACAGGCTCCCATAGCAAAAAAGGGGTGGGTTGGGAAAATTGCACCCTGTGACATGCACCCTATGTTGCCCGCCACACTGTGCATGCTTGGATCGGGGGGACCCTTGCGCACCCTGTCACGACCGATTCGGAGGGCTCCGGGTGAAAGGGGGCCTGCTACAGCCCCCTGAAGTCCGATTCCGACAGCATTTCATCTGGATGACACAGAGTCGATACAGCTGTCGGAATTGTGCATTGTAGCTGTTCGTTCAGAATCCGGCTCCATTGCTCAGCACGATTCAGCTTCGAACCAGTCAGGCGTACAGGATCTGGTTCGGAAACAATTCAGTCAACGTGGACGAGATCTTCGCATCGTACTTGGTCGTTCGGAACGGGAGGCAACTTCTTTGGAAACATAGCTCCGAATCGGATTTGCTTGTTCCAGAACCCGGCTGGAGGCCTTCCTTGCAAGATAGTAATCTGCCCCTAAGTCGTAGGGCAGAATAAAATATACAATACTCCAAAGTCACTATTTGTGAAAAAAAACAAGAGCTTGTCCACTGCGGTGAAAACTAATCAACGCCACGCTGACACCCTATTCCTAACCGTAAATGCAGTGAATACGTCTCTGGGACTGGTTCATGGAATTATAAAAATGTAAAAATTACAATCGATTGTGGCAAACAGAAAGGAAAATGCTGAGGCAGCAGTTAGTGAAAGCACACACCCCCATTTTTAGGTCTCGCCTGAGTCATGCACTGTCTCTTCGAGACATTTAGTAAGAGGCTTTTAAAAGTGCCACCAGAGGCTTTTGCTGGCCTCAAGCTTGCGGTTACGCGTGCGAGCGCGCGCGCAGCCGGCAGATTTCAGCTCCCGATCAGGCGCCATCTGGACTGGCCAGCCTGCTTTTACTTTTGCTGTAGCGCGCAAGCGTGCACCACTCGCATTCTTTTTTTAATTTTCTTTTTGCACGCGCGCGCACACAACTCCCGGGCTTGTTTTTATTTTGGTGCAGGTGTTTGACACATATGGAGCACAGTCAGCCATTGGGATGCCACCGCCGTGCATTTGGGAATCGGTTTCTGATGATTCATGTTGCACGTCTGTCATTTTTAACCTGTTCTATTATTAACCTATGCGATGGTACTCAGTTTATCGACTTTGGACGGATTGAAGGCTGTGTTAGCCTTGCCAGCATTCAAACTAGTGAGCTGCAGATCAAAGCAAATCTAAGTCGCTGAGCCATCCTTTTGGGCTTAGTAACACTTATGGTTGTTTATTCAGGGCCACGCAGGAAGTGGACTTTGAACCAGCTGAACTCATTCACCTGTGAGCTACGTCTCAATCCTTGTCCGGATGTGTCACCGATAAGTTTCTTATCTTCTCGCTCATGTGCAGCTGCTCTCAGATTGGGGGTTCTCACGTGCACACCTTTCAGATACCAGCCTGAAGCGTGTTCTTCAGTACAGTATGCAATGGGGGAAATATTTGCTTTGCGTCAGGTTTCTAAACCCTTTCAAGCTTTATGAAGTTTATAAAAGGCCACAGTTTTCAAAACTTGCAGACGTTTTGCAAAGCAACTGTTTCAACCTTGTGATCCTGCAAAGTGTCACCTTTGCAACCTTCCCAGGGGAGCTGCATATTTCGCTGACCCTACCCACCAATGAGCCGCAGTACTTACGGTGCAATACCTACTCTGCCCAGCAGACGGTGCCAGAGGCCAGGATCTATGCTGCGTGTGTGAGGATCTGGCCCCCAAGGGATATAAGAAAGACAAACGCACATACTCCCAGAAACATAATTCTTCAGGTCATGTGATTTAAGCACATCACTGAACCCTTAGCCTCTGGGTCTGGAGCGATTCAGTGCGACCTTTGATTTCTGAACCAGAGAGACACCCAAGTCCAACATCTTCGGTGAATGAATCTTTCATCAGAAACGAACAGTGGTCCAGTCGTTCACTAACTGTAGATTATTCTACGGTGTTGTGAGTGTCATTCAAACATTCTTTTTTCTAAAGTGTTCTCCCGTAAGCAATTTCATTCCACTCTTGGTAGAGCGGCGTCTCGTGTGTAACAAGAGGCGTGTGTGCATCTGAGGCAGTGCAAACCCAAGTGACAGCGACATTAATTAAAGTTTTCCCATAAGCAATCTCATCAGCAGCCACGCTTCTCCAGTTTTGGTGTTTGTGCGTATCGCTGTGAATCACTGTGTCTGTTTAAAATTGTCTGTCAGTGCGCACTGGCTTCTACTTTTTATTGCCTGCTGTGTGCTTAATGTATATATCTGTGTCGCTGGGTCAGTTTGCAGTTGCATTTCTCTGTCACTCACACTTACACGTAGCTGTTTGCCCATGTGTTGTGCGTGTCTCCATGTGCCTCTTTGTTTCCTTTTCACGTCTAGAGAATTGTCTGTTTCTTGTGTGCCTATTTCCGTGAGTCGCACCTTCACACTGATTACCTGTCTTCACCTGTGTGTGTGTTCATCTCTTTGAGGATCGAGCTTGTGCCGGTGGTGTGTCTGTTAACCCGCGGGCGCATCTGTTCATTCCTTTGTGTGTCTTGGCGCAAACAACGAATCCAGACCACTCTGCAGCAGCCTCTGCCTCATAGAATGAGCCGTGTTTACAGAATGTTGATCCTTATAACCACCCGCTAAATGACACACAGCAGGAATTAACACATCTCGGCAAGGACGAGCGACATCCTGTGATTCTGGGCAAATCACTTAATCTCCCCATGCCTAATAAAAACATGCATTGGCATAGCCAATAAGCCTTGCCTTTGGGACCTTATACGTGTTTAGCCATGGAACAGTTGGTGTTGTTGCAACAAGGATATTCTGCTGCATAACTAAATACTTATAAGGTCTCAAAGGCGAGACCTATTGGCTATGCCAATGCTTGTTAGGTCTGACAAGAGATGGCATTTGCTGTCTGCCAAGTTCTTACTGCAGCAACACCCAACAGTGGCGTGTCCCTGTGTTGCACGTGGAAGGATGGGGAGGCCACAGCCCCAAAACTTGTGCTGCTCGGGGCGGAGCCCCCCGCCCCCATTTGCTGACACCTAGAGAAGGTAGAGAAGGTGGATTCCGGTCCGCCCTCTTCAGCTACTGGTTTCCATTACTAAATCCCGCTCATGATTTGGCTCGATGGCTTGTCCATCGTGATTTTGCTGAGCCCATGACATTTCGCAGCTGTGCAGGTGCACACATTGTCGTACTTTGGTATTTGGGAAATTGGAGTACTTCAGTTTGGCGCCCAATGTAGGGCCTCATCAGAGAAGTGACTTTCTGTGGGAGTGATCTGGTCAGGAGACTGAAATCTACTGGAAGGACAGAACGGGATTCTACCAAGAAGGTACTCTGTGCACAGGGATTCTGGAGATTCTTTGATTATGTAGTCCGGTATATTTCTGCTCTTCCTGATTTTGATCCTCCACATGATGTCACTCAAAAGGTGAGAAAAAGAACCCTTTTGGCGTGAGTATTATAAAAGACGTTTGGGCATGTAGAACTTGACAATTAGAATTTGGATAACCTTTTGATTATTAAGAATAAGAATTAAGTATAAGTGGGTCGCTCCCAGTCCTTTGGTTCTTTGGGTCTTTAATTTGGTTATCGCAATTACCAAAGCCGAGGGGTTGGTTTCTTGGTTTCTGATTTGGTCATTGCAATTACCAAAACCGAGGGTCTCGCATATTTGCGAGTTTATTGGTAGAGATAAACCCTTGAAGTTTGGAGCTAGATTAGTGAGCTATAAGATGCCTGATCTTAGCAAATTTGGAAATGTAGCTTTTGGTTTGTATAAGTTTGGATATGCGAATTGCAATTTGTGTAGGCAGGTAATGAGGAGATATTTCTCCATTTGGTTTTGATTATAATACTTGCGTTTTCCGCAATATTTTTGGCATGCCTGTTTGTAAGCTCACATGGAAAAATGTGTTGCTTTTTGTTTTGAAAGGTACCATAGTGTGGGAAATATCTAAATAGGTTAGATTTAAAAACATATTTCTTCCTTGGTGATTTTGTATCCCCAGGGAATTAAAATATGACATAATACAAAACAAGGATTCTTCGTTCTGCGCAGGTTCACGAATGAAGATATGCACAACGATTTTGTGTGGTGTTCTGCTAGGCAGAGCTAGTGAATTGAGCGCATTCACTACTTCTTGGACATGCATCTGTCTGTGGGGCTGTTCATGCAGCCTTTTGGAACACTATTGAAAAGCGTTGCTTGTAAATATGACCTACAACAGAATTTGCAAAGGGTTTGTTTCAAGTATAGTTTGTGAGCTGTTCTTTCTTTCTGTCATGCGTACTGATTTGTAAGTCAACTGTGTGTTTAAATGTCTGTGGTTTTTTTATCATTAGTGCAACTTCTGTAAGTAAATTGCGACGGCGCTATTTATGAAAAATGGCTAAAGCGCGCTGTATTGCCTGTTTAACCCCTCTCTGTTTATGTCTGAAATGAGCTCAATATGTGTTTGTGGGTCTTCTGATGTTTCCAGTCTGTTAAGTAGTTTGCTGGTTAATTAATATCAAGTAGAAACTTAAAACAAAAATCCAGAAATGAACAATGTGATATGCTACAATAGCTATGTGTTGCTCTTTAATTTATAGAATGAGCAATTGTGCACATATACAAAACTGCCGTTAAATGCTTAAAGGATAAAATTAGAAACACATTCGATAGATATAAATCAGGCCCCAAAAACGAAATTATCTATTTTTGCAAAAGTAAATAAATTTACAGCATTTTCCTTAGATGCATTATATTAGGTGTTCACAGGCAAACTTTTCAGCTGCAGTATATTTGATAGAAATGTTCATTCAGCCAGCACCTTCCCAGTTGAACACGGGTGAAATTTGGCAGAACCGTTTTTTAAATGAAAGTGGCGCAAAAATGTGACGCGTTTCAAATTGGGCTTATGCGCTTAGGCTTGTGAGTTAAATGTGTCCAAAATTATAGGCAAGGGATGCAGCTTGTTTTTTATACATGGGATTATCACAAAAACGAATAATTGGGATTTTTTAAAAGAAAATTATTAATCATGGGAAAAATTATTTTAAAAAATAAGTGCTTTTCAAAATCGTTTTTTGATATTTATAAAGCTTAATACTCATACTATGACCTCCTAGCATTAAAATTTGATTTAAGTTGTGTTGCATCACTAAAATGACAAGCATTCGCGCGTACAATTTTCCCTTGGCGCAGGCGCAAACAAGCTCATTTTTATACAGTATAAGTTATTATTTCCAATGCCTGACTCATGGGTTATGTAATAGACATTCTGGTAATGCATATTATGCAAGAAAATTGTAGGATATTCATTTTTTAATGCTTAGAATATCAAAGTCGAATTTGGGTAAAAAGACTGCTTCAATTGCATTTTCTTTCATCCAGAGTACTGTTTGAAGTGTCCCAGGCTTCAGTAAATGCATACGTTTAGGTTTTGATATATATTTACAGGTTGTGCCTTCTTATGATTCAATGAGTCAATGTGCCAGTACAAAGGCTTGTTTCAATATCAGGGTTGAAGGTTCTAACTTTAGCTGTGTCTGTCACGATACTACTGAACACGCCATGAAAAACAAGACCTTTTTAAAAACTTGGGGAAATTAAATAAAATATGGTGTCGCAACCCGCAACTATTTGATGTTAATAAAAAACGGCCTTAATGGAGTTAGCACCCACATAGAGAAAGAGAAATGGAGAATTGTTTTTTGATGAAGGAAAAAGAGGATGTTTGTGAGCAGGTACGTGATGAAGTCAGTAATGATAGAGGGGTGGAGAAATGTAGAACTACGGTTATAGGAACTGGGTAATACGTAGGAAGGAGAAGAGCAATTGGGAAAATACAATGCCGTGGAGGGAAGAGAGATGATGAAGGGGAGTAATAAAGACATGAAGAGTAGCGTGAGGAAGGTTGTATTGACGAAGGGAATGAAAAGGAATGTGGTACCGGTTTGAGTAAGTAGGAGGGGAAAGATGAGATTGCAGGTTCTAGCAGTAGGGGTGAAAATATTGTAATTACCTGGCGGGAGGCACTGAGTTTCATATGCTAATATGAAAGGGGACGAACAGAGCTTGAATAAAGGCAAATGACTAAATGATGAAGAAAATATCAAAACTCATTGTGAATGCAATTCACTTAAGGTTGATGAAATGTATACCATTGCATAGGATTGCAACAAGCGTTTATTCTAAAAACTGGTATGTGTGTTATTAAATTTTGTGAATTATTTACAGTACATGTAGTTTAACAATCTGGGAATAGGGATAATTTTTTAGCGCCTAAAAAGGAGAAATTATTTTTCAACATAGAGCGAATTATTGCAAGTTAGGAGGGATTAGGAAGGCCTTCTGGCTTTGACGAATTCAGAGTGTCAGAAGCTGGGGGATGGGAGACCTGCAGAGGCTGGCTTGGTCACGCTGCTGAGATGCTATCTTTCCCGTAAACAATGGAGTTGACATTTATGACCTTTTAAATTAGGGCCTTGCCTCTGTGGAATGCAGAATGACCTTGCTACACGGGCCTCTAAAGGTGGGGTTTCTGGTTTCTCCATAGCATCACTAAAACTAAAGAACTTAATTCCACCGGGAAAATATAGCAAAGGGGTTTTCTTTGAAAGTCCAAACATCATGTTAAATGCTTTGCTGATACATTGGTGCTCTAAAAAAGAAAATAGAATGATGCCTGCTATAGTTGCTCTTCTTTAACAGAAAACGAAGTGTTGCATTAAGTCTTAGACAGACAAAAAGATTCTAAAATGTTTTTTTAAGGCTACATGCCTAAATGTGAACGAATTGCTATCATGAATTGTTCTTGCTGGTCCTGTATGTTAGAAGAGAAACAGTAGAGTTATGTTTGACAGCAGATTTCCATTGCCTGGTGATCTACTGTCAAAAAGGAGGGTAAGTATTTTAAACCTGACAAATTAAACAGGCCCAAATATTGGGTTTTGGGCTGCAGTTTTACAGTGCATAAAGTACATGACATGGTGTTGTGTGTCACCGCTTATTACATATGCTATTGTTTTGTCTATGCTTTTTGCGCTTGATATACAGCAAGTATATCTGATGGCTTGATGTTTTGTGCGTTTTTATTATTTTTTGCATGTTTTCGTTGTTTTTGTTGCTGCTTTTTATACTATTACAAGTTTACCTGTGTTGTGAAGGGGATGGTCATGACGATGCCCATCGCTACGCAACAGTTGGTTGAACTTGTTCTGGTTACTAAATTCCACAGCTAATGATATTTCATGCTGTGAACATGAGAGGCAACACTTCACCAGTGCATGTCTAAATTGGCTATAATGGTATTACAGAAAACTAAAAGAGATCTACAGGATCAAAGTGTGTCACCTGTCACGTTATACTGCCCTTCCCTTAAAGGAACAGGCAGCCCTACATTTATGTATCCTTGATTGGAGCTAAGGATGAAATTATAGATCTGTGACTCAAGGTGGCTTAATTTCTATATTACATTAGGTAATGGTGTCCTGTCTCCTAAGTAGCATATGGCCTTTGCTTCTTAAAAGGAAACTAGGTTTTCATTTTTCCCTGCAGAAGGAACTGGAACATTAGCTAAGATTACCGTATATGGTGTAGTCGCCAGCGGTAGAGTTAAAACGTATGTGACTTTGGCCTTTTGTGTATCACCCGTACTCTTGGTGATGTCACATGCCTGACTACCACCCAAGTAAATTCTTGTCCTTCCTATAGATTTTTATTTTTTATTGCTTTTGTTTCTTCCCTGCCCAATGTCGCATTATGCTTAGTGATTGGGGATTTTAGTTGTGTCCTAGTTCCAATTCCCTTTTCCGTATTCCTTTCACCAGTCAGCCCATTTATTATTGTAGGTATATTGTTCAGGTACATACTTCCAGACTGCAGTGATGCACCAAGAACCCCCATATTATGTACAATTCCCTTTTGCATGACCAGACTGGTTTCCAAGAATTTTCCTTAGGCCTGCTGCAATGTTTTCCAGCCTGACTGTCAGGATAGCGATAGACTGGTTAACTGACTCAATATTATAGTAAGACAAGTTTTCCATACCAATAGGAGATATCTTACGTTTACCCTTTTGAACATGACGAATTTTCAATGTCTATTTTTAATGTAGCTTTTACCCTTTTGTTCCTGCTGCTTTAATTTCCGGTGGGATCAGAAGTTTCTAATCATGCAAATATCAGGACCCTCTAGTTCTTGTCTTTTGTTTTTATATCTGACTATTAGCCTGTGTATTGCCTAGTGCACCTGATGTGAAAGGTTTCTACATGCCTATGATAATCTGTATCATGTGATTTCTCTATTGAAATGTCCTAGATAAGGAATTTAGAAACACTTATATGTAATCATTCAGGAAAAAAAATGTGTTTGCCCTATTAGACAATGCCACCATATGTGAAGACATCCATTTAGATAGAATTCTCGTGTAGTTATCTACCCGTAGATGATGGAGGCTCTCACACGGAAACCCAATTGAAAAGCTTAGAGGCACTGTTTTGCCTACTGCCTTTTTTATTTGTATTGCTTCCTGAGAAAGACAGTGTATTCTGGACCAAAATTGTCCCATGGCGTGTGGCCACTCCCTTGAAGGACCGCAGGCCACCTGTTTACAGTCCCCTTGTTATACAACGAACTGTTTAAAGCATCGCACTTGCTTCATCAGAAGGCGTTCAACATCAGAAAGGAAGAAGGAGCTGGTTTTGCCAAGAACCAGAATTTCAGTACAAAAGAGCGCCTGTCATGTGCTGGTAACCTCTGACAGTGTGCAGTCCCTTGAGCCCCTTGGCCTGAGTTTTTGGCCACACACACCCCCTCTTTTCCTTTGCTTCAATGGAAGTGCAGTGCACCGGCGGATCCAAGATTGACAGAAGGCACTACATTCCAGTGCCCATGGAAGAGCAGCCTGAGCGTCCTCTGACACTGAATGACGAGTGTTGGAGTCTGAGAATGGTCCCGAATCTGCACGAGATGACCTGTGCCTTTGATCAATGGAGAGCACACTACCTGTAGTGCCTGCCGCAAAGGAAAGATACTGGCGCACTGCCTTGAAACATTGAGACTCTCGAGTGAGCTGTGAGTGTTTGCCAGGAGGGCACTCCAACTAAGTAGTACTTTCTTTTCTCATGTGAGGCTTGAATGAAGAGGCCCATGCAAAAGAAAACAACAGAAGAAGATTTGATGGACAATAGAAGCCTGCCAGTGAGGCTTTTTGAACGGACTCTGGGCATAGGTGGTTTCACGAGAGGTTTCCGTGTGATTGTATAGACTAGGTAGAAGACTGTTTGTTTTGCTGGCATTGTCTAGTATAAGCAGAATAAAATCAATTTTCTGTGGAAAGGTGCCCCCTTTTCACCTCAGAGCATTGATGAGGGTCACCACTGTTTCACCTGAACATAAAAAAATGTATAGGAGCCCTAAAATGTTACTAAATATTTCATTTGTAATAGTGGTCGCTACTTTCTCCCGTTGTCTATATATATTCTTAATAACGTGTTTTCTAGTGTTTTTTAAACATGACGTTGTCATTTATGGGTGGGATTGTTTTTCTCTACCCAATTGACTTCTGCACCCGCTTCCCAACCTATGTCTTTTTTCCACTACTGTTTCTTTGCACTCTTTTCACCCTTTTCCTGAACATGAGCAGGTTAAAAGATTAGAATTCGTAAGCAATTCTTCTATACAGCTCCTGCATCGACACTAGTTAGTAGTGAACATCACTAATTGTTGGGGGTGTGATCTTATGCCACCTAGATAGAGGTATTCCTTATTTTGTCCTGCCATATGTGGCCTTTGTGCTTCTTCGTGTTCAAGGAGACCTGTCCAGAGAGAGAGTCCAAGTACTAGGATTTTGCTCCATCAGCAACATCTTGATGATCTGGTGAATATGGACCTGGACTAAGATCAGTATGAGTATAGTGATTGCCTATGTAAGGGCAAAAGGAGGGTCTGTCGTACTTTGGTATTTGGGACCCCGTAGGAGACAGGGCCCTACCCCTGTTTATTCATGTATTAGCAAACCGCGATTGGTCAATGCGGTATGTACAAGCGCTTTGCATAACGTCCCATTGCCAAATGCACTATGTATACGTTATTATACATTGACTCCGTGGGTTCCATCTTGGAGCGGTGGCCATCTTGTCATTGCCCTCACATAGACAAACACATTATAAGCAAGTACGGGCCTTTAGAATACATGTACTTTCTGCTTGACTTCTCCATGACCTGGGCAGCTGGTCTCCGCTGCCCCAGGTCAGTCCGGTCTCACGAGCTCCCCTTCCTCCGGCCACCTGTGATTAGCATCAGGGCTTGACACACCATAAAGTCCTTTCATCGCACACAAGCCTCCGGCTAATCACTTTCGCACCTGCTTGTTCCTGCTTTATGGCCTGTTTCTCAAAACAGGAGATGCTCATGTTTATTGGGGTCAGATGTGGGCTCTGAGCCTTGCTGGGTAAATAATTGCGGGCTGGCTGAACTGAAATGTGAGATTGCAATCATGACTCTGCTTGTTCTTTGAAGTAAAATATGTGAATGACCAACTGCAAGAGAAGGGCGGTGTTGCCCAGATTCTGTATAAAAAAGGAAACTGGTTTCTGTTCTGCAGACTGCCTCATTCAGTTGCTAAGGCTTCTGTGCGACGTAGTCTCACTCATTTGAGTTTAATAAAGATGTCTTTTCATATTTCAGCTTCTGTTGCCAAGTTCTTTGTGATATTATCAAGATATGCAGAATTTTATAATACCACATCAGGAAGTACTCGAAGTCATAGGGTGCTGCCCCTAGCACCTCTGGAGTCTCAAAAATTGGAGTACTTCAACATGCAGTGGGCGGTGAGAAGGACACAACTGCCACCATGCAGTGGGCGGTGAGAAGGGCACAAGTGCCACCATGCAGTGCACTCAGCAATGCCATTCTCTACTCTGGCAGCTCGAACCTGGCATCCTTGTAGGGCACTGTGCAGTCACAGATTGTCATTTTTCTTTCCAGATGTCGCTCGTGTTTTTTATGTTGTGCTTTGATCAACCTGTTATATCTCTTCTGTGGGGTTTGGCAAACCCGCTGATTGCAATTGGATACGATCTGTGGCTGTTGGACCTGTCAGCCCTAGGGTGGTCTCCCCATCTATTTTTGATCGTGCCTCATTTTTTCCACTCTCATTTTTATGTTGGACTTAGGTCTCCGGGCGCCTTTTCATTGCCAATCTGTGTTAAGGTGCAGGCGCTCCCTTCTCCCAAGATGGCTGCCACAGGCCCCTGCTACTGCAGAGTGGTCTTCTAGTAGCACCCTAGCTGCCAGGAGCTGGCTGGAACCCCACAACAATGTTGCGACTCCAGCCCGCCTTTTTTGTCCCATAGGTAGAATGGGGAAGCTCCTGGAATGTGCTGGAACCTTCTAGAAGGGAGGTGGGGTTTTTACTTTTGCCGCCTTGGATAGAGGTCACCTGACCTAGGGCTACCTAACAGAGGGAGGGAACTTTTTCTAGTCAGTTGGCCAGTTGGGGTAAAGCAGACCTGGAGAATCCACGCAGGAGTTTTAGGCGGTAGGGCCTAGCCAGGGACTTATGCCTCTGAAAGTGACAGGACTTAGGTACTGCCTTTTAAGTGAGTGAGGGATCCTGTACAGCCCACTCATCTAGCCCAGTGATAGGAGAACCCAGGGGCCATCTGCTACGCTTGACTAGGAAGGAACTAGTCCCCAACTCAATCCCTAACCCCCAGGAACAGAACCCCCCAAGGGCGCCAGTGACATCTGCGCCACAAAGAACTGAATGCTGAAACTTCATGCCAGAACTGAATGCTGAAACTTCATGCCAGAACTGAATGCGGAAACTTCATGCCAGAACTGAATGCTGAAACTTCGTGCCAGAACTGAATGCTGAAACATCAAGTTACGACTGATTGCTGGACTGCTGGGGATCAACCAGGTACTAGCGCTGTGACCCCTGCGCTCCCTGACCTGGCCTGGGATCCCCTGCGTCAGTCCCACGTTGAGCGCTGAGCTCGTAGTCATCGCACTTAATTTGTCAACCCCCCCCCCCCCGGCGCGGAGATCAGAAGCGCGCTCACCGCCGCGGCCCAGAGGCCAGAGGTTGCCTTCAGCGAGTCGGAGCACGCGGAGAAGCCCGGGGCACCGTTGCTGCCGTCGCCGCCGCTGCCGGGGTCGTAAGAGGCTGTGGACCGTCCCCCGTCGCGGAGCGCATTACCTGTGGGGCCCGAGGCGGCAAAAAACGCCTGCCGCAGTGAAGACTCCTAGGACGCCGAGTTCAAGGTAACCCCCGGGGGCTGGGAGGTAGCGTGGCCTGGAACTCACCCGCCTGCTCCCCGGGAGACTTGGGAAGGTCCCGGTGCGCCCCCTGTCGATCGGGAGCAGCACCGCACTCGGAGACTCGGGATCCCCTCCGTGGGATTCCCTCCTTGCATCGGAGACTCGGATTCCCCTCCGAGGGATTGCCCCCCCCCCTTCCTTGAGACTACCGCGTATCAGGAGACCGCCTGCTTGAGGCCTGTTAAGTACGAGAAGCGCTGAGGGTTCACGAACTGCTCAAAAGTGTTTAATGCTTGCTTATTACGAGTAGCACTGTGTTCTTAAGGTCTGCCCAGAAATGCTTAACGCCTGAATATTACGAGTAGTGCTATGTTCTTAGGCCCTGCTCAAAAGTGTTTAATGCTTGCTTATTACGAGTAGCACTGTGTTCTTAAGGTCTGCCCAGAAGTGCTTAACGCCTGATTATTACGAGTAGTGCTATGTTCTTAGGCCCTGCTCAAAAGTGTTTCATGCTTGAATATTACGAGTAGTGCTGGGTTCGTCAGTTCTGCTCAGAAGCGTTTAACGCCTGATTAGTTCGAGTAGCACTGCGACCTCCGGCTAAAGCGCTAGTGGTGTCATGAGTAGCAGTAAGCCCGCGAAGGGTGCCCTGAGTCGCTACTAGTCCCCAGGTGTGGCGCTACGGTTCCCAGTCCTATTTCACCGCGCTGATCATTACCAGACGCTGCGCGAGGTGCCACGGCGGAGCGAAACGCTAGAGGTGGGAGGGGCGCAGCGCCAAGATTAACCGCTGTGTTTACCACTCCCCCCAGGTTCGCCAGGTATCACCAGTGAAACTATGAATAAGAACTCACTAATCTGATGCTAAGGTATACAGGAGGGGCCATTGCCTCTTAGTGAATCGCTGGTGAATGCAATGCTGACGTATTCAGGTACTGCCTATGGCCCCATCATGAAATGCTGGAGAATCAAATGCTAATGTATTCAAGTAATGCCATTGCCATCTAATGAACTGCGTTTACATCTGACTGCTTAGATAAACTTGAGTCATTGCATAAATCATACGGTGTGGTGTCCCTTATTGTGTGCGTATCCTGCCTCAGAGGATGTGTGTGTTGTATGGTCGCTTTACACATGAGCCTTTGGGTGCCCAGCCGCTCGAGTCACGTTACCCCCTTAGGGCTTGGTGACCCCAGGTCTTACAGTGGCATTCAGAAATGCTGGCTTGTTATTGGTGCATTTGTGTAAATGCCCCTCCTTTGCCTGCTCAGTTCAGTTCCTGGCGTTTCACTCCGAGAACGTGTGTTGGCCAGCACAATGTACAGCCTGTGATGGCTGGTCCGCCTTGTTTTTGGTTTTCAGTCCTCGCTCAGTAGGTTGAGTGCGTGCTGCCAAGACCTGGATGCAACACAGCCTGTTAAATCTGTCGCCATCCAACGAGAGGCTTGAGACGTTACAAGCGGAGCCGCAGGCAGCTGCAAAGCTCATGGCAAGGAAACACGCGAGTCACATATCTTATGCTGCGCTGAGCCCACTCTGCCCACTACAGCAGCAAAGAGCCCTTCTCCTGTGATCTGTAATGTTAGCAGCCAGCAAGAATGCCCCCGCGCCGGCCCTCTGACACCAGCCGACGGGTCTGCAGCCTGGGCTTGGATGCTGCGGAGGGTCCAGGGCCGGCTCGTGGGTGGATGGACGGAGGTCATGGTTTATACTGGGCACTGGAGCGCAGCAAGGCAGCGCTGGTCGCTCGGTTGGCGCTTCTTGCTATGACTATAGCCCTTCAGCTCCCAGCCTCTCAGTGCTGGAGGCTAAACACTGGGCATGATTGAAATGTGTGTACCTGTTACAGATGTAGTTGGCAGCCTTCATCACTTGGGAAAGCAGGATATAGACTTTCCAAGTGACGTGAACGCACCACATTCGGGTGGTCTTCGTACTGTGCCTTTTTACACTCCTGTGTGGTTCTATATGTTCCCTTTTTATTAGCGCTGCGCTCTTCACTGTACATACTGCACTGCCCTGACGAGATCTGAAACAAAGAAGAAACCACCTTTGCTTTGCTTCTACTCAAACATTGCACCCTATCCATCAGATATGGGGCACCATCCATGTCACTGACCCGATTCCTGTGGAGTCGCACAGTAGGAAATGATCCAACGAGTCCCGCTGGATACCTGCTTTGTTGTCTATGAACCATGACTGCTCATGGAATGAATGAATGGTATGTCTAAAGTGCACAATAATCCCAAGAAAGAGGAGTTTTGGTGCTATACTCTGGCTCTGAAGTAAAGTGTCGATGATCTGCAGACCATGCAGAATTCAGCGGGCAGACTCATCCTAGGCCTCCCCTAGCGGACCCACGTCAACCCCCTCCACCACCTCACGACCAACCCCCTTCCCCACCTCATAACCAACCCCTCCACCACCTCACGACCAACCCCTCCCCCACCTCAAGACTAACCCCCTCACCCACCTCACAACCAACCCTTTCCCCACCTCATAACAAACCCCTCCCCCACCTCACAACCAACCCCCTCCCCCACCTCACGACCAACCCCTTCCCCACCTCACGACCAACCCCTCCCCCACCTCACAACCAACCCCCTCCACCATCTCATGACCAACCCCTCCCCCACCTCACGACCAATCCCTCCCCACCTCACGACCAACCCCTCCCCACTTCACAACCAACCCCTCCCCACCCCACGACCAACCCCCTCCATCACCTCACAACCAACCCTCTCCCCCACCTCACGACCAACCCACTCCACCACCCCACGACCAACCCCCTCCACCACATCACAACCAACCCCTTCCCCACCTCACGACCAACCCCTCCCGACCTCACAACCAACCCCCTCCCCCACCTCACGACCAACCCCCTCCCCCACCTCACAACCAACCCCTCCACCACCTCATGACCAACCCCTCCCCCACCTCAAGACCAACCCCCTCACCCACCTCACAACCAACCCCTCCCCCACCTCAAGACCAACCCCTCCCCCACCTCATGACCAACCCCTCCCCACCTCACAACCAACCCCTCCCCACCTCAAGACCAACCCCTCCCCACCTCACAACCAACCCCTCCCCACCTCATGACCAAACCTCTTCACCACCCTATGACCAACCCCCTCCACCACCTCATGACCAACTCCTTCACCACCTCACAACCAACCCCCTCCCCCACCTCACGACCAACCCCTCCGCCACCTCACAACCAACCCCCTCCCCACCTCATGACCAACCCCTTCCCCACATCACAACCAACCCCCTCCACCACCTCATGACCAACCCCTCCCCCACCTCATGACCAACCCCTCCCCACCTCACAACCAACCCCTCCCCCACCTCACGACCAAACCCTCCCCACCCCACGACCAACACCCTCCCCCACCTCACAACCAACCCCTCCCCACCTCATGCCAAACCCCTCCACCACCCCACGACCAACCCCCTCCACCACATCACAACCAACCCCTTCCCCACCTCACAACCAACCCCTCCCGACCTCACAACCAACCCCCTCCCCCACCTCACGACCAACTCCTCCCCCACCTCACAACCAACCCCCTCCCCCACCTCACGACCAACCCCTTCCCCACCTCACGACCAACCCCTCCCCCACCTCACAACCAACCCCCTCCACCACCTCATGACCAACCCCTCCCCATCTCACGACCAACCCCTCCCCACCTCACGACCAACCCCTCCCCACCTCACGACCAACCCCTCCCCCCCATGACCAACCCCCTCCACCACCTCACAACCAACCCCCTCCCCCACCTCACGACCAACCCCTCCCCTACCTCACTACCAACCCCCTCCCCCACCTCACGACCAACCCCTCCCCACCCCATGACCAAACCCTCCCCCACCTCACGACCAATCCCTCCCCCACCTCAAGACCAACCGCTCCTCCACCTCAAGACCAACCCTCACCCCACCTCACGACCAACCCCCTCCCCCACCCCATGACCAACCCCCTCCCCCACCCCACGACCAACCCCCTCACCACCTCACGACCAACCCCTCCACCACCTCACGACCAAGCCCCTGCCCCACCTCACAACCAACCCCCTCCCCACCTCACGACCAACCCCTCCCCACAACCAACCCCTTCACCACCTCAGGACCAACCCCCTCCCCACATAATGACAAACCCCCTCCTCCACCTCACAACCAACCCCTCCCCCACCCCACGACCAACCCCTCCCCCACCTCACGACCAACCCTTCCCCCACCTCACGACCAACCCCCTCCCCCACCCCACGATCAACCCCCTCCCCCACCTCACGACCAACCCCCACCTCACAACTAACCCCCTCCCCCACCTCAAGACGCTCCACTACACTTCCTTTGCACTGCAGTGCCAGTCGCGGCCAGCATGACTCGCGGGTGGGGTGGCGGGAAAGGGGTTGCGCGGGTTCACAGGGGGAGGAGCCCCTGTGCAGTACCCTTAATCTCCCTTTGCCATCTGGAAGTCAGGAAAACGTGGCAGCAGGTGCAATGACGTGGTTACATTAAAAGAATAGATTTGAAAAAACAAACATAGAAATATATTCTTTAATGTTTTTTGCATCCGCTACCACACCTTTGCTGCCACTGCTATATTGGTAAATAAAGAGTGTAGTAACTTATATGGCAAAAAGAGGTCCCATGGGACACTGAGTGACAGCTTGTGGTACTGCACCATTTCCCTGCTTCGTGTACGTTAGAACAGTAAATGTTGCTGTACCCGCAATAATGTGCTGCATAGGTAAATACATATGAGGTCCCAAAGGCGAGACCGATTCCATTGCAAATGCTTATTATTCTTTTTTTCCTTACTTATTTTATTGTTTTTGATTTTCTCTCCAGGTGTTCCTCGCCTCACTCATCCGTGATCCGTTCTAATTTGTGCTCTTGTTTCCCAAATTTCACTTTTTTATTTTCTATTTCATTCTTTCATATTTGCAACGGTTTCACTAAGGCCACTCAGCAGTATCCCTCCACCGGCCACCACATTCCCCAGACCCTGCAGGAGCAGACCCAGACCCCAAGCATGGTGGCCCGCACCCCCCAGACCCCGCAGTAGCAGACCCAGACCCCAGACACCAGGACCCGCACCCCCCTGACCCTGCAGGAGCAGACCCAGACCCCAAGCATGGTGGCCCGCACCACCAAGACTCTGCAGGAGCAGACCGAGACCCCAGGCACCAGGACCCGCACCCCCCAGACCCTGCAGAAGCAGACCCAGACCCCAAGCACGGTGGCCCGCACCCCCCAGACCCCGCAGTAGCAGACCCAGACCCCAGACACCAGGACCCGCACCCCCCTGACCCTGCAGGAGCAGACCCAGACCCCAAGCATGGTGGCCCGCACCACCAAGACTCTGCAGGAGCAGACCGAGACCCCAGGCACCAGGACCCGCACCCCCCAGACCCTGCAGAAGCAGACCCAGACCCCAAGCACGGTGGCCCGCACCCCCCAGACCTCGCAGGAGCATACCCAGACCTCAGGCACGGCGGCACGCACCTCCCAGACACTGCAGGAGCAAACCCAGACCCCAAGCACGGTGGCCCGCACCCACCAGACCCGCAGGAGCAGACCCAGACCTCAGGCACGGCGGCACGCACCTCCCAGACACTGCAGGAGCAAACCCAGACCCCAAGCATGGTGGCCCACACCCCCCAGACCTCGCAGTAGCAGACCCAGACCCCAGACACCAGGACCCGCACCCCCCTGACCCTGCAGGAGCAGACCCAGACCCCAAGCATGGTGGCCCGCACCACCAAGACTCTGCAGGAGCAGACCCAGACCCCAGGCACCAGGACCCGCACCCCCCAGACCCTGCAGAAGCAGACCCAGACCCCAAGCACGGTGGCCCGCACCCCCCAGACCCCGCAGGAGCATACCCAGACCTCAGGCACGGCGGCACGCACCTCCCAGACACTGCAGGAGCAAACCCAGACCCCAAGCACGGTGGCCCGCACCCACCAGACCCGCAGGAGCAGACCCAGACCTCAGGCACGGCGGCACGCACCTCCCAGACACTGCAGGAGCAAACCCAGACCCCAAGCATGGTGGCCCACACCCCCCAGACCCCGCAGTAGCAGACCCAGACCCCAGACACCAGGACCCGCACCCCCCTGACCCTGCAGGAGCAGACCCAGACACCAAGCATGGTGGCCCGCATCACCAAGACTCTGCAGGAGCAGTCCCAGACCCCAGGCACCAGGACCCGCACCCCCCAGACCCTGCAGAAGCAGACCCAGACCCCAAGCACGGTGGCCCGCACCCCCCAGACCCCGCAGGAGCATACCCAGACCTCAGGCACGGCGGCATGCACCTCCCAGACACTGCAGGAGCAAACCCAGACCCCAAGCACGGTGGCCCGCACCCACCAGACCCGCAGGAGCAGACCCAGACCTCAGGCACCGCGGCACGCACCTCCCAGACACTGCAGGAGCAAACCCAGACCCCAAGCACGGTGGCCCGCACCCACCAGACCCGCAGGAGCAGACCCAGACCTCAGGCATGGCGGCACGCACCCCCCAGACCCTGCAGGAGCAGACCCAGACCCCAAGCATGGTGGCCCGCACCCCCCAGACCCGCAGGAGCAGACCCAGACCTCAGGCATGGCGGCACGCACCCCCCAGACCCTGCAGGAGCAGACCCAGACCCCAAGCATGGTGGCCCGCACCCCCCAGACCCCGCAGTAGCAGACCCAGACCCCAGACACCAGGACCCGCACCCCCCTGACCCTGCAGGAGCAGACCCAGACCCCAAGCATGGTGGCCCGCACCACCAAGACTCTGCAGGAGCAGACCCAGACCCCAGGCACCAGGACCCGCACCCCCCAGACCCTGCAGAAGCAGACCCAGACCCCAAGCACGGTGGCCCGCACCCCCCAGACCCCGCAGGAGCATACCCAGACCTCAGGCACGGCGGCACGCACCTCCCAGACACTGCAGGAGCAAACCCAGACCTCAAGCACGGTGGCCCGCACCCACCAGACCCGCAGGAGCAGACCCAGACCTCAGGCACGGTGGCACGCACCTCCCAGACACTGCAGGAGCAAACCCAGACCCCAAGCACGGTGGCCCGCACCCACCAGACCCGCAGGAGCAGACCCAGACCTCAGGCACGGCGGCACGCACCTCCCAGACACTGCAGGAGCAAACCCAGACCCCAAGCATGGTGGCCCGCACCCACCAGACCCGCAGGAGCAGACCCAGACCTCAGGCATGGCGGCACGCACCCCCCAGACCCTGCAGGAGCAGACCCAGACCCCAAGCATGGTGGCCCGCACCCCCCAGACCCCGCAGTAGCAGACCCAGACCCCAGACACCAGGACCCGCACCCCCCTGACCCTGCAGGAGCAGACCCAGACCCCAAGCATGGTGGCCCGCACCACCAAGACTCTGCAGGAGCAGACCCAGACCCCAGGCACCAGGACCCGCACCCCCCAGACCCTGCAGAAGCAGACCCAGACCCCAAGCACGGTGGCCCGCACCCCCCAGACCCCGCAGGAGCATACCCAGACCTCAGGCACGGCGGCACGCACCTCCCAGACACTGCAGGAGCAAACCCAGACCCCGAGCACGGTGGCCTGCACCCACCAGACCCGCAGGAGCAGACCCAGACCTCAGGCACGGCGGCACGCACCTCCCAGACACTGCAGGAGCAAACCCAGACCCCAAGCACAGTGGCCCGCACCCACCAGACCCGCAGGAGCAGACCCAGACCTCAGGCACGGCGGCACGCATCTCCCAGACACTGCAGGAGCAAACCCAGACCCCAAGCACGGTGGCCCGCACCCACCAGACCCGCAGGAGCAGACCCAGACCTCAGGCATGGCGGCACGCACCCCCCAGACCCTGCAGGAGCAGACCCAGACCCCAAGCATGGTGGCCCGCACCCCCCAGACTCCGCAGTAGCAGACCCAGACCCCAGACACCAGGACCCGCACCCCCCTGACCCTGCAGGAGCAGACCCAGACCCCAAGCATGGTGGCCCGCACCACCAAGACTCTGCAGGAGCAGACCCAGACCCCAGGCACCAGGACCCGCACCCCCCAGACCCTGCAGAAGCAGACCCAGACCCCAAGCACGGTGGCCCGCACCCCCCCAGACCCCGCAGGAGCATACCCAGACCTCAGGCACGGCGGCACGCACCTCCCAGACACTGCAGGAGCAAACCCAGACCCCAAGCACGGTGGCCCGCACCCACCAGACCCGCAGGAGCAGACCCAGACCTCAGGCACGGCGGCACGCACCTCCCAGACACTGCAGGAGCAAACCCAGACCCCAAGCATGGTGGCCCACACCCCCCAGACCCCGCATGAGCAGACCCAGACACCAAGCACGGCGGCCCGCACCCCCCAGACCCCGCAGGAGCAGACCCAGACCCCAAGCACGGCGGCCCGCACCCCCCAGACCCCGCAGGAGCATACCAGACCCCAGGCACCAGGATCCGCACCCCCCAGACCCTGCAGGAGCAGACCCAGACCCCAAGCATGGTGGCCCGCACCCACCAGACCCGCAGGAGCAGACCCAGACCTCAGGCATGGCGGCACGCACCCCCCAGACCCTGCAGGAGCAGACCCAGACCCCAAGCATGGTGGCCCGCACCCCCCAGACCCCGCAGTAGCAGACCCAGACCCCAGACACCAGGACCCGCACCCCCCTGACCCTGCAGGAGCAGACCCAGACCCCAAGCATGGTGGCCCGCACCACCAAGACTCTGCAGGAGCAGACCCAGA
This sequence comes from Triturus cristatus, assembly GCF_964204655.1. Taxonomy (NCBI): domain Eukaryota; kingdom Metazoa; phylum Chordata; class Amphibia; order Caudata; family Salamandridae; genus Triturus; species Triturus cristatus. The sequence goes on along the minus strand of NC_140590.1, from coordinate 2,443,177 downwards.
CCCCAGGCACCAGGACCCGCACCCCCCAGACCCTACAGAAGCAGACCCAGACCCCAAGCACGGTGGCCCGCACCCTCCAGAACCTGCAGGTGCAGACCCAGACCCCAAGCACGGCGGCCTGCACCCTCCAGACCCTGCAGGAGCAGACCCAGACCTCAGACTCAGTAGCCCGCACCCCCAGGCCTCCAGGAGCTGACCTAGACCCCAAGCACGGCGGCCCGCAACCCCAGACCCTGCAGTTGCAGAGCCAGACCCCAGGTACGGTGGCCCTCAGCCCCTAGACCCTGCAGCAGCAGACCCAGAGCCCAGGCATGGCGGCCTGCACCCCCAGACCCCGCATCAGCAGACCCAGACCCCAGGCACGGCGGCCTGCACCCCCAGACCCTGCAGCAGCAGACCCAGATCCCAGGCATGGCGGCCCGCACCCCCAGACCCTGAAGGATTAGACCCAGGCACGGCATCCCGCACCCCCACACTCTGCAGGAGCAGACCCAGACCCCAGGTACAGTGGCCCTCAGCCCCAGACCCTGCAGCAGCAGACCCAGACCCCAGGCATGGCGGCCCACACCCCCAGACCCTGCAGCAGCAGACCCAGACCCCAGGCATGGCGGCCCACACCCCCAGACCCTGCAGCAGCAGACCCAGACCCCAGGTACGGTGGCCCTCAGCCCCTAGACCCTGCAGGAGAAGATCCATACCCCAGACACCACAGCCCGCACCCCCCAGAACCTGCAGGACCAGACCCAGAAATTAGTCCCGGTGGCTCGCACCCCCCAGGCCCTCCAGGAGCTTACCCATACCCCAGGCACGACAGCCTGCACCTTCCACCCTGGAGGAGCAGACCCAGACCCCAAGCACGGCGGTCCGCACCCCTCAGACCCTGCAGGTGCAGACCCAGACCCCAAGCATTGTGGCCCAGACCAACGAGACTCTGCAGGAGCAGACCCAGACCCCAGGACCCGCACCCCCCAGACCCTGCAGGAGCAGACCCAGACCTCAGGCACGGCGGCACGCACCCCCCAGACACTGCAGGAGCAGACCCAGACCCCAAGCACGGCAGCCCACACCCCCAAGACTCTGCAGGACCAGACCCATACACCAGGCACCAAATCCCGCACCCCCGAGACCCTGCAGGAGCAGACCCAGACACCAGGCACCACGGCCCACACCTCAACACCCTGCAGGAGCAGACCCAGACCACAGGAAAGAGGACCCGCACCCCCCAGACCCTGCAGGAGTAGACTCAGGCATGGCGGCCCACACCCCCCAGACCCTGCAGGTGCAGACCCAGACCCCAGGCACCGAAGTCTGCAACCCCCGGACCCTGCAGGAGCTGACCCAGACCCCAGGCACCGCAGTCTGCACCCCCCAGACCCTGCAGGAGCAGACCAAGACCCCAAGCGTGGCGACCCGCACCCCTGAGACTCTGCTGGACCAGACCCAGACACCAGGCACTGCGACCCGCACCCCCGAGACTCTGCAGGAGTAGACTCAGGCATGGCGGCCCACACCCCCCAGACCCTGCAGGTGCAGACTCAGACCCCAGGCAACGAAGTCTGCACCCCCTGGACCCTGCAGGAGAAGACCCAGACCCCAAGCACAGCGGCCAACACCCCCCAGACCCTGCAGGAACAGACCTAGAACCCAGGCACCGTGGCCTGCACCCCCCAGACCCTGCAGGAGCAGACCCAGACCTCAGACTCGGTGACCTGCACCTTCAGACCCTGCAGGAAAAGACCCAGACCCGAAGCACGGCGGCCCACACCCCCGAGACTCTGCAGGAACAGGCCGAGACCCCAGGCATGGCGGCCCGCACCCCCCAGACCCTACAGGAGCTGACCCAGACTTCAGGCACCGTGGCCTACCCAGGCACGATGGCCCAATCCCCCCGACCCTGCGGGAGCAGACCCAGACCTCAGGCACGGGGCCCGCACCTCCCAGACCCTACAGGAGCGGACCCCAACACCAGGCATGGCGGCCCGCACCCCCCAGACCCCACAGGAGATGACCCAGACCCCAGGCACGGCGGCCCACCCAGACCCTGCAGGAGCAGACCTAGGCCTCCGGAACAGCGGCCCACACGCCTACTCCTTCAGGCATCGTATTTGTCACTACAGGCCGCAGCCACTGCATCTGCCACACACTCGCCCAGCTTTGTCAGGGGATTTTGCAGTCCCCCCTTCCTCTCCTTTCGCTGTTCTTTCCTCTATGATACAATCCCTTTTTCCCATGTATGCAACCTTTGCCCTACTTTCTTTTTCTTTATTCTTTTTTCTCCCATGTTTATTTCTCCCATTTCAGCCCCATTCCCTGCCCCTTTTTACGTTTCGCCTTCACTACGCTGTGCTTGAGTAGTCTACAGGCTTCTTTATGACGTCCTTTGCCACCGTTGCATCACTTTTTGTGACACTGTGGTGGCTTAGAGAATGCACCACAGTGCACAATAGTTACAGAGTGACATTGTAGGGGAGTAGGATCTGCCTCACATGGGTACCCCCACTTTTTAGGTCTCGCCTGACCCAGCGCATGCGCTGGTCTGGTGAGATTTTTTGAGAGGGTTCCTAAAAGTGCTACCAGGCCAGCCTAGAGCTACAGTGCATGTGCGCGGGCACGCGCGCCGCGCTTGACCGCAATTACTTTCACTTTCACGGCTGCTTTGATGTTTGATCGCGATCACTTTCGCGGTGCACGGCAGCTTGTTTCTACCTTCTTTTAGATATTGCTTGCTTTGTGACTGCTTTCACCCCGTCACTTCACCCCATTTGCTGGCCCCGTGACTGCTTTCACCCACCCCCTCAGTTGCTTTCACCCCGACCGCCATCGCAGCAGCTTGCCGATTGTTGCTGTCACCTGCCCGCCCCACATACATTTTGTTTTTTTTGGCAGTTTCATATAGAGCTAACACGACCCAAAGGTATTTGAGCATGTGTTTTTGTTTGCCTTCTTTCGGAAATTGCTTGCCTCGTAACTGCTTTCACCCGCTCCCTCTCTCTCCTCCCCCCAGTCGGTTGTCCCGTGACTGCTCTTACTCAACCCCCTCCGTCGCTGTTATAACGCGGAGGCAGTGATGAAACTGCATAAACCTGGGAAGAATGCGCCTGCATCATTTGACACATTGACTTGCACAAATTAACTGTGTAAAGTCTCCCATCCCCTGAGGAATGAAGCCACGTCAGTGAATACAGGGGGTATCATAATGCGAAGAGCAATGTTTTTTGCTTAGAAGGCAGTTTCAAGCTTGTGCGTGTCATGCTCTGTTGTGAACATCCCACAGCTCTTTATATTCGTTCTCTTACATTTAAGCGGCGCTCCCGAGGCAGGACCTATATATCAGTGAAGTAAAAACTTTGAGCTGTTGCTAATAATAGTGCAATATATTTTTGTGCTATTATTATACTTCTATAATATGATATTAACATTAAGCAAATTCATTTATCTCTAGCAAAATTAGAAAATCCATTGTGGAATCCTTGCCTAGAAAATACCACATTTTATTTGCCTGCACGTCAAGTTAAGTAGTCCAGGTAAATATGTTCTTTCAAAATTGGTAACTTGAAGTAGCATTGTGGCAAAAAGGAAACAGGCTGATTTTTCTTTTAATATGGTACTATTAATCTTATTTCATGAGGGGAGACGCTTCGCCTGCGGTTTCGGACAGCTTCTTGGTCACTGGCAGAGGAGAAGAGAAACTACAGGCCCCAGAAGTCCACGGGGCACAAGCACCAGCTGCGGACACTTCCCCTAGTTATCGGGGACTACTTCTACGCCTCGCGCCTCCCGCTGCCCGGGAGACGTTTCGCCTGCGGTTTCGGACAGCTTCTTGGTCACTGGCAGAGGAGAGGAGAAACTACAGGCCCCAGAAGTCCACGGGGCACAAGCACCAGCTGCGGACCCTTCCCCTAGTTATCGGGGACTACTTCTACGCCTCGCGCCTCCCGCTGCGCGGGAGACGCTTCGCCTGCGGTTTCAGACAGCTTCTTGGTCACTGGTAGAGGAGAGGAGAAACTACAGGCCCCAGAAAGTCCACGGGGCACAAGCACCAGCTGCGGACACTTCCCCTAACTATTGAGTGTTCAAATTGTTCAAATTGGAGGCGGGAAGTCCGCTGCGCGGAACGCGCGCGGGCGGCGCCGGGCTAGGCCCGGGCTAAGGGCGGGCCGTCCGTGGCCGTCAGGGGCCGAAGGAGGCCGGGCTGGGCCACGTGCCGTTCATCCATCTCTGGCCTTAGTCGCCTATTGATCCTTCCATCCTATAGGCGTGGACACGAGTGGCCCTACATTGTATGCTGCTACTCAGGTGACTTTAATATATGTTGTATGTTTTACTGACCCGGTCTAGTGCACATTGTTCTGAGGTAGACTGCCTAAAAACGGCGGGTACTGAGTAAAGCCGGTTTTGCTGCGATATTGCTAGCTGTAACAGATTTTGTGTATTTAAAATAACAGGGCTTGCGATAGGGATACTCAGTACTGTTTCATCTAATTATGGTTAAAAATAAGATCCCCAAGCCGAGGGCGGAGGGAGGGGTCAATGGGACTCTTGATGCTTTTATTACAAGAGCTGAATCGCTTCTAGCACACGAGATTCAATTGACCGAGCATAGACTCTCCTTGGATTCTCAAATAGCCAAGAAGCTATCCTCTTTGGGTAACATAGCCTCCTGCCTAACGCCCTGCGGAGGGGTGCATTCAATCGAATCTACTCTGGCCCATGAGATTCAGTCTGACATTTCTGACGCATCGATAACTGTCGATCTAAGTCTACAGGGGGATATTACGACAGTGGGCCCAATAGGGCCGTCTAACGGCAGTCAAAATGCAGTATTGGGATTGCATGGCATAGGGGACATTCAGATGATTACCCAACAGAGAGCAGTGCAGGGGGACGCCCCAAGAGAGGGGTCTAGTACACTACCAGTATCAAGGGATGCTAACCCTATACGGAGTCCTAGCAGAGAGGTAGTTACACGCTCTAAAAGACCACAAGTCTTAGCGGGGCTCTCAGACTCGGGTGGATCACAACGCTCTACCCGTGCCAGTAAACCCAGTCGAAAAGGGCCGGCAAAGTCCACTAGTAAGAACCCTGATAATATAGGTTGTCCAAACTGTCATAGCGAAAGAGCGACGGATGGGACCCAAGAAATTATCCTAGCATTGGAAAGAAAAATGGAACAGCTCTTCCGCCAATATCTAGGGCCAGCAATGGCAAAAATCTCTAATATGGAAGGGATAATAAACAGCCTTGTGGCCAATAATAGGGGGCAATCTACCAGGGACTTCCCGCAGGAGAGAGAGGAGGGGACTACAGTGGCTGACCGTAGAAATAAGGTAACAATCAATGTGGAGAATGTCCACAGCGAGTATAGAAAGCCACCCCCGGAGACAGACAAAACTAGCAATAAGTATTCGAGCGGGGAGGCTCCAGATAACCTAGGTATCCCACATGTGATTAGGGATAGTTGTTTGGTACAAAAAGAGCCCAAGAAGTCCTCTAAGAATAATAGTATGGACTGTATCCAGGGCACTCCAGGTCTCCAGACATTAGATTTACCCCCGGCCTCCTGTCCTTATTCAGTAGTGCTAGTAGGAGTACCAGGAATAAATAATGGCAGTGAGGAATCGGTCAGCACTCTGATTAATAAGGCCACGCACTGGATTCATAATAATATACCAGTAAGGAGATTCCAGCACGAACAAATTCTCATGGCCAGGAGGGTGGCCTGGATTGGGGGTGGCGAGAAAAAATTTGCAGGTGACTGTATTATTGTAAATTTTAGATATCCGGAGTTAGTCAAAGACCTACTAGATAACCGGTGTGGGGAGAGTGAGAGAGGGTCATGCATAAGGATGATCCCATTGTATTTTTTCTATAGGGATAGTGCCCTTGACCCCGGGCAGAATCTGCAATGGCCAAGGACATTTAAGAAAGGCAGAGACGATATTACTCGCTTGACTTCAAATAGATTTGCACCTCTCTCTAGTTTTTCTGCTCTGGATGAACAAGATTGACTGGGGAGTCTGGGGAGCATTGAGGTCGAGAGAGCCAGATACCCAAGGGAACCCGGGAATCATAACCCAAATAGGAAACAATGCTCAGGATCTAAAAGCTGGTACACCCGTAGGGCTGGGGAGGGTTGTGGAAGATACGCCCCTGAAAGTAATTTGTCCAGAGACAAACCCCTCGCAAAGGAAGAACAAGGGAGGAACCAGCGGCCGGGTTCAAACAACCTCGGAGCTGAGGCTGACATCCTGGAACATTGCTGGACTTGCAACTAAAATCTCTAATATCGAATGGCAAGTCTTTATTAAAGGGTACAAAGTCATCTGCCTGCAGGAAACTTGGGAAACGGATTACAGTGGGTTATTCCTGGAGGGATACAAACTGTTTTTCGTCCCGCCCCGTAAATCGCCAATGGGTCGAGCCAAGGGTGGTTTAATTACGTATATGGCATTGACGCTGCAAGGGAGTTGGCAAGACCTGGGGTGGGATTCTGACTGTCTCCAGAGCATAAGATACATTACAAAGGGCCTTAAGCTTATTTTTATAAATTTTTATAACGCGGGACAATCTATGTCAAATTTGGTGGAGCTAGATGAGAGATTAATGGGGCTAAATGACACGGGGGATTCAAGTACCCAGTTAATTCTGATGGGGGATTTCAACACTCACCAGTGCCCCTACTTGAAATGGGAAGGAGGTATCTGGGACGCTTTCCCCTCTATAAAGGGATGGCACACAGAGCACTCTAGAGAGGGTATGGCACTAGGCACAATCTTGGGCAAGTTTGCCTTAACACATACGATGGATCTAGTCGATGGCGGATCACTAAATACAATGACTCCCTCGTTCAAGGGACGGGGCTGTGATTCTATCATCGACTATATCTTTGTTTCTAACGCACTAATTGGTAGGGTTAGTCACTTTTTGATAGCTCCTAGTGCATTTAGCGACCACAACCCGTTAGAACTGATAATAGGGATTTCAGACCTTTTCACTAAAGCGGATAAAAGGATCACTGAGGGACAATATAAGGCAAAGGACCAGGGCAGGAGAATTAAATGGAGCAAGATTGATGGGATAGCATTACATAGAGCGCTCCTTGCAGACAGTGATAGCCAGACTTGGAGATGTCTGGACAGCACGGTAGAGGGGAGCGACCTGATTGCTGCATTTGAGGGCACTGCCCAGCACATTGATAGTCTTTTGAGGTGTAAATCAAATAAGCAGGCCGACCTCTGCCCTAGATGGTTTGATAAAGAATGCTCTAAGGCTCTTAGAAACCTGAAGCAGGCACTTAAAACAGCCCCAAGGGACAGAAGTACGATTGCTGATTGCAGGAATCGGTACAAAAAGGCTATCAATTGGCGGAAAAATTGCCTTCAATCTCAGGCCTGGGAGTCATTAAGAGAAGCCGCTGAGCGCCACGACATGACCAGTTTCTGGAGGGTAATAAATGACCCGTGCTTTCAAGCCCCGAACAAGCCACAACTGGTGTCCCATATTTTGCCAGAAGACTGGGTAGCGCATTTCACATGTTTATATAATCGGGGCAATCAAGAGACGCAGCAATCTCAAGTTATAGAATTACCTGAGGGTGAGTGGACACCTTTCACGGTAGCAGAAGTAAAATTAGGAATAGACGGCCTGGCACTGAGAAAGGCGCCAGGGCCCGATGGGATTCCCCCAGATTTATTTAAAAGTCAAGTAGACCTCTGGGCCCCAATACTGTCCAGGGTATTAAACGCAGCCAGAGAGGCGGGCTTGCCAAGATCGTGGTCCACTGCTGTTATTGTGCCAATTTTTAAAAAGGGAAATAGAAATGACCCACAATGCTATCGCCCAATATCCCTCATAGATGTTACGGCGAAAGTTATGGGGAGAGTCATTTTAAATCGTCTTTCGGACTGGGCCGAAGAACATAATATTATTACCGATCTCCAGTATGGGTTCCGAAATGGGCGTTCCACCACAGACCAGTACCTCAATCTCTATCATTTAGTGGCCAAATACACTATGGCTAGGGAAGGCACCGTGTATCTGGCATTTATGGACCTCTCAGCAGCTTTCGACTGTGTTAACAGAAGAAAGCTGTGGGAGATGTTGGTAGATATGGGTATTGAACCAGGACTGGTACAAGTCTTACAGATGCTTCACCTCGATACAACGGCACGGGTGAGATTCACCGATGATAGTGACCTCACAGAAGACTTCCAATGCCGGGGAGGGGTGCGGCAAGGCTGTATCCTAGCGCCCTTTCTGTTCACGCTTTATATAAACGGGCTAGACAGGGCGTTGGGAGTACTGGAGGCAGACTGTCCCTGCATATGGAGGAGAAGTATACCAGTCCCCCTATATGAAGATGATGCAGTCCTTTTGGCCCGTACAGGAAGGAGTTTACAGGCACTTATTAGTGGTTTTGTCATGGCGGATTTAGACTTAGTGCCCAATCTTTCAAAATCATATATCATGGAAGTGGGTAAAACGCCAGCCAAGAATTGTAGTTTTACAATAGGAACCCACAAACTTGAAAAAGTAAACATTTTTAATTATCTGGGGATTGTTTTTGATCAAGATCTTAACTTTAAGCCACTAGTAGGTCATAAATGTAGCCAACATCCTAGCGCTGCACAGTCGATTATGAACTACGCGACTAGATTGGGTCGCTGGTCCCCGCATGAAATCGCTCAATTATATAGCTCGGTATGTTGCGCAAAGACCCTGTATGGGAGTGAGGTTTGGGGTTTCACAGACGTGGGGAATATTCAACGGGAAGAAGATACGTTTTTAAAAAGGCTTTTGCAAGTGCCAAAATGCATATCTTCGTTTATTGCCCATGAGGAGTTAGGTATAGATTATCTCAGTGACAAGGCTGGCCTCAAACCAATCTCTTGTTGGATAAGAATCTGGACAAACCCAGAGGCAAGCCTAAGCAGACTGATTTTAGAGGATTGTATGAGAGGGGACAAGTGGCCCCGAATACCATGGCTCAAATATGTAAGGGATGTCCTGACTAGTCTGGGTCACGAAAACTTTTTTATGAACCACGTACGTTGGCTAGCAGAGACAAGGGTGTAATAAAGATAGATTTCATGCAGCATTTAGTTAGGGATAGAGAGGTCAGAGAAGGGCTGAAAAGTACAGTAAGGTCATACCAGCTTATTAAAGTTAACCCGGGCATGGAATTCTATCTTGCTAATATGTATAACAGACAGGATAGATTTTTAATGTCCAGATTTAGACTGGATCTCCTGCATCACATCCTGTCTGTTCCAGCGGGTTTTGTACATGATGCAAGTTTAAAAGGGTGTTGCGGCTGCGATCTTAGATCTCCGCAAGACACCCTCCACTTCGTCCTAATTTGCCCCTTTTATGCTCACCCACAATCACTGTTTTTAAAAACAATCCTAAAACGCTCTAACATAAGGCAGGCTAAAGTGGCTCTTTTATTCCTTAAAGTCGCTTCTGAGCCTTTCACCCTATTCAGTATAGTACACTTTTTACATCTGGCAGTCAAACTAAGAAAGACCAGAGGAGAGGACTAATCAGGTCGCCTCCATTATAGGGAGTGGAAATGAAAGATCTAATTCTAGACTGGCGCCTCATGATCCTTCTCTCCAGGGAGGGTGGACATTTTATTGTTTTAATGTGAAATATGTATATGTGATTGAAAAAATTTTGTATTAGAAGAAGGCCCGAATATAATATGTATCTTTTATGGTTATTTCTAATATCCGAATAAAGATTATTTGAAATTGAAATGGGAGTGGAGAAATGTTTTTTATCTACACCTTATTATGTAAACATGACAACAACAAAAACCACAAGTGTTTCCGCTTGTGGAAATGCCATCAGCTCCCTTACCAACGGAAAGCGCTGAAACGGAGCCAACGCGCGTATCCTGTTCTGTTCTTTATCTTGTCTTCAACTCTGTCATGTTTCTGTTGATGCTCTCAAATGCTCTAGTCCTGCAGGCTGCAAATCACACCCGCTACACAACTTCTCCACTTTGCAAAACACATTAAGATTTGTCCCATTCCTTCTCTTTCAGTATTGCCAGGAGTTCACTCCATTCCCTACTGTGGTGGAGCACATGAAATGTTTTTTTTAATTAAAAATAAAAATGTGTAACTATTTTGCCAGTCATATCTAATAAGTAGTAGAAGCTATTCAGCAAAATCAAAAATATTCATGTGCCATTCAGGACTACGAAACGACTATATCATGAATATGATACGACTCTATGATGGAAATGTAATCTTTCACTTGGATCAGTTGCCAAAAATGAAGCAATTGATGACAACATATAGAAAAAGGGAGAAGTGCTTGGCTGAAGAAAAAAGTAAACCCCTCGAAGCCTGGTCTTCGTTTTCTCTCATTTGTATTATTCTCCATCTGCCCCACTATATCGCTTTGTGGTTGTCTATCTGTCCTGTCTTTCTCTTCTATATTTTGTGTTATCCTCTCTCTTTCTATGTATCCCCCTCAATATTTTCTCTCGATTTCGCTCGGGCTCAATTATCTCTCATTCGTTCTTCCCCCCTTTTCACCCTCTCCCTTTCTCTTTATGTGCCTCTGTTTTCCCTCCCTCCCACCCTTTTTCTTTTCTCATTCTTATCTTCTTGTCTATGTGTGGCTAGATCTCTTGTGTCTCTTTCTATCTCTCTCTTCCTCTCCTTCCTGCCTCATTATTAGTCTATTGTCTCTCATACACTTAAATGATCTTACTCTGTTTTTTATGAGCTCATTCTATTTTCAACTCTCTTTTTATCTATCTTTGTTGCTATCTTTCTCTTCCTCTCTCTCACCAAATGTTCCTCCTGTTTACCTCTTTTTTTTGCTTTGTCTAAATATCTTCTTCTCTCTAAACGCTCCCTCCTACTCTCAGTCACCTTTGTTGCATTAGTTACACACAGAAATATCCCAAGATCTTCACCCTTCCATTTGAAGTCTCACCAGCAAACGCGCATGTGCTCTCACTTGTGAGTGTTTTTGCTTTCTACAAAGGGCAGCTATTCGCGGACTTCCTCCTCAGTGCGGGTGCTTCATCTTGGTTTAGGTCCTTTACTTGCTGATGCTGTCAAATCTCTGTATTTAATATCTTAAAAGGGGGGCTCTGATCAGTTCCCATGGCCGAATTACTGTGCTTGTTGGCTTTTGGGTGGAACTTGTTTGTTTCACTGACCCTGGCTGCACACATTCACGATTCTTCCACTAAAGCTGTTTAAACCCCATTCACTGTGAAGATGAGATCTCTTCCCACAGAGGGGGCAGACAGCTTCTGGCAGCATGCTGGAATGCTGGATTTGAATTACTTAGTCGAGTAAAGGAGATGTTTTAACAACTAAATGTTGTAATAAACATTGCAAATTAAAAGTAAAGTTAATGTACAAGAGTTATGCTATATTTTACTACTAAACAGGCAGCCACAGGTGCAGTTACCTTGCAGACAACAGGGGCATGATTTTAAAGGGGCTGCAGGTGCAGTGACACCAGGACCAAAAGCTCTAGGCACCCCACTGAGCACCTAAAATTACTATATTTTACTTCCGTACCGGCAGTCACAATTGCACTTGCCTTGCAGTTAAAAGGGGCTTGATTTTAATGGTGTGGCAGGTGCAGTGGCACCAGGGCCAAAAGTTGACATAACGCCACTAAAAATCCAAGATTGGTAAATTTTACTACTCATCAGGCAGTCACAAGTGCAGCTCTCTTGCTGACAGCAGGGTCATCATTTCAAAGATGAAGGAGGTGCAGTGGCACCGGGCCAAAAAGTTGCCAGAACTCCTCCAAACACCTAATATTGCTATATTTTACTAATAAACAGGCACTCACTAATGCAGTTACCTTGCAATTGCACGGGCCTTGATTTAAATGGTGCAGCAGGTGCAGTGGAACCGAGGCCAAAAAGTTGCCAGAACTCCTCCAAACACCTAATATTGCTATATTTTACTACTAAGCAGGCATTCACAAATTAGGGTATCTTGCAGGCACTAGGGGTGTAATTTAAATGGTGCAGCAGGTGCAGTGCCATCGATCCCAGAAGCTGCCGCAACTCCTATAAACACATAGTATTGCTATTGCGTCATTGAGTTCTATTATTTCCCGCTTTCATTTACATTTTTTTTTGCTATCACTTACCCGCACCATACCACTAGTAACAGCACAATATAGTGCCTTTTTGTACATCGATGAGTCATAGCACTTTAATAGACTTTCTGTAACGTATGGACATGCTGTGGCTCATCGTCAGCAGCGCTTCACACAATACATTACGATTCTCGAAGTACTCATGTGGTTTGCTGAGCATTTCTGGATTGCGGTCCTCCCCCGACTGCCCGCGACCTGTGAATCGTGACATGCTTCAGAGTTCCTCCTTGTTTCTGTAACATTCGATGAGTATACGAGGCCATTCAAACTCTCCCTTCACACTGGCTACCAACTCGATCTCAGGTAGCCGTTCAGGATCCAAACATTGCCCATAAAACCCTACACCTCCCGTCACCCTCCTTCCTGGCCAACACTTCTTACTATTAACTGTCACACTGGCTCAGATTGGAAAACCAATGTTTATTTGCCACCACTAGGACCAGAGCAGTCATACAGCAGTGCCCAAATGATGGCACTTGCTCAATTTGAGTTGGCAGACAGAAATAAATCTTCTGCTTCAAACGCCAGATGAAAACCTGTTTCTTTTAAATAATTGAGCATCTTCTGGTCTTTTTCCCTGGTCACAGTTAGGTTTTAAGGTTGTGTCTTCCTCAACTGTCAAAAGGCATCTATGTATGAGTGCTCTACAAATAAATGACAAAATAATGTAAAATAACATCAACCCTCATGCCATGCCATGCTCCCTTATCGCTGTATATTCCTATCTGATTCAATGTCACAGCTGCACCTCCACCACTGCCATTGGCCGATCATGTATACTCGCGATGTATGTTATCCAAACAAATCCATTATTGCAACTAACGTTATAACGGTGGTGTCTAAAAGGGCATTTATCTGTAATCCTAGTATCTCGAGATTTTGTTATACAGGTAGGCAGGGCTTTAAGTGGGATGAAAAAACTGGGGGGTCTCTCAAAGGGGCATGGCCAATGCAATTTAGGATGTGGCTTAAAAATGCGTAAGCTAAAACTCTGTGCTTAGCATAGTGTGCCGCCCCACTTGTATTTTGCTGTTTCTGTCATTGCATTCAGATATACGACACAAGAAGTAACATTATACCTACAAGTCAGGACTATTGACTTTGTCAATGGTTGTTAGTTGCATAAGAAATAAGCAGCAACGATGGTTTGTATATAATATTGAAGAAGCTTCCACGTAAAGCCGTGGTGACACCCCCACAATGTCGCTGCTCCTGAGTTTCAAAAAAAGGAGGACAATCCAGACAGAAAATGCCTCTCTTTAAAGGATTTTCCTTCCCCTACAAGGGTCATCTGGCATGATGTCATGCCGTAACTTCTCCACTAGTGAGAAGTGAGCAGGTGCACATAGATGTGCCTGCTGTCACTGACCGCCTGTGCCAGGGCATAAAACAGATATATACCTAAGGGGTATACCCAACTCACCCTACTATATCTGGGTATCAAATACAATCATGTAACAAGCATTGGCATAGCCAATAGGTCTCGCCTTTGGGACCTTATAAGTGTTTAGCCATGCAACAGTTGATGTTGCACTAAGGATATTGTGCTGCATAACTAAATACTTATAAGGTCCCAAAAGCAAGACCTATTGGCTATGCCAATGCTTGTTTCTGGTGTTTCACTGTTTTTCGACCTTAGTCTGGCTGTGGCCCTGCTAATCAGGACCACAGCCTAGCTGCTTCCTCTCTAAAATGGTTTCCATGTACATTAGGTACATATCTAATTGGATTCTGGAGTGCCTTGTAAGCCCCTAGTATATGGTATACTACGTACCTAGGGCATAGGTACCTCAGAGGCCTACCAGGGGCTGAAGCATGTATTATGCCACCCCTGGGAAGCACCCCAAAATGGCACCACAGGTCTGCTACTGCAGCCTGGGTAAGGGTGTGCTTGCACCCCTTACTGTGGTATAGGCTACCTATATCACTACCATTGCACACACATATAAAACCTATAAGTCACTCCTATGGCAGGCCTTAACAATCCTGAAGGCAGAGTGCTTGGTTTTTATGTGAGAGGGTGCCCCTGCATGAGCAGAGCCCCTCTGCAGCGTTCGGAGTACCTCCTCTGATGCTGTTTGTGGTGCAGCCTGACCATATACTCTTAAGTGCATTATAACCTTGTGGTAAATGCTAACTTTGGGATGGCTGCACGGAAACATGTCGTGTTTGGTGTCAAGCGCTTTGGAATACAGCCCCCCACCAGTTCTGGCGGCGGGGGTAGCATTCCACCCTTCTAGAGGGTGAGACATGTTCACACTGGTCTAACCCGGTAGGACTTTCTTGAGCCCTGGCATCATAAAATGGATGGCTCTGCCATAGACATGGGTCTGGCCTCCTGCTGCTGACCAAAACTCTGGCAGGGAAGGCCTGGACAATAGGTTTCCTGTCCCAGGGAGGTGTAACCACATCCCCAGACAGGTAGAGGTGTTTTGGGGCTGGGCGGGAGCACTCTCTGGTGCTTTGAAGTCCTGCACTGGGGGCACACTTGGTGTCCCTGTGCATAGTCCAGTTCAAACCGGTTGCAGGGGCTACCTGCCCCTGCTCTGGCGCGAAACTGGGCAAAGGAAATGCGTGTAACCACCCCTCTTTCCTGGCCCACCCATAGGTGGGGCCTTAGAGTTAGTCCATCCCCTAAACTTACTATAAGTATAGGAATCCAGTCCCTAGGACTTTAGATTACCCTGGACGAAGCTCTGCAACACATATCCTGGACCTTCGACTTTCTATCACGACTAAAAGATGGAAGAAATCTCCCTTGGGGTCAAGGAGTGACTCCCCTGCTCGGCAGACACCAAAGAAGCAACTGACCGGTCTGCATCGCTGAAGCTCCTGCCGGACGCCGAAGTCTTTGCATCACCAGAGGTGGATTTCCAGACTTCATCGAGGCTACCCTGAGCCCACAGCAAAGCTAAGGCCCGTGGCTATCGTGGGTGACATGGAACCGTGGCCCCGGGGACACCGTGAACTTTTGCAGCAACACTATATTCCTGGAATTTCTTGAAATTATGCTTTGGGCTCTGAGTAGCCCCAGCCTTGAGCACCTCCTGCACCGAAGATTGTTGGCCTCCACTCCACGAGGGACCCGTGGACCAGTTTCAAGTGCGACCGCTCGAGGCTCCTTTGCGATCGCTAGCCCGTTGGCTAGTAGGTCCCCACGAAGGCAACTCCTCTTCTACTTAGGTTTTTCTGGTTGCTCCAGACATGCCCTGACTTACCCTTGCTGGGTGAGTCCCTCAGACCATGCTGGTCTGCACCGCAGTCCTTTCTCTGAATTCCAGGGACTTGCCATTGCCAAGGCTTGTTGGGTCCATTCTGGTCGCCGACACTGCAGCACTCGACAGACTTTATTGTACAGCTCTAATCCGGCTCGTGAATTTCGTCGACGCCTCCTGGACCTCGTGGCTGAAGAGTCAAGACACCCATCAACTCACCCGAAGCACCCGACATCTGTGGGCATTGGTCCATCCTGCCTGCGGTTACTGGCAAGTGACCCAGACTCTGTCCCCTCTGCTTTCAGGTTCCTTCCATCCTAGATCCAGGCTTGGATCACTTCGGACACTTCTCTTCACTGCAGCAGCAGTTCTTTGCAGGCTTCCATTGTAATCGACGACGCGACCCGACACCAAAAGTCACCTATGCACCCGGCTGACCTGGATGAGGTAACTCAAGTACTCCAGTGCTCCCGCGGGTGCTATCCCTAGAACTTCTTAAGTCCAAAAGGGTTTGGTCCTGACTCGTTTCTAAGTGTCCCTAATCTTAAAATTTCCAACAGCGACATTGCCCATTGAAGCTAACGGGAACCTGCGGTTGTGTTTACACACTGCACATGGCTCCCGTGGGTCCTTTGCATCCCTACCTTGGGTGGTTCCTTGGGGTCCCAGCGATTCTACAGGCTCTAGGCTTTGTGTCTAGTTCAGTTGTGGTACTTATACCACTTTATTGGTATATGGTTTGGTACGCCCCTAGGGCCAAAACATGTATTTGTGCTAGTACTGTTGATTGCTAACTTGTAAATTAAGTACTTCGAACTCCAGTCTCATAAAGAGACTAGAGGGATGTGTGTTAACCTAAATACATATATTTTAAATATATACCTGGTGTGGTTGTCCTTTCATTTGATCAGTCAAGAGATTATAGACTGGTAAAACAAGCTGCTTTACATTCCTTCAAGACTTAGCCTGAAGGCTGCTCTCCATAGCTACCACTAGGATAGCTTTCAATAAAGGTTGTCTTTAACCTATCACCATAAGGGGTTGTTTGGACTGATACAAGGTGCCCATTATAACTAGTGGACAGCATATATCAGGCCACCTTCTCACAGACGTATCTAGGCATATGCGTCCCTTTGTAAACCCCTGTACTACACTATACCTGCATCAGGTATAATGTTTGCAGGGTGGGCGCTCCGGTGCAGAAAAGGCTCGTAGAAGTGTCGCATTGAAATCTGTCTGATTTCACTGCAACACTTCTATGGCCTCATTGCGTCGAATCCTCACGCCTGCTTGAAGCAGGCGTATAGGGTGACGCAGGCCCATTCACATGTGGCTCGCCCCAATGTGTAAGGACACATTGCTGGAGTTGCGTCTGTTTCCAGACACACTCCAGCAATGCGGCACTTTTGCATCTCCAGATACGTCAGAAATACTGACCTACCTGTAAATCCTGGCGACATGAAGCGCCGTACAGTAAAAATAGAGCATCCATGGTGTCGCAAGGAGGGTGCAATGAAAAGTGTTGCCTCGCTGTTTTACCGCAGCGGTGTAACACTTTTCATAAATGGGCCCGAATGTTTTTAATATAAACTGAAAGGGGGCCAGTTCTCTTTCCTGGCTCCTCATTGGTTCTTGTGCCTGCCACTTACTTTTCCTCCATTTCTATGTAGCATATTTTCTTACATTTACTAATGCTTTTTCCTCGTCTGCTTCTCTTATCAATTTCCTGCAGCTAAAATACAGTTAACATCCGCTTTTGTTGAACTATTTTTTTCATAAAGTTTTGCCTCTTTGTGCTTTTTACTCTGGGCAGCAGATTCATATAACAAGTTATCACCGAGAGATTACGTGATTTGCATAGAATCACAGGATATTGCGCCACCGAGTTGGTCCCCAGCTCTCGAGTCAGCAGCTCTGGCCGCTGCGCCACCTCCTCTCCACTCCTGTGTTATCTGTCAGGGAGGTCGTTCCTTCTCTTTATTCATCACAAAGGCAAAACCGATGCATTACCAATGCTTGTTTTATGTCCTTTGCCTGTGAGTACCAGATTCCTGAGTCATAAAATGGTGGCCATATCCTTTTCTTCAGGTAGGGGGTCCAACCAATCAGTTTGCGGGTTTGGAGCTTGCGGTACCCCGATACTCCGCGGCTGCGGGTGACGCCTTCAAGAACAAGCGCCAGGAGAGAACTCAGTGTAACTCATTCCCGTGAAGTTCAGGAGTCATGGAGTGAGCGCTGCCAGGCAGCTCATAGGGCGGCGACACATCCAGAACCAGTCCCCACAAGTTCCACGCGACTGCACAGTTAGGGGGTGGGGGGAAACCCCACAATTGGGTGAAAACCCCACAATCAGGTGGAAACACCACAATCTGCCCATGAAGCATGGGTCCAACAATTCTGCTTATGTCAGGGTGGTGACTAGACTTTGAAAAGCAAACACCGGGACACGCTGGAAAAAGAAGCCGGATTAAACCCTCTATTCTTCCTAAGGCCCGTCCCGGTTGATGCGTGGCCCTGCAATGTGTTCATACCTACATACATACTTATATATATTCTAATATATATATATATTTATATGCTCACACGCACGCGCATACACACACACATTTACAAGGCTACCACTCTGAGCCCCACTCAATCTCCGAGGAAATCCGGGACGTCTGGTCACCCTATGTGACGCCTCGAGCTTCACATGTCACTTCAGGGTTTACGACACCTCGGGGTTCACATGTCACCCCGGGGTTCACATGTCGCCTCGAGGTTCACATGTCACCTCGGGGTTCACATGTCACCCCGGGGTTCATATGTCACCCAGGTGTTCACATGTCGCCTTGAGGTTCACATGTCACCTCGGGGTTCACATGTCACTCCGGGGTTCACATGTCGCCTCGGGGTGCACGTCACCTCAAAGTTCACATGTCACCCAGGGGTTCACATGTCACCCCGGGGTTCACATGTCACCCTGGGGTTAACATGTCGCCTCGAGGTTCACATCACCTCGGGGTTCACATGTCACCCCGGGGGTTCAAATGTCACCCCGGGGATCACATGTCTCCTCGAGGTTCACATGTCACCTCGGGGTTCACATGTCGCATCGAGGTTCACATGTCACCCCGGTGTTCACATGTCGCCTCGAGGTTCACATGTCACCTCGGTGTTTACATGTAACCCCAGGGTTCACATGTCGCCACGAGGTTCACATGTCACCTCGGGGTTCACATGTCACCCGGGGGTTCACATGTCACCTCAGGGTTCACATGTCACCTCGGGGTTCACATGTCACCTTGGGATTCGCGACACATCAGACTTCCCTTCACTTCGAAGTTCACATATTGCTCTGATGCCCCCATGACGTCATCTCCTCAGGGAAGCCCCGGGGCCTCGGACTCACAAGGGTCGCAGAGCTTTGCACTGACTTGAAAATGCAGATGAACGAGTCTCAAATGTAACCAAGAATTATCTCCATTCATAAGGATGAAAAGCCGAGTCATCCCTGCAGGCGCTCAAACTTCTGAGCTGCCACCGGCCCCCCTTCCTCACTGGGTGTATCACATCTGCCCCCCGGGCCCTTGTAGCGCCTCATTCCTCGCCTGTTACAGTTTTACATTTACCCATATGTTAAAGCGCTCTATGCGATCTGGAACCAGTGGTTTAGTGAGCGCTATCTACCTCGCATCTCTACTCTCATCGGTCCTTGACGGCAAAGACTGACCCATGCTGAGCGGTTTATAAACAGAGACAGGCTCGAGGGCGGAGTGACCACCTGCCAATCACAGTCTACCCTGGTCTATAAAGTGCAATGTGCGACCCCTGCTGAGCGGTTTATACAGAGACAGGCTCAAGGGTGCAGTGACCACCTGCCAATCCCAGTCTACACCGCTCTATAAAGTGCTATATGCGACCCCTGCTGAGCGGTTTATAAACAGAGAACGGCAGGAAGGTGCAGTATGCACCCTACATACACAGTCTACACCGGTCTATAAAGCGCTATGTGCGACCAGTGCTGAGCGGTTTATATAGAGACAGGCACAAGTCTAGACCGGTCTATAAAGCGCTAACATGTGCGGCCACTGCTGAGCGGTTTATACACAGACAGGCACAAGGGCGCAGTGACCACCTGCCAATCACACTCTACACCGGTCTATAAAGCGCTGTGTGCGACCCCTGCTGAGCGGTTTATACAGAGGCAGGCACAAGGGCACAGTGACCACCTGCCAATCACACTCTACACCGGTCTATTAAGCGCTATGTGCGACCCCTGCTGAGCAGTTTATAAACAGAGACAGGCTCGAGGGCGCAGTGACCACCTGCCAATCACAGTCTACACCGCTCTATAAAGTGCTATATGCGACCCCTGCTGAGCGGTTTATCAACAGAGACCAGCAGGAAGGCTCACTATGCACCCTACATACACAGTCTACACCGGTCTATAAAGCGCTATGTGCGACCAGTGCTGAGCGGTTTATATGGAGACAGGCACAAGTCTAGACCGGTCTATAAAGCGCTAAAATGTGTGACCACTGGTGAACGATTTATACAGAGACAGGCACAAGGGCGCAGTGAACACCTCTCATACACCGTCTATACCGGTCTATAAAGCGCTATAATGTGCGACCACTGCTGAGTGGTTTATACAGAGACAGGCACAAGGGCGCAGTGACCACCTGTCTTACACAGTCTACACCGGTCTATAAAGCGCTATGTGCGACCCCTGCTGAGCAGTTTATAAACAGAGATAGCTCGAGGGCGCAGTGACCACCTGCCAATCACAGTCTACACCGCTCTATAAAGTGCTATATGCGACCCCTGCTGAGCGGTTTATCAACAGAGACCGGCAGGAAGGCGCAGTATGCACCCTACATACACAGTCTACACCGGTCTATAAAGCGCTATGTGCGACCAGTGCTGAGCGGTTTATATAGAGACAGGCACAAGTCTAGACCGGTCTATAAAGCGCTAAAATGTGCGGCCACTGCTGGGCGGTTTATAGAGAGACAGGCACAAGGGCGCAGTGACCACCTGCCAATCACACTCTACACCGGTCTATAAAGCGCTGTGTGCGACCCCTGCTGAGCGGTTTATACAGAGGCAGGCACAAGGGCACAGTGACCACCTGCCAATCACACTCTACACCGGTCTATTAAGCGCTATGTGCGACCCCTGCTGAGCAGTTTATAAACAGAGACAGGCTCGAGGGCGCAGTGACCACCTGCCAATCACAGTCTACACCGCTCTATAAAGTGCTATATGCGACCCCTGCTGAGCGGTTTATCAACAGAGACCGGCAGGAAGGCGCAGTATGCACCCTACATACACAGTCTACACCGGTCTATAAAGCGCTATGTGCGACCAGTGCTGAGCGGTTTATATAGAGACAGGCACAAGTCTAGACCGGTCTATAAAGCGCTAAAATGTGCGGCCACTGCTGAGCGGTTTATACAGAGACAGGCACAAGGGCGCAGTGACCACCTGCCAATCACACTCTACACCGGTCTATAAAGCGCTGTGTGCGACCCCTGCTGAGCGGTTTATACAGAGGCAGGCACAAGGGCACAGTGACCACCTGCCAATCACACTCTACACCGGTCTATTAAGCGCTATGTGCGACCCCTGCTGAGCAGTTTATCAACAGAGACCGGCAGGAAGGCGCAGTATGCACCCTACATACACAGTCTACACCGGTCTATAAAGCGCTATGTGCGACCAGTGCTGAGCGGTTTATATAGAGACAGGCACAAGTCTAGACCGGTCTATAAAGCGCTAAAATGTGTGACCACTGGTGAACGGTTTATACAGAGACAGGCACAAGGGCGCAGTGACCACCTGCCAATCACACTCTACACCGGTCTATAAAGCGCTGTGTGCGACCCCTGCTGAGCGGTTTATACAGAGGCAGGCACAAGGGCACAGTGACCACCTGCCAATCACACTCTACACCGGTCTATTAAGCGCTATGTGCGACCCCTGCTGAGCAGTTTATCAACAGAGACCGGCAGGAAGGCGCAGTATGCACCCTACATACACAGTCTACACCGGTCTATAAAGCGCTATGTGCGACCAGTGCTGAGCGGTTTATATAGAGACAGGCACAAATCTAGACCGGTCTATAAAGCACTAAAATGTGTGACCACTGGTGAACGGTTTATACAGAGACAGGCACAAGGGCGCAGTGACCACCTCTCATACACAGTCTATACCGGTCTATAAAGCGCTATAATGTGCGACCACTGCTGAGCAGTTTATACAGAGACAGGCTCGAGGGCACAGTGACCACCTGCCAAACACAGTCTACACCAGTCAATAAAGCGCTATAATGTGCGACCACCGCTGAGCGGTTTATACAGAGACAGGCACAAGGGTGCAGTGACCACCTGTCATGCACAGTCTACACCGGTCTTTAAAGCGCTATGGGAAACCACTGCTGAGCCGTTTATAAACAGAGACCAGCTCGAGGGTGCAGTGACCACCTGCCAATCACAGTCTACACCGGTCTATAAAGTGCTATGTGTGATCTAAGCTGAGCGGTTTATACCCAGAGACAGGCAGGAGGGCGCAGTGACACTTGCCATACACAGTCTATACCGGCCTATAAAGCGCTATGTGCGACCACCGCTGAGCGGTTTGTACAGAGACAGGCACAAGGGTGCAGTGACCACCTACCATACACAGTCTTCACCGGTGTATAAAGCGCTATAATCTGCAACCACTGCTGAGCGGTTTGTACTGAGACAGGCACATGGGTGCAGTGACCACCTGTCATACACAGTCTACACCGGTCTATAAAGCGCTATGTGCAGCCACTGCTGAGCGGTTTATAGAGAGACCGGCACGAGGGCGCAGTGACACCTGCCATACACAGTCTACACCGGTCTATAAAGCGCTATGTGCAACCCCTGCTGAGCGGTTTATAAACAGAGACAGGCACGATTGCGGAGTGACCACCTGCCAATCACAGTCTACACCAGTCTATGAAGCGCTATCTGCGACCACTGCTGAGCGGTTTATAGAGAGACCAGCACAAGGGCACAGTGACCACCTGCCAATCACAGTCTACATCGGTCTATAAAGCGCTATGTGCAACCACTGCTGAGCGGTTTATACAGAGACAGGCACAAGGGCGCAGTGACACCTGCCATACACCGTCTACACCGGTCTATAAAGTGCTATTTGCGACCCCTGCTGAGCGGTTTATAAAGAGACAGGCACGAGGGCGCGGTGACCACCTGTCATTCACAGTTTACACCGGTCTATAAAGCGCTATGTGCGACCACTGCTGAGCGGTTTATACAGAGACAGGCACAAGGGCGCAGTGACCACCTGTCATTTACAGTTTACACCGGTCTATAAAGTGCTATGTGCGAACCCAGCTGAGCAGTTTATACAGAGACTGGCATGAGGGTGAAGTGACACCTGCCATACACAGTCTACACAGGTCTATAAACCGCTATGTGCGACCACTGCTGACAGGTTTATGCCCAGAGACGGGAAGGAGGGCGCAGTGACACCCTACATACACAGGGGCAGATCTATATCGGAGATGCGCCACTTTTACGCCGCCGTTGCGTCACTTTTGTGACGCAGCGGCGGTGTAATCCCTGCGCCACGTTGCGCCATATTTACATCGTGACGCATCTATGGAGATGCGTCACGATGTAAAGCCCTGCGCCACGTAAAACCTGCGTCAGGTTTCACGTGGGCGTGTCGACATAGGGGGGGGGCGTTCCGTCGCAGGAACGCCCCTGAAAAGTGACTCAGTCAAATCTATAAGATTTGACTGAGTCACTTTCCCAACGCTGATGCGCCAAAACCCTGCGCCTGCTTGAAGCAGGCGTAAGGCTTGACGCACCATGTTAGGGATAGGGTTGGTTGGAACAGTGCTGGAGTTGCGTCGCGCTTGCGACGCAACTGAAGCACTGCGCCAACCTTACGCCATTGGATGCGTCACGCATCTGTTTATTCCTGCGCCATGATGCGCCGCATTATAAATGCGGCGCATCATGTGTGGCGCAAGGGTAAACTTGCGTGACGCATCATTCCTGGCGCATCCTTGCTGATTTGCAGGGATGCGCCAGGCAACATAAATCTGCCCCACAGTCTACACCGGTCTATCTAGCGCTATAATGTGCGACCCCTGCTGAGCGGTTCATACAGAGGCAGGCACAAGGGTGCAGTGACCACCTGTCTTACACAGTCTGCACTGGTCTATAAACCGCTATGTGCGACCCCTGCTGAGCGGTTTATACAGAGACAAGCACGAGGCGCAGTGAAGATCTGTCAATCACACTCTACACCGGTCTATAAAGCGCTATGTGCAACCCCTGCTGAGCGGTTTATAAACAGAGACAGGCTCGAGGGCGCAGTGACCACTTGCCAATCACAGTCTACACCGCTCTATAAAGCGCTATCTGCGACCCCTGCTGAGAGCTTTAGAAACAGGAGGGTGCAGTATACACCCTACATACACCGGTTTATAAAGCGGTATGTGCGAATAGTTCTGAGCGGTTTATACAGAGACAGGCACGAGGCGCAGTGACGATCTGCCAATCTCAGTTTACACCGGTCTCTAAAGCGCTATATCTGATCTATGCTGAGCGGTTTAGGGCACAATCCGTACCCCCAGACATTAATTGGTTTCTCTAAACCTGAGGGGTGGTTTAAGCCACCTCGGCGGAGCGGTTTATACATAGCACCAAGTTCACAGCTAAGCACTATGCACCCTGTACTCTGGTGGTATCGCCCATGTGTAGTTAATTGTCATAAATGAGGCGCTTTATTGGCGGGGCATTCACAGTGTTCATGGATCGGCCCACCCATCCCCGGGTGCGTCCATTCGCGGGGCGGCTTCGGACCTTCATCCACACGGCCCCTCTGCGCCTATGAACCTCTAACTACAACAAGTGAACTCTCGCCACCCTTCCCTCCTTCAGGGGCTTTAAATACCCCCCTAATATGTACCTTTTATCTTATGATTGGATTGTGAATCCCCGTTCTATAGCTCTTGTTCTTAGTGTTAAGAATGTTTCACATAAAGGAACTGAGGGGAAACGTAACCCAGCGGTGTGCCCAAGATCACACGAAGCTCAACTTCGATGTCACGCCTACAGGTTTCAGAGCCGCTAACATGACCTTTACAGTGTTGTTGGGGTCCCTCCCCCTTCACCCCAGTGACCCTCCACCATTCTCCGAGCTCTGCCTCACACCCGGCCCTCAGTCTCACCTCACTCTCCATGATGGTCGCCGCTGTCTCTCACACGTGCTGAGGCTCCGGGCTTCTGAGGGCTGGGGCTGAGTCACACCGGCTCCTCTAGGCTTCGGGGAGGAAGCGGGGGCGGCAGTCACGTGACTGGGCGGGTGTGAGGGAGTGTGAGTGAAGGGACGAGATGTGACTTACAGGGTTACCAGTAAAGTGATATAAAGTGAGGGGATCGGTTCTACGTGAGGTGAGGTGAGGGGCATGGATTAAATGATGTGGCATACGTGGTGTCAGGTGATTGGGCGGGTGTGAGGATGTGTGAGTGGAGGGACGAGATGTGAGTCCTTCAGTAAAGTGATGTAAAGTGAGGGGATGTGAGGTGCATGGGTTAAGTGGTGCGGCATAAGTGGTGTCACGTGAAATGAGAGGGTGTGAGGGGAGAAAGTGACGTAATACAAGTCTTGTACGGTATGGCAGTCAGGGCCGCTGGACCTGCTGCGATCTCCCGAGGCGACTCCGGGAGCAACGAGACTTTCCAAGCAATTTTTGCTTTTTAATCCACTTGCCCCCTCACCTGCACTGCGC
Organism: Triturus cristatus; assembly: GCF_964204655.1. Taxonomy (NCBI): domain Eukaryota; kingdom Metazoa; phylum Chordata; class Amphibia; order Caudata; family Salamandridae; genus Triturus; species Triturus cristatus. The sequence goes on along the minus strand of NC_140590.1, from coordinate 2,418,037 downwards.
CTCGATCCCGGCGCTTGAATCCTTCCTGGCTAACGCGACCAGCGACCAGAGACCAGACCGCCGCCGCTGATCGCCCCCTCCTCGCTGACTCTCGGAGGGGACGGGCGGCTCCACCATCTTGGGCGGGTCTGTCCTCGGCGCTGCAGCGCTCCTGGCTCCTCCCCCCTGCCACGCCCCCTTGACCCTCTCCCTCCATGTGTCGTCCCCATATAACTGTTCCTGTCTTCCGGCGGCGCAGCGGGCGGGCGCAGCGGGCGCGACGAAGGCGCGCCGAAGTTGCGCCTGAGTTAAGCCCGTCTGCGCCCGTCCGCGACGGGCCGGGACCAGGGGCCACCCGTTCTGCCTCTCGCCTGGTTTACACTGCGGCCCAACTTACTGCACTGTCTGCCTCTCCCTCTCCTGCCTCTCTCCCCCATCATCACCTACAAACACTTGGTATTCTCTCTTCTCCTGTACTTCGTTCAATTCTTGTTTCTCCAGATTCCCTCCCTCTCCCCTCTGTTTCCCCTCCGGTTACTCGTTCCCCTCTGGCCCCTACGGTTGGCTCTGCCTACCTACTCAACACTCGGTCCGCAGTTAAACACCAGACAGCACTTTTTAATCTTTTAACCACTGATTTTCCAGACTTTTTATTTCTGACCGAAACCTGGTTCACTTCTGACTCTCTCCCTGATCTGCTAGCCATCCTCCCTGACACCTATTATGCTCTCCGAGCTGACCGCCCGGATGGCAAGGTTGGCGGGGGGGTGGCGATGATTGTCCGGTCGTCATTTAAATTTCAGCTCCTCCCCCACCCCCCCATTCCTAACGTGGACTACCTGGTGGCTCGTTCCCTCAACTTTCCTTCCCCCCTTACTGTGGTTCTTGTCTATCGCCCCCCTCAATCGATGCCTTCCTTTGTAGCCTCCTTCCAGGAGCTGCTGGCCACCCTTGTGGTCAACAACTCCTCTGTACTCCTTCTTGGTGACTTTAACTTCTGGCCAGGAGACCCTAAGGAAGACTCTTTTTCTAAAGACTTTTCTGTCACCCTTCAATGTCTGAACCTCACTTCTCATGTCACAGCCCCTACCCACGTGCATGGTCATATACTTGACCAAATTTGGTCGTCTTGCCCCCTTGCTTCACCTCCCTCCATCTCTCCCTGTGTCTGGTCTGATCACTCTATTATTTCTTTTTCTGTTCACTTGGGTATGGTTGTTAAACCCTCTCCCCCTAAAAACCTTCTAGCACGCAACTGGAACCAAACCGACCTTGATTCCCTCTCACTCTCTTTGGTATCTTCTGCTCCTGATCTCACTTGTCTTCCTCTTGAATCTCAGGCCAAAGCCATAAGTACATGGCTTGCTGCTTCGTGTGATCGTGTGGCCCCGCTTAAAAAGATCAAAGCGGCTCGTCCATACAGCGCGCACAAATGGTTCTCCACTGAGCTCAAGGCACTAAAACTTGATCTCAGACGGGCGGAACGTCTTTGGAGACGTCAGTATTCCCCTCCTCTGCGAGCTCAGTACAGACAACTCCTCACCAACTATAAAAAAGCAGTTCTTAATGCCAAAACTTCCTATTTCATGGAGAGAGTATCGCTCTCCGTAAATAAACCTCGTGAAATTTTTTCCTTGGTTCGCAATCTTGCTACTACTGACCGCTCCACCCCTAGCTTGGTTCCTTCCCAACCCCTCTGTCTGTCACTCAATAACTTCTTTATTGACAAGATTGCGAAAATTAAAGCTGACATTCCTACTGTGCCTCAGCCTACCCCTACCAGCCCTGTTACCCTTCCTTCTTCTTTCTTCGACACTTTTCCCCCTATCTCCCTTGATTTGTTTCACAACTACCTGTCTAAAGTTAAATCTGGCTCTCCTTTGGATGGTGTTCCTGCACGGATCCTCAAAATTCTCTTCACTAATTGTCCTGGTCCCCCCCTTTCTCTTCTTAACTCCTCACTGGTTTCCGGTGCTGTCCCCTCTTCCTTTAAATCTGCTGTTGTCCTCCCTATTCTCAAAAAACCTGGCCTAGATCCCTCCCTCCCAGCTAATTTCCGTCCCATTTCCCTTCTTCCCTACCTGGGTAAGATCCTAGAGACCCACGTCACCTCCTGCCTCTCCTCATACATTGAGGACAATGGCCTTCTAGCCTCCCACCAGGCGGGCTTCCGCCCTGGCCACTCTACAGAGGCGGTGGTTCTAGCGGTCTTGGACGAACCTAAGGGTAAGGCAGATGTTAACCTTCCCCAAGCCTTGGTGCTTCTCGACCTGTCCGCTGCGTTTGACACGGTCGACCATTCCATTCTTCTCGGCCGAGTCTGCGCAGCGGGCATTCGGGGCGCGGCCCTCTCTTGGCTAGCATCCTTTCTTCAGGATAGGCATCAGGCTGTTCATCTCTCTGGTTTCTCTGCCCCTTCCTGTTCGGTCACCTGCGGTGTTCCTCAGGGCTCTTCTCTTTCCCCTCTCCTCTTTAACCTATATATCTGTCCCCTTGTTTCTTCTCTTCTCAAGCAGGGGGTCTCTGTATATAATTACGCTGATGACCTCCAGCTTGTCTTTGATCTGTCTTCTTCTCCTGATTCTATTCCCAAGTTCAGTTCCACCCTTATCTTTATTTCGGAATGGATGAGCGCCAACCATCTTAAGCTCAACCCCGATAAAACGGAACTTGTCCTCACGGGTGGTCCCTCTAACCCTTGGTCCCCTGCACATTGGCCCCCCTCTTTTGGCCCCCCCCCCACGCCCTCTCCCTCTGTTCGCACCCTTGGCATCAAAGTCAGCTCTGACTTAACCATGCACTGCCAGATCAGCTCTGTGGTGTCTTCATGTTTCCTCTCCCTCCGTCTTATTCGGAAAATATCTCGTTTCTTCACCATCGACGCGCTTAAATCCATAGTCTTGGCTTTAGTCATCTCACGCCTCGACTATGGCAATGGCCTGTACGTGGGCATCCCCTCCCACGAATCCCGACGTTTACAGGCCATTCAAAACCAGGCTGCCCGTCTCATTTTTTCCCTTCCCAAATCCTCTCACATTACCCCGGTTCTGAAATCCCTCCACTGGCTCCCCATCTGCTTCAGATCCCTTTTCAAACTTGCTTGCTTTGCCTTTCGCGCCCACTCCCGCTCTGCCCCTGCCTACATCACTTCCCTCATTTCTTCCTATGTTCCCAGTCGCACTCTTCGTTCTTCCTCTCTCTCCCTTCTTCACATTCCCCGTTTCCGCAAATCCAGATCTGGGGGCACTCGTCTTTCCGTCTTGGCTCCCCAGTTCTGGAATAGTCTCCCACTTCATCTTCGCTCTATTCCTATTTTTAGCCACTTTCGTAAAGCCTTAAAAACTTTTCTTTTCTCTTTGGCCTTCCCCTCTTAGGCCCCCTGTGTTTCCCTCTGTGAGTTCTTACCCAGGTCCCCCCAGCGCCAGGAAGCCGCTTGGCAGCAGTGCGCTTTATTAAATATTGTTTTCATTTCATTTAATTTCATTTCATTTCATTTCAATTATGAGGCATGTACGGTATGATAGTCAGGGCCGCTGGAATTATGAGGCTTGTACGGTATGATAGTCAGGGCCGCTGGAATTATGAGGCTTGTACGGTATGACAGACAGGGCCGCTGGAATTATGAGTCAAAGGAGCACCAGACCAGGCCCGGGACATCAGCTCCCACCCTTGGGCCCTGTAACCCCTGCTTGCCCTGACAGGGGTCGCACACTGGCTGCGTCAGGAGGTGTTCCTCTCTGACGTCATATGCATCCACAGCTCCGAGAGACTGCACTACTGTCCTTATTGGTGTGATTCACATTAGGACAGTTGAAGATATGTTAAGATGAGCCGAGTTATCGATACCTTTGGGTCAAAGGGCAGCAGTGCTCAGAGTGTGTGTGGGGGGGGGGGCATGGGTTAGGTCCCGCCGGTGGCAGCAGTGTGTGGCAGACCTCTCTGGTCTGGGCAGGCTGGCCTGGTGTGGGCTCAGTGGTGGGTTAAGGATGCTGCGGCAGCCTCTATCCGTGCCACCCAGGTGCCGGCAGCCTCCATCCGTGCCACCCAGGTGCAGACAGCCTCTATCCATGCCACCCAGGTGCCGGCAGCCTCCATCCGTGCCACCCAGGTGCCGGCAAGATAACCTGGTATGTGGTATCCTATGGGAACACGGACGGTGTAAAAGTGATACTGGGAGGACCGCCTTCAAGACTTGTGGTTAAAAGTTGAAGGTAGGGGAGATGTAGTTCACTATGTCTCTGAAGTGTGTGGGGGCTTTGGTGGGACTTCCGGTGCGGAAAGGGTTTCAATGCTTTTGCATTTGACTCGTGAGGGACATCTAGTAACGACTAGATGAACTGCAGCTCTTTGTAGAATTAGTTTAATATTGGACACTATAATATTCACTGCCCACTGCTAATCTCGTCCCATAATGCTTTGCAGGGCCTTTGGTTGGGATTGTATTTTTGCCCATAACTGTGCTTGGAGTGGTCCTAGGAGGAAGGGACCATCACTGAATCGTTCACCAGCATGATATGCTCTTTATGTTCAAGGCATCTGCTTGGTCCTCCCCCTAGGTTAGGGGGGACCCCAAAATCATCACCTCTCTCATTGCCTAATATTTCCATTCTTAAAGTTCACTTTTGTGAATTGGTTATATGCTTTTTAGCATGTAAAATTGCTTTATCAAAGCATTTGTGGGTGTTGTTGAGCGTAGGGTAGTAGTATACCCAGCGTTTCAACAATGCCCACACATTCACCAGATGCTGTGCCCGCTGCCTGTGATGGCCAGTACGGCACACTCATGACAATGCCATGGCCCCTTTCCAACACCTTGATCCCGACCTTCTGCGTGTGATGGTTAAAAGGAAAACACGAATAACGTACAACACGCACCAATCAAAACCCACACCTGTTCTTGCTTTAACATAAAATTAGACCATTTTATTTCTCCCTCTGTCGGAGGCACAAGATGGCTACCAACACTTCCTGGTTTGAATTGTTTGCAGCCAATCAGAGGCAAGCACGTGCTTGTGTGGTTAGGATCCTCCCAGATATTGAAAGTTTTATTTTTTTAATTCCTCGGGAACTACTGAACGGATTTACACCATTTAACAAAGAGGCTCTTTCTGAACTAAGGGCTATCTTTTTGCCAAATTTGGTGTAATTCCCTTCAGCAGTTCGGGCTGTAGCTTTGTCTAAAGTTTCCTATGGAAATGAACATTGGAAAAATGCGTTTTGGGTCTCCCCTCTTTTCTCGGCCCCCGCTTGTCGAATCACCCCGAAATTATCAAGACTGGAGCTGACCGGAGTGGGCCACTAGTTTTGAAACTTTCAGGAAGATTCGTCAACCGGCGCCAAAGTTATTGGGAAAACAAAAAATGTTTTTCCTTTGGAAGCTAGGTCCTCACTATAACTACCTACTGGCGACCGCCAGTAGGTAATATATACATATTTTCTCTGAAAAAAACAAATAGGTTTCAGGGACTTTATAGTTAGTAATTGGCATTTAAAAAACCATAGAAATTCATACAAAAAACACAGGTTTCAGGGACGTTATAGTTAATCGGACATTTCACTCGTACAAAACTAGAGAAATTTGGCCTTTATAGTTAGTTGAGCTAACTATAACTCGTGCCCCTGCAATGCACTGCTGATGACATCACATATTACATCACTCATGACATGGTCAGTGACATCACTGATGACATCACTGATGGCATCTCAAATGACATCACTGATGACATCACTGATGATATCAGTATATATTTATACTTTATAATTATGTGTACGAAATTTTACGGGTGCGCAATTAGTGTGCGACGGGTGTGCGCACCCTATGCGACTCCATGGGACCTGAAAAGAAAGCTTCTGATTGGTTTTAAAAATTTTCATTCTGTAAGAGGGAGCATCCAACACCTGTTTTATTTATTTTATTATTTGTCTGTCTTCTTGGCAAGTCCTGTTTGTTGTATCTTCCCACAATTTCCTATTTTATTGTGTTTCTTGACTTTTTATTTCAAACAATGGCATCCACTCCTCCAGATCAAGACCTCCTGGAAGAGGGAGATGATATTGCGGAGCCAGACAAAAAGAGAAAAGAATGTGTGGTTTGAGCCGTCTTCACTGTGCCGGAAGGTGAGAAGAAGGTGAATGCGAGAAAGGTGACATGCAAGATCTGCAAAAGAGTACTGTCCAAAGGTTCTGCAAAAAAGTACTCATGTGGAATGTTGTCCATGAAAAAGCACTTGGAAACACTTCACCCCCTGCATTTAGCCAAAGAAATATCTCAGAGGGAGAGAAATGAAGCGGCACAACTTGACCTAAATGCTCCATCATCTTCCTCAGCAGGAGTTCCACCTACACCGAAGCCACACATTGTTCCGGAATTTCTGGATGCCACAATTAATTGCAAAAAATGCTATACACAACTTTTCATTGGGGAGTAATGCACTGGTGTCATAACCAATGCAATTAAAACACATGTGTTAATTTCTTATTTTACTCCGCTCCCAAATGTTCTTTTCCTTTTTTTTCCCAAACAGTTATATTGGACTTTTCAAATTCGTTTTGTTTAAAAAAATAACCAAAAACACGAAAAAAGAAAAAATTGTTAGAAAATACAATTTTTTTAAAATTCTGATTAAACATAGAGTGATTGTTTGAGTGCAAGGATACTGCCTGAGTGATTGCAGGGCTACTTGTATAGTGTCTGAATGATTGTATGAATGCATGGGTAATGCCTGGGTGATTTTGAAATTGCATGGGTACAGCCTGGGTGATTGCAGGAGTGCATGGTTAGTGTCTGGATAATTCAAAGATTGCAAGGGTAGTTCCTGGGTTACTGTATGAGTGCATAGGTAGTGCCTGGGTGATTGGAGGAGTGCATGAGTAGTACCTGTGGGATTGAATTAGTGCATGGGTATTGCCTGGATGATGGGAAGACTGCATGGGTAGTACTTCCACGATTTCATGAGTGCAGCATAAGTACCTCAGTGTATGTATGAGTGCATGGGTAGTGCCTAAGTAATTGCATGAGTATATGGGTAGTGCCTGGGTGATTGAAGGAGTGCATAGCTAGTGCCTGGGTGATTTTATAAGTGCATGGGTAATGCCTGGGTGACTGTCTGAGTGCAGGGGTAATGTCTGGGTGATTGGAGAAGTGCATGGGTAATGCCTGGTTGATTGCATGAGTGCAGGGGTAATGTCCGGGTGATTGGAGGAGTGCATGGGTATTGCCTGAGTGATTGAAGTTGTGCATGGGTAATGCCTACATTATTGCATGAGTGCAGAGGTAATGTCTAGCTGATTGGAGGCGTGCATGGGTATTTTCTGATTGATTGAAGGAGTGCATGGGTAATGCCTGGGTGATTGCATGAGTGCTGGGGTAATGTCTGGCTGATTGGAGGAGTGCATGGGTATAGCCTGAGTGATTGAAGGAGTGCATGGGCAATGCCTGGCTGATTTTGTAAGTGCATGGGTAGTGCCTGGTTGATTGGAGGAGTGCATGGATAGTGCCTGGATGATTGGAGGACTACAAGGGTAGTGTCTGGGTTATTTCTTGAGTGCATAGGTATTGCCTCGGTGATTGGAATAGTGCATGGGTAGTGCCTGAGTGATTGCATGAGTGCATGATTAGTGTTTGGGTGATTGGAGGAGTGCATGGGTACTGCCTGGGTTATTGCATGACTGCATAGGTACTGCCTGGGTAATTGCATGAGTGCAGGGGTAGTGCATGGGTACATGGAAGAGTGTACGGGTAGTGCCTGGATGATTGGAAGACTGCATGGCTACTGCTTAAGTGATTGCATGAGTGCAGCAGAACTACCTGAGTGCATGTATGAGTGCATGAGTAGTGTGTGAGTGATTGCATGAGTGCATGGGTAGTGCCTGGGTTATTGTACCAGTATTTTGGATAGTGCCTGGCTAAATTGAATGAGTGTGGGAATAGTGCCGGACTGTATAGATGAGTGCATGGGTATTGTTTGAAGGAGGAATGGGTGAGTGCAGTAAAAGTGTCTCTAAACATTATTTCACAATATCATGCTTATTATATTATTTATTCTTACCTTTTTTACTAATGTAGATACAAAACTCAGTGGAAATATTTTACAGTAGTTTTATTGTAAACTGAATTTAAAATCTTTTCAAACTTCACCATTACCTTCTGTAAAAAAGAAGAAAAAAACTGTTATTGAATATAATATTATAGTTTTAAGAACAAAACATAATTTTAGAATTACATAACATTTTCAGTTTCCCTTTTTTGCTGTTCTCAGATTCTACTGAATTTCACCATATATAGTGATTTCAATGTAGATCATCATATAACAGCCGGGAACAAAACAATCAACGAGATTGTTAAACAAAAACAAATCAGCATTGAGCATTATTTAGAACATCTGCAACTATGTGTTTACCTATCAACAGTTTCTAAATTACATTCTTCCACTAGATTAAGTCTTTCATTTCTCGCAAGTACATTTTATAAAATGTACACTCTCATTTACGTCTCGTATATTAGAAAAGAACAAATTAAAACACCTAGTTTTTTCTAAACACTATTTTCCAAATGCAATATGAATTAGCACAAACAATAATCCATACACTAATTCTTCACATATTCCCAATAGGCCGAATAATGTTTCTGAAACTTTTGCATTGAAAATTTCCAAAATAAACTTGCTAATTCGTGTTCACATCTTTTCAGGCCGAATGATGTTTTCAAAACTTTGGCATCAGATATGAATTTGGTAATTCGTAAGGCAACCTAGATTTAAATTCCAAATGGGCATCATTGCAATGTGTCCATCCTTTATTACACTTTAAATACACAGATCACCAAACTAACGTCACGTTATCGCAGTCAAAGTCGTGACAAGCCTGTGTAAACATCCCAGAGCACCAGTTTACCTGCGATAGCAGTCGCAAAAAGCATCGCCACAGAGGCCCACCACAACTATCGCTAATGAGATGCAGAGTGAGTGTTCCCGTGCCAAAAGCCGGGACAACATCACACCTCAACTTTCTCAACGACTACACAGAGCTGCGATAAAAACACAAAACAGGCGATAAGGCGCGTTAGCACCAGGAAATCTACACCTGCTCTGACCTGGTGTAAAGTCGGACGGCAGCCTGCACCACAAAAGGGAGACCAACCCAGGGTCACATCGGAAGGGCAGCAGATGCCATGGAGCCACCCATCATGCGGCCTGGACACCCAAGAGGGCCACAACACCCACCGACACCACCCCAGGACCACAACCCACACCCGGAACACCCCCCCTGGACTGCCACAGACACAGCGCAGACAAAGACAGCGGACCCCCAGAAAGCATACCAGCCTCACAGACCCAACCCCTGACAATGTCACCGTCCACCACAGGCTGAAAGGGACAACCATCCCACGTATCCTGACCATCATCGCCCAACAGGCCTATGGCACCAACACAGCGTACAACCAACATCCCACCCCACACCAGGCTGCTGGCTTGGCTGCACCTGTTGGCCCCTGGATTGGCCTCTTGGGCACTCTGACTGGAATTCAGGTGGCCTGCTAGTGGGTCAGTTGCTGGTAGTGTTCTGTCTCCTCCGTGACGCTGGTCTTGTTTTCCTGCGGTCTGCACACCGTCTTCCTCTCCCTCTTCTCCTTGGCCTTCCCCGACCCAGTTGTTCCTTGCTGGTAGTCTGTGGGGGTTGTGGGGTTCGAATTAGCCCCTGCGCTGTGTCAGGGTGCATCCATGTTACTGCGCGCTTTGTATTGTTTTTGGTGTGTTTTTTCTGTGGTTTTTATGGTGCATTGATCCACCAGACGCGTGCGATTTGCAGGCCTCTGGCAGGTTTTTGCTACTTTTTGTACTGCGGTTGGCCTCATTGAATTTTTTTATCATTCGCGTATCGCATTTATGTGGCGTGGCGTTGATTTTCATGAGTAGATTTGGCGGGTTATCTGGTGACTATCGCATGGTACCGCCTTGTTGTGAATTCCACGTTGGCACGGGGTTATTTTCCTACGATAGGCTGCGATATTGAAAGTTGCGTTATGCTACTCTTGCGGTAGTTATCACATGTTCTTGTGAATATACCCCAGAATGTGTCCAGATGGTGTAGTAGGTCCATCATGGAAAATAATAGCCACTGTTGTAAATGTTTTTCCTGAAATTGATACTTGACTTGCCACAAACAAATTTATTGTGGTTTCCAATTGTCTTGCATTTGCTCTACAACGTTGTAGCATTAAAATGACAATTTTTCCAAATCTTTCTATGTATAATGTTGACAACATTTCTGATTTACAGTGAGAACATTTCATATCTTGATTGGCTGTTTTTACTCATTTGTTAAAAGACACTGCAATCTGGTATCGTCAAGTATATGAATCGTTCAGTGTCTATTTCACTGGCAGAAGAAAATGAACGCTCTTCACATCTATGATGCCATCTGTAACGAAGTCCAAACACATTTTCCATTTCTATTCCTTCATCTTCCAATACTCCAAGCATAAACAGATGACATTCTTGTGCATCTTGTTGTATATTGAGTGTAAATTACGAAGAACTAGTACATATATCAAAAGATGCCGTATGCCAGAAGCAGTATGGATTTTAGTTCTATCAGTTACCAACTTTTGAAACATATAACGTAGTAAAGAACAGAATCTTTTTTCTCGTTTTTCCATAATTTCATGATGAAGATCTTCTAGATAAAACACAACATTCACAATTACACTAGCATAGCAGTTGATATCTGAACTATTTTCTAACTGGTATCCTACAATATCATCAACAGTGTCCATTTTCATTTTCTTTGCACTTTCATGATTCTCTTGAATTGTTTTCTTTTTTTGAATCTCAGTAGAATGTTTGTCATATTTCCGTTTTAGACACACTACACGTTTCTCATATATGTTCACCTAAGTTAGGAGCATAAAGTCCTCTCAACCGATTGTACAATTTGCATCAGCGCTAATCTTCATCTCATCAAAATCAATAAAATATAAACCAAATAATGTTCTTACTCAAGACAATGCAACCTATGCCATGCCTTCTTTAAACACGATTCTTCCAATATTTACTAAAGCACTGTCTCCACTTAAACCTTGAGATTTATGAATGGTTACTGCATATGCTAAAGAAAGAGGAAACTGTTTTCTACGAACATACAAGTCTTTTACAAGCAAAAAATGAATAGGACAACATCCAATATGTTTTAACTCTTCAATCTGATCAAATTTAATCTTCAAAAATTCATTTCCATCTCGGTTCTGAGAATTAAAAAAATCAACAACTTTGGCCATTGCTCCATTTAGTAAACTTTTTTCTACATTCAAATTACGACGTAAAATTACCCGACAGTTTACACATACATATAAAGTCTTTTCTAAACCTGCAGTCTTAGACACAGACTTTTCCAAAGAATCCAATTTTGAAGAATAGTAACTCCTTTGTTTTCCATTTTATCAATAGCTTCCATTTTCACTATTGTTTGTTTTTCCAATTTCATAAGTTCTTGATTGAATGTAGAACACTCTTGCAGTGTAAGCATTGTGCAAACTATAGACTTCTTTTCTCAATTTTTTTTGTACATTATTTCAGGTGCTAAGTTTTCATTTGTAAACCGGTTACTTAGTAGCTGACTTTGTAAATCTTTTTGACCATGTTTTGTCAAAACACCAATTCTCATATCTTTAAGAATATTTCCATAATTTTCATCACTTGCTTGTCGCATATTCTTAATAAGTTCTTTATATTCAAAATGAGACCAAATGTTCACACTTCCAAAACTTCCCAAAGATTTCCTAGAGTCTTCATGGACAAGTGTTTTAGAAACTGGCTGCCTTTTCGCAGGAGTAAGTTGTAGTAGATCGCCGAATACAATTACATGTTTTCCTCCAAACAGAACATCGTAATCTGTTTTTAAAATCTGTTGCATTCTCAAGTGTACAAAGGCAAGTATTGTGCTGCCCTCGAAATCCTCTCCGAACTGACGTTTTACTACAGGATACACCCCACGGCCTCTCCTTCTCAATCCTGCCTTGCTGATACCGGTCCTGGATGCTAAATTATTGATTACTGACTACCACTCCATGCGTTTCCCTGCGCTGCTCTCTAACTTGACTCTTCCCTCAACCTGGTTGTTCTTTTGCCTCATAAGTCATTTTCTCTCCTGCTCCAGAATTCTGTCCCGTCCCATGATTTTCTCTCTCCCACTATAGACTTTTGCCCGTTCCCCCCTTGTACAAATTTTAGGCCCTCGTCTGTGCCGTCATGGACTGCCTCTTAACACCTTCTGACTGATGCCAAATAAACTGTGTTATTTTGTTTATTGTTTATGTGATTAGGTTCCCCACCCTTTTCCGCTCTCTCGCTTTTTTGCCGTTTTCCACCTTGTCGCAAAGTTTAGGCTCAGGTCTATGTAGTCTCTATAAGTCTATGTTGTTCTTGACTCCCTAACTTGCTGGACTGCTGTCAATTTATCCATGTTAAATTCATTTAAAGTGTTTATTGTTTATATAATTATGTAGCGCACCTTTCTCTGCTCTCTCTATCGATTATATTCTAACGTGGTAGCTCTGCACCCCTCCACTCTTCTCACACGACTGTATCTCCAGGTATTCTATGCCCCTCCCCCTGAACTTTCTCCTCATATCGCCCCCATCCTTCTCTCTGCCTTTTCCTCACCTTAAGATACAATCATGTCCCCCCTTATCTCTACCTCAGCCCTCCAGACCATGCTCTCACCTGACATGGCCCAAACTCATGGAACATCTTATACCCCTCTAACCTTTCCAAAAATGCAAAGAAACTTTTTTAACTTAAATTACTGATTCGTCACCCTGAAACACTAATTGCTGACACCTACCTCAGTCTCTCCTCTCCCATCAAATCTAACTATATCTTCTGTTCCAAACACCCTTCCAAATGGAAAAACACCTTCCTTCATTATCTTACAATCTCCAAATCCAGTAACATTCCTTATGGTTTAAAATTGACTACCACCCCATCCCCAGCCTTCCTTGGGGAAATTGACATCTCCATATTCAAATCCGGCAATATTATCATCCAAGCACCTGATTACCACCTCAACCTCTTCGAAAACCATTTTAGCTCCTTGTCAAACCAACTCTCTCTAGTAGTCCCCTACCCTCCCCCAACCAAACGGCCTGACGACTCTACGATGTCTATCATCCCACCGGGTCAGTCCCATCCTCTCTTTCATGTCTCCCCGGGACATTCTATCACACCAACCCTCACACCTCCCAATGACCAACCCCCGCCAACCCCTTGCCTTAGCACCACCCCCTCTCCTACTTCCGTGCCTCCACAACTGGATTCTCCTTCTTTTCCCCCATTTGTCAATCTCAATCTCCCCCTCTCACAATTGCTTTCCCCCCTCAACCTGTATTGGCCTATCCAGACATCCCCCGACTCCGCCCCCCCCAAATCTCCCCTAGTACTTCACTTCTTTTCCTCCCAAACTGTCCCCCTTCTGTACTTATCAATCTTTTCCTTCTCCCTCGCCAACCAGCCGCGTTCTTTGCCGCTCCCTCTGCACTCAACAAAGAGCTGTATACTGTGTATTTGTCAACACTCCAAAACAGTTTCGCCTCAAAACCTTGACTCATGCAATTTATCTCCTGTTAGTTTTATCCCGTTGCTAGGCCAAAAAGCATTTCTTGATAACCCTACCCCTATGTAAATAGCTCTTTTGCACTCATGTTAATTTATATTGCCTTTTTTTAATCCTTGATGTCTAGGTCTGTAGCCTATTGTAAAACTGTTTATTCTGTAACAATTTACACTTTTGTGACTTATGTGGAATGTTTTTCTGTTTTATCCTAAAGTCTATGTTTTTTTCTACCGAACAACTGTCTTCTCTGTAACAAGCAACACTCTTGTAAAGCACTCTGATACCCACGGGTCCAGCCAGTGCTATATAAACCTGTCAAACAAAAAATAAATAAAATAAAATAAAAGAATTAAGTTTGAGACCATGCTCACCTCATCAATGATTAGAAGTTTCATTTAATTCAGTACTCTTGAAACTTCATAACAAGCTTCTCCAGATAGCTTCTGATATTCCAATTTATTTTCATGTTCAACTGGTAGCATGAGTAATCAATGTAAAGTAATTTTGTGTGCTGCTCATCCAGTTGGAGCTGTTACAACGCAAGATAAATGTGATTCAGTAGTTTTGTGTAGATAACTGGTCAAAACGTAAAAAACGTTTTCCTGTTCCAGCTTGACCACTAATGTACATTCGAATAGGTTTAAATGATGTGCATTGACATTCTTTTTCATTTGAGCAGCAAACCATGCTGTATCTGTCCTTTTTGTTCAATCTTTAGTTCTTCTTCCAAGTTTCCCAACTCAATAATATCCTGTTGTGCTTGTTGCATTGCTGTTACTACTCCATTCATGGCTATTGCTGCTTCATTTTCAATAATTAGTTGCCCTAGTGGATCTTGACTCAGTGGAGCAGAACTTTGACTATCTGAAGGACTGTCTCTAGCTATTTTAGCTGCAATTCTAATTTCTTGTTCAATCTCTTCATTTAACATTTGTAGATAAGTAGGGAAAATTGTCATTGAATGTTATCTTTATATGCATTAAAAGAATCTTCATAGCAGTCAAAATCTCCAAGTAATTCCATTTCACTACGCCAAGGCTTCAACAGTTGTAGAAGTGCTAAATAGAAAAATTCCCTTTTATCTGGAGTTTCACAGCTGAGTTTCCTGTGGTTAATAAGATTTCTTTTGGCATGTTTTAGCAAAGATCCATCATATCCAAGTACTGCATATTTTTCTTCATTTATATTTTCTGTAACATTTCTCTTAAAGCTGTAATGTTGCAGTACTTCATAGAGACATAGGTTTTCCAGATGTGGACTCCTTTTGGTATAGTATGTATCCAACATGTTAGTTTCAACAATATCTGTACTTTCTAGTTCATTCAATGCCAAGTATTCAATTTCTTGTAGAGATTTCAATACTCTATTTCGTGTTGCAGCAAGACCTAGACTTACCCAAATGATTCCACTTGACTTTGAATATAAACTGGCAGAGTTCAATCGATCCCAACATTCATAGGATCCAATCTCTTGATGGGAAAGCATTTTCAAGCTAAAGCTGTACCATTTTTTACTAAGACTCTTCTCTTGTGAAATTTTTTCTCACATTTCTTTCAACTTTTCAGATTTGGATATATATGACGTAATATAGTGAACTGGTTAACCATGTTTGCATTCCACATTGTCAAAATCACTGGTTTGTATTCATTAATATACTTTGAATCTTCATTCCTTTTTATGTTGTATGTATTCTTTGGAGATTTTTGCGTTATACTATGTCTTACTGCTGACATAAAACTATAAAATTATTGGACGTGAGAATCTAAAACGACATTTTGTATAACATTTTCCCTTTGACTTGTATTTTTGAGACAATATTTTCCACATGAATGACTTTGAAACCATAGAACTTGTTGTCTTAAAGCAGTTTGCTCCTCCTTTTTTTGGACTGGCACAGGTAACATAGTCTTCGATAAAAGACAAAACACTTTCATCAGCATCAGTTACAAATTTTGGTGCATTCTTGATCCATAATGCCATGTGTATATGAGGATCACCTCTGTCTTGGTACTCCTTTCTCCAAAAGAAATCAGTAAATTCTCCAAGAGATGGATTATTTTTATTACAGATAAAAGACATCATAGCTTGAAACCTATGGTTAAAATATCTGCACGTATTCACAGGATCCAAGGAACACAATTCTCCAGCTGTCTTCAATTCAATATTTTTTACATTTGGATTTGTGTGTCGTAGAAATTTAAGTAAATCATCCCATGCATATTCAGCACAGCTAAGTGTTAGAAACCCCGTAGGAGTACCTAAGTTTCTTAACATACATTTAAGTTTGCCGTGATGATGATACCAATACTCATTAGTATCACATTGGCAAACCGTTAACATCACCATTAACTGGGTTTCTAAATGTTCATCTCTTTGTGGATCTTTGTCCAAGAATACCTTTGCAGAAATTTGTGTAAGATGAACTCCTGTTTTTAATGTGTGGTTCACTGCATATGAAAGTCCAAACAAGTCACTTTCAAATAGAAGATATAATATATATGGAATGCACTGTCGAAATCTTGAAACTTCTGAGTACAAACTTGTCAAGCAGTATTCTGAAGCTAGAATCTGTACTGCTCATTTATCATATTGTCCACCTTCTCCAGTGGGGAACACGTTTGAAAAACAACGAGCTTCTACACTTTTTTCCCATACACTTATGGGAGTTCCCTTTGCTTTCTTCATTTGAAATAATTCAATAGTGTTTCCAATCACTTCTTTTGAATGTAGAGGATGTAAAACTGTAATGTTCGTAAATCTCTTCACTCCTGGACTTGTCCACTTTTTCTATTTGGCCAGTTGAAATTTCTGTATCATCTTCTTAACAGATTTCCTGTTCATACACATTTATAGTTTTATAATAAATATTGTTCTGTACAAGATATAATGTAGCCTTTTGAAGTTTGGTGACATCTACTAACTCTTGCCATATTTTCCGACTCTTAGTTGGTACACCATTAACTAGAATAACTAGAGGCTTACTTTCCTCTCTCTCTATACCAACAGTTTCAATATTTTTCTTAAAATCTAAAGGTAAGTACATAACTCTTCCTTTCAGAGCTCTTTGTAAATCTGTTGGAGGCAGCTTACCTGTTTTAGGCTCCATATGAACTATACCCTGAAATGGGTGCACAAACTGAATAGGAATGGACTCATATGTATTTAAATCTGCTAGTTCCGGAGGAATTACTACCAATTCAAAGTTGTTATGTACTACTCTAGCTGGCGTTTTGTTCTCTTCTAAGTTGTCGTAACAATATTTACAAATACGTTGATCAGTTCCCAACGCAAAACGACCTTCCACCAATAAGTAAGCACCAAATTGCTCTCACTTATCATTATTTTCCTTTTCACTTTTAAATACACATCAACATTGCTAGTTTGACTTCTATAGTGAGTACATCGATAACAAATCCAAACATAGTTTGGTTTTTCACATGAAAGTATCTTAAACTTTGTACTTTGTTCTGCAAATTTCTCAGTACTAATATCTTCCAACTGCTCTTCAACACCTACACTTATCAAGCTCTCACTTTCTCTACACTCCTCTTATGAACCTAAGAAACAAAACTGTATATCATCACAAACCTTTTTACATCCAATACTGAACCATGCAAAAGAGCTGTGTTTATTTCACTTAAAGATAATGCAGGACTTTACGTAGTACAATCTCCTTACTAACTTCCGCATTTCTGAGTGATGTACTGCTAACATTCTTAAATGATGAAAAGTACTTTTACACACTTTTCTAGAAAGACAAGTCAGAGAATGACCCTGCAACTAGTATATTTGCTTACTTTACACGGATCTAGTCCTTGCAAAGTCTTAATCTTCTATTTAACACATTTTTGGCATATTGCCGCAAGGAAACTCGTAATATATCAATAGATTCCCATTGAATACCAGAAATACTACTACAATCCCACTTGTCCACTGATGCCTGTGCAGGTCTCTTTTAAACTTCTTCAGCTATTACTTCTTGCACATTTCTATGAATCATCTTTTCTTTTTCAATTGGACAACCATCTTTATTTCATAACAACAACCACTAGTTTCATCTGCATAAACTAACGTATTTTGTTGAAATAGCTTTCTTTAAAAAAAAAAGGCTCAGTACTAGAAGTGAGCCTCCATTCACCGGAAAAAGCTTTGCAAAAGTAACTTATATTAACCAATCTTTTCCTTTTGCTTTTCTCCTTCATAAAGTGCATTGTTTTATTCAATGATTTAATTTTCTTCAATACCAATATAAATAACTTTTGTTTCAATTCAAAAGCAGTATCTATTACACTTTCTTTATGTTGTTTCTTCTTATATGCTGTTGATTTTTTAACACTTTTTACAATATTTTAATACATTTTGAATTACTCTATTATGAAACATACGTACATGTATGTCTTTAAATTCTTTCTGTCTTTTTGTCACGTGTTTTTTTCCATTGTGTTTCTTTATTTGCTTCTCCTTTGTTCTAAAAATGTCTTCCCTCCTTTGATTAGTATTTTGATCATTAAATCACTCCATAATTTTTTTTATAGCTAGTTTAGTTCTCTTACCAGAAGCCATTTTATCCTCAGCATCCTTTAGTGTTTTTATACTCCACTCTTTTTAGTTTTGATTAAGTACTTCTGTTTACTTTGTTCTCTTCTCTTTTTATGTTTTCTTGCCATGTTTTATTTACAATCCAATCAAAATATCTTCCTAAAAACAAATAATAGTTTAATTATTTTGGTACATCAATTAACATTTTTAATTTAATAGCATTTCAATTTTGGAAATAACAGCTAAGCACAACATTACAATTAAATGCCAATTGTATTTATAACACATTAAAAGAGAAACGTATAAAAATGAGCAAAACAACTGCAAAAAGAAAAGAAAAGGTGGCCACACAGACAAAAGGAGTAAGGAAAAAAACAAAAAGATTACAAATAGCAAAAGGAAATAATCAAACAACACAGCTACTGCAAAATGTAAGAAATGTAGAAAGAAGCAACAGATGTACAAAAAGTGGCAAGAGAAGAGCAGAAAGACGCAAAAGAAGTGCAGAAAGAGGGAAAAGTTGCAGAAAAACGCAAGTAAGTTACAGAAACAAATAAAAGAAGTACATAAATGGGAAAAAGGAGTTGAAAAAGAAGTAAGAGAGGTACAGAAAGAAAGAACGAAGAGCAGAAAGAAGCAACTGAGGTGCACAAAGAGACAAGAGAAGTTCAGAAAGAGGCAAAGAGGTACAGAAACAGACAACAGAGGTGCACAAAGGGACAAGAGAGGTGCAGAAACAGGGAAGACAAGTGCAGAAAGAGGCCACAGAGGTACAGAAAGAAGCAAGAGAAGAGCAGAAAGAAGCTAGAGAAATGCAAAAAGAAGCAACAGAGGTGGACAAAGAGGCAAGATAGTTGCAGAAAGAGGCAAGAGCAGTCCAGAAAGAAGCAAATAAAATGTTCAACAAAGAAAGAGAACTTCAGAAAAAGGCAACAGAAGTGCAGAAAGAAACAAGAGAAGTGCAGAAAAAGGCAAAAGAAATGCAGAAAGAGGCATGAGAAGTGTAGAAACAGGCAAGAGATGCACAGAAAAAGGCAAGACAGGTGCAGAAAGAGTCAAGGAAGCTGCAGAAAGAGGGAACAGGGGTGCAGAAAGATTAAAGAGAGGTGCAGAAAGAGGGAAAAGGAGTGCAGAAAGAAGCAAGAGGGGTGCAGAAAGAAGCAAGTGAGGTGCAGAAAGAAGCAAGTGAGGTGCAGAAAAAAGCAAGAGAGGTGGAGAAAGAAGCAACAGACGTGCACAATGAGGCAAGAGGGGTGCAAAAGAGGCAAGAGAAATACAGAAAAAGCAACAAAGGTGCAGAAAGAGGCAAGAGAGGTACAGAAACAGGCAGGAGAGGTGCAGAAAGGAATAATAGGGGTACAGAAAGAGGCAAAAGAACAGCAGAAAGAAGAAAGAGAGATGCAGAAACAAGCAGGAGAAGTACAGAAAGAGGCAACAGAGGTGCACAAAAAGGCAAGTGAGGTGCAGAAAGAGGAAAGAGAGGTGCATAAAGAGACAAGTAAGGAGAACAAACATGCAATAGGGCTATAGAAAGAGGCAAGATAAGTGCAGAAAGAAACAACAGAGGTACAGAAAAGCAAGAGTGGTGCAGAAAACAGAAACAGAGTGCAGAAAGAGGGAATAGGAGTGCAGAAAGAAACAAGAGAAGTGCACAAAGAAGCCACAGAGATGGAGAAAGAGGCAAGAGAACTACAGTAAGAGGCAAGAGAGTTGCAGAAACAGACAACTGAGGTACAGAAACACAGAAGAAGGGTGCGCAAAGAGGCAAGAGAGGTACAGAAAGAAGGAAGAGGGGTATAGAAAGAGTCAAGAGGGGTACAGACAGAAGCAAGTGAGATGCAGAAAGAACCAACAGAGGTGAACAAAGAGCAAGAGAGGGGAAGAAACAGGCACAAGAAGTGCAGAAAGAAGCAACAGAGGTGCATAAAGAGGCAACAGAAGACCATAAAGAGGCATTAAAGGTGTAGAAAGAGACAAAAGAAACGCAGAAAGAAGCAAGAAAGGTATTGAAAAAGGGAAGAGGGGTACTAGGTGTATAGGTAGTATTTCCTTAACTGTATGACTGCATGGTAGTGCCTGAGTAAAAGGATGAATGTTAGAGTAATAGTAGGATTATTGGATGAGTGCATATGTAGTGCCTAACAAAATGCATCACTAAATGACTACTCCCTAAGTCGATAGTTCAGTGCGAGAGTAGTGCCTGGATAATTTAATGAGTGCAGAAATACTGCCTGGGTGAATGCATCAGTGCATGAAAAATACCTGGGAGTACAAGCCTAAAGCATGGTTTATTGCATGAGTGTATGGGTAGAGCTTGAGATAAAGCATGAATGCATGTATGCTGCTTGTGTTATTCTATCACTGCAGCGGTACTACCTGTATGAATGCATGAATGTATAGGAAATACCTCTGAGAAACTATGAGTATTAAGGTAATGCTTGGACCATTGCATCGGTGCATCAGTAGTGTGTCAGTGAATACATGGGTGCATAGGTACTGGCTGAGTAAATGTGTGAATTGAATACTAGTGTCTAGGTGAATATATGAATGTATGGTTATTGTCTAACTGCCTAAAACTGTGTATATGTAGTGCCTCTTTCATTGAATAACTCAATAAGAATGCCTAAGTGAATTCATTAGTCAAAGAGAGATATGAGCCACTTTTCATTAGTGCACACCTAGTGCTTGAGTATATAGATGTAATTCTCACTAAAGTCCTGAAAACAAGCATACATATATATGTACCTTTTCCTAGTGCCACCATATGTAAAAGAAACATACAAATACATATATACCACGATTTCATAGCTCTACCATCTCTGTAGAAATAACACATGTGAGAATATATGTGCAAGCTGACACATCCTTCAGTCATAAGAATGCAAAGACCCTTACCCTTGACAGACTGCACTTTCCATTTGAAAGAGACACCTAAAATTATGCGGCATATTTGAAGTGTGCATTTCCATAGACCAATAAGAACTAACCTAATCACTAATCCTTCTATCAACAACTCTGACTCCTCACTTTTGAGCTCCAGCTTCATTATTCAGCAACTGCTCAGACTGTTGGGCCAAATACAAAGCAGCAACTTCTTCAATGTGTCTTTTAAAAGACTCACAACATTCCAGAGAGCATGCATGCAGCAGTCTGTACCTTTTAAAAGTGGCACCATATATTAAAGAAACATGCAAATAGATGGATAGTGGGTAGTGCCTGAAAGAATGGATGACTGGATGGGTAGCGCCTGCGTGAATAGTTCAGTGCAAGAGTATTGCCTTGGTGATAAGATAAAAGCATTGGAAATATCTTAGACAAACCATGAATGCAAGGCTAACGCATGGTTTGAAGACAAAAGTGTATGAGTTTGAAAGAACATAAAAGCGCATGGGTACTGCCTGAGTGATTCTGTGACTGCAGCAGTAGTAACTAGAAGATTGTATGACTGTTTGAGAAGCACCAAACTGAAAATATGTGTGTAAAAGTAATGATTGGACCATTCTATGACTGCAACAGTAGCATAATAGTGAGTAGATTACAAGGTATTCTCGACAATTTTTTTTCTCTGAAAACATTAATTAAGTTGCATATAAAAAATAGTTCTACTTCTGTTGAACAGAAGTTGCAAGACTCATTGCCAACACCTATTGTTGTTACCTCAACTAATAACACCCCTTCTGGGAATGTGGGTAGTAGCAATCTTTCAGTACTAAACACAAAAAAAGGAAATAAAACGACTAAATGCCCAGCAACAAAAGGTAGTAAGGTGTCTAGAGTTAGTGAAACTCCTCAATCCAAGGCTGCTATTAACGCCCCTAGGAATGGAGTAACCCCTGAAAGCAAGGGAGCTAGTACTGCCTCATCCTTACAAATCTTGGGAGATAAAACTACCTCTAAGAATTCGGCGAAAACGAGGACAGAACTGACCAGTAGTCTGGGTAAAGTTGATAATGAACAGTCCAGCCCTCCCTACATCGACCTACCCCTAGCTAGCATGCCTTACATGGTAGTTCTGGTAGGAGTTCCTCAGCTGCCACCTGGCAAAATGGAATCATACCCTGAACTGAAAAATAACACTATCCACTATCTGAATAATAGCAGACCTCTACAGAGGCAGATAGATGGGAAGGTTCTATTCGTTAGAAGAGTTGGTTGGGTAGGTAGCAGAGTTAAGGACGTTTTCGGCGATTGCATCTTAGTTAACTTTCGTGATACACGCGCTGTGAAGCTCATTTGTAATTATCATAATGAGTCTACCAGTAGTACAATCAGAACAGTTAGTCTGGATCACTTCTATCCTCATCAAGTGCCTCAACCTCAATGGCAAAACCAAGATAATAAATTTTGGGGTAGGTCTACAAATGAGTATTGCCCTTATTCCTCTTTTAACTTTGGTTACAGGGGGGAATATTTTGGTCCTGACCTAGGGTTTTGACGTACTTATTACTCCCCATTGTACTCACAAGCTAACTCTTTGATTGACTATCCGCCTCCGGTGGCCCACTCAATGGACCAAGGAGGTACTCTGGACCCGGATACATCCCCCCAGTATATCCCGGTATTTGATCTAACTAAAGTACTGTCCAACCCTTCTAGAGATCATTTGGATCCACCAATAAATTGTACTCCTGCTACCATGGAACCACTTAAAGTTATTAGTTGGAATTTGGCAGGCATAAATAGGAAATTGGGCTTGCCAGAATGGAATTCTCTGGTAGAAGAGCATAAGATCTGTATGTTCCAGGAGACCTGGAGCCTGAAGCCTCTCCATAGAGTTGGGTATGTTACCTTTTTTTGCCTGCATTATCCCTAAGTACAGGGAAGGGCCGACCCTCGGGGGGCCTTCTTATATGGGTGAGTACCTCTCTTGGATGTCATATTACCCAAAAACAGACCAATTGCCCAGACATCCTAAGAATTTTGTTGAGAGGTCCAAATAGGGGGCGAGACCTTGAGTTATTTAATATTTACGTCAGGGGCACAAAAAATGGTTCTTCTTCCCCTATAGTAACCATTCTTGAAAATGAGCTTAGAGCCTGTAATGACGGGGCTCAAGTCTTGGTTGCGGGAGATTTTAACTGTTCATATGAGCCCCTTGCGACGGAGGACATTCTGGATTTGGCTGAAGATGATGCAAAAAGGGGCATACCAGTGCTAACTATTCAACCGATCAAAAAGTGGTACCAAAGGGTGATACAGCTAAATGCACTGACCATGGAGTTCGGGTTAAGAGCTGCTAACGGCCGAACTATTTCGGACCCTATGGGTGCTGATACCTACAATAGGGTGAATTATACCTCAAGGATCGACTATATCCTTCTTGATTTTATACTTTGGAAATCAGTTCAGGATATGGCGGTCTTACCCACTGTTGAAAGTGACCATAACTTGTTGTCTTTAACCCTCAATAATTTGTGGTCAAGTAAAATAAATGGAATAGTCCATAAGCCCGCTCCTAAAGTCTCCCTATCTAATTGCTGGAGACGATTGAAGTGGAGTAAAATAGCCCTTGATGAAGTCAAGCTTAATATTATAGATCAAACATTATTAACTTCACAATCAAAGTTGGACGTTATTGCCCAATCTCCTTCTGTATCTGGTAGGGCAACACTTGTCTTTGAAGAAACAATCAAAACTATAGGAGAATTATTCTTAGAGCAAGTGTGTGGGGGTAAGCCAGCAATGAATACGAAGCCGAAGGGCACACATGATTGGTTTACACCTGCATGTAGACAGGCAAAAACAGCCCTAATCAAGGCTATTAAGGGCAAGTCACAATCTTCGATACAGCATACTAGAAAGGACTATAAACAGGTGATAGCTAGTGCCAAAAAGGACTGGGAAGATGAGTACTGGCACACTCTAAAGGAGGCCAGCTCTGGTAAAGATGCTAGACACTTTTGGGATACAATTAGTGCTAGGAATAGACCAGATAGTAATCACATTACATGTAGTATTACCAGCCAAGCATGGTTTACTCACTTCTCTAAATTGTCTACCCGTCAACAAGGGTCTAGCTCTGTAGCTATATTTAACTATTCTGTCCTGGAGGGTGACACAATTGAGCCTGATTTTACAATCAAGGAAGTGGAGTGTGCTAACAGTACTATCTTGCCCCAAAAAGCAGCTGGTCGTGATGGCATCCCTGGCGACTTGTTTCGCCTTGATACCCTAAAATGGGGGAAGTTTATCCACTCCCTGCTTGTTGCTATTTATAAAGGTGCCGCGATCCCTGAGTCATGGAAGGGAGCAGAGGTCGTCCCCATTTTTAAAAAAGGTTTAAGGGACGATCCCTCTAATTATCGCCCCATAAGCCTATTAGATACAACCCAGAAGGTTGTTGGGAAGGTTCTATTGGGTAGGATATTACAATGGATTGATGAAAATGATATCCTGACCGATTATCAAGCAGGGTTTAGAGCTGGTACAGGTACGATAGAGCAAGTATTTAGACTAATGTTAATTTATTGGAAGGTTGTGGTTATAGGCAAAGGCAGTCTTTATCTCGCCTTTATCGACCTAAAGACTGCCTTTGACCTTGTGCCTAGGGAGATTTTATGGGGAGTCCTTTTTAAAATGGGCCTCCCACGTTATATTCTTTCAATGTTGGTGAAGCTCCATGAAGGCAATTTTGCCCAAATTAGATGGGGCACACAGGGCGAGAAAACAAATAGAATTCCGGTAGACAGAGGGGTCCGCCAGGGATCTGTTCTTGCTCCCACCCTTTTTTCTTTGTATGTTAATGGTGTGGTTGAGCATCTGCTAAAAGATCCTTCAGATGAACCATCCCTGGCGGGCGAGCGTATTCCTACCCTCCTCTTTGCGGATGATACGCTCTTGTTGTCTAAGTCCCCAATGGGCCTCCAGAAGCTCCTTAATAATTTTCAGACTTTCTGTATGGAGCGGGGTTTGGTAATTAATACTGACAAAACTAAATATTTAGTGATGAATCCCCCCAAAAAACGTGCACATCCTCCTGTGCTGAATTCTGTACCCTTGGGTAGGGAGAAGGTATTTGATTACTTGGGTATACGCATATCACATACCATGCAGTGGACCCCGCATTTATGCAAAATGCTCCTAACCCATAAGAGGGTAACCGGGGCTCTGCTAAAGGAACAGCGTCTCTGTACAATAAGACCAATAGCCCCTGTTATCGATATTTACAAAGCAAGAGGAGTTAGCTCTGCCCTCTATGGGGCTGAACTATGGGGCACCTACAATATAGATGAGCTGTCAAAGTCGGAAAACAAATTTTGCAGGTCGCTTACGTCACTTCCTCAGGGTACGCCAATGTTACCGTTGATGCTTGACTTAGGCTGTCGTCCGATTGGTGATCTTGCAAAACTGCGACCATTGCTCTTATGGGCCCGGTTGTGGCGAGTTCCAGAATTGGCCAAATATGCTAAAGGGCTGTCTGAAATAATGTCACTACCGCGATGGCACAAGATAAAGTGGTTAAAAGATGTAAAAGCTTTGCTTGGTGATCTTGGACTAAGTGAAGCTTGGGCTGGTAGGTCCTCTCCCCCAAAGGCAATATTCAAGACCATGTATTGGAATTGGGTCATGTCTCGAACTAACACCAATCATTCCTTGGGTAAAATTTCGGAGGACTTCTTGAAGTTCAAGGATTTACCTATTCGGGAACTTTATTTGGATATTATTGGGAAACCGTTTGATAGGGTTCTTTATTTTAAGTTTAGGGTCGGGACTCTTCCATTACGAGCTTTTACAGCACGCTGGAAATTCCCGGCTCAGACAACCGCACTTTGTCCTTTCTGTATAACCAGCCCTGAGACAATAGCGCACTTCATGTTCCAATGTCCGGAGTACAAGAAACCAAGACAAAAGTGGCTTAAAGCATTGTGCCGATTGTTAGGTACTAGGTCCCATATTGAGGCTCTGCGTATCCTAATGTCAGATTCGCGTCCACTATATGCTTGTGGCCTTTCTAAATTTTTATCATGGGCTTGGTATCTTCGAAGTAAAAGGCTTAAATGTATTGTTTAATTTGGTTTTAACTAATAATCCATATTGATCCTTTTAACTTGTATAGAATTTATGCATTCTTTGTTAAAGTCAATAAATTTAGAGATTGTTGTAAATAGCTTTTTAATCCCTTTTATATCCAGCTTTTATGATATGTTTTTATCGAAATAAAGCCTTTTTGACTTGACTTGAGTAGATTAGAGCATGGGTAGTGCCTGACTAAATATTTGAGTGGGATAGTAGTGCCTGGGTAATTGCACAAATCTATGGTTAATGTCTGAGGGATTAGATGGCATGCATGTGTCTGTCCCTTTCCCTAGTGGCATCATATATACAACAAACATTCAGATTCATGTATACCAAAGTTTTATACCCCTAACATCTGTTTAAACATAACGCATGACAGAATGTGCACGCAGACACTAACCTCACTTATAAGACTAAAAAGTTCCTTAAACTTGACAGACTGCACTTCCCATTTTAAAGAGACACCTACAATTATGCAGTATACTTGAAGTGTACATTTTCATAGACCAATATGACCTAACCTAGTCACTAATCCCTCTGCCAACATGTCTTAAACCTCACCTTTGGGCTGCAGCTTCACTATTCAGCAACTACTCAGAGTGTTGGCCCTAAGCAAATACAGAGCAGCAACTTCTTCAATGTCTCTTTTAAAAGTTTCACCATATTCCAGAGAGCATGCATTCATGTGTGTGTACCTTTTAAAAGTGGCATCATATATCAAAGAAACATACAAAAACATGGGTTGTGGGTAGTGCCTGAAAGAATGGATGACTGGATACGTAGTGGGTGAGTGAATAGTTCAGTGCAAGAGTGCTGCCTGGGTAATTCAAAAAAGCAAACACTAATCCTTTTACCAAGTTACTATCTACAAACTATTTCAAAAATCTTTTCATTACAATAATACAAACTACAATAGAGAGCTGTACATTTCATAACATATTTCATACATCACATTTGTCTTACAATTTCCACACTTGAATTTTTTTAAATTAAAAATATCACTACAAAAAATAAAGCAGTGCTGAATAATATATAACACACCTTACAAATTGATTACTCATGTTTGAGGTAGTATTGAAGAATACCAAATATCAAAAATTCTTAAAAGATTTTCTTTTCAACACAAGAAATGTAATGCACCTCACTCAGAAAGGTGAAACCAGTAATGGCAAACTTTCTATTTCTATTGGTTAGACATATTACCCCTTTTTAACTGTCTTCAATATGGTTCCCAAACTGCTTCTATAATTGTCTGAAGTCGTGACTCCACTTCAGTGGTGCCGCAAATCCACACAGGAGTTCGAAAACCTACTTTTAAAAATACTAGTACAGTTTTTCAGCAACACACTACTTCTACACACACTACTGGCTTAGAAAACCTTAAATTACAAACTTTTCACTTATATTTAAGTATCCATTTCACAGTTTTAAGTTCACAGTTAAGTTTCAATTTTCCCCATTATACTTAATGCCAGTTTCCATAGTAACAATTCATGGAACATTCAACTGTACTGGCAGGTCACAAGTTCACCATAGTGTAGCACACACGCTTACTGATACAAACAGCAGCTGTAGTTGACTTTTGCAAAATATGACTTTATGGTATCTACTGTACCTTTCAAACATTTTCTAATAACGAATCACTAACATGATACCTCAGCAAAGTAACATGCATCCTCTTTTTGAGTGCACAATCTTGATAAACAGACAATCACATATCAACTTTTTTTGAAACAACATGTTCTCCACCATTTTAGATACCACTCATTCTACCAACCGACTACCTCAGCTACAGACATCTTTTCATTTCTTCCAGACATCCCTTCAAGATGCTCACAGAGCGGATTGTAGGGCACAGCTATGTTTTCTGGTGCAAAAGGTATGCTGAACGCAAAGGTATTGAAAAAGACCTAGGTTTGGAAAATGTGGGCATTAAATGGATTGTACAAAGAGGATTAAAGTGCCACCAATTGTTGCCGTTGGTTAAAACCTTTTTGCATCTCCAACCCCCTGACCTCATGATTGTGCACTGTGGTGGCTAGGACATACGCAAATTTACTGGAGTAGGTCTGGATATGCTAATGAAGGACACCTTTGCACAATTGATATTGCTTTTGCCTCAAACTGTCTTTATATACTCTAATATATGCCAAAGACAGAAATGGAAGCGGTCCAATCAATTCTGTCCACAGTTTGAGAATGCTAGGAAGAATGTCAATAAACCTGTTTCTGCATACCTCAGAGATCATAGGGTGGGCTCCATCTATAACAGCAATCTATGTTTTGATATGGACAACATCTATAGAAGTGATGGAGTACACTTCACAGATCAAGGGAACAGAGTATTTCTCAACAACCTAAAGCTGTGCATCCGCACTTACATGTAGCTACAACAAAGTCAAAATGAAAACAAGGGCTCTTTTTAGAGCCACCCTATAACCCTACAGTCAATCTTACTTTTCAAAAAACATACATACTCTTTTTTAATTTTTCCTGGAGTTGTGAACCCATCGTGGTTACACAGGGGAACAATGGAGTCGCAACTCCATGGGCTTTTTTTTGCCCCATGGGACCCGATCCCCCAGGCATGCTCCCTCAAGTTGGGCACCACGGGGGAGCCACAATGCCCCCACGGTCCCAGCCGGTTCCCTGCCTCCTGCGGAAGCCAGCATTGCTTTTGGTCAAGGGGACATGCTGACATGAAGCTGCGCTTATCCAAAAAGCAATACTGCTTTGCTTCATTGAAGTGAGAGCAGTTTTCCTTCTTTTGCTTCTATGAAGCAAAGCAGAGTTTGCAATGACAGGGCGGGAGCAGTGCTCCTGCCCTGTCACTGCAAACTGCAATGTCCGGGGGGGGGGGGGCACCCCAGGACATTGCCGGAGCTGGTCCTGGGGGGGTAGTGGTAGTGGTCTCAGGTCCCCAGCCCCCCTCCCAATAAGTTTAAAGCCCCGGGGAGGTGGTGGTCTCTGGGGGTCTGCAACAGACCCCTTCATTAACATAATTAGTGCCCCGGGGTGGTGGTGGTCCCAGTGCAGTGTTGGGGGCTTGAGCCCCCCCCACACTCACTTATTAAAGTAGCCCCGGCCCCCACATATATTTTATAAATTGCCCCCGGGACCAGGCCCACCCAGGGGCTCATTAAAATGAGGCATGACATACCGTGCTTCGTTTTTTTTTTTTTTTAATCTTCGGTGGGATTCGCACACCCAGCACGAATTTCACAGAAAAATGTGAAAAACTAAATAAATTGGGGCCTGAGGGTTTCTATGAGACCCCCAGACCAGGCCTAGGGGGTCAGGATGTTTCTATCCTGCCCCCTTTTCCTTTTTTTCAACTTTTATTCCCTTAAACAAAATCACAAGATGGCTTCCAACACTTCTTGGTTTGGAGTGTTGACAGTCAATCAGAATAAAGCTCGTGCTCAGGCGGCTTCGCGAATCCACCGCAGTCACCAGATATCGATTTTTTCTTTTTTTTTAATTTCTCAGGAACAACTGAATGGATTTACAACATTTAAAGCAAAGAGTGCACTCTAGAGCAAGAGCTACCTCTCTGCCAGTTTGGGCTGTAGCTGTGACAAAAGTTCCTATAGAAAATAACATGTAGAAACTACTGCATTTTGGGATCCCCCTTTTTCCACGGACCCCCTTGAAGACTCAACCCGAAACTTTCAAGACAGGAGCTAACCAGAGCGGGCCATTAGTTTAGAAAATTCTGTCGAGATTCGTCAAATACCACCAAAGATATTGGCAAATCAAAAAACACTTTCCCTATTACCTACTGGCAGTCGCCAGTAGGTAGTTATAGTTAGGACCTATTTTCCATAGAAAATCCGCAACATTCTATTTGGAATAACATTGGCACCGATTGACGAATCTTCGCGAAATTTTCCAAACTTTTGGCCAGCTCTGGTCCGCTCCTATCCTGAAAATTTCACAGTGATTCGTCAAGCGGGGGCTGATAAAAAAAGGGGGTCCCAAAACACATTATCCGCATGGATTTTCCGATAGGACCTGTTGACGCAGCTACTGCCCGAACTGCTGAACGGAATTAAACCAAATTTGGCAAAGAGGTAGTCCTTAGTTCAGACTCATGCCTTTTGCTTAAATGGTGTAAATCCGTTCAGTAGTTCCTGAGAAAATTAGAGTTAAAAAGATAGATATATCTGGGCGGAGCCTAACCACACATCTCCTCGTGAGATCTGATTGGCTGTCAGTACTTCATCCAAGAAGTGTTGGCAGCCATCTTGGGACCAATATAAATGATAGCACCTCATTAAAAAGCATTGCAGTTAATAGAAGGTTTTAAGACTTTAGTTACATTATAAATCATTTGTTGATGGTACCATACTCATTTTAGGAATTGTGGTGTGTGCTAAGGTGATTTTACCATGTGAAAAAGCCTTCTGCTGTGATATCATGAATCATGTTTGAGAGAAAACTATTTTCTCATGCTTTTCCCACAGAGGTTAGGAAGGTGATCTATAAGCTAAACTGAGAGCATATTTTCTGTAAATTCACATTATCTTTCTCAGTCATGTGAGAATGAAGTCTAACATTCTCAGTAAAACATGTACATCCAACAAGGGCAGAGACTGTCAGTTGATTCCTTAGTGTTCTACTGCAGCTTCCCAGAGTGTTCTAAAGAACAACTAGTTATAAACAACAGAGGTCCCTAGGCACAAGTAAAATAGAGAAGGGAGTGAATAAGGACCCAATCAGTGCTTATTTTCCAGAGACTTGTCCAGCCGGACAGTGGTCATAAGTTTTTACTGATATAATAAATAAATCAACAGTTTACAAAGGAATTCTCAAAGTTGGACACAAGCCTGTGTCCCGTACAATTAATAGGGAAGAAAACTTTTACAACAAACAGGGTTCAGGCAAAAAATGTTGATAACAATTTGACAAAGAATGAAAAATGGAATTAACAAACATTGCATAGAGCACCCTTATGTATATAACATAATGTAGTTAAGAACATATAGGGTGTGCACAAATGTCGACGACGTTTCGATCCTCACACGTAATATTGGGATCATCATCAGGACATCATAAATAAGGCCTGTACAATTTTAACCTGAATGACTAAATTAAAGAAGGGAGAGAGAGAAAAAAAAGGAAAAAGAAAACGAAATAATTATAAGTTGAAAAGGGGAATTAAATATACAAAAAGTCTGACTAAACACACTGTGACTCTGCTTGTGTAAAAGAAATTATGCCAATACTAGTAGCCGTCGTGGATCAAGAGTGAAGGTGAAAGAAAATATCCTCTATTGAAAGATGGAGTGAGACTATAGCGTATTAGAAGGAATTAGAAGTTCTTAAATTGTGAAATTATTGCGAGTGATCTGGAATAACCGTATAGCGTATTAGAAGGAATTAGAAGTTCTTAAATTGTGAAATTATTGCGAGTGATCTGGAATTACCGTATGGGAAGGAGGGACAATGCATGAATATGCACGCCCGGTATTGTTACATGCAACTGAAGGAATTAGAGCGGCGGAAAGGGAGAATAAGGGTGAACCGGTGAGCCGGCGATTAAAAAAGTGTAACAGGGGAGTACAATGTGAGAAATAGCAGGTAATTAAATTAGACTGTAAGGAGAAGTTGCCACTAGTTGGAGTGACGATAGGTGACGAAACAGTGAGCTGACGAATAAGGAGTGAATAATTTTAATCGTCATGAGCAGGGGGAACGAAGGCAATGTCAGCAGGGAACTAACCAGAAAAGGGGAAGGGGAAGAGAAGGTACGAGGACCGTGTTGCGGGTCCGAGGGCGATGTGGCGCCAGGGCAGCAAGGAAGGGCGATGGTGTCCAATCGCGTAGGATAATTTGTGACCAGCGGCGGAGCTCTGGGGAGACAAGGTGAAGGATTATCAAGGGGAGTGGTCCCTGGTCGACCTCTTGTTGTCAATTATCTAAAGAACAACTAGAGCGCTAACAGTCCTACTTATGACAAACATATTGCACACCTGAAGCCATTTTGATTGGAATAAAGTGGTAACTCTTAAAACATTTAATTTAAAGAGGAACAAAATGAGGGGGTTCATTTTTCCATAGAAAGTATGATTAGTGCTGCAGAAAGAAAAATTAGGGCACATTTTGAGTGACTTCTCAAATCCTCTTCTACTTCATTAAAAAAATTCTGACATGCAGACTGAAACATGCACTTTGAATACCAGCAGCAGACCTCCCTGGTGAGCAGTAGCTTTACTACAGTGATCTAATGAGCAACTAGAGTGCTAACATTCAGAATTTATGGCAAATGTGTGACACATCTGAATGCCTTCTTGATGGAACCAAAGTAAAAAACTGAAAGTATTTCCTACTGAGGAGACTGCAGTAAATGAGGAAATTAGGAAACTTCATAACAAATAAATCTCCCAAGATGGCCACCAGAGACAAAAGAGCCCAAATGTAGCCCAGATGTAGCCCAAGTATAGCCCAATGACAGAATGTCCCAGAGTGTTCTAACGAACAACTAGAGCGCTAACAGTCTTACTTATGACAAAAGTATGGCACACCTGAAGCCATCTTGATTGGAATAAAGTGGTAACACTTAAAACATTTAATTTACAAAGGAACAAAATGAGGGGGTTCATTTTGCCGTAGAAATTATGATTAGTGCTGCAGAAAGAAAAATTAGGGCACATTTTGACTTCTCAAATCCTCTTCTATTTCATTAAAAAATTCTGATATGCAGACTGAAACATGCACTTTTAATACCAGCAGCAGACTTCCGTGGTGAGCAGTAGCTTTACTACAGTGATCTAATGAGCAACTAGAGTGCTAACATTCAGAATTTATGGCAAATGTGTGACATATCTGAATACCTCCTTGATGGAATCACAGTAAAAAACTGAAAGCATTTCCTACTGAGGAGACTGCAGTAAATGAGGAAATTAGGAAACTTCATAACAATTAAATCTCCCAAGATGGCCACCAGAGACAAAAGAGCCCAAATGCAGCACAAATATCACCCAGATGTAGCCCACATGTAGCCCAATGACAGAAGTGTGCAAAACACTTATTTTTTGTGTATTTGCAGTTTTATATAGTGCAGACTTGTCAGGTATTGGAGTGCTTTACACGAGCATTGGTCACATCACACAAGATCAAATTCATTTTGGTTGTAGACATGGGGAGATTAAGTGATTTGACCAGAATCACAGAATGTTGAGCGGAAGCAGAAACTCCAACCTGGTTCCCCAGTTGCAAAATCTGCAGCTCTGGAAGTAACACCACATCCTCTCCCCTAAGTGCAACATTTAATCAAGTGGTCAACTGGATAAAAAAACATAAAGATTAAAAAATAATTTAAAAGTTCTTTGTCGCTATTTGAAAACTCAGAAAATATGTCCTCATTTTAGTTTTTTAGAGCACTAACCATAATTTTGATGCAAATAAGACCCTGTCATATATGTAATTTCTAAAGGAAATGCTCTAGGTATTACAGTTTTGATTACATCAAGATGACGTCAGGCGTTCCACACTTTTGTAATAAATATAGAATGTTAGCAATCTAGTTGTTCATTGGGATACTGTTGAGAGGCAGAGGCCAGGGGTACGGACTCTGAAAATGGAAGGCAGGTAGGAGAGTGCAGAGGCAACAATTTGACCACACTGGGCAGGCAGGAAGGGCAGTGGCAGCACAACAGACTATGGAGGGCAGTGGAAAGGGGGCAGGGGCAACAAATCAACAATACAGGACTGGCAAGAGAGGCTGTGGCAATATAATAGACCATTCTGGACAGAAGGAAGAGGCAGTGGTAGTACAACCATACATGCCAACAGACCCGTTTCAGCCAGGAAACATCCAATGTTTTTAAGCTCAAATGGGCTTTATTTGATCTGTCTCCTGTCTACAATCTCCTCTTTTTCAATGTAACTCAAAGGGGAATATCAATACCCCAGTTTTTTTTCAAAATCTCCCTCTTACAAAGTTCAAAATGTTCGCAAGTATGGTACATTGGATCATGGTAGGCAGGAGGAATTGGAATAGGGACATGGATTCGGATAACAGAGGACAGGAGGGACATAGAGAGGTGCACCAAACTGACCCTACAGGGCAGGCATCAGGGTTTGCAGCAGCACAATACACCACACAGGGCATGTGGGACGGGAGTGCAGCACAACAATCCATAGTAAGCAATAGGGAGGGGACAGGACCATGCACATGGACAACAGAGAACAGAGGGGAAAGAGGCAATGGTAGCTAGGTGACCATAATGGACAGACAGGAGAGAAAGCTGCAGCATAACAGACCATAAAGGACAGGAGGGACAGATCAGGGGCATTACAATGGAACAGACAAGCCAGGAGGGAGGGAATAGGGGTCTACACATGGAAACAGAGGGCTGGGGGCAAGGGGGCAGGGCAGGAGCAGCAAGATGACCATGGAGGTCAGGCAGGATGGGCACTAGAAACAAGACACACCATAGGGAGCAACAGTGAGACTATGATGGCATACACACAGACCATGGAGGGAAGGTGGGAGGGGGTCTGGGACAGCTAGCTGACCACACAGGGAAGGTGGGAGGGACCATGGCAGCACAGAAGACCATGCATGGCAAGCGGGAGGGTTAGTGGCAGCACAATGGCTATGATGGGCAAGAAGGAGGGTGCAGGGGCATGCACAAAGGACCATGGAGGATAGAAGGGAGGGTCAGGACCTGGGCACAGACAAGAGAGTTCAGGGAAAGGGGCCTCACAACAGACCGCGTGGGGCAGGCAGGAGGAGCCGTTGCAGCACAACAGACCAGGGAGGGCAGAAGGGTGTGGCAGTAAAATGGACCATGGAGGACAGGAGGAAGGGGACAGGGGCATGGCATGTGGACAGGCAGGGTGGGGGTGGCAGGGACAGGTTACAGTCATCTGACAATGCTAGGTGGGTGGGAGGGGAGTGGCAGCTCAACAGAACACTCAGAGTAGATAGGAGAGGCAGGTCCATGGAACATGGTGGGTAAAAAGGATGGAGCAGGGGCATGCAGAAAGACATCCGAGGGCAGGGGGAAGGAGAATAGGGGCAGCAAGCTAAGCACAGAGGCTAAGCAGGAGGTCAATGATGGGCCATAGAATTGGGCAATGGAAGGCAGGAGGAGTGGACTGGTACATCATGCTAAATGGAGGGCAGTGGCAGCACATCAGACCATGCATGTCAGGAGGGAGAAGGCTAGTCCATGGATTCAGACAACAGAGGATAGGGAGGAGGTGGATGGGTCAGCAAGCTAACTGTTCATAGAAGGTGGCTATTAGGAACTTTATTGTTTTTAAAATGTGTGTCTGTGCGAACTACTTAAAATATGAACAAGTATGCAGCATAATCTCACTTTTATTCAGGAAGAAGAGGACGTTTGTGACTGTGACTCTGGGCTCACTTGGCAGAAACACCCCCTGACTCTCCACCCCCCATCGCAAAATGTAATGCCCGTGAAAAGGGTAGGTGGACGCAGTGTTATATAGAACATAGTCCTGAGAGCATGATTGAAAATGAAAACTAGATATAGTATATGGTATAAACTATGCACCAAAAAGTGTGATATAAGATGAACCGGGGCATGAATTATAATATGCAATACGTTGTGCGCAATGACAGAATCATTGGAGAGCGCGAGATAGCACAGGCACTAACGCGTGCTATGCGATATGCGCCTTGGAGTGTAATATGCACAGGGCAGTGTTGTGTAACCTAACTAGTCTCTAAAGTTGTAATATAAAATATGTGCTGGGAAGTGTAACGTTGCATATGCACTGTGACAAAGATATGGATCCCAGATTGTAATATGTATGGCATAGCGCTGTGCGTTATAACATAGGCATCGAGGAAGGCACGTTAGATGGGGCAATATAACCTATGTGAAGGCAAGTGTGGCATGACATATTCACGGGGTGGTGTTACAGTGCACATGGGCTAGAGAGTGTCATAGCATACGCACTAGCTGGTGAAATACAACACATAGGTGTGTGGCACTCGGCGGGCACTGTTGGGTGTAACACAGCATTGGGCTCAGCCAGGAGCTCGCTGTGACTCTCAAGTGAGGTTTGTCTCCTTTCCAGAGAGTAAAATAAAAAGTATTACACATCCAGCAGTGGATGTGTGTTTTATTAACCGTGAGGGGCGTTTCTTGCATAGTTTGGTAGAATTTTTGTTGAATCCCCTTTGAATGGCTTGGTGTGCGTGTGTATTAAATGTGCCCGTCAATAGCTACCCATGTTTGTATAAATAAACGACAAGGGTGTCTACTTGGAGAGTACCCACCGGCGGGGGCGCCGGGAGTAGGCACGGTAGGGCGTCAGACACGTCAGAGCTTCACTAGCGGTGTAAATACATTCCACATGGATTCATTGTATGCATAGTCGCCTTTTAATGAATATCACGCAAATCGTCATGGTGATGGGTACATACGGTTTGTCCAGCATGTCCTAGGTGTTTCTATAAATATATA
Organism: Triturus cristatus; assembly: GCF_964204655.1. Taxonomy (NCBI): domain Eukaryota; kingdom Metazoa; phylum Chordata; class Amphibia; order Caudata; family Salamandridae; genus Triturus; species Triturus cristatus. The sequence goes on along the minus strand of NC_140590.1, from coordinate 2,381,447 downwards.
TTTTTTTAAAATAATAAAAAACAAAGGCCGGCGCTGGGGGATGGGGTCCCCGGGGCCATACGTGGCCTGAGCAGGGGGGCAACGCAGCCCCCCTCCTAATTTTTTTTTTTTTTTTAAAAAGGCCATGACCCAGGGGTTGGGGTCCCCGGGGCCGATTAAGGCCTTGGGAGGGGGCCACGCGGCCCCCTTCCAAATGTATTTTTTTCAACAACAAAAAATTAGGGTGCAGGCCCTGGGGGATGGGGTCCCCAGGGCCAATAAATTAGAAAAAGAAGGGGGGCCACACAGCCCCTGGCCAGTTGTAAGTTGGGGAATTAATTCCCCTTCAATACTGAGGGTCCCTGAGGGCCAACTAGCCCAACAGGTATCTCCAGTATGCGCCAGGGAGCTGTGTTGCAGACAGGTGTTCTGAGGCCACGCCCCTTTTTACACCTCTATACAACGCAGCTCTGTGGCGCTTACTGGAGGTACCCAGTGGGCTAGTTGGACCCTAGGGACCCTTAGGATTCAAGGGGACATAATCTCTCAACCTAGAATGGCCACACGGCGCGTTTACACAGTGGTGAAGGGAGGGGACGGGGCCCGGGGTTGACGTGTGCAAACACGCCCTGTGGCGCGTTTTAAGTTGGGGAAATAATTCCCTTCAATCCTGAGGGACCCTGGGCGCCAACTAGCCCACCAGGTGCTTCCAGTAAGCGCCACTGTTCTGCGTTGCAGAGAGGTGGTGCACGCCTTGCCCTTTTTAACACCTCTCTGCAATGGCGCTTACTGGACGTACCTAGTGGGCTATTTTGCCCCTAGGGACCCTCAGGATTCAAGGGGACTTAATCTGCCAACTTAAAACGGCCACTGGGCGTGTTTACACAGTGGGGAAGGGAGGGGACGGGGCCTGAGGTGACGTGTGCAAACACGTCCTATGGCGCGTTTTAAGTTGGGGAAATAATTCCCCTTCAATCCTGAGGGACCCTGGGGGCCAACTAGCCCACCAGGTGCTTCCAGTAAGCGCCACTGCGCTGCGTTGCAGAGAGGTGGTCTAGGCCGTGCCCCTTTTTACATCTCTCTGCAACGCAGCTCTGTGGCGTTTACTGGAGGTACCTAGTGGTCTAGTTGGACCCTAGGGACTCTCAGGATTCAAGGGGACTTAATCTTCCAACTTAAAACGGCCACAGGGAGTGTTTACACAGTTGGGAAGGGAGGGGACAGGGCCTGAGGTGATGTGTGCAAACACTCCCTGTGGCGCGTTTTAAGAGGTAGTTTTAATCCCCTGCCCTATTATATACTAGGGGCTTACACAGGAGGTCATGCTAATCACAGGGGGACACCAACGCATAATGTTCCCTAGTGTATGGAGGTGTTTTCACTGTATTCTGAGTGTCTTTTAGCATAGCACTGGCTCTAGGACTGGTTAGTCAGACTCAGTTACCACCAGTATCTGTCTGATAAAGTTGAGGGTACAGGATGATATTGCAACAAGGCTTCTTTTTGCTCTTCTGTTTGTTCTTTCTGCACGTTATCCTTCTTCCTGCACTTTTCTTCATCTTTGAGGACTTCTGTTGCTTCTTTCTGCATTTCTTTTTTTTCTTTCTGTGCGTTTTTTCTTCTTTCTTCACATGTCCTATCTCTGTAGGCATAGTTAGAAATTAGCATTTAAAAAACCTTTGAAATTCACTGAAAAAACCATAGGTTTCAGGCACGTCATAGTTAGGAATTAGCATTTAAAAAACCTTAGAAATTCACTGAAACAACCATAAGTTTCAGGGGCGCTATAGTTAGCTGGACTTTTCACTCGTACAAAACCATTAAAATTCCCCTGTTATAGTTAGTTCAGCTAACTATAACTCGCGCGCCCGCAATGCACTGCTGATGACGTCACATATTACATCACTCATGACATGGTCAGTGACATCACTCATGACATCACTGATGACATCTCAAATGACATCACTGATTACATCATCCTTGTGACAGAGTGGCAGACCTCCTCTCCCCCTAATATAACCTTTGATACACACATTCAAAAATAGAAACTAAAATTTTCAAAACAATGGACATACCAATACCATTTACAACAAGCTATTCAGTAATTCTAAGATCCACATACACATCCACTCATTCACCAACAGTCCTATACAGTCACTTATACATGTACTCACTCATCATATGTACTCATACACCTATACATCCTGTTACACAATCATCCATAGAGTTACTCACACACATAGTCACTCATGCTAATAGAGAATCAAACATCCATTTACTTGCATATACAGTTATACACACACCACCACACTTACTTCTACAGAAACTTACACATACTTAGTCTTTTAAACAATCACTTATAGAAACACATACTTATTCATACAGGAACTCTTCCAATCTCTCACTCTCACATATATACACCAATAGTCACATATACTAGTTTAAAACATATGTAGTTACTCATAAAGACACTATTGAGATAGTCATTCACTCACTAACACACCCATGCACACGCTCATCCACCCATACAGTCCTGCACACATGCTGTCTTCAACACATACAAACAGTGAGTCACTCATTCATGCACCTATGCACTACATAATACCCCCACCAAACCATACAGACACTCAGACACTCATCCTGATACTCAAAAAACCAAATAATTACCTATATAGACACTCATGTAGCTACTCACCAACCCATGCAGCCACTTATACACAAAGTGAGAGACTGATACAGATATTTACATATTTAAACATTACTCACTAAGCCATGTATTCACTAAGATACACTTAATCAGTCAGTTATACAATCAATTTTTCAAAAACAAATCATCCATTTAGACACTTGTATACCCATTTATTCTTCCATCGACCTTGAGATATACATATATAAAACATATGTAATTTTCAGAAAAACACACATTCACTGGATGATGTCATCAGTGATGTCATCAGTGATGTCATTTGAGATGTCATCAGTGATGTCATCAGTGATGTCACTGACCATGACACTGTGTGTTTCTGTAAAGTTTAAATATGTTTTATATATTTATAGTGAAAGGCCTGTGGAAGAATAAATGGGTGTACAAGTGTGTGAATGGATGATTTTCTATGTGCGTAACTGACTAGTGACTAAACTGTGTGAATGTCTGTATGTGTCTGTGTGTTGGTGTATAAGTGGCTGCATGGTTTTGTGAATAGCTATATGAGTGTCTATATGGGTTATTGATTGGTTGTCTGAGTATCTGTATGGGTGCCTGAGTGTTTGTGTGGGTAGGGTGTGTGTGACTCTGTGCATAGATGTGTGAGTGGGTGTTTCTATGGGTGCATGGTTTTAAGAGTGCAACTGTGATGGACTGTATGGTTGGGTGAGTGTATGTATGGGTGTCTTAGTGATTGAATGTATATCTCAGTTGTACATGTGTCAGTAACTACATATGTGAAACGCAGTGTGTATGTGTATAAGAGTATATAACTATCTATATGTGAGAGTGTGTGATTGCAGGAGTGGCTGTATGGATGAGTGTGTGCTTGTATCAGTAATTGTATAAGAGCGTCAGAATTTGTTAGTATTTTTATGAGTAAGTGAACTTGAGTGTGTTTAACTGTATAGATGAGTAAATTGGACTGTGATTTATTATTTGCAAGACTGACTAGGTGTGTCAGTACCTCAATGGATGATTGGCGGTGTGTGAGTGTCTATATAGGTGTATAAATGCATATGATAGTCCTGTACGGAGTGACTTTAAGTATGAGTGACTGTACAGGTGAGTGAGTGGAGATGTATGTAGACCTAAGAGTCAATGAGTGGGTATGCAGTTATTGGTATTGGAGTATCTATGGTTTTCAAAATGGCCGTCTGAAATTTTGAGTCGGTGTATCAAAGGTTATATTAGGGTGTGAGAAGATGCACTAATTTATCACATGGATGACGTCAGCAGTGATGTCATCAGTGATGTCATTTGAGATGTCATCAGTGATGTCATCAGTGATGTCACTGACCATGTCATGAGTGATGTAATGTGTGACGTCATCAGCAGTGCATTGCGGGGGCGCGAGTTATAGTTAGCTGAACTAACTATAACGGGGGAATTTCTAGGGTTTTGTACGAGGGAAATGTCCAGCTAACTATAACACCCCTCAAACCTATGGTTTTCTCAGTGAATTTCTAAGGTTTTTTAAATGCCAATTCCTAACTATAACGCCCCTGAAACCTTTGGTTTTTTCAGTGAATTTCAAAGGTTTTTTAAATGCTAATTCCTAACTATAACGTGCATGAAACCTATCGTTTTTTCAGTGAATTTCAAAGGTTTTTTAAATGCTAATTCCTATCTATAACATATCTCTGAAGATATCATGTTTAATGATTTTGATTGGATTTGTATATTTTTCAAATTCAGTGTGTCAATTTTATAAATTACATTTTTTTAAAAATACTTTTTTATCACCATTTTTTAAACTAATTTTTTCAATTAATTCTTTTAAAAATTAAAAAATATTATTTGAACTTAATGGGTTTTTCAAACATATTTTTTTATATTTTTCAAAATATTATTTTAACTATGTGCAAAACTTTATTTTATATATTTTTTTCAATGTTTTTGGATCCGCGCACCCTAAGCGCACCGTTCCTGATCCCTATGCGATAGCATCAGCGCATGGTACGAGTTGGGTACGAGTTTAGTGCACGATCGCAATGCGACCGGTACACGACTCCCAGCCTATACGAGACACGTTCGATGTACGTAAAGCGACGTTTCCGCGCTTCCGCGATGCGTCATCTGCGTCTATTATGTGGTAGGTGCGCGGATCCCACGAAATATTTAACATTTAAAAAAACATATATATATGTATTTCATGTGAATATTAATTGAAGACAAACTCTAAACTAGTCTTAAAACTAATATATTTTTACATCTAATCCTATAAGTTTTTTTAAATTCAATTTCGCGGATGCGCGCTGGGTGCGTGCTGCGTAAGCGCAGGGTGCGCGGATCCCATGTGACCTGCAAAAAAAGAGATTTGATTGGTTCATTACACTTCCTGTTCTAACTATTGAAAGACCCCACCCATTTCAATCATTCTTCTTTGACCTTCTTTGGAGAACCATCTCTTTGGAGAGAAGAAGATTTTTTAGACTAAGTTTACACTTAGCTCTAACCTTTTTCAACCAAAAATTGCTTCAGGGCAGCAGGCATCACCTGCATCTCCTCATATTTCTGAGGATGAATTTTTGGAGGAGGCATCACCCAAAGAACGTTTTTCTTCAGTGGTGTGGAAATTTTTTACTTTTCCCGAGGGTCAGAATAAGACCAATGCCACCTTGTTCACGTGCAAGATTTGCAAAAGAGTCCTGTCGCGAGGGGATCCTAACAAGAAATACTCGTGCGGCACGGCAAGTATGATGAAGCACATGAGGACGCTTCATCCGAACAATCTTGCACGACGGATGAGAAAACACTCCTGCTCCTGCACCTTCCACCTCATCGCAGCCGAGCACATCAAGATTGCATTCATCAGCCCAAACCTTGGACATCCGTCCTCAATTTCAATTTTTAAAAGTGCTCTGCACTAAGTGCAATAAGACTTTGTGTTATGGTGAGCAGTCGATCGATCTGATCTGCCGCCGGCAAGAAAGTCACATTTGCTAGTTTTTCTTTTTTTTTTTTAATTGTTCCCTGAAGTTCATTGTTTGGTTTCTCTTGTTTTTTTTTTTTGTTTTTTTTTTTGCAGAAAACCAAAAAAAATTAAAATTGTTCAGAAAACCCCAAAAAAATTATAAAAGAAGAAAGAAGAAAAAAAAAGTTCTTGTAAGAACTAACTTTCCTGGTTTAAAAAAAGAGCTACATTTCTTTGTTAGTGTTACTTTAGATGAATGTATGTGTAGTACGTAATTGACTGAATGAATGCATTAGTAGCGTATGGTGAATGTATAAGTGCAGAACTATGAGGAAGTGCTGCAGCATCACACAGTAACCTCTTTAACTGCAGTGTGCTGTAGTACTTCCGAAGCACAGGAATGCAACATATGTACATAAAAATGTTGCAAATCTATGCTTCTGTCTGCACGGCTGCTTAAACTGCAGCCATGTGGTGACACAGCCACCCTTGCACCATAGTGCAAGGATATCTGTGTCATGTGCTGTTTGTTTTTCTACAAGAAGACACACCTTTCTGCACAAAAACAATGAGAAAATGCATTTTTCTCCTTCAATGTATGCTGAACATTTCAGCATGCATTGAAGATATAAAAATGTGGCGAAATTAAAACAATTCTCCTTGTTGTGCTTTCCTACACCAATTTTAGAATGGTGCACCATTCACACACATTTCGAGATTTAGTGTAGGGGTTCGTGCTGGGGTAGTGTTTTAGGTTTTAGGGTAGTGCAGTGGTGTTTGTGTAGTGTGGGAGGTCATGCTGGGGGTAGATTTAGGGTTTAGTGGAGTGCAGTGGTGTTTGGTTTTTGTAGGGAGTTGTGCTGGGGTAGTGTTTTAGGGTTTAGGGTAGTGAAGTGGTGTTTGTGTAGTGTAAAGAGTTGTGCTGGGTGTAGTGTTTTAGGGTTTAGGGTAGTGCAGTGGTGTTTGGGTAGTGTAGGGGGTTGTGCTGGGGTTAGTGTTTTAGGGTTTAGGGTAGTGCAGTGGTGTTTGTGTAGTATAGGTGGTCGTGCTAGGGGTAGATTTAGGGTTTAAGGTAGTGCAGTGGTGTTTCTGTAGTGTAGGGGGTCATGCTGGTTGTAGTGTTTTAGGGTTTAGGGTAGTGCAGTGGTGTTTGGGTAGTGCAGTGGTTGTGTAATATAGGGGGTAGTGTTTTAGCATTTAGGGGAGGGCAGTGGTGTTTGTGTAGTTTAGGGTGTCATGGTGGGGGTAGTGTTTTAGGGTTTAGGGTAGTGCAGTGGTGTTTGTGTAGTATAGGTGGTCGTGCTAGGGGTAGATTTAGGGTTTAGGGTAGCGCAGTGGTGTTTCTGTAGTGTAGGGGGTCATGCTGGTTGTAGTGTTTTAGGGTTTAGGGTAGTGCAGTGGTGTTTGGGTAGTGTAGGGGGTAGTGCTGTGTGTTGTGTTTTAGGGTTTAGGGTAGTTACAGTGATGTTTGTGTAGTGTAGGGGGTCATGTTTTAGGATTTAGGGTAGTGCAGTGAAGTCTGGGTAGTGTAGGGGGTCATGCTGGGGATGGATTTAGGGTTTAGGGCAGTGCAGTGGTGTTTGTATAGTGTAGGGGTCATGCTGGAGGTAGATTTAGGGTTTTGGGTAGTGCAGTGGTGTTTGTGTAGTGTAGGAGGTCGCACTGGGGGTTGTCTTTTTCGGGTTTAGGGTAGTGCAGTGGTGTTTGTGAAGTGTAGGGGGTCATGCTGGGGGTAGTGTTTTAGGGTTTAGGGTAGTGCAGTGGTGTTTGTGTAGTGTAGGGGGTCATGTTTTAGGGTATAGGATAGTGCAGTGGTGTTTGGGTAGTGTAGGGGTGTGAGAAGTTGGCCTGGCATATGCTGGTCACTGGTTATAGTGGCCACCTTGCACCAGTCCAATTCGACTCTTATGGTTTAAGACAACCTTTTAAAGAAAGCTATCCTAGTGGTAGCTGTGGAGAGCAGCCTTCAGGCTAAGTCTCTGAGGAATGTAAAGCAGCTTGTTTTACCTTATAATCTCTTGAATTACCAAATGAAAAGGACACCACACAGGTAAATATATAAAATATATATGTATTTATTCTTAGATACACTCTACTAATCTCTTTATGAGATTAGAACCCAGATACACATTCAAATGTAAACACTTCTCAATAAATTTAACAACAAATATGGCTGTAGCCCTGGGGGCGTACCAGACCATATACTAAAAAAATGGGTTAACAAACTCGACTTGCAAAATGAAAAGGCCTAGGGCCATGGGAATCGCTGGGGCTTCACTTCTGCAGTGTTAGCAGGTAAGTAATCAGCCCACGGGAGACGCGTGCATTGTCTAAACACAGCCGCGGGTTTCCTATTGGTTTCAATGGCGTAAGTCGCGGTTTGTATTTTAAAGTTTTAGGGCACTTCAGAGAAGTCAACAAGCAAGCCACTTACAGGGTAAGTATTTCGAGGGCCAACACACACTTGGGCACTGGAGTGCACGAGTTACCTCACCCAGGGAAGCCGGGTGCATAGGTGTCTTTTGGTGTCGGGTCGCGATGCTGTTTTCAATGGAGATCACTGAACACTTGCTGCTTGTGACGACTGGAGAGGTGTCCGCTGGAATCCGAAGATAGATTGAAGTTGAAGAGGACCAGAAAATTGAGGGGACAGAGTTCAAAGTCACTTGCCAGTGACCGGTGACCAGCAGGATGGATGACCACTGATGTCGCGTCGCTTCAGGTCATCGATGGTGATTTGTCTCTTCGCTCACGAGGTCCAGGAGAGATTGACGATGACCAGCAGCTGGATTCGGAGGGACCAACGACGCCTGCAGCTGATGACGGTGTCGGCAACTGGATTGGAGCCAACAAACCTTGTCAACTGCAAGTCTTGTGTGGAATGAAGATTGACGATGATGCAGACCAGCAAGGTCTGATGGACTTACCCAGCAAGGGTAAGTGAGGGCATGCCCGGAGCAACCAGGAGAGCCCTTGAAGTTGATGAGAAAGTCTTCGGGTAAGTCACTAGCCAATGGGCAAGCAACCGCGAAGACACCTTTGCAGAAAAAGTTCCACAGGAGCCCACGGTCACTCGGGATGGGGTAGGCCGCTGATTTTCGGTACCAGACCTGCTAGGGACTTGTACTACAGATAGTTCAAAGCACAAGTTCGTAGAACGTTGTTTAGGGTTTGCACTCAAAATCAGTGCACGGTTCCCTGGTATTGCTGTTTCTCGTCACTCGTGGGGTCCAGATGCCACAGCTTCGCTGGGGACTCAAAATGGCCGTCGAGAGGTCAGGAAATCCACTTCAGGGGACGCAGGGACTTCGGACTCCGGCGGGAGCGGTGAAGTTTGCAACCGTTGATCAAAGTTACTGGTGCCTGCCAAGCAGGGGAGTCACTCCTTGACTCCAAGGGATATTCTTCAGTCTTCCAGAGATAGTGGAACGTCGAAGGGCCAGGATTCTTCTTTGTAGAGCGTCGTCCAGGGTTAATCTGAATTGCATTGGCAATGCTTGGTATCTTATAGTTAAGATAGGGGAGGGACTAGCTCTATGACCACTCCTCTAGGAGGGTCAGGGTAGTGGGTGGTTACACCCACTTCCCTTTGTCCAGTTTCACGCCAGAGAAGGGGCAGGTAGCCCCTGTACCGGTTTGAGCTGGCATATGCACAGAGGAGCCTACTGCTCCCCCAGTGCAGGACTTCAAAGCACTCTAAGAGTGCACCCACCCAGCTCCAATACACTAAATCCTGTCTGGGAGGTGGTGACACCTCCCTGTGACAGGATACCCTTTGTTGGGCTTCCTCCACTGCGAGTTTTGGTCAGCAGCAGGAGGGCAGCCCAGTGTCTGTGCTGGTGGCATCCATTTTGTAATGCCAGGGCTCTAGAAGATTTCTACCGTTTAGTACAGTGGGTACATGTCGTCCCCTCTAGTAAAAATAAATGTAAATGTAAATGTAAATTTGATACTTGTATAGCGCACTACTCACCCGCAAGGGTCTCAAGGCGCTTGTACGAATACCGCTGTGGAACCCATCCTGGCTTTCCCTGTGAGGCGTTCACTCCTGGGCACCCCCAAGGTGGAGGCCAGGCATTCTTAGCGTTGTGGGGGCTGTTGTGGAGATTAAGCAAGCTATTGCCCAGAGTTGCAGAGTGGGACTCCATGATTGGAATAGGCACCAAGGCAAGAATTATCAGGTCCGTGGAATTTTTGAGCCCAAGACCCACCGAGGCTGGGAATTGAACCCTGGTCCCGGGCTAGATCTCTGCATCAGGGTCTGCCACTCTAATCATTGAGCCACACATCTCCCAGTAGGGTGAGATCATACTCCCACACCAGTTACTGGTGTGGGGGTATGATTCCAAGTTGTTTGACACCAAACACGACATGTTTTGATGCAGTCATTCCAAAGTTAGCATTTACCACGAGGTTATAATGCACTTAAGAGTATATGGTTTAACCACATCCACAAACAGCAGCAGAGAATGGACTCTGCCAGCTGCAGAGGGGTCCTGCTCATGCAGAAGCACCCCCTCACATAGTAAACCCAGCACCCTGCCCTCAGGATTGTTATGGCCTGCAAGAGGGGTGACTGATAGGTTTATATGTGTGTGTATGGTGAGATATAGGAACCTATACCTCAGTGAGGAGTGCTAACACTACCTCCCACAAGCTGCAGTAGCAGGCCTGTAGTGTCAGATTGTGAATGCTTCCCAGGGGTGGCATAATACATGCTGCAGCCCCTGGTAGGCCTGTGAAGTACCAATGCCCTAGGTACCTAAGGTACCATATACTAGGGGCTCATAAGGTACCACAGTATCCAATCACTAGTGCATCTAATATGCACACCAAGTTGTTTAGAGAGATCAGTGAGACTGGGGCCCTGATTAGCAGGGACCCAGCCAGACTATAGTCAGAAACCAGTGTATACATCAGAAAAAAGTGGGGGCAACATAAGTGCAGATCCTACTCTCCTACAAGGGGGTCATGCTGGCATTAGTGTTTTAGGGTTTAGGGTAGAGCAGTGGTATTTGGGTAGTGTAGGGGTTCATTCTGGGGTAGTGTTTTAGGTTTTAGGGAAGTACAGTGGTGTTTGTGTAGTATGGGATGTCATGCTGGGGGTAGATTTAGGGTTTAGTGGAGTGCAGTGGTGTTTGGGTAGTGTAGGGAGTTGTGCTGGAGTAGTGTTTTAGGGATTAGGGTAGTTAAGTGGTGTTTGTGTAGTGTAGGAAGCTGTGCTGGGTGTAGTGTTTTAGGGTTTAGGGTAGTGCAGTGGTGTTTGGGTAGTGTAGGGGGTTGTGCTGGGGGTAGTGTTTTAGGGGTTACGGTAGTGCAGTTGTTGTGTAATATAGGGGGTAGTGTTTTAGGGTTTAGGGGAGGGCAGTGGTGTTTTTGTAGTGTAGTGTGTCATGGTGGGGGTAGTGTTTTAGGGTTTAGGGTAGTGCAGTGGTGTTTGCGTAGTGTAGGTGGTCGTGCTAGGGGTAGATTTAGGGTTTAGGGTAGCGCAGTGGTGTTTTGGTAGTGTAGGGGTCGTGCTGGGGGTAGTGTTTTAGGGTTTAGGGTTGTGTAGTGGTATTTGTGTATTATAGGGGTCATGCTTGGGGTAGTGTTTTAGAGTTTATGGTAGTGCAGTCGTATTTGGGTAGTATTAGTGTAGTGCAGTGGTGTTTGCTTGTGTAGGGGGTCGTGCTGGGGGTAGTGTTTTAGGGTTTAGAGTAGTGCAGTTGTGTTTGGGTAGTGTAGGGAGTAGTGCTGGGGTAGAGTTTTACGGTTTAGAGTAGTGCAGTGGTGTTTTGGTAGTGTAGGGGTCGTGCTGGGGCTAGTGTATTAGGGTTTAGGGTTGTGTAGTGGCATTTGTGTATTATAGGGGTCATGCTGGGGGTAGTGTTTGAGAGTTTATGGTAGTGCAGTCGTATTTGGGTAGTATTGGGGGTAGTGCTGGGTCAGTGTTTTAGGGTTTAGGGTAGTGCAGGGGTATTTGTGTAGTGTAGGGGGTCATGCTGTGGGTAGTGTTTTAGGGTTTAGGGAAGTGCAGTGGTGTTTGTGTAGTGTATGGGGTCATGTTTGGGTTAGTTTTTTAGGGTTTAGGGTTGTGCAGTGGTGTTTGGGTAGTGTAGGGGTTTGTGCTGTGGGTAGTGTTTTAGGGTTTAGGGTAGTGCAGTCGTATTTGGGTAGTATTGGGGTAGTGCTGGGTCAGTGTTTTAGTTTTTAGGGTAGGTCAGTGGTGTTTGTGTTGTGTAGAGGGTAGTGTTTTAGGGTTTAGGGTAGTGCAGGGGTGTTTGTGTAGTGTAGGGGTCATGTTTTAGGGTATAGGGTAGTGCAGTGGTGTTTGGGTAGTGTTGGGGGTCATGCTGGGGTTAGTTTTTTTAGGGTTTAGGGTAGTGCAGTGGTGTTTGGGTAGTGTAGGGGTTCGTGCTGGGGTAGTGTTTTAGGGTTTAGGTTAGTGCAGTTTTGTTTTTGTAGTGTGGGTGGTCATGCTGGGGGTAGATTTAGGGTTTAGTGTAGTGTAGTGGTGTTTGGGTAGTGTAGGGAGTCGTTATGGGGTAGTGTTTTAGGGTTTAGGGTAGTGCAGTAGTATAGAGGGTCATGCTGGGTGTGGTGTTTTAGGGTTTAGGGTAGTGCAGTGGTGTTTGGGTAGTGTTGTTTGTGTAGTTGATGGGGGTCATGTTTTAGGATTTAGGGTAGTGCAGTGGTGTTCGGGTAGTGTAGGGATCATGCTGGGGATAGATCTAGGGTTTAGGGTAGTGCAGTGGTGTTTGTGTTGTGAGGGGGTGATGCTGGGGGTAGTGTTTTAGGGTTTAGGGTAGTGCAGTGGTGTTTGAATAGTGTAGGGGTCATGATGGGGGTAGTGTTTTAGGGTTTAGGGTAGTGCAGTGTTGTTTGGGTAGTGTAGAAGGTCATGCTTGGGGTAGTGTTTTAAGGTTTAGGGTAGTGCAGTGGTGTTTGTGTAGTGTAGGGGGTAGTGTTTTAGGGTTTAGAGTAGTACAGTGGTGTTTGTTTAGTGTAGGGGGTCATGCTGTGGGTAGTGCTTTAGGGTTTAGGGAAGTGCAGTGGTGTTTGTGTAGTGTAGTGGGTCATGTTTTAGGGTATAGGGTAGTGCAGTGGTGTTTTGGTAGTGTCGGGGGTCATGCTGGGGTTAGTGTTTTAGGGTTTAGGGTAGTGCAGTGGTGTTTTACTAGTGTAGGGGTTCATGCTGGGAATAGTGTTTTAGGGTTTCAGGTAGTGCAGTGCTGTTTGGGTAGTGCAGGGGGTAGGGCTGGGGGGAGTGTTTTAGGGTTTAGGGTAGTTTAGTTGTGTTTGTGTAGTACAGGGGGTAATGCTGGGGGTGGTGTTTTAGGGTTGAAGGTAGTGAAGAACCAGAACTTTTTGGGCCTGGAGGCGCAGGGTACACCTTTATCTTCTGGGTTCTCCTGCTCAGCTACACAGAGACACGGGACACTCTGTTAGGCGTTAGAAGATCAGGTTTATTAGCTGCAGCTAGTACAGTTATCCCAGAAGTACACAAGGTAGGTTCTCAGGAGACTACCACTTCACTCTGTGGTGCACAATCTTATATACTATATAGGTAACATATCCATTAACCAAATATACATCCAGAACACACAAGAAAGAGCCAATAAGGAAAGTTGGAAAACAGGACAGAACCAATAGGAGAGATTTGAAAACAAAAGTGTCCGATGACTCGAAGAAACCTCTCCTCCAACTATGTTTGTCACCCCTCCCTCAAACTAATTCATTAACGGATTCGTAACTAACTTGCAGGTGGCGAGATACAGTTGTGAAACGAGAGAATGCTAGCAGAGGACAGTGAAGGCCAGATGATACGATAAAGTCAGAGAAGAATAGTGTGAACCAACAGATAGTTGAGACGGGGATTAGGAAAACGAGACAGGGATTAGTGTACTCGGCCAAACCTAACACCAGCTTTGCAAATAGCGGCAGAAGGCTAATTTTGACACGAAGCTTGCAGAAAGAGCAGAAAAAGACTTAAACCGTCGTGCTGCCTGAGTGAGGGCAACACAAGATGGCGGCGGAGCACAAAATGGTGGGTCGATACGATCGCAATCTAAAATCGAAGTTCCTCAGACCCTCCTTTTGCCAGAACTCAGGCAAGATACTCAGGCTCATTTTAATCTGAGTCAATGTCGATGGCCATAAGGTCATCGAGCTGTTGCTGTAGCATCATTCCGATATTCTCTGTTCTTTGTGACTTGGGTTTAGGGATGCACATAGTGGCACAGAGGTCGCAGATGGCGGGGCCACAGTGCATACAAAGGCAACAAGAGAATATGATGGCTAAAATTACTCCAAGAAACGTCAATATTTTCCAACCCCATTTGGACAGTAGTCCCCAAAACCACTCCAATAATGACCAATCTCCTTCGTCCTGATGAATCGACTCAGAGATCATGTGTAACTTAGAGATAGCTTGGTGTACTGTCGGAGCGTCATTTGGTATGAAAATACAGCAACTTGACCCGATCAATTGGCATACTCCACCACGATCTGCAAGAACAAAGTCTAAGGCAACTCGATTTTGTAAAGTCATGAGACGATCGGCCTGTAGTTCTGCCGTGATATTGCTTAAGGCTCCTACAGTGATGTCTATGGTGGTTTCTACGACACAAACCAATTGCCTTATATTTCTCCTGTTGGCCATCGGACCCCAAAAAGGAAGAAATCCTTTGAGGAAATCTCCTCCCTCTTGTCCTTCTGTGTCTTTCGAATCAATAATCCCTCTGCCATATCTGTTTCGATGATGATTTGCGGAAGCGGTGTAGGTAGGGGGAAGAAGGAAAGCTATAGAGCAAGTACCGGAGAAACCCGTTGGCAACCACATATAAGCCCTATTATAACAAATGAAATATGTGCCTTGAGACGGCACTAGAGGAGGCGAGTTTTGAGAAGAATTTGAATTTGAATTTTTGAATTTAAAAGCATTTATTAAGCGCACTTATACCATGCGGTTTCATGGCGCTTTAAGTGATGCAGTAGCAGTCGGCGGTAGAAGGCTAGACATTGTAGGCTTGCTCGAATAACAAGGTTTTAAGATCCTTCCGAAATAGTATGTAGGAAGGAGAAGTACGGAGAGCGGCAGGAAGAGAATTCCAAAAGAGCGGGGCGAGAACAGCGAACTTCGCTCCGCCAGATTTCTGTTTCTTGAAACGAGGAATGGTCAGGAGAGCCATGTGGGCAGAGCGGAGTTCGCGGCCTGGAAGATCCGATTTTATGGCAGAGCGTATAAACTCGGGGGCTGTTCCCGATCTAGCCTGGAAGGTGAGGCAGCCGAGTTTAAAAAGGGCACGCTCTCTCACCGGGAGCCAATGCAAAGCTTTAAGCAGGGGAGTGGCTCGGTGGTATTTGGGTAAGCCATGAATCAAACGAGCCGCTTGGTTCTGTATCAGCTGCAAGCGATGGATCGCATAGGCAGGGGCTCCATTGTAAATGATGTTGCCATAATCAATTTGTGATAGTACCATGGCCAACACAATGATTTTTAACGCAGAAAGGGAAAAAAAACGAGATACTTTCCTAATTAGTCTTAATGAAAAGAAACAAGCAGAGACCACTGAACCAACTTGTGAGTGGATAGAAAGTTGTGAGTTTAGAAAAATCCTGAGAGTTTTGACCTTAGGGACAGGAAGAGGGGGAACACCAAGTGACAGGGGCCAGTGAGAAGGGGCCCATGGACTGCAACCACCTCCGGTCAGGACTAACTCAGTCTTGTCCGGATTGAGTTTGAGGTGGTTGCAGTTCATCCAGTCCTGGATAAATGTCATTACTGTCCGAACATTAGAAGCGGATGAAGAGGAATTAGAAAGATTAAAGATTAGCTGGAGGTCATCGGCGTAATTAAACACCGTGACCTCCATCTGCTGTAATGAAAAAATGAGGGGGTAAACGTATAGATTAAATAAGAGGGGGGAAAGTGATGAGCCCTGAGGAACCCCGCACTCCACCTTACGGTAGACAGCGGTAAAGTTGGCCAGATGGACTGCTTGGGCCCTCCCTGTAAGGAAGGACTCAATCCACGAGAAGGCTAGGCCTTCTATGCCCGCCGCCCTGACACGATTAAGGAGGATGGAGTGATCCACCGTATCAAAGGCGGCGGACAGGTCTAGTAAGATCAAGGCTTGCGGGAGGTTGGTGTCAATGCCTTCGCGTAGCACATCCATTACCGAAATCACCACTTTCTCGTGGAGTGCAAGGGGCGAAAGCCGGCTTGACGAGAGGAAAGACAATGATTGATTTCTACATGGGTGCTTAAGGTGGTTGTGACGAGAGTTTCCAGGATTTTTGCTAAATAAGGCAGAAGGGATATGGGACGATAATTGGAGGGGGAGGAAGGATCAGCGTCAGGTTTTTTAATGATAGGTATTACGACCGCTGATTTGTGTAGGCTAGGAACATTTCCTTTCCTTATCGAATCATTAAGGAGGGTCAGGGGAGGAGTGGGGGAAGTTAAGTAAATTTCCCTAAGAATATGGGCTGGGGCAAAATCTAAGGGAGAACCAGATTTGACTCGGTGAAGTAGTGGGAAAAATGTATCCTCGGTTAGTAGTGGAATAAAATTGAGTTTGGGGGCAGTGGGCGGGGGGGAAGGATTGACAAATGTGAGGGAGGGTGGGGGAATGTTAAGTTTAATTTTGGCTACTTTGTCAATAAAAAACTCGTTGAGCGAGTTACAGAGGGACTGAGAGGGGGGAATGGTAGCCGTGGTTCTACTGGATAGTGCTAGTTCATGGACCGTGGTGAAAATTTCCTTTGAGCGAGACTCAGCTGCCATGATCCTGCTGGTATAGAATTCAGTTTTAGCCGCAAGAATGCCCTTTTTATAAGTTTTTAAAACAGACAAATAAATTGTCTTTAGCTCTGGACTGTAGGTTTTCCTCCAGGCTCGCTCGGCTCTCCTTGCTGCTAATTTCTGTTCTTTTAGGTCTGAGGTAAACCATCGATTGGCTGCATGGGCCCGCTTAACAGTGAGTCGCCTCAAAGGGGCGAATTCGTCACCCGCCAGGGTCAGCCAGTTGTCAATGGCGACCAGTTGAGAGGTAGCAGCGAGGTCTGCAAGATCGGGAGAAGTTTTGGCCAGGGTTGAACAGAGAGAGGACATATCCGTTTTTCCCCATTTCCTGACCCAGATGTTTTTGGGAAGTGGAGGTTTGACCAACACGGTCAGTGCAAGGGAAAAGGAAATAATAGAATGGTCGGACCAAGAACAGGGAGAGATTATGGGAGATGTAGATGGAATGTTTAATGCCCAGATTTGATCCAGCATGTGACCATGTATATGCGTAGAGCCATGAGTGAGCAATAAAAAATTTAGAGAAGTCATAAAGTCCGTGAATTCTTTGGATTGGGGACTCTCAGCAGGTTCATTGGGCCAAAAATTTAGGTCCCCTAGAACTAGTACCGATGAATTATTAACCACCAGGGTGGCTAAGAGAGCCTGAATGCTTGGGAGAAAAAATGGGGTAGGCTGGGGAGGACGGTAAATTAAAACAAAAGTGAGTGGTACCTGATGGAAGGTCGAACGAGCTACAAGGTAGTCTACCTCAGGAATGGGTGGGGAAGGGAGAGTCTGGAAACTGAAATCGGTCCGGGCTATTAAGGCCACTCCGCCACCCCGTTTGCCCTCGGGCCGGTCTGCTCGAATGGCAGAGTATGATGGGGGCAACGCAGCTAACACGTTGGGTAGGGAGTCAGCCTTGAACCAGGTCTCAGTTAGAAATAGGAGGTCTGGGTTATGAGTATCGATGTAATCAAATAACTCGTACTGATGACTAACCGCAGACCTAGTGTTTAGGAGCATAGCTGAGGTGTTGCAAGATGGAGCGGAGGAAGCTGATGGGAGCAAGGGAATAATGGATGGTGTTTTGGGTGAAGGGACTAGGTGTGAAACGATAATGGGAGGACAGTGAGGAGGGGAGGAGTATAGACCAAGCTGTCTCAGGTAGATACTGACCAAAGGGTCAACAGCTCCAGGGACCCAATAAGAGAGTAATAGTGCAGGCGGATACGTAATTGGACGGGCAGCATCTCGTGCCCCTAGCCCCGGTCGGCCGCGGACGGGCGCAGACGGGCTTAACTCAGGCGCAACTCCGGCGCGCCTTCATCGCGCCCGCTGCGCTCGTCCGCTGCGCTGACACATACTGCACGATTAAGTAGGGGCGGAGCGGTGGAGGAGGGGCAGGGCTGGGATGGAAGGCAGCCCGATCAAAGATGGCGCACGCTGCCACTGGGAGCTCGCAGACACGCCAACCTGCCCTGGCAACCCAACTCTGAAACCCCAATAAGGTGAGAACCTGCACAAACTTTAAAAACAAGTTAGTGACAGTAAAAATACAATGCTAGCAAACATCGCCTGCGCTAGTAATCAGCGGGGGCGGAGTGCAGGGAAATAGCGACAAGTTTTCCAAGCGTTTTACCAGCCAGCCCACTGCCACCGGGCTACTAGCAAACACAGAAGGAGAACAGATCTTAGCTCTTAAGTAGGGGCGGAGTGGTGGAGGAGGGGCAGGGCTGGGATGGAAGGCAGCCCGATCAAAGATGGCGCACGCTGCCACTGGGAGCCCGCAGACACGCCAACCCGCCCTGGCAACCCAACTCTGAAACCCCAATAAGGTGAGAACCTGCACAAACTTTAAAAACAAGTTAGTGACAGTAAAAATACAATGCTAGCAAACATCGCCTGCGCTAGTAATCAGCGGGGGCGGAGTGCAGGGAAATAGCGACAAGTTTTCCAAGCGTTTTACCAGCCAGCCCACTGCCACCGGGCTACTAGCAAACACAGAAGGAGAACAGATCTTAGCTCTTAAGTAGGGGCGGAGCGGTGGAGGAGGGGCAGGGCGGGGATGGAAGGCAGCCCGATCAAAGATGGCGCACGCTGCCACTGGGAGCCCGCAGACACGCCAACCCGCCCTGGCAACCCAACTCTGAAACCCCAATAAGGTGAGAACCTGCACAAACTTTAAAAACAAGTTAGTGACAGTAAAAATACAATGCTAGCAAACATCGCCTGCGCTAGTAATCAGCGGGGGCGGAGTGCAGAGAAATAGCGACAAGTTTTCCAAGCGTTTTACCAGCCAGCCCACTGCCACCGGGCTACTAGCAAACACAGAAGGAGAACAGATCTTAGCTCTTAAGTAGGGGCGGAGCGGTGGAGGAGGGGCAGGGCTGGGATGGAAGGCAGCCCGATCAAAGATGGCGCACGCTGCCACTGGGAGCCCGCAGACACGCCAACCCGCCCTGGCAACCCAACTCTGAACCCCAATAAGGTGAGAACCTGCACAAACTTTAAAAACAAGTTAGTGACAGTAAAAATACAATGCTAGCAAACATCGCCTGCGCTAGTAATCAGCGGGGGCGGAGTGCAGGGAAATAGCGACAAGTTTTCCAAGCGTTTTACCAGCCAGCCCACTGCCACCGGGCTACTAGCAAACACAGAAGGAGAACAGATCTTAGCTCTTAAGTAGGGGCGGAGCGGTGGAGGAGGGGCAGGGCTGGGATGGAAGGCAGCCCGATAAAAGATGGCGCACGCTGCCACTGGGAGCCCGCAGACATGCCAACCCGCCCTGGCAACCCAACTCTGAAACCCCAATAAGGTGAGAACCTGCACAAACTTTAAAAACAAGTTAGTGACAGTAAAAATACAATGCTAGCAAACATCGCCTGCGCTAGTAATCAGCGGGGGCGGAGTGCAGGGAAATAGCGACAAGTTTTCCAAGCGTTTTACCAGCCAGCCCACTGCCACCGGGCTACTAGCAAACAGTAGACATATGTGTGAGAACAGCAATTTCTTTGTATAGTGTCAGCTGACTGACCATTTATCTGTAAACAGAAATTGCCCTGATGTGGTATAGTCCAAATCCGTGAAGATTTTCCTTTTTTAACTTTATCACTAAGGCTAGTGACATATTGGGTGACGTTCCAGTTAGTGTACGCCTTTCTTTCGTCAATGGAGATCTTACTATTTTCTAAGCCTGTGCGAAGCACTATGCTACGCTCGTGTAGTTTGCGAAGTTCGCGCTACTTCGCACTACGCGAACTGCACGTAGCACAGTGCGAACACGCGTAGCGTAGTGTTGCGTAGTGCTGCGGTCATTTTTTGCTTCTTCGCGGTCCTCAACGTCAAGTTGGCGACCGCGAGCAAGCAAAATGACATCCCGGCGAGACTTTTTCCTTGGTCGCGATCAGCAACATCAAGTTGGCGATCGCGAGCATGGAAAATAAACCTCCCGGCGAGATTCCCAACGCGAGGAGGTCAGGTTTCTCATTGCGAGAGGTCGCATATGCTCGCGACCGCTCGCGATGAAAAACTACCAGTTCGCGTTGAGAAAGCTGCCGCTCGAGTAAAAATCTACTCGAGCAGCAGAAAACTACAGCTCGCACTGTGCAAGATGCCATTTTCAATGATTGCACAGTGCCGGTTGCTTGTCCGCACTGTGCAATCATTGAAAACGACATCTGGCACAGTGCGAACAAGGTACTATGCAGTTCGCGAAGTGCTACGCGTAGCTCGCGTAGTGCGATCTTCACTTTGCGTAGCTTCGCGAAGTGCTACTTCGCGAACTACGCTCACCCTTACTATTTTCCATGATTTTAGCCATAGCTACCATTCCCTTTATCAATGAACTTTGACTAAAATCCGGATCACTAACACGTGAACTAACGGATCGTCTGAATTTGCTTTGATAGGCATTGGAGAAGATGACAAAATAAGCCCAAGCAGAACTTTCATAGGAGAACGGAAGGACTAAATACGGCATTCCTTTTTCTACGGTATGTGGCATGAGTCCACACACCCAACAGTCAGTTGTATTGATCACTAATTGATGTTGATGTAACAACTGGACAAAGGAATTGTTGTAATATTCAGTTCTTCTAATGAGTTCATGTTGAGGAAGGGTATGAAATAGATGTGGAGAGACAGTAGAAGAAGACGAAGAGGTAGAAGGAGAGACAACTTTTTGCTGCAGGGTAATAGCAATCCAATTTATACATGCCAAAAGAATACATAATAATATAATAATACAAAAAGCAATACCACAACGACTATATATTTATTTGCAATAACTCTTTTTATCTTTACCTTCTCTTTTGCCTAATGTAGTCTCCATCTTTCTAAGTGGATGCTCTCGGCAATCTTCCTCAATCACTCGATTATGATTATCTGCCGTCCTATGACACTGCAAGTCCTGCAGGCCTATTGCCACTACTCAGGTCACAATCAAGACTCCTACCGTGACCCTGCAACCGGGACAGAGTACTACACAAGAGAGAAAGATTTTAAGTGTTCTTTGGTCTAGGTCTCAAATTATAGTGTTCTTTTCCAGGGGTGGTTTGGTTTTGGAACAATGTTCGTGGATTTGTCGTATTTAAGCGACGATGTGGTGGTATCACTTCCTGAAGAATGTCGTCGTCCTCTTTCTCAGACAATGTTCCATTCAAGTGTGCATCACTGAAGGGTACAAATCGTGGATTTTTTTCACTTTCTGAGTCGCCAACACCTCTACGAACCCACTGATCAAAGGGTAGAGGCAAAGGCACTTTCTTACAATGCACGCCGTGAATCCAAATTTTCTTTCCTTCGACTTTGACTGCTGTTCTCGTGGTTAAAAGTACTAAACGAGGCTCCTTCCATCTGGGCTCCAAATTTTTCGTCCTTTGGAAATTCTTGGTGCAGACCCAGTCACCTGGTCGGATGGAATGACCTGGGTCTGTGGAAGCCTCCGGTAAAGCACTCTGAACCTGTTGATGGAGTACACGCAATTTAGTCGTAAGATCATGCAAGTAGTCAATCAACATTGGATATGGCAAGTCTGAGTATTTCTTAGGGCGCGGGTCTCCCCATACATTAGCCGGGCGCCCAAAAACCACTTCGTAAGGACCAAGTCCTAAACGAGAGTGTACTGCAGTTCTGGTGAACAGAAGAGCCAATGGTAAAGCATCCGGCCAATTGAGTCCTGTACTAGCCTGAACTTTTGCTAGTTTTAACTTTAAGGTTCCGTTGTAGCATTCTACTAAACCCACTGACTGTGGATGATTTGCCGCATGGAACTTTTGCTTGATACCAAGACCTGCACAAACTTTTTGCATGACTTGGCCAACAAATTCGCTCCCATTGTCACTCCAGACAATGCGCGGCAAACCAAACCTGGGGAAGAATTCTTTTAGTAAAGCTTTAGCTGTGGATAAGGCTGTGTTGTCTTTTAAAGGGTATGCTTCTATCCATCTTGAAAAGGCGCAAACTACCACCAGAACGTATTTAAGGTTGTTGCATCGCTCCATATGAATATAATCGATCTGCAACACCTCAAATGGATATGTTGGAGGAGCAAAGTGACCCGCTGGAGTTGGGGTTCCCTTTCCCAGGTTGTACATCAAACAAATAATAGAATGTTTCACTACATTGTCTGCGCATTTCGGGATCTCTTCATTTTGCCACACTGGAGCTAGAAGCTTGCATATACCTTTTGCACTTAAGTGGGCTGGACCATGCGCCATAGTAACCACTGGGAGTACATAGGCATCTGGTAACAGCCAACGTTGATGTTCAGATAATTCCACCCAACAACCCATTTCATCCAACATTCCTATACTTTCTTGCCACTTGCTCAACTCTTTCTCTGTAGCCTCTTTCTGAATCGCTCTTACACTTTCCACTGTATCCTCATACATTCCTCTCTCTCTAACCCAATTTGCAGGACCCGCCACATACATTCGACTTGTTGCATCTCTTGCTGTCTTTTTCGCTACTTCATCTGCAGATGCATTTCCTCGACCAACATCATCTGTAATCTTTTTGTGCGCACTACACTTCACAATTGCTATTTGGGTGGGTAAGGCAAGTGATTCAAGAAGATCAGTCACTAACTGACCATGTTGTATTTTGGTGCCATGTGAAGTGAGGAAACCCCTTTCCTTCCAAAGACGCCCAAAATTAAACGCTACACCAAAGGCATACTGACTGTCGGTATACACGTTTACTCTCTTTCCTTTTGACAATACACATGCTCTCGTTAAAGCTATCAATTCTGCTGCTTGAGCTGAATTGTGTCTGATACGTGCAGTTTCCACAACTGTATGTAAAGTAGTTACAGCATAGGCTGAAACTGTATCTCCATTGGGCATTTTAAAACAAGATCCATCTACCCATAGAGTTCCATCCGGATTCTCTAGCGGCGTATCTTTCAGATCAATTCTTCCTTTTGTCTCTTCCTCAGTACGAAAGAAGCAATCATGTTGCTCCTCAACACTTTTCTCATCTGGAAGGGGCAACAGAGTGGCTGGATTTAGGGTATTACATTGTTTGATGTGAACGTGACTAGACAAAAGCGTCAGCTCGTATCCAGTTAGACGAGCACTCGTAAGATGCTGCGTTTTCGTTCTGTTTAGTAAAGTATCCACTGCATGTGGTACCATGACAATGAGAGTATTATCTAGCACCACTCCAGCAGACTGTCGAATAGAAATTGCTGCTGCTGCTTTGAGACAACTAGGCAATGCTTTAGCTACCGGATCTAACGTAGCCGAAAAATAGGCACATGGCCGTTGTTTGTCTCCAAATTGCTGTGTTAAAACTGACAACGCACAACCCTCTCTCTCATGAACATAGAGTGTAAAAGGCTTACTGTAATCAGGGGTGCCTAGTACAGGAGCAGAACACAGAACAGTACGTAAGTCAGTGAAACTCCTTTGACACTCGTCAGTCCAAGGAAGAGGCTGAGGCGTATCTTTCAAAGTGAGTGCCAACAAAGGCTTGGCCAACAGAGAGAAGTTAGGGATCGACTGCCTACAGTAGGAAGTAATACCTAGAAAGGCACGTACCTCCCTTTGTGTGGATGGCACAGACATTTGCGTAATCGTCTGCATTAGTTCTGGTGTTAATCGTCGTCCCTCCTTTGATAGGAGATGACCCAAGTAGGTAACCTCTCGACGGACATATTGTAATTTGGAAGGTGAAACCTTATGATTCAGATTAAACAAATGGCGTAACAATGCAACAGTGAAATTTTTGCAAATATCTTCTGAATCAGCAGCGATTAACAAGTCGTCCATGTACTGAATAAGAGCAGCACCAGACGGCAAATGAAAAGTGTCAAGATGACATTTTAAAGCTTGGCTGTAAATGGAAGGACTTTCACAATAGCCCTGAGGTGCGCGCTTAAACCGGAAGCTTCGGCCTCCAAGAGAGAAGCCAAAAATGTCCCTACTCTCTTCGGCAATGGGAATACTAAAGAAGGCATTCTTTAGATCGATAACAGTGAACCAAGTCGCTGTGGAAGGTATCATTGTCAACAGAGCAGTGATATCTGGGATGACAGGAAATTGTGGTACAACAATTTTGTTTACCTCCCGTAGATCAATCACGAAACGATATACAGGTGGCTGAGAAGGATCGGTGCGTTTAAGAACAGGAAGAATAGGACTATTGCATGTGTTACCTCTCGTTTCTTCAACCACACCCTTCTGAATCAAATCATGAATGATTTCCAAAAGCGCTTTTTCACCTTCAGTGGAAATTCTATACTGCGGAATACGTGGTAATTCAACATTAGGCTTTAGAGTGACAACATAAGGTGGAATTTCGAGACAGCCCACATCATTCGGACCCGTGGCCCAAAGCATTGCTGGAGGAGTAAGCAATTCAGGTGGAAACTGATCTTTGGACAAATACATTGGAGAAGTCAATTTCTGTCCTAAAGTAAGATGTACACCAGAAGGAGAACAATATATCGTAGCACGCATTCTTTTCAATAGGTCCAAACCCAACAGATTCTCACCGCAACCATTCGTCAACAGAAGTGGAGCTTCCAAATCATAAGGGCCAATTGAGATAGGCAGAGGGCAAGAAACCGGATTACGAACAGGGGCGCCAGAAAATCCTACAGAAACATTCGTTAAGCCAGACAAAGGTGCCCCAGGGAGTTTGGAATGAATGATAGAACTTCTCATCGCCCAAGTATCTAGAAGAAATGCCTCTAAAACACCCATTGTAGTGACGTTAACATAAGGACCACTCTGGTCTACTGGAACCGATGCAACTCCCTTACTTTGTCCATGGCTGTCCTAGTTGGCATGAAGACTTTCATTTCCGCTTTCAATATAATGGTCTTCATTGTAATACTGAGTAGACCTAACATTCTGCTGATCGAAGTAGTTCATGGAATTGGGAGAAGGAAGGGCACGCTGTTCTTGAGTCAGCACACCTCGACCTCTACCTCTGTTTGCTGACTGGAGGCCAGCACGACCTCGTGGAGCATATGCTGCAATAAAACCGGACAACTATTCTTAAAATGACCTTCTTCTCTACAATAGGCACATTGATTAGGTCCTAACAAAGGTCGCGGAATATATGGCTCAGGTTTTTGATACAACCTCTGAAACTGCGAAGGCTGTTGAAACTGAGGCTGAACATAGCGAGGAGGATAAGCTTGTTGCAAGCGAACCTTCGTTTTTAATTCTTTTGTCTTTTTCTCTTGCTTTTCTTTCTCTTCTTTATCCCTGTTTTCATAATATTGTGCAGTAGCCAATATCTGGGCAGAAGAAGAAACAGCCCATGAACTTTCAGAATCTTTCAATTTGTGTGACAGCTCAGGAAGCAAATTAAATACGAATTTGTCCACAAATAATCGCTGACCACCCTCTGTAGCCATATCTTGACCACTGTGATCAATAAATGTCTCCTCGAAATGAGTGAAGAAATCAGAGACACTTTCATCTTTCTTTTGTTTGCATGCCGCTAATTTATCCCAATTAACTCTCAATGCAGGCATCATCGTTTTCATTAGTGTAATAATCCTACCAGGGAGTTCTGAAATCAAAGCGTCAGGCTTTGCACCACCCACTTGGTCTCTGTCTGTGGCAGTTATAATGTCCCAAGTAGCACCTAATTCCTGTGCGTGGTTCTCCTTACGAATCTTAGCCCATATTGTCTGTGGGACTACATTTCCCATCAACATATCGATATCAGCTAGGTTCATGATGCAAGCATCAACTGTCTGTGTTAATTCTTTATAATAACCCGCAGGGTTTTTACGAGGATCCAGTAGAGTCTGTTTTAGGGCCAAAACTTCAGATCTCTTCCAGGGGACATGTACCCATATACGCTGAAAATTAGCAGTAATAGCTGGATTAGCACCTGCTCCTGCAACCTCTTCCTTCCATACTGGAGGAACCTCTCTCATGGGGTAATTTTTCAGTGTCAGTTTAACCGACGGATCAGAATCAACGAAAGCCTGAGAGAATAATAAGGATCTATAAGAAATAAGTGTCCTTACAGTTTTCTCAACCTTAGAACCCACAACAAGTCCTTTATCAAAATCAGTCTGAACATTTAACAGACCCGGAGGAACCGAATTTAAATTCACATCCTCCCATTCTTTAATGAGAGTGTCGCACATTGCATTAAAAACATATCTTTGCGTGGGTGCATTCCATTGTGAGAAGGTAAGCATAATATCGAGCACACTATATTGGGGACCCTTTTTGATCCATTTTTGTGCGAGAGATTCCAATCTCTCTCGTTCTTCAGAATCTGGGAACTGACTACGAGATTGTCTTCGAGAAAAAGCCGGAGACACATTTAAAGCTTCAAAGAAAGGAGATGGAATACCAGTGACGGTATCCGTAAGACGCTTACGCACAGACGGAGAATTAGACATAAGAATAGGGGACAAGGTATTAGGCGAACTAATGGAAGGAGAACTGATAATTGCAGGAGGAGCAGAAGGCAAAGGAGATCTAAGATCAGGAGATGAGGGCAAAGAAGTTGAGGCTAGCGGTAAAACCGGCAAGGGCGGTAATACTGGAGGAGGCAAATGTGGAAGAGCCGGAACAGGCAGAAGTACCACTGGCGGCTGAACAGGCTGTAACGGCTGAGGTACATTAGCACTTTGCGCATAGGGCGGAGGCAACCTCAATAAATGGGACATTAGGGGATCTTCTTCTATATCTTTCTTATTATCAGAAGGGGAAACAGGCAACACCGGATAGCATTTATCTATCGCCATGCGATGCTGTCTCTCTGAAATTTTAGTCGCATTATCAATTTCATCGTCCTTAAATTGTTGGGCAGCCTGTATAATTGTCATACCCTGTGCTTTTCTATCTCGTTTTGCTTGCTTAATTTCTTTCTGTTTGGCTTCCTTACGCCAAAGGCGGAAAGAGTCAAACATTGCCGGCCGGGCTATTCTTTTGAATAGAACTGCTTCTAAATTATCTAGCACATCAGGCTCAAAGCTACCATTTTCTGGCCATTTTAGAACACCATCTTTCCTTGTGTATCGGGTCCATGCCTCGTTAAAGGTGATGGGGCCAATACCATGTTCTGAATAGAGCTCATAGGTGGGAGTTCCAACTGAAGGAATCGGACAAGAGTCCTCAAGCCGGGAATCCCTATTACAACCAACGCAACAACATTTTCCAAACTTAGTCAGACCAGGCATCTCGTGATTTCACCTGACTGTTCACAAACTTCAAGGGGGTAAAACTCAGTTTACGCAGCACAAATGCACTTACCCTCGGCTTCGGCTATTGTAATAGTCGAATCTAAGGACCAGAGGTACTAAGGAACAAAGGACAAAAATTGTGGGCGCGACCCACGAAAATACTTAACTAAGGACGTATTCTTACACCAACAGAGGCCCGTCTATCGTCTCGCCTTACCATACATCACCAAAGAAAAGGCCAAGGCAGGGCGGCAGTTAAGGCAGCGGTCGTCAGTAGCCGTCAGGAAGGAGTAACCACGCTGAAAAAGACCTTCGGACCACTTTCGACATACAGGGGTCGCTTAATGTGGCTCGCGAACCCTCCGTAATTTTCTTGCGAGGTTCCTCACGACCTTCGGGCAGAACCGGTACCACTGAAACCACCCCACATTGGGCGCCAGTTGAAGAACCAGAACCTTTTGGGCCTGGCGGCGCAGGGTATGCCTTAATCTTCTGGGTTCTCCTGCTCAGCTACACAGAGACACGGGACACTCTGTTAGGCGTTAGAAGATCAGGTTTATTAGCTGCAGCTAGTACAGTTATCCCAGAAGTACACAAGGTAGGTTCTCAGGAGACTGCCACTTCACTCTGTGGCGCACAATCTTATATACTATATAGGTAACATATACATTAACCAAATATACATCCAGAACACACAAGAAAGAGCCAATAAGGAAAGTTGGAAAACAGGACAGAACCAATAGGAGAGATTTGAAAACAAAAGTGTCAGATGACTCGAAGAAACCTCTCCTCCAACTATGTTTGTCACCCCTCCCTCAAACTAATTCATTAACGGATTCGTAACTAACTTGCAGGTGGCAAGATACGTTTGTGTGTGTTGGAGGACAGTTGCGAAACGAGAGAATGTTAGCAGAGGACAGTGAAGGCCAGACGATAAGATAAAGTCAGAGAAGAATAGTGTGAACCAACAGATAGTTGAGACGGGGATTAGGAAAACAAGACAGGGATTAGTGTACAAGATGGCGGCGGAGCACAAAATGGTGGGTCGATACGATCGCAATCGAAAATCGAAGTTCCTCAGTAGTGCAGTGGTGTTTGTGTAGTGTACTGGACCTGTCCGCTGCGTTCGATACCGTCAACCATGAGGTATTGCTGCGGCGTTTAAAGGGGGTCGGGATTGTGGACCGTGCCTTGGCCCTTTTGGCGTCCTTTTTGGACAATCGTACACAAAATCTACAATGGGCCGGACTACATTCGGCCAATTTTTCCCTACCATGCGGTATCCCACAAGGGTCGGCTTTATCTCCGACCCTTTTCAACATCTATGTCATGGCTTCATGCTGGTGTCCTATGCGGATGATTCACAGTTAGTAATATCAACTGTGGATCACCCTGACCAAGTAGCGGCCAAGTTTCACGCTTGTCTTGTTGACGTGATGAATTGGATGCGCCTGAGCTTTTTGAAAATTAATACTGAAAAGACTGAAGTGATGGAGTTTGGGAAAGGCCCCTCAGTCTGGAACTCTCTCTGGTGGCCTTCGGAGGCCGGGCAATGCCCTCTCCCGGTCACTAAGGTAAGGAACCTGGGTGTGATCTTCGATGATAAACTAGATATGTCTGCCCAGGTCAACAGCCTAACCTCATCATGCTTCTTAATCCTAAAAACCCTGCGGAAAATTCTCCCGTACATTCCTCTGGCGCTCCAGAAGACTGTGATGGCCGCTTTATTCATGTCTAGACTGGACTACTGCAATGCCATGTTTTTAAGGATGGACAAGTTTCAGGTGGGAAAAATCCAGTCCTTGCAGAATGCTGCGGTTCGGGTTATTTTGAACCTGCCCAGGGGTTGTCCCACCTCTGAAGGTAGGAAATCCTTGCACTGGCTTCCGGTCCAACAAAGGATCGAGTTTAAGGCTCTCTGTTTGGTTCACCGGGCCTGTTTTGGGGGTGGCGCAAATGATGGAACTGACAGATTTAGACCCTATTTCCCGCCTCGCGCTTTGCGGTCTGCCAATCTAGGCTTTATCTGTACTTCCAGATTTAAATTTGCAAGATGGGGTGGTCGCGCTTTTGGCACATGTGCAGCAAGACTATGGAATCACCTGCCTGTGGAGATGCGACTGCAACCCAACTATGCCCTTTTCAGAAAAATGTTGAAACATCGCTTATTTCAGGTTCAGTAATAATCCCGCTTCTCCTGCCGATCTTACACACCACAGCGCCAAGACACCTTTGGTATTCGAGCGCTCTACAAGCTTCTTTTATACTTATACTTATACTAGTGTAGGGGGGCGTGCTGAGGTAGTGTTTTAGGGTTTAGGGTAGTGCAGTGGTGTGTGTGTAGTATAGGGGGTCGTATTGGCTGTAGATTTAGGGTTTAGGATAGTGCAGTTGTGTTTGGGTAGTGTAGGTGGTAGTGCTGGGTGTAGGGTTTAAGGGTTTAGGGCACTGCAGTGGTGTTTGGGTAGTGTAGGTGGATCGTGCTGGGGAAGTGTTTTAGTGTTTAGGGCAGTGCAGTGGTGTTTGGGTAGTGTAGTGGGTCATGCTGGGGGTAGTGATTTAGGGCAGTGCAGAGGTGTTTATGTAGTGTAAGGGGTCATGCTGGGGGTAGTGTTTTAGGGTTTAGGGTAGTGCTGAGGTATTTGTGTAGTGTAGTGAGTCATGCTGGGGGTAGTGTATTAGGGTTTAGGGTAGAGCAGTGGTGTTTGTGTAGTGTAGGGGGTGTGCTGAGGTAGTATTTTAGGGTTTAGGGTAGTGCAGTGGTGTTTGTGTAGTATAGGGGGTCGTATTGGCTGTAGATTTAGGGTTTAGGATAGTGCAGTTGTGTTTTTGTACTGTAGGTGGTAGTGCTGGGTGTAGGGTTTCAGGGTTTAGGGCACTGCTGTGGTGTTTGGGTAGTGTAGGTGGATCGTGCTGGGGGAAGTGTTTTAGTGTTTAGGGCAGTGCAGTGGTGTTTGGGTAGTGTAGTGGGTCATGCTGGGGGTAGTGATTTAGGGCAATGCAGAGGTGTTTATGTAGCGTAAGGGGTCATGCTGGGGGTAGTGTTTTAAGGTTTAGGGTAGTGCTGAGGTATTTGTGTAGTGTAGTGAGTCATGCTGGGGGTAGTGTATTAGGGTTTAGGGTAGTGCAGTGGTGTTTGTGTAGTATAGGGGGTCGTGTTTTAGGGTTTAGGGTTGTGCAGTGGTGTTAGGGTACTGTAGGGGGTCGTGCTGGGAGTAGCGTTTTAGGGTTTAGGGTAGTGAAGTGGTGTTTGTGTAGTTTGGTGGGTCGTGCTGGGGTAGATTTAGGGTTTCGGGTAGTGCAGTGTAGTTTTTGTAGTGTAGGGGGTCATGTTTTAGGATTTAGGGTAGTGCCGTGGTGTTTGTGTAGTGTAGGGGGTCGTGCCGGAGGTATTGTTTTAGCATTTAGTGTAGTGTAGTGGTGTTTGGGTAGTGTAGGGGTCATGCTGGCGATGGATTTAGGGTTTAGGGTAGTGCAGTGGTGTTTGTGTAGTGTAGGGGGTCGCACTGGGGGTAGTGTTTTTTGGGTTTAGGGTAGTGCAATGGTGTTTGTGTAGTGTAGGGGGTCTTGCTGGGGGTAGTGTTTTAGGGTTTAGGGTAGTGCAGTGGTGTTTGTGTAGTGTAGGGGTCATGTTGATGTTAGTGTTTTAGGGTTTAGGGTAGAGCAGTGGGGTTTGGGTAGTACAGGTTAGTGTTTTAGGGTTTAGGGTAGTGTAGTGGTGTTTGTGTAGTGTAGGGGGTCGTGCCGGGGGTATTGTTTTAGCGTTTAGTGTAGTGCAGTGGTGTTTGGGTAGTGTAGGGGTCATGCTTATGGTAGATTTAGGGTTTAGGGTAGTGCAGTGGTGTTTGTGTAGTGTAGGGGGTCGCACTGGGGGTAGTGTTTTTGGGTTTAGGGTAGTGCAGTGGTGTTTGTGTAGTGTAGGGGGTCATGCTGGGGGTAGTCTTTTAGGGTTTAGTGTAGTGCAGGTGTGTTTGTGAAGTGTAGGGGGTTATGCTTAGGGTCGTGTTTTAGGGTTAAGGGTAATCCAGTGGTGTTTGGGTAGTGTAGGGGTAGTGTTTTAGGGTTTAGGGTAGTGTAGTGGTGTTTGTGTAGTGTAGGGGTCATGCTGTGGGTAGTTTTTTAGGGTTTAGGGTAGTGCAGTTGTGTTTGTGTAGAGTAGGGGGTCATGTTTAGTATTTTAGGGTTTCGGGTAGTGCAGTGGTGTTTGTGTAGTGTAGGTGGTCATGCTGGGGGTAGCGTGTTAGGGTTTAGTGTAGTGCAGTGGTGTTTGTGTAGTGTAGGGGGTCATGTTGTGGGTAGTGTTTTAGGGTTTAGGGTAGTGCAGTAGTGTTTGTGCAGTATACTGGGTCATGTTTTAGGGTATAGGTTAGTGCTGTGGTGTTTGGGTAGTGTCGGGGGTCATGCTGGGGTTAGTGTCTTAGGGTTTAGGGTAGTGCAGTGGTGTTTTGCTAGTGTAGGGGGTCGTGCTGGGGGTAGTGTTTTAAGGTTTAGGGTAGTGCAGTGGTGTTTGTGCAGTATAGGGGGTCGTATTGGCTGTAGATTTAGGGTTTAGGATAGTGCAGTTGTGTTTGGTTAGTGTAGGTGGTAGTGCTGTGTGTAGGGTTTAAGGGTTTAGGGCACTGCAGTGGTGTTTGGGTTGTGTAAGTGGATCGTGCTGGGGGAAGTGTTTTAGTGTTTAGGGCAGTGCAGTGGTGTTTGGGTAGTGTAGTGGGTCATGCTGGGGGTAGTGATTTAGGGCAGTGCAGAGGTGTTTATGTAGTGTAAGGGGTCATGCGGGGGGTAGTGTTTTAGGGTTTAGGGTAGTGCTGAGGTATTTGTGTAGTGTAGTGAGTCATGCTGGGGGTAGTGTATTAGGGTTTAGGATAGTGCAGTGGTGTTTGTGTAGTATAGGGGGTCGTGTTTTAGGGTTTAGGGTTGTGCAGTGGTGTTTGGGTACTGTAGGGGGTCGTGCTGGGAGTAGCGTTTTAGGGTTTAGGGTAGTGAAGTGGTGTTTGTGTAGTTTGGTGGGTCGTGCTGGGGTAGATTTAGGGTTTCGGGTAGTGCAGTGTAGTTTTTGTAGTGTAGGGGGTCATGTTTTAGGATTTAGGGTAGTGCCGTGGTGTTTGTGTAGTGTAGGGGGTCGTGCCGGAGGTATTGTTTTAGCATTTAGTGTAGTGTAGTGGTGTTTGGGTAGTGTAGGGGTCATGCTGGTGATGGATTTAGGGTTTAGGGTAGTGCAGTGGTGTTTGTGTAGTGTAGGGGGTCGCACTGGGGGTAGTGTTTTTTGGGTTTAGGGTAGTGCAATGGTGTTTGTGTAGTGTAGGGGGTCTTGCTGGGGGTAGTGTTTTAGGGTTTAGGGTAGTGCAGTGGTGTTTGTGTAGTGTAGGGGTCATGTTGATGTTAGTGTTTTAGGGTTTAGGGTAGAGCAGTGGGGTTTGGGTAGTGCAGGGTAGTGTTTTAGGGTTTAGGGTAGTGTAGTGGTGTTTGTGTAGTGTAGGGGGTCGTGCCGGGGGTATTGTTTTAGCGTTTAGTGTAGTGCAGTGGTGTTTGGGTAGTGTAGGGGTCATGCTTATGGTAGATTTAGGGTTTAGGGTAGTGCAGTGGTGTTTGTGTAGTGTAGGGGGTCGCACTGGGGGTTGTGTTTTTGGGTTTAGGGTAGTGCAGTGGTGTTTGTGTAGTGTAGGGGGTCATGCTGGGGGTAGTCCTTTAGGGTTTAGTGTAGTGCAGGTGTGTTTGTGAAGTGTAGGGGGTTATGCTTAGGGTCGTGTTTTAGGGTTAAGGGTAATCCAGTGGTGTTTGGGTAGTGTAGGGGTAGTGTTTTAGGGTTTAGGGTAGTGTAGTGGTGTTTGTGTAGTGTAGGGGTCATGCTGTGGGTAGTTTTTTAGGGTTTAGGGTAGTGCAGTTGTGTTTGTGTAGAGTAGGGGGTCATGTTTAGTATTTTAGGGTTTCGGGTAGTACAGTGGTGTTTGTGTAGTGTAGGTGGTCATGCTGGGGGTAGCGTGTTAGGGTTTAGTGTAGTGCAGTGGTGTTTGTGTAGTGTAGGGGGTCATGTTGTGGGTAGTGTTTTAGGGTTTAGGGTAGTGCAGTAGTGTTTGTGCAGTATACTGGGTCATGTTTTAGGGTATAGGTTAGTGCTGTGGTGTTTGGGTAGTGTCGGGGGTCATGCTGGGGTTAGTGTCTTAGGGTTTAGGGTAGTGCAGTGGTGTTTTGCTAGTGTAGGGGGTCGTGCTGGGGGTAGTGTTTTAAGGTTTAGGGTAGTGCAGTGGTGTTTGTGCAGTATAGGGGGTCGTATTGGCTGTAGATTTAGGGTTTAGGATAGTGCAGTTGTGTTTGGTTAGTGTAGGTGGTAGTGCTGTGTGTAGGGTTTAAGGGTTTAGGGCACTGCAGTGGTGTTTGGGTTGTGTAAGTGGATCGTGCTGGGGGAAGTGTTTTAGTGTTTAGGGCAGTGCAGTGGTGTTTGGGTAGTGTAGTGGGTCATGCTGGGGGTAGTGATTTAGGGCAGTGCAGAGGTGTTTATGTAGTGTAAGGGGTCATGCGGGGGGTAGTGTTTTAGGGTTTAGGGTAGTGCTGAGGTATTTGTGTAGTGTAGTGAGTCATGCTGGGGGTAGTGTATTAGGGTTTAGGATAGTGCAGTGGTGTTTGTGTAGTATAGGGGGTCGTGTTTTAGGGTTTAGGGTTGTGCAGTGGTGTTTGGGTACTGTAGGGGGTCGTGCTGGGAGTAGCGTTTTAGGGTTTAGGGTAGTGAAGTGGTGTTTGTGTAGTTTGGTGGGTCGTGCTGGGGTAGATTTAGGGTTTCGGGTAGTGCAGTGTAGTTTGTGTAGTGTAGGGGGTCATGTTTTAGGATTTAGGGTAATGCCGTGGTGTTTGTGTAGTGTAGGGGGTCGTGCCGGAGGTATTGTTTTAGCGTTTAGTGTAGTGTAGTGGTGTTTGGGTAGTGTAGGGGTCATGCTGGTGGTAGATTTAGGGTTTAGGGTAGTGCAGTGGTGTTTGTGTAGTGTAGGAGGTCGCACTGGGGGTAGTGTTTTTTGGGTTTAGGGTAGTGCAATGGTGTTTGTGTAGTGTAGGGGGTCTTGCTGGGGGTAGTGTTTTAGGGTTTAGGGTAGTGCAGTGGTGTTTGGGTAGTGTAGGGGTCATGCTGATGGTAGATTTAGGGTTTAGGGTAGTGCAGTGGCGTTTGTGTAGTGTAGGGGGTCGCACTGGGGGTAGTGTTTTCAGGTTTAGGGTAGTGCAGTGGTGTTTGTGTAGTGTAGGGGGTCATGCTGGGGGTAGTGTTTTAGGGTTTAGTGTAGTGCAGGTGTGTTTGTGAAGTGTAGGGGGTTATGCTTAGGGTCGTGTTTTAGGGTTTAGGGTAGTGCAGTGGTGTTTGGGTACTGTTGGGGGTAGTGCTTGGGTGGTGTTTTAGCGTTAAGGGTAGTGCAGTGGTGTTTGGGTAGTGTAGGGGTAGTGTTTTAGGGTTTAGGGTAGTGTAGTGGTGTTTGTGTAGTGTAGGGGTCCTGCTGTGGGTAGTTTTTTAGGGTTTAGGGTAGTGCAGTGGTGTTTGTGTAGTGTAGGGGGTCGTGTCGGGGGTATTGTTTTAGCGTTTAGTGTAGTGTAGTGGTGTTTGGGTAGTGTAGGGGTCATGCTGGTGGTAGATTTAGGGTTTAGGGTAGTGCAGTGGTGTTTGTGTAGTGTAGGGGGTCGCACTAGGGGTAGTGTTTTTTGGGTTTAGGGTAGTGCAATGGTGTTTGTGTAGTGTAGGGGGTCTTGCTGGGGTAGTGTTTTAGGGTTTAGGGTAGTGCAGTGGTGTTTGTGTAGTGTAGGGGTCATGTTGGTGTTAGTGTTTTAGGGTTTAGGGTAGAGCAGTGGTGTTTGGGTAGTGTAGGGTAGTGTTTTAGGGTTTAGGGCAGTGTAGTGGTGTTTGTGTATTGTAGGGGGTTGTGCCGGGGGTATTGTTTTAGCGTTTAGTGTAGTGCAGTGGTGTTTGGGTAGTGTAGGGGTCATGCTGATGGTAGATTTAGGGTTTAGGGTAATGCAGTGGTGTTTGTGTAGTGTAGGGGGTCGCACTGGGGGTAGTGTTTTCGGGTTTAGGGTAGTGCAGTGGTGTTTGTGTAGTGTAGGTGGTCATGCTGGGGGTAGTGTTTTAGGGTTTAGGGTAGTGCAGGTGTGTTTGTGAAGTGTAGGGGGTTATGCTTAGGGTCGTGTTTTAGGGTTTAGGGTAGTGCAGTGGTGTTTGTTTAGTGTAGGGGGTCATGCTGGGGGTAGTTTTAGGGTTTAGGGTAATGCAGTACTGTGTGGGTAGTGTTGGGGGTCATGCTGCAGGTAGTGTTTTAGTGTTTAGGGCAGTGCAGTGGTGTTTGTGTAGTGTGGGGGTCATGCTGGGGGTAGTGGTTTAGGGTTTTGGGCAGTGCAGTGGTGTTTGGGTAGTGTAGGGGGTCATGCTGGGAGTAGTGTTTTAGGGTTTAGGGTAGAGCAGTGGTGTTTGCGTAGTGTAGGGGTCATGCTGGGGGTAGTGTTTTAGGGTTTAGGGTAGTGCAGTAGTGTAGGGGATCGTGCTGGGGGTTGTTTTTAGGGTTTAGGGTAGTGCAGTGGTATTTGTGTAGTATAGAGGGTCATGCTGGGTGTAGTTTTTTAGGGTTTAGGGTAGTGCAGTGGTGTTTGGGTAGTGTAGGGGTCATGCTGGTGGTAGATTTAGGGTTTAGGGTAGTGCAGTGGTGTTTGTGTAGTGTAGGGGGTCGCACTGGGGGGTAGTGTTTTTTGGGATTAGGGTAGTGCAATGGTGTTTGTGTAGTGTAAGGGGTCTTGCTGGGGGTAGTGTTTTAGGGTTTAGGGTAGTGCAGTGGTGTTTGGGTAGTGTAGGGGGTCGCACTGGGGCTAGTGTTTTTTGGGTTTAGGGTAGTGCAGTGGTGTTTGGGTAGTGTAGGGGTAATGTTTTAGGGTTTAGGGTAGTGTAGTGGTGTTTGTGTGGGGTGTAGGGGTCCTGCTGTGGGTAGTTTTTTAGGGTTTAGGGTAGTGCAGTGGTGTTTGTGTAGTGTAGAGTAGGGTGTCATGTTTAGTATTTTAGGGTTTCGGGTAGTGTAGTGGTGTTTGTGTAATGTATGTGGTCATGCTGGGGGTAGCGTGTTAGGGTTTAGGGTAGTGCAGTAGTGTTTGTGTAGTATAGTGGGTCATGTTTTAGGGTATAGGGTATTGCAGTGGTGTTTGGGTAGTGTCGGGGTCATGCAGGGGTTAATATCTTAGGGTTTAGGGTAGTGCAGTGGTGTTTTGCTAGCGTAGGGGGTCGTGCTGGGGGTAGTGTTTTAAGGTTTAGGGTAGTGCAGTGGTGTTTGTGCAGTATAGGGGGTCGTATTGGCTGTAGATGTAGGGTTTAGGATAGTGCAGTTGTGTTTGGGTAATGTAGTGGGTCATGCTGGGGGTAGTGATTTAGGGCAGTGCAGAGGTGTTTATGTATTGTAAGGGGTCATGCTGGGGGTAGTGTTTTAGGGTTTAGGGTAGTGCTGAGGTATTTGTGTAGTGTAGTGAGTCATGCTGGGGGTAGTGTATTAGGGTTTAGGATAGTGCAGTGGTGTTTGTGTAGTATAGGGGGTCGTGTTTTAGGGTTTAGGGTTGTGCAGTGGTGTTTGGGTACTGTAGGGGGTCGTGCTGGGAGTAGTGTTTTAGGGTTTAGGTTAGTGAAGTGGTGTTTGTGTAGTTTGGTGGGTCGTGCTGGGGTAGATTTAGGGTTTCGGGTAGTGCAGTGTAGTTTGTGTAGTGTAGTGAAGTACTGGGAATTTTAAACCCAGCGGTGCAGGGGAACACACCCTATGACTTCGGGTTCTTCCTGTTTCAGACCTACAGAAACACAGAGTCTTCTGGGTGAAGTCAAAGATCAGTTTATTGGCTGCAGACCAATTACAGGTATCCTAGAAGTACAACAGCGTGTATGTTCTCAGGAGACTGCTAAAAATCACAGAAACGGGCTTCTCCTTAAATATAAAATATCATGCTTCAGGCACACATTCCTTGGTTTACGATATGGCCATATACATGTATACATTTCAAACAAAAAGGCAGAGTCATGATGACCATCCCGCATTCCAGTCAAGCCAGCCCACAATTATTTACCCAGCAAGGCTCAGATCCCACATCAGATATCAGCAGACCCCAATAAACACGGGCACCTCCTGTTGGTAAAACAAGCCATAAAGCAGGAAGAGTCAGGTGTGAAAGAGATTAGCTGGAGGCTCGTGTTTAATGTAAAGGCTTTATGGTGTGTCAAGCGCTGATGCTAATCACAGGTGGCCAGAGGACGGGGAGCTCGTGAGACCGGACTGACCTGGGGCAGCGGAGCCAAGCTGCCCAGGTCACAGAGAAGTCAAAGAAAGCACATGTGCTCTAAAAGGCCCGTATTTGCTTCATGATATGTAGCCTATGTGAGGGCAACCATAAGATGGCCACCGCTCTAAGATGGAACCCACGGAGTCAATGTATAATAACGTATACATAGTGCATTCATAGCTAAAACGTTACACCAAGCACTTGTACATACCGCATTGACCATTCGCGGTTCGCTAATACCGGGATAGACAGGGGTAGGGCCCTGCCTCCTACGCGGTCCCAGATTGCAAAGTACGACAGACCCTCCTTTTGCCCTTACATAGGCAATAACTATACTCATTTCAATCCGAGTCTAGGTCAATATTCACGAAGTCATGGAGATGTTGCTGTAGCATCATCCTATTACTTAGCTCGTCCCTCGATACAGGTTTCCTTACACATAATGTAGCACAGAGGCCACATATCGCAGGAGCACACTGTATGCACAGACAGAACAGGAAAAGGATGGCTAAGATCATTCCAATGACCATCAGAACTTTCCAACCCCAGGCAGATATCAGTTCCCAGAACCACCCCACCAGTGACCAATCTCCTTTATCCACGTGTATGGACTCAGATATTTTATGCAGTTTGGAGATGGCTTGATAAACTGTTGGAGCGTTGTCTGGTATGAAAATGCAACAACTAGATTGGATAAACTTACATACCCCACCGCGGTCTGCAAGTATAACGTCTAGAACCATGCGGTTCTGCAAAGTCATGAGGCGATCCGCTTGGAGCTCAGCTGTCAAATTACCAAGGGCACCAGCCGTAACATTAACAGTGGATTCAACCACACGAGTCAGTTGTCTCAGGTTCCTACTATTGACCATAGGTCCCCAAAACGGCAGGAAACCCAAAAAGAAGTCTCCCGCTTCCTGACCGGCAGTATCCTCCTTACTAATCACGCCTCTCACAACTCTGGTCTTGTGATAGTCAGAGGCAGCAGTAAATGTTGGCGGTAGCAAATTTGCAATATAACATGTGCCCGAGAAATCAGGGGGCAACCATGTATATGCTCGGTCATTGCAGATAAAATATGTGCCCTTGGCAGCCAAAAACGCTGGGGAAAACTGTGACGGAAAGGTGTACGTTTCAGTACAGTCACTTCTCCCCAGTTGAGCTCTTGGATTCTGACCATTACCTTGTAAACAGAACCGACCTATGTGGGGTACAACCCAGATTGGGGATGAGATTTTTCACTGTCTTTTACCCAGACTAATACTATACCCCGTCGCGTTCCACCCTACATAAGCTCTCAATTCTTCTTTGGGAATAGATGAGTATGCATCGATATCTCTGCTCATATCGGCAACTCCTTTCATTAAAGCTTTATTATTTGTACTAGGTCTGATGGAACGCGGTTGTCGCGGGGACTACGCATCTAGAGCAAAGAGAAACATGGTTTGGAATGCCCATGACGATCCATTGTAACTAAACGGCAGCACTAGATAAGGAATACCCTTATTAATGGTATGTGGCATTAAACCACACACCCAGCAATTGGTTGTATTCATGACTAGTTGGTGCTGGTGCCGGAGCTGAATAAACGAGTTGTTTACAAACTCAGACCGTCTAGCTTGTTCATGTTCAGGCAGAGGGTGAAAAGAGTGTGAGGAGATAGTAGGAGGAGGTATAGGCTGTACAGTGGTTGCAATGGGCTCTTGAGAGGAGAAGAATACAAATCCTACAGTAAACACTACCATACTACATAATACAAACAGGCATAAAAATACAAAACGTTTGCTCTTCATTATTTTACACATTCTTGCTTTAAAGTTCATTTCCTCAGCGGGTCTCTCCATCTTGAAAAACTCCATCCTCTAATCGTGCCGCTCGCGGCGGGTGAGTATCTTCTGCTAAGGAGTACGCCTGTCAGTCCAGGGAACGCCCTAGACCAACCAGAACCGTTGACCTAACGTCTTCGGCCTGTACCCCAAAGTCTTGGCACCGCGACCCTGCGGCTGAACCCGGATGGTGGTTCGAAAAACAAAAATCAAGAAAGTCCTTCAGATGGGAGAGCTCTGGTTATCAAAAAATAAAAAGGTAAAAGAAAAAGAATATTTATTTGTCCATAGGTCTTGGTCTTAGATTATAGTGGAGACGGCCAGGTACTGTTTGATCTTGAAACAAGAGTTCAGGCTCTGTGGTGTCCAATCGAATTGACGGTGGCACAGCTTCTTGCAAAATATCGTCACTCTGTTGTGCTGAAGTTGTGCCTTTTATGCGTGCATCACTAAACGGCACAAAACGAGGTACAGTGTCTGTTTCAGAGTCTGCGATACCCTCCTGGACCCACTGGTCATACGGCAGAGGCAAAGGTATCCTTTTAACATGGGCGCCGTGGATCCAGTTCTTCTTCCCCTTTACTCGAACAGCTGATCTTGTAGACAGAAGTACGAGATGAGGGCCGATCCACCGAGGCTCATCGTTGCTTTTGCGCTGGAAATTTTTCACCAGAACCCACGTGCCAGGGTCGATAGGGTGCCCTGGAGCCTCAGAGGCCTGGGGAAGAGTATCGTGCACCTGTTGGTGTAAAACACGCAATTTAGCCGTCAATTCATACAAGTAATCAAGCAGTACTGGATGTTCGATTTCGCTGAATTTCGCCGGTCTTGGCACACCCCATACATTGGCCGGGCGGCCAAAAACGACCTCGTAGGGACAAAGTCCCACTCATGAGTGTACGGTCATTTTGGTGGACAGGAGTGCTAGAGGCAGAGCGTCAGGCCATTTAAGACCTGAGCTCTCCTGTATTTTGGCCAGCTTGAGTTTTAGAGCGCCATTGTAGCGCTCTACTAATCCAGCTGATTGGGGGTGATTTGCAGCGTGGAACTTTTGCTATATACCTAGTCCCTCACACACATTCTTCATCACTTTACCCACAAACTCACTCCCATTATCACTCCACACCATTCTTGGCATTCCAAACCTAGGGAAAAATTCCTTCACAAGGGCTTTGGCTGTGGATAGAGCAGTGTTGTCCTTTAGGGGATAGGCTTCTATC
Organism: Triturus cristatus; assembly: GCF_964204655.1. NCBI lineage: Eukaryota > Metazoa > Chordata > Amphibia > Caudata > Salamandridae > Triturus > Triturus cristatus. The sequence goes on along the minus strand of NC_140590.1, from coordinate 2,341,092 downwards.
CATTTTGAAAAAGCGCAAACAACCACCAATACATATTTCAGGTTGTTGCACCTTTCCATGTGGATAAAATCTAGCTGCAAAACTTCAAATGGATATGATGGAGGCGCAAAAGGACCAGCTGGAGTTGGGGTTCCCCTACCAGGGTTGTACTTCAAGCATACCATACAATTCTTGACCACATTCTCTGCACACATGGGAATTCCAGCATTCTGCCATACTGGAGCCAACAACTTACAGATTCCTTTCATACTGATATGTGCCATTCCATGTGCCATAGTAACCACTGGAAGCACATATGCATCAGGTAACAACCATCGCCTATGTTCTGACAGATCAATCCAACAACCATTCTCATCCAACTTACCCGTACTTTCTCTCCACTTGCTCAATTCTTTCTCTTGAAGGGACTTTAAGGGACTTTACACTTTCTATTGTGTTTTCACACATTCCAACATCACCAACCCATCTTGCAGGGCCTGCAACATACATTCGAGTCTTTACATCTTTTGCTGTTTCTTTCGCGACTTCATCAGCAAACGCGTTACCACGACCAACATCATCAGTGATTTTCTTGTGCGCACTGCATTTCATAATCGCAACTTGCAACGGTAGGGTCAGTGACTCAAGGAGATCATTCACCAACTTGCCATTCTAAATCTTAGCTCCATGCGAAGTCAGGAACCCACGTTCTTTCCACAATCGCCCAAAACTATGAGCCACGCCAAAGGCGTACTGGCTATCCGTATATATGTTCACTCTCATTCCTTCAGACAGTACGCATGCTGTTGTAAGGGCAATCAATTCTGCTGCTTGAGCCGAATTTTGTGGCACACGCGCAGTTTCCACAATCGTGTGCAAAGTCGTGATAGCATATGCAGCAGTCGTATCACCATTTGGAAGCTTAAAACACGAACCATCCACCCATAAAGTACCATCACACTCAGTCAGGGGAGTATCTTTAAGATCTACTTTCCCTTTCGTCTCTTCTTCTGTTCTGAACAGACAATCATGTTGCTCAATCTCATCTAGGTCTGCTGGAACTGGTAATAGTGTAGCTGGATTCAACGTGTTGCATCTCTTTATGTGTATATGGTTTGCTAACAGTGTCAGCTCATATCCAGATAAGCGCGCACTAGTTAAGTGCTGTGTCTTGGTCCTGTTTAACAATGTGTCCACAGCATGTGGAACCATAACAATCAATGTATTATCCATTACTAGGCCAGCAGACTGTCGAATAGACATAGCTGCTGCAGCTGTAGCTCTCAGACAACTTGGCAATGCCCTCGCTACCGGGTCCAAGGTTGACGAAAAATACGCGCATGGACGCGGTCTGTCGCCAAAAGGCTGTGTTAACACTGATAATGCGCAACCATCTTTCTCATGAACATACAATGTAAAAGGCTTGCTGTAGTCAGGAGTACCCAACACAGGTGCTGAACACAATGCATTACGCAATTCCAAAAAACTTTTCTGACACTCTTCAGACCATGGGATAGGATTCGGTGTGCCCTTGCATGTTAATGCTAACAGTATGAAGTAATGCCCAAGAAAGCACGCACTTCTCTCTGCGTTCTTGCCACACTCAACTGTGCGATGGCTTGGATTCTTTCTGGGGCAGCTTCCTTCCCTCCTTCGATAAGAGATGACCTAAGTAGGTCACTTCTTGTCGACAATATTCCAGCTTTGAGAGAGACACTTTGTGATGGAAGGCAGACAAATGACGCAACAATGACAAGGTAGCGTTTTTGCAAATCTTTTCAGTATCCGCGGCGATTAGTAAATCGTCAACATACTGAATAAGGATAGCGCCACTGGGTAAAACCAGTGCATCAAGCTGCGCTTTTAAAGCCTGACTGTATATTGATGGACTCTCACAGTCACCCTGGGGAGCGCGTTTAAAGCGGAAGCTGCGACCTCCTAAACTGAAGCCAAAAATGTCTCTGCTTTCCTCTGCAATTGGGATGCTAAAGAAAGCATTCTTTAAATCGATCACTGAGAACCATGCAGCGGAGGCTGGAATCATGGTTAATGTTAGACCTGGCACCATTGGCGTGGGTCACCCTTCCATTTTTGTCTGTGCCTCAATGTGTTTTTGTGTTGGTGTTAGCTGCTCAGGGCACTGTGCCACTGCCATCCAGTGCCACAGTGCAAGTGCTCCCTATGGTAAAATGTATTATGTGAATTGACTTCCACGTTTGGTTTATTTGGTTTACTATCAGTCCCTAGTAGAGTGCACCAGGGGTGCCAAGGGCTTGTATATCCAAATGCTGCTAGTGGGCTTGCAGCACTGGTTGTGCCACCCACCGAAGCAGCGGGGTAAAATGTGTCTAGGGTCTGCCACTGCAGAACCTGCGCGCGGTCTGGTACCGTCGCGCTGACTGAGCAAGTGTCCCCACTTACCAGTCTCTAAACCTTCCCTTAACTACATGTTAGTCACCCCTCTGGTAGGCCTAAGCGCAGGGTGCATTGTAGGTATAAGGTAGGACATGCCCTGATGTGTGTGGCATGTCTTAGTAGTGAATTACAGTCATTTTCGTTTTTCACTATTGAAGGCTACCTGCTCTCCATAGGCCAGAATGGGCTGCTGGGATCGCTACACGCTGTGACCCCAGTGGACTCAGAGAGCATGGTAGAAAGTCATGTTTAGTATGCCTAAACTCGGGATAATAAAGTACATCTTTTAGTAAAGGTTATTTTAATGTCCTGGGTTTGCAAATGCTACTTTTAGAAAGTTAGCCTTTGCGTGCCTAACCATCTCAGTCCGCCTCTGCTGTGTGTGTGTGTTCGGCCTAGCAACAGTACAGGAGCAGGGCTGGGGGATTCCAGGAGACAGGTTGGCTGCCAGGTGGTGGGTAGAGAGATTACACCAGGATGGGTGGGAGGAGTGCACCCTGACTCTTGAATAGACCTGTGCTCTGCCACCACAAAGCCGGCGCCGCCCCCTGTGGAGCGGCTGATGTCTCTGCCCTGCTGCTGAAAGGAACAAGCCGAGTCACCACAACAGAGTGCTCTGGACTGAGCCAGGCCCAGGCCCCCTGGCACTAAAGAACAAAAGAATCCCTGTATAAAAGTAGGAGCCTGGCTCCTAAGAAATCAGATCCAGATTGAATCACGAAGGAACTCTGCCTGACTAGAAGGACCTGGAAGAAGCTGAAGGAGGAGTAACTTTCCCTGACCTGAGGGACTGGCCTGCAGTAGGTGCCTTGCTAAGGAAGGAGAGGAAAAAGACTGAAAGAGACTTTTGCACTTTGTTCTTCAACTATCTCCAAGGGCTTGGAAGAAGAGCTTGCCCCCTGAACTGAACCCCAGGACCAGTGGGTTCACCGTGTCTCCGCTCGTCTGAGAATTCGAGCCGTGTGCTTTCTCCCGCCGGAGTGCCCTGCGCACCTTCGCATCCCTCCTAGGGCCGTGACACCCAGAAGCCTGCCGCCTCCACTCGCCGAGAGCCCCGCTCTACCTGAGTCGCTCTGGACCCATCGAGTCTGGCCGTCCCGCTTCCCTGTCACCTGCCTGCTACTGGAGCGCGCTTGGTGCCCTTTCGCCCTCCCGCCGGATTTCTAGTGGGGAAGTGAAATCCAGCCTCGGACGGCCGCCCGTACGTCGTAACGTATCCGGCCGCCCCGCTTCACCTCCCAGCCTGAGTCTGACCGTGCCGCCCTCCGCAGTGACCTCCCGCACAGTCCGTGTCGGAGGCCCTGGGCCGCACCTGTCTACCGAGAGCCGCCCGCTGAATTCTTGATCCGGAAGACCCACGAGGTGCAGAACCTGCATCTCTCCTGAAGACTCGTCAAAGCACATCGCACGTTCCCAGGTACAGTGAACTCTCTATCGGACTCGGGGTCCGCAACGTTCTGATTTCCCCGTATCACTGTACCCTGGGTGCCCTGCGCATCATCGTGACTGGACCGACCCAACCGAGCCCTGTGAAGCGCTCGTGATCGAATAAGTTACCAAAGACTAGAACAGTGCCTAATTATCATCTTGTGGCTTCCATTTCGCAACCGTTATTTATGGTCTTGTACATGCCTGCGTAACAAAGAATCTTTTATATAAAGCATCCGCATTTTTGATACAACTTACGCCTGGTGTTCATTTGTGGGGGACCGTTGTGATTTACTGTGTGTGATCATAAATGCTTAACTGACTAGCGCCCTGAAGTTTAGCCCTGACTGCTCGCGCCACACTACCTATAGGGTGAGCAGGGGTTGTTCTGACGGGGTAACTCTCTCGCCCTGAATAGAAGAAGGGACCGCTGTTTGTCACAAGTACCTACCTGTGCCAACCAGAGGTTCCCCATTCTAACATTGGTGGCAGCGGCGGGATTTCGAATTTGCATTTATGATTTACATACAGTGAATTATTGATCACCACGTAGAGCAGACCTATAACGCAGCCACAGATTGATTGACAGTTGTTGCTAAAGAAGAATCTCCACCTTAAGGAACCATGCCTAGCTCAGTCAACGGAGGCGGAGCGCCCTCTGTATTCTCTGGAGTGGATGACATCGATTGGGAGCCCGAGGCACTGATGAAGCACACCAATGATGTCCTGAAAGGATATCTCTCCAAATACAGAATCAAGCAGAGTGGACTTGGCAACAAGGATCAGTACGTAAAGGCGCTGAGGGCCTGGTACGAGTCAAAGTTCCCAGAGAATGCACCGGAGGGGATACCCCCAGAAGGTGTTTTTGAGCCTAGCAGAGGCCTGTCGCCCGAGGAGATGGCCGACAGGAGTGCTGCCCGAGCACACGAGGTGGAGATGGCAAAACTGCGAATGGAGATGGAAAGGCAAAAACTGGCCATGGAGCATGAGGTAAAAATGAGGGAGTTGGATCTCAAGGCCAGGAGTTTAGACAACTCACCCTCTGGTGGCAGCAATTCGACAGAGTCAAGGGTGCACATTCCTAAAGATGTAGTCAAAGAATATTATAAGCAGGATGATATTGGGCAGTGGTTTAGGGCCTATGAAGTAGCCATGTCCTCCCACCGGGTCCCTGAGAAGGATTGGGGAGCGGGGTTGTGGGGAAGGTTCCTAAGTGAGGGGCGGGACACACTGCTAGACCTCCCCTCTGATGTCCACACATCCTATCCACACATGAAGGAGGCTCTTATGACAAGGTATGGGTTAACTCCTGAATTGTACAGACAGAGATTTAGGGATTGCACCAAGAAACCTGGTACCACTTATGTAGAATATGTGACCTTTTTTTGCAGAGCGCTGGATGGTTGGGTGAAGGGTAGCAAAGTGAATGATTACCAAGGGCTGTTTGATTTAATTGCATGGGAGCACTTGTCGGATAATTGTTTTCCTGAGCTACGCCAACACCTGATCGATAGCAAGCTGTCCAACCCGAGGAAGCTTGCTGAGGAGGCGGACCGCTGGATCAGCACCAGGGTCCACAAGGGTCCCGTGGGAGGCCCCGCCAAGGGTGTTCAGGGTCCCCAGCAGAAGAGTGGGGGGGACAAGGGTAAACAGAGGGAGTTCTACAGAGGGCCCCAAAGTAATTCCCAAGGGAACCAAGGGAAAGGTTCTCAGCCACCCCCACCCCCGAAGCAGACCGGGGCCCCGACAGGTAACCCTGTTCAAAGAGGGCCCCTCCGATGTTACAAGTGTAACAACCTGGGGCACATTTCCGTGGATCCCAAGTGCCCCCTGTATGGTAAACCAGCACCCTCTGGTGCTCCACCCCCCAAGCAGGTGAATAGTGTAGCCTTGGGGAGGGAGATAGATGTCCAAGGGGCGGGGGATCCCGTACAGATGACCCTAGTCTCATTAGGAGACAGTGAGATGGTCGCTGAGGCCCAGCTGCCCCCCAATACTCAAAAGTATGGGCAGTGGGTGACCATAAATGGCAAGAGGGTGGGGGCTCTTAGAGATACAGGAGCCAGTGTGACTGCTGTCAAGCAGCACCTGGTATCTCAAGAGCAGGTTGTCCCGCACGCATTCTGCCGTGTTGTCAACGCTGACAACACAGAGAGTCAGTGTCCGATGGCTCAGGTTCCCTTTGAGTGGGGGGGGGTCTCTGGTACTCTGCAAGTGGCTGTGAGAGAGGCCATGCCTGTTGATTGTCTCCTTGGTAACGATTTGGAGAGCTCCCCTTGGGAAAAGGTGGAGAAGACAACTCACCTGCGGATGGTGGGCTTGCCTGATCGGGCGTGCGTGACCACCCGGTCGATGGCAGCCGGTAGGGGTGTCGAAGGAACCCTGGAGCCTGAGGGAGAGGCCCAGGAACCGGCCTTAGAGAGAGGGCAAGGGAGGCACGGGAATCCGGCTCCTGAAGTTCCCACGGCCCAGGAGGAAGCAGACCTTGAGGGGGATGCCCTGGAGCCTACCGGGGAACAGATAGCCGAACTGGGGGACCTGCCTGAGCTGACCCATTGGCAGCAAGAAGGAGGCCCCACCAGGGAGGAGTTCTGCAGGGAGCAGAAAGAGTGCCCCTCTCTAGAGGGTATGCGGCAGCAGGCTGCAGCCCAGGCCAATGGTGATCAGTCCGGAACTCACTTGATCTACTGGGAGAACGACCTCCTATACTCCGAGCCTAAGGTTGCTGAACCTGGGTCAGCCCGTGCGCTGGTGGTACCCCAGAGGTTCAGAGCCTTCCTACTGGGGCTGGCTCACGACGTACCGTTAGCAGGACATTTGGGGCAGGACAAGACCTTTGAAAGGCTTGTCACCCACTTTTATTGGCCCCAAATGCGCAGGAGTTCTGACACTCACTGCAGGACATGCCAGACTTGCCAGGCAAGTGGCAAGAGTGGAAGGAAGCTGAGAGCTCCACTCCAACCTTTCCCTGTGGTCAGTACCCCATTCCAGCGGGTGGGGATTGACATTGTGGGGCCACTGGACCCCAAGACAGCCATGGGCAACAGGTTTATCCTGGTCTTGGTGGACCATGCCACCCGGTACCCTGAAGCCATCCCTCTGAGGACAGTGACGGCCCCCGTGGTGGGACGGGCACTGATGGGAATTTTCTCACGAGTAGGATTCCCTCTAGAGGTGGTGTCTGACAGGGGGACCAACTTCATATCGAAATATATGAAGTCCCTTTGGCAAGAGTGTGGTGTAACCTACAAGTTCACCACACCTTACCATCCCCAAGGAAACGGGTTGGTTGAGCGCTTCAACCGAACCCTGAAGGGCATGATTATGGGTCTCAAGGAACCCATGAGGCGTAAGTGGGACGTCCTCTTACCATGCCTTCTCTTTGCGTACCGCGAGGTGCCACAGAAGTCTCTAGGGTTCAGTCCCTTTGAGCTTTTGTACGGCCACCCAGTACGAGGACCTCTTAGTCTGGTCAAGGAAGGCTGGGAGCAATCTCCCAGGAAACCTCCCCAGAATGTATACAGTTACATGCTGGCCTTCCGGAACCAGACTAGGCGTTTCAGGCAACTTGCTGAGGCAAACCTGGAAGCCAGCCAGGAGGAAATGAAGCGGTGGTACGACCAGAATGCCACTCTGGTTGAGCTTCAACCTGGCCAAAAGGTGTGGGTCCTGGCCCCTGTGGAGCCTTGTGCACTCCAGGACAAGTGGACAGGACCCTTTGAGATTGTGGAGCGCAAGAGTTCTGTCACCTACTTGGTAAACTTGCGGTCTCCTAGGAACCCCTTAAGGGTCCTACATGTCAATCGACTGAAGCCCCACTTGGAGAGGTCCGAAGTGGGCATGCTCTTGGCCACCGATGATGGGACGGAAGAGGAGTCCGAGCCTCTTCCTGACCTCTTGGTAGCCTCAGAGCGAGACGGGTCAGTGGATGGAGTAAACCTCTCACCCACCCTGACTCCTGAGCAACAGGGTGACTGCCGCCAGCTGCTGGGGCAGTTTCCTGACCTGTTCTCCCTGGTTCCCGGTATCACAAATTGGTGCGTCCATGATGTGGATACGGGAGACAGCTTACCTGTGAAGCACAAGGCCTACCGGGTGACTGACAGGGTCAGGGCCTGCATCAAAGAGGAGGTCTCGAAGATGCTTGCCCTAGGGGTGGTTGAGTCCTCCAGCAGTCCTTGGGCCAGCCCAGTGGTCTTGGTCCCAAAGGCTGCAGTGCCGGGTGCCACGCCCGAACTCCGGTTCTGTGTGGACTACCGAGGACTCAACTCAGTCACGAAGACTGACGCGCACCCCATCCCCAGAGCTGATGAGCTCATCGATCGGTTAGGGGCCGCACGGTACCTCAGCACGTTTGACTTAACGTCTGGGTACTGGCAGATCGCCTTGACTGATGGGGCCAAAGAGAGGTCCGCATTCTCTACGCCAGATGGGCATTACCAGTTCCGGGTGATGCCCTTTGGGATGAAGAATGCCCCTGCCACCTTCCAGAGGTTGGTCAACCAGGTGTTGGCTGGGCTGACCGAGTTCAGCGCCGCCTACCTGGATGACATCGCAGTGTTCAGCGGCACATGGGAAGAACACCTGCAACATCTCTGGGAAGTGTTGATGGCGCTGCGCAAGGCAGGCCTCACGATCAAGGCAAGCAAGTGTCAGATCGGGCAGGGTTCAGTGGTGTACTTGGGACACCAAGTGGGGAGCGGCCAGGTGGCGCCCCTCCAACCCAAAGTTGAAACCATCCTGGCTTGGGAGCCCCCAAGGACCCAGACGGAGGTGAGGGCCTTTTTAGGACTCACCGGGTACTACAGGAGGTTTGTCAAGGGGTATGGCAGCATCGTTGCCCCCTTGACAGAGCTGACTTCGAAGAAGCAGCCCAGGAAAGTGATATGGACTGACACCTGTCAGAAAGCCTTCGACACCCTGAAAACTGCCATGTGCACGGCGCCCGTGCTCTTGGCTCCTGACTTCTCCAAAGAGTTCCTGGTGCAGACGGATGCATCAGAGCATGGTGTAGGGGCTGTTCTCTCACAGATCACTGAGGAGGGCTGTGACCAACCCGTAGCCTTTATTAGCAGGAGGCTACTTCCCCGGGAACAAAGGTGGAGTGCGATAGAACGAGAAGCATTCGCTGTGGTCTGGGCGCTGAAGAAGCTAAGACCCTACTTGTTTGGGTCTCACTTCCGGGTTCAGACCGACCACAGGCCCCTCAGATGGTTGATGCAAATGAGGGGTGAGAACCCAAAACTGTTGAGGTGGTCCATCTCCCTACAGGGTATGGACTTTACGGTGGAGCATCGCCCTGGCACAGATCACGCCAATGCTGACGGTCTGTCCAGGTTTTTCCGCCTTAGTGATGCAGAACTCCCTGGGGTAGGGTAGTTCTCCCCACTTTTCAGCTGGAGGGGACACGTGTTAGACCTGGCACCATTGGCGTGGGTCACCCTTCCATTTTTGTCTGTGCCTCAATGTGTTTTTGTGTTGGTGTTAGCTGCTCAGGGCACTGTGCCACTGCCATCCAGTGCCACAGTGCAAGTGCTCCCTATGGTAAAATGTATTATGTGAATTGACTTCCACGTTTGGTTTATTTGGTTTACTATCAGTCCCTAGTAGAGTGCACCAGGGGTGCCAAGGGCTTGTATATCCAAATGCTGCTAGTGGGCTTGCAGCACTGGTTGTGCCACCCACCGAAGCAGCGGGGTAAAATGTGTCTAGGGTCTGCCACTGCAGAACCTGCGCGCGGTCTGGTACCGTCGCGCTGACTGAGCAAGTGTCCCCACTTACCAGTCTCTAAACCTTCCCTTAACTACATGTTAGTCACCCCTCTGGTAGGCCTAAGCGCAGGGTGCATTGTAGGTATAAGGTAGGACATGCCCTGATGTGTGTGGCATGTCTTAGTAGTGAATTACAGTCATTTTCGTTTTTCACTATTGAAGGCTACCTGCTCTCCATAGGCCAGAATGGGCTGCTGGGATCGCTACACGCTGTGACCCCAGTGGACTCAGAGAGCATGGTAGAAAGTCATGTTTAGTATGCCTAAACTCGGGATAATAAAGTACATCTTTTAGTAAAGGTTATTTTAATGTCCTGGGTTTGCAAATGCTACTTTTAGAAAGTTAGCCTTTGCGTGCCTAACCATCTCAGTCCGCCTCTGCTGTGTGTGTGTGTTCGGCCTAGCAACAGTACAGGAGCAGGGCTGGGGGATTCCAGGAGACAGGTTGGCTGCCAGGTGGTGGGTAGAGAGATTACACCAGGATGGGTGGGAGGAGTGCACCCTGACTCTTGAATAGACCTGTGCTCTGCCACCACAAAGCCGGCGCCGCCCCCTGTGGAGCGGCTGATGTCTCTGCCCTGCTGCTGAAAGGAACAAGCCGAGTCACCACAACAGAGTGCTCTGGACTGAGCCAGGCCCAGGCCCCCTGGCACTAAAGAACAAAAGAATCCCTGTATAAAAGTAGGAGCCTGGCTCCTAAGAAATCAGATCCAGATTGAACCACGAAGGAACTCTGCCTGACTAGAAGGACCTGGAAGAAGCTGAAGGAGGAGTAACTTTCCCTGACCTGAGGGACTGGCCTGCAGTAGGTGCCTTGCTAAGGAAGGAGAGGAAAAAGACTGAAAGAGACTTTTGCACTTTGTTCTTCAACTATCTCCAAGGGCTTGGAAGAAGAGCTTGCCCCCTGAACTGAACCCCAGGACCAGTGGGTTCACCGTGTCTCCGCTCGTCTGAGAATTCGAGCCGTGTGCTTTCTCCCGCCGGAGTGCCCTGCGCACCTTCGCATCCCTCCTAGGGCCGTGACACCCAGAAGCCTGCCGCCTCCACTCGCCGAGAGCCCCGCTCTACCTGAGTCGCTCTGGACCCATCGAGTCTGGCCGTCCCGCTTCCCTGTCACCTGCCTGCTACTGGAGCGCGCTTGGTGCCCTTTCGCCCTCCCGCCGGATTTCTAGTGGGGAAGTGAAATCCAGCCTCGGACGGCCGCCCGTACGTCGTAACGTATCCGGCCGCCCCGCTTCACCTCCCAGCCTGAGTCTGACCGTGCCGCCCTCCGCAGTGACCTCCCGCACAGTCCGTGTCGGAGGCCCTGGGCCGCACCTGTCTACCGAGAGCCGCCCGCTGAATTCTTGATCCGGAAGACCCACGAGGTGCAGAACCTGCATCTCTCCTGAAGACTCGTCAAAGCACATCGCACGTTCCCAGGTACAGTGAACTCTCTATCGGACTCGGGGTCCGCAACGTTCTGATTTCCCCGTATCACTGTACCCTGGGTGCCCTGCGCATCATCGTGACTGGACCGACCCAACCGAGCCCTGTGAAGCGCTCGTGATCGAATAAGTTACCAAAGACTAGAACAGTGCCTAATTATCATCTTGTGGCTTCCATTTCGCAACCGTTATTTATGGTCTTGTACATGCCTGCGTAACAAAGAATCTTTTATATAAAGCATCCGCATTTTTGATACAACTTACGCCTGGTGTTCATTTGTGGGGGACCGTTGTGATTTACTGTGTGTGATCATAAATGCCTAACTGACTAGCGCCCTGAAGTTTAGCCCTGACTGCTCGCGCCACACTACCTATAGGGTGAGCAGGGGTTGTTCTGACGGGGTAACTCTCTCGCCCTGAATAGAAGAAGGGACCGCTGTTTGTCACAAGTACCTACCTGTGCCAACCAGAGGTTCCCCATTCTAACAGTTAACAAGGCAGTTATATCAGGGACAACTGGAAACTGGTGGCACAACAATCTTATTAACCTCTCTAAGATCAATCACAAATCTGTAAACAGGTGGCTGTGAAGGGTCCGTTCGTTTTAAGACAGGTAAAACAGGACTATTGCAAACGTTGCCTCTTGTCTCTTCAATTACATCCTTTTTAATCAAATCACTGACAATTGCTAACAATGCTTTCTGACCTTCATTGGAGATCTTGTACTGGGGAATGCGTGGCAATCTGACATTGGCTTTTAAAGTGACCACATATGGCGGTATTTCCAAAAGACCCACATCATTGGGACCAGTAGCCCAAAGGACATCCGGAAGGGATGATAATTCAGGTGGCATTGCATTTTTAGACAAATACATTGGGGAAATCACTTTCTTGCCTAATGTAAGTTGTACTCCTGAGGGAGAACAATATAGCGTTGCATGCAATCTTTTTAGCAAATCTAATCCCAGCAGATTTTCACCACAACCTGTCGTTAGGATGAGGGGTGCTTTTAGCTCACAAGGTCCAACAGAAAGTGACATAGGACTAGAAATCGGGTTCCTAACTGGGGCGCCAGAAAAACCTACTGAAACATTCATTTCGCCAGACAAAGGCGCGCCAGGGAGTTTTGAATGCATGATTGAACTCTTTGCAGCACCAGTATCCAGCAGAAAGGGCTCCGTTACATTTGCTGTAGTTACTTTAACATAAGGTCCGCTCTGATCCACTGGCACTGAAACAACTCCCTCTCTCTGTCTACGGCTGTCCTAGTAACCATTATCTTCTACATTGTCGTCTTCTGCATAATAATCATTATTATAATACTGAGCTGTATTACCAGTCGCGTTGGCTTGCTGATCAAAGCTATTTATGGTATTTTGAGGCGGAAGAGGACGCGCATTCTGGGGAACATTTCCACGCCCTCTACCTCTAGGAGCTTGCTGACCACCTCTACCTCTTGCGCCATAAGCAGTACTGTTACGCTGCATTAATTTAGGGCAACTATATTTAAAATGACCTTCCTCTTTGCAATATGAACATTGGTTGGGACCTACAGGGATTCGTGGTTGATAATACCCGTTCATTTGCTGATTATTCTGAAATTGTTGGGGTTGCTGATAGATACCTTGTGTTTGCCTATAATTATTCTGTCCTCCACGTGGTGGATAAGCCTGCTGTAAAAGGACCTTTGTTTTCAGTTCTTTCGTTTTCTTATCTGTTCTATCCTTCTCATCTTTGTCTCTATTTTCATAATACTGTGCAGTAGCCAGTATTTGCGCTGAAGAGGAAACAGCCCAGGAACTTTCTGAGTCTTTTAATTTTTTACACAACTCGGGAAGTAGATTCTGCACAAATTTATCAACAAATAACCGTTGGCCACCTTCAGTGCTCATGTCTTGACCACTGTGGTCGATAAACGTTTCTTCAAACCTGGTAAAGAAATCGGACACTGTCTCATCTTTCTTCTGCTTACATGCGGATAGTTTATCCCAATTTACGCGCATCGCGGGCATTATAGTTTTCATGTATGTGATAATTCGACCAGGGAGTTCTGCTACTAAAGGGTCAGGTTTCGCGCCACCAACTTGTCTAGCGTCTGCAGCAACGATATTAGCCCATGTGTTACCCAATTCTGCAGCGTGATCTACATTACGAATGGATCCCCATAAAGGCTGTGGAACAACATTCCCAAACAACATGTCTATGTCAGCCAGATTCATTACACATGATTCTGCAGTTTGTGATAACTCCTTATAATAACCTGTAGGGTTTTTACGGGGGTCAGGCAATGTCTGTTTAAGCGCTAAGACCTCAGAACACTTCCAAGGGACATGCACCCAAACACGCTGAAAATGTGCTAGGACAGGTGGATTAGCATTTGGATCAGCAGGTCTCCAAACTGGGGGAACCTCACGCATCGGATATTGGCGCGCTTTTACCTTTTTCCCCACAGGGAGCTCCTGTTCGAACAATGATTGCTGACAATCCCCATTTCTGAGGGACAGTAAAGTCGCAACTGCTTTATCTACATTGGGGCCCACAATTATACCTGTTTCAAAATCAAATCGCACTCGACACAATTCCTGCGGGTTTGGGTTTGCACCATTATCCTCCAATTCCTCACAGAGGAATTCACACATCTTATCAAAGACAAACCTCTGCTTTGGGGCATCCCATTGGTGAAAAACGTTAACGACTGATTCCACATCATAGAGTGAAGGGAAACCAATCCACCTACGCGCCAGATGATCTAACACCTCTTTCTCGTCGGGACCAGGCAGCTGACTACGCAATTGTTTACGCTGTAAACCAGGAGTCGCACTCGATGACCCAAAGAGAGGCGACATTAAACTAGTAACTACATTAGCTAGTCGTTGTCGTGCTGAAGGAGAAGTTGAGGCGAGAACGGGGGGATAGACAGAGGGGAAAAAAACAGATTCAGATACAGGTACCTGGGTAGTGTAAGAAGGAGCGCCAGGGGAAGCCGCTGGCGTGCTAGGCAAAGTCGCAGGAAGCGCGGGGGTAACAGGTAACAAAACTGGCGGCCCTTGAGAGGGCTGCACTGCAGGGATAAGAGCCAGCTGAGGAGGAGCTGGCGGCTGTGGGAAGGCGTGCGGCATATTTACTGGAGGCTGCGCATTTACAAGCTGTGGAGGCGCGGTGGCATTTTGCGCATACGGGGGTGGCGAACTTAGCAAATGGGACATTAGGGAATCTTTCTCTTTCTCTTTTGTCTCATCTTGCACAAGGGGTGACAAAACAGGGTAACATTTATCGATCCCTAGTTTGCGCTGTCTGTGTAGCTGTTCATTCATTTGTTCCTCCTCATTATCTTTAAATTGCACAGCTGCTTGCATAACTGACATACCTCTTTCTCTCTCATTCCTTTTCGCTAGCTTAATTTCCTTCTGTTTGGCTTCCTTTCGCCATAGGCGGAAAGAATCAAACATCGCCGGCCGGGCTTTCTTTTTAAACAATTTCACTTCCAAATTATCTAAGATATCTGTATCGAAACTACCATTTTGGGGCCATTTTGAAACACCGTCCTTTCTGGTGTATCGGATCCATACTTCATTATATGCAATGGGGCCCACGCCATGTTTTACATAAAGCTCATAAGTTGGAGTTCCAATTGGAGGAACCGGACATGAATCCTCTAACTGGAAATCCCTTCCACAACTCAAACAAAATAATCTTCCAAATACACTAGCACCAGGCATCTTCGCTCACTAGTCTAGTTCCAAACTTCAAAGGATTATCGATTACGATAGTCTCGTGAATACACGAGTCCTCTGGCTTTGGGGTTTGCAAACTCCAAATCAAAATAATCCCGAAGGATACCAAATTCAAACTGGGAGACGCTCCACTTATACTTAACTGAATATCGATGATCAATGGCGTCACCAGAAGACTCTCTTGGTTGTTTCGCTCTACCAAAATCGTCAAGGGTCCAAAACAGGGCGATTAATCAGGGCAGCAGTCCTTCGTAGCCGTCGGGACGCGGAGAACCTCGCAGAAAAGACTTTCGGACCACGTCGACATGCAGGGGTCGATGAAGTGGCGGCCTTCCTCCAGAATTTCCACACGTAGCTCCTCACAAACCTCTGGCTTGGACCGGTACCGCTGAAATCGCGCCGAGTTGGGCGCCAACTGAAGTACTGGGAATTTTAAGCCCAGCGGTGCAGGGGAACACACCCTATGACTTCGGGTTCTTCCTGTTTCAGACCAACAGAAACACAGAGTCTTCTGGGTGAAGTCAAAGATCAGTTTATTGGCTGCAGACCAATTACAGGCGTCCTAGAAGTACAACAGCGTGTATGTTCTCAGGAGACTGCTAAAAATCCCAGAAACGGGCTTCTCCTTAAATACAAAATATCATGCTTCAGGCACACATTCCTTGGTTTACGATATGGCCATATACATGTATACATTTCAAACGAAAAGGCAGAGTCATGATGACCATCCCACATTCCAGTCAAGCCAGCCCACAATTATTTACCCAGCAAGGCTCAGATCCCACATCAGATATCGATAGGCCCCAATAAACATGAGCATCTCCTGTTTGGAAAACAAGCCATAAAGCAGGAACAGTCAGGTGTGAAAGAGATTAGCTGGAGGCTCGTGTTTAATGTAAAGGCTTTATGGTGTGTCAAGCCCTGATGCTAATCACAGGTGGCCAGAGGACGGGGAGCTCGTGAGACCGGACTGACCTGGGGCAGCGGAGCCAAGCTGCCCAGGTCACAGAGAAGTCAAAGGAAAGCACATGTGCTCTAAAAGGCCTGTATTTGCTTCATGATATGTAGCCTATGTGAGGGCAACCATAAGATGGCCACCGCTCTAAGATGGAACCCACGGAGTCAATGTATAATAACGTATACATAGTGCATTCATAGCTAAAACGTTACACAAAGCACTTGTACATACCGCATTGACCGTTCGCGGTTCGCTAATACCGGGATAGACAGGGGTAGGTCCCTGCCTCCTACGCGGTCCCAAATTGCAAAGTACGACAGTAGGGGGTCATGTTTTAGGATTTAGGGTAGTGCCGTGGTGTTTGTGTAGTGTAGGGGGTCGTGCCGGGGGTATTGTTTTAGCGTTTAGTGTAGTGTAGTGGTGTTTGGGTAGTGTAGGGGTCATGCTGGTGGTAGATTTAGGGTTTAGGGTAGTGCAGTGGTGTTTGTGTAGTGTAGGGGGTCGCACTAGGGGTAGTGTTTTTTGGGTTTAGGGTAGTGCAATGGTGTTTGTGTAGTGTAGGTGTTCTTGCTGGGGTAGTGTTTTAGGGTTTAGGGTAGTGCAGTGGTGTTTGCGTAGTGTAGGGGTCATGTTGGTGTTAGTGTTTTAGGGTTTAGGGTAGAGCAGTGGTGTTTGGGTATTGTAGGGGTCGTGCTGGGGGTAGTGTTTTAAGGTTTAGGGTAGTGTAGTGGTGTTTGTGTATTGTAGGGGGTTGTGCCGGGGGTATTGTTTTAGCGTTTAGTGTAGTGCAGTGGTGTTTGGGTAGTGTAGGGCTCATGCTGATGGTAGATTTAGGGTTTAGGGTAATGCAGTGGTGTTTGTGTAGTGTAGGGGGTCGCACTGGGGGTAGTGTTTTCGGGTTTAGGGCAGTGCAGTGGTGTTTGTGTAGTGTAGGTGGTCATGCTGGGGGTAGTGTTTTAGGGTTTAGGGTAGTGCAGGTGTGTTTGTGAAGCGTAGGGGGTTATGCTTAGGGTCGTGTTTTAGGGTTTAGGGTAGTGCAGTGGTATTTGTTTAGTGTAGGGGGTCATGCTGGGGGTAGTTTTAGGGTTTAGGGTAATGCAGTGGTGTGTGGGTAGTGTTGGGGGTCATGCTGCAGGTAGTGTTTTAGTGTTTAGGGCAGTGCAGTGGTGTTTGTGTAGTGTAGGGGGTCATGCTGGGGGTAGTGGTTTAGGGTTTTGGGCAGTGCAGTGGTGTTTGGGTAGTGTAGGGGGTCATGCTGGGGGTAGTGTTTTAGGGTTTAGGGTAGAGCAATGGTGTTTGCGTAGTGTTGTGGGTAGTGATAGGGTAGTGTTTTAGAGTTTAGGGTAGTGCAGTGGTGTTTGTGTATTCTAGGGGGTCGTGCTGGAGGTAGTGTTTTAGGGGTTAGGGTAGTGCAGTGGTGTTTGTGTAGTGTAGGGGGTCGTGGTTTAGGGTTTAGGGAAGTGCAGTAGTGTTTGTGTAGTGTAGGTGATCGTGCTAGGGGTAGATTTAGGGTTTAGGGTAGCGCAGTGGTGTTTCTGTAGAGTAACGGGTCGTGCTGGGGATAGTGTTTTAGGGTTTCAGGTAGTGCAGTGGTGTTTGGGTAGTCCAGGGGGTCGTGCTGGGGCTAGTGTTTTAGGGTTTAGGGTAGTGCAGTGGTGTTTGTGTAGTATAGGAGTACTTGCTGTGGTAGTGTTTTAGGGTTTAGGGTAGTGCAGTGGCGTTTGCTAGTGTATTGGGACGTGCTGGGGGTAGTGTTTTAGGGTTTAGTGTAGTGGTGTTTGCTAGTGTAGGGGGTTGTGCTGGGGGTAGTGTTTTAGGGTTTAGAGTAGTGCAGTTGGGTTTGGGTAGTGTAGAGAGTTGTGCTGGGGGAAGTGTTTTAGGGTGTAGGGTAGTGAAGTGGTGTTTGTGTAGTGTAGGGAGTTGTGCTGGGGGTAGTGTTTTACGGTTTAGAGTAGTGCAGTGGTGTTTTGGTAGTGTAGGGGTCGTGCTGGGGGTAGTGTTTTAGGGTTTAGGGTTGTGTAGTGGTATTTGTGTATTATAGGGGTCATGCTGGGGTAGTGTTTTAGAGTTTATGGTAGTGCAGTCGTATTTGGGTAGTATTGGGGGTAGTGCTGGGTCAGTGTTTTAGGGTTTAGAGTAGTGCAGGGGTGTTTGTGTAATGTAGGGGGTCATGCTGTGGGTAGATGCTAGAAATGGGGGTCTCTAGTTGGCAATGGCTGGTCACTGTCCAACCAGGTCTAACAGTAGTGTTTTAGGGTTTAGGGCAGTGCAGTGGTGTTTGGGTAGTGTTGGGGGTCATGCTGTGGTTAGTTTTTTTAGGGTTTAGCGTAGTGCAGTGGTGTTTGGGTAGTCAAGGGGTTCGAGTATAGTGGTATTTGTGTATTATAGGGGTCATGCTGGGGGTAGTGTTTTAGAGTTTATGGTAGTGCAGTCGTATTTGGGTAGTATTGGGGTAGTGCTGGGTCAGTGTTTTAGGTTTTAGTGTAGGGCAGTGGTGTTTGTGTTGTGTAGAGGGTAGTGTTTTAGGGTTTAGGGAAGTGCAGGGGTGTTTGTGTAGTGTAGGGGGTCATGTTTTAGGGTATAGGGTAGTGCAGTGGTGTTTGGGTATTGTTGGGCTCATGCTGGGGTTAGTTTTTAGGGTTTAGGGTAGTGCAGTGGTGTTTGTGTTTTGTAGAGGTTAGTGTTTTAGGGTTTAGGATAGTGCAGGGGTGTTTGTGTAGTGTAGGGGGTCATGCTGTGGGTAGTGTTTTAGGGTTTAGGGAAGTGCAGTGGTGTTTGTGTAGTGTAGGGGGTCATGTTTTAGGGTATAGGGTAGTGCAGTGGTGTTTGGGTAGTGTTGGGGGTCATGCTGGGGTTAGTTTTTTAGGGTTTAGGGTAGTGCAGTGGTGTTTGGGTAGTGTAGGGGTTCGTGCTGGGGTAGTGTTTTAGGGTTTAGGTTAGTGCAGTGTTGTTTTTGTAGTGTGGGAGGTCATGCTGGGGGTAGATTTAGGGTTTAGTGTAGTGCAGTGGTGTTTGGGTAGTGTAGGGAGTCGTTATGGGGTAGTGCTTTAGGGTTTAGGGTAGTGCAGTAGTGTAGGGGATCGTGCTGGGGTAGTTTTTAGGGATTAGGGTAGTGCAGTGGTATTTGTGTAGTATAGAGGGTCATGCGGGTGTAGTGTTAAAGGGTTTAGGGTAGTGCAGTGGTGTTTGGGTAGTGTTGTTTGTGTAGTTGATGGGGTCATGTTTTAGGATTTAGGGTAGTACAGTGGTGTTCGGGTAGTGTAGGGGTCATGCTGGGGATAGATTTAGGGTTTAGGTTAGTGCAGTGGTGTTTGTGTTGTGAGGGGGTGATGCTGGGGGTAGTGTTTTAGGGTTTAGGGTAGTGCAGTGGTGTTTGAATAGTGTAGGGGGTCATGCTGTGGGTAGTGTTTTAGGGTTTAGGGTAGTGCAGTGTTGTTTGGGTAGTATAGAAGGTCATGCTTGGGGTAGTGTTTTAAGGTTTAGGGTAGTGCAGTGATGTTTGTATAGTGTAGGGGGTAGTGTTTTATGGTTTAGAGTAGTACAGTGGTGTTTGTGTAGTGTAGGGGGCATGCTGTGGGTAGTGCTTTAGGGTTTAGGGAAGTGCAGTGGTGTTTGTGTAGTGTAGGGGGTCATGTTTTTGGATTTAGGGTAGTGCCGTGGTGTTTGTGTAGTGTAGGGGGTCATGCTGGGGTTAGTGTTTTAGGGTTTAGGGTAGTGCAGTGGTGTTTTACTAGTGTAGGGGGTCATGCTGGGAATAGTGCTTTAGGGTTTAGGGAAGTGCAGTGGTGTTTGTGTAGTGTAGGGGGTCATGTTTTAGGATTTAGGGTAGTGCAGTGCTGTTTGGGTAGTGCAGGGGGTTGTGCTGGGGGTAGTCTTTTAGGGTTTAGGGTAGTTTAGTGGTGTTTGTGTAGTACAGGTGGTAATGCTGGGGGTGGTGTTTTAGGGTTTAGGGTAGTGCAGTGGTGTTTGTGTAGTATAGGGGGTCGTATTGGCTGTAGATTTAGGGTTTAGGATAGTGCAGTTGTGTTTGGGTAGTGTAGGTGGTAGTGCTGGGTGTAGGGTTTCAGGGTTTAGGGCACTGCAGTGGTGTTTGGGTAGTGTAGGTGGATCGTGCTGGGGAAGTGTTTTAGTGTTTAGGGCAGTGCAGTGGTGTTTGGGTAGTGTAGTGGGTCATGCTGAGGGTAGTGATTTAGGGCAGTGCAGAGGTGTTTATGTAGTGTAAGGGGTCATGCTGGGGGTAGTGTTTTAGGGTTTAGGGTAGTGCTGAGGTATTTGTGTAGTGTAGTGAGTCATGCTGGGGGTAGTGTATTAGGGTTTAGGGTGGTGCAGTGGTGTTTATGTAGTATAGGGGGTCGTGTTTTAGGGTTTAGGGTTGTGCAGTGGTGTTTGGGTACTGTAGGGGGTCGTGCTGGGAGTAGCGTTTTAGGGTTTAGGGTAGTGAAGTGGTGTTTGTGTAGTTTGGTGGGTCGTGCCAGAGGTATTGTTTTAGCGTTTAGTGTAGTGTAGAGGTGTTTGGGTAGTGTAGGGGTCATGCTGGTGGTAGATTTAGGGTTTAGGGTAGTGCAGTGATGTTTTTGTAGTTTAGGGGGTCGCACTGGGGATAGTGATTTTTGGGTTTAGGATAGTGCACTGGTGTTTGTGTAGTGTAGGGGGTCATGCTGGGGGTAGTGTTTTAGGGTTTAGGGTAATGCAATGGTGTTTGTGTAGTGTAGGGGGTCATGTTGGTGTTAGTGTTTTAGGGTTTATGGTAGAGCAGTGGTGTTTGGGTAGTGTAGGGGTTTGTGCTGGGTGTAGTGTTTTAGGGTTAAGGGTAGTGCAGTGGTGTTTGGGTAGTGTAGGGTAGAGTTTTAGCGTTTAGGGTAGTGTAGTGGTGTTTGTGTCGTGTAGGGGGTCGTGCTGGGGGTATTGTTTTAGCATTTAGTGTAGTGCAGTGGTGTTTGGGTAGTGTAGGGGTCATGCTGGTGGTAGATTTAGGGTTTAGGCTCATTGCAGTGGTGTTTGTGTAGTGTAGGGGGTCGCACTGGGGGTAGTGTTTTCGGGTTTACGGTAGTGCAGTGGTGTTTGTGTAGTGTAGGGGGTCTTGCTGGGGGTAGTGTTTTAGGTTTAGGGTAGGGCAGGTGTGTTTGTGCAGTGTAGGGGGTTATGCTTAGGGGCGTGTTTTAGGGTTTAGGGTAGTGCAGTGGTGTTTGGGTACTCTTGGGGGTAGTGCTGGGGTAGTGTTTTAGGGTTAAGGGTAGTGCAGTGGTGTTTGGGTAGTGTAGGGGTAGTGTCTTAGGGTTTAAGGTAGTGTAGTGGTGTTTGTGTAGTGTAGGGGTCCTGCTGTGGGTAGTGTTTTAGGGTTTAGGGTAGTGCAGTGGTGTTTGTGTATTGTAGAGTAGGGGGTCATGTTTAGTATTTTAGGGTGTTGGGTAGTGCAGTGGTGTTTGTGTAGTGTAGGGGGTTATGCTGGGGGTAGCATGTTAGGGTTTAGTGTAGTGCAGTGGTGTGTGTGTAGTGTAGGGGGTCATGCTGTGGGTAGTGTTTTAGGGTTTAGGGTAGTGCAGTAGTGTTTGTGTAGTATAGTGGGTCATGTTTTAGGGTATAGGGTAGTGCAGTGGTGTTTGGGTAGTGTCGGGGGTCATGCTGGGGTTAGTGTCTTAGGGTTTAGGGTAGTGCAGTGGTGTTTTGCTAGTGTAGGGGGTCATGCTAGGGGTAGCATTTTAGGGTTTATGGTAGTGCAGTGGTG
Organism: Triturus cristatus; assembly: GCF_964204655.1. Taxonomy (NCBI): domain Eukaryota; kingdom Metazoa; phylum Chordata; class Amphibia; order Caudata; family Salamandridae; genus Triturus; species Triturus cristatus. The sequence goes on along the minus strand of NC_140590.1, from coordinate 2,319,656 downwards.
TTTGGGTAGTGTAGAGGGTCATGCTGGGGGTAGTGTTTTAGGGTTTAGGGCAGTGCAGTGGTGTTTGTATAGTGTAGGGGGTCATGCTGGGGGTAGTGTTTTATGGTTTAGGGTAGTGCAGTGTTGTTTGGGTACTGTAGGGGGTAGTGTTTTAGGGTTTAGTGTAGTGCAGTGGTGTTTGTGTATTGTAGGGGGTCATGCTGTGGTTAGTATTTTAGGGTTTAGGGTAGTGCAGTCATGTTTGTGTAGTATACTGGGTCATGTTTTAGGGTATAGGGTAGTGCAGTGGTGTTTGTGTAGTGTAGGGGGTCTTGCTGGGGGTAGTGTTTTAGGGTTTATGGTAGTGCAGTGGTGTTTGGGTAGTGTAGGGGGTCATGCTGGGGGTAGTGTTTTATGGTTTAGGGTAGTGCAGTGGTGTTTGTGTAGTGTAGGGGGTAGTGTTTTAGGGTTTAGTGTAGTGCAGTGGTGTTTGTGTATTGTAGGGGGTCATGCTGTGGTTAGTGTTTTAGGGTTTAGGGTAGTGCAGTGGCGTTTGTATAGTGTAGGGGGTCATGCTGGGGGTAGTGTTTTATGGTTTAGGGTAGTGCAGTGGTGTTTGTGTAGTGTAGGGGGTAGTGTTTTAGGGTTTAGTGTAGTGCAGTGGTGTTTGTGTATTGTAGGGGGTCATGCTGTGGTTAGTGTTTTAGGGTTTAGGGTAGTGCAGTCATGTTTGTGTAGTATACTGGGTCATGTTTTAGGGCATAGGGTAGTGCAGTGTTGTTTGGGTAGTGTCGGGGGTCATGCTGGGGTTAGTGTTTTAGGGTTTAGGGTAGTGCAGTGGTGTTTTACTAGTGTAGGGGGTCATGCTGGGGGTAGTGATTTAGGGCAGTACAGAGGTGTTTATGTAGTGTAAGGGGTCATGCTGGGGGTAGTGTTTTAGGGTTTAGGGTAGTGCTGAGGTATTTTTGTAGTGTAGTGAGTCATCCTGGGGGTAGTGTATTAGGGTTTAGGGTGGTGCAGTGGTGTTTATGTAGTATAGGGGGTCGTGTTTTAGGGTTTAGGGTTGTGCAGTGGTGTTTGGGTACTGTAGGGGGTCGTGCTGGGAGTAGCGTTTTAGGGTTTAGGGTAGTGAAGTGGTGTTTGTGTAGTTTGGTGGGTCGTGCTGGGGTAGATTTAGGGTTTCGGGTAGTGCAGTGTAGTTTGTGTAGTGTACGGGGTCATGTTTTAGGATTTAGGGAAGTGCCGTGGTGTTTGTGTAGTGTAGGGGGTCATGCCGGAGGTATTGTTTTAGCGTTTAGTGTAGTGTAGAGGTGTTTGGGTAGTGTAGGGGTCATGCTGGTGGTAGATTTAGGGTTTAGGGTAGTGCAGTGATGTTTTTGTAGTTTAGGGGGTCGCACTGGGGATAGTGATTTTTGGGTTTAGGGTAGTGCAATGGTGTTTGTGTAGTGTAGGGGGTCATGCTGGGGGTAGTGTTTTAGGGTTTAGGGTAATGCAGTGGTGTTTGTGTAGTGTAGGGGGTCATGTTGGTGTTAGTGTTTTAGGGTTTATGGTAGAGCAGTGGTGTTTGGGTAGTGTAGGGGTTTGTGCTGGGTGTAGTGTTTTAGGGTTAAGGGTAGTGCAATGGTGTTTGGGTAGTGTAGGGTAGAGTTTTAGCGTTTAGGGTAGTGTAGTGGTGTTTGTGTCGTGTAGGGGGTCGTGCTGGGGGTATTGTTTTAGCATTTAGTGTAGTGCAGTGGTGTTTGGGTAGTGTAGGGGTCATGCTGGTGGTAGATTTAGGGTTTAGGCTCATTGCAGTGGTGTTTGTGTATTGTAGGGAGTCGCACTGGGGGTAGTGTTTTCGGGTTTACGGTAGTGCAGTGGTGTTTGTGTAGTGTAGGGGGTCTTGCTGGGGGTAGTGTTTTAGGTTTAGGGTAGGGCAGGTGTGTTTGTGCAGTGTAGGGGGTTATGCTTAGGGGCGTGTTTAAGGGTTTAGGGTAGTGCAGTGGTGTTTGGGTACTGTTGGGGGTAGTGCTGGGGTAGTGTTTTAGGGTTAAGGGTAGTGCAGTGGTGTTTGGGTAGTGTAGGGGTAGTGTCTTAGGGTTTAGGGTTGTGTAGTGGTGTTTGTGTAGTGTAGGGGTCCTGCTGTGGGTAGTGTTTTAGGGTTTAGGGTAGTGCAGTGGTGTTTGTGTAGTGTAGAGTAGGGGGTCATGTTTAGTATTTTAGGGTTTTGGGTAGTGCAGTGGTGTTTGTGTAGTGTAGGGGGTTATGCTGGGGGTAGCATGTTAGGGTTTAGTGTAGTGCAGTGGTGTTTGTGTAGTGTAGGGGGTCATGCTGTGGGTAGTGTTTTAGGGTTTAGGGTAGTGCAGTAGTGTTTGTGTAGTATAGTGGGTCATGTTTTAGGGTATAGGGTAGTGCAGTGGTGTTTGGGTAGTGTCGGGGGTCATGCTGGGGTTAGTGTCTTAGGGTTTAGGGTAGTGCAGTGGTGTTTTGCTAGTGTAGGGGGTCATGCTGGGGTTAGTATTTAAGGTTTAAGGCAGTGCAGTGGTGTTTGTGTAGTGTAGGGGGTCTTGCTAGGGGTAGCGTTTTAGGGTTTATGGTAGTGCAGTGGTGTTTGGGTAGTGTAGAGGGTCATGCTGGGGGTAGTGTTTTAGGGTTTAGGGCAGTGCAGTGGTGTTTGTATAGTGTAGGGGGTCATGCTGGGGGTAGTGTTTTATGGTTTAGGGTAGTGCAGTGTTGTTTGGGTACTGTAGGGGGTAGTGTTTTAGGGTTTAGTGTAGTGCAGTGGTGTTTGTGTATTGTAGGGGGTCATGCTGTGGTTAGTATTTTAGGGTTTAGGGTAGTGCAGTCATGTTTGTGTAGTATACTGGGTCATGTTTTAGGGTATAGGGTAGTGCAGTGGTGTTTGTGTAGTGTAGGGGGTCGCACTGGGGATAGTGATTTTTGGGTTTAGGATAGTGCACTGGTGTTTGTGTAGTGTAGGGGGTCATGCTGGGGGTAGTGTTTTAGGGTTTAGGGTAATGCAATGGTGTTTGTGTAGTGTAGGGGGTCATGTTGGTGTTAGTGTTTTAGGGTTTATGGTAGAGCAGTGGTGTTTGGGTAGTGTAGGGGTTTGTGCTGGGTGTAGTGTTTTAGGGTTAAGGGTAGTGCAGTGGTGTTTGGGTAGTGTAGGGTAGAGTTTTAGCGTTTAGGGTAGTGTAGTGGTGTTTGTGTCGTGTAGGGGGTCGTGCTGGGGGTATTGTTTTAGCATTTAGTGTAGTACAGTGGTGTTTGGGTAGTGTAGGGGTCATGCTGGTGGTAGATTTAGGGTTTAGGCTCATTGCAGTGGTGTTTGTGTAGTGTAGGGGGTCGCACTGGGGGTAGTGTTTTCGGGTTTACGGTAGTGCAGTGGTGTTTGTGTAGTGTAGGGGGTCTTGCTGGGGGTAGTGTTTTAGGTTTAGGGTAGGGCAGGTGTGTTTGTGCAGTGTAGGGGGTTATGCTTAGGGGCGTGTTTTAGGGTTTAGGGTAGTGCAGTTGTGTTTGGGTACTCTTGGGGGTAGTGCTGGGGTAGTGTTTTAGGGTTAAGGGTAGTGCAGTGGTGTTTGGGTAGTGTAGGGGTAGTGTCTTAGGGTTTAGGGTAGTGTAGTGGTGTTTGTGTAGTGTAGGGGTCCTGCTGTGGGTAGTGTTTTAGGGTTTAGGGTAGTGCAGTGGTGTTTGTGTATTGTAGAGTAGGGGGTCATGTTTAGTATTTTAGGGTTTTGGGTAGTGCAGTGGTGTTTGTGTAGTGTAGGGGGTTATGCTGGGGGTAGCATGTTAGGGTTTAGTGTAGTGCAGTGGTGTTTGTGTAGTGTAGGGGGTCATGCTGTGGGTAGTGTTTTAGGGTTTAGGGTAGTGCAGTAGTGTTTGTGTAGTATAGTGGGTCATGTTTTAGGGTATAGGGTAGTGCAGTGGTGTTTGGGTAGTGTCGGGGGTCATGCTGGGGTTAGTGTCTTAGGGTTTAGGGTAGTGCAGTGGTGTTTTGCTAGTGTAGGGGGTCATGCTAGGGGTAGCATTTTAGGGTTTATGGTAGTGCAGTGGTGTTTGGGTAGTGTAGAGGGTCATGCTGGGGGTAGTGTTTTAGGGTTTAGGGCAGTGCAGTGGTGTTTGTATAGTGTAGGGGGTCATGCTGGGGGTAGTGTTTTATGGTTTAGGGTAGTGCAGTGTTGTTTGGGTACTGTAGGGGGTAGTGTTTAGGGTTTAGTGTAGTGCAGTGGTGTTTGTGTATTGTAGGGGGTCATGCTGTGGTTAGTATTTTAGGGTTTAGGGTAGTGCAGTCATGTTTGTGTAGTATACTGGGTCATGTTTTAGGGTATAGGGTAGTGCAGTGGTGTTTGTGTAGTGTAGGGGGTCTTGCTGGGGGTAGTGTTTTAGGGTTTATGGTAGTGCAGTGGTGTTTGGGTAGTGTAGGGGGTCATGCTGGGGGTAGTGTTTTATGGTTTAGGGTAGTGCAGTGGTGTTTGTGTAGTGTAGGGGGTAGTGTTTTAGGGTTTAGTGTAGTGCAGTGGTGTTTGTGTATTGTAGGGGGTCATGCTGTGGTTAGTGTTTTAGGGTTTAGGGTAGTGCAGTGGCGTTTGTATAGTGTAGGGGGTCATGCTGGGGGTAGTGTTTTATGGTTTAGGGTAGTGCAGTGGTGTTTGTGTAGTGTAGGGGGTAGTGTTTTAGGGTTTAGTGTAGTGCAGTGGTGTTTGTGTATTGTAGGGGGTCATGCTGTGGTTAGTGTTTTAGGGTTTAGGGTAGTGCAGTCATGTTTGTGTAGTATACTGGGTCATGTTTTAGGGCATAGGGTAGTGCAGTGTTGTTTGGGTAGTGTCGGGGGTCATGCTGGGGTTAGTGTTTTAGGGTTTAGGGTAGTGCAGTGGTGTTTTACTAGTGTAGGCGGTCATGCTGGGGGTAGTGATTTAGGGCAGTACAGAGGTGTTTATGTAGTGTAAGGGGTCATGCTGGGGGTAGTGTTTTAGGGTTTAGGGTAGTGCTGAGGTATTTTTGTAGTGTAGTGAGTCATCCTGGGGGTAGTGTATTAGGGTTTAGGGTGGTGCAGTGGTGTTTATGTAGTATAGGGGGTCGTGTTTTAGGGTTTAGGGTTGTGCAGTGGTGTTTGGGTACTGTAGGGGGTCGTGCTGGGAGTAGCGTTTTAGGGTTTAGGGTAGTGAAGTGGTGTTTGTGTAGTTTGGTGGGTCGTGCTGGGGTAGATTTAGGGTTTCGGGTAGTGCAGTGTAGTTTGTGTAGTGTACGGGGTCATGTTTTAGGATTTAGGGAAGTGCCGTGGTGTTTGTGTAGTGTAGGGGGTCATGCCGGAGGTATTGTTTTAGCGTTTAGTGTAGTGTAGAGGTGTTTGGGTAGTGTAGGGGTCATGCTGGTGGTAGATTTAGGGTTTAGGGTAGTGCAGTGATGTTTTTGTAGTTTAGGGGGTCGCACTGGGGATAGTGATTTTTGGGTTTAGGGTAGTGCAATGGTGTTTGTGTAGTGTAGGGGGTCATGCTGGGGGTAGTGTTTTAGGGTTTAGGGTAATGCAGTGGTGTTTGTGTAGTGTAGGGGGTCATGTTGGTGTTAGTGTTTTAGGGTTTATGGTAGAGCAGTGGTGTTTGGGTAGTGTATGGGTTTGTGCTGGGTGTAGTGTTTTAGGGTTAAGGGTAGTGCAATGGTGTTTGGGTAGTGTAGGGTAGAGTTTTAGCCTTTAGGGTAGTGTAGTGGTGTTTGTGTCGTGTAGGGGGTCGTGCTGGTGGTATTGTTTTAGCATTTATTGTAGTGCAGTGGTGTTTGGGTAGTGTAGGGGTCATGCTGGTGGTAGATTTAGGGTTTAGGCTCATTGCAGTGGTGTTTGTGTATTGTAGGGAGTCGCACTGGGGGTAGTGTTTTCGGGTTTACGGTAGTGCAGTGGTGTTTGTGTAGTGTAGGGGGTCTTGCTGGGGGTAGTGTTTTAGGTTTAGGGTAGGGCAGGTGTGTTTGTGCAGTGTAGGGGGTTATGCTTAGGGGCGTGTTTAAGGGTTTAGGGTAGTGCAGTGGTGTTTGGGTACTGTTGGGGGTAGTGCTGGGGTAGTGTTTTAGGGTTAAGGGTAGTGCAGTGGTGTTTGGGTAGTGTAGGGGTAGTGTCTTAGGGTTTAGGGTTGTGTAGTGGTGTTTGTGTAGTGTAGGGGTCCTGCTGTGGGTAGTGTTTTAGGGTTTAGGGTAGTGCAGTGGTGTTTGTGTAGTGTAGAGTAGGGGGTCATGTTTAGTATTTTAGGGTTTTGGGTAGTGCAGTGGTGTTTGTGTAGTGTAGGGGGTTATGCTGGGGGTAGCATGTTAGGGTCTAGTGTAGTGCAGTGGTGTTTGTGTAGTGTAGGGGGTCATGCTGTGGGTAGTGTTTTAGGGTTTAGGGTAGTGCAGTAGTGTTTGTGTAGTATAGTGGGTCATGTTTTAGGGTATAGGGTAGTGCAGTGGTGTTTGGGTAGTGTCGGGGGTCATGCTGGGGTTAGTGTCTTAGGGTTTAGGGTAGTGCAGTGGTGTTTTGCTAGTGTAGGGGGTCATGCTGGGGTTAGTATTTAAGGTTTAAGGCAGTGCAGTGGTGTTTGTGTAGTGTAGGGGGTCTTGCTAGGGGTAGCGTTTTAGGGTTTATGGTAGTGCAGTGGTGTTTGGGTAGTGTAGAGGGTCATGCTGGGGGTAGTGTTTTAGGGTTTAGGGCAGTGCAGTGGTGTTTGTATAGTGTAGGGGGTCATGCTGGGGGTAGTGTTTTATGGTTTAGGGTAGTGCAGTGTTGTTTGGGTACTGTAGGGGGTAGTGTTTTAGGGTTTAGTGTAGTGCAGTGGTGTTTGTGTATTGTAGGGGGTCATGCTGTGGTTAGTATTTTAGGGTTTAGGGTAGTGCAGTCATGTTTGTGTAGTATACTGGGTCATGTTTTAGGGTATAGGGTAGTGCAGTGGTGTTTGTGTAGTGTAGGGGGTCTTGCTGGGGGTAGTGTTTTAGGGTTTATGGTAGTGCAGTGGTGTTTGGGTAGTGTAGGGGGTCATGCTGGGGGTAGTGTTTTATGGTTTAGGGTAGTGCAGTGGTGTTTGTGTAGTGTAGGGGGTAGTGTTTTAGGGTTTAGTGTAGTGCAGTGGTGTTTGTGTATTGTAGGGGGTCATGCTGTGGTTAGTGTTTTAGGGTTTAGGGTAGTGCAGTGGCGTTTGTATAGTGTAGGGGGTCATGCTGGGGGTAGTGTTTTATGGTTTAGGGTAGTGCAGTGGTGTTTGTGTAGTGTAGGGGGTAGTGTTTTAGGGTTTAGTGTAGTGCAGTGGTGTTTGTGTATTGTAGGGGGTCATGCTGTGGTTAGTGTTTTAGGGTTTAGGGTAGTGCAGTCATGTTTGTGTAGTATACTGGGTCATGTTTTAGGGCATAGGGTAGTGCAGTGTTGTTTGGGTAGTGTCGGGGGTCATGCTGGGGTTAGTGTTTTAGGGTTTACGGTAGTGCAGTGGTGTTTTACTAATGTAGGGGGTCATGCTGGGGGTAGTGCTTTAAGGTGTAGGGTAGTGCAGTGGTGTTTGTGTAGTGTAGGGGGTCTTGCTGGGGGTAGTGTTTTAGGGTTTAGGATAGTGCAGTGGTGTTTATGTAGTGTATGGGGTCAAGCTGTGGGTTGTGTTTTAGGGTTTACGGTAGTGCAGTGGTGTTTGTGTAGTGTAGGTGGTCATGCTGGGGGTAGTTTTAGGGTTTAGGTAATGCAGTGGTGTGTGGGTAGTGGGGGACATGCTGCAGGTTGTGTTTCAGGGTTTAGGGCAGTGTAGTGGTGATTGGGTATTGTAGGGGGTTGTGCTGGGGGTAGTGCTTTAGCGTTTAGGGTAGTGCAGGGTTGTTTGGGTAGTGTAGGGTGCCATGCTGGGGGTAGATTTAGGGTTTAGGGTAGTGCAGTGGTGTTTGTGTAGTGTAGGCGGTCGCACTGGCGTAGTGTTTTAGGGTTTAGGGTAGTGCAGTGTTGTTTGTGTAGTGTAGTGGGTCATGCTGGGGGTAGTGTTTTAGGGTTTAGGGTAGTCCAGTGGTGTTTGCGTAGTGTAGGGGGATGTGTTGGGGTAGTGTTTTAGGGTTTAGGGTAGTGCAGTGGTGTTTGTGTAGTGTAGGGGGTCATGCTGGGGGTAGATTTAGGGTTTAGAATAGGTCAGTGGTGTTTGGGTAGTGCAGGGAGTCATGCTGGGTGTAGTATTTTAGGGTTTAGGGTAGTGAAGTGGTGTTTGTGTAGTGTAGGGAGTTGTGCGAGGGTAGTGTTTTAGGGTTTAGTGTAGTGCAGTAGTGTAGGGGAACGTGCTGGGGTAGTTTTTAGGGTTTAGGGTAGTGCAGTGGTATTTGTGCAGTATAGAGGGTCATGCTGGGTGTAGTGTTTTAGGGTTTAGGGTAGTGCAGTGGTGTTTGGGTAGTGTTGTGGGTAGCGATGGGGTTGTGTTTTAGAGTTTAGGGTAGTGCAGTGGTGTTTGTGTGTTCTAGGGGTAGTGCTTGGAGTAATGTTTTAGGGGTTAGGGTAGTGCAGTGGTGTTTCTGTACTGTAGTGGGATCGTGTTTTAGGGTTTAGGGTAGTGCAGTGGTGTTTGTGTAGTGTAGGTGGTCGTGCTAGAGGTAGATTTAGGGTTTAGGGTAGGGAAAGTGGTGTTTGTGTAGAGTAATGGGTCGTGCTGGGGATAGTATTTTAGGGTTTCAGGTAGTGCAGTGGTGTTTGGGTAGTGCAGTGGGTTGTGCTGGGGTAGTGTTTTAGGGTTTAGTGTAGTGCAGTGGTGTTTGTGTAGTATAGGGGTTTGTGCTGGGGTAGTGTTTTAGGGTTTAGGGTAGTGCAGTAGTGTTTGTGTAGTGTAGGGGGTCGTGCTGGGGGTAGATTTAGGGTTTAGGGTAATGCAGGGGTGTTTGGGTAGTGTTGGGGGTTGTGCTGCAGGTAGTGTTTTACAGTTTAGGATAGTGCAGTGATGTTTGTGTAGTGTAGGGGGTCATGCTGGGGTAGTGTTTTAGGGTTTAGGGCAGTGCAGTGGTGTTTTGGTAGTGTAGGGGGTCATGCTGGGGGTAGCGTTTTAGGGTTTATAGCAGTGCAGTGGTGTTTGCGTAGTGTCGGGGTCATGCCGGGGGTAGTGTTTTAGGGTTTAGGGCAGTGCAGTGGTGTTTGGGTATTGTAATGGGTTGTGCTGGGGGTTGTGTTTTAGCGTTTAGGGTAGTGCAGTGGTGTTTGGGCAGTGTAGGAGGTCATGCAGGGGGAAGATTTAGGGTTTTGAGTAGTGCAGTGGTGTTTGTGTAGTGTATGGCGTCGCACTGGGGGTAGTGTTTTAGGGTTTAGGGTAGTGCAGTGGTGTTTCGGTAGTGTAGGGGGTCATGCACTAGTTGCTTGTGTAGTGTGGGAGGTCATGCTGTGGGTACATTTAGGGTTTAGTGTAGTGCAGTGGTGTTTGGGTAGTGTAGGGAGTCGTGCTGGGGTAGTGTGTTAGGGTTTAGGGTAGTGAAGTGGTGTTTGTGAAGTGTAGGGAGTTGTGTGGGGGTAGTGTTTTAGGGTTTAGGGTAATGCAGTAGTGTAGAGGATCGTGCTGGGGTAGTTTTTAGGGTTTAGGGTAGTGCAGTGGTAGTTGTGTAGTATAGATGGTCATGCTGGGGTAGTGTTTTAGGGTTTAGGGTAGTGCAGTGGTGTTTGGGTAGTGTTGTGGGTAGTGATGGGGTAGTGTTTTAGATTTTAGGGTAGTGTAGTGGTGTTTGTGTATTGTAGGGGGTCGTGCTGGTTTTAGTGTTTTAGGGTTTAGGGTGGTGCAGTGGTGTTTGTGTAGTGTAGGGGGTAGTGTTTTAGGGTTTACGTTAGTGCAGTGGTGTTTGTGTAGTGTAGGGAGTCATGCTGGGGGTAGTTTTTTAGGATTTAGGGTAGTGCAGTGGTGTTTGTGTAGTGTAGGGGGTCGTGTTTTTGGGTTTAGGGTAGTGCAGTGGTGTTTGTGTAGTGTAGGGGGTCGTGTTTTTGGGTTTAAGGTAGCGCGGTGGTGTTTGTGTAGTGTAGAGGGTCGTTCTGGGGATAGTGTTTTAGGGTTTCAGGTGTTTAGGGTAGTGCAGTGGTGTTTGTGTAGTGTAGGGGGTGGTACTGGGGGTAGATTTAGGGTTTAGGATAGTGCAGTGGTGTTTGGATAGTGTAGGGGGATCGTGCTGGGAGAAGTGTTTTAGGGTTTAGGGCAGTGCAGTGGTATTTGTGTAGTGTAGTGATTCGTGCTGGGGTAGTATTTTTGGTTTTATGGTAGTGCAGTGGTGTTTGTGTAGTGTAGGGGGTCATGTTTTAGGGTTTAGGGTTGTGCAGTGGTGTTTGGGTAGTGTAGGGGGTCGTGCTGGGAGTAGTGTTTTAGGGTTTAGGGTAGTGAAGTGGTGTTTGTGTAGTTTAGGGGGTCGTGCTGGGGTAGATTTAGGGTTTAGGGTAGTGCAGTGGTGTTTGTGTAGTGTACGTGTCGTGTTTTAGGGTTTAGGGTAGTGCAGTGGTGTTTGGGTAGTGTAGGGATTGTGCTGGGGGTTTTGATTTAGTGTTTAGGGTAGTGCAGTGTTGTTTGTGTAGTGTAGGGGGTCATGTTTTAGGATTTAGAGTAGTGCAGTGGTGTTTTGGTAGTGTAGGGGGTCATGCTGGGGGGGGATTTAGGGTTTAGTGCAGTGGTGTTTGTGTAGTGTAGTTGGTCGTGCTGGGGGCAGTGTTTCAGGGTTTAGGGCAGTGCAGTGGTGTTTGGGTGTTGTAGGGGGTTGTGCTGGGGTAGTGTTTTAGCGTTTAGGGTAGTGCAGTGGTGTTTGGGTAGTATAGGGGTCATGCTGGTGGTAGATTTAAGGTTTAGTGTAGTGCAGTTGTGTTTGTTTAGTGTAGGAGGTCGCACTGGGGGTTGTGTTTTTTTTGGGTTTAGGGTAGTGCAGTGATGTTTGTGTAGTGTAGGGGGTCATGCTGGCATTAGTGTTTTAGGGTTTAGGGTAGAGCAGTGGTATTTGGGTAGTGTAGGGGTTCGTGCTGGGGTAGTGTTTTAGGTTTTAGGGTAGTGCAGTGGTGTTTGTGTAGTGTGGGAGGTCATGCTGGGGGTAGATTTAGAGTTTAGTGGAGTGCAGTGGTGTTTGGGTTTTGTAGGGAGTTGTGCTGGGGTAGTGTTTTAGGGTTTAGGGTAGTGCAGTGGTGTTTGTGTAGTATAGGTGGTTGTGCTAGGGGTAGATTTAGGGTTTAGGGTAGCGCAGTGGTATTTCTGTAGTGTAGGGGGTCATGCTGGTTGTACTGTTTTAGGGTTTAGGGTAGTGCAGTGGTGTTTGGGTAGTGTAGGGGGTAGTGCTGCGTGTTGTGTTTTAGGGTTTAGGGCAGTTGCAGTGATGTTTGTGTAGTGTAGGGGGTCATGTTTTAGGATTTAGGGTAGTGCAGTGAAGTTTGGGTAGTGTAGGGGGTCATGCTGGGGGTGGATTTAGGGTTTAGGGCAGTGCAGTGGTGTTTGTATAGTGTAGGGTGTCATGCCGGGGGTAGTGTTTTAGGGCCCGATTCACAGAAATAACTTAAGACAAAATCCTAAACTTACTACTGTTGGTATTCACAGAAGTTAGGATTTTGTCTTAAGTTTGTCTTAAGACAAACTTAAGACAGACTTAAGACAGAGTTAAGACAGACTTAAGACAGACTTAAGACAAACTTAAGACAGACTTAAGACAGACTTAAGACAGACTTAAGTTAGGATTTTGTCTTAAGTTTGTCTTAAGTCTGTCTTAAATTTGTCTTAAGACAAAATCCTAACTTCGGTGAATACCAAAAGTAGTAAGTTTAGGATTTTGTCTTAAGTTAGTTCTGTGAATCGGCCCCTTAGGGTTTAGGGTAGTGCAGAGGTGTTTGGGTATTGTAGGGGGTTGTTCTGGGGGTAGTGTTTTAGCGTTTAGGGTAGTGCAGTGGTGTTTGGGTAGTGTAGGGGTCATGCTGGTGGTAGATTTAGGGTTTTGGGTAGTGCAGTGGTGTTTGTGTAATGTAGGAGGTCGCACTGGGGGTTGTCTTTTTTGGGTTTAGGGTAGTGCAGTGGTGTTTGTGAAGTGTAGGGGGTCATGCTGGGTGTAGTGTTTTAGGGTTTAGGGTAGTGCAGTGGTGTTTGTGTAGTGTAGGGGGTCATGTTTTAGGGTATAGGATAGTGCAGTGGTGTTTGGGTAGTGTAGCGAGTCATGCTGCAATTAGTGTTTTAGGGTTTAGGGTAGAGCAGTGGTATTTGGGTAGTGTAGGGGTTCATGCTGGGGTAGTGTTTTAGGTTTTAGGGTAGTACAGTGGTGTTTGTGTAGTGTGGGAGGTCATGCTGGGTTGGTCGTGCTAGGGGTAGATTTAGGGTTTAGGGTAGCGCAGTGGTGTTTGGGTAGTGTTGGGGGTCATGCTGGGGTTAGTTTTTTAGGGTTTAGGGTAGTGCAGTGGTGTTTGGGTAGTGTAGGGGTTCGTGCGGTGGTAGTGTTGTAGGGTTTAGGTTAGTGCAGTGTTGTTTTTGTAGTGTGGGAGGTCATGCTGGGGGTAGATTTAGGGTTTAGTGTAGTGCAGTGGTGTTTGGGTAGTGTAGGGAGTCGTTATGGGGTAGTGTTTTAGGGTTTAGTGTAGTGCAGTAGTGTAGGGGATCGTGCTGGGGTAGCTTTTAGGGATTAGGGTAGTGCAGTGGTATTTGTGTAGTATAGAGGGTCATGCGGGTGTAGTGTTAAAGGGTTTAGGGTAGTGCAGTGGTGTTTGGGTAGTGTTGTTTGTGTAGTTGATGGGGGTCATGTTTTAGGATTTAGGGTAGTACAGTGGTGTTCGGGTAGTGTAGGGGTCATGCTGGGGATAGATTTAGGGTTTAGGGTAGTGCAGTGGTGTTTGTGTTGTGAGGGGGTGATGCTGGTTGTAGTGTTTTAGGGTTTAGGGTAGTGCAGTGGTGTTTGGGTAGTGTAGGGGGTAGTGCTGCGGGTAGTGTTTTAGGATTTAGGGTAGTGCAACGATGTTTGTTTAGTGTAGGGGATCATGTTTTAGGATTTAGGGTAGTGCAGTGATGTTTGTGTAGAGTAGGTGGTCATGCTGGGGGTGGATTTAGGGTTTAGGGCAGTGCAGTGGTGTTTGGGTAGTATTCGGGGTCATGCTGGGGCTAGTGCTTTAGGGTTTAGGGTAGTGCAGTGGTGTTTGTATAGTGAAGAAGGTCATGTTTTAGGGTATAGGGTAGTGCAGTATTGTTTGGGTAGTGTAGGGAGTCATGCCGGGGGTAGTGTTTTAAGGTTTAGGGTAGTGAAGTGGTGTTTGCTAGTGTAGGGGGTCGTGCTGGTGGTAGATTTAGGGTTTAGGGTAGTGCAGTGGTGTTTGTTTAGTGTAGGAGGTCGCACTGGGGGTTGTTTTTTTAGGGTTTAGGGTAGTGCAGTGGTGTTTGTGTAGTGTAGGGGGTCATGCTGGGGGTAGTGTTTTAGGGTTTAGGGTAGTGCAGTGGTGTTTGTGTAGTGTAGGGGGTCAGGCTGGCATTAGTGTTTTAGGGTTTAGGGTAGAGCAGTGGTATTTGGGTAGTGTAGGGGTTCGTGCTGGGGTAGTGTTTTAGGTTTTAGGGTAGTGCAGTGGTGTTTGTGTAGTGTGGGAGGTCATGCTGGGGGTAGATTTAGAGTTTAGTGGAGTGCAGTGGTGTTTGGGTTTTGTAGGGAGTTGTGCTGGGGTAGTGTTTTAGGGTTTAGGGTAGTGCAGTGGTGTTTGTGTAGTATAGGTGGTTGTGCTAGGGGTAGATTTAGGGTTTAGGGTAGCGCAGTGGTATTTCTGTAGTGTAGGGGGTCATGCTGGTTGTACTGTTTTAGGGTTTAGGGTAGTGCAGTGGTGTTTGGGTAGTGTAGGGGCTAGTGCTGCGTGTTGTGTTTTAGGGTTTAGGGCAGTTGCAGTGAAATTTGGGTAGTGTAGGGGGTCATGTTTTAGGATTTAGGGTTTAGGGCAGTGCAGTGGTGTTTGTATAGTGTAGGGTGTCATGCCGGGGGTAGTGTTTTAGGGCCCGATTCACAGAAATAACTTAAGACAAAATCCTAAACTTACTACTGTTGGTAGTTAGGGTTTAGGGTAGCGCAGTGGTGTTTCTGTAGTGTAGGGAGTCGTGCTGGTTGTAGTGTTTTAGGGTTTAGGGTATTGCAGTGGTGTTTGGGTAGTGTAGGTGGTAGTGCTGCGGGTAGTGTTTTAGGATTTAGGGTAGTGCAGCGATGTTTGTTTAGTGTAGGGGATCATGTTTTAGGATTTAGGGTAGTGCAGTGATGTTTGTGTAGTGTAGGTGGTCATGCTGGGGGTGGATTTAGGGTTTAGGGCAGTGCAGTGGTGTTTGGTTAGTATTCGGGGTCATGCTGGGGCTAGTGCTTTAGGGTTTAGGGTAGTGCAGTGGTGTTTGTATAGTGAAGAAGGTCATGTTTTAGGGTAGAGGGTAGTGCAGTAATGTTTGGGTAGTGTAGGGAATCATGCCGGGGGTAGTGTTTTAAGGTTTAGGGTAGTGAAGTGGTGTTTGCTAGTGTAGGGGGTCGTGCTGGGGGTAGTGTTTTACGGTTTAGAGTAGTGCAGTGGTGTTTGGGTCGTGTAGGAGGTCGCGCTTGGGGTAGTGTTTTACGGTTTAGGGTACTGTAGTGGTATTTGTGTTTTATAGGGTGTCATGCTGGGGGTAGTGTTTTAGGGTTTAGGGAAGTGCAGTTGTGTTTGTGTAGTGTAGGGGTTCATGTTTTAGGGTATAGGGTAGTGCAGTGGTGTTTGTGTAGTGTTGGGGGTCATGCTGGGATTAGTGTTTTAGGGTTTAGGGTAGTGCAGTGGTGTTTGTGTAGTGTAGGGGTTCGTGCCGTAGTAGTGTTTTAGGGTTTAGGTTAGTGCAGTGTTGCTTGTGTAGTGTGGGAGGTCATGCTGTGGGCAGATTTAGGGTTTAGTGTAGTGCAGTGGTGTTTGGGTAGTGTAGGGAGTCATGCTGGGAGTAGTGTTTTAGGGTTTAGGGTAGTGAAGTGGTTTTTGTGTAGTGTAGGGAGTTGTGTGGGGGTAGTGTTTTAGGGTTTAGGATAGTACAGTAGTGTAGAGCATTGTGCTGGGGGTAGTTTTTAGGGTTTAGGGTAGTGCAGTGATATTTGTGTAGTATAGAGGGTCATGCTGGGGGTAGTGTTTTAGGGTTTAGGGTAGTGCAGTGGTGTTTGGGTAGTTTTGTGGGTAGTGATGGGGTAGTGTTTTAGATTTTAGGGTAGTGTAGTGGTGTTTTTGTATTGTAGGGGGCCGTGCTGGGTTTAGTGTTTTAGGGTTTAGGGTAACGCAGTGGACTTTGTGTAGTGTAAGGGGTAGTATTTCAGGGTTTAGGTTAGTGCAGTGATGTTTGTGTAGTGTAGGGGTAGTGTTTCAGGGTTTAGTGTAGTGCAGTGGTGTTTGTGTAGTGTAGGGGGTCGTGTTTTAGGGTTTAGGGTAGTGCAGTGGTGTTTGTGTAGTGTAGGTGGTCGTGCTAGGGGTAGATTTAGGGTTTAAGGTAGCGCAGTGGTGTTTGTGTAGTGTAGAGGGTCGTGCTGGTGATAGTGTTTTAGGGTTTCAGGTAGTGCAGTGGTGTTTGGGTAGTGCAAGGGGTCGTGCTGGGGGTAGTGTTTTAGGGTTTAGGGTAGTGCAGTTGTGTTTGTGTAGTATAGGGTTTCGTGCTGGGTTAGTGTTTTAGGGTTTAGTGTAGCGCAGTGGTGTTTGGGTAGTGTTGGGGCTCATGCTGGGGGTAGTGTTTTAGGGTTTATGGCAGTGCAGTGGTTTTCGGGTAGTGTAGGGTATCATGCTTGGGGTAGTGTTTTAGGGTTTAGGGCAGTGCAGTGGTGTTTGTGTAGTGTCTGGGGTCGTGCCGGGGGTGGTGTTTTAGGGTTTAGGGCAGTGCAGTGGTGTTTGGGTGTTGTAGGGGGTTGTGTCTGGGGTAGTGTTCTAGGGTTTAGGGCAGTGCAGTGGTGTTTGGGTATTGTAGGGGGTTGTCCTGGGGTAGTGTTGTAGGGTTTAGGGTAGTGCAGTGGTGTTTGGGTAGTGTAGGGAGTCATGCTGGGAGTAGTGTTTTAGGGTTTAGGGTAGTGAAGTGGTGTTTGTGTAGTGTAGGGAGTTGTGTGGGGGTAGTGTTTTAGGGTTTAGGATAGTACAGTAGTGTAGAGGATTGTGCTGGGGTAGTTTTTAGGGTTTCGGGTAGTGCAGTGATATTTGTGTAGTATAGAGGGTCATGCTGGGGGTAGTGTTTTAGGGTTTAGGGTAGGGCAGTGGTGTTTGGGTAGTGTTGTGGGTAGTGGTGGGGTAGTGTTTTAGATTGTAGGGTAGTGTAGTGGTGTTTTTGTATTGTAGGGGGTCGTGCTGGGTTTAGTGTTTTAGGGTTTAGGGTAGTGCAGTGGACTTTGTGTAGTGTAAGGGATAGTATTTCAAGGTTTAGGTTAGTGCAGTGGTGTTTGTGTAGTGTAGGAGGTAGTATTTCAGGGTTTAGTGTAGTGCAGTGGTGTTTGTGTAGTGTAGGGGGTCGTGTTTTAGGGTTTAGGGTAGTGCAGTGGTGTTTGTGTAGTGTAGGTGGTCGTGCTAGGGGTAGATTTAGGGTTTAAGGTAGCGCGGTGGTGTTTGTGTAGTGTAGAGGGTCGTGCTGGGGATAGTGTTTTAGGGTTTCAGGTAGTGCAGTGGTGTTTGGGTAGAGCAGGGGGTCGTGCTGGGGTAGTGTTTTAGGGTTTAGGGTAGTGCAGTTGTGTTTGTGTAGTATAGGGTTTCGTGATGGGTTAGTGTTTTAGGGTTTAGTGTAGCGCAGTGGTATTTGGGTAGTGTTGGGGGTCATGCTGGGGGTAGTGTTTTAGGGTTTATGGCAGTGCAGTGGTTTTCGGGTAGTGTAGGGTGTCATGCTTGGGGTAGTGTTTTAGGGTTTAGGGCAGTGCAGTGGTGTTTGTGTAGTGTCTGGGGTCATGCCGGGGGTGGTGTTTTAGGGTTTAGGGCAGTGCAGTGGTGTTAGGGTATTGTAGGGGGTTGTGTCTGGGGTAGTGTTTTAGGGTTTAGGGCAGTGCAGTGGTGTTTGGGTATTGTAGGGGGTTTTGCTGGGGGTAGTGTTGTAGGGTTTAGGGTAGTGCAGTGGTGTTTGTGTAGTGTAGGGGGTCTTGCTGGGGTAGTGTTTTAGGGTTTAGGTTAGTGCAGTGGTGTTTGTGTAGTGTAGGAGGTAGTGTTTCAGGGTTTAGTGTAGTGCAGTGGTGTTTGTGTAGTGTAGGGGGTCGTGTTTTAGGGTTTAGGGTAGTGCAGTGGTGTTTGTGTAGTGTAGGTGGTCGTGCTAGGGGTAGATTTAGGGTTTAAGGTAGCGCGGTGGTGTTTGTGTAGTGTAGAGGGTCGTGCTGGGGATAGTGTTTTAGGGTTTCAGGTAGTGCAGTGGTGTTTGGGTAGTGCAGGGGGTCGTGCTGGGGGTAGTGTTTTAGGGTTTAGGGTAGTGCAGTTGTGTTTGTGTAGTATAGGGTTTCGCGCTGGGTTAGTGTTTTAGGGTTTAGTGTAGCGCAGTGGTGTTTGGGTAGTGTTGGGGCTCATGCTGGGGGTAGTGTTTTAGGGTTTATGGCAGTGCAGTGGTTTTCGGGTAGTGTAGGGTATCATACTTGGGGTAGTGTTTTAGGGTTTAGGGCAGTGCAGTGGTGTTTGTGTAGTGTCTGGGGTCGTGCCGGGGGTGGTGTTTTAGGGTTTAGGGCAGTGCAGTGGTGTTTGGGTGTTGTAGGGGGTTGTGTCTGGGGTAGTGTTCTAGGGTTTAGGGCAGTGCAGTGGTGTTTGGGTATTGTAGGGGGTTGTCCTGGGGGTAGTGTTGTAGGGTTTAGGGTAGTGCAGTGGTGTTTGGGTAGTGTAGGGAGTCATGCTGGGAGTAGTGTTTTAGGGTTTAGGGTAGTGAAGTGGTGTTTGTGTAGTGTAGGGAGTTGTGTGGGGGTAGTGTTTTAGGGTTTAGGATAGTACAGTAGTGTAGAGGATTGTGCTGGGGTAGTTTTTAGGGTTTCGGGTAGTGCAGTGATATTTGTGTAGTATAGAGGGTCATGCTGGGGGTAGTGTTTTAGGGTTTAGGGTAGGGCAGTGGTGTTTGGGTAGTGTTGTGGGTAGTGGTGGGGTAGTGTTTTAGATTGTAGGGTAGTGTAGTGGTGTTTTTGTATTGTAGGGGGTCGTGCTGGGTTTAGTGTTTTAGGGTTTAGGGTAGTGCAGTGGACTTTGTGTAGTGTAAGGGATAGTATTTCAGGGTTTAGGTTAGTGCAGTGGTGTTTGTGTAGTGTAGGAGGTAGTGTTTCAGGGTTTAGTGTAGTGCAGTGGTGTTTGTGTAGTGTAGGGGGTCGTGTTTTAGGGTTTAGGGTAGTGCAGTGGTGTTTGTGTAGTGTAGGTGGTCGTGCTAGGGGTAGATTTAGGGTTTAAGGTAGCGCGGTGGTGTTTGTGTAGTGTAGAGGGTCGTGCTGGGGATAGTGTTTTAGGGTTTCAGGTAGTGCAGTGGTGTTTGGGTAGAGCAGGGGGTCGTGCTGGGGGTAGTGTTTTAGGGTTTAGGGTAGTGCAGTTGTGTTTGTGTAGTATAGGGTTTCGTGATGGGTTAGTGTTTTAGGGTTTAGTGTAGCGCAGTGGTGTTTGGGTAGTGTTGGGGGTCATGCTGGGGGTAGTGTTTTAGGGTTTATGGCAGTGCAGTGGTTTTCGGGTAGTGTAGGGTGTCATGCTTGGGGTAGTGTTTTAGGGTTTAGGGCAGTGCAGTGGTGTTTGTGTAGTGTCTGGGGTCGTGCCGGGGGTGGTGTTTTAGGGTTTAGGGCAGTGCAGTGGTGTTTGGGTATTGTAGGGGGTTGTGTCTGGGGTAGTGTTTTAGGGTTTAGGGCAGTGCAGTGGTGTTTGGGTATTGTAGGGGGTTTTGCTAGGGGTAGTGTTGTAGGGTTTAGGGTAGTGCAGTGGTGTTTGTGTAGTGTAGGGGGTCTTGCGGGGGTAGTGTTTTAGGGTTTAGGTTAGTGCAGTGGTGTTTGTGTAGTGTAGGAGGTAGTGTTTCAGGGTTTAGTGTAGTGCAGTGGTGTTTGTGTAGTGTAGGGGGTCGTGTTTTAGGGTTTAGGGTAGTGCAGTGGTGTTTGTGTAGTGTAGGTGGTCGTGCTAGGGGTAGATTTAGGGTTTAAGGTAGCGCGGTGGTGTTTGTGTAGTGTAGAGGGTCGTGCTGGGGATAGTGTTTTAGGGTTTCAGGTAGTGCAGTGGTGTATGGGTAGAGCAGGGGGTCGTGCTGGGGGTAGGGTTTTAGGGTTTAGGGTAGTGCAGTTGTGTTTGTGTAGTATAGGGTTTCGTGATGGGTTAGTGTTTTAGGGTTTAGTGTAGCGCAGTGGTGTTTGGGTAGTGTTGGGGGTCATGCAGGGGGTAGTGTTTTAGGGTTTATGGCAGTGCAGTGGTTTTCGGGTAGTGTAGGGTGTCATGCTTGGGGTAGTGTTTTAGGGTTTAGGGCAGTGCAGTGGTGTTTGTGTAGTGTCTGGGGTCGTGCCGGGGGTGGTGTTTTAGGGTTTAGGGCAGTGCAGTGGTGTTTGGGTATTGTAGGGGGTTGTGTCTGGGGTAGTGTTTTAGGGTTTAGGGCAGTGCAGTGGTGTTTGGGTATTGTAGGGGGTTTTGCTGGGGGTAGTGTTGTAGGGTTTAGGGTAGTGCAGTGGTGTTTGTGTAGTGTAGGGGGTCTTGCTGGGGTAGTGTTTTAGGGTTTAGGGTAGTGCAGTGGTGTTTGGGTAGTGTTGTTTGTGTAGTTGATGGGGGTCATGTTTTAGGATTTAGGGTAGTGCAGTGGTGTTCGGGTAGTGTAGGGGTCATGCTGGGGATAGATTTAGGGTTTAGGGTAGTGCAGTGGTGTTTGTGTTGTGAGGGGGTGATGCTGGGGGTAGTGCTTTAGGGTTTAGGGTAGTGTAGGGGGTCATGCTGGGGGTAGTGTTTTAGGGTTTAGGGTAGTGCAGTGTTGTTTGGGTAGTGTAGAAGGTCATGCTTGGGGTAGTGTTTTAAGGTTTAGGGTAGTGCAGTGGTGTTTGTGTAGTGTAGGGGGTAGTGTTTTAGGGTTTAGAGTAGTACAGTGGTGTTTGTGTAGTGTAGGGGGTCATGCTGTGGGTAGTGCTTTAGGGTTTAGGGAAGTGCAGTGGTGTTTGTGTAGTGTAGTGGGTCATGTTTTAGGGTATAGGGTAGTGCAGTGGTGTTTTGGTAGTGTCTGGGGTCATGCTGGGGTTAGTGTTTTAGGGATTAGGGTAGTGCAGTGGTGTTTTACTAGTATAGGGGGTCATGCTGGGAATAGTGTTTTAGGGTTTCAGGTAGTGCAGTGCTGTTTGGGTAGTGCAGGGGGTAGTGCTGGGGGTAGTGTTTTAGGGTTTAGGTAGTGCAGAGGTGTTTGGGTAGTGTAGGGGGTCATGCTGTGGGTAGTGTTTTAGGTTTTATTGAAGTACAGTGGTGTTTGTGTAGTGTAGGGGGTCATGTTTTAGGGTATAGGGTAGTGCAGTGGTGTTTGGGTAGTGTTGGAGGTCATGCTGGGGGTAGTGTTTTAGGGTTTATGGCAGTGCAGTGGTTTTCGGGTAGTGTAGGGTGTCATGCTTGGGGTAGTGTTTTAGGGTTTAGGGCAGTGCAGTGGTGTTTGTGTAGTGTCTGGGGTCGTGCCGGGGGTGGTGTTTTAGGGTTTAGGGCAGTGCAGTGGTGTTTGGGTATTGTAGGGGGTTGTGTCTGGGGTAGTGTTTTAGGGTTTAGGGCAGTGCAGTGGTGTTTGGGTATTGTAGGGGGTTGTGCTGGGGGTAGTGTTGTAGGGTTTAGGGTAGTGCAGTGGTGTTTGTGTAGTGTAGGGGGTCTTGCTGGGGTAGTGTTTTAGGGTTTAGGGTAGTGCAGTGGTGTTTGTGTAGTGTAAGGGGTCATGCTGGGGGTAGTGTTTTACGGTTTAGGGCAGTGCAGTGGTGTTTGGGTAGCGTAGGGGGTCATGCTGGGGGCAGTGTTTTAGCGTTCAGAGAAGTGCAGTGGTGTTTGGGTAGTGTAGGGGGTCATGCTGGGGGAAGATTTAGGGTTTAGGTTAGTGCAGTGGTGTTTGTGTAGTGTAGGGCGTCGCACTGGGGGAAGTGTTTGAGGGTTTAGGGTAGTGCAGTAATGTTTGGGAGGTGTAGGGGGTCATGCTTGGGGGAGTGTTTTAGGGTTTAGGGTAGTTTAGTGTTGTTTGTGTAGTACAGGGGGTCATGCTGGGGGTTGTGTTTTAGGGTTTAAGGTAGTGCAGTGGTGTTTGTGTAGTGTAGGGGTACGTGCTGTGGTAGTATTTTACGGTTTAGGGTAGTGCAGTGGTGTTTGTGTAGTGTAGGGAGTGGTACTAGGGGTAGATTTAGGGTTTTGGATAGTGCAGTGGTGTTTGGGTAGTGTAGGTGGTCGTGCTGGGGGTAGGGTTTAAGGATTTAGGGCACTGCAGTGGTGTTTGGGTAGTGTAGGGGGATCGTGCTGGGGGAAGTGTTTTAGGGTTTAGGGCAGTGCAGTGGTATTTGTGTAGTGTAGTGATTCGTGCTGGGGGTAGTGTTTTCGGGTTTATGGTAGTGCAGTGGTGTTTGTGTAGTGTAGGGGATCATGTTTTACGGTTTAGGGTTGTGCAGTGGTGTTTGGGTAGTGTAGGGTGTCGTGCTGGGAGTAGTGTTTTAGGGTTTAGGGTAGTGAAGTGGTGTTTGTGTAGTTTAGTGGGTTGTGCTGGGGTAGATTTAGGGTCTAGGGTTGTGCAGTGGTGTTTGTGTAGTGTAGGGGGTCGTGTTTTAGGGTTTAGGGTAGTGCAGTGGTGTTTGAGTAGTGTAGGGATTGTGCTGGGGGTTTTGATTTAGTGTTTAGGGTAGTGCAGTGTGGTTTGTGTAGTGTAGAAGGTCATGTTTTAGGATTTAGAGTAGTGCAGTGGTGATTGGGAAGTGTAGGGGGTCATGCTGGGGGTGGATTTAGGGTTTAGTGCAGTGCAGTGGTGTTTGAGTAGTGTAGGGGGTCGTGCCGGGGGTAGTGTTTTAGGGTTTAGGGCAGTGCAGTGGTGTTTGGGTATTAAAGGGGGTTGTGCTGGGGTAGTGTTTTAGCGTTTAGGGTAGTGCAGTGGTGTTTGGGTAGTATAGGGTTCATGCTGGTGGTAGATTTATGGTTTAGGGTAGTGCAGTGGTGTTTGTTTAGTGTAGGAGGTCGCACTGGGGGTTGGTTTTTTCAGGTTTAGGGTAGTGCAGTGGTGTTTGTGTAGTGTAGGGGCTCATGCTTGGGGTAGTGTTTTAGGGTTTGGGGTAGTGCAGTGGTGTTTGTGTAGTGTAGGGGGTCATGTTTTAGGGTATAGGGGGTTGTGCTGGTGTAGTGTTTTAGCGTTTAGGGTAGTGCCGTGGTCTTTGGGTATTATAGTGCTCATGCTGGTGGTAGATTTAGGGTTTAGGGTAGTGCAGTGGTGTTTGTTTAGTGTAGGAGGACGCACTGAGGGTTGTTTTTTTTCGGGTTTAGGGTAGTGCAGTGGTGTTTGTGTAGTGTAGGGAGTCATGCTGGCATTAGTGTTTTAGGGTTTAGGGTAGAGCAGTTGTATTTGGGTAGTGTAGGGGTTCGTGCTGGGGCAGTGTTTTAGGTTTTAGGGTAGTGCAGTGGTGTTTGTGTAGCGTTGGGGATCATGCTGGGAGCAGTGTTTTAGCGTTCAGAGAAGTGCAGTGGTGTTTGGGTAGTGTAGGGGTCATGCTGGGGGAAGATTTAGGGTTTAGGGTAGTGCAGTGGTGTTTGTGTAGTGTAGGAGGTGGCACTGGGGGAAGTGTTTGAGGGTTTAGGGGAGTGCAGTGGTGTTTGGGAGGTGTAGGGGGTCATGCTTGGGGGAGTTTTTAACGGGTTTAGGGTAGTTTAGTGGTGTTTGTGTAGTACAGGGGGTCATGCTGGGGGTGGTGTTTTAGGGTTTAAGGTAGTGCAGTGGTGTTTGTGTAGTGTAGGGGTACTTGCTGGGGTAGTATTTTAGGGTTTAGGGTAGTACATTGGTGTTTGTTTACTGTAGGGAGTGGTACTAGGGGTAGATTTAGGGTTTTGGATAGTGCAGTGGTGTTTGGGTAGTGTAGGTGGTCGTGCTGGGGTAAGGTTTAAGGGTTTAGGGCACTGCAGTGGTGTATGGGTAGTGTAGGGGGATCGTGCTGGGGGAAGTGTTTTAGGGTTTAGGGCAGTGCAGTGGTATTTGTGTAGTGTAGTGATTCGTGCTGGGGGTAGTATTTTCCGGTTTATGGTAGTGCAGTGGTGTTTGTGTAGTGTAGAGGGTCATGTTTTAGGGTTTAGGGTTGTGCAGTGGTGTTTGGGTAGTGTAGGGGGTCGTGCTGGGAGTAGTGTTTTAGGGTTTAGGGTAGTGAAGTGGTGTTTGTGTAGTTTAGTGGGTTGTGCTGGGGTAGATTTAGGATCTAGGGTAGTGCAGTGGTGTTTGTGTAGTGTAGGGGGTCGTGTTTTAGGGTTTAGGGTAGTGCAGTGGTGTTTGGGTAGTGTAGGGGTTGTGCTGGGGGTTTTGATTTAGTGTTTAGGGTAGTGCAGTGTTGTTTGTGTAGTGTAGGGGGTCATGTTTTAGGATTTAGAGTAGTGCAGTGGTGATTGGGAAGTGTAGGGGGTTGTGCCGGGGGTAGAGTTTTAGGGTTTAGGGCAGTGCAGTGGTGTTTGGGTATTAAAGGGGGTTGTGCTGGGGTAGTGTTTTAGGTTAGTGCAGTGTTGTTTGGGTAGTGCAGGGGTCATGCTGATGGTAGATTTAGGGTTTAGGGTAGTGCAGTGGTGTTTGTTTAGTGTAGGAGGTCGCACTGGGGTTGTTTTTTTCAGGTTTAGGGTAGTGCAGTGGTGTTTGTGTAGTGTAGGGGGTCATGCTGGGGGTAGTGTTTTTGGGTTTAGGGTAGTGCAGTGGTGTTTGGGTATTATAGAGTTCATGCTGGTGGTAGATTTAGGGTTTAGGGTAGTGCAGTGGTGTTTGTTTAGTGTAGGAGGTCACACTGGGGGTTGTTTTTTTCGGGTTTAGGGTAGTGTAGTGGTGTTTGTGTAGTGTAGGGAGTCATGCTGGCATTAGTGTTTTAGGGTTTAGGGTAGAGCAGTTGTATTTGGGTAGTGTAGGGGTTCGTGCTGGGGAAGTGTTTTAGGTTTTAGGGTAGTGCAGTGGTGTTTGTGTATTGTGGGAGGTCGCACTGGGGGTAGATTTAGGGTTTAGGGTTGTGTAGTGGGGTTTGTGTAGTGCAGGGTGTCATACTGGGTGTAGTGTTTTAGGGTTTAGGGTAGTGCAGTGGTGTTTGTGTAGTATAGGGGGTAGTGTTTTAGGGTTTAGGGTATTGCAGTTGTGTTTCTGTAGTGTAGGGGCTGATGCTGTGGGTAGTGTTTTAGGGTTTAGGGTAGTGCAGTGGTGTTTGGGTAGTGTAGGGGGTTGTGCTGGGGGTAGGGTTTTAGGGTTTAGGGCAGTGCAGTGGTATTTGTGTAGTGTAGGGGGTCATGCCTAAACTGAGAAAAATCCTAATTTTAAGACTTTCGGTATTCTCAGAAGGCATTTAGGAGTCCTAAAGTTAGGACTCCTAACTTCTGTGAATACCGAAGTGAGTAAGTGTCTTCTGTGAATACCAAAATGAGTAAGTGCCTTCTGCGAATGTGAAAATGGTAGTAAGTTTAGGATTTTGTCTTAGATTAGTTCTGTGAATCTGGCCCTTAGGGTTTAGGGTAGTGCAGTGGTGTTTGTGTAGTGTAGGGGGTCATGCTGTGGGTAGTGTTCTAGGGTTTAGTGTAGTGCAGTGGTGTTTGAGTAATGTAGGGGGTCGTGCTTGGGGTAGGGTTTTAGGGTTTAGGGCAGTGCAGTGTTGTTTGGGTATTAAAGGGGGTTGTGCTGGGGTAGTGTTTTAGCGTTTAGGGTAGTGCAGTGGTGTTTGGGTATTAAAGGGGGTTGTGCTGGGGTAGTGTTTTAGCGTTTAGGGTAGTGCAGTGGTGTTTGGGTAGTGTTGGGGTAGTGCTGGGGTTGTGTTTTAGAGTTTAGGCTAGTGCAGTGGTGTTTGTGTAGTGTAGGGGGTCATGCTGGGGGTAGTGTTTTAGGGGTTAGGGTAGTGCAGTGGTGTTTGTGTAGTGTAGGGGGTAGTGTTTTAGGGTTTAGGGTAGTGCAGTGGTGTTTGTGTAGTGTAGGGGTTGTGTTTTAGGGTTTAGGGCAGTGCAGTGGTGTTTCGGTAGTGCAGGGAGTCGTGCTGGGGGGTAGTGTTTTAGGGTTTAGTGTAGTGCAGTTGTGGTTGGGTAGTGTAGGCGGTCTGCTGGGGGTAGTGTTTTAGGGTTTAGGTTAGTGCAGCAGGGTACTGCAGTGGTGTTTGTGTACTATAGGGGGTCATGCTGGCGGTAGTGTTATAGGGTTTAGGGTGGTGCAGTTGTGTTTGGGTTGTGTACGGGGCAATGCTGGGGGTAGTGTTTTAGGTTTTAGTGTAGTGCCATGGTGTTTGTGTAGTGTGTCATGCTGGGGTTAGTGTTTTAGGGTTTAGGGTAGTGCAGTGGTTTTTGGGTAGTGTAGGGGGTACTGCTGAGGGTAGGGTTTTAGGGTTTAGGATAGTGCAGTGGTGTTTGGGTAGTGTAGGGGTAGTACTGGGGTTAGTGTTTTAGGGTTTAGGGTATTGCTGTGGTGTTTGTGTTGTGTAGGGGATCGTGCTGGGGTAAGTGTTTTAGGGTTTTGGTAGTGGAGCGGAGTTTGGGTAGTGTAGGGGGTCGTGCTAGGGGTAGTGTTTTAGGGTTTAGGGTAGTGCAGTGGTGTTTGTGTAGTGTAGGGGTGGTCCTGGGGTTAGTGTTTTAGGGTTAAGGGTATTGCAGTGATGTTTGTGTAGTGTAGGGGCTCATGCTGGGGGTAGTGTTTTAGGGTTTGGGGTAGTGCAGTGGTGTTTGTGTAGTGTAGGGGGTCATGTTTTAGGGTATAGGGGGTGGTGCTGGTGTAGTGTTTTAGCGTTTAGGGTAGTGCCGTGGTGTTTGGGTATTATAGAGATCATGCTGGTGGTAGATTTAGGGTTTAGGGTAGTGCAGTGGTGTTTGTTTTCATGTAGGAGGTCGCACTGGGGGTTGTTTTTTTCGGGTTTAGGGTAGTGCAGTGGTGTTTGTGTAGTGTAGGGAGTCATGCTGGCATTAGTGTTTTAGGGTTTAGGGTAGAGCAGTTGTATTTGGGTAGTGTAGGGGTTCGTGCTGGGGCAGTGTTTTAGGTTTTAGGGTAGTGCAGTGGTGTTTGTGTAGCGTAGGGGGTCATGCTGGGGGCAGTGTTTTAGGGTTTAGGGTAGAGCAGTTGTATTTGGGTAGTGTAGGGGTTTGTGCTGGGGAAGTGTTTTAGGGTTTAGGGTAGTGCAGTGGTGTTTGTGTATTGTGGGAGGTCATGCTGGGGGTAGATTTAGGGTTTAGGGTTGTGTAGTGGGGTTTGTGTAGTGCAGGGTGTCATACTGTGTGTAGTGTTTTAGGGTTTAGGGTAGTGCAGTGGTGTTTCTGTAGTATAGGGGGTAGTGTTTTAGGGTTTAGGGTATTGCAGTTGTGTTTCTGTAGTGTAGGCGGTGATGCTGTCGGTAGTGTTTTAGGGTTTAGGGTAGTGCAGTGGTGTTTGGGTAGTGTAGGGGGTTGTGCTGGGGGTAGGGTTTTAGGGTTTAGGGCAGTGCAGTGGTATTTGTGTAGTGTAGGGGGTCATGCCTAAACTGAGAAAAATCCTAATTTTAAGACTTTCGGTATTCACAAAAGGCATATAGGAGTCCTAAAGTTAGGACTCCTAACTTCTGTGAATACCGAAGTGAGTAAGTGTCTTCTATGAATACCAAAATGAGTAAGTGCCTTCTGTGAATGTGAAAATGGTAGTAAGTTTAGGATTTTGTCTTAAGTTAGTTCTGTGAATCGGGCCCTTAGGGTTTAGGGTAGTGCAGTGGTGTTTGTGTAGTGTAGGGGGTCATGCTGTGGGTAGTGTTCTAGGGTTTAGTGTAGTGCAGTGGTGTTTGAGTAGTGTAGGGGGTCGTGCTTGGGGTAGGGTTTTAGGGTTTAGGGCAGTGCAGTGTTGTTTGGGTATTAAAGGGGGTTGTGCTGGGGTAGTGTTTTAGCGTTTAGGGTAGTGCAGTGGTGTTTGGGTATTAAAGGGGGTTGTGCTGGGGTAGTGTTTTAGGGTTTAGGGTAGAGCAGTTGTATTTGGGTAGTGTAGGGGTTCGTGCTGGGGCAGTGTTTTAGGTTTTAAGGTAGTGCAGTGGTGTTTGTGTAGCGTAGGGGGTCATGCTGGGGGCAGTGTTTTAGCGTTCAGAGAAGTGCAGTGGTGTTTGGGTAGTGTAGGGGGTCATGCTGCGGGAAGATTTAGTTTTTAGGGTAGTGCAGTGGTGTTTGTGTAGTGTAGGGGGGTGGCACTGGGGGAAGTGTTTGAGGGTTTACGGTAGTGCAGTGGTGTTTGGAGGTGTAGGGGGTCATGCTTGGGGAAGTGTTTAACGGGTTTAGGGTAGTTTAGTGGTGTTTGTGTAGTACAGGGGGTCATGCTGGGGGTGGTGTTTTAGGGTCTAAGGTAGTGCAGTGGTGTTTTTTGTAGTGTAGGGGTACTTGCTGGGGTAGTATTTTAGGGTTTAGGGTAGTGCATTGGTGTTTGTGTAGTGTAGGGAGTGGTACTAGGGGTAGATTTAGGGTTTTGGATAGTGCAGTGGTGTTTGGGTAGTGTAGGTGGTCGTGCTGGGGGTAGGGTTTAAGGGTTTAGGGCACTGCAGTGGTGTTTAGGTAGTGTAGGGGGATCGTGCTGGGGGAAGTGTTTTAGGGTTTAGGGCAGTGCAGTGGTATTTTTGTAGTGTAGTGATTCGTGCTGGGGGTAGTGTTTTCCGGTTTATGGTAGTGCAGTGGTGTTTGTGTAGTGTAGGGGGTCATGTTTTAGGGTTTAGGGTTGTGCAGTGGTGTTTGGGTAGTGTAGGGGGTCGTGCTGGGAGTAGTGTTTTAGGGTTTAGGGTAGTGAAGTGGTGTTTGTGTAGTTTAGTGGGTTGTGCTGGGGTAGATTTAGGATCTAGGGTAGTGCAGTGGTGTTTGTGTAGTGTAGAGGGTCGTGTTTTAGGGTTTAGGGTGGTGCAGTGGTGTTTGGGTAGTGTAGGGGTTGTGCTGGGGTTTTTGATTTAGTGTTTAGGGTAGTGCAGTGTTGTTTGTGAAGTGTAGGGGGTCATGTTTTAGGGTTTAGGGTAGTGCAGTGGTGATTGGGAAGTGTAGGGGGTCATGCTGGGGGTGGATTTAGGGTTTAGGGCAGTGCAGTGGTGTTTGTGTAGTGTAGGGGGTCGTGCTTGGGGTAGGGTTTTAGGGTTTAGAGCAGTGCAGGGGTGTTTGGGTATTAAAGGGGGTTGTGCTTTGGTAGTGTTTTAGCGTTTAGGGTAGTGCAGTGTTGTTTGGGTAGTGTAGGGTTCATGCTGGTGGTAGATTTAGGGTTTAGGGTAGTGCCGTGGTGTTTGTTTTGTGTAGGAGGTCGCACTGGGGGTTGTTTTTTTGGGGGTTTAGGGTAGTGGAGTGGTGTTTGTGTAGTGTAGGGAGTCATGCTGGCATTAGTGTTTTAGGGTTTAGGGTAGAGCAGTTGTATTTGGGTAGTGTAGGGGTTCGTGCTGGGGAAGTGTTTTAGGTTTTAGGGTAGTGCAGTGGTGTTTGTGTAGTGTGGGAGGTCATGCTGGGGGTAGATTTAGGGTTTAGGGTAGTGTAGTGGGGTTTGTGTAGTGCAGGGTGTCATGCTGGGTGTAGTGTTTTAGGTTTTACGGTAGTGCAGTGGTGTTTGTGTAGTATAGGGGGTAGTGTTTTAGGGTTTAGGGTATTGCAGTTGTGATTCTGTAGTGTTTTAGGATTTAGGGTAGTGCAGTGGTGTTTGGGTAGTGCAGGGGGTTGTGCTGGGGGTAGGGTTTTAGGGTTTAGGGCAGTGCAGTGCAGTGGTATTTGTGTAGTGTAGGGGGTCATGCTGGGGGTAGTGTTTTAGGGTTTAAGGTAGTGCAGTGGTGTTTGGGTAGTGTTGGGGGTAATGCTGGGGTAGTGTTTTAGAGTTTAGGGTGGTGCAGTGGTGTTTGTGTAGTGTAGGGGGTCATTCTGTGGGTAGTGTTTTAGGGGTTAGGGTAGTGCAGTGCTGTTTGTGTAGTGTAGGGGGTAGTGTTTTAGGGTTTAGGGTAGGGCAGTGGTGTTTGTGTAGTGTAGGGAGTCATGCTCGGGCAGTGTATTAGGATTTAGGGTTGTGCAGTGGTGTTTGTGTAGTGTAGGCGGTCGTGTTTTAAGGTGTAGGGTAGTGCAGTGCTGTTTGTGTAGTGTACTTGGTTGATCTAGGGATAGATTTAGGGTTTAGGGTAGTGCAGTGGTGTTTTGGTAGTGCAGGGGGTCGTGCTGGAGGTAGTGTTTTAGGATTTTGTGTAGTGCAGTTGTGTTTGGTAGTGTAAGGGGTCATGCAGGGGGAAGGGTTTTAGGGTTTAGGGCAGTGCAGTTGTGTTTTGGTAGTATAGGGGGATCGTGCTGGAAAGTGTTTTAGTGTTTAGGGCAGTGCAGTAGTGTTTGGGTCGTGTAGGGTGTCATGCTGGGGGTAGTGTTTTAGGGCAGTGCAGAGGAGTTTGTGTAGTGTAGTGTGTCGTCCTGGGGGTAGTGT
Source organism: Triturus cristatus (assembly GCF_964204655.1). NCBI lineage: Eukaryota > Metazoa > Chordata > Amphibia > Caudata > Salamandridae > Triturus > Triturus cristatus. The sequence goes on along the minus strand of NC_140590.1, from coordinate 2,290,278 downwards.
TTTAGGGTTTAGGGTAGTGCAGTAGTATTTGTGTAGTGTAGGGAGTAGTGCTTGGGGTAGTGTTTTATGGTTTAGGGCAGTGCAGTGATGTTTGTGTAGTGTAGGGGGCCGTGTTTTAGTGTTGAACAGTGGTGTTTGGGTAGTGTAGGGGGTCATTCTGGGAGTAGTGTTTTAGGGTTAGGGTAGTGAAGTGGTGTTTTTTGTAGTGTAGGGGGTCATGTTTTAGGGTTTAGGGTAGTGCAGTGGTGTTTGGGTAGTATAGGGGGTTGTGCTGGGGGTAGTGATTTAGTGTTTAGGGTAGTGCAGTGTTGTTTGTGTAGTGTAAGGGTTCATGTTCTAGGATTTAGGGTAGTACAGTGGTTTTTGAGAAGTGTAGGGGTCATGCTGGGGGTAGATTTAGGGTTTAGGGTAGTGCAGTGGTGTTTGTGTTGTGCGGGGGTGATGTTGGGGGTAGTGTTTTAGTGTTTAGGGCAGTGCAGTGGTGTTTGTATAGTGTAGGGGGTCATGCTGGGGGTAGTGTTTTTGTGTTTAGGGTAGTGCAGTGGTGTTTGGGTAGTGTAGAAGCTCATGCTGGGGATAGTGTGTTAGGGTTTAGGGTAGTGTAGTGATGTTTGGATAGTGTAGGGGTTCTTGCTGGGTGTAGTGTTTTAGGGTTTAGGGTAGTGCAGTGGTGTTTGTGTAGTATAGTGGGTAGTGTTTTAGGGCCTGATTCACAGAACTAACTTAAGACAAAATCCTAAACTTACTACCATTTCGGTATTCACAGAAGGCACTTACTCATTTTTGTATTCACAGAAGGCACTTACTCATTTCGGTATTCACAGAAGTTAGGAGTCCTAACTCTAGGACTCCTAAATGCCTTCTGTGAATACCGAAAGTCTTAAAATTAGGATTTTTCTCAGTTTGGTAGTAGTATAGTTAGGACTCCTAACTTTAGGACTCCTAAAGGCCTTCTGTGAATACCGAAAGTCTTACAATTAGGATTTTTCTCAATTCAGTAGTAGTAAAGTTAGGACTCCTAACTTTAGGACTCCTAAAGGCCTTCTGTGAATACCGAAAGTCTTAAAATTAGTTTTTTTCTCAATTCAGTAGTAGTAAAGTTAGGAGTCCTAATTTTAGGACTCCTAAATGCCTTCTGTGAATACCGAAAGCCTTAAAATTAGGATTTTTCTCAGTTTAGTAGTAGTAAAGTTAGGACTCCTAACTTTAGGACTCCTAAATGCCTTCTGTGAATACCGAAAGCCTTAAAATTAGGATTTTTCTCAATTCAGTAGTAGTAAAGTTAGGACTCCTAACTTTAGGACTCCTAAATGCCTTCTGTGAATACCGAAAGTCTTAAAATTAGTTTTTTTCTCAATTTAGTAGTAGTAAAGTTAGGACTCCTAATTTTAGGACTCTTAAATGCCTTCTGTGAATACCGAAAGCCTTAAAATTAGGATTTTTCTCAGTTTAGTAGTGGTAAAGTTAGGAGTCCTAACTTTAGGACTCCTAAACTGAGAAAAATCCTAATTTTAAGACTTTCGGTATTCACAGAAGGCATTTAGGAGTCCTAAAGTTAGGACTCCTAACCTGTGAATACCGAAGTGAGTAAGTGCCTTCTGTGAATACGAAAATGGTAGTAAGTTTAGGATTTTGTCTTAAGTTAGTTCTGTGAATCGGGCCCTTAGGGTTTAGGGTAGTGTAGTGGTGTTTGTGTAGTGTAGGGGGTCATGCTGTGGGTAGTGTTTTAGGGTTTAGTGTAGTGCAGTGGTGTTTGAGTAGTGTAGGGGGTCGTGCTTGGGGTAGGGTTTTAGGGTTTAGAGCCGTGCAGTGGTGTTTGGGTATTAAAGGGGGTTGTGCTGGGGTAGTGTTTTAGCGTTTAGGGTAGTGCAGTGGTGTTTGGGTAGTATTGGGGGTAGTGCTGGGGCTGTGTTTTAGAGTTTAGGGTAGTGCAGTGGTGTTTGTGTAGTGTAGGGGGTAGTGTTGTAGGGTTTAGGGTAGTGCAGTGGTGTTTGTGTAGTGTAGGGGGTCATGCTCGGGCTAGTGTATTAGGATTTAGGGTACTGCAGTGGTGTTTGTGTAGTGTAGGGGTCGTGTTTTAGGGTTTAGGGCAGTGCAGTGGTGTTTCGGTAGTGCAGGGGGTCATGCTAGGGGGTAATGTTTTAGGGTTTAGTGTAGTGCAGTTGTGTTTGGGTAGTGTAGGCGGTCTGCTGGGGGTAGTGTTTTAGGGTTTAGGTTAGTGCAGCAGGGTAATGCAGTGGTGTTTGTGTACTATAGGGGGTCATGCTGGCGGTAGTGTTTTAGGGTTTAGGGTAGTGCAGTTGTGTTTGGGTTGTGTACGGGGCAATACTGGGGGTAGTGTTTTAAGTTTTAGTGTAGTGCCATCGTGTTTGTGTAGTGTGTCATGCTGGGGTTAGTGTTTTAGGGTTTAGGGTAGTGCAGTGGTTTTTGGGTAGTGTAGGGGTAGTGCTGGGGGTAGTGTTTTAGGGTTTAGGGTATTGCTGTGGTGTTTGTGTTGTGTAGGGGGTCGTGCTGGGGTAAGTGTTTTAGGTTTTTGGTAGTGGAGCGGAGTTTGGGTAGTGTAGGGGGTCATGCTAGGAGTAGTGTTTTAGGGTTTAGGGTGGTGCAGTGGTGTTTGTGTAGTGTAGGGGTGGTCCTGGGGTTAGTGTTTTAGGGTTAAGGGTATTGCAGTGATGTTTGTGTAGTGTAGGGGTCGTGCTGGGGTAGTGTTTTATGGTTTAGGGTAGTTCAGTGGTGTTTGTGTGGTATAGGGGGTCATGCTAGGGGTAGTTTGTTAGGGTTTAGGGTAGTGCAGTGGTGTTTGCGTAGTGTAAGGGGTCGAGCCGAGGGTAGTGTTTTAGGGATTAGGGTCGTGCAGTGGTGTTGTGTAGTGGAGGGGGTTGTGCTGGGGGTAGATGTAGGGTTTAGGGTAGTGTAGTGGTGTTTGGGTAGTATATGGGGTCGTTATAGGGATAATGTTGTAGGGTTTAGGGTAGGGCAGTGGTGTTTGTGTAGTGTAGGGGGTCATGCTGGGGGTAGTGATTTAGGGTTTAGGGTAGTGCATTTGTGTTTGGGTTGTGTAAGCGGTACTGCTGGGGGTAGTGTTTTAGGGTTTAGGGTAGTGCCGTGGTGTTTGTGTAGTGTAGTGGGTCATGCTGGGGGTAGTGTTTTAGGGTTTAGGGTAGTGCAGTGGTTTTTGGGTAGTGTAGGGGGTACTGCTGAGGGTAGGGTTTTAGAGTTTAGGGTAGTACAGTGGTGTTTGGGTAGTGTAGGGGTACTGCTGGGGGTAGTGTTTTAGGGTTAGGGTAGTGCAGTGGTGTTTGTGTAGTATAGGGGTCGTGCTGGGGGTAGTATTTTAGGGTATGGGTAGAGGAGTGGAGTTTGGGTAGTGTAGGGGGTCGTGCTAGGGGTAGTGTTTTAGGTTTTAGGGTAGTGCACTGGTGTTTGTGTAGTGTAGGGGGTGGTGCTGGGGGTAGTGTTTTAGGGTTTAGGGTAGTGCAGTGGTGTTTGCGTAGTGTAGGGGTGTCAAGAATTCCTGTCATGCGAGGGGAAGAAAACGGTAACCAGCGAAAACGGACTACATCTCCCAGGATGCTTAGCGGTTGAGAGGTTAGGTAAACACTCCTGTTACATAACTCAAGGAAAACACGCCCTTATGTAAACAGGAGAGCTGTTACATAACTCAAGGAAAACACGCCCTTATGTAAACAGGAGAGCTGTTACATAACTCAAGGAAAACACGCCCTTATGTAAACAGGAGGGCTGTTACATAACTCAAGGAAAACCCGCCCTATAAAGGGAGGAACCGGGAGGTACAACGCTGTCGGATATTGTGTTTACACCGACGTACCTGCTTCGTGAAGAGCAGTGTTCCGGAGTGGTGCTCCAGTAAGGCAAGAACGGAGGTAGGTCGAGTCGTTACTCCCTGGGCCGTGTCTTGCCCCATCGTCACCTGTGAAGGACCCGGAAGCTCTACCGGTCAACCATTGAGCTTCGCTTTTTGACTCGGCTGAGTCAAAGCGCAGTGGCGCTTTTGCTGGTTGGAGTCGTAACTCCCAGCCAGACCAGAGATACAGGGACTGCCAGCTGTAACGCACACCAGGAGGTGTTTGCTGCGTTACAGACTCGGAAGTCCACAGGATCGATCGAGCGGCTGCTCTCGGTTCAGTCTTCTTGCTTTTTGATTGGGGTATCGGTGACGCATCACCAGGAGGTGACTCCGCGTCCCGGTGCAGTCTGAGGAAGAGGTTGAGCGGCTGCTCTCTTCAGGTAGAGACCCCGGCTGGGTGTTTCCCTGACTCCTCGATTCTCCCCAACACTCTTCGTGCCCCTCACAGCCTACCGATTGGCATTGTCGGCCATTTCATTTCTGCCCTCTGTTGGCATACGCCGGGACCGGCGTATATGCAGAGGACGGTTAGGACCATCCGTGCGGTGGGCTGGTAACGTACTTAGCCTGGAGGATTCCAGTGACTATAACTTTTGTTTGTTCTTTGTATTATTTTTGCCTTCATTAAAATAACTAACCCTTCACAAGTGGTTGCGTCCTCATTATCGTGTCTGTTAAACGATCCCGAGACGTTCAGGGCGTTACAAAATATCCGACCTTAATACACTAACTGGCTCCCGGTCGATAACAGACATGGCAACACTTGATGATGTGCTGGCTGCTTTAGCGACCGTGCAAGTTGAATTGGCTGCCTCTAGGCAAGAAACAGCCGATGTAAAAGCCAGACTGGATGCTATCCACTTGGACCCGCTCACGCCCAGCACCTCCCTCACGGACCAGACCCCTGCTGTAGTAGTGGAAATGCCGGTAGCCATCCCCTTGGCAACACCAGAGAGGTACAGTGGGGATCCTAACACAGTGCAGGTATTCCTCACACAAGTGGCGCTACATTTATCGTGCAAACCAAAGGCGTTCCCCACGAGTCAGGCTCGTGTGGCTTTCCTTATTTCCTATTTGGCTGGAAACGCGGCACAATGGGCCGTACCTCTGGTGAGCAGGGACGACCCCATCTTATGTGATTGGGGTGCTTTTCGCGAGGAATTCCTGAAGGTATTCGACAGAAGGGCTGACTCGTACACGGCGGACCGTGAAATGCTTGAGTTGAGACAGGGATCCAACGACCTGGTGCAGTATCTCAACGCGTTCCGACGGCTGGTTGCGGAAACCAAGTGGCCTGTTGCTAAACAGACGGCGCTCTTCCATCACGGGCTGTGCGATGAGCTCAAAGACGCCGTGGCTCATATTGACCCTCAACCCAAGACATTTGAGGGCCTTATCAACCTGGTATTACAGCTGGAACATAGGCTAAGTGAAAGAAAAGGGGATCATGGGAGAAAAGGAAAATCCCTTCCATCCTATGTGACGGTGGGAAGTCCTGAAACTTCCACCGCATCCAAGGGAGAACCCATGGACATCGGCGCAATACGAGCGAGCCTCACAGCCACGGAGAAAGAGTCACGCCGTAAACAAGGATTGTGCCTATATTGTGGCAAAAAAGGCCACTACGTACGTGAATGCCCTGCCAAACCGAAGACGTCACGTTATCGGGCCAACCGGTCGGTAACAGCCGTGGTGGACATACCGGCGGAAAACTAGAGGACTCCCAGACCAAAGAAGGGGCATCTCGGAGTCACTCATCCATCCCTTCACTTTCCAACTCGGTCACTAAGGGACACCGACACCTGTTTCTCACGGTGCACGTGGGAGTGCATGACCAGTGGATACCCGTTGTGGCCATGGTGGATTCAGGGGCCACTGGCATGTTTATGGACCACAACGAGGCATGCAGGCTAGGGCTAGTGCTTCTTCCCAAAGCTGTACCCGAAGACGTCTATGCCGTAGACGGAAGGCGATTGGTGACGGGGCCCATCGGGCAGCACACGGGGGTCCTTCCGATGAGATATGGGAGGAACCATTTGGAACAAATCGATTTTAACATCATCCGAGCGCCCCAATATGGCGTCATATTGGGATTGCCGTGGCTACAGAAACACAACCCCTCTGTGGATTGGCCAACACATCGCGTCGAAATGACGTCACCGTATTGCATCCTGCATTGTGGAAAAAGAACGGAATCCCTTGACGCAGATGAGAGCGGGAGTCAGACGGTGGCTACAGCGGCAGAAAAAGATGTGGCTCTCCCCCAGGCTTATCACAGTTTTGAGGATGTATTTGATGAGGTAAAGGCGGAAGGGCTACCACCACATAGACAGTTTGACTGCCAGATCGACCTGGTGCCAGGGGCCAGCGTTCCCAGCGGCAGGCTGTATGCCCTGACGGAGCCTGAAAACGTGCATCTCCGGGGGTACCTGGATAAACTCCTCAAGCTAGGATTCATCCGCCCGTCCAAGTCTCCGGCCGCCTCGCCACTCTTCTTCATCCCGAAAGCTAATGGGGAGCTGAGAGCCTGTGTGGACTTTAGGGCATTGAATGCGATAACCATAAAGAATCGGTACCCCTTGCCTCTCATCAGTGTACTTCTGGAACAGGTCAAGAAAGCTCGTATCTACACCAAGTTGGATTTGAAAGGGGCATACCATCTGGTGCGCATGAGGGACGGAGACGAGTGGAAGACCGCCTTTAAGACCAGGTTCGGCCTTTTTGAGTACCTCGTCATGCCGTTCGGTCTGTGCAACGCCCCGGCAGCCTTTCAGTACTTTTTGAATGAGGTATTCAGAGAGGAGTTGGATATCTACGTGGTCGTATATATCGACGACATCCTCATCTACTCGTCCAGTGTGGAGGAGCACGTACACCACGTCAAAGCTGTGCTCCAAAAGCTGAGGGAAAACAAGCTGTTTTGTAAACTCAGCAAGTGTGACTTCCACGTCACGTCCGTGGAATTCCTCGGAGTGATGCTGAGTCCAGAGGGACAGGAGATGGCAGAACGAAAGATCAAGGCTGTGAAAGAATGGCCGGTGCCCCAAAGCGTGAAGGACGTCCAAAGTTTCATTGGCTTCGCCAACTTTTACAGGCGGTTTATAGATGGATTTTCAGGAGTGGTGGCCCCCATCACACAGCTACTGAGGAAGTCCAAGGAGTTTGTCTGGTCCCCTGAAGCGAACACAGCCTTTGAGGCCCTGAAAAGCGCCTTTGGTAAGGCGCCGGTGTTGGCTCACCCCGATCCGGATCTCCCCTACGTGGTGGAAGCGGACGCTTCGGATGTGGCGCTGGGGGCTATCTTGTCCCAACGCAATCACGACACTGGGGTGCATCATCCCGTTGCGTACATGTCCCGCAAACTCAACGACGCCGAACGCAACTACCATATTGCGGAGAAGGAGCTTCTCGCAATCAAGGACGCCTTCACCGAATGGAGGCATTGGTTGATGGGGGCAAGACATGTGGTATCGGTGTACATGGACCATCGGAATCTACAGTTCATGACGGCCACAAGACACCTTTCTCCCAGGCAGCTGCGGTGGATGATCTTCTTTGCGGGGTTCAACTTCCGCATCACATATCGGCCGGGGACGGAAAACCGGAAGGCGGACGCCCTGTCCCGTCAATCTGCAGTTAAGGAACCATTGCCGGCGACCGAGCGTTCCATCATTTCCCCGAGGATGGTATTGGGGGTTATCCAACCGGATACTTTCCTGAGGGGAATAAAGAGAGGGATCAGGTCGTTCGCATGGCAGAGGTGGCTCCTCAGTCACAGAGAATGGCAGCTGAAGGACGGGATACCCCTGAAGGGCAGGTGCCTATTGATACCCACGCCTAGGCTAAGGAAACAAGCATTCATCTGGTGCCATGACTCTCCATGCGCAGGTCATTTGGGCTTTGAAAAAACGGTGGCTGGCATGGGACGGCATTTCTGGTGGCCAACCATGAGAGTGGATGTCAGGAGGTGGGGACAGGAGTGTCCTACGTGTGCTACCATGAAGGCCGACCATGGCCGAACCCAAGGGCTCTTACATCCACTTCCGACCCCGGATAGACCATGGGATAGCATATCACTGGACTTCGTGGTGGGCCTACCGGTAGACCAGGGGATGACGGCAATACTGGTGGTGGTGGATTACTTGACGAAAATGGGGCACTTCATCCCCTGCAAGAGAGTCCCTACGGCCGGGGAATTGGCGTCACTACTTCTAAAGAATGTGGTACGACTGCATGGATTACCTGGGGTGATCGTGTCGGACCGGGGATCGCAGTTTACTGCGCAATTCTGGAAGACTTGGTGCACTGCGCTGCATGTTAAGACCGCCCTGTCCACCAGCTACCACCCTCAAACGGACGGCCAAACCGAGCGCCTGAACCAAACGCTCAAACAGTATCTGCGATGTTTTGTGGACCAGGGCAGGGAAGAATGGGTCGACTTGCTATGGGTTGCAGAGATAGCCTATAACAACGCCACTCACAGCTCCACACAGTCATCTCCGTTCTATAGCAACTATGGCCAACATCCCAGGTTCTTGCCATTTCTACATCCGTTCAGAGAGGACAGGATTCCCGCCACAGCGGACAGGGTGGCACACATAAAAGACACGTTGATGCGCTCAATGGCTGTCCTAATAGAGGCCAAGAGACAATACAAGGCTGCGGCAGACAGGAAGAGAAGGCCCGGGCCACTGTACCGCACTGGAGACTACGTCTGGATATCCACAAGAAACATGAGGTTTCGAAAGAACAGTGTGTTCCATCCCAAGTACATGGGCCCCTATCGAATTGCCAAGTGTATGGGTCCCGTGAACGTGAAGGTGTGCTTGCCCCAGTCATTGTGGATACACCCTGTCTTTCATGTATCATTTGTAAGGATCGCGGATGTTCTGCAGGAGCGTCTGGAGTCGTGAAGAAGAGTCCACAGCCGTCCCCCGTGTCTCCCCGACTCTATCAAACTCTAGAGTGCGAGGAATCCACTGGGGAAAACAGGGAAACAAAACAAGGAAAGGTGGGGGGATCCGGTAGGTCTGGAAAGGTGATGTCGTCAGGAGGAACAACAGGAGCGTAAGAGATCTCCACAAGGCAAACAAGTAGATCTCCCAGCTGTAATATAAAGGTAGTTAGTGGTATACCTCTGTAACGCCCTCCCTGTGTCCCTATTTCTTTAGGTCCCCAACACCTACCAGTATATCGTCTGCTGCTAAGTAGAAGTCTGTATGAACCAACAGGTGTGATTTAAATAGTAGTTTCTTAGGGTGCAGCTGCAGGGAATAAGTATATCAAGATTATACTCCTGGGAAAGTAAAGTATCCCTTTAATACCTAAGTAAGGCTGGGTAGATCTAGTACCTGGCTGGATAGTTAGAAGAGCGGGAAACCTAACCCCCCTGCTCAATGGTCCTCGCAATATATCACCACCGGATTACTGATAGCTGCTCAGGAGGATGAATGGGATGGATATAAAGGTGACGGGAGGAAAGGATACTGGGGGCGTGAAAACCGGACAAAGGAAAAGACTCCAGCAATCCAAACTTGGAGTACCTTAACAACAGGCAAAACAATACTAAATGATCTTCAAGTATAACACATGGATCAGCGAGGCGATAGACAGAGAACACCACGCTAGGCAGCGCTGGAAATGGAGAACGCGCTCCGTCAATGGCAGAATACCTCTCAACACGAAGAAACGCGAGAAAGGAAACCCCTGGACCTCCAACCACCCAGCAGACCTTACTTGGGTGAAGATACCACAACCAGGAGCAACCCTCGTGAATCTCCTGAAGAGAGAGGACACCTTCCACTGTCAGAAACAACAGGATCCACACGCTACAACCACCAGCGCCGAGGAACGACCCCGACACCAAACAGGAAACCGGAACTAACAATACAGGAAGTCAGGCAACAGCACTTGTGACGGAAATGGGGCTCGATGCAAGAACGCGAAGCGGCGAGTATACGCTCTTTGCCCCTTATATACATGCCACCTGTAGGGGCTGAATCGCGTGGCATGACAGTACTCTCCCCTCACAACACCCCCCCAGGTTTAGGTTTGTGAGGGTATCTCTGATGAAACACACGCACCAACCGGGGAGCATGCACGTCTCTCGCAGACACCCAAGAATGCTCCTCCACCCCATATCCTTTCCAATGTAGCAGATATTGAAGCGTTTTACCCATGAAGCGGGAGTCTACAATGGTCTCCACCTCGTATTCTTCAGTGTCTTGTATGGTAACTGGCGAGGGTTTCTTAGGGAGTCGTGTACCAGGTGCAACAGGCTTAAGTAACGAAATATGGAATACTGGATGAATCTTAAGAGCTGCAGGCAGGTCGATCTTCACAGCCACTGGATTGATCAGTTTCATCACAGCATAGGGACCAATGTATTTGGGCATGAACTTGCGAGGACCACTGAGTCTGATGTGTTTAGTGGAAAGCCACACCTTGTCCCCAGGGGCGTATATGGGTTCCAACCTCCTGTGTAAATCCGCCCCCTCTTTATATCGCACCTTCGCCAGATCAAGGTTAACTAATGTCTGTTTATGGACATCGTGCAATCTCTGCACTAGGTCATTGGCTGCAGGGGTCGGGCTGCTAACAGGGATCCCTAGAGGCAACAGCTTGGGGTGAAAACCGTGTGAACAAAAGAAAGGGGTATGGAGGGTAGAAGAATGTGGACTGTTGTTATACGACAATTCTGCCATCCACACCCACTCATCCCACTCCTTGGCTGAGTGCAGAGCTTGGTTGCGTATATATTGTTCAAAGCACTGGTTGACTCTCTCTGTCTGCCCGTCAGATTGGGGATGATGACTGGAAGAGAGCCTAACGTCAATTTGCAGCAAGGCACAGAGGCATTTCCAAAATCGGGACACAAACTGGGCCCCCCTATCAGAAATCAGGACCGAGGGAAGGCCATGTAACCGTACAACCTGTTGCAAAAAGATGGAAGCTAATGCAGCTGCTGTAGGTAACCCCGTTAAAGGAATGAAATGTGCTGTCTTCGTGAAGTGGTCTACCACCACCAGCAAGGTGTTATTCAAGCGCTTGGTGGCAGGTAGTTCCACTATGAAGTCAAGTGATACTGTGTACCATGGGCCGGGAGGTATAGCAAGAGGGAGCAGAAGACCCACTGGGTTCTGATGGGAACTCTTGGTTTGTGCACAGACATGGCATGACCGCACGTACTGCTCTACGTCCTGCAACATAGTGGGCCACCAGAACCGCTCACGTATGATCTGGATAGTTTTCTTAATACCAGGGTGACCTGACAAGGGGTGCGAGTGATACCAGTCCAGGACCTGTGTTTGTAAAGCAAGAGTGGGTAACACTACTCCCCCTCGGACACACACCAACCCATCTGTGCTGACCCACTCCTCCGCCCCCACAAAGTCAGGCATGGCCATCGAAAGTTGACTCTGCCGAATTTGAGCCCTGAAGTCTTCCTCCCCGAACACACCCCCCAAAATGCGCTCCTCCGGGATGACAAGGGGCGCGACCTCAGGCACATCGGGAAGGTGAAACCCCAACCTGGACAGGGCATCGGCCTTGCCATTCCTCCTCCCAGGGCGGAACCTAATAGTGAAGTCAAATTCACAGAAAAACTGGGTCCATCGAAGTTGCCTCATGGACAGCGCCTTGGTGGATTTAAGGTACTGGAGGTTGCGATGGTCGGTGTAAACCACCACAGGGAAACGAGCACCCAAGAGGTATTGCCGCCACTCCTCAAAGGCTTTCTTGATCGCCAGGAGTTCCTTGTCCCCCACCGCATAGTTGAATTCCGCGGGAGAGAACTTGTGAGAAAAATACGCAATGGGATGGCACACCCCGGTATCAGGATCGACTTGACTCAGAACCCCTCCCACTGCCACTTGAGAAGCATCCACCTCAACCACATAAGGCAAGGCTGGATCCGGATGGCTCAACACCGGGGCGCGCGTAAAGGCCTCCTTCAAACTCTGAAAAGACGCTTCAGCCGCAGTCGACCAACTGTATGGGACCCCCTTCCACAAGAGACGCGTGAGTGGGAGTGCCAATTCCGAGTAGCCGTGAATGAAACGCCGATAAAAATTGGCGAACCCTAAAAACTTCTGCAGGTCTTTCACAGAAGTAGGCGAGGGCCAGGTGAGAACCGCCTCGACCTTAACAGGATCCATACGAAGTCCGAGTGGGGAAACAATAAAGCCTAAAAAAGGTACCTCCTGAGAATGGAAAGAACATTTTTCTAGTTTGCAGTACAAGTCATGATCACGTAGGCGTTCCAACACTCGTCGAACGTGACCCACATGTTCAGTCATGGAGGAAGAGAAGATCAGTAAATCATCGATGTAAGCGATGACATGGAGATCCAGCATATCCCACAGGACCTCATTAATGAAAAACTGAAACGCCGCTGGAGCGTTGCACAGCCCAAAGGGCATTACTAAATACTCAAACAATCCGTATTTAGTACAGAAAGCAGTTTTCCATTCATCTCCCTCCCTGACACGCACTAGATGGTAGGCGCCTCGTAAATCCAATTTGGTGCAATAGTTGGCATTACGTACTCTGTCAAGGAGGGAGGAAATCAAGGGCAAGGGATACCTGTTTTTAATGGTCACCTCATTCAATCTCCGATAATCGATGCAACATCGAAGACCCCCCTCACGCTTAGGAATGAAAAACAGCGATGAGGAGGCAGGGGATCTGGAAGGCCTAATAAACCCCTTCTCCAGCATGGTGTCCAAGTATTCTCGGAGGTAAGTATTCTCCTTCTCGGTTAGGGCATACACTCTGCTGCAAGGGATTCGAGCCCCAGTCTCTAAATCAATGCGGCAGTCGTATACCCTATGCGGGGGAAGGACGTCTGCCTCTTTAGGATCAAATACAGTGCTCAAATCGTTGTAACACTCTGGCAGCTCGATTCTGGTGTCAGTCTGATCCCCCATAGAGGCTGCAAGAACTACTGGGACCCCAGTATCACGAGGTTTGACAGGGCGAAACTGAAGTGTGGCTGCCTTCCAGTCAATGACTGGGTTGTGTGTCTGTAACCAAGGGATTCCTAAAAGTACTGGTATTTGAGGTGAGCAAATCAAATCAAATTCAATATTCTCATGGTGATTCGGGTCTATATGCATATGGAGGGTACATGTTTTGTGCGTGACAGGGCCTGAAACGAGAGAACGGCCATCAATAGTGATGACCGCATTGGGCACCTTCTTTTTGACACATGGTATAACGTTGTCAATTGCCCACCTCTCGTCCATAAAATTACCAGAGGCCCCAGAATCTATCATGATGGCCACATGCAAACCTAGGTGTTCTACTGAAAGGTATGCTGACACATAGAGGTGAGTGACTGATCTAGAGTCAGGGTTAGAGGAGGAGACTGTAAGGTCAGAAACGCCCAGGAGTCCTGTCTCCATGTTTCCTAGGCTTTCTAGTTTCCCGAACTCTTTGGAGGTAGGGGCTTTACGGGGCATGACCGTAGGAAATGACCGGCCTTACCGCAATAGAGACACAGTCTGTTGGTGCGACGTCTCTGTCGTTCTTCAGGAGTTAGGGGCCCTCTCACTATTCCTATTTGCATAGGTTCACTATCCTCAGGAACTTTGACCGCCTCAACTCCTTTTACTTTGGTGAGAACAAATCGCTGATCTCCTTTCCCCTTTTCCTGCTTCCTTTCCTGAATGCGATGTTCAATTTTCACCACCAGGTCTATCAACTCAGGACAGGCTACAGGAAGGTCCACTATCTGCGAAAGGGCGTCTTTTAAATCGTCACGCAGTCCCCTGTAAAACAGTGTGCCACGCTTTTCTTCGGGCCAATTGGATTCAACTACCAGTCTCTGAAATGTAGTGATGTAGGCAACCAGGTCTTGATTGCCTTGTCTCAGAGCCAATAGTTCCGAATCTGCAGAGTGGGTATATGTGTGCCGATCAAAAAGCTTACGGAATTCCCTCTTAAACTCGGTGTAATCATATAATAAAGGGTCATCCCGGTCCACTAGCGGTATAGCCCAGTCCGCGGCCGCCCCACTAAGGTAGGAAACCATAAATGCAACCCGGGCCTGATCTGTAGGGAAGCAGGTGGCCTTACATGAAAAATGCAGCTGGCAGTGGCTAAGAAAGGCGGCACACCGCGAAGAATCCCCGGAAAACCTTTCTGGAGGGGCTAACGGGATGGAGGTAGGGGTGGTAACCTGTATTACTGAGGCGGGTGGATCAACTCTCCCTCCCACAGCCCCTATCTCCTGTCGATGCTGGAGGGTATCTATTCTGGCAGATAATGCCTGGGTTTCCGCTTGCAGATTGCCGAGCATGCCGGCGACGTCTGCCAGCGTAACCACACCTAGCTCCATGGCGCTCGGGCAGAATATTCTATAAAGGCTTCGCGTTCTGTAAGGATCGCGGATGTTCTGCAGGAGCGTCTGGAGTCGTGAAGAAGAGTCCACAGCCGTCCCCCGTGTCTCCCCGACTCTATCAAACTCTAGAGTGCGAGGAATCCACTGGGGAAAACAGGGAAACAAAACAAGGAAAGGTGGGGGGATCCGGTAGGTCTGGAAAGGTGATGTCGTCAGGAGGAACAACAGGAGCGTAAGAGATCTCCACAAGGCAAACAAGTAGATCTCCCAGCTGTAATATAAAGGTAGTTAGTGGTATACCTCTGTAACGCCCTCCCTGTGTCCCTATTTCTTTAGGTCCCCAACACCTACCAGTATATCGTCTGCTGCTAAGTAGAAGTCTGTATGAACCAACAGGTGTGATTTAAATAGTAGTTTCTTAGGGTGCAACTGCAGGGAATAAGTATATCAAGATTATACTCCTGGGAAAGTAAAGTATCCCTTTAATACCTAAGTAAGGCTGGGTAGATCTAGTACCTGGCTGGATAGTTAGAAGAGCGGGAAACCTAACCCCCCTGCTCAATGGTCCTCGCAATATATCACCACCGGATTACTGATAGCTGCTCAGGAGGATGAATGGGATGGATATAAAGGTGACGGGAGGAAAGGATACTGGGGGCGTGAAAACCGGACAAAGGAAAAGACTCCAGCAATCCAAACTTGGAGTACCTTAACAACAGGCAAAACAATACTAAATGATCTTCAAGTATAACACATGGATCAGCGAGGCGATAGACAGAGAACACCACGCTAGGCAGCGCTGGAAATGGAGAACGCGCTCCGTCAATGGCAGAATACCTCTCAACACGAAGAAACGCGAGAAAGGAAACCCCTGGACCTCCAACCACCCAGCAGACCTTACTTGGGTGAAGATACCACAACCAGGAGCAACCCTCGTGAATCTCCTGAAGAGAGAGGACACCTTCCACTGTCAGAAACAACAGGATCCACACGCTACAACCACCAGCGCCGAGGAACGACCCCGACACCAAACAGGAAACCGGAACTAACAATACAGGAAGTCAGGCAACAGCACTTGTGACGGAAATGGGGCTCGATGCAAGAACGCGAAGCGGCGAGTATACGCTCTTTGCCCCTTATATACATGCCACCTGTAGGGGCTGAATCGCGTGGCATGACATCATTGCTCAAACCTGCACCCTCCAAGCCGTCTGGGACACCTAGGCCGGTATGCGTGGAGTCGGAGGTGGAGTATGAAGTATCGGGCATACGGGCGTCCAAATGGCGCAGGGGGAAGCTGTGGTACCTGGTTGCGTGGAAAGGCTATGGCCCGGAGGAGCAATCATGGGAACCGGCTGAAGGGGTTTATGCTCCGCGCTTGGTCTCCTTGTTCCATCGGCGTTTTCCTGCCAGCGCTGGACCCGTGGGGAGCCGCTGAGAGGGAGGATGTACTGTCAAGAATTCCTGTCATGCGAGGGGAAGAAAACGGTAACCAGTGAAAACGGACTACATCTCCCAGGATGCTTAGCGGTTGAGAGGTTAGGTAAACAGGAGAGCTGTTACATAACTCAAGGAAAACACGCCCTTATGTAAACAGGAGAGCTGTTACATAACTCAAGGAAAACACGCCCTTATGTAAACAGGAGAGCTGTTACATAACTCAAGGAAAACCCGCCCTATAAAGGGAGGAACCGGGAGGTACAACGCTGTCGGATATTGTGTTTACACCGACGTACCTGCTTCGTGAAGAGCAGTGTTCCGGAGTGGTGCTCCAGTAAGGCAAGAACGGAGGTAGGTCGAGTCGTTACTCCCTGGGCCGTGTCTTGCCCCATCGTCACCTGTGAAGGACCCGGAAGCTCTACCGGTCAACCATTGAGCTTCGCTTTTTGACTCGGCTGAGTCAAAGCGCAGTGGCGCTTTTGCTGGTTGGAGTCGTAACTCCCAGCCAGACCAGAGATACAGGGACTGCCAGCTGTAACGCACACCAGGAGGTGTTTGCCGCGTTACAGACTCGGAAGTCCACAGGATCGATCGAGCGGCTGCTCTCGGTTCAGTCTTCTTGCTTTTTGATTGGGGTATCGGTGACGCATCACCAGGAGGTGACTCCGCGTCCCGGTGCAGTCTGAGGAAGAGGTTGAGCGGCTGCTCCCTTCAGGTAGAGACCCCGGCTGGGTGTTTCCCTGACTCCTCGATTCTCCCCAACACTCTTCGTGCCCCTCACAGCCTACCGATTGGCATTGTCGGCCATTTCATTTCTGCCCTCTGTTGGCATACGCCGGGATCGGCGTATATGCAGAGGACGGTTAGGACCATCCGTGCGGTGGGCTGGTAACGTACTTAGCCTGGAGGATTCCAGTGACTATAACTTTTGTTTGTTCTTTGTATTATTTTTGCCTTCATTAAAATAACTAACCCTTCACAAGTGGTTGCGTCCTCATTATCGTGTCTGTTAAACGATCCCGAGACGTTCAGGGCGTTACAAGGGGTCGTGCTGGGCGTAGTGTTTTATGGTTTAGGGTAGTTCAGTGGTGTTTGTGTGGTATAGGGGGTCATGGTATGGGTAGTGTTTTAGGGTTTAGGGTAGTGCAGTGGTGTTTGTGTAGTGTAGGGGGTCGAGCTGAGGGTAGTGTTTTAGGGTTTAGGGTAGTGCAGTGGTGTTGTGTAGTGTAGGGGGTTGTGCTGGGGGTAGATGTAGGGTTTAGGGTAGTGTAGTAGTGTTTGGGTAGTATAGGGGGTCGTGCTAGGGGTAATGTTGTAGGGTTTAGGGTAGGTCAGTGGTCTTTGTGTAGTGTAGGGGGTCGTACTGGGTGTAGTGTTTTAGGGCTTAGAGTAGTGCAGTGGTGTTTGGGTTGTGTATGGGGTAGTGCTGGGGTAGTGTTTTAGGGTTAGGGTAGTGCAGTGGTATTTTGCTAGTGTAGGGGGTCATGCTGCGGGTAGTGTTTAAGGGTTTAGGGTAGTGCAGTGGTGTTTGTGTAGTGTATGGGGTCTTGCTGGGGGTAGTGTTTTAGGGTTTAGGGTAGTGCAGTAGTGTTTGTGTAGTGTAGGGGGTCAAGCTGAGGGTAGTGTTTTAGGGTTTAGTGTAGTGCAGTGGTGTTTGTGTAGTGTAGGGGGTCATGCTGGGGGTAGATTTAGGGTTTAGGGTAATGCAGTGGTGTTTGGGTAGTGTTGGGGGTCGTGCTGCAGGTAGTGTTTTAGGGTTTAGGGCAATGCAGTGGTCTTTGTGTAGTATAGGGGGTCATCCCGGGGGTAGTGTTTTAGGGGCCGGTTCACAGAACTAACTTAAGAAAAAATCCTAAACTTACTACTTTTGGTATTCACAGAAGTTAGGATTTTGTCTTAAGTTTGACTTAAGACAAACTTAAGACAGACTTAAGGTAGACTTAAGACAGACTTAAGACAGACTTAAGACAGACTTAAGACAAACTTAAGACACATTTAAGACAGACTTAAGACAGACTTAAGACAAACTTAAGACAAAATCCTAACTTAAGTCTATCTTAAGTCTGTCTTAAGTCTGTCTTAAGTCTGTCTTAAGTTTGTCTTAAGGTAGTCTGGGGGTAGTGTTTCAGGGTTTAGGGTAGTGCAGTGGTATTTGTGTAGTGTAGGGGTCGTGCTAGGGGTAGTGTTTTAGGGTTTAGGGTAGTGCACTGGTGTTTGTGTAGTGTAGGGGGTGGTGCTGGGGGTAGTGTTTTAGGGTTTAGGGTAGTGCAGTGGTGTTTGCGTAGTGTAGGGGTCGTGCTGGGGGTAGTGTTTTATGGTTTAGGGTAGTTCAGTGGTGTTTGTGTGGTATAGGGGGTCATGGTATGGGTAGTGTGTTAGGGTTTAGGGTAGTGCAGTGGTGTTTGTGAGTGTAGGGGGTTGTGCTGGGGGTAGATGTAGGGTTTAGGGTAGTGTAGTAGTGTTTGGGTGGTATAGGGGGTCGTGCTAGGGGTAATGTTGTAGGGTTTAGGGTAGGTCAGTGGTGTTTGTGTAGTGTAGGGGGTCGTACTGGGTGTAGTGTTTTAGGCCTTAGAGTAGTGCAGTGGTGTTTGGGTAGTGTATGGGGTAGTGCTGGGGGTAGTGTTTTAGGGTTTAGGGTAGTGCAGTGGTATTTTGCTAGTGTAGTGGGTCATGAGGGGGGTAGTGTTTTATGGTTTAGGGTAGTGCAGTAGTGTTTGTGTAGTGTAGGGGGTCAAGCTGGGGGTAGTGTTTTAGGGTTTAGTGTAGTGCAGTGGTGTTTGTGTAGTGTAGGGGGTCATGCTGGGGGTAGATTTAGGGTTTAGGGTAATGCAGTGGTGTTTGGGTAGTGTTGGGGTCGTGCTGCAGGTAGTGTTTTAGGGTTTAGGGCAGTGCAGTGGTGTTTGTGTAGTATAGGGGGTCATGCTGGGGGTAGTGTTTTAGGGTTTAGGGTAGTGCAGTGGTGTTTGTGTAGTGTAGGATGGTCATGCTGTGGGTAGTGATTTAGGGTTCAGGGTAGTGCAGTGGTATTTGTGTACTGTAGGGAGTCGTACTGGGGGTAGATTTGGGGTTTAGGATAGTGCAGTGATGTTTTTGTAGTGTAGGGGGTCATGCTGGGTGTAGGGTTTTAGGGTTTAGGGTGGTGTAGTGGTGTTTGGGTAGTGTAGGGGGATCGTGCTGGGGATGTGTTTTAGGGTTTAGGGCATTGCAGTGGTGTTTGGGTGGTGAAGGATGTCGTGCTGTGGGTAGTGTTTTAGGGCAGTGCATAGGTGTTTGTGTATTGTAGGCGGTCGTGCTGGGGGTAGTGTTTCAGGGTTTAGGGTAGTGCAGTGGTATTTGTGTAGTGTAGGGAGTCATGCTTGGGTAGTGTTTTAGGGTTTAGGGTAGTGCAGTGGTGTTTGTGTAGTGTAGGGAGTTGTGTTTTAGGGTTTAGGGATTTGCAGTGGTGTTTGGGTAGTGCAGGGTGTCGTGCTGGGAGTATTGTTTTAGGGTTTATCATAGTGAAGAGGTGTTTGTGTAGTGTAGGGGGTCGTGCTGGGGTAGATTTAGGGTTTAGGGTAGTGCAGTGGTGTTTGTGTAGTGTAGGGGGTCGTGTTGTAGGGTTTAGGGTAGTGCAGTGTTGTTTGTGTAGTGTAGGGGGTCATGTTTTAGGATTTAGGGTAGTACAGTGGTATTTGGGTAGCTTAGGGGGTCGTGCTGGGGGTAGTGTTTTAGGGTTTTGGGTAGTGAAGTAATGTTTGTGTAGTGTAGGGGTTGTGCTGCGGTTAGATTTAGGGTTTAGGGTAGTGAAGTGGTGTTTGTGTAGTGTAGGAGTCATGATGCGGGTAGATTTAGAGTTTAGGGTACTGCAGTGGTTTTTGGAAAGTGTAGGGGGTCGTACAAGGTAGTGTTTTTAGGTTTTTAGGTTTAGGGCAGTGCAGTGCAGTGCATTGGTGTTTGGGTAGTGTGGGGGATCACCCCGATCCGGATCTCCCCTACGTGGTGGAAGCGGACGCTTCGGATGTGGCGCTGGGGGCTATCTTGTCCCAACGCAATCACGACACTGGGGTGCTTCATCCCGTTGCGTACATGTCCCGCAAACTCAACGACGCCGAACGCAACTACCATATTGCGGAGAAGGAGCTTCTCGCAATCAAGGACGCCTTCACCGAATGGAGGCATTGGTTGATGGGGGCAAGACATGTGGTATCGGTGTACATGGACCATCGGAATCTACAGTTCATGACGGCCACAAGACACCTTTCTCCCAGGCAGCTGCGGTGGATGATCTTCTTTGCGGGGTTCAACTTCCGCATCACATATCGGCCGGGGACGGAAAACCGGAAGGCGGACGCCCTGTCCCGTCAATCTGCAGTTAAGGAACCATTGCCGGCGACCGAGCGTTCCATCATTTCCCCGAGGATGGTATTGGGGGTTATCCAACCGGATACTTTCCTGAGGGGAATAAAGAGAGGGATCAGGTCGTTCGCATGGCAGAGGTGGCTCCTCAGTCACAGAGAATGGCAGCTGAAGGACGGGATACCCCTGAAGGGCAGGTGCCTATTGATACCCACGCCTAGGCTAAGGAAACAAGCATTCATCTGGTGCCATGACTCTCCATGCGCAGGTCATTTGGGCTTTGAAAAAACGGTGGCTGGCATGGGACGGCATTTCTGGTGGCCAACCATGAGAGTGGATGTCAGGAGGTGGGGACAGGAGTGTCCTACGTGTGCTACCATGAAGGCCGACCATGGCCGAACCCAAGGGCTCTTACATCCACTTCCGACCCCGGATAGACCATGGGATAGCATATCACTGGACTTCGTGGTGGGCCTACCGGTAGACCAGGGGATGACGGCAATACTGGTGGTGGTGGATTACTTGACGAAAATGGGGCACTTCATCCCCTGCAAGAGAGTCCCTACGGCCGGGGAATTGGCGTCACTACTTCTAAAGAATGTGGTACGACTGCATGGATTACCTGGGGTGATCGTGTCGGACCAGGGGTCGCAGTTTACTGCGCAATTCTGGAAGACTTGGTGCACTGCGCTGCATTTTAAGACCGCCCTGTCCACCAGCTACCACCCTCAAACGGACGGCCAAACCGAGCGCCTGAACCAAACGCTCAAACAGTATCTGCGATGTTTTGTGGACCAGGGCAGGGAAGAATGGGTCGACTTGCTATGGGTTGCAGAGATAGCCTATAACAACGCCACTCACAGCTCCACACAGTCATCTCCGTTCTATAGCAACTAATGCCAACATCCCAGGTTCTTGCCATTTCTACATCCGTTCAGAGAGGACAGGATTCCCGCCACAGCGGACAGGGTGGCACACATAAAAGACACGTTGATGCGCTCAATGGCTGTCCTAATAGAGGCCAAGAGACAATACAAGGCTGCGGCAGACAGGAAGAGAAGGCCCGGGCCACTGTACCGCACTGGAGACTACGTCTGGATATCCACAAGAAACATGAGGTTTCGAAAGAACAGTGTGTTCCATCCCAAGTACATGGGCCCCTATCGAATTGCCAAGTGTATGGGTCCCGTGAACGTGAAGGTGTGCTTGCCCCAGTCATTGTGGATACACCCTGTCTTTCATGTATCATTGCTCAAACCTGCACCCTCCAAGCCGTCTGGGACACCTAGGCCGGTATGCGTGGAGTCGGAGGTGAAGTATGAAGTATCGGGCATACGGGCGTCCAAATGGCGCAGGGGGAAGCTGTGGTACCTGGTTGCGTGGAAAGGCTATGGCCCGGAGGAGCAATCATGGGAACCGGCTGAAGGGGTTTATGCTCCGCGCTTGGTCTCCTTGTTCCATCGGCGTTTTCCTGCCAGCGCTGGACCCGTGGGGAGCCGCTGAGAGGGAGGATGTACTGTCAAGAATTCCTGTCATGCGAGGGGAAGAAAACGGTAACCAGTGAAAACGGACTACATCTCCCAGGATGCTTAGCGGTTGAGAGGTTAGGTAAACAGGAGAGCTGTTACATAACTCAAGGAAAACACGCCCTTATGTAAACAGGAGAGCTGTTACATAACTCAAGGAAAACACGCCCTTATGTAAACAGGAGAGCTGTTACATAACTCAAGGAAAACACGCCCTTATGTAAACAGGAGAGCTGTTACATAACTCAAGGAAAACCCGCCCTATAAAGGGAGGAACCGGGAGGTACAACGCTGTCGGATATTGTGTTTACACCGACGTACCTGCTTCGTGAAGAGCAGTGTTCCGGAGTGGTGCTCCAGTAAGGCAAGAACGGAGGTAGGTCGAGTCGTTACTCCCTGGGCCGTGTCTTGCCCCATCGTCACCTGTGAAGGACCCGGAAGCTCTACCGGTCAACCATTGAGCTTCGCTTTTTGACTCGGCTGAGTCAAAGCGCAGTGGCGCTTTTGCTGGTTGGAGTCGTAACTCCCAGCCAGACCAGAGATACAGGGACTGCCAGCTGTAACGCACACCAGGAGGTGTTTGCCGCGTTACAGACTCGGAAGTCCACAGGATCGATCGAGCGGCTGCTCTCGGTTCAGTCTTCTTGCTTTTTGATTGGGGTATCGGTGACGCATCACCAGGAGGTGACTCCGCGTCCCGGTGCAGTCTGAGGAAGAGGTTGAGCGGCTGCTCCCTTCAGGTAGAGACCCCGGCTGGGTGTTTCCCTGACTCCTCGATTCTCCCCAACACTCTTCGTGCCCCTCACAGCCTACCGATTGGCATTGTCGGCCATTTCATTTCTGCCCTCTGTTGGCATACGCCGGGATCGGCGTATATGCAGAGGACGGTTAGGACCATCCGTGCGGTGGGCTGGTAACGTACTTAGCCTGGAGGATTCCAGTGACTATAACTTTTGTTTGTTCTTTGTATTATTTTTGCCTTCATTAAAATAACTAACCCTTCACAAGTGGTTGCGTCCTCATTATCGTGTCTGTTAAACGATCCCGAGACGTTCAGGGCGTTACAAGGGGTCGTGCTGGGGGTAGTGTTTTATGGTTTAGGGTAGTTCAGTGGTGTTTGTGTGGTATAGGGGGTCATGGTATGGGTAGTGTTTTAGGGTTTAGGGTAGTGCAGTGGTGTTTGTGTAGTGTAGGGGGTCGAGCTGAGGGTAGTGTTTTAGGGTTTAGGGTAGTGCAGTGGTGTTGTGTAGTGTAGGGGGTTGTGCTGGGGGTAGATGTAGGGTTTAGGGTAGTGTAGTAGTGTTTGGGTAGTATAGGGGGTCGTGCTAGGGGTAATGTTGTAGGGTTTAGGGTAGGTCAGTGGTCTTTGTGTAGTGTAGGGGGTCGTACTGGGTGTAGTGTTTTAGGGCTTAGAGTAGTGCAGTGGTGTTTGGGTTGTGTATGGGGTAGTGCTGGGGTAGTGTTTTAGGGTTAGGGTAGTGCAGAGGTATTTTGCTAGTGTAGGGGGTCATGCTGCGGGTAGTGTTTAAGGGTTTAGGGTAGTGCAGTGGTGTTTGTGTAGTGTATGGGGTCTTGCTGGGGGTAGTGTTTTAGGGTTTAGGGTAGTGCAGTAGTGTTTGTGTAGTGTAGGGGGTCAAGCTGAGGGTAGTGTTTTAGGGTTTAGTGTAGTGCAGTGGTGTTTGTGTAGTGTAGGGGGTCATGCTGGGGGTAGATTTAGGGTTTAGGGTAATGCAGTGGTGTTTGGGTAGTGTTGGGGGTCGTGCTGCAGGTAGTGTTTTAGGGTTTAGGGCAATGCAGTGGTCTTTGTGTAGTATAGGGGGTCATCCCGGGGGTAGTGTTGTAGGGGCCGGTTCACAGAACTAACTTAAGAAAAAATCCTAAACTTACTACTTTTGGTATTCACAGAAGTTAGGATTTTGTCTTAAGTTTGACTTAAGACAAACTTAAGACAGACTTAAGGTAGACTTAAGACAGACTTAAGACAGACTTAAGACAGACTTAAGACAAACTTAAGACACATTTAAGACAGACTTAAGACAGACTTAAGACAAACTTAAGACAAAATCCTAACTTAAGTCTATCTTAAGTCTGTCTTAAGTCTGTCTTAAGTCTGTCTTAAGTTTGTCTTAAGGTAGTCTGGGGGTAGTGTTTCAGGGTTTAGGGTAGTGCAGTGGTATTTGTGTAGTGTAGGGGTCGTGCTAGGGGTAGTGTTTTAGGGTTTAGGGTAGTGCACTGGTGTTTGTGTAGTGTAGGGGGTGGTGCTGGGGGTAGTGTTTTAGGGTTTAGGGTAGTGCAGTGGTGTTTGCGTAGTGTAGGGGTCGTGCTGGGGGCAGTGTTTTATGGTTTAGGGTAGTTCAGTGGTGTTTGTGTGGTATAGGGGGT
Source organism: Triturus cristatus (assembly GCF_964204655.1). Taxonomy (NCBI): domain Eukaryota; kingdom Metazoa; phylum Chordata; class Amphibia; order Caudata; family Salamandridae; genus Triturus; species Triturus cristatus. Next base: position 2,266,385 of record NC_140590.1, on the reverse strand, counting down.
CATGGTATGGGTAGTGTGTTAGGGTTTAGGGTAGTGCAGTGGTGTTTGTGAGTGTAGGGGGTTGTGCTGGGGGTAGATGTAGGGTTTAGGGTAGTGTAGTAGTGTTTGGGTGGTATAGGGGGTCGTGCTAGGGGTAATGTTGTAGGGTTTAGGGTAGGTCAGTGGTGTTTGTGTAGTGTAGGGGGTCGTACTGGGTGTAGTGTTTTAGGCCTTAGAGTAGTGCAGTGGTGTTTGGGTAGTGTATGGGGTAGTGCTGGGGGTAGTGTTTTAGGGTTTAGGGTAGTGCAGTGGTATTTTGCTAGTGTAGTGGGTCATGAGGGGGGTAGTGTTTTATGGTTTAGGGTAGTGCAGTAGTGTTTGTGTAGTGTAGGGGGTCAAGCTGGGGGTAGTGTTTTAGGGTTTAGTGTAGTGCAGTGGTGTTTGTGTAGTGTAGGGGGTCATGCTGGGGGTAGATTTAGGGTTTAGGGTAATGCAGTGGTGTTTGGGTAGTGTTGGGGTCGTGCTGCAGGTAGTGTTTTAGGGTTTAGGGCAGTGCAGTGGTGTTTGTGTAGTATAGGGGGTCATGCTGGGGGTAGTGTTTTAGGGTTTAGGGTAGTGCAGTGGTGTTTGTGTAGTGTAGGATGGTCATGCTGTGGGTAGTGATTTAGGGTTCAGGGTAGTGCAGTGGTGTTTGTGTAGTGTAGGGGGACGTGCTAGGGTAGTGATTTAGGCTTTTAGGGTAGTGCAGTGGTATTTGTGTACTGTAGGGAGTCGTACTGGGGGTAGATTTGGGGTTTAGGATAGTGCAGTGATGTTTGTGTAGTGTAGGGGGTCATGCTGGGTGTAGGGTTTTAGGGTTTAGGGTGGTGTAGTGGTGTTTGGGTAGTGTAGGGGGATCGTGCTGGGGATGTGTTTTAGGGTTTAGGGCATTGCAGTGGTGTTTGGGTGGTGAAGGATGTCGTGCTGTGGGTAGTGTTTTAGGGCAGTGCATAGGTGTTTGTGTATTGTAGGCGGTCGTGCTGGGGGTAGTGTTTCAGGGTTTAGGGTAGTGCAGTGGTATTTGTGTAGTGTAGGGAGTCATGCTTGGGTAGTGTTTTAGGGTTTAGGGTAGTGCAGTGGTGTTTGTGTAGTGTAGGGAGTTGTGTTTTAGGGTTTAGGGATTTGCAGTGGTGTTTGGGTAGTGCAGGGTGTCGTGCTGGGAGTATTGTTTTAGGGTTTATCATAGTGAAGAGGTGTTTGTGTAGTGTAGGGGGTCGTGCTGGGGTAGATTTAGGGTTTAGGGTAGTGCAGTGGTGTTTGTGTAGTGTAGGGGGTCGTGTTGTAGGGTTTAGGGTAGTGCAGTGTTGTTTGTGTAGTGTAGGGGGTCATGTTTTAGGATTTAGGGTAGTACAGTGGTATTTGGGTAGCTTAGGGGGTCGTGCTGGGGGTAGTGTTTTAGGGTTTTGGGTAGTGAAGTAATGTTTGTGTAGTGTAGGGGTTGTGCTGCGGTTAGATTTAGGGTTTAGGGTAGTGAAGTGGTGTTTGTGTAGTGTAGGAGTCATGATGCGGGTAGATTTAGAGTTTAGGGTACTGCAGTGGTTTTTGGAAAGTGTAGGGGGTCGTACAAGGTAGTGTTTTTAGGTTTAGGGCAGTGCAGTGCAGTGCATTGGTGTTTGGGTAGTGTGGGGGATCGTGCTGGGGTAGTGTTTTAGGGGCCGATTCACAGAACTAACTTAAGACAAAATCCTAAACGTACTACTTTTGGTATTCACAGAAGTTAGGATTTTATCTTAAGTTTGTCTTAAGACAAATTTAAGACAGACTTAAGACAGACTTAAGACAAACTTAAGACAAACTTAAGACAGACTTAAGACAGACTTAAGACTGACTTAAGACAAACTTAAGACAAAATCCTAACTTAAGTCTATCTTAAGTCTGTCTTACGTCTGTCTTAAGTCTGTCTTAAGTTTGTCTTAAGTCTGTCTTAAGTCTGTCTTAAGTTTGTCTTAAGACAAAATACTAACTTCTGTGAATACCAAAAGTAGTAAGTTTAGGATTTTGTCTTAAGTTAGTTCTGTGAATCAGGCCCTTAGGGTTTAAGGCAGTGCAGTGGTGTTTGGGTAGTGTAGGGGGTTGTGCTAGGTATAGTGTTTTAGGGTTTAGGGTAGTGCAGTGGTGTTTGTGTAGTGTAGCTGCTGGGGGTAGTGTTTTCAGGTTTAGTAGTAGTGTAGGGGGTCGTGTTTTTGGGTAGTGCAGTAGTATTTGTGTGGTGTAGGGGTTCATGCTGGGGGTAGCGTTTTAGGTTTTAGGGTAGTGTAGTGGTGTTTGGGTAGTGTAGGGGGTCATGCTGGGGGTAGTGTTTTAGAGTGTAGGGTAGTGCAGTGGTGTATGTGTAGTGTAGGGGGTCGTGCTGGGGGTAGTGTTCTATTGTTTAGGTTAGTACAGTGATGTTTTTGTAGATCAACAACAATAGATCTCGCTAAGCGTGCAGCACATGCTCTGCGTCGCTAGGTGATACCTAAAAGCATTTCACCAAGATGGCTGCCAACACTTCCTGGATTGAAGTGTTGTCAGCCAATTAGAGCCAAGCTCGTGCTTGTGGAGTTAGGTCCCGCCCAGATATATAAACACATTTTTCCTTTATTATCTCAAAACTACTGAACGGATTTACACCATTTAAAAAAAAGGTCTCTTTGTGACCCAAGGGCTACCTTTTTGCCAAATTTGGTGTAATTCCGTTCAGCAGTTTCAGCTGTAACCGTGTCTAAAGTTTCCTATGGGAAATTGATTTTCCGATCTCTATTTTTTTAATTTCTCAGGAACTACTGAACGGATTTACTCCATTTAAAAAAAAGGTCTCTTTCGGAAGCAATGGCTACCTTTTTGCCAAATATCGTGTAATTCCATTCAGCAGTTTGAGCTGTAGCCGTGTCTAAAGTTTCCTATGGGAATTAACATGGAGAAAACACGTTTTGTGACCCCCCTTTTTTCTCGGCCCTCGCTTGGCAAATCACCCCGAAACTTTCAGGATAGGAGCTGACTGCAGCACCCCACAAGTTTTGAAAATTTCGCAAAGATTCATCATCCGGCGCCAAAGTTATTGGGAAAACAATAAGCGCTTTTCCTATGGAAACTAGGTCCTAACTATAACTATATACTGGCGACCGCCAGTAGATAATATTTATACATATATATTAATAGATAGATAGATAGATAGATAGATAGATAGATAGATAGATAGATAGATAGATAGATAGATAGATAGATAGATAGATAGATAGATAGATAGATAGATAGATAGATAGATAGATAGATAGATAGATAGATAGATAGATAGATAGATAGATAGATAGATAGATAGATAGATAGATAGATAGATAGATAGATACATAGATAGATACATAGATACATAGATACATAGATACATAGATAGATAGATACATACATAGATTACCTACTGGTGGTCGCCAGTAGGTAATTATAGTTAGGACCATGTTCCTATTCAAAAAGAGTTTTTCCTTTGCCTATATCTTTAGCGCCGCTTGACGAATCTCCGTGAAATTTTCAAAACTAATGGCTCATTCATTTGGGGTGACTAATCACCCCAAAACAAAAAGTTTTGGGGCGATTAGTCATGCGGGGCCGATAAAAAAGGGGGTTCCAAAACATGTTTTCTCCATGTTCATTTCCATAGGAATTTTGGAACAGGCCACAGCCCGAACTACTGAACGGAATTACACCAAATTTGGAAAAAGGTAGCTCTTGGTTCAGAAAGCGCCATTCTTTTAAAATGGTGTAAATCCGTACTTCCTGAGAAATTAAAAAAATACAAATTAAACAATCTGAGCACTGAGGAGGGTTTGCGAACGCTCCTGAGCACGAGCTTAATTCTGAAAGGCTGTTAACCCTCCAAACCAGAATGTGTTGGCAACCTTCGTGTGACTCGGTAGACGAGTCACAAGAAAAAAATAGAAAAAACATTAAAAAACAAGAAAAGGGGGCAAGGTAGAAACACCCTGACCCCCTAGGCCTGCTCAGTGCCAAAAAAGCATTTTTTTAAAAATCGGCTGAATTTGCGCTGGGTGCGTGAATCCGGCTGAGAAAATAAAAAAAAACAAAGCACGGGCTCCCGTGCTTTGTTTATTATGAGCTCCCGGGTGGGCCAGGTCCCAAGGGCGATGCCCAATTATGAAGTGGGAACCCGCTGGTCCTCCGCAGCCCAAGGGACCACCACCTCCCCAGGGCATTTTTAAATTTTGGAAGGGGGGGCCTTGCAGGTCCCCCAGGCCCCGTGGACCACCACCTCCCCGAGGCTTCGATGTTTTAATTCAGGGGATCACGCCCCCCCTACAGCCCTAGGGACCGCCACCTCCCCAGGGCAACATCAATTAAAAGTAGTGTGGTGGCTGCTGCCCCCCATGCTGCCCCAGGAACCACCACCCCCGGGGCTATGCAAATGTTGGGAGGGAGGCCGTGCGGCCCCCACTCCTGGAGTCCTCGATGGCCCTGGGGACTGCCAAAAGCACGTCGTGTAAAGCGCACGTCGTGCTTTTGGGCTTGCTGCATTTCTTTTCTTAATGGAGCGCGGTGAGGGCTGATTGTGGGCACTTGTGATGATCATAGAAGTTAACCTCCATAATATATAGGTACATTTTGGGAGTTTGTTTTAAAACCATGACATATACACAGGAGCATGTTGGGGTTTGAATATATTGATTTTGTCCATCGCACAATGATTCTATTTTGCCTCAGTTTTTTATAGGAGGTGGACTAGCCAAGCTGAATGTTACTTGGGCTGAGCATCTACACTAAATAAAACCAGTTTTGTTTTCTGCCCTTCCCCCTTACTTGCTTGCATCTCCGTAATTCTATTCTTTGATCTTGTTTCACTCTGGGCCTGCCCAATCACCAGACATGTGACTCATCTGATCTACCCGTCATGGAGTCACTCACCACATAACCATCCCACCCAGAGTGCTGCCCTGCTTCCGTGTTTTTTGGCACTGAGGCAGAATGTTAAAAAGAGGAGAAGGTTGCCATTTCAATGAGGTTTATAAAAATACAACACTGCAGCTGGGGATCCACCTTTTAGGCCCAGGATAGAATTATGTTCCAGGTCTCCTAGGATGGTGGGCAAAGTAAGTGTGTGTCTGGAAGCATATGGTGACATGCAGCCACATGACCACCCTGTGTATGCATCAGAGGTCCAGTGGCGAGCAGTCCTTGCATGTCCTTGGGTGCTAGGTGTGGTGTTGTAAGCCAAGCACATCACTGAGGTGGAGTTTTTTCCTCTTTGTTCAGCCAGCACTTCTAAAAATCTGCCTTACCTGCCCTCTCACAGTTCTTTGAGGCAGACTACGGTCTGAATAAAGAGCTTTACAGGCCACCAGAGTAACCTCCTACTCTGTCTCTAAAAAGTGGAGAAAAAAAAACTCTCATCGCAGCTGGGTGTCTGTTGTTCAACACTGCAGGAAGCTGGCATCACATCTCCCCTCCAGCCAGCTAAATATGCATTTAAAACAGCAATTTAAAAATGAAAAAACACACAATCTCCACATAATGATTAACAGAAAGAAATTAATCGTGTTTTTTTTTTTGCCGCTGTCAGCTACCAATAGTTTGCAAATTACTGCTTTTGATATACGTTTGATACCACATCAGTTTCATGCCATAGTAAATCAAGCTAGCCACCTGACATAAATCAACTGTTTTCTGGGGGCATTAACAAACCATTCGAACGTCCCACTTGTATTTTTGGTAATTAAACATTTCAACCAACTTTATGACTCCTAAACTGAGAAAAATCCTAATTGTAAGGCTTTCGGTATTCACAGAAGGCATTTAGGAGTCCTAAAGTTAGGAGTCCTAACTTCTGTGAATACCGAAATGAGTAAGTGCCTTCTGTGAATGCCAAAATGGTAGTGACTTTAGGATTTTGGCTTAAGTTAGTTCTGTGAATCGGTCCCTCATACACCTTGGCATATTACCTACTGGCGGTCGCCAGTAGGTAGTTATAGTTAGGACCACGTTTCCATAGGAAATCCGCAACATTCTATTTTGAATAACTTTGGCGCCGGTTGACGAATCCTCGCGAATTTTTCAAAATAGGTGGGGCGCTCCGCTCCGCTCCTACCCTGAAAGTCTCGGGGGGATTCGTCAAGCGAGGGCTGAGATAAAAGGGGGGTCCCAAAACGCGTTTTTCCCATGCATTTTTCCATAGGACCTTTAGACACAGCTACAGCCCGAACGGCTGAACAGAATTACTTGAAATTTGGCAGAGAGGTAGTCCTCAGGTCAAGGAAGTGCCTTTTGTAGGTTTGGTGTAAATCTGTTCAGTAGATTCTGAGAAAATAGCCTTTAAATCAATATATATATCTGAGCCAGCTTACGGTGCGCTTACGGTGCGCTTACCGTACGCGTACGGTGACGTGCGCGAGCGCGATTCTGATTGGCTGTTAGATCTTAGTAAACATTCGAATCGGTCGAAACCAGGAAGCGGCGGCCGCCATTTTCTCTCTCGCACTCTGACAGGGGGTTCAAAAACAAAGCCCCAAAACATGTAAAGGGACTGTTTAGACAGCTCCCAAGCACCTAGCCATGTCCAGGGAGTCCCCAACGATCCCCCAAGGGAAAAAAGGCAATTTTAATGTTTTCGAAAATTTCGCCGATTACGCTTACCGTACGCGTACGGTAATAAATTAAAAAAAATAAAAAAAAAATATCCACACTCTCCCCACCCCGTGTGCAAACGGTGCCCGAAGGGCACCTTTTGTGCATGGCTTATTTGAGCTAAAACTAATATATATTTTACCTATCACAGCGATGCTCAACATATTTCCTCCATGTGTGCACGGTGCGCGAAGCGCATCGTGCGTTCATGGCCCATGTAGCGTAACGTGGGCACGCGGTGCGCAAAGCGCACCGCGTGCTCACTGTGCGCGGACGGTGCGCGAAGCGCACCGTGCGCGCACGGAACGAACTGCGTTAAGTGGGCGCGCACGCCACAAATGGCGTAATGTAACTTAGCATTTAAAAAACCGTACAAATTCACTGAAAAAACCATAGGTTTCACACACGTTATAGTTAGGAATTAGCATTTAAAAAACCTTGCAAATTCACTGAAAAAACCATAGGTTTCACACATGTTATAGTTAGCTGGACATTTTACTGATAAAAAACCAATGAAATTCCCCCGTTATAGTTACTGTAGGCAACTATAACTCACGCGACCGTAATCCTCTGCTGATGACATATGTGTCTTTATGAAAAAAAAATATTTGTAATATATGTATAGCTAAAATTTAATGGAAGAAGACATGGGCAAATAAGTGTCTAAATGCAGTATTAGCATCAGCAGAGGATTACGGTCGCGTGAGTTATAGTTGCCTACAGTAACTATAACTGGGGAATTTCATTGGTTTTTTATCAGTAAAATGTCCAGCTAACTATAACATGTGTGAAACCTATGGTTTTTTCAGTGAATATATATATATATATATAACATTCTTGATCTTTTTAGAAACACTGAGTCACTGGATGGTGTCATCAGTGATGTAATCAGTGATTTCACTGACCATGTCATGAGTGATGTAACATCATCAGCAGTGCATTGCGGGGGCTCGAGTTATAGTTCGCTCTACTAACTATAATGGCCAAATTTCTCTGGTTTTATGCGAGTGAAATGTCCAATTAGCTATAATGTCCCTGAAACCTGTGGTTTTGTCAGTGAATATATATATATTACCTACTGGCGGTCGCCAGTAGGTAGGTATAGTTAGGACCTATTTTCCATAGGAAATCCGCAACATTCTATTTAGAATAACTTTGGCGCCCGTTGACAAATCTTCGCTAAATTTTCAAAACTTTTGGCCAGCTCCGCTCCGCTCCTATCCTGAAAGTCTTGGGATGATTCGTGTAGCGGGGGCTGAGAAATAAGGGGGTCCCAAAATGTGTTTTTCCCATGCAATTTCCCATAGGACCTTTAGCCGCAGCTAGAGCCCGAACTGCTGAACGGAATTACACCAAATTTGGCAGAAAGGTAGACCTTGGTTCACACTCGCGCCTTTTGCTTAAATGGTGTAAATCCGTTCAGTAGTTACTGAGAAAATCAAAAGTAAAATCACATATATATCTGGGCGGAGACTAACCACACATCTCATCGTGAGATCTGATTGGCTGCCAGCACTTCATCCAAGAAGTGTTGGCAGCCAAATTGGGACCAATATACATGATAGCACCTCATTAAAAAGCATTGCAGTTAATAGAAGGTTTTAAGACTTTAGTTACATTATAAATCATTTGTTGATGGTACCATACTCATTTTAGGAATTGTGGTATGTTCTAAGGTGATTTTACCTTGTGAAAAAGCCTTCTGCTGGGATATCATGAATCATGTTTGAGAGAAAACTATTTTCTCATGCTTTTCCCACAGAGGAATGGAAGGTGATCTATAAGCTAAACTGAGAGCATATTTTCTGTAAATTCACATTATCTTTCTCAGTCATGTGAGAATGAAGTCTGACATTCTCAGTAAAACATGTACATCCAACAGGGGCAGACACTGTCAGTTGAATCCTTTGTGTTCTACTGCAGCTTCCCAGAGTGCTCTAAAGAACAACTAGAGCGCTAACAGTCTTACTTATGACAAAAGTATGGCACACCTGAAGCCATCTTGATTGGAATAAAGTGGTAACACTTAAAACATTTAATTTACAAAGGAACAAAATGAGGGGGTTCATTTTGCCATAGAAAGTATGATTAGTGCTGCAGAAAGAAAAATTAGGGCACATTTTGAGTGACTTCTCAAATCCTCTTCTATTTCATAAAAAAATTCTGACATGCAGACTGAAACATGCACTTTCAATACCAGCAGCAGACTTCCCTGGTGAGCAGTAGCTTTACTACAGTGATCTAATGAGCAACTAGAGTGCTACCATTCAGAATTTATGGCAAATGTGTGACACATATGAATGCCTTCTTGATGTAACCACAGTAAACAAGCATTGAAAATGCAATAGGTCTCGCCCTCGTTTAAGTTAAAGCTTTGCTTGTATTACTGCTTTTCAAACTTTCATGTACATAACATGCATTTATATTTGTATTTATATAGATATGGAGATTATATATATGTTTATATATGTATATATATTCACTGAAAAACCATAGGTTTCAGGGGCGTTATAGTTAGCTGGACTTTTCACTCGTACAAAACCATTGAAATTCCCCCGTTATAGTTAGTTCAGCTAACTATAACTCGCGTGCCCGCAATGCACTGCTGATGACGTCACATATTACATCACTCATGATATGGTCAGTGACATCACTCATGACATCACTGATGACATCTCAAATGACATCACTGATGACATCACTGATGACATCATCCTTGTGACAGAATGGCAGACCTCCTCTCCCCCTAATATAACCTTTGATACACACATTCAAAAATAGAAACTAAAATTTTCAAAACAATGGACATACCACTACCAGTTACAACAACCTATTCAGTAATTCTAAGATCCACATACACATACACTCATTCACCAACAGTCCTGATGACGTCATCCATGTGATAAATTAGTGCATTTTCTCACACCCTAATATAACCTTTGATACACCGACTCAAAATTTCAGACGGCCATTTTGAAAACCATAGATACTCCAATATCAATAACTACATACCCACTCATTGACTCTTAGGTCTACATACATCTCCACTCACTCACCTGTACAGTCACTCATACTTAAAGTCACTCCGTACAGGACTATCATATGCATTTATACACCTATATAGACACTCACACACCGCCAATCATCCATTGAGGTACTGACACACCTAGTCAGTCTTGCAAATAATAAATCACAGTCCAATTTACTCATCTATACAGTCAAACACACTCAAGTTCACTTACTCATAAAAATACTAACAAATTCTGATGCTCCTATACAATTACTGATACAAACACACACTCATCCATACAGCCACTCCCGCAATAACCCACTCTCACATATAGATAGTTAAATACTCTTATACACATATACACTGCGTTTCACATATGTAGTTACTGACACATGTACAACTGAGATATACATTCAATCACTAAGACACCCATACATACACTAACCCAACCATACAGTCCATCACAGTTGCACTCTTAAAACCATGCACCCATAGAAACACCCACTCACACATCTATGCACAGAGTCACACACACCCTACCCACACAAACACTCAGGCACCCATACAGATACTCAGACAACCAATCAATAACCCATACAGACACTCATATAGCTATTCACAAAACCATGCAGCCACTTATACACCAACACACAGACACATACAGACATTCACACAGTTTAGTCACTAGTCTGCAGTAAGATACATTTAACCTCTTCAGTGCCCATGACGAGATAGTCTCGTCATGGAGCACGGTTGCGCTGTGCCCATGACAAGACTATCTCGTCATGAACCCCGCCCGCTAATGTAACGCCCAGCACAGGGCGGGGAAAGGGCGGGGCACTGAAGGGGTTAATGGCTCACTTATAGAGTCAGTTACACACCTAGAAAATCATCCATTCACACACTTGTACACCCACTCATTCTTCCACAGGCCTTTCACTATAAATATCTCAAATGACATCACTGATGACATCATCCAGTGAATATGTGTTTTTCTGAAAATTACATATGTTTTATATATGTATATCTCAAGGTGGATGGAAGAATAAATGGGTATATAAGTGTCTAAATGGATGATTTGTTTTTGAAAAATTGATTGTATAACTGACTGATTAAGTGTATCTTAGTGAATACATGGCTTAGTGAGTAATGTTTAAATATGTAAATATCTGTATCAGTCTCTCACTTTGTGTATAAGTGGCTGCATGGGTTGGTGAGTAGCTGCATGAGTGTCTATATAGGTTACTAGTTGGTTTTTTGAGTATCAGTATGAGTGTCTGAGTGTCTGTATGGTTCGGTGGGGGGTATTACGTAGTGCATAGGTGCATGAATGAGTGACTCACTGTTTGTATGTGTTGAAGACAGCATGTGTGCAGGACTGTATGGGTGGATGAGTGTGTGCATGGGTATGTTAGTGAGTGATAGACTGTCTCAATAGTGTATTTATGAGTAACTACATATGTTTTAAACTTGTATATGTGACTATTGGTGTATATAAGTGAGTATATGTGAGAGTGAGAGATTGAAAGAGTTCCTGTATGAATAAGTATGTGTTTCTATAAGTGATTGTTTAAAAGACTAAGTATGTGTAAGTTTCTGTAGAAGTAAGTGTGGTGGTGTGTGTATAACTGTATATGCAAGTAAATGGATGTTTGATTCTTTATTAGCATGACTGACTATGTGTGTGAGTAACTCTATGGATGAGTGGCGTTGTGTAACAGGATGTATAGGTGTGTGAGTACATGTATGAGTGACTGTATAGGACTGTTGGTGAATGAGTGGATGTGTATGTGGATCTTAGAATTACTGAATAGGTTGTTGTAACTGGTAGTGGTATGTCCATTGTTTTGAACATTGTAGTTTCTATTTTTGAATGTGTGTATCAAAGGTTATATTAGGGGAAGAGGAGGTCTGCCACTCTATCACAAGGATGATGTCATCAGTGATATCATTAGTGATGTCGTTTGAGATGTCATCAGTAATGTCATGAGTGATGTCACTGACCATGTCATGAGTGATGTAATATGTGATGTCATCAGCAGTGCATTGCGGGCTCGCGAGTTATAGTTAGCTGAACTAACTATAACGGGGGAATTTCAATGGTTTTGTACGAGTGAAAAGTCCAGCTAACTATAACGCCCCTGAAACCTATGGTTTTTCAGTGAATTTCTAAGGTTTTTTAAATGCTAATTCCTAACTATAACGTGCCTAAAACCTATGGTTTTTTCAGTGAATTTCAAAGGTTTTTTAAATGCTAATTTCTAACTATGCCTACAGAGATAGGACATGTGAAGAAAGAAGAAAAAACGCACAGAAAGAAAAAAAAGAAATGCAGAAAGAAGCAACAGAAGTCCTCAAAGACGAAGAAAAGTGCAGGAAGAAGGATAACATGCAGAAAGAACAAACAGAAGAGCAGAAAGAAGCCTTGTTGCAAAATCATCCTGTACCCTCAACTTTTTCAGACGGATACTGGTGGTAACTGAGTCTGACTAACCAGTCCTAGAGCCAGTGCTATGTTAAAAGACACTCAGAATACAGTGAAACCACCTACATACACTAGGGAACACTATGCGTTGGGGGTCCCCCTGTGATCAGCATGACCTCCTCTGTAAGCCCCTAGTATATATATAATAGGGCAGGGGATTAAAACTACCTCTTAAAATGCACAACAGGGCGTGTTTGCACACGTAACCTCAGGCCCGTCCCCTCACTTCCCCACTGTGTAAACACGCCGTGTGGCTGTTTTAAGTTGGGATATTAAGTCCCCTTGAATCCTGAGGGTCCCTAGGGTCCAACTAGACCAGTAGGTACCTCCAGTAAGCGCCACAGAGCTGCGTTGCAGAGATATGTAAAAAGAGGCACGGCCCAGACCACATCTCTGCAACGCAGCGCAGTGGCGCTTACTGGAAGCACCTGGTGAGCTAGTTGGCCCCCAGGGTCCCTCAGGATTGAAAGGGAATTATTTCCCCAAACTTAAAACGCGCCACAGGGCGTGTTTGCACACGTCACTTCAGGCCCCGTCCCCTCCCTTCACCACTGTGTAAACGCGCCCTGTGGCCGTTCTAAGTTGAGAGATTAAGTCCCCTTGAATCCTAAGGGTCCCTAGGGTCAAACTAGCCCACTAGGTACCTCCAGTAAGCGCCACAGAGCTGCGTTGCATAGAGGTGTAAAAAGGGGCGTGGCCTCAGAACACCTGTCTGCAACGCAGCTCCCTGGCGCATACTGGAGATACCTGTTGGGCTAGTTGGCCCTCAGGGACGCTCAGTATTGAAGGGGAATTAATTCCCCAACTTACAACTGGCAAGGGGGCGCGTTTGCAGAGTGCTGCAAGGAGGGGGCATGGCCTCCGGCGCGATGCCAGTCTTATATTTATTTTATTTTTTAAGAAGGAGGGCTGTGTGGCCCCACTTCTTTTTCTAATTTACTTGCCCTCGGGACCCCATCCCCCAGGGTCTGCACCCTAATTTTTTTTGTTGAAAAAAATTAATTTGGCCCTCCCAAGGTCTTAATCGGCCCCGGGGACCCCAACCCCCGGGTGATGGCCTTTTTTTTTTTTTTAATTCTTTAGGAGTGGGCTGCGTGGCTCCCCTCCTCAGGCCACTTATGGCCCCGGCCTTTGTTTTTTATTATTTAAAAAAATATATATTTATAGAAACACCTAGGACATGCTGGACAAACCGTATGTACCTATCACGAGGACGATTTGCGTGATATTCATTAAAAGGCGACTATGCATAGAATGAATCCACGTGGAATGTATTTACACCGCTAGTGAAGCTCTGACGTGTCTGATGACCCACCGTGCCTAATCCCGGCGTCCCCGCCAGTGGGTACTCTCCAAGTAGACACCCTTGTCGTTTATTTATACAAACATGGATAGCTATTGACGGGCACATTTAATATACACGCACACCAAGCCATTCAAAGGGGATTCGACAAAAATTCGACCAAACTATGCAAGAAACCCCCCTCACGGTTAATAAAATACACATCCACCACCGGATGTGTAATACTTTTTATTTTACTCTCTGGAAAGGAGATGAATCTCACTTGAGAGTCACAGCGTGCTCCGGGCTGAGCCCAATGCTGTGTTACACCCACCAGTGCCCGCCGAGTGCCTCACACCTCTGTGTTGTATTCCACCAGCTAGTGCGTATGCTATGACACTCTCTAGCCCATGTGCACTGTAACACCACCCCGTGAATATGTCATGCCACACTTGCCTTCGCACGGGTTATATTGCCCCATCTAACGTGCCTTCCTCGATGCCTATGTTAAAACGCACAACGCTATGCCGTACATATTACAATCTGGGATCCATATCTTTGTCACAGTGCATATGCAACGTTACACTCCCCAGCACATATTTTATATTACAACTTTAGAGACTAGTTAGGTTACACAACACTGCCCTGTGCATATTACGCTCCAAGGCGCATATTGCATAGCACACGCTAGTGCCTGTGCTATCTCGCACTCTCCAATGAATCTGTCATTGCGCACAATGTATTGCATATTATATTTCAAGCCCCGGTTCAACTTATATCACACTTTTTGGTGCATAGTTTATCCCTTACACTATATCTAGTTTTCATTTTCAATCGTGCTCTCAGGACTATGTTCTATATAACACTGCGTCCACCTACCCTTTTCACGGGCATTACATTTTGCGATGGGGGGTGGAGGGTCAGGGGGTGTTTCTGCCAAGTGAGCCCGGAGTCACAGTCACAAACGTCCTCTTCTTCCTGAATAAAAGTGAGATTATGCTGTATACTTGTTCATAAGTAGTTCACACAGACACACATTTTAAAAACAATAAAGTTCCTAATAGCCACCTTCTCTGAACAGTTAGCTTGCTGCCCCATCCACCTCCTCCCTATCCTCTGTTGTCTGAATCCATGGACTAGCCTCCTCCCTCCTGCCATGCATGGTCTGATGTGCTGCCACTGCCCTCCATTTAGCATGATGTACCAGTCCACTCCACCTGCCCTCCATTGCCCAATTCTATGGCCCATCATTGACCTCCTGCTTAGCCTCTGTGCTTAGCTTGCTGCCCCTATTCTCCTTCCCCCTGCCCTCCGATGTCTTTGTGCATGCCCCTGCTCCATCCTTTTTGCCCACCATGTACCATGGACCTGCCACTCCTATCTACTCTGAGTTTTCTGTTGAGCTGCCACTCCCCTCCCACCAGGCGGAAAACTAGAGTCAAATTTCGGGGGGGGGGCTGAAAAAGATTTCGGGGGGGGGCTAAGTCTTCCAGCCATAGACAGAGTGGCTGTAAGAATGGGTGAAAACACAACAAAAGCCTCATTAACGAGTAAATGGCCTTTTAAAGACCCGTGAAGTACTCTGGTGCGGCTGCAATTAGACGGACGCCAGCCCGCAAGGCTGTTTCAGCCGGGCTGTCACACACGACGGCGGGGGCTGAATCCCGGTGAGCCCAATGGGTGTTGCGCGCCTGCCTCCCACCTGCCTAGCATTGTCAGATGACTGTAACTTGTCCCTGCCACCTCCACCCTGCCTGTCCACATGCCATGCCCCTATCCCCTTCCTCCTGTCCTCCAAGGTCCATTTTACTGCCACACCCTTCTGCCCTCCCTGGTCTGTTGTGCTGCAACTGCTCTTCCTGCCTGCCCCGTGCGGTCTGTTGAGAAGCCCCTTCCCCTGAACTCTCTTGTCTGTGCCAGGTCCTGACCCTCCCTTCTCTCCTCCATGGTCCTTTGTGCATGCCCCTGCACCCTCCTTCCTGCCCATCATAGCCATTGTGCTGCCACTAACCCTCCCGCTTGCCATGCATGGTCTTCTGTGCTGCCATGGCCCCTCCCACCTTCCCTGTGTGGTCTGTGCGTATGCCATCATAGTCTCACTGTTGCTCTCCATGGTGTGTCTTGTTTCTAGTGCCCATCCTGCCTGACCTCCATGGTCATCTTGCTGCTCCTGCCCCCTTGCCCCCAGCCCTCTGTTTCCATGTGCAGACCCCTATTCTGTTCCATTGTAATGCCCCTGATCCGTCCCTCCGCCATTTATGGTCTGTTATGCTGCAGCTTTCTCTCCTGTCTGTCCATTATGGTCAGCTAGCTACCATTGCCTCTTTCCCCTCTGTTCTCTGTTGTCCATGTGCATGGTCCTGTCCCCTCCCTATTGCTTTCTATGGATTGTTGTGCTGCACTCCCGTCCCGCATGGTGTATTGTGCTGCTGAAAACCCTGATGCCTGCCCTGTAGGGTCAGTTTGGTGCACCTCTCCATGTCCCTGCCCCAACTCCTCCTGCCTACCATGATCCAATGTACCATACTTGCGAACAAGAGATTTTTTTAAAAACTGGGGTATTGATTTTCCCCTTTGAGTTACATTGAACAAGAGGAGATTGTAGACAGGAGACAGATCAAATAAAGCCCATTTGAGCTTAAAAACATTGGACGTTTCCTGGCTGAAACGGGTCTGTTGGCATGTATGGTTGTACTACCACTGCCTCTACCTTCTGCCCACAATGGTCAATTATATTGCCACAGCCTCTCTTGCCAGTCCTGTATTGTTGGTTTGTTGCTCCTGCCCCCCTTTCCACTGCCCTCCATAGTCTGTTGTGCTGCCACTGCCCTTCCTGCCTGCCCAGTGTGGTAAAATTGTTGCCTTTGCACCCTCCTACCTGCCTTCAATTTTCAGAGTCCGTGCCCCTGGCCTCTGCCTCTCAACAGTATCCCAATGATAGATTGCTAACATTCTATATTTATTACAAAAGTGTGGAACGCCTGACGTCATCTTGATGTAATCAAAACTGTAATACCTAGAGTATTTCCTTTAGAAATTACATATATGAGAGGGACTTATTTGCATCAAAATTATGGTTAGTGCTCTAAAAAACTAAAATGAGGACATATTTTCTGAGTTTTCAAATAGCGACAAAGCACTTTTAAATTATTTGTAATCTTTATGTTTTTTTATCCAGTTGACCACTTGATTAAATGTTGCACCTAGGGGAGAGGATGTGGTGTTACTTCCAGAGCTGCAGACTTTGCAACTGGGGAACCAGGTTGGAGTTTCTGCTTCAGCTCAACATTCTGTTATTCTGGTCAAATCACTTGATCTCCCCATGTCTACAACCAAAATGAATTTGATCTTGTGTGATGTAACCAATGCTCATGTAAAGCACTCCAATACCTGCCAAGTCTGCACTATATAAAACTGCAAATACACAAAAAATAAGTGTTTTGCACACTTCTGTCATTGGGCTACATGTGGGCTACATCTGGGTGATATTTGTGCTGCATTTGGGCTCTTTTGTCTCTGGTGGCCATCTTGGGAGATTTACTTGTTATGAAGTTTCCTAATTTCCTCATTTACTGCAGTCTCCTCAGTAGGAAATGCTTTCAGTTTTTTTACTTTGATTCCATCAAGAAGGTATTCAGATATGTCACACATTTGCCATAAATTCTGAATGTTAGCACTCTAGTTGCTCATTAGATCACTGTAGTAAAACTACTGCTCACCAGGGAAGTCTGCTGCTGGTATTAAAAGTGCATGTTTCAGTCTGCATATCAGAAGTTTTTAATGAAATAGAAGAGGATTTGAGAAGTCACTCAAAATGTGCCCTAATTTTTCTTTCTTGATCACTAATCATAATGGCGAAATGAACCCCCTCATTGTGTTCATTTTTAAATTAAATGTGTTAAGTGTTACCGGTTTTTTCCAATCAAGATGGCTTCAGGTGTGCCATACTTTTGTCATAAGTAAGACAGTAAGCGCTCTAGTTGTTCTTAAGAACACTCTGGGACATTCTGTCATTGGTCTATACTTGGGCTACATCTGGGTGATATTTGGGCTACATTTGGGCTCTTTTGTCTCTGGTGGCCATCTTGGGAGATTTATTTGTTATGAAGTTTCCTAATTTCCTCATTTACTGCAGTCTCCTCAGTGGGAATACTTTCAGTTTTTTATTTTGGTTCAATCAAGAAGGCATTCAGATGTGTCACTCATTTGCCATAAATTCTGAATGATAGCACTCTAGTTGCTCATTAAATCACTGTAGTAAAACTACTGCTCACCAGGGAAGTCTGCTGCTGGTATTCAAAGTGCATGTTTCAGTCTGCATGTCAGAATTTTTTTATGAAATAGAAGAGGATTTGAGAAGTCAAAATGTGCCCTAATTTTTCTTTCTGCAGAACTAATCATAATTTCTATGGCAAAATGAACCCCCTCATTTTGTTCCTTTGTAAATTAAATGTTTTAAGTGTTACCACTTTATTCCAATCAAGATGGCTTCAGGTGTGCCATACTTTTGTCATAAGTAAGACTGTTGCATATGTGTGCGTGAAGAGAGAGGTAGAGAGGTAGAGGTAGAGAGGTAGAGGTAGAGAGGTAGAGAGTAGTAGAGAGATGTAGAGAGGTAGAGAGGTAGAGGATGAGTATTAGAGAGCGGAGAGTGAGTAGTAGAGAGAAGTAGGGAGAGTAGCAGAGAGTGAGTAGGAGAGAGTAGTAGAGTGAGTAGTAGAGAGTGAGTAGTAGAGAGTAGTAGAGAGTGAGCAGTGGAGAGTAGTAGAGAGTGGATAATAGAGTGTGGGTAATAGAGAGTGAGCAGTAGAGAGTAGTAGAGAGTAGTATAGAGTGAGTAGTAGAGAGAGTAGTAGAGAGTGAGTAGTAGAGAGTAGTAGAGAGCGAGTAGTAGAGAGCGAATAGTAGAGAGTGAGTAGTAGAGAGTAGTAGAGAGTGAGTAGTGGAGAGTGAGTAGCAGAGAGAGAGTTGTAGAGAGCAGTAGAGAATGAGTAATAGAGAGTAGTAGAGAGTGAGTAGTAGAGAGTGAGTTGTAGAGTGAGTAGTAGAGAGTAGTAGAGTGAGAGTAGTAGAGAGTGAGTAGTAGAGAGTAGTAGAGAGTGAGTAGTAGAGAGTAGTAGAGAGTGAGCAGTAGAGAGTGAGTAGTAGAGCGAGAGTAGTAGAGAGTGAGTTGTAGAGAGAGTAGTAGAGAGTAGTAGAGTAGTAGAGAGTGAGTAGTAGAGAGTGAGAAGTAGAGAGTAGTAGAGAGCGAGCAGTAGAGCGTGAGTAGTGGAGAGTGAGTAGACGAGAGCGAGTAGTAGAGAGTGAGTAGTAGAGAGTGAATAGTAGAGCGTGAGTAGTAGAGAGAGAGAGTAGTAGAAAGTGAGTAGTAGAGAGTAGTAGAGTGAGTAGTAGAGAGTCAGTAGTAGAGAGAAAGTAGTAGAGAGTAGTAGAGAGTGAGTAGTAGAGTAGTAGAGAGTGAGTAGCAGAGAGTAGTAGAGAGTAGTTGAGTGAGTAGTAGAGACTAGTAGAGAGTGAATAGTAGAGAGTCAACAGTAGAGAGTAGTAGTAGACAGTAGTAGAGATAGAGTAGTAGAGAGTGAGTAGTAAAGAGTGAGTAGTAGCGAGTGAGTAGTAGAGGGTGAGTAGTAGAGAGTGAGTAGTAGAGAGTGAGTAGTAGAGAGAGATAGTAGAGAGTAGTAAAGAGTGAGTAGTAGAGAGTGAGTAGTAGAGATAGTAGTAGAGAGAAGTAGAGTGAGAGTAGTAGAGAGTGAGTAGTAGAGAGTAGTAGAGAGTGAGTAGTAGAGAGTGAGTAGTAGAGAGTTAGTAGTAGAGAGAGAGTAGTAGGGAGTAGTAGAGTAGTAGAGAGTGAGTAGTAGAGAGTGAGTAGTAGAGAGTAGTGGAGAAGTAGAGAGTGAGTAGTAGAGAGTAGTAGAGAGTGAGTAGTAGAGTGAGTAGTAGGGAGTCGTAGAGAGTGAGTAGTAAAGTGAGTAGTAGAGTGAGCAGTAGAGTAGTAGAGAGTGAGTAGTAGAGAGTAGTAGAGAGTGAGTATTAGAGAGAGAGTAGTAGAGAGTTGTAGAGTAGTAGAGAGTGAGTACTAGAGAGTGAGTACTAGAGAGTAGTGGAGTAGTAGAGAGTGAGTAGTAGAGAGAAGTAGAGAGTGAATAGTAGAGTGAGTAGTAGAAAGTAGTAGCGAGTGAGTAGTAGAGTGAGTACTAGAGAGTAGTAGAGAGTGAGTAGTAGAGAGTAGTAGAGTGAGTAGTAGAGAGTGAGTAGTAGACAGTAGCAGAGAGCGAGTAGTAGAGAGTGGGTAATAGAGAGTGGGTAATAGAGAGTGAGTAGTAGAGAGTAGTAGAGAGCAGTAGAGAGCGAGTAGTAGAGAGCGAGTAGTAGAGAGTGAGTTGTAGAGAGTAGTAGAGAGTGAGTAGTGGAGAGTGAGTAGGAGAGAGAGAAGTAGAGAGCAGTAGAGAATGAGTAATAGAGAGAGAGTTGTAGAGAGTGAGTAGAAGAGAGTGAGTAGTAGAGAGTGAGTAGTAGAGTGAGTAGTAGAGAGTAGTAGAGTGAGAGTAGTAGAGAGTGAGTAGTAGAGAGCGAGTAGTAGAGAGTGAGTAGTAGAGAGAGAGTAGTAGTGAGTGCGTAGAAGAAAGTAGTAGAGAGTGAGTAGTAGAGAGTGAGTAGTAGAGAGAGAGTAGTAGGGAGTAGTAGAGTAGTAGAGAGTGAGTAGTAGAGAGTGAGTAGTAGATAGTAGTGGAGTAGTAGAGAATGAGTAGTAGAGAGTAGTAGAGAGTGAGTAGTAGAGTGAGTAGTAGGGAGTAGTAGAGAGTGAGTAGTAGAGTGAGTAGTAGAGCGAGCAGTAGAGTAGTAGAGAGTGAGTAGTAGAGAGTAGTAGAGAGTGAGTATTAGAGAGAGAGTAGCAGAGAGTAGTAGAGTAGTAGAGTGAGTAGTAGAGAGTGAGTGGTAGAGAGTAGTGGAGTAGTAGAGAGTGAGTAGTAGAGAGAAGTAGAGAGTGAGTAGTAGAGTGAGTAGTAGAGAGTAGTAGAGAGTGAGTAGTAGAGTGAGTAGTAGAGAGTGAGTAGTAGAGAGAGATAGTAGAGAGTAGTAGAGAGTGAGTAGTAGAGAGTGAGTAGTAGAGATAGAAGTAGAGAGAAGTAGAGTGAGAGTAGTAGAGAGTGAGTAGTAGAGAGTAGTAGAGAGTGAGTAGTAGAGAGAGAGTAGTAGGGAGTAGTAGAGTAGTAGAGAGTGAGTAGTAGAGAGTTAGTAGTAGAGAGTAGTGGAGAAGTAAAGAGTGAGTAGTAGAGAGTAGTAGAGAGTGAGTAGTAGAGTGAGTAGTAGGGAGTAGTAGAGAGTGAGTAGTAAAGTGAGTAGTAGAGTGAGCAGTAGAGTAGTAGAGAGTGAGTAGTAGAGAGTAGTAGAGAGTGAGTATTAGAGAGAGAGTAGTAGAGAGCTGTAGAGTAGTAGAGAGTGAGTACTAGAGAGTGAGTACTAGAGAGTAGTGGAGTAGTAGAGAGTGAGTAGTAGAGAGAAGTAGAGAGTGAGTAGTAGAGTGAGTAGTAGAGAGTAGTAGAGAGTGAGTAGTAGAGTGAGTACTAGAGAGTAGTAGAGAGTGAGTAGTAGAGAGTAGTAGAGTGAGTAGTAGAGAGTGAGTAGTAGACAGTAGCAGAGAGCGAGTAGTAGAGAGTAGTAGAGAGTGGGTAATAGAGAGTGGGTAATAGAGAGTGAGTAGTAGAGAGTAGTGGAGAGCAGTAGAGAGCGAGTAGTAGAGAGCGAGTAGTAGAGAGTGAGTAGTAGAGAGTAGTAGAGAGTGAGTAGTGGAGAGTGAGTAGGAGAGAGAGAAGTAGAGAGCAGTAGAGAATGAGTAATAGAGAGAGAGTAGTAGAGAGTGAGTAGTAAAGAGTAGTAGAGAGTGAGTAGTAAAGAGTAGTAGAGAGTGAGTAGTAGAGTGAGTAGTAGAGAGTAGTAGAGTGAGAGTAGTAGAGAGTGAGTAGTAGAGAGCGAGTAGTAGAGAGTGAGTAGTAGAGAGAGAGTAGTAGTGAGTGCGTAGTAGAGAGTAGTAGAGAGTGAGTAGTAGAGAGTGAGTAGTAGAGAGAGAGTAGTAGGGAGTAGTAGAGTAGTAGAGAGTGAGTAGTAGAGAGTGAGTAGTAGATAGTAGTGGAGCAGTAGAGAGTGAGTAGTAGAGAGTAGTAGAGAGTGAGTAGTAGAGTGAGTAGTAGGGAGTAGTAGAGAGTGAGTAGTAGAGTGAGTAGTAGAGTGAGCAGTAGAGTAGTAGAGAGTGAGTAGTAGAGAGTAGTAGAGAGTGAGTATTAGAGAGAGAGTAGCAGAGAGTAGTAGAGTAGTAGAGTAAGTAGTAGAGAGTGAGTGGTAGAGAGTAGTGGAGTAGTAGAGAGTGAGTAGTAGAGAGAAGTAGAGAGTGAGTAGTAGAGTGAGTAGTAGAGAGTAGTAGAGAGTGAGTGGTAGAGTGAGTACTAGAGAGTAGTAGAGAGTGAGTAGTAGAGAGCAAGAAGTAGAGAGTGTGTAGTAGAGAGTGTGTAGTAGAGGGTGAGTAGTAGAGAGTGAGTAGTGGAGAGAGAAGTAGAGAGTGAGAACTAGAGAGAGTAAGAGGAGTAGTAGAGTAGTAGAGAGTGAGTAGTAGAGTGAGCAGTAGAGAGTAGTTGAGAGTGAGTAGTAGAGAGTAGTAGAGTGAGTAGTAGATAGTGAGTTGTAGAGTTAGTAGTGGAGAGTGAACAGTAGAGAGTAGTAGAGAGTGAGTAGTAGAGAGTGAGTAGTACAGAGTGAGTAGTAGAGAGTGAGTAGTAGAGAGTAGTAGAGTGAGTAGTAGATAGTGAGTAGTAGAGAGAGAGTAGTAGAGAGGGAGTAGTAGAGAGTGAGTAGTAGAGAGTAGTAGAGAGCGAGCAGTAGAGCGTGAGTAGTGGAGAGTGAGTAGAAAAGAGCGAGTAGTAGAGAGTGAGTAGTAGAGAGTGAATAGTAGAATGTGAGTAGCAGAGAGAGAGTAGTAGAAAGTGAGTAGTAGAGAGTAGTAGAGTGAGTAGTAGAGAGAGAGTAGTAGAGAGTAGTAGAGAGTGAGTAGTAGAGTAGTAGAGAGTGAGTGGTAGAGAGTAGTAGAGAGTAGTAGAGTGAGTAGTAGAGAATAGTAGAGAGTGAACAGTAGAGAGTAGTAGTAGAGATAGAGTAGTAGAGAGTGAGTAGTAAAGAGTGAGTAGTAGAGAGTAGTAGCGAGTGAGTAGTAGAGGGTGAGTAGTAGAGAGTGAGTAGTAGAGAGTGAGTAGTAGAGTGAGAGTAGTAGAGAGTGAGTAGTAGAGAGTAGTAGAGTGAGTGGTAGAGAGTAGTAGAGAGTAAGTAGTAGAGAGTGAGTCGTAGAGAGTAGTAGAGTAGTAGAGAGTGAGTAGTAGAGAGTGAGTGGTAGAGAGTAGTAGAGAGTAGTAGAGTGAGTAGTAGAGTAGTAGAGAGTGAGTAGTAGAGTGTGAACAGTAGAGAGTAGTAGTAGAGAGTAGTAGAGATAGAGTAGTAGAGAGTGAGTAGTAAAGAGTGAATAGTAGAGCGTAGTAGCGAGTGAGTAGTAGAGGGTGAGTAGTAGAGAGTTGTAGAGAGTGAGTAGTAGAGAGTGACTAGTAGAGAGAGAGTAGTAGAGAGTAGTAGAGAGTGAGTAGTAGAGTAGTAGAGAGTGAGTAGTAGAGAGTAGTAGAGTCAATGGTAGAGAGTAGTAGAGAGTGAGTAGTAGAGAGAGTGAGTAGTAGAGAGTAGTAGAGAGTGAGTGATAGAGAGTGAGTAGTAGAGAGTGAGTAGTGGAGAGTGAGTTGTAGAGAGTAGAAGTGAGTGAGTAGTTGAGAGTGAGTAGTAGAGAGTAGTAGAGAGTAGTAGAGTAGTAGAGAGTGAGTAGTAAAGAATAGTAGAGAGTGAGTAGTAGAGAGTGAGTAGTAGAGAGAGAGTAGTAGAGAGTAGTAGAGAGTGAGTAGTAGAGTAGTAGAGAGTAGTCAGTCAGTGTCAGTCAGTGTCAGTCAGTCAGTCAGTGTCAGTCAATCAGTGTCAGTCAGTGTCAGTCAATCAGTGTCAGTCAGTGTCAATCAGTCAGTCAGTGTCAGTCAGTCAGTGTCAGTCAGTCAGTTTCAGTCAATCAGTGTCAGTCAGTCTCAGTGTCAGTCAATCAGTGTCAGTCACTGTCAATCAGTAAGTGTCAGTCAGTCAGTGTCAGTCAGTCAGTATCAGATAGAGCAGCTCTGCTGACCTGGTTCTCTCTCTCTAAAGCAGCTCTGCTGACCTGGTTTCTCTGGCTCTGCAGCAGGTCTGCTGACTTGGTTCTCTGGCTCTAGAGCAGCTCTGCTGACCTAGTTCTTAGGCTACAGAGCAGCTCTGCTGATCTGGTTCTCTGGCTCTACAACAGCTCTGCGTACCTGGTTCTCTGGCTCTAAATCAGCTCTGCTGACATGGTTTTCGAGCTCTAGAGCAGCTCTGCTGACCTGGTTCTCTCCCTCTAGAGCAGCTCTGCCGACCTGGTTCTCTCCCTCTAAAGCAGCTCTACTGACCTGGTTTCTCTGGCTCTACAGCAGCTCTGCTGACCTGGTTCTATGGCTCTAAAGCAGTTCTGCTGACCTGGTTCCCTGGCTCTACAGCAGCTCTGCTGACCTGCTTCTCTGGCTCTAGAGCAGCTCTGCTGACCTTGTTCTTAGGCTCTAGAGCAGCTCTGCAGACCTAGTTCTCTGGCTCTAAAGCAACTCTGCTGACCTGGTTCTATGACTCTAAAGCAGCTCTTCTGACTTGGTTCTCTGGCTCTAGAGCAGCTCTGCTGACCTGGTACTCTCAATCTAAAGCAGCTCTGCTGACCTGGTTTCTCCGCATCTACAGCAGCTCTGCTGACCTGGTTCTCTGGCTCTAGAGCAGCTCTGCTGACCTAGTTCTTAGGCTCTAGAGCAGCTCTGCTGACCTGGTTTTCTGCACTCACGATGCACGCACCCGACTTCGTATTATAAGTACAAATATATTATGTTTATGAATATCTTACAAAATCTCTTGCCCTAATATGTATATTAAAGACACATACATATCATTTTGGAACATCATTTTTTTTTGTGGGAGTAGCGCACCCAGCGCGCCCCAGCACGTATATGACGTCACGCAGGACCCGCAACCGCACAAACATCTCGTACCGTAATGCGCATGTGTCGCAAATGCGCAGGAGCAGGAGTCGCGGACTGGTCGCATACCAATCGCTCACATCACATGATATTAAATGTATATGATGTAACTGAAAAACACGCAGCCGTCGCACACCGTACGCGGATCCTTCATGACTTTTCTAAAATGGTGGGTAGAATGCGCGCACCCACCATGATGTGTACGCTTTGAGTGCGCGACTCCGACAAAAATTTGATTTAAAAAAAAAAAAGAAAATAATATGAATATATTAAAATAAAAAATGAAAACAAGAAAATTAATCAATATTTCAGTTTTATTTTTTTTTATTTTTTTGCAATTTTCAGAAAAATATATAATGTTAATTATTGAATAAAATATTTATAAATAAACAGTTAAAAAACTGTAGAAAATCAGTACAAAAAATAGGCATAACTACTATCACACTTAAAAATTAGCATTTAAAAACCTATGAAATTCACTGAAAAAAACATAGGTTTCAGAGACGTTATATTTAGAAACTAGCATTTAAAAAAGCTTTGAAATTCACTGAAAAAAACATAGGTTTCAGAGACATTATAGTTAGAAATTAGCATTTAAAAAACCATAGAAATTCACAGAAAAAAACATAGGTTTCAGGGGTGTTATAGTTAGCTGGCCATTTCACTTGTACAAAACCATAGAAATTCCTCCGTTATAGTTAGTTCTGCTAACTATAACTCATGCGCCCGCAATGCACTGCTGATGATGTCACATATTGCACATTCATGACATGGTCAGTGACATCACTGATGACATCACTGATGACAACTCAAATGACATCACTGATGACATCATCCACGTGACAATCTGATACACCTCATCATACACTAGTATAACCTTTCATCGCTCACTGTAAAATACAGAGTACCATATTTGAAACCATTGACACACCAATACCAGTTACTACATACCCACTCACTGATTCCTAAGTCTTCACACACAAGTACCCATTCAACAACAGAATCATTTAAACATGCAGTCACTATTTAATAGAACACTATCGAATACACTTATACACATATATAGACATTGACACATCAGCAGGCATCTTAGTCGGTTATGCAGTCATCCTACTGACTCATGAAAAAAATTAATCGCACTTACATTTACTCTCTTACACAATTATCCAACAACACCTCATTTATTCAAACACATAGTAACTCATAGTTAATATGTTAAAAAAGCACTCATTCATAGTTACTCTCACAATCACTTACTCTTACACATACCTATTTATATACACCAACTCTCACATACAATGCCTTTTATTCTTTTACTTTGTTGAAGATGTACAACTAAAACATATATTCGCTCACCAACACACAAATAAATACACTCAGTCACCCAAGCAACTGTTTCCACATGCACTCTTAAACCCATACACCTAGTCAATCAGCCATTCACACATCTATTCATAGAGTTACACACACCCCATCCAACCACACACAAACTCAGTGTCCCATACAAATACTCACCCAACTAATCAATAACTAATATACACACTCATGTAGTTAGTGACCAACTGAGGCAGCATGTTATACAGCAACAGAGACAGTGCTGCACACATTCACATAGTTTAGTTACTAATCCATGTATTAAGTGAGACACTTTTAATTACTCACTTAAACAGACAGTCAGACAGCTACTAAATCCTCCATCCAGACAGTTATATATCCACTCAATCTTCAATACAGATTAGTGTATATATAATACATCTTTAAATTTCAAACTAAACCACATTCACTGGATGATGTCATCAGTGATGTCATCAGTGATGTAATTTGTGATGTCATGAGTGATGTCATGAGTGATGCAATATGTGACATCATCAGCAGTGCATTGCGGGCGCACGAGTTATAGTTAGCAGAACTAACTATGACGGAGGAATTTCTATGGTTTTGTACGAGTGAAATGGCCAGCTAACTATTACACCCCTGAAACCTATGGTTTTTTCTGTGAATATATATATATATTATCTACTGTCGGTCGCCAGTAGATAGTAATAGTTAGGACCGAGTTTCCATAGGAAATCTGAAAATTCTATTTTGAATAACTTTGGCGCTGGTTGACGAATCCTCGCGAAATTTTCAAAACTAATGGGGCGCTCTGCTCAGCTCCTACCCTAAAAATCTCGGGGTAATTCGTCAAGCGGGGGCTGAGAAAAAAGGGGGTCCCAAAACACGTTTTCCCCATGCATTTTCCCACAGGACCTTTAGTCCAAGGTACAGCCCGAACGGCTGAACAGATTTACTTGAAATTTGGCAAAGAGGTAGTCCTCAGGTCAGGCATGTGCCTTTTGCATATATGGTCTCAATCTGTTCAGTAGTTCCTGAAAAAATTGCAGATAAAAGTACATAATTATCTGTAGGCGCGCACCGTGTGCGCACCGTGCACGCACGGTGAGCGCACCCTAACGCGTAAGACTGTTAGCGCTCTAGTTGTTCGTTAGAACACTCTGGGACATTCTGTCATTGGGCTATACTTGGGCTACATCTGGGTGATATTTGGGCTACATTTGGGCTCTTTTGTCTCTGGTGGCCATCTTAGGAGATTTATTTGTTATGAAGTTTCCTAATTTCCTGCAGTCTCCTCAGTAGGAAATACTTTCAGTTTTTTCCTTTGGTTCCATCAAGAAGGCATTCAGATGTGTCACACATTTGCTATAAATTCTGAATGTTAGCACTCTAGTTGCTCATTAGATCACTGTAGTAAAGCTAATTCTCACCAGGGAAGTCTGCTGCTGGTATTCAAAGTGCATGTTTCAGTCTGCATGTCAGAATTTTTTTATGAAATAGAAGAGGATTTGAGAAGTCAAAATGTGCCCTCATTTTTCTTTCTACAGCACTAATCATAATTTCTATGGCAAAATGAACCCTGTGGGAGCCGGCCTCGTGGCGTGGTCCTGTTTCCCCGCGCTAAGCCGCATGAGGTCCCATGCACATCGGGACTCCTCCATTTTGGATTGCACGTCACTCCACGTGACCACCTGTATGATCCTGCTCTACCCGGCCTCGGTCCCAGCGAGGCCCGACATCGAGACGCCAACCCCTAGCCCGGGGGATACCACGTGAGCCCTTCCCACTCCCGGCGGAGGGCAGTATCGATGGGACCCCCAACCGTCTCCCCCCACCTAGGTGTGATCGCCCCACAGCTCTCTGGGGCCTGGCGCCTCTCCTGCTGGGCGTCTGGCCGCTCCCTACCCGGCCTCTCCGCCCCCTCCGGGCGCAAGGGTCCGGACATCAAAGGGCTCCCGTCCTATATCTGGGGCGACCCGACAACAGGGCAGTAGTTGTATCCTGGAGTCAAGAGCCCTGCTGATCGGATCGCGGCTGACCCTACGGAAGAAGACTCACCCTGAACCCACCCCTTGAGCCCTGCTGACGACGTCGCGGCTCCCACGTGCTTAAAAGACCTTCACGAACCTTGGGGCCCTGCTGACGCTGTCGCGGCCCGACCTTGTTGAACCTTACCACCAGAGCCCAGCTGACCTCGTCGCGGCTCGACCGAAGCGGACCTACCACCAGAGCCCTGCTGACTGTGTCGCGGCTCGACCTAAGCGGAACTACCACCCGAGCCCTGCAGACGCCGTCGCAGCTCTCCACATCCGAGCCTCTCTGAGGCCAGCATCCAAGGTCTGGCGCAGAGCCCTCCCGTACCGGGTTGGTACTAAGACTGTCCCGCTAC
The DNA here is from genome assembly GCF_964204655.1 of Triturus cristatus. Lineage (NCBI taxonomy): Eukaryota > Metazoa > Chordata > Amphibia > Caudata > Salamandridae > Triturus > Triturus cristatus. The sequence continues at coordinate 2,238,152 of NC_140590.1, read as the reverse complement.
CCTACCCTTCTAACGGACATTGAGACTCTGAAGGATCCCTCGATCCCCCTGTAAATATTGAACGTATTACTGCTGATAAAGAATCCAATCTCGCAACTGCTATTGAGTCCTGTGTGGTGGTGTTACTAGGCCTAGTACGATCATAGGAGAAAGACCTCCCCGAGGGGGCTTCTCAGCGGCGCTCGGCTATAACTTTGCGGTAGGAAGGTGCCGGAATAGTCTCCCCGACTACCCGGTGGGCCTCCCTCCAACAAACCCCCTCATTTTGTTCCTTTGTAAATTAAATGTTTTAAGTGGTACCACTTTATTCCAATCAAGATGGCTTCAGGGGTGCCATACTTCTGTCATAAGTAAGACTGTTAGTGCTCTGGTTGTTCGTTAGAACACTCTGGGACATTCTGTCATTGGGCTATACTTGGGCTACATCTGGGTAATATTTGGGCTACATTTGGGCTCTTTTGTCTCTGGTGGCCATTTTGGGAGACTTATTTGTTATGATGTTTCCTAATTTCCTCATTTACTACAGTCTCCTCAGTAGGAAATACTTTCAGTTTTTTACATTGATTCCATCAAGAAGGCATTCAGATGTGTCACACATTTGCCATAAATTCAGAATGTTAGCACTCTAGTTGCTTATTAGATCACTGTAGTAAAGCTACTGCTCACCAGGGAAGTCTGCTGCTGGTATTGAAAGTGCATGTTTCAGTCTGCATGTCAGAATGTTTTTATGAAATAGAAGAGGATTTGAGAAGTCAAAATGTGCCCTAATTTTTCTTTCTTCAGCACTAATTATAATTTCTATGGCAAAATGAACCCCCTCATTTTGTTCCTTTGTAATTTAAATGCTTTAAGTGTTACACGCAACTATAACTTGCGCGACCGCCACTCTATCACAAGGATGATGTCATCAGTGATGTCATGAGTGATGCCACTGACCATGTCATGAGTGATGTAATATGTGACGTCATGAGCAGTGGATTGCGGGCGCGCGAGTTATAGTTATCTGAACTAACTATAACGGGGGAATTTCAAGGGTTTTTTACGAGTGAAATGTCCAGCTAACTATAACATGTGTGAAACCTATGGTTTTTTAAGTGAATTTGCAAGGTTTTTTAAATGCTAATTCCTAACTATAACGTGTGTGAAACCTATGGTTTTTTAAGTGAATATATATATACACACATTTACAGGAATGCTATAGTTAGGACATTGAATTAAAATAGCCTGTCTAGATCATAGTGCCCAAAGCAGCTATGGAGGAAAGAGGAGGTATGCTGACATCATTTAAAAGATATGTTTTCTGGCAGAAACGTTCGGGTAATAGCACATCTGTAAGTGTTGTATGTACTGCTAAAGCTGTGCGTGCCTCTCACCATCCACCCCTCCTCACACCTGAGCTCTACAGCATACAGGAAGCCCAGACTTCACACCTTCTCTAGCGCTTGTCTCTGCAGCTGTTGTTATCAGCCTGTGGTTTCTGGGTGCCGTCTCTATCTCTGTCTCACTCTCCTCTGAAGTACTAGGAAACTGAAGTGTGGTGAGAGGTGCATCCTTCCCCGTAGAGTTGCGGTGGGAGGTGCATGCCTCCACGTGGAAATTATGTAATAAAAACATTCATTGCATTAAAACAGATCTCTGGGGCATGATCCCATGTCCGCATTCACCCCCTGTGAAAGGTCTCTCACTTTATAAAGTCTTTTTGGAGTCACCCTGAGTGTTCAGGTTGAGTTCATTAGCCCTGGTACCCCAAATCTGTGTGTGTGCCTTTGACGGCAATTTTGGGTGGTCTGTTTCCTGGCTGTTGGGGTTCTTGGACTGATTTTAGTGGGTATGTCCTGCTTTGAATAATTTACTTTCAAGTAATTATGCAATATTTTGGTAAAATCATGAGAAATTATGTGTAATTAGAAGCCTTCATTTAGGGCTATATTTTAGCCTGAAATGTCTTAACGTCAATGTTTGATGCAAGGAAGCCTTTTCAATTAAAAAACAGCATGAAAAACACAAAACAGCTGCTAGAGTACAGACTGCTAGAGTGCAGGCTGCTAGAGTGCAGACTGCTAGAGTACAGGCTGCTAGAGTACAGGCTGCTAGAGTGCAGGCTGCTAGAGTACAGACTGCTAGAGTGCAGGCTGCTAGAGTGCAGGCTGCTAGAGTACAGGCTGCTAGAGTACAGGCTGCTAGAGTGCAGGCTGCTAGAGTGCAGGCTGCTAGAGTACAGGCTGCTAGAGTACAGGCTGCTAGAGTGCAGGCTGCTAGAGTACAAGCTGCTAGAGTACAGACTGCTAGAGTGCAGGCTGCTAGAGTGCAGACTGCTAGAGTACAGGCTGCTAGAGTACAGGCTGCTAGAGTGCAGGCTGCTAGAGTGCAGACTGCTAGAGTACAGGCTGCTAGAGTACAGGCTGCTAGAGTGCAGACTGCTAGAGTACAGGCCGCTAGAGTGCAGACTGCTAGAGTACAGGCTGCTAGAGTACAGGCTGCTAGAGTATGCTAGAGTACAGACTGCTAGAGTACAGGCTGCTAGAGTATAGGCTGTTAGAGTACAGGCTGCTAGAGTATAGGCTGTTAGAGTACAGGCTGCTAGAGTGCAGGCTGCTAGAGTACAGGCTGCTAGAGTACAGGCTGCTAGAGTACAGGCTGTTAGAGTACAGGCTGCTAGAGTACAGGCTGTTAGAGTACAGGCTGTTAGAGTACAGACTGTTAGAGTACAGGCTGCTAGAGTACAGACTGCTAGAGTGCAGGCTGCTAGAGTACAGGCTGCTAGAGTACAGGCTGCTAGAGTACAGGCTGCTAGAGTACAGACTGCTAGAGTACAGGCTGCTAGAGTACAGGCTGCTAGAGTACAATCTGTTAGAGTACAGGCTGCTAGAGTACAGGCTGCTAGAGTACAGGCTGCTAGAGTGCAGGCTGCTAGAGTACAGGCTGCTAGAGTACAGGCTGCTAGAGTACAGGCTGCTAGAGTGCAGACTGCTAGAGTGCAGGCTGCTAGAGTGCAGGCTGCTAGAGTACAGGCTGCTAGAGTGCAGGCTGCTAGATTACAGGCTGCTAGAGTACAGACTGCTAGAGTACAGGCTGCTAGAGTACAGGCTGCTAGAGTGCAGGCTGCTAGAGTACAGGCTGCTAGAGTACAGGCTGCTAGAGTGCAGGCTGCTAGAGTGCAGGCTGCTAGAGTGCTGGCTGCTAGAGTACAGGCTGCTAGGGTACAGACTTCTAGAGTACAGGCTGCTAGAGTACAGGCTGCTAGAGTGCAGGCTGCTAGAGTACAGGCTGCTAGGGTACAGGCAGCTAGAGTACAGGCTGCTAGAGTACAGGCTGCTAGAGTGCAGGCTGCTAGAGTACAGGCTGCTAGAGTGCAGGCTGCTAGAGTACAGGCTGCTAGAGTGCAGGCTGCTAGAGTACAGGCTGCTAGAGTACAGGCTGCTAGAGTACAGACTGCTAGAGTACAGGCTGCTAGAGTACAGGCTGCTAGAGTATACAGGCTGCTAGAGTACAGGCTGCTAGAGTACAGACTGCTAGAGTACATGCTGCTAGAGTGCAGGCTGCTAGATTGCAGGCTGCTAGAGTACAGGCTGCTAGAGTACAGGCTGCTAGAGTGCAGGCTGCTAGAGTAAAGGCTGCTAGAGTACAGGCTGCTAGAGTACAGACTGCTAGACTACAGGCTGCTAGAGTGCAGGCTGCTAGAGTGCAGGCTGCTAGAGTACAGACTGCTAGAGTACAGGCTGTTAGAGTGCAGGCTGCTAGAGTGCAGGCTGCTAGAGTGCAGGCTGCTAGAGTACAGGCTGCTAGAGTACAGGCTGCTAGAGTGCAGGCTGCTAGAGTACAGACTGCTAGAGTACAGGCTGCTAGAGTACAGGCTGCTAGAGTACAGGCTGCTAGAGTACATGCTGCTAGAGTACAGGCTGCTAGAGTGCAGGCTGCTAGATTACAGGCTGCTAGAGTACAGACTGCTAGAGTACAGGCTGCTAGAGTGCAGGCTGCTAGAGTGCAGGCTGCTAGAGTGCAGGCTGCTAGAGTACAGGCTGCTAGAGTGCAGGCTGCTAGAGTGCAGGCTGCTAGAGTGCTGGCTGCTAGAGTACAAGCTGCTAGAGTACAGACTGCTAGGGTACAGACTGCTAGAGTACAGGCTGCTAGAGTACAGGCTGCTAGAGTACAGGCTGCTAGGGTACAGGCTGCTAGAGTACAGGCTGCTAGAGTACAGGCTGCTAGAGTACAGGCTGCTAGAGTGCAGGCTGCTAGAGTACAGGCTGCTAGAGTACAGGCTGCTAGAGTACAGGCCGCTAGAGTACAGACTGCTAGAGTACAGGCTGCTAGAGTACAGGCTGCTAGAGTATACAGGCTGCTAGAGTACTGGCTGCTAGAGTACAGGCTGCTAGAGTACAGACTGCTAGAGTACAGGCTGCTAGAGTGCAGGCTGCTAGAGTACAGGCTGCTAGAGTGCAGGCTGCTAGAGTACAGGCTGCTAGAGTGCAGGCTGCTAGAGTACAGGCTGCTAGAGTACAGGCTGCTAGAGTACAGACTGCTAGAGTACAGGCTGCTAGAGTGCAGGCTGCTAGAGTGCAGGCTGCTAGAGTACAGACTGCTAGAGTGCAGGCTGTTAGAGTGCAGGCTGCTAGAGTGCAGGCTGCTAGAGTGCAGGCTGCTAGAGTGCAGACTGCTAGAGTACAGGCTGCTAGAGTACAGGCTGCTAGAGTACAGGCTGCTAGAGTGCAGGCTGCTAGAGTACAGACTGCTAGAGTACAGGCTGCTAGAGTACAGGCTGCTAGAGTACATGCTGCTAGAGTACAGGCTGCTAGAGTGCAGGCTGCTAGAGTACAGGCTGCTAGAGTTCAGGCTGCTAGAGTGCAGGCTGCTAGAGTACAGACTGCTAGAGTACAGGCTGCTAGAGTACAGGCTGCTAGAGTGCAGGCTGCTAGAGTACAGGCTGCTAGAGTACAGGCTGCTAGAGTGCAGACTGCTAGAGTGCAGGCTGCTAGAGTACAGGCTGCTAGAGTGCAGGCTGCTAGAGTGCAGGCTGCTAGAGTACAGGCTGCTAGAGTACAGGCTGCTAGAGTACAGACTGTTAGAGTAGAGGCTGCTAGAGTACAGGCTGCTAGAGTACAGGCTGCTAGAGTGCAGGCTGCTAGAGTGCAGGCTGCTAGAGTACAGGCTGCTAGAGTGCAGGCTGCTAGAGTACAGACTGCTAGAGTGCAGGCTGCTAGAGTACAGACTGATAGAGTACAGGCTGCTAGAGTACAGGCTGCTAGAGTACATGCTGCTAGAGTACAGGCTGCTAGAGTACAGGCTGCTAGAGTGCAGGCTGCTAGAGTGCAGGCTGCTAGAGTGCAGGCTGCTAGAGTACAGGCTGCTAGAGTACAGGCTGCTAGAGTGCAGGCTGCTAGAGTGCTGGCTGCTAGAGTACAGGCTGCTAGAGTACAGTCCGCTAGGGTACAGACTGCTAGAGTACAGGCTGCTAGAGTACAGGCTGCTAGAGTACAGGCTGCTAGGGTACAGGCTGCTAGAGTACAGGCTGCTAGAGTGCAGACTGCTAGAGTACAGGCTGCTAGAGTACAGGCTGCTAGAGTGCAGGCTGCTAGAGTACAGGCTGCTAGAGTGCAGGCTGCTAGAGTACAGGCTGCTAGAGTACAGGCTGCTAGAGTACAGACTGCGAGAGTACAGGCTGCGAGAGTGCAGGCTGCTAGAGTACAGGCTGCTAGAGTACAGGCTGCTAGAGTATACAGACTGCTAGAGTACAGGCTGCTAGAGTACAGGCTGCTAGAGTACAGGCTGCTAGAGTACAGACTGCTAGAGTACAGGCTGCTAGAGTACAGACTGCTAGAGTACAGGCTGCTAGAGTGCAGACTGCTAGAGTACAGGCTGCTAGAGTACAGGCTGCTAGAGTACAGGCTGCTAGAGTGCAGGCTGCTAGAGTGCAGGCTGCTAGAGTACAGACTGCTAGAGTACAGGCTGCTAGAGTGCAGGCTGCTAGAGTGAAGGCTGCTAGAGTGCAGGCTGCTAGAGTGCTGGCTGCTAGAGTACAGACTGCTAGAGTACAGGCTGTTAGAGTGCAGGCTGCTAGAGTACAGGCTGCTAGAACACAGGCTGCCAGAGTACAGACTGCTAGAGTACAGGCTGCTAGAGTGCAGGCTGCTAGAGTGCAGGCTGCTAGAGTGCAGGCAGCTAGAGTGCAGACTGCTAGAGTGCAGGCTGCTAGAGTACATGCTGCTAGAGTACATGCTGCTAGAGTACAGGCTGCTAGAGTACAGGCTGCTAGAGTATACAGGCTGCTAGAGTATACAGGCTGCTAGAGTACAGGCTGCTAGAGTACAGGCTGCTAGAGTACAGGCAGCTAGAGTATACAGGCTGCTAGAGTACAGGCTGCTAGAGTACAGGCTGCTAGAGTACAGGCTGCTAGAGTACAGGCTGTTAGAGTACAGGCTGCTAGAGTGCAGGCTGCTAGAGTACAGACTGCTAGAGTACAGGCTGCTAGAGTACAGACTACTAGAGTGCAGGCTGCTAGAGTGCAGACTGCTAGAGTACAGGCTGCTAGAGTCCAGGCTGCTACAGTACAGACTGCTAGAGTACAGGCTGCTAGAGTATGCTAGAGTACAGACTGCTAGAGTACAGGCTGCTAGAGTGCAGGCTGCTAGAGTACAGACTGCTAGAGTACAGGCTGCTAGAGTACAGGCTGTTAGAGTACAGGCTGCTAGAGTGCAGGCTGCTAGAGTACAGGCTGCTAGAGTACAGGCTGCTAGAGTACAGGCTGCTAGAGTACAGGCTGTTAGAGTACAGGCTGCTAGAGTACAGGCTGTTAGAGTACAGGCTGTTAGAGTACAGGCTGCTAGAGTACAGGCTGCTAGAGTACAGGCTGCTAGAGTACAGACTGCTAGAGTACAGGCTGCTAGAGTACAATCTGTTAGAGTACAGGCTGCTAGAGTACAGGCTGCTAGAGTACAGGCTGCTAGAGTGCAGGCTGCTAGAGTACAGGCTGCTAGAGTACAGGCTGCTAGAGTGCAGGCTGCTAGAGTACAGGCTGCTAGAGTACAGACTGCTAGAGTGCAGGCTGCTAGAGTGCAGGCTGCTAGAGTACAGGCTGCTAGAGTGCAGGCTGCTAGATTACAGGCTGCTAGAGTACAGACTGCTAGAGTACAGGCTGCTAGAGTACAGGCTGCTAGAGTACAGGCTGCTAGAGTACAGGCTGCTAGAGTGCAGGCTGCTAGAGTGCAGGCTGCTAGAGTGCTGGCTGCTAGAGTACAGGCTGCTAGGGTACAGACTGCTAGAGTACAGGCTGCTAGAGTACAGGCTGCTAGAGTACAGGCTGCTAGGGTACAGGCTGCTAGAGTACAGGCTGCTAGAGTACAGGCTGATAGAGTGCAGGCTGCTAGAGTACAGGCTGCTAGAGTGCAGGCTGCTAGAGTACAGGCTGCTAGAGTGCAGGCTGCTAGAGTACAGGCTGCTAGAGTACAGGCTGCTAGAGTACAGGCTGCTAGAGTACAGACTGCTAGAGTACAGGCTGCTAGAGTACAGGCTGCTAGAGTATACAGACTGCTAGAGTATACAGGCTGCTAGAGTACAGGCTGCTAGAGTACAGACTGCTAGAGTACAGGCTGCTAGAGTGCAGGCTGCTAGAGTGCAGGCTGCTAGAGTACAGGCTGCTAGAGTACAGGCTGCTAGAGTGCAGGCTGCTAGAGTAAAGGCTGCTAGAGTACAGGCTGCTAGAGTACAGACTGCTAGAGTACAGGCTGCTAGAGTGCAGGCTGCTAGAGTGCAGGCTGCTAGAGTACAGACTGCTAGAGTACAGGCTGTTAGAGTGCAGGCTGCTAGAGTGCAGGCTGCTAGAGTGCAGGCTGCTAGAGTGCAGGCTGCTAGAGTACAGGCTGCTAGAGTGCAGGCTGCTAGAGTACAGACTGCTAGAGTACAGGCTGCTAGAGTACAGGCTGCTAGAGTACAGGCTGCTAGAGTACATGCTGCTAGAGTACAGACTGCTAGAGTGCAGGCTGCTAGATTACAGGCTGCTAGAGTACAGACTGCTAGAGTACAGGCTGCTAGAGTACAGGCTGCTAGAGTGCAGGCTGCTAGAGTGCAGGCTGCTAGAGTACAGGCTGCTAGAGTACAGGCTGCTAGAGTACAGGCTGCTAGAGTACAGGCTGCTAGAGTACAGGGCAGGCTGCTAGAGTGCAGGCTGCTAGAGTACAGGCTGCTAGAGTACAGGCTGCTAGAGTACAGGCTGCTAGAGTACAGGCTGCTAGAGTGCAGGCTGCTAGAGTGCTGGCTGCTAGAGTACAGGCTGCTAGAGTACAGACTGCTAGGGTACAGACTGCTAGAGTACAGGCTGCTAGAGTACAGGCTGCTAGAGTACAGGCTGCTAGGGTACAGGCTGCTAGAGTACAGGCTGCTAGAGTACAGGCTGCTAGAGTGCAGACTGCTAGAGTACAGGCTGCTAGAGTACAGGCTGCTAGAGTGCAGGCTGCTAGAGTACAGGCTGCTAGAGTGCAGGCTGCTAGAGTACAGGCTGCTAGAGTACAGGCTGCTAGAGTACAGGCTGCTAGAGTACAGGCTGCTAGAGTATACAGGCTGCTAGAGTACAGGCTGCTAGAGTGCAGGCTGCTAGAGTACAGGCTGCTAGAGTGCAGGCTGCTAGAGTACAGGCTGCTAGAGTGCAGGCTGCTAGAGTGCAGGCTGCTAGAGTACAGGCTGCTAGAGTACAGACTGCTAGAGTACAGGCTGCTAGAGTGCAGGCTGCTAGAGTGCAGGCTGCTAGAGTACAGACTGCTAGAGTGCAGGCTGTTAGAGTGCAGGCTGCTAGAGTGCAGGCTGCTAGAGTGCAGGCTGCTAGAGTGCAGACTGCTAGAGTACAGGCTGCTAGAGTACAGGCTGCTAGAGTACAGGCTGCTAGAGTGCAGGCTGCAAGAGTACAGACTGCTAGAGTACAGGCTGCTAGAGTACAGGCTGCTAGAGTGCATGCTGCTAGAGTACAGGCTGCTAGAGTGCAGGCTGCTAGAGTACAGGCTGCTAGAGTGCAGGCTGCTAGAGTACAGACTGCTAGAGTACAGGCTGCTAGAGTACAGGCTACTAGAGTACATGCTGCTAGAGTACAGGCTGCTAGAGTACAGGCTGCTAGAGTGCAGGCTGCTAGAGTGCAGGCTGCTAGAGTATAGGCTGCTAGAGTACAGGCTGCTAGAGTGCAGGCTGCTAGAGTGCTGGCTGCTAGAGTACAGGCTGCTAGAGTACAGTCTGCTAGGGTACAGACCGCTAGAGTACAGGCTGCTAGAGTACAGGCTGCTAGAGTACAGGCTGCTAGGGTACAGGCTGCTAGAGTACAGGCTGCTAGAGTGCAGACTGCTAGAGTACAGGCTGCTAGAGTACAGGCTGCTAGAGTGCAGGCTGCTAGAGTACAGGCTGCTAGAGTGCAGGCTGCTAGAGTACAGGCTGCTAGAGTACAGGCTGCTAGAGTACAGACTGCTAGAGTACAGGCTGCGAGAGTACAGGCTGCTAGAGTGCAGGCTGCTAGAGTACAGGCTGCTAGAGTACAGGCTGCTAGAGTATACAGGCTGCTAGAGTACAGGCTGCTAGAGTACAGGCTGCTAGAGTACAGGCTGCTAGAGTACAGACTGCTAGAGTACAGGCTGCTAGAGTACAGACTGCTAGAGTACAGGCTGCTAGAGTGCAGACTGCTAGAGTACAGGCTGCTAGAGTACAGGCTGCTAGAGTACAGGCTGCTAGAGTGCAGGCTGCTAGAGTGCAGGCTGCTAGAGTACAGACTGCTAGAGTACAGGCTGCTAGAGTGCAGGCTGCTAGAGTGAAGGCTGCTAGAGTGCAGGCTGCTAGAGTGCAGGCTGCTAGAGTACAGACTGCTAGAGTACAGGCTGTTAGAGTGCAGGCTGCTGGAGTACAGGCTGCTAGAATACAGGCTGCCAGAGTACAGACTGCTAGAGTACAGGCTGCTAGAGTGCAGACTGCTAGAGTGCAGGCTGCTAGAGTGCAGGCTGCTAGAGTGCAGACTGCTAGAGTGCAGGCTGCTAGAGTACATGCTGCTAGAGTACAGGCTGCTAGAGTACAGGCTGCTAGAGTATACAGGCTGCTAGAGTATACAGGCTGCTAGAGTACAGGCTGCTAGAGTACAGGCTGCTAGAGTACAGGCAGCTAGAGTATACAGGCTGCTAGAGTACAGGCTGCTAGAGTACAGGCTGCTAGAGTACAGGCTGCTAGAGTACAGGCTGTTAGAGTACAGGCTGCTAGAGTGCAGGCTGCTAGAGTACAGACTGCTAGAGTACAGGCTGCTAGAGTACAGACTGCTAGAGTGCAGGCTGCTAGAGTGCAGACTGCTAGAGTACAGGCTGCTAGAGTCCAGGCTGCTACAGTACAGACTGCTAGAGTACAGGCTGCTAGAGTATGCTAGAGTACAGACTGCTAGAGTACAGGCTGCTAGAGTGCAGGCTGCTAGAGTACAGACTGCTAGAGTACAGGCTGCTAGAGTACAGGCTGTTAGAGTACAGGCTGCTAGAGTGCAGGCTGCTAGAGTACAGGCTGCTAGAGTACAGGCTGCTAGAGTACAGGCTGCTAGAGTACAGGCTGTTAGAGTACAGGCTGCTAGAGTACAGGCTGTTAGAGTACAGGCTGTTAGAGTACAGGCTATTAGAGTACAGGCTGCTAGAGTACAGGCTGCTAGAGTACAGACTGCTAGAGTACAGGCTGCTAGAGTACAATCTGTTAGAGTACAGGCTGCTAGAGTACAGGCTGCCAGAGTACAGGCTGCTAGAGTGCAGGCTGCTAGAGTACAGGCTGCTAGAGTACAGGCTGCTAGAGTGCAGGCTGCTAGAGTACAGGCTGCTAGAGTACAGACTGCTAGAGTGCAGGCTGCTAGAGTGCAGGCTGCTAGAGTACAGGCTGCTAGAGTGCAGGCTGCTAGATTACAGGCTGCTAGAGTACAGACTGCTAGAGTACAGGCTGCTAGAGTACAGGCTGCTAGAGTACAGGCTGCTAGAGTGCAGGCTGCTAGAGTGCAGGCTGCTAGAGTGCTGGCTGCTAGAGTACAGGCTGCTAGGGTACAGACTGCTAGAGTACAGGCTGCTAGAGTACAGGCTGCTAGAGTACAGGCTGCTAGGGTACAGGCTGCTAGAGTACAGGCTGCTAGAGTACAGGCTGATAGAGTGCAGGCTGCTAGAGTACAGGCTGCTAGAGTGCAGGCTGCTAGAGTACAGGCTGCTAGAGTGCAGGCTGCTAGAGTACAGGCTGCTAGAGTACAGGCTGCTAGAGTACAGGCTGCTAGAGTACAGACTGCTAGAGTACAGGCTGCTAGAGTACAGGCTGCTAGAGTATACAGACTGCTAGAGTATACAGGCTGCTAGAGTACAGCCTGCTAGAGTACAGACTGCTAGAGTACAGGCTGCTAGAGTGCAGGCTGCTAGAGTACAGGCTGCTAGAGTACAGGCTGCTAGAGTGCAGGCTGCTAGAGTAAAGGCTGCTAGAGTACAGGCTGCTAGAGTACAGACTGCTAGAGTACAGGCTGCTAGAGTGCAGGCTGCGAGAGTGCAGGCTGCTAGAGTACAGACTGCTAGAGTACAGGCTGTTAGAGTGCAGGCTGCTAGAGTACAGACTGCTAGAGTACAGGCTGTTAGAGTGCAGGCTGCTAGAGTGCAGGCTGCTAGAGTGCAGGCTGCTAGAGTACAGGCTGCTAGAGTGCAGGCTGCTAGAGTACAGACTGCTAGAGTACAGGCTGCTAGAGTACAGGCTGCTAGAGTACAGGCTGCTAGAGTACATGCTGCTAGAGTACAGGCTGCTAGAGTGCAGGCTGCTAGATTACAGGCTGCTAGAGTACAGACTGCTAGAGTACAGGCTGCTAGAGTACAGGCTGCTAGAGTGCAGGCTGCTAGAGTGCAGGCTGCTAGAGTACAGGCTGCTAGAGTACAGGCTGCTAGAGTACAGGCTGCTAGAGTACAGGGCAGGCTGCTAGAGTGCAGGCTGCTAGAGTACAGGCTGCTAGAGTACAGGCTGCTAGAGTACAGGCTGCTAGAGTACAGTCTGCTAGAGTGCAGGCTGCTAGAGTGCAGGCTGCTAGAGTGCTGGCTGCTAGAGTACAGGCTGCTAGAGTACAGACTGCTAGGGTACAGACTGCTAGAGTACAGGCTGCTAGAGTACAGGCTGCTAGAGTACAGGCTGCTAGGGTACAGGCTGCTAGAGTACAGGCTGCTAGAGTGCAGACTGCTAGAGTACAGGCTGCTAGAGTACAGGCTGCTAGAGTACAGGCTGCTAGAGTGCAGGCTGCTAGAGTACAGGCTGCTAGAGTACAGGCTGCTAGAGTACAGGCCGCTAGAGTACAGACTGCTAGAGTACAGGCTGCTAGAGTACAGGCTGCTAGAGCATACAGGCTGCTAGAGTACAGGCTGCTAGAGTGCAGGCTGCTAGAGTACAGGCTGCTAGAGTGCAGGCTGCTAGAGTACAGGCTGCTAGAGTGCAGGCTGCTAGAGTGCAGGCTGCTAGAGTACAGGCTGCTAGAGTACAGACTGCTAGAGTACAGGCTGCTAGAGTGCAGGCTGCTAGAGTACAGACTGCTAGAGTGCAGGCTGTTAGAGTGCAGGCTGCTAGAGTGCAGGCTGCAAGAGTGCAGGCTGCTAGAGTGCAGACTGCTAGAGTACAGGCTGCTAGAGTACAGGCTGCTAGAGTACAGGCTGCTAGAGTGCAGGCTGCTAGAGTACAGACTGCTAGAGTACAGGCTGCTAGAGTGCATGCTGCTAGAGTACAGGCTGCTAGAGTGCAGGCTGCTAGAGTACAGGCTGCTAGAGTGCAGGCTGCTAGAGTGCATGCTGCTAGAGTACAGACTGCTAGAGTACAGGCTGCTAGAGTACAGGCTGCTAGAGTGCAGGCTGCTAGAGTACAGGCTGCTAGAGTACAGGCTGCTAGAGTGCAGACTGCTAGAGTGCAGGCTGCTAGAGTACAGGCTGCTAGAGTGCAGGCTGCTAGAGTACAGGCTGCTAGAGTACAGGCTGCTAGAGTACAGGCTGCTAGAGTACAGACTGTTAGAGTACAGGCTGCTAGAGTACAGGCTGCTAGAGTGCAGGCTGCTAGAGTACAGACTGCTAGAGTACAGGCTGCTAGAGTACAGGCTGCTAGAGTACAGGCTGCTAGAGTACATGCTGCTAGAGTACAGGCTGCTAGAGTGCAGGCTGCTAGATTACAGGCTGCTAGAGTACAGACTGCTAGAGTACAGGCTGCTAGAGTACAGGCTGCAAGAGTGCAGGCTGCTAGAGTGCAGGCTGCTAGAGTACAGGCTGCTAGAGTACAGGCTGCTAGAGTACAGGCTGCTAGAGTACAGGGCAGGCTGCTAGAGTGCAGGCTGCTAGAGTACAGGCTGCTAGAGTACAGGCTGCTAGAGTACAGGCTGCTAGAGTACAGTCTGCTAGAGTGCAGGCTGCTAGAGTGCAGGCTGCTAGAGTGCTGGCTGCTAGAGTACAGGCTGCTAGAGTACAGACTGCTAGGGTACAGACTGCTAGAGTACAGGCTGCTAGAGTACAGGCTGCTAGAGTACAGGCTGCTAGGGTACAGGCTGCTAGAGTACAGGCTGCTAGAGTACAGGCTGCTAGAGTGCAGACTGCTAGAGTACAGGCTGCTAGAGTACAGGCTGCTAGAGTACAGGCTGCTAGAGTGCAGGCTGCTAGAGTACAGGCTGCTAGAGTACAGGCTGCTAGAGTACAGGCCGCTAGAGTACAGACTGCTAGAGTACAGGCTGCTAGAGTACAGGCTGCTAGAGTATACAGGCTGCTAGAGTACAGGCTGCTAGAGTGCAGGCTGCTAGAGTACAGGCTGCTAGAGTGCAGGCTGCTAGAGTACAGGCTGCTAGAGTGCAGGCTGCTAGAGTGCAGGCTGCTAGAGTACAGGCTGCTAGAGTACAGACTGCTAGAGTACAGGCTGCTAGAGTGCAGGCTGCTAGAGTACAGACTGCTAGAGTGCAGGCTGTTAGAGTGCATGCTGCTAGAGTGCAGGCTGCAAGAGTGCAGGCTGCTAGAGTGCAGACTGCTAGAGTACAGGCTGCTAGAGTACAGGCTGCTAGAGTACAGGCTGCTAGAGTGCAGGCTGCTAGAGTACAGACTGCTAGAGTACAGGCTGCTAGAGTACAGGCTGCTAGAGTGCATGCTGCTAGAGTACAGGCTGCTAGAGTGCAGGCTGCTAGAGTACAGGCTGCTAGAGTACAGGCTGCTAGAGTGCAGGCTGCTAGAGTACAGGCTGCTAGAGTACAGGCTGCTAGAGTGCAGACTGCTAGAGTGCAGGCTGCTAGAGTACAGGCTGCTAGAGTGCAGGCTGCTAGAGTACAGGCTGCTAGAGTACAGGCTGCTAGAGTACAGGCTGCTAGAGTACAGACTGTTAGAGTACAGGCTGCTAGAGTACAGGCTGCTAGAGTACAGGCTGCTAGAGTGCAGGCTGCTAGAGTGCAGGCTGCTAGAGTACAGGCTGCTAGAGTGCAGGCTGCTAGAGTACAGGCTGCTAGAGTGCAGGCTGCTAGAGTACAGACTGCTAGAGTGCAGGCTGCTAGAGTACAGACTGCTAGAGTACAGGCTGCTAGAGTACAGGCTGCTAGAGTACATGCTGCTAGAGTACAGGCTGCTAGAGTACAGGCTGCTAGAGTGCAGGCTGCTAGAGTGCAGGCTCCTAGAGTGCAGGCTGCTAGAGTACAGGCTGCTAGAGTACAGGCTGCTAGAGTGCAGGCTGCTAGAGTGCTGGCTGCTAGAGTACAGGCTGCTAGAGTGCAGGCTGCTAGAGTGCTGGCTGCTAGAGTACAGTCTGCTAGGGTACAGACTGCTAGAGTACAGGCTGCTAGAGTACAGGCTGCTAGAGTACAGGCTGCTAGGGTACAGGCTGCTAGAGTACAGGCTGCTAGAGTGCAGACTGCTAGAGTACAGGCTGCTAGAGTACAGGCTGCTAGAGTGCAGGCTGCTAGAGTACAGGCTGCTAGAGTGCAGGCTGCTAGAGTACAGGCTGCTAGAGTACAGGCTGCTAGAGTACAGACTGCTAGTGTACAGGCTGCTAGAGTACAGGCTGCTAGAGTGCAGGCTGCTAGAGTACAGGCTGCTAGAGTACAGGCTGCTAGAGTATACAGGCTGCTAGAGTACAGGCTGCTAGAGTACAGACTGCTAGAGTACAGGCTGCTAGGGTACAGACTGCTAGAGTACAGGCTGCTAGAGTACAGGCTGCTAGAGTACAGGCTGCTAGGGTACAGGCTGCTAGAGTACAGGCTGCTAGAGTACAGGCTGCTAGAGTGCAGGCTGCTAGAGTACAGGCTGCTAGAGTGCAGGCTGCTAGAGTACAGGCTGCTAGAGTGCAGGCTGCTAGAGTGCAGGCTGCTAGAGTACAGGCTGCTAGAGTACAGGCTGCTAGAGTACAGACTGCTAGAGTACAGGCTGCTAGAGTACAGGCTGCTAGAGTATACAGACTGCTAGAGTATACAGGCTGCTAGAGTACAGGCTGCTAGAGTACAGACTGCTAGAGTACAGGCTGCTAGAGTGCAGGCTGCTAGAGTGCAGGCTGCTAGAGTACAGGCTGCTAGAGTACAGGCTGCTAGAGTGCAGGCTGCTAGAGTAAAGGCTGCTAGAGTACAGGCTGCTAGAGTACAGACTGCTAGAGTACAGGCTGCTAGAGTGCAGGCTGCTAGAGTGCAGGCTGCTAGAGTACAGACTGCTAGAGTACAGGCTGCTAGAGTACAGGCTGCCAGAGTGCAGGCTGCTAGAGTGCAGGCTGCTAGAGTACAGGCTGCTAGAGTACAGGCTGCTAGAGTACAGGGCAGGCTGCTAGAGTGCAGGCTGCTAGAGTACAGGCTGCTAGAGTACAGGCTGCTAGAGTACAGGCTGCTAGAGTGCAGGCTGCTAGAGTGCTGGCTGCTAGAGTACAGGCTGCTAGAGTACAGACTGCTAGGGTACAGACTGCTAGAGTACAGGCTGCTAGAGTACAGGCTGCTAGAGTACAGGCTGCTAGGGTACAGGCTGCTAGAGTACAGGCTGCTAGAGTACAGGCTGCTAGAGTGCAGACTGCTACAGTACAGGCTGCTAGAGTACAGGCTGCTAGAGTGCAGGCTGCTAGAGTACAGGCTGCTAGAGTGCAGGCTGCTAGAGTACAGGCTGCTAGAGTACAGGCTGCTAGAGTACAGGCCGCTAGAGTACAGACTGCTAGAGTACAGGCTGCTAGAGTACAGGCTGCTAGAGTATACAGGCTGCTAGAGTACAGGCTGCTAGAGTGCAGGCTGCTAGAGTACAGGCTGCTAGAGTGCAGGCTGCTAGAGTACAGGCTGCTAGAGTGCAGGCTGCTAGAGTGCAGGCTGCTAGAGTACAGGCTGCTAGAGTACAGACTGCTAGAGTACAGGCTGCTAGAGTGCAGGCTGCTAGAGTGCAGGCTGCTAGAGTACAGACTGCTAGAGTGCAGGCTGTTAGAGTGCAGGCTGCTAGAGTGCAGGCTGCTAGAGTGCAGGCTGCTAGAGTGCAGACTGCTAGAGTACAGGCTGCTAGAGTACAGGCTGCTAGAGTACAGGCTGCTAGAGTGCAGGCTGCTAGAGTACAGACTGCTAGAGTACAGGCTGCTAGAGTACAGGCTGCTAGAGTGCATGCTGCTAGAGTACAGGCTGCTAGAGTGCAGGCTGCTAGAGTACAGGCTGCTAGAGTGCAGGCTGCTAGAGTGCATGCTGCTAGAGTACAGACTGCTAGAGTACAGGCTGCTAGAGTACAGGCTGCTAGAGTGCAGGCTGCTAGAGTACAGGCTGCTAGAGTACAGGCTGCTAGAGTGCAGACTGCTAGAGTGCAGGCTGCTAGAGTACAGGCTGCTAGAGTGCAGGCTGCTAGAGTACAGGCTGCTAGAGTACAGGCTGCTAGAGTACAGGCTGCTAGAGTACAGACTGTTAGAGTACAGGCTGCTAGAGTACAGGCTGCTAGAGTACAGGCTGCTAGAGTGCAGGCTGCTAGAGTGCAGGCTGCTAGAGTACAGGCTGCTAGAGTGCAGGCTGCTAGAGTACAGGCTGCTAGAGTGCAGGCTGCTAGAGTACAGACTGCTAGAGTGCAGGCTGCTAGAGTACAGACTGCTAGAGTAAAGGCTGCTAGAGTACAGGCTGCTAGAGTACATGCTGCTAGAGTACAGGCTGCTAGAGTACAGGCTGCTAGAGTGCAGGCTGCTAGAGTGCAGGCTCCTAGAGATCAGGCTGCTAGAGTACAGGCTGCTAGAGTACAGGCTGCTAGAGTGCAGGCTGCTAGAGTGCTGGCTGCTAGAGTACAGGCTGCTAGAGTGCAGGCTGCTAGAGTGCTGGCTGCTAGAGTACAGTCTGCTAGGGTACAGACTGCTACAGTACAGGCTGCTAGAGTACAGGCTGCTAGAGTACAGGCTGCTAGGGTACAGGCTGCTAGAGTACAGGCTGCTAGAGTGCAGACTGCTAGAGTACAGGCTGCTAGAGTACAGGCTGCTAGAGTGCAGGCTGCTAGAGTACAGGCTGCTAGAGTGCAGGCTGCTAGAGTGCAGGCTGCTAGAGTACAGGCTGCTAGAGTACAGACTGCTAGTGTACATGCTGCTAGAGTACATGCTGCTAGAGTACAGGCTGCTAGAGTACAGGCTGTTAGAGTACAGGCTGCTAGAGTATACAGGCTGCTAGAGTATACAGGCTGCTAGAGTACAGGCTGCTAGAGTACAGGCAGCTAGAGTATACAGGCTGCTAGAGTACAGGCTGCTAGAGTACAGGCTGCTAGAGTACAGGCTGTTAGAGTACAGGCGGCTAGAGTGCAGGCTGCTAGAGTACAGACTGCTAGAGTAAAGGCTGCTAGAGTACAGGCTGCTAGAGTACAGACTGCTAGAGTACAGGCTGCTAGAGTACAGGCTGCTAGAGTGCAGGCTGCTAGAGTACAGACTGCTAGAGTACAGGCTGCTAGAGTACAGGCTGCTAGAGTGCAGGCTGCTAGAGTACAGACTGCTAGAGTGCAGGCTGCTAGAGTGCAGACTGCTAGAGTGCAGGCTGCTAGAGTACATGCTGCTAGAGTACAGGCTGCTAGAGTGCAGGCTGCTAGAGTACAGACTGCTAGAGTACAGGCTGCTAGAGTACAGGCTTCTAGAGTGCAGGCTGCTAGAGTACAGACTGCTAGAGTACAGGCTGCTAGAGTACAAGCTGCTAGAGTACAGGCTGCTAGAGTGCAGGCTGCTAGAGTACAGACTGCTAGAGTACAGGCTGCTAGAGTACAGGCTGCTAGAGTGCAGGCTGCTAGAGTACAGACTGCTAGATTGCAGGCTGCTAGAGTGCAGACTGTTAGGGCCCGATTCACAGAACTAACTTAAGACAAAATCCTAAACTTACTACTTTTGGTATTCACAGAAGTTAGGATTTTGTCTTAAGTTTGACTTAAGACAAACTTAAGACAAACTTAAGACAGACTTAAGACAGACTTAAGACAAACTTAAGACAAACTTAAGACAAGCTTAAGACAGACTTAAGACAGACTTAAGTTAGGATTTTGTCTTAAGTTTGTCATAAGTCTGTCTTAAGTCTGTCTTAAGTCTGTCTTAAGTCTGTCTTAAGACTGTCTTAAGTCTTTCTTAAGTCTGTCTTAAGTCTGTCTTAAGTTTGTCTTAAGACAAACTTAAGACAAAATCTTAACTTCTGTGAATACCAAAAGTAGTAAGTTTAGGATTTTGTCTTAAGTTAGTTCTGTGAATCAGCCCCTTAGAGTGCAGGCTGCTAGAGTACATGCTGCTAGAGTACAGGCTGCTAGAGTGCAGGCTGCTAGAGTACAGGCTGCTAGAGTACAGACTGCTAGAGTACAGGCTGCTAGAGTACAGGCTGCTAGAGTGCAGGCTGCTAGAGTACAGACTGCTAGAGTACAGGCTGCTAGAGTACAAGCTGCTAGAGTACAGGCTGCTAGAGTGCAGGCTGCTAGAGTACAAACTGCTAGAGTACAGGCTGCTAGAGTACAGGCTGCTAGAGTGCAGGCTGCTAGAGTACAGACTGCTAGAGTGCAGACTGTTAGAGTGCAGGCTGCTAGAGTACATGCTGCTAGAGTACAGGCTGCTAGAGTGCAGGCTGCTAGAGTACAGACTGCCAGAGTGCAGGCTGCCAGAGTGCAGACTGTTAGAGTGCAGGCTGCTAGAGTACAGACTGCTAGAGTACAGGCTGCTAGAGTACATGCTGCTAGAGTACAGGCTGCTAGAGTACAGGCTGCTAGAGTACATGCTGCTAGAGTACAGGCTGCTAGAGTACATGCTGCTAGAGTACAGCCTGCTTGAGTACAGACTGCTAGAGTACAGGCTGCTAGGGTACTGGCTGCTAGAGTACAGGCTGCTAGAGTACAGACTGCTAGAGTACAGGCTGCTAGGGTACTGGCTGCTAGAGTACAGGCTGCTAGAGTACAGACTGCTAGAGTACAGGCTGCTATAGTACAGGCTGCTAGAGTGCAGGCTGCTAGAGTACAGGCTGCTAGAGTTCAGGCTGCTAGAGTACGGACTGCTAGAGTGCAGGCTGCTAGAGTACAGGCTGCTAGAGTATACAGACTGCTAGAGTATACAGGCTGCTAGAGTACAGGCTGCTAGAGTACAGACTGCTAGAGTACAGGCTGCTAGAGTGCAGGCTGCTAGAGTGCAGGCTGCTAGAGTACAGGCTGCTAGAGTGCAGGCTGCTAGAGTACAGGCTGCTAGAGTTCAGGCTGCTAGAGTACGGACTGCTAGAGTTCAGGCTGCTAGAGTACGGACTGCTAGAGTGCAGGCTGCTAGAGTGCAGGCTGCTAGAGTGCAGGCTGCTAGAGTACAGGCTGCTAGAGTGCAGGCTGCTAGAGTACAGGCTGCTAGAGTACAGGCAGCTAGAGTGCAGGCTGCTAGAGTGCAGGCTGCTAGAGTACAGGCTGCTAGAGTTCAGGCTGCTAGAGTACGGACTGCTAGAGTGCAGGCTGCTAGAGTACAGGCTGCTAGAGTGCAGGCTGCTAGAGTACAGACTGCTAGAGTGCAGACTGTTAGAGTGCAGGCTGCTAGAGTACATGCTGCTAGAGTACAGGCTGCTAGAGTGCAGGCTGCTAGAGTACAGACTGCCAGAGTGCAGGCTGCCAGAGTGCAGACTGTTAGAGTGCAGGCTGCTAGAGTACATGCTGCTAGAGTACAGGCTGCTAGAGTACAGGCTGCCAGAGTGCAGACTGTTAGAGTACAGACTGCTAGAGTACAGGCTGCTAGAGTACAGGCTGCTAGAGTACAGGCTGCTAGAGTACATGCTGCTAGAGTACAGCCTGCTTGAGTACAGACTGCTAGAGTACAGGCTGCTAGGGTACTGGCTGCTAGAGTACAGGCTGCTAGAGTACAGACTGCTAGAGTACAGGCTGCTATAGTACAGGCTGCTAGAGTGCAGGCTGCTAGAGTACAGGCTGCTAGAGTATACAGGCTGCTAGAGTACAGGCTGCTAGAGTACGGACTGCTAGAGTGCAGGCTGCTAGAGTACAGGCTGCTAGAGTACAGGCTGCTAGAGTATACAGGCTGCTAGAGTACAGGCTGCTAGAGTACAGGCAGCTAGAGTGCAGGCTGCTAGAGTGCAGGCTGCTAGAGTACAGGCTGCTAGAGTTCAGGCTGCTAGAGTACGGACTGCTAGAGTGCAGGCTGCTAGAGTACAGGCTGCTAGAGTACAGACTGCTAGAGTGCAGGCTGCTAGAGTGCAGGCTGCTAGAGTGCAGGCTGCTAGAGTGCAGGCTGCTAGAGTACAGGCTGCTAGAGTGCAGGCTGCTAGAGTGCAGGCTGCTTGAGTACAGACTGCTAGAGTACAGGCTGCTAGGGTACTGGCTGCTAGAGTACAGGCTGCTAGAGTACAGACTGCTAGAGTACAGGCTGATCTAGTACAGGCTGCTAGGGTACTGGCTGCTAGAGTACAGGCTGCTAGAGTACAGGCTGCTAGAGTACAGACTGCTAGAGTACAGGCTGCTAGAGTACAGACTGCTAGAGTACAGGCTGCTCTAGTACTGGCTGCTAGAGTACAGACTGCTAGAGTACAGGCTGCTCTAGTACAGGCTGCTAGAGTTCAGGCTGCTAGAGTACAGGCTGCTAGAGTACAGGCTGCTAGAGTACAGGCTGCTAGAGTACAGACTGCTAGAGTACAGGCTGCTAGAGTACAGGCTGCTAGAGTACAGGCTGCTAGAGTACAGGCTGCTAGAGTACAGACTGCTAGAGTACAGGCTGCTAGAGTACAGGCTGCTAGAGTACAGACTGCTAGAGTACATGCTGCTAGAGTACAGGCTGCTAGAGTACAGGCTGCTAGAGTACAGACTGCTAGAGTACAGGCTGCTCTAGTACAGGCTGCTAGAGTTCAGGCTGCTAGAGTACAGGCTGCTAGAGTACAGGCTGCTAGAGTACAGGCTGCTAGAGTACAGACTGCTAGAGTACAGGCTGCTAGAGTACAGGCTGCTAGAGTACAGGCTGCTAGAGTACAGGCTGCTAGAGTACAGACTGCTAGAGTACAGGCTGCTAGAGTACAGGCTGCTAGAGTACAGACTGCTAGAGTACATGCTGCTAGAGTACAGGCTGCTAGAGTACAGGCTGCTAGAGTACAGGCTGCTAGAGTGCAGGCTGCTAGAGTACAGACTGCTAGAGTACAGGCTGCTAGAGTACAGGCTGCTAGAGTGCATGCTGCTAGAGTACAGGCTGCTAGAGTGCAGGCTGCTAGAGTACAGGCTGCTAGAGTGCAGGCTGCTAGAGTGCATGCTGCTAGAGTACAGACTGCTAGAGTACAGGCTGCTAGAGTACAGGCTGCTAGAGTGCAGGCTGCTAGAGTACAGGCTGCTAGAGTACAGGCTGCTAGAGTGCAGACTGCTAGAGTGCAGGCTGCTAGAGTACAGGCTGCTAGAGTGCAGGCTGCTAGAGTACAGGCTGCTAGAGTACAGGCTGCTAGAGTACAGGCTGCTAGAGTACAGACTGTTAGAGTACAGGCTGCTAGAGTACAGGCTGCTAGAGTACAGGCTGCTAGAGTGCAGGCTGCTAGAGTGCAGGCTGCTAGAGTACAGGCTGCTAGAGTGCAGGCTGCTAGAGTACAGGCTGCTAGAGTGCAGGCTGCTAGAGTACAGACTGCTAGAGTGCAGGCTGCTAGAGTACAGACTGCTAGAGTAAAGGCTGCTAGAGTACAGGCTGCTAGAGTACATGCTGCTAGAGTACAGGCTGCTAGAGTACAGGCTGCTAGAGTGCAGGCTGCTAGAGTGCAGGCTCCTAGAGATCAGGCTGCTAGAGTACAGGCTGCTAGAGTACAGGCTGCTAGAGTGCAGGCTGCTAGAGTGCTGGCTGCTAGAGTACAGGCTGCTAGAGTGCAGGCTGCTAGAGTGCTGGCTGCTAGAGTACAGTCTGCTAGGGTACAGACTGCTACAGTACAGGCTGCTAGAGTACAGGCTGCTAGAGTACAGGCTGCTAGGGTACAGGCTGCTAGAGTACAGGCTGCTAGAGTGCAGACTGCTAGAGTACAGGCTGCTAGAGTACAGGCTGCTAGAGTGCAGGCTGCTAGAGTACAGGCTGCTAGAGTGCAGGCTGCTAGAGTGCAGGCTGCTAGAGTACAGGCTGCTAGAGTACAGACTGCTAGTGTACATGCTGCTAGAGTACATGCTGCTAGAGTACAGGCTGCTAGAGTACAGGCTGTTAGAGTACAGGCTGCTAGAGTATACAGGCTGCTAGAGTATACAGGCTGCTAGAGTACAGGCTGCTAGAGTACAGGCAGCTAGAGTATACAGGCTGCTAGAGTACAGGCTGCTAGAGTACAGGCTGCTAGAGTACAGGCTGTTAGAGTACAGGCGGCTAGAGTGCAGGCTGCTAGAGTACAGACTGCTAGAGTAAAGGCTGCTAGAGTACAGGCTGCTAGAGTACAGACTGCTAGAGTACAGGCTGCTAGAGTACAGGCTGCTAGAGTGCAGGCTGCTAGAGTACAGACTGCTAGAGTACAGGCTGCTAGAGTACAGGCTGCTAGAGTGCAGGCTGCTAGAGTACAGACTGCTAGAGTGCAGGCTGCTAGAGTGCAGACTGCTAGAGTGCAGGCTGCTAGAGTACATGCTGCTAGAGTACAGGCTGCTAGAGTGCAGGCTGCTAGAGTACAGACTGCTAGAGTACAGGCTGCTAGAGTACAGGCTTCTAGAGTGCAGGCTGCTAGAGTACAGACTGCTAGAGTACAGGCTGCTAGAGTACAAGCTGCTAGAGTACAGGCTGCTAGAGTGCAGGCTGCTAGAGTACAGACTGCTAGAGTACAGGCTGCTAGAGTACAGGCTGCTAGAGTGCAGGCTGCTAGAGTACAGACTGCTAGATTGCAGGCTGCTAGAGTGCAGACTGTTAGGGCCCGATTCACAGAACTAACTTAAGACAAAATCCTAAACTTACTACTTTTGGTATTCACAGAAGTTAGGATTTTGTCTTAAGTTTGACTTAAGACAAACTTAAGACAAACTTAAGACAGACTTAAGACAGACTTAAGACAAACTTAAGACAAACTTAAGACAAGCTTAAGACAGACTTAAGACAGACTTAAGTTAGGATTTTGTCTTAAGTTTGTCATAAGTCTGTCTTAAGTCTGTCTTAAGTCTGTCTTAAGTCTGTCTTAAGACTGTCTTAAATCTTTCTTAAGTCTGTCTTAAGTCTGTCTTAAGTTTGTCTTAAGACAAACTTAAGACAAAATCTTAACTTCTGTGAATACCAAAAGTAGTAAGTTTAGGATTTTGTCTTAAGTTAGTTCTGTGAATCAGCCCCTTAGAGTGCAGGCTGCTAGAGTACATGCTGCTAGAGTACAGGCTGCTAGAGTGCAGGCTGCTAGAGTACAGGCTGCTAGAGTACAGACTGCTAGAGTACAGGCTGCTAGAGTACAGGCTGCTAGAGTGCAGGCTGCTAGAGTACAGACTGCTAGAGTACAGGCTGCTAGAGTACAAGCTGCTAGAGTACAGGCTGCTAGAGTGCAGGCTGCTAGAGTACAAACTGCTAGAGTACAGGCTGCTAGAGTACAGGCTGCTAGAGTGCAGGCTGCTAGAGTACAGACTGCTAGAGTGCAGACTGTTAGAGTGCAGGCTGCTAGAGTACATGCTGCTAGAGTACAGGCTGCTAGAGTGCAGGCTGCTAGAGTACAGACTGCCAGAGTGCAGGCTGCCAGAGTGCAGACTGTTAGAGTGCAGGCTGCTAGAGTACAGACTGCTAGAGTACAGGCTGCTAGAGTACATGCTGCTAGAGTACAGGCTGCTAGAGTACAGGCTGCTAGAGTACATGCTGCTAGAGTACAGGCTGCTAGAGTACATGCTGCTAGAGTACAGCCTGCTTGAGTACAGACTGCTAGAGTACAGGCTGCTAGGGTACTGGCTGCTAGAGTACAGGCTGCTAGAGTACAGACTGCTAGAGTACAGGCTGCTAGGGTACTGGCTGCTAGAGTACAGGCTGCTATAGTACAGGCTGCTAGAGTGCAGGCTGCTAGAGTACAGACTGCTAGAGTACAGGCTGCTAGGGTACTGGCTGCTAGAGTACAGGCTGCTAGAGTACAGACTGCTAGAGTACAGGCTGCTATAGTACAGGCTGCTAGAGTGCAGGCTGCTAGAGTACAGGCTGCTAGAGTTCAGGCTGCTAGAGTACGGACTGCTAGAGTGCAGGCTGCTAGAGTACAGGCTGCTAGAGTATACAGACTGCTAGAGTATACAGGCTGCTAGAGTACAGGCTGCTAGAGTACAGACTGCTAGAGTACAGGCTGCTAGAGTGCAGGCTGCTAGAGTGCAGGCTGCTAGAGTACAGGCTGCTAGAGTGCAGGCTGCTAGAGTACAGGCTGCTAGAGTTCAGGCTGCTAGAGTACGGACTGCTAGAGTTCAGGCTGCTAGAGTACGGACTGCTAGAGTGCAGGCTGCTAGAGTGCAGGCTGCTAGAGTGCAGGCTGCTAGAGTACAGGCTGCTAGAGTGCAGGCTGCTAGAGTACAGGCTGCTAGAGTACAGGCAGCTAGAGTGCAGGCTGCTAGAGTGCAGGCTGCTAGAGTACAGGCTGCTAGAGTTCAGGCTGCTAGAGTACGGACTGCTAGAGTGCAGGCTGCTAGAGTACAGGCTGCTAGAGTGCAGGCTGCTAGAGTACAGACTGCTAGAGTGCAGACTGTTAGAGTGCAGGCTGCTAGAGTACATGCTGCTAGAGTACAGGCTGCTAGAGTGCAGGCTGCTAGAGTACAGACTGCCAGAGTGCAGGCTGCCAGAGTGCAGACTGTTAGAGTGCAGGCTGCTAGAGTACATGCTGCTAGAGTACAGGCTGCTAGAGTGCAGGCTGCCAGAGTGCAGACTGTTAGAGTACAGACTGCTAGAGTACAGGCTGCTAGAGTACAGGCTGCTAGAGTACAGGCTGCTAGAGTACATGCTGCTAGAGTACAGCCTGCTTGAGTACAGACTGCTAGAGTACAGGCTGCTAGGGTACTGGCTGCTAGAGTACAGGCTGCTAGAGTACAGACTGCTAGAGTACAGGCTGCTATAGTACAGGCTGCTAGAGTGCAGGCTGCTAGAGTACAGGCTGCTAGAGTATACAGGCTGCTAGAGTACAGGCTGCTAGAGTACGGACTGCTAGAGTGCAGGCTGCTAGAGTACAGGCTGCTAGAGTACAGGCTGCTAGAGTATACAGGCTGCTAGAGTACAGGCTGCTAGAGTACAGGCAGCTAGAGTGCAGGCTGCTAGAGTGCAGGCTGCTAGAGTACAGGCTGCTAGAGTTCAGGCTGCTAGAGTACGGACTGCTAGAGTGCAGGCTGCTAGAGTACAGGCTGCTAGAGTACAGACTGCTAGAGTGCAGGCTGCTAGAGTGCAGGCTGCTAGAGTGCAGGCTGCTAGAGTGCAGGCTGCTAGAGTGCAGGCTGCTAGAGTACAGGCTGCTAGAGTGCAGGCTGCTAGAGTGCAGGCTGCTTGAGTACAGACTGCTAGAGTACAGGCTGCTAGGGTACTGGCTGCTAGAGTACAGGCTGCTAGAGTACAGACTGCTAGAGTACAGGCTGATCTAGTACAGGCTGCTAGGGTACTGGCTGCTAGAGTACAGGCTGCTAGAGTACAGGCTGCTAGAGTACAGACTGCTAGAGTACAGGCTGCTAGAGTACAGACTGCTAGAGTACAGGCTGCTCTAGTACTGGCTGCTAGAGTACAGACTGCTAGAGTACAGGCTGCTCTAGTACAGGCTGCTAGAGTTCAGGCTGCTAGAGTACAGGCTGCTAGAGTACAGGCTGCTAGAGTACAGGCTGCTAGAGTACAGACTGCTAGAGTACAGGCTGCTAGAGTACAGGCTGCTAGAGTACAGGCTGCTAGAGTACAGGCTGCTAGAGTACAGACTGCTAGAGTACAGGCTGCTAGAGTACAGGCTGCTAGAGTACAGACTGCTAGAGTACATGCTGCTAGAGTACAGGCTGCTAGAGTACAGGCTGCTAGAGTACAGACTGCTAGAGTACAGGTTGCTAGAATTTTGTGTACATAAGAAAACGCTGTTTTGAATATCTTAATGGGCCGAAATTGCGATTCGGCCCGTTAAGAAATGCAAAAGGCCTTTCTACATCTCGCCCTATGTCCAGATTGTAAATCTTTCATTAAATGTATTTTCTCTGAGCAAATATACATTCTTTGTATTAAAGGTCCTTCTAATTTGGGTTGATCAGGTTATTTCACACTAGGTTATATTATTGTTGATGACACTGCAATCCCCAGGGCTTACACTGCGTGTCCCCAAGTTTTACAAGTTTTAAGCATGAGTTAAAGTCATCTTCAGTGGCACATGGGGGAGTGGGAGCTTAGAAAGGGGCATGATAAATTAAAACGACCCTGCAAGGTACACATGTTGCAATGTCAGGATTGCACTTCTTTTCACATCACTTGGAAAAGCACATAGCAAGAAGAAAACCTTTGCAGTTTGCAAAGACAAATATGAGAAATGTTCAGCCTCTGTGCACTGACAAAGCTCTGAGAGGTCACTGCCTGCCCTTTCAAGCACTGCAGGCAGGTGTGTTGTGTTGTGTTGCCTTGTGTTGTGTTATGGTATGTTATGCAGATTTGTAGAGGGCAGCACCTCCTGGGAAGGTATCCTGGTGCTGAGCAAGTGAATTTCAGGAGGGTGGAGCAGCTTGTGATGAAGACCCTTTGCAGTGGGAGTGGAAGTTCCAAGCCCCAGGCAAGCAGACAGGAGGCTCCTGGACCACCGCCCGACCCTCACTAGCATATTCCTAGGGCGCCCTTTAAGTTGATATTGAAACCTTTTCAGTGGAAGCACAATGATTGCAATGCTGAGACTTTGCAAGCCTCCCTCTTAGGCCTCCATCTCTACATTTTCATCGAATCATGAGGATTGGTGGAAGGAATCCTGGGTCATGATGAGTTTTTGTGACTTTGCACGCGGCTTCTTTCCTCTGTGTGGATAGTCACGCCCACCACAGCACCATGAACTGCTCAGGGTGTAGTCTTTGGTCCAGTCTAGTCTTTGGTGCAGCCGCACACACCCTGTGTCTTCCTGCCAAGGAGAGGAAACATCTCTTCCAGCCGCAGCCCTCTATGGTGTCCTCTCTTTCTTGGCCAGCAGCCGTAAATTGCCACGAGAAAACTTGGGCAACACAGTGGCAACTTTCTGAAAATTCTTTGCTTTAAAAGTTACATTAAATTTGCCTTGAGCTTCAAGTCGGGTTTAATGCTATGATTCTTTTGATATCTTGACATAGTAAACTGGGATGCTTGCAGATGTCCCCACACTTTTTGCCCTCTGTTGAATTGCTAGATGCTGTGGCAATTAATCTGCTACCTAGGCCCAGTTCCAGTGCCCTTTCCCTTAAACTAGAAATGTAAATTGCTACACCCAATTGGCAAATACTTGTACACCCATGTAAGGCCCTAGGATATCGTACGAGTGGTACCTAGGGCAGGGATGTAAAAGGGGTACTGGGCTGCAACACTTAATGGGCCACCCTGGGTGACCCAAATGAATCCAAAGGCTGCAGGCCTGCCATGGCAGCCCTGCACATGCAGCATGCCTGCTCAAGTTTGACCCTGCACACACCATGTGTGACAGGGTCACCTCACTGCATTCAGTCACCCCTGAGGTAGGCCTCCTACAGCCCCTGAGACAGGATGCATTATATTATATGTGTGGAAATATATTTGCAAGCATATGTGGTAGCATTCTAAATGTAATTCCACCGCAAGGGACCGGTGATCCATTTGATAACATGTGTTGACATATGGACATTACTTATATGTTCAGCTCCATGATGGCCTGAATGATTTCTTTCATGTTTGGTGTCAAACTTCATGCTTTCCAACCCCTCACACAATGGTGGTGTTGAGGCTTAACCAGCATTTACCTAGGTATGACTTAAGACAGTGTACACAAGTTAACCCAGTGTTCTCATGCCTTGGCAAGCTTTTTCAAAGGTTTGTGGCAAAACAGAAGTCTGACCTCGTGCTATGGAGTGTGTGCTGTTCCCAGAGGCCAGACACAAAGACCTGTGTGAGCAGGAGGTGACACCTACGCCCACACAGGATGGCTAGTGATTAGACCAGGGTGGTGGTGAGCCTCCAAGGCTTCACTGGTGCCACTGGATACATGAACAGTGTCCCCCACCTGAGGACAAAGCCTCCACCTGTCCAGGCACTGTTTTTCACCGACAGGTGGGAAAATAATGCTGCAGGAGGTGTCCACCTCCACAAGGCTGACCACACGTCTAGGGTGCTGCTGCTATGGTGTACAGTTGAGGATGGTTTGGCCATCTTGAATTTAGGCTAGAAATCACATTCTGACTAGCTTTCATGATATACACCCACACGTCATCAATACAGGGTCGAATTAGCCACATGAGTAGATGCCCATTGGCTACTATTCCTCACACCCACTAACACCCCCTTAATCCAGAATTTAAGTGGCATCCCAGACACCAGAACCCTAGATTCAATGTAAAACAAGAGGAGACCTGTGTCTGCACACGAAAAGGACTGCACGAAAGGAAAAGCATTAAGCACTGCTCCTGTGATTGCCACCCTGCACCCGCCTGACTACTACTCAGCCAGGAACATAGACAAGTTCAAAAAGGAAGGTGATCCTCTCAGCAAGCTACAGACTTCACAAGAACTCCCTAGGACTAGAGGTACTAGTTCCCTGCAGTTGACAGGACCAAACCGCGCTTACACGACCACTGAAGGACTGTCTGCTGGGCTCCGCAGTGAATCTGCCTGAAGAAAAGTGTTATCAACTATATTCAAAAGTATGTTGGGGTTTATCCACGTCACGCTCCAATGCCTGGGTAAGGAACTAGAAAAGGTAGAAAAAAGAAGTTGGCATGGAGGAAATGATATCTATATCCACTAAATCATAGGGAACATCATATTACCCTATCATTAGTACACAGTCCTATTGGTATTCATGAGAACCTCATTCAAAAAACCTGTACACATACCACGGAGACATTTTCAGAAAAATGGATCATTGTTTTTGTTTTTCTTTTAAAACATACAAACATTTATATACAAAAAGATTTACATCACAAACAAACACAAACCCAATTCATTAGTTACCTTTACCCACTTAATTAAAAAAAATTCATTGTTTACAGGCTAAATCATGGCAATACACTGTAAGGTAGTCCTCTATGCACACAAGATTACTACACCTCTATAGACCTAATTTCAAGTGTGCTTAAACCATAAGAAATTTTATTGATTCCAGGCGACTCTCGCATCAAAAACTGTCGACGTGGATGCGTTTCGACCCTCACTTTCATCTGGGCCTCCTCAGGACAAGGGTAAGGGAACCAACCTAAATAAATTCAAAAATATAACATTTGTACAAAAAAACAGAGTCACTGTCCCTATAGTCATGCATGGCATGCTGGGCACAAATTGTGCGGGGAGACGTCTCACCGAAAAGGTAGAGATGAAATCATGCAGGGTAAGGATAAAGAACACCTCAACCGCTAGGTGACCAACCTAAGTGACTACAAAGTATACCACTTCCAACGGGCCCACGTGCACCAGGGTCAAAAAGAGACAGAGTAATCTGTGAGTCACAGGTGTGTGAAAGTAAGAAAAAATGAGTATGTCACACATAATACACTCACATGAAGAAAACAATGATTAATAACAGTAAGATTCTTGGCAACTCAATCTGTCCAGTGGCAACTTCCAATGGACCAAATCACTGGTTCCATCACCTATAAGTGGCAGTAAAAAAACATGTCGCTGATGGATATCATATCCCAATGTGGTACCGTCTACTACACAGAGTTTTACAAACAATAATGTCCCTACATACCTTTAAATGGAGGTAACTGGCAGTCTGTTGCTTTATGTAGTATTATCACTGGTCACGTGTTGTATTATATACGTGGGAATTTTCCTCACTAAAAAAGTGAAAGAGTTGCCTCAGTGTTAACTATCACAAGCGCTAATAGATGAGCATGTCTAGAACTACATATGCTCGTACGCTTACCTCTATTTGTTGCCTCGGTGATTGATAGTCCTTCGTCGTTGTTTACGTTTCTGATTACGTCACGATCACGTGGGACGCTGGGTCTTCCCATGAAATTCAAACGCACCGGAATTTCTTTGGAAGTTTCAGCTGATTTGTTTCGAGCATGAACCGAAGGTTAATGGTACCATTCTAATTGATGGTAGTGAGTATAGGCGAGAGCAGAATGGTTTTAGATTTATGCGAGCAAGGAGTACAAGCGTTTTCTGCAGCACGGTGACTGAGGCAATTTTTTCGATCTTTCACTGTGTCCGTAGTGAGGAAGGCTTGGCACTAACAAAGTGTTTAATTGTCAGGAATAAGCGTGCCGCGTTTGACATTTCAACCTGAGGCAACAAATAGAGGTAAGCATACGAGCATATGTAGTTTTATGCACGCTCATCTATTAGCCACAGTGACACAGCAGCAAAGAGACGCAGTCCGTTGCACGGGGACCGCCAACTGCAAGTGAGGTGAAGCCACCCGAGAACCAAGGCAGCGGAACCAGAAGTACACAAAATCGACAGGTCGCAGCCGCAAGTACGGAAGGAGGTGCAGAAGGGAACCACGCACGCCAACCGAAAAAAAAAAAAAAAATGAAGGTCACCGAAACAGGTGGCAGACCTGCCCCAGTCACACAAAGGACCCTCCCGGAAGGGAGAGCAACACTAAAAGAGAAAAAACAGGCAGGCACAAGGCGAAAAGACCCAGGAAGCCGCCGGAATGACCCGGACCCCAAGGGAAACCAACCAGTCAACAGCGAGAAACAGAAAACCCAGAAGGCCGTCCATGGAGCCTGAAGAGCGGAAGGGACCAGGCCCAGGGCCCAGCCACCAGGAAGCAAAAGCCCACCAGTGGCCACCATGCCCAAGAAGGCAAACAGAACCCGGTAGGGAGGGGATATCCGGTATATCTTGGAGTCTAGAATACCCCTCACCTCGGGTTCCAGGTTCTCGTTCACCAGCAACGGAGGTGGACCTCGGGTGGCTTTTGAACGAGAGAGTTTGAGGAGGGAAACATGAAAAGACGGATGTATCCTCAGGGAGGAGGGCAAGGCCAGTCTAACCACTACCAGATTAATGAGTTTCACCACCTTGTAGGGACCAATGTACTTTGGGTTAAAGACGCTATACCTCTTGAACCGGATGTTCCTAGTGGATAGCCACACATAATCCCCCAATTTATAGACGGGGCCTGGACGCCTATGTTTGTCTGCATGTACCTTATAATGCCCTTTTGCCTTTCTCAACCTCTTTTGTGTTTCTTTCAGGGTTTTCTGAATGTGTAGCACTCTCTCCCTAACTTCTGGTAGGGCCTCAGTCTTTGCTGGGTGTACAAAGGGGATGAATCTGGGGTGAAAACCATAGGTGCTAAAGAACGGTGAGTGGTTGGTGGAACTGTGTGTAGCGCTGTTTTAAGCGACCTCAGCTAACCACAAGCCGTCCACCCAGGCTTCGGTGGTATTGGCCACATAACACCGCAGGTATTGTTTCAAGGACTGATTGGCCCTTTCGGTTTTGCCATCCGTTTGGGGATGAAAACTCGTGGACTGGTTGGGGGTTGCAAGGGCGTGCATGCTGAGGAAGTTGGCGATGGAGTCGCTGAACTGCGGCCGGGTGGTCTGTAGATGAGGGTTCCTCTGAGGGTGGTGTTGGGGTCGGTGTGGATCTGGTAGTGCAGGTGTTTGGCAGTGATAAGTGTGTCATCGGTGCTGGTCGAGATTCTGAGGGTGTTTCTGTGAACGATGGCGTTTCCTTCTCCTGTTTCATTGGTGCAGTCCCTGCGGGTGATCTTGTAGCCGTCAGGGATGGCTATGGCGATTTCGGATGCCGAGGAGGGGTTCATCCAGGTCTCCGACAGGAAGGCGACATCTGGGGAGGTGGAGTCGAGTAGGTCCCAGAGTTCGATGACGTGTTTGCGGGCAGAGCGGGTGTTGAGTAGAAGGCATCGGAGGCTGTTGCGACCTACCCCAGTGGGCGTGGTGGTGGTTTGGAGGCTGGTGTAGCTGCAGTTCCGGCAGGAGAAGGGTCCATGGGTCCGCTTCGGGGTGGCCCGGATGCAGGTGTGTGATCGGCCGGCGTTGAGTGCGTGGAGGGTGCTGGCGTCGTTGCTGCATCGGGTGTCGTGGCGTTTGCGGGGGCCGGGGGGTCTGAGGCTGGGTGCGGTCCAGGCGCGGACGGGCTTGCCTTAGGTGCGGCTGCCATAAGAAGGGGAGGGAGGAGGGAGGAGCAGCTGGGAGGCAGGAGTGGGACAAATCGACGAGCGGGGGTGCGGGGCTGCAGGGGACACAGCGGTGGGAAACGGGAGAGCAGAACAGGCGGAGATAACCAAGGGCACAAACAATGCAAAGGAAATACAAGGAATAAAAACAGAATATAAGCAGAATACAATAAAATACAGAGTGCAGAGTCAAAACAGAAGGCAGACAGGAAAAGGGGCAGATCGAGCGCACAGATGCCTACGGCCTACCACTGGCCACCAGGGATGAGGCACAGGTGGTAGCCTGCGGGTAGAGGAAGACCTCGAACTCACGGCAGTGGCAGCAGCAGTGAGCTTGGAGACACGGGCACAACAGGTGGTGCTGTGCGGCGTGGGGAGCGGCCTGCCTTGAATAGGTTTTAAGTGTAGTGACCTCAGATATAAGGAAACTTATATCAGTTTTAAGTGATGCTGGTGCGCATTCAAAATATCGATTTTTTTATATTGACCTACACTAATATCGAGTTTTTAATATCGTAGGGATAGAATATCGATGTCAAGAATATCGGTGACCAGAATATCGACCTTAAGGTAAGTAATATCATTTTTTTAAAATATCAAAGTGAGTAATATCGAAGTAAGTAATATCGTTAGCAAAAATATTTTTGTTAATAATATCGATATTTATATTAATGTTATATATTTTAGTATGTATTTTATATGTATGTTTAACATTTTTTGTAATGTATTAATAGGTAGGAAGTAATTTAAATATAATTAATTAATTTATATATTTGTATTTATTGTTGGTGATTATTAATTTATTTTTAACTAATTATTAATTGGTAATTCATGTTTAATAATTGATTAATTTATCATTATATTAATTATAATTAATGTATTATTATTATTTATTTATTGTTATTGTTAATTAATGTATTGTTAATTAATTATTAACTGGTAAATAATTGTTATCAATTGATTAATTGAGATATAAAATAATTATGTACATTTTAATGTGCAGTGGGTTATGGGTTTATAGGGAAATAGGGTGTGAAGTAATGTAATTATCATTATTTAATTAATATGTTTTAATTTATTGTTATTGATTATTAATTTATTGTTAATTAATTATTGATTGTAATTAATTTGTATTAATTGATTAAGTTATAATTATATTAATTGGGTTATTTCTTATGTGTAGTGGGTTGTGTGTTAATGGGGGAATAGGGTGCGAAGTAATTTAATATTATTTAAGTAAATATTAACTCAATTTTCTTGGTATTTATTATTAATTTATTTGTTAATTAATTATTAATATGTTATTTATTTTACAAAATTCATTTAATTAATAAGCATGTTAATTTAACCCCTATGCTATCCAACGCTTTCCCTACTGTTGCACAAACTGTAGTGGGACTAGTAATTTTTACCCCTACGCTATCCAACGCTTTCCCTACTGTTGCAGTCCCTGGAGTGGGAATAGTAATTTTAACCCCTACGCTATCCAACGCTTTTCCTACTGTTGCACTCACTGGAGTGGGAATAGTGATGTTTAACCCTACGCTATCCAACGCTTTCTCTACTGTTGCACTCACTGGAGTGGGAATAGTAATGTTTACCCCTACGCTATCCAACGCTTTCCCTACTGTTGCACTCACTGGAGTGGGAATAGTAATTTTAAGCCCTACAATATCCAACGTTTTGCTTACTGTTGCACTCTTTGGAGTGGGAATAATAATTTTAACCCCTACGCTATCCAATGCTTTCCCTACTGTTTACTTAATTTTACATTAAACCTGCATGTCAGTTGGCCTACTCGAATATCTTTGTCATCACAGTTTTGTCAGGACCACTTTTAAGCATCAAGAAACTATTGGTCACCTTGTGATGTGATTAAGGATTCTACTTTTAACTTGATAGTAGCTGACTGTTCCACAGTGCCACTCTACTACCGTGCTTATACTCCAGTTTTTCTAAGCCTTCTTCACTTTCCATTCATAGTGAGTATGGTTGTGTAGTTCCTACAATTTTATGTAGGATTTTCGTGTTTCGACAACATAAACTAAGGGATTGATGTCCATATTGATTCCAGACCCTCCCCCCCCCCCCAAAGGATATGGTAGCCTTTAGACCAGCTAACACACAGGGCCACTATAAGCCACCTAACCTTACCAAGGAGTGAATAGTTTCTGGCAACCACTGAACATGACAAACCTGACCCTTCAGGGATTGTGGAAACAGTACTTTTCCTCAGTCGCCCGTGCTCACGTAGTCTCAAAGAGATACACAAAATAAACGATGGGTACATTTTCAATAAGCATTTATTGAACCAGTGTCATTCTAGTGTAAAACATGTTTGCTGCGACAGTCATTCAACAGAAACAGATGTATAATATTACAAGCACCAACAGAGTAAATAAAAGATAGATTTCTACCATGGTGCTAAAACAGGGAATATATGTAGACAAAACAATACATGGCAGTAATCGAGCGTACATCAATGAGCCTGTTAGGGGTCCAGTAGTATGCCTATGTCCGGTGGCGCAACCTATGGAAGAGTCAGACATATGCCCAACACGTATTCATATCTGCAGAACAGGCAGCGAAGCACAGGCAAGATGCAGTCAACCCAGACAATGCTCGCTTAGCTCCCGAAGCCGAGGTGTGCCCAGATGGAGTACCATGCGTTCACAGCAACGTCGCACTAGCAGTGCTTTTTCTATTTCTCGAGGACCTGGGATGTCCATTGTGAAACAGGAAATTTAAAACAAGGATACCACTACAATTAGTAGGATCAGCAAAAGCCCTCTAAAAACGCTTCCCAAGACAGAGTGTATAAATGCTGGAATAACTCCGAAGATTCACTGAAAGGTGCTCAATAGTCCAGAACCTATGCTCTTGAATAGGTGCACAATCCCCCCTTGAATCAGACATGTTAAAGATACGATGAACCATTACTCTGAAATGAAGTAGGAAGTTTGTTCGGACTAGTGCCTGTATCTCTGCTAAAGACCTTGCAACCTGGAGATCAAAAGTCTCTCGGGCTGAGGTTCAGGCCACATCCTTCTGAAAAAGCATGGCTTTCAGTCTGCTCAGACAATCAAACAGTATAAAGGAAACATCCAATGAAGGCCATAGCAGCGTCTCCCTGACTGTGTGGGTTGGTGGAAACAATACTTGCCTACAACAAGTAGCCCTGGAACTTTCTGTGACTAGATATGCAGTGCTCAGTACAATCCCACAACAGCCTTGGTCATTCAACATCAAATAGCTCCCATTTGAGAGTAGTTCAAACATTGGATGAATCACAGCAGCTGTGGAACACTTCAAGTGACAGGATAAGTTAGCAACTGAAGCATCACAGGCTCTGTGAAGCAAAACCTCCTTACAAACTAGAGACCTACTTAAAGCACTTTTACAGTTTGAACCACTGAGAAAAACTTCAGTGTCACCATTCCTGCATTTAAATCTGTATAGTAGTTCCCAGTACTCATGTATGTATCCGTCTCCCAGAGTTACATATCTGCCTACCTGGTGATACTATAGAAAGTATTGAAACTGGAATGTCGTGACTGGCAGTGTAATATAGCTATGGATTAACCATTCTGTGGAAGGTGACTCAGCCCACGGTAAAAGGTAATTGGTCCAAGTCATTCAATGTACAGCATTTTATATTTGAAATCTCTTCATGCCATTGCTATCTGTCTTTCCATTGGGTTATATGCAGAAAACACAGTTGTGCTATTATTGCAGCGCCAGGGCACGTGGCCAGAACGCAATGATTGCAGCGTCCAGTTTAGAAGTATAATGGATCACAATTGCGATTGTCTATGTTGCAGAATAAACAAATCCTGTTCCATTATATCTATAGCAGAAGACACGATGTTGCCCAGTGAATAAATCCTAGAAGTCAGTGTGGTCATTCTGTTGTCGACCACAGCCAAAGCCTTTTCTAGGTTAACCCTGTCAATCTCACGCAATCTTTCAGCAGCTTCCTGCTGGGATATTTTCCATACCTTGTTGTAACGTACAAGAAGCGTTTTTTAAGAGGCATCTAGGGACCTAACAAAAAATCCTTAAGGTCCATGTCATCTGAGAGAAGGGACAAGTGTTGTTTTACTTGGGACAATGTTGAGGTCTTTAGCTACTTTCAGCATAATTTCCCAACACTGTAAGATGTCACCACCCCTAATTGTTCTTATTATACATAGCGCTGATCAGGCCTATGGATACTACACACTTCGGTGGTACCCCTGAATCTTGACTGACAACTATTTGTGTCGACAGGCCAAACCAAACATCCCTCCAATTGGAGTCTGATGAATTGTAAGAACCATTGTGTAGCATGGCATCCAGAGTATCCTCACTATGTTATGCGTGATTTGGACAACCTTCAAATTGCGTAACTAAGGGAATCCGAGGTGTGTTCAAGTCCTTGGTCTTAGCTAACCCAAGACAAGAAGTCTGCTACTGTGTCGTTCAGGAAGCTAACCTGATGTGGTATGAGGCATGCTCTAAATTAGGCCTCAGTTCCCTGAACTTGCCATTCTTAGTCCCCCAGACAGATATTGTGTCTACAGTGTCTTTCCAAAAGTGAAAACCATGTACAGACAGCTTGGCAATAAAGGAAGCAGAGTATATCAGCTTAGTGTTAGTGAGCATATTTTTCTTGGTAGGTGTAGGTGCAACCTTAAAATAATAAGATGTCTGAAGTGTTAAACTCAGAAACATAAGCAAACATCTGTGCAAATGTTTGAAAACTACCTTTCGTTGGTATTGGGCAATGTTTTCATTGTTGGTAAGTGAAAACATTATGGGGGATCAACATTCAATACATCATTTGAAAATGCGGCAGAATGTTCTAAATCAGACAGCATTATACTTACAGTTTCAAAGTCCCAATCATCAGAGAAAGTACTAGAGGTCATGATATCACTTAATGAAATTTTAAAGAAGTATGGTATTTTCAAATGTTCAGTTGGACCATACACGTCATAGGAAACTCTGTCCCATACTATTCCTTTCGGAACAGGAACAGCTGTAATGTTCACTAAGGACAGTTCTCTCTGTTCAGGGTGCTATGATGTATGTGGTTTAAGAACCAAGTTCATATGTTGTACTGCAGAGCATTCTTTCAGTAAATGTCCATTCAGGAGCAGGGAAAAGACAGTCACTACCCTATCCAGAGGACTAGAAACAGTAGACCTATAGCAATCCAGAGCTGTATCCAGGGGAAAACAAAGTAAGTCATTTTCAGCCAAAGGTAGAAATCACAAATTTGTTGTTTGTGGGAAACAGGCAGAGGTGGTAACTCAGGTTCACTTTGATCCAAAGAGAAAGTATCAAAATCGATGAAGTAGCCAGGCATAGTTGGAACTATCTTTGGTAGCTCTGCAGGTTTTGTGGAACTGGCAGATAACTCATTTCGAGACATATTCACATAGATGTCGGTATTAGGCCGGATTGAGATCTGTGTTTCATTTGTTGTTTGTTGCCGTTAAATTTCAACAGGTACAAGTTACATTACATTGTTGGTAACTCCTTCACTTCGTAGAGTAGAGTCCTCAAATGTTATTAATCTTTCTTTCTGACCTTTTTGTGTGGTAGCGAGAGGAGATCAATGACTACCCAGTAGTGCAGACGGCATACTGTTGAGTATCGGCCACATGTGAGGTTTGATCACATCAATTGAGAGGAATCTCTTTTCTTTCTTGATGAAAGAATTACTGTTCTTGTTCCTTCGATGGCCAGGACAGGTACAGGTGTTGTGTAGTTCCTATAAATCTATATAGGATCTGCGCGTTTAGACAACATAGACTGTGAGACTGGTGTGCAGACTGATTTACGACATCCCCACCGGATATGTTTGCCTGTATCCCAGTTAGCTCACAGTGCCACTGTATACTCGTCTTACCAAGGAGAGAATAGTTCTTGGCAACTATCGAA
Organism: Triturus cristatus; assembly: GCF_964204655.1. Taxonomy (NCBI): domain Eukaryota; kingdom Metazoa; phylum Chordata; class Amphibia; order Caudata; family Salamandridae; genus Triturus; species Triturus cristatus. The sequence goes on along the minus strand of NC_140590.1, from coordinate 2,199,616 downwards.
TATGACAACCCTGTTCCATCAGGGATCATGGACACAGTACAGTACTTTTTGCTCAGTCACCCGTGCTCACTTTGTCTCAGAGAGATACACAGAATAAACTGTGAGGACGTTTTCAATAAGCAATTATTGAGCCAGCATCATTCTAGTGTAAAATAGGTGTGCTGAAACAACCATAAGACAGAAACAGATATAAATGTGTAAAAGCACTAATAGAATAAATGGATGGCAGATTACTACCATTAGTGCTAAAACAACGAATATAGGCAGGTCTTTAAATACATGCGTACTCCTACAATGCAACCCTAACTAGATGTACCTAAGTGTATCTAGCATGTATGTAGGTGTAGAGCCAATTAAGGTACTGCATAAATGTCGTGTGGTTTTCCCAAAAAATGGCCCTAATTTATTATGCATAAGAATTCATAGAATGACAGCAGGATTATCATCTTCTGCATAATAACTATGTATAAGTGTCATACTTTTCGTAATACACGACCGTCATGACACAGCAAGGTAGAACCCCTGAGGGTACCTTTTGGGTATATGCACAAGGAGTTAACACCTCCGTAGCGTCCATTTTTTTGACGTTACGGCAGCTTTTTTTAATCGCCATATGTACAAGTTGCCGCTAACCGTGGTTAGCGGCGGTTTACTGGCAAAATCGACTACCACCTTTGTCAGCAATAGCTAATGAAAATGAGATGCAAGGTAGGTGTCCCCATGCAAAAACTGCCTCTAACCCCACTTTGTGATATGTACAATGATCGCCCGGACTGAGAGATATGTTATAAAAACTGCCGGTAAGGCCCGTTAGCTGCTGGTTTTTAAGGCCAGAAAAAAGGTGGTCTTAAAAATGAAGATAAAAATACAGGACATAAGGGAGACTAGCCCAGAGCCACATTTGCTAACCTACTGATGACATGGATGTACTACTCATGCAGGTTGGAGCACCGAGAAGACCACAACAACTATCGCCACCTCCCCCGCCCCCAGGAGCACCATGGAGGCAGCGCCAAAGAAGACAGCGGGTAAATCTTCAACCCATCACCCTGATAGACCTAACGCCAGATGATGTGGTAGCCTTCTACAGGCTTCCGCATACTGACCTAGATAGCACCCAGGCTGCAGGCACCAACCCAGCACGGCACCAACATCCCTCCGCAGACAAAGTTACTAGCAGTGCTGCAGATGTTGGCCTCTGGTACCTTCCAACCAACCACTGCCAGAGTTGGGGGAGTCTCCCGGTCATCCTTTTCAAGGTTCCTCCCAACTCTCTTGGATGCCATAATCACCAACACTGCACAAGAACAGTTTGACACCAAGCAAGGCTTCTATGCCATTGCTGCCTTTCCTCATGTGTTGGAGGCAATGGACTGCACCCATGTCCTACTTGTGCCTCACTGCACACATCTACCAGAACAGGAAGCACACATACTCCATGAACGTGCAGGGAATCGTGGACCACCAGGGCTTGTTCACCAATGCCGTTGCCAAGGTTCCAGGGAGTGTGCATGACTCCTATATCTTCCGCCAGTCCATCATCAACCAGCGGTTTGAGAATGGCACATATGGAAATGGACTGCTTGTTGGAAAGCACTAAATGAACTCACCACACACCTCAAGTCCACAATCATGTAGCTCACAAATGTGAGAATGCATATATAGCAAATGTCATACAACATGCCTTGTAACATGTCCACCTACCATACACAAGAACCCAATTGACTGTGGTCAATGGGGGTAGCCTTGTAGACAACCTTTCATCAAAGGTCCTGCCCCTCCGTCACACATCTGCAAATGCTGGGAGAGGTGGGAACCATGTAGGTGTGAGGAAGGGTCAGGACCTATGAGGTAAGTGTGAAAACAAGGCCAAGTCTGGGCGCAGTGTTCTGCATAGTCTGGAGCTTATGGAGCAAAGACTTATCTATGCCGGCATAGAGGGCGTTTCCATAGTCCAGTCTGCTGGTAATGAGTATGTGGGTTACTGTCCTTCTTGACTTGGGGGGATCCATTTGAAGGTCTTACAGAGGATGTGGAGGGTGTTGAAGTAGCTGGAGGTGACGGGGATGACCTGTCAGTTCATGGGGATGGAGGAGTCGAGTACGATGCCCGGGTCTCTGGCATGGTCTGTGGTGGTCTTGTGGCTGGCGAGGGCGGTGGGCCACCAGGTGTTGTACCATGCTGCTGGGGTAGTTCTGAGGATGAGGACTTCTGTCTTCTCCGCTTAGAGTTTCATGCATCTGTTGCTCATCCAGATTGTGACTTCCTGCATTCCTTCCTGGAAGCTGAGTCTGGTGGTGGGCTCCATGATGAGGGAGAGTTTGAGCTGGGTGTCGTTGGCGTAGGATACAATGCTGAGGCTGTGCTACGAGGGTGGCCATGTGGATGTTGTAGAGGGTTGGGCTGAGCGATGATCCCTGGGGCACTCCACAGTAGATTTTTGTTGGTTTGGAGAGGATGGGTGGCAATCTGATCCTTTGACTTCTGCTGGTGAGGAACGATCGGATCCAGTAGAGGGCGGTTTCTTGTATGCCGGAGTCACGTAGTCTGCCCACTAGTGTGCAGTGGGAGACGTTGTGGAATGCTGCTGACAGGTCGAGTAGAATCAGGGCTACGTTGTGGCCTAGGTCCAGGAGGATGCGGATGTCATCACTGGCGGCAAGTAGGGTTGTCTCGGTGCTGAGTGTGCTGCAGAATCTGGTTTGAGACGGGTCAAGGATGGCGTTGTCCGTGGCTTAGCTGAGGGGGCTTGGTGAATTCATGGATGATGCTGACGAGTTATTTGAAGTTGGTGGAGGTGGCGACAAATTTGCTGTGGATTAGGATCCCTTTAGTGGTACAGATGCATTGGTGGTATTTTATCATGGCGTTTTTGTAGGCGGTGAAGTTTATGGGTGTCTTTCTGTTTCTCCAGCTCTCCTAAAGGTGCGTCTGGATTCTTTGAGGTTTGTGGTGAACGAGGCGGCTTTTCGTGGGTGCTGTCTGTCAGAGTTGCATAGCAGGGTGAGTTTGTCTGCGTAGTTGGCGATCCATGTGTGGAATTTCCTGGCAGTGCTGTTGGTGTCGTATGCAGCGGTGTGGGTGTTGCGGTTGAGGGTGGATTAGAGCTGCTCCTCATTGACTATGAGGAAGTGTACGCATTGGTGGTTGGTCCATGGGTGTTGCCTGTTGTGGCTGAAGTGGACGCTGTTACCTCCTGCTAAGATGGGGTCGAGGGTGTGTCCTGCCTTGTGGGTCAGTGTGCTGAAGAGTTGGTTCCGTCCCATTTTGGCGAGCTTTTCCCAGAGGGTAGTGGAGTTGTGGTCGTTGTTGTCATTGAGGCTGAAGTTCAGGTCCACAATGAGTATGTAGTCCATGTCCCCAATAGTGTCGGGTGCGATGAGGTAGGCGATGTTGTTTGCGAATCGGTCTTGGGGTCCGGGCGAGTATGCCACAGAGTGTGGAGTTTGTGCTGGTCTGTACTTGGAAGTGCAGGTGTTTTTTGCCTGGTAAGGGCTCGCTGGAGGTGGAGAGGCAGAGGGAGTTTTTGTGCATGATGGCGATGACTCCTCCCGGGTGGTTGGGGTGGTCTGCCCTCTGGATCTTGTATCCGTACAGGATAGTGATGGTGATATCGGGGGCAGTGAAGGTGTTGGTCCAGGTGTCTGTAAAAAAAAGGGATGTCGGGTGAGAGTGTGTCCAGGAGGTTGCAGTGTTGCAGGGATTCTGCTTATGCACAGAACTATGCGCAGGAAACCAGGACCTCAGAGAATTGTGGTGTACCAGAAACTCCCCTCAGAACTAAGAACCCCTATCCGACTAGCTTAGTGTCACATTCGTTATCCGAGATTTAGCTCGGCGGTCCCAATGTATAGACAACCCAGAACAAGCGACTTAGATACTCTCAGGAGTGGTGGGAATCCTAATATTAGTGCTATACAAGATGAAGCAGGCAAGATTTATAACCATCCGGATCAAATTCTAGAGGTATTCCGGCAATTTTACTCTTATCTTTATAAAGATGATGGTTTGTTATACTCTTTGGATTTAGTAATAAACTTTCTCGGAGAAAATAATATCTCAAAACTCTCTGACCAACAAATATCGTTTCTGGAAGCAGATATTACATGGGAGGAAACTGAAGCAGCATTGCTCTCCCTTGCTATGGGAGAAGCCACGGGCGCTGATGGTCTGCCCCTCGAGTTTTTTAGGATTTTTAGAAATATCTTAAAGGAAGATTTACTGACTACATTCCAGGAAGCTCAGAGGGGGCACCCGCCAGCCTCTTGGAATCAATCTATCTTAATGGCATTTCTTAAAAAGGATAAGCCACCATTGAATCCAGCATCATTTAGACCAATTTCCTTGATGAATGTCGACAGTAAAGTTTTCTCCAAAATACTAGCCATTCATATGTCAACAGTAATTTCATCTATTGTATCGCGATGGCAACATGGTTTTATTCCCAATAGGGATACGGCGGACCATGTTCGAAGAGTCATTGCTATGATGGATTGGGCACAAGCTACTAATACGTCATTAGGAATTACCCTGTTGGATGCCGAAAAGGCATTCGACAGGGTGGCTTGGCCGTATCTTTGGGATATTCTGGCTATGAAAGGCTTTGGGCCAAAAATGATTGTGGCACTGAAAGCTTTATATCAATTACCAACATCATCTGTAAAACTTGGATCTAATATCTCCAGGTCGTTTGGTATTTGTCGGAGCACCCGTCAAGGATGCCCATCTTCTCCGTTACTGTTTTCTATATATATTGATATTTATCTTAATAAGTTAAATCAAGAGCGGGAAATAAAACCGGTGGAGGTAGCAGGTATTCCATATAGGCCATTGGCGTATGCCAACGATGTAGTGGTCCTTACTACAGATATTACAAGTGCAGTGCCCAAGATTGAAGAGATAGCGGCCGAGTTTGGAACCTTCTCGGGCTATAAATTAAATTCTTCAAAGACTCAGATCTTATTTGTTGGTCAGAATCCACCAACACATCTTAACATAGTCTCCACAGCAACGTATCTTGGAATTAAAATTACCACCCCGATCTCTGATATTCCTAAACTTAATTTTATCCCTATTCTTAAAAAATCTAATACAATACTGGAACGTATTGATCATCTGCATCTGACCTTGCATGGCAGAAACAATGTTTTAAAAATGTTAATCCTTCCCCGGTTTTTGTATCTTTTTCGAAATACCCCTGGAGTTTCCTATAGAATTCTTTAAACAAATGGAAAGAATGGTGGGGAGATTTTTATGGGGATATAAACGTCACCGCAGAGCCTTTAAAAAGCTGATTCTCCCAAAGGCTAGAGGAGGATGGAATACTCCACACTTCCTATTTTATTATCTAGCATCAATACTGCAATTTATTAATCCCCTAATTATTGGTTCTAAAGCTCCAATTAATGACGCACATTCTCCTTCTATATATGAATTCTTTTTGGGGGTCGAAGCCCGTAGTTGTCTTATAAAGAATATAGAACCGAGTTATTATAAGAAAATTAAATTCAAGACTGTAATTGCTGCACATCGGGCATGGAAAATCATTAAAAGGTATGTGGAGATTCCAAAAATCTTGATATATACTCCTCTTATATCTAAACATATCTTTCCATCCATTTTTAGGGATCAAGTCATGAAAAAATGGAGTAACCTAGGAATTAATTATTTAGGCGATCTATGGGTTAATCACGATATGATTCTCTTTTCAAAGTCTTCAAATTAAATTCAATATTCCAAAATCTGATTATTTTAAATATTTTCAGCTGCATAGTTTCTTTAAAACTTTATCACCTGTTGAGTGTTCAGGGTTAAAGAAAATACCCTTGATTGAGTCTTTATATATTAAAAGAAAGATTGGCTTTTTTTATAACCAATTGATTAAATTTTGTACGGATGATATCCCCTTAGTACAGGATCTATAGGTACATAAGTTGGGCATGATGAATGTTTTGGTTGAAGAGTCTATCCAGATGGCCAACGCCATCTTATTAACAGGTAGATCGCGCACTCAGCATTACATGGCTTTATTTGATTTATATCAAACTCCGGAAAAACTCTTCAAATAGGGTGCAACATCTGGGACGGCTTGCAAGAGATGCTCTTTGGAAGCAGCTGATGCATGTCACATGTTTTTTCATTGCCCATGTCTTTCGTTAATAATTATTGAAATACAAACATTTTTGTCCGAAATTTTTGATAGTAACATTATTTTAACTCCAGAATTGGTACTTATAGGGATTTCATCTGACAATATGGATGGTGATAGGAAAAAGCTGATGTTTATTTGTATGTCTCTTTTTCGTGCTTGCATTACTCAGGACTGGATAAGCCCAGATCCTCCGCTATTTTATATATGGAGGGCACGCCTTCTGGCGAAGTATCATTTGGAGCATGCTATCTATGCGGTGAAAGGCCGTAATAGAAGACTTCAGGGGGAAAAAATATGGGCCCCTGTGTTGCAATGGATTCAGAGAGAATTGGATGTTTAAAATGTCTTGGTAAATGAGGTTTTTGTGTTTCTCTGGATAATGCATTATATTGATACATGTTTTTTATATTTGTATTGACTGTATTCTGTATCTGATTTGCTTGCAATAAAATCTATAAAATTTTAAAAATAAATAAATAAAGGAGTGGTGGGAATCCGAAATACCCGTTGGTAGCTATATATCAGTCCACAACAGAATAACAAAGACACGGTAAAGTTTAAAGAGTTTATTTTATAAACCTCGCGTCCTAAGATGCAGTATTTTGGCTAACACAAGCAGACAAATGGTTAGGATCAGCACCATCAGCATTGTTACAATACTATAGAAAATGAAAGGAGCAATCATAATAATAATGACAGTGGAAAGCAACCACCCTCCTTTCTCTAGCAACTAATAAGGTATTATTAGACTAATAGAAGGTCTCTTAGGCTTGCATGGGGGACCCCATACCTTATAGATCAGCTTAGTGGAATCACATCACAGGATCAGCTAGGCTCTCTCCTGTAACAGCTCTTCGTTTCGAATGTAACAGAAAACATGCTGCTCTGCAATATTAAAGGGCTCGTCTTTCAGGTATTGGCAGCTGTATGTATGTTATGGCTAAGAAGTGGTACGATCAACCTGAACACAACAACCTGCCCCGTCTAGTGACCCAGACTCGTTCCTTACACGGTGTACAGACCAAGGTCACAGCTCGCTGTTAAGGATGTTAAACAACAGACGGTTCTCATGTGAAGCAAAGTCGAGTCAGCATTTCTCGAATGAATAACATGTAACAACAGTGTCGCGTGCAAAAGCAGCAGAAGCAGCAAGCTGGCTTTCTAACAGCCATCGAGGTTATGCTAACTTAGCGTTGTACATAGGGCGTGGTTAACCCACACTACACCCCCCTTTGATCGGACTACTAACCACTAGGGGCGCACTTATCAAGAACGCAGAGTTCAAGTTAGAAAGAACGGAACCAAGGGCATGAACTATAAGTCCATATAAGGTAAGTGTAAAGTTCGAAAAAGAAAAAAATTCAAAAACAGAAAAAAGATGTCGTCTGGTGAGAAAAAACCATGAAAAAATGGGAAAAAACGACTCCGATCGATACATCAAGGGTCGATCAAGATAAAAAGTCAATCCATAAAAGTATAGGCACAATAAGTTGCAACAGCTTCCAAGAGGAAATCATTGGAGCGTTCCGCAAAAGTATCTGCCATCCAGTTTAACAGGGGAAAGGAACACACGTGTTCACTCACAATCGGAGCCTCCAGCACCACACGGGGACAACAGGAAGGTTCCTCGATATAACTTTGTTCCAGAAAGTCAATCGCAGCCTCTTCAATGGCCCAATTTCCGAGGACTCCATGTGCCGCACCCAAGGCCATAAACCCGACACCAGAACATTCATACTCATGAGCCGTTAAGGGGCCCATCAGTTGACCAAAATCCGGTACAGGTGACACCGTGGTTGAAAGGCACAAATCCAGAGCCCACTGGAATGGACAATCCAGGCAGTGAAAGACGGGTTGCACACAAGTAAAGAAGGGAAACCGGAAGGATAATCCATACGCGACACTTAAAGTCGCCAGAGACAACGTGCCATAGTATTCAAGCATCCGGTTACGCAGATGAAACAGCCGGGGCATGTTGTCTCTGTACGCAAGTTGCGCAGCCATTGCGTAAGACGCAAACTAGCAAAAGTATTCCAGCAAATAGGGCAAGAAGCAAAGGAAGACCTCCAAAGACGCTGGAAAAAATAGAATGAAACAATGCGGGAATCACACCAAAAATAGTCTAAAAGGAGGTCACGAGTCCGGAGCCCACTATTTTAAAAAAATGGACTATGCCGGTCGTAGGCGAGGCATTAAAGATAGTCTGTATCAATGTTCCAAAATGGAAAGGGAGGTCAGTATTCAACAGCGCCTGCACCTCCGTGCGGGTGTTTGCCACGTGAAGAAGAAAGGTTTCGCGGGACGAAGTTAAAGCGACCTCCCTTTGAGACAAAAGAGCCCTTATTCTGCTCATCTGGTTGAACTCTGCACTCAAGGTTGGAATCGAAGGCCAGATAGAAACATCGAGCCGGCCATGCGGGGGTGGGAAAAGGACATTATTACAGCAAACTACACGCTGTGAAACAGTGACTATGTACGGAATGCCCTTTAGCATCCCACAACAATCTCCATTATATAAAAAAAGCAAATAACTACCGTTAGCAAGCAGTGTGAATGAAGGGGTTATAACTGGCACAGGTACACCTTTCAAAACGCAAGCTAAATTAGGAGCGTGTACATTGCAAGCACCATGTAATTGTATGTGTCTACACACCACAGAATGATCAGGAGCAGAAGTGCATTCCTCACCCTTCAGATAAACCTCTGTGCCCTCCCGCATGCATCTATATGTAAACGGGAGCGACTAAACTTCGTGCAGGAATGCACTTCCAAGTTGTTCATATCTGCCAAGAGCATAATGTTTCATGCATGAACTAAATTTAAAAAGCGAAAAAGGTAAAGTGATTACGCCGTGGATAAGCCACACGGCTGAATTTAACTCAGCAATAGAGAAAGGCCATGGTTCTAACTTCTCAATGTGCAGCAATGAATAAGTCGCATCCTTCATAGACATAAACTGTTGTTTTGCAGTTAAATTAAAAGGGAGGAACAACGAGGAAACATTCATGTAATCCCATGGAACCTTCCCTGCCTTTAACGTTAGTAAAGTCCATGCAAACTGCATAACAGAACGCAACTGATTCTGGCCATGGTACAACACAGACAAATCATCCTGCACAATGTCTACGACAGATGAAACAATATTATCTAAAGTGTAAATTCTAGAAGACAAGGTGTTTATACTATTATCAATCACAGCCAACACTTTTTCCATATTGGCCTGGTCAATAGCACGTAATCTGGAGGCAGCCTCAATTTGTGACAATTTCCAAACTTCGTTGTAAATAGCATATACCCATCTTTTGGACCTGCCTACTGCAGGACCTTTAATAAAATCATTCAAATCAATTTTGTCGTCTAAACGTGACAAATGAAGTTTAACAGACGCTAATGTGGAATGTTGCAGCCACGACTGGCATAACTTACCCACAGAGCAGGTAGTTACAGTGTGTGATGATTCAAAACGAGGATCTACCCCGACTTGTGTGTACCCAGGTGCCAAGGCTAAAAATCGACGTCGACAAGAATCTGAACCAGTTTGCCATACCAACCACCCCTCAAGATTAAACACCGAAACATTAAAGGTGGTGTTGGAAATGAGGGACTGCAACTTAATAAGGGAGAGATCTGTGAAATTACCCCAGCCGGGGTAAGCACCCAGATCCGGGAATGTGGGGGAATTCAATTTTTTAGACGTTGCCAAACCAAAACAGGTTGTCTGAAAAATAGATGAATTCAAAAATAAAATGTGGTTTGGGATAAGACAGGCGTGATGCAAAGCTTCTGTTCCCTGAACCTGCCATGGTTTAGTACCCCAAACCGATTTAAGATCGATAGTAGCTTTCCATAGCTCATAGCCTCCGACAGCCAATTCGTCCATAAAGGACTTGGAATATAATAATTTGGTATGTGTCAACCTCACCTTCGAGGCGGTTTCAGGCGCCATTTTAAAATAAAAGGAGGCCGGTTTTGACACACTAAAATCCGAAAAGTATGTGAACTGCCATGATGAGGTGCCGGACAATCTTCCCATTGTGTGTAATCAACAAAATTTCGAAAGGTATTTGCTCTATGTAGGAAATGTGTGCCATAATGTTGATAACAAAATTGTTCACCATAATTAGCAGAATTTAAATATAAATCTTCAGCATCAAATGCAGCATAATATTTTAGATCAGAAAATAGTGCTTCTATTGCTTGTACATCCCAATCATCAGATCTGATATTCTGTTTAACGACATCACCCATAGAAACATGAAATACATTAGGCACATTAATCACTTCGGTAGGTCCATTAATTTGAAATTTAACAGCATCCCAAGCGATCCCATCACGCACAGGCCAGGCAGTAATGTTCACAAAAGTCTGGTCCGTTTTCATAATGTGTGAGGAGGAATGGGGGGCCAAAGTTCCAGCAATTGATCCAATTGTAGATCGTTCAGTCAGGTAGTGTCCATTTATAATTTTAAAAAACACTACCACAAAGCCAATTGTCATGAACAAAAAAATACATATTAGCACCAGCCAGATGTAAGTCCATGGTGCCACTAAAAAATGTCTCTCGAACCAGGCAAAAAATGTAGCAATTTTGGAAGGGGCAGTGGAAGTCATTGATTCAGTGTCAAAGCAAGAACGGGACTGGTTAATTGCTGCTGAATGTAAAAGAGGCAACGGGACACTTGCAGGATAAGCATACTCAGGATCATCAGGCAAACCACCATCAATAGGCGGTATAGGAGGGGAAGCAACAGCATGCATCTCAACGGCAACCTCAGGCATGATGGTCGAGGGCGGCATCACAACAGAATTTCGCAGAATGGAAGGGCAAGAAACTGAAGGTGTCATACTATGAAGTATCGGCCACTCGCTGTAGCTTGACATTGTCAATCGAGATGTACCTGTTTTCCTTGCGACCAGGAAGTGGTGGTAAAATGACTGTACGTGTACCCTGGACTCCAAGTTCCGGGACTGGTGCACGATAAGAGGGGCCAAGCTCTTTCTTGTTCTCCACCTTCTCACGGACCAGATCACCAACTCGAGGTAGCCAGCCGACTACCGGAATCTGGAGCTCAGCTTCGCATGTAGAGTGTACGTGTTCCTTCGCCAGAGTGTCTCTTGCTTCTTGTAGATTCTGCAATACAGCACAGTGATCATCTAGGTCAAAAGGCGCGGCAGTCGCCACCATGTCTAGACCCTCAAGGTCTGGAACAAACATTCTTACTCCAAAAAGCATCATGTATGGGGTCCGCCCACCCAGAGACCTTCTAGGGAGATTATTAAGTGCACGTTGCACGTCATACAAGTGGGTCAGCCAGCTTCGGCCTGCACCTAAAACCCTTGCTGTCAAAGATTGCTTTAGGTCACGGTTCATTCGCTCCACAACACTGTTGCCCTCAGGCCGGTATGGAGACGAAAATTTGACTTGGACCCCCAAACTTCTCATGGCTTCTTTGTAAGCCCTAGAGGCAAACGCAGGGCCCTGGTCAGAATGAAGGGTACCACATGCAAAACTCTCAATAAAGACACGCAAATCCTTGATGACCGTCCGGGCATCAGTACTCCTTTGCGGCCACACCCACAGAAAACGTGTGCACGAATCCACTGCAACCAAGATGTACTTGTACGCAGTATCAGAGGAAAAAGGACCGCAGTGATCTAAATAAACACACGCAAGTGGTTGATTAGATATAAACAGCTGCGTTTGTGGTGGACGCGCGACAGTAGAAGGTTTAATCTGCTGGCAAATGTCACATAAAAGGACATAAGCTTGCGTTTGTTTGTACAAACCGTACCACCAGTAACGTTGCTGTAAAAGAGATACAGTTGCCGAAACGCCGGCGTGCGCAGACGCAATACCTTCGTGGGTAGCTGTAATCAGAGACGGTCTGCAGTCCGCGTTGGGAATCAATCTGTCACCAATGTCGTTAATCCTCACTAATGGGACGTTATCAGGACTTAAACGATAATGGTAGCGGGAAGGGAATCCTTTCGGAAAGCCCGTCCCTGTCTCGGACGCAGCAATAGCTGCCAAGATGTTATCATCAATCCTAGTTTTGGATCTTGTAACTGCGGTTTTTGCTGCCTCGTTAGCCAAACTGTTACTGACAGCATGGACACCAACACGTTGGTGACCAAGAGTGTGAATTATATTCACGAGGGGCAGACCTTCTTTAAGTTCTGCCACTCGAACCCAAAGCGTTGTGTGCTTTACTGTGCTACCTTTCGAATCACGAAAGTCATTGTGACTCCAAAAGTGTAAATTCTCGTTGTATGATTGAACACAATAAAACGAGTCACTCACTATAAGAGTGGTGACCCGAGGATCAGCAAACTCCAGTACAAGCACCAGAGCTTTCAGCTCTGCCAACTGCGCGGTACAATCAACCAATGACTGCGTATGCACGACATCAGACTTGAACTCACCGTTCACGAAAGTACCTACTACAATTGCGCAGCCCGCTGAATAGGCGTGCTTTGAGCCAGTTGCGGGTTGCGCAGACCCAACAGTGTATATGACACAATGGTACTCCTCGAGTGGGCGCAAAGTCAGAGGAGCCGGATGAACAAATTCATACTCCAAGAACTCCTGTGTCTGTAATGCTGCGTCAAAGATATATGTGACGTCCGGCGAAGTCAAGGAGGTTGCCCATTGTATCCACCTTGGATGCAAAGCTTTAGAATTGGGTACACTGGCTTTAGTGACTGCCTCAAGGGCAGGGTACGGTGTTACCACCAGCATGTGCTTTCCCTGTGATAGCGCTCGCTCTTTCAGGATCGCCATCTGAACTGCTGTCAGTACTTTCTCGACAGCGGAGAAGCGCAGCTCAGCCGAAGTGTACAGATGAGATTTGTATGCAATGGGGACGGTGTCGCCCTCATTGAACGTCAAGTAAGTGAAACCCACTGCACCCGGTACAATTCCAATGACCAGGTTAGTGTGGTTATCACGAGTCTGTAAAAACTTTGAAGCAAGAAGATTAGACTGCAAAGATTGCAATGCAGCCGAATGCTCAGGCAGCCAGCAAGATTTGGTAAAAGTAGGTAGTACCAAGGCATAAAGCGACTTGATACGCTGGGCATAATCAGGAATGTAGGTACGAGAGAAATTCATAAAACCCAGCAAAGATTGTAATTTCTTCAGTGTCGTAGGAGTACTGAGGCGTGCGCATTTCTCAAGGAACTGCGGAGCCAAGCCTCGACCCTCATGATTGAGTTCGTACCCCAAGAACAACACTGTGAACTCGGCAATGTGGGACTTGGCAAAGTTGAACTTGTAACCAAAGTCTGCAAACATAGTTAGTATGTTATCCACACGAGCAAGGTGTGGAAGCAACTCGTCGTCCGTCAGGTAGATATCATCTACATACGAATTTGCTTCCGGGTCAATCATCTCCAAAAGTGAGACCACACGAGCAGCAAAGACCCCGGGGCTGTTTTTATAGCCCATCGGGAGCCTTTTGAACCTCTTTTGTTTGCCACCCGAGGTAAACGCCGTCCACTCATAGCTATGAGGAGACAGGTTGTGGCTATAAAAGCCATTGGAGATGTCAAGAGTAGATTTAAAACGTTTTCTCACGAGACTATCGACGAGAGCCGAACTGTGTGTATTCTGTACCGCACATGTCCGGCAGTGCGAATTTAAGTGCCGGTAATCCAAAACTAGGCGGTACGATCCGTCAGGCTTCGTCACAGTGAATAAAGGATTATTCATGGGTGACACACATGTTTCAATTACTCCCTGATATTCCAATTGCTCAAGGATAGACGCGACGTGAGACCGAGCTTCGCGACGCATGGGGTATTGGGGTTGTGGCTGGGGTTCCAACCGCAAAGGAATCGTATGGGTGGGAGAAAATTTGTCCCAGCCCACCTGAGTACGGTACAACGCAGGCGCGAGCACCTGCGCCCACTCCCCGGCTAACCTATTAGAATGTTCCAGTGGCACTGTGTGCCCAAAGGACGGGAGGATTACCACCTCCCCTCTAGGAGCCTCTAACACGAAAGCCGGGGGCCAATCCGCCTCCGCCAAAAGGATATCATAGGTGGAGGTTAGATTATTCCAAAATACCACTTTAATTTTACGTTGTATGTCACCCTCAATTAAAATGTCAATTTTAAACATTCTTTCAGGGGGAGCTACGCGAGTATCAGCAGTTTCAACACTTACAAATGTATCAGTTGCTGTCGCCGCCAGAAAACGGACGCAGCGCTTGTCGCACTACTGTAACTTCTGCCGCGCTGTCTAGCAGCGTTAGCGCCCATGTCTGGTTCAGAAGCTGTATGCGTACCATCTGAGGCATATCTCGCAGTCAGAGCAGCAACTTTCTTCTTTTGAAACAGGGGTCTTTGACGTGCAGACTCGTCCTGTTTGCCTTTACCATCAGTCTGACGGGGCTGCTCACGACTTTGAGCACCCCTTCCCTTCCCACGATCTCCGCCACCGGATTGATAAGCCGATGTTTCCTGTGAAGAACGAGGAGAGCGTTGTTCAGGAACCTGAAATCTATCAGGCGACTTCCGTTTCTCCTGCTGCTTCCCCTGTTTCTTAGCTCGCCAACTTTGTTTTGGAAAGTTGGGCTTTTCGTCTTTGGTTGACGAACTCACTTTAGGCTGCTGCACTGCAGTCGGAATGATCACAGCGGGTTTCACACCCAAGGCGCTACGACCTACCATTCTGTAGGCTTTCGCTATAATTTTAGCGAATTCCTTTGGCCTGTCGCCTGGATCCACAAGTGCCAACATATTGCACACCTGGAATTGCATGGCATCTCCTTTGAGGTTGCCCATAACCATGGAACAAACCACATTGAAGCTATCGACAAGCCTCAATCCCAACTCAATTGCTGCCTCAGCACCATGATTGTCTTGGACCTTCTTGATGACCGAGGGCAGTACAGACATAGACGGAGTGC
Source organism: Triturus cristatus (assembly GCF_964204655.1). NCBI lineage: Eukaryota > Metazoa > Chordata > Amphibia > Caudata > Salamandridae > Triturus > Triturus cristatus. The sequence goes on along the minus strand of NC_140590.1, from coordinate 2,184,553 downwards.
CGAAGCACTTCTCATAGGTCGCAGCAAAGACCTTGCCCCAATTGTCACAGTCAACAATATCCGGGACCAGGTCCTTTGGCAAAGTTATAGTGAGGATCCTGTGTTTATCCACAGGAGAAGTATTTGGAAACACGGCTTCAAATTGATCAAATTTTTCAGCAAGCCAGTAAGGGAATTCATCCCTATTTTGGGGGCGCTTGCCGACAACCGAATTAACCATAACAGGACTGATGACCATCGCATGATGGTCAGCCGTGTGGCCCGCAACCGCAGGTGCCCCCACCTGTACATTGCGAGACACGTACTGCACTGTACTGGTGGAGAGGTGTGGCTCACTGGTTAGAGGCGGCAGACCCGTAAGCAGAGAATCGGCCAGGGACCAGGGTTCAATTCCCGATGCGGCAGGGTCGTGGACCAGGGTCAAAACGGACTCGATAATTCTCGCCTCGGTACCTACTCTAACCAGGAACACACTCGGCAACTCTGGGCATTAAGCTTGCCTCATCTCTACAACGGCCCCACACAGACGCCAGGGATGCCTGGTTTCACCTTGGAGATACCCAGAAAGGGACCATCTCACAGGGATAGCCAGGACGGGTTCCCCAGCGGTCTACAGCGCCGGGACGCCCCGTTGCTGGGGCAGCTGTGCGCTTTACAAGTCTACAACATTTACATTTACTAACGCCCTATGGACCGTAATCAGGGCAGTGTGTAGCACTCGTAACTCCGCCACCGCCACAGTCATGTAGCGGGATGGGGTGTATAACCGGCCAGCACCGGCCATGTGGCCCCTGCAATTGACAACGGGCCCATTCTCGCCGGCGCTACCGCATGGGGAAGGGCGCCATTAAACCAAATAGTATGCTGCCAGGCAGTAAGGGGAATTTCAAGTGTCCGATAAGGGGCATAGGCTGCAGGCATCGCGGTGTGAGTATATTCGTGGAACAAATTGTCGTTTGCATCCACTTTGTCAAACGTCACCCAAGAGTAAAACAACTCATATGGGAACGCTGCATCAGCACCTACTACTAAAATAACAGCCAAGCCATCATCCGGGACCCCATAGACCCTGAAATGTGCGGTCAGGGGAACCCGACTATGCGCGGCGACATTGACCGCCATCGGGACACTTTCAAGAACAGGGAAAAGCACTGGGGTTCAGAAAAAGAAATCCTTTTTAATTATCAAGCTTGAAAGAACCTTTAGTCGAAACCTAGGTAGGTTAAGCCGTCACTCCCGTTGTCCGGAAACAAGAGTGAGGGCGTTGTGGACTAATAAAAGCACTACTAAGGGTTTCAGATCAAAAGACCAAACGTTAGGTGCGCCATGTTGCAGGGATTCTGCTTATGCACAGAACTATGCGCTGGAAACCAGGACCTCAGAGAATTGTGGTGTACCAGAAACTCCCCACAGAACTAAGAACCCCTATCCGACTAGCTTAGTGTCACATTCGTTATCAGAGAGTTAGCTCGGTGGTCCCAATGTATAGACAACCCAGAACAAGCGACTTAGATACTCTCAGGAGTGGTGGGAATCCGAAATACCCGTTGGTAGCTATATATCAGTCCACAACAGAATAACAAAGACACAGTAAAGTTTAAAGAGTTTATTTTATAAACCTCGCGTCCTAAGATGCAGTACTTTGGCTAACACAAGCAGACAAATGGTTAGGATCAGCACCATCAGCATTGTTACAATACCATAGAAAATGAAAGGAGCAATCATAATAATAATGACAGTGGAAAGCAACCACCCTCCTTTCTCTAGCAACTAATAAGGTATTATTAGACTAATAGAAGGTCTCTTAGGCTTGCATGGGGGACCCCATACCTTATAGATCAGCTTAGTGGAATCACATCACAGGATCAGCTAGGCTCTCTCCTGTAACAGCTCTTCGTTTCGAATGTAACAGAAAACATGCTGCTCTGCAATATTAAAGGGCTCATCTTTCAGGTATTGGCAGCTGTATGTATGTTATGGCTAAGAAGTGGTACAATCAACCTGAACACAACAACCTGCCCCGTCTAGTGACCCAGACTCGTTCCTTACACGGTGTACAGACCAAGGTCACAGCTCGCTGTTAAGGATGTTAAACAACAGACGGTTCTCATGTGAAGCAAAGTCGAGTCAGCATTCTCGAATTAATAACATGTAACAACAGTGTCGCGTGCAAAAGCAGCAGAAGCAGCAAGCTGGCTTTCTAACAGCCATCGAGGTTATGCTAACTTAGCGTTGTACATAGGGCGTGGTTAACCACACTACAGCAGATTTCCACAGTGTGTCTGTTCATGGAGCGCACGGTGAGGAGGATGCATCTTAGGGCGTTGGCGGTGTGTCAATCAATCAATCAAAGTCATTTATAAAGCGCACTACTCACCCGGAGGGTCTCAAGGCGCTTGGGGGGTGGGGGGGTGCCGCTACTGCTCGAACAGCCAGGTCTTGAGCTTCTTCCTGAAGGAGAGGTGGTCTTGGGTCAGGCGCAGGTCGGGTGGGAGGGAGTTCCAGGACTTGGCGGCCAGGTAGGAGAAGGACCTTCCTCCTGTTGTCGCTCTTCGGATGCGGGGGACGGCGGCGAGGGCGTGGCTGGTTGATCGGAGATGGCGTTTGGGGGCGTAGAAGTTGAGGCGGTTGTTGAGGTAGCTCGGGCCTTGGTCGTGTAGGGCTTTGTGTGCGTGGGTGAGGAGACGGAAGGTGATTCTCTTGTTGACGGGGAGCCAGTGTAGGTCTCTCAGATGTCCGGAGATGTGGCTGCTTCGGGGGATGTCGAGGATGAGTCTGGCTGAGGCGTTCTGTATCCGCTGGAGTCTCTTCTGGAGCTTGGCGGTGATTCCGGCGTAGAGGGCGTTGCCGTAGTCCAGTCGGCTGGTGACAAGGGCCTGGGTGACCGTCTTCCTGGTCTCGGTGGGGATCCACCGGAAAATCTTCCGTAGCATGCGCAGGATGTTGAAGCAGGACGAGGAGACGGCGTTGACTTGTCTGGTCATGGAGAGGGAGGAGTCCAGGATGAAGCCCAGGTTTCGTGCGTGGTCTGTCGGTTTGGGTGCGGTGCCCAGGGCGGGGGGCCACCAGGAGTCGTCCCAGGAGGAGGGCGAGGAGCCCAGGATGAGGACTTCCGTCTTGTCTGAGTTCAGTTTCAGGCGGCTGGTCATCATCCACTCGGCTACGTCTTTCATCCCTTCGTGGAGGTTGGCTCTGGCGGCGGCGGGGTCGTTGGTCAGGGAGAGGATCAGCTGGGTGTCGTCAGCGTAGGAGATGATGTGGAGGTTGTGTTGGCGTGCGATGGCCGCGAGGGGGCTCATGTAGACGTTGAAGAGGGTGGGGCTGAGTGAGGATCCTTGGGGTACGCCGCAGATGACTTCGGTGGCCTCCGACTTGTACGGTGGTAGGCGGACTCTCTGTGTCCTTCCGTCGAGGAAGGAGATGATCCATTCCAGTGCCTTCTCCTGGATTCCGACATTGCTGAAGCGCTGCACTAGGGTGCGGTGGCAGACAGTGTCGAATGCCGCGGAGAGGTCTAGGAGGATGAGGGCCGCTGTCTCTCCGTTGTCCATCAGGGCTCGGATGTCATCGGTGGCAGCGATGAGGGCGGTCTCGGTGCTGTGGTTGGCTCGGAAGCCAGACTGTGAGGGGTCGAGGGATCCATTCGTCTCGAGGAAGGCGGCCAGCTGCTTGTTGACGGTCTTCTCGATGACTTTGGCTGGAAACGGGAGGAGCGAGATGGGGCGGTAATTCTTGAGTTCGGTGGGGTCCGCTGTTGGTTTCTTTAGTAGAGCGCTGAGTTCGGCGTGCTTCCAGCTCTCTGGGAAGGTGGCGGTGTCGAAGGAGGTGTTGATGATGTCCCGCAGGTGGGGTGCGATGACAGCGTCGGCCTTGTTGAATACGTGGTGAGGGCAGGGGTCGGTTGGAGATCCGGAGTGGATAGAGTTCATCGTGCGGATGGTGTCTTCTGTGTTGATCGGGGTCCAGGCGCTGAGGGTGGTGGTGGGGGGCGTTGGTGCGGTCGTGGGGGGCGTTGTTTGCGGGATGAAGCTGTTGTGTATGTCAGCGATCTTGTTGTGGAAGTAGGAGGCGAGGGAGTTGCAGAGGTCTTGCGACAGGGTGATGTCGTTGTTTCCGGCGTTGGGGTTGGAGAGCTCTTTCACGATGTTGAAGAGTTCCTTGCAGTTGTGTGCGTTGTTGTCCAGCCGGTCCTTGAATGCAGTTTTCTTGGTGGCGTGGATTAGTTGATGGTGCTTCCGGGTGGCGAGCTTGAGGGTGGTCATGTTGTCCGGGGTAGGCTCCCTTCTCCAGGCTTTCTCAAGGGCTCGGCAGTTCTTCTTGGAGCTCTTGAGTTCGTCGGTGAACCATGGGGCCTTCTTGCTGCCGGGTCTGCTGGGCGGGGTCCTCAGTGGGGCGAGTTCGTCCGCGCAGGTGCTGATCCACTTCGTGAGGTTGTCGGCGGCCTGGCTAGGGTTCGCTGAGCTGGCTGGGGGTGCTGGCTCAGGGAAGCGGCGAGCTGGTCGGCTGTGATCTTGTTCCAGCTTCTTCGAGCATCCTGTTGCTGGTGGTGGTGGATCGTGGTTCTTCTGAAGGTGAAGTGGACGCAGCTGTGGTCCGTCCAGTGAAGTCCAGTGGCGTGGCTGAAGGCGATCTCTTTGCTGGATGAGAAGACGGCGTCGAGTGTGTGTCCGGCGAGGTGGGTGGGGGTGGACACCAGCTGCTTGAGTCCGAGCTTGGCGAGGTTGTCAAGCAGGATGGTGGTGTTGCAGTCGTTGTTGTTCTCCAGGTGGAAGTTGATGTCCCCCAGGAGGATGTAGTCAGCGGAGGGGAGGGCGTGTGGGCTGATGAAGTCGGTGATGTCCTCGCTGAATGGTGTGCGTGGTCCCGGGGGTCGGTAGATCAGGGTGCCTCTGAGGGTGGTCTTGGGGTCGGTGTGGATCTGGAAGTGTAGGTGTTCGGCGGTAGTCAGGGTGTCGTCGGTGTTGGTCGTGATGCGGATGGTGTTCTTGTGGACGATGGCGATGCCTCCTCCAGTCTGGTTGTTGCGATCTCTCCGGGTGATCTTGTATCCCTCTGGGATGGCGATGGCGATGTCGGGCGCTGAGGAGTCGTTCATCCAGGTTTCCGTGAGGAAGGCAACGTCTGGAGATGTGGTGTCGAGGAGGTTCCAGAGTTCGATGGCGTGTCTGTGGACGGAGCGGGTGTTGAGCAGGATGCACTTGAGGTGGTTGCTGCTGCGGCTGTGGCGGTGGTAAAGGTCTGGCGGCAGTCGTAGCCAGAGAACTGGACATGGGTCGGGATTAGTGTGACCTGTTGGCAGTTGTTCTTTCCTCAGGTGTTGATTGTGAGGACAGCGGATGAGTCGTAGTGGTAGACGTTAGGAGATCCAGTGTCCCTGGCACTGGTCGTGTTTGGGTTGTGGATGGACGCAGCTGGGCTTGCTCTTGGTGTGCCTTCGTCGCACCTGTGGCCATATGCACAGCCGCCGCCATCAAATCGGGTAGGGGGAAGGACGAGCAGCTGGAGGCAATATAAGTTGCATTAATGCTGGTCAATTACCTGAAGCTACGCATGACAAACCCTAATTACTAAAGCAGCACTAATAACACACCCCAAAATAGAAACTCTGTAAACACAGCAAGCACAAATACTAATGGACACATCTCTCCATTATATGTCACAGGTGATCAAGGATATGCACTTTCTCCATGGATGATGACCCCTCAGAGCCACTAACACCCAGGCACACAGACAGTACAATATTGCCCTTGGACGCACCAGATCCATTGTCGAGAGAACTTTTGGCGTGCTTATGTCACTGTTCCGGTGTCTCGACATCTCAGGAGGCAGATTGCTGTACAGCCCTGAACTAGTGTGCAAGATCATCGTGGCATGTTGTGTGTTGCACAAAATATGTGTCTACACCAATGCGCCATGGATTGAAGTGCCGAATGAACCCAACAATCTTGAGGATGACCAAGAAGACGAGGCAGATGCTGCACACAACCCAGCTTCTGCTGCAGGAACAGCACGAAGAGACATAATTATTAATAATTTCTTCACATAAGCACGCAAAAATATGACATCCCATTTCTTTGTTTTTCCTTTGGAAAATGCACATAAGCATAGTTTGTACAATGAGATATCACTACACCAAAACCTTGTGTGCATGTTCAGTCTCTGCATGAGTTCATATATCTGAGAAGTGAAAGTTAAACATTGTGCGGTTAGTAATGTTGAATAGTAAGTTATCTTGTGGTTTGGGGTCAATGATGAATTTTAGGGTGTATTTTGGGGTAAAATATGATTTTTAGGGTGTATTTTGGGGTCAATGATGAATTTTAGGGTGTGTTTTGGGGTAAAATATTATTTTTAGGGTGTTTTGGTGTGAGAGAGGTATTTCATCAAATACTGTTCATCTGAGGAACTACTTGTACTTAGCGTCCTAATTTGACCCGCCTTAACGCTAACAGAACAATTTTTCCATAACCACGATGGAAAATATTTGGTAAATACATGTGTCAACATGGAATATTACTGCTAAAGTCAATTTGTGTATAGAATCTCACCGCATAGTCAAAAAACGGGCCGCAAACACACAGGGAGCAATGTCAGCATGCATCCTGTTGCCTGGAGTATTGTGCATTTTCACTTTCTCTTTTGAGCACACTGCTGGTGACTGTGGTGAGGGGACGCTCCGTTTGACTACGATCTGCTTGCTGCCCTGACCACTTACCTGCCGTGAGGGGAACGGCTTCTTTAGAGAATCCAGCGGGGACACTTGGTTTCTCCCTCGCTTTGTTTGCGGTCGTTTCCGCCACCACCACCGCCGTGAGGGGAACGGCCCACCGGAACTCTATCTCCCGGCATCCTTGGAGAGCGGCGCTGCAGTGACGACACCTGGCAGCGCCGGAGCACTGCAAAGGCCGCCAGGTGTCACCGCAGCGCGGGACGCTCCGTTTGACTACGATCTGCTTGCTGCCCTGACCACTTACCTGCCGTGAGGGGAACGGCTTCTTTAGAGAATCCAGCGGGGACACTTGGTTTCTCCCTCGCTTTGTTTGCGGTCGTTTCCGCCACCACCACCGCCGTGAGGGGAACGGCCCACCGGAACTCTATCTCCCGGCATCCTTGGAGAGCGGCGCTGCAGTGACGACACCTGGCAGCGCCGGAGCACTTCAAAGGCCGCCAGATGTCACCGCAGCGCGGGACGCGCGCGGGTGGCGCCCGGGCCAAGCCCTGGCCAAGGGCGGGCCCGTCCTTGCCCGTCACTGACCGGAGCTGGACAGGGCGGGGCAACCCCTCTAAGTTGTGCTACTCCATCAGTGGTCACCCCAAGGTACTGTGGACTTTGCTTCCTAACGGATTGTTTGTACTACTCCTGGTTGCTAACCCAGTTTCCCCTGTGGACTATCTGTTGATCAAGGTGGCAGTCGGCCCTTCTAGGATAAATTGCTTTTTCTAACTTCTGTTATGCTATTTAAAGATCGTAAAGGCAGAGCAGCCAATGATCACTCTCTATCTTGTTAACAAGGTCAACGTTGACCACACGGGATTGGTCTGGGACTAGTCTGTGGCCGTCCGCGACTGGACGAGGTTGGGCTTGACCTCAATCATTGGGTTTTGTCCCATTTCATTGTGTTTTTTATCGCAGAGGGCATCTACCTATTAATACAGATTGGGGTTTGTTATAGGTACTGCTTGTCTCAATATAACTTAATATGCCTCTAAGGTCCGGTAAAGATCGTACAGTTCAACTGCAAACTTCTAAGGTAATAGTTTCTGGTCCGCTTGATGCTTTTATAATTCGAGCAACTGGGATTTTAGAAAAAGAAATAGCATTGACCGAGAAAAGGCTTTCCCTAGACTTAGTTAGTGGTAAACGTTCCTCTTTAGGTGCCCTTGCTACTACTTCTAGCCCTGTGGCTCAAGTCCCGTCTAATCGTTTACATTCAATAACGACGGAGGCACTAATGCATGCTGAGGGGGAAGGGGTGGGTCCCCTACATTCTCCAGACAAAACTGATTTGAGCTTAGATGATATCCAGCATAGCGGGGCCCAAGATAGAGGCATAGATAGAGTGGACACAATCATTAATTTGGTGTCGAATCCACCGGAAGCGATTGATTCTTTTAGAAAAAAAGACTGTAAAAAGAAAAATATTCTGAGCAATCATGGGGAGAGAGCACAGAAGCCGTTTAAATTAAATGTTTCTAATAGTACCTGTGCAGCTGGTTCGTTGCTGCCCACTGCTATGCAACCCCCCCCGGTACTTCCCAATGTATTGTGCCCCACTCTAACCTCTATTGGTTCATCAGATCCTTGCCCTACTTGTCTCAATAGCGACGAAATCCTGTTGGCAAAAATGGAGGCCATGATTAAAACCCTCCTGCTCCCCGTCCTGGAGCAAACCAGGTTGATGACCATCAAAATTGATGCTTTGGAGTCTGCCACGAATATGAACATGAACCTACTTCAGAAGCTATCCGTCCCCTCCGTAGTTATGGGGGCTTCTACTTCTCAGGCAAATCCAATTAAGTGTACAGACAATGTTAGCCTTGGTAAAGCAACGGGGGTTGTAGTAACCAAGTCTTCAGCACAGGTGGGTTCCAGGGACAATGTTAGCACTGTTGGTGTTGGCACCTTGGCGCAGGAATCTAGTAAAGTCACCTCCATGATAACAGCGCAATGAGCACAAACAGGCAGGTCGGACGACAGGGCAAATGTTGCACATAGCACCCTATCCCAGCCTTCTCTAGGAAAGCTAGCTACTAATCGTAATCCCACTACCCATACTGGGGGAAATAATGCTAAGTGTGCTTACCTCCGTACTGACTTACCCCCAGAAGCAAATCAATATACTATTGTGTTAACCGGGGCAGCACCCGTTAAGGAGGGTGTTAATGAGACAGACAGGGACTTACGTAATAAAGTAGTATTCTGGCTTAATAAAAATCGCCCCCTCCCGCCATCAACTTCAACTGAAATCCTATTAGTAAGGAGAGTAGATTGGGTGGGTTTTGGGACCAAAGACTTAGAGGGTGATTGCATTTTGGTATCGTTTAAGGATCCCTGGGTGGTAGAGTCCATTCGAAGGGAAGCAAGGTTTGCAAGAATGGGGGATGTACAAACACTGGACCTTGCTTATTTTTACCCCGAAAGACATTCTAAACTCCCACCCGGCCCCCCACCTAAGAGATTACTAGACAGGAGGCGTCCAATTGTTAGATCACCTTACCGCCCCCAACACCCTCTACTTTTCAATCGTTATGGCCCCCTTTCCGACCTTGAGGCTGTCGATTGACTACACCTACCAAGTAAGGTGAACAGCACTGTCGAGTGTTGCAGGGATGTAGAAACCAGGCCTGAAAGGGTGGATTCCTCTATGGGGTTTGTCGAAGAGCGGGGCCCAATGTTAAATCTTATGGGGGGGACGGTCGAAGCGACTGCTGAGGATATTTTAGAGGAAATTGTGGGGGTGGATAGTGTATGTATGACTTCCAGTTTCGAGATACGGGCAGAACCTGTGAAGGCAGTGGAGAACCCAGCCTCCACTGTGCCAATGGCTCAATTATCTAAAAGTAACGTAACAACTCCACATGATATATTAAAGGTAGCTTCCTGGAATGTGGCTGGGATTAAGGGTCGGCTACTCTCAGAGGAGTGGTTGGAATTCATAGATACTTTTGATATCATATTACTTCAGGAAACTTGGGCAACGGTCCCAATCCACAGGGTTGGGTTTATTAATTTCTCCAAACCCGCAATCAGTGGTAGTAAAGGGCGCGCTTCAGGGGGCCTATTGATCTGGGTGAAGCAGGCTTTGGGAGTCCACCTGTCTGAAATATATGTAGAACATCAGGACCTCCTGGGTATTAAAATGAGTAAAGCTGTCCATCGGGATTTGATTATTATTAACATCTATGCACGAGGCCTACCTGGAGGCCGCTGCCCTGGTATTGTTGATGTAGTGGATAGGTTTCTCGATGGGTTAGGAAGTGACAATTTTTTTGTCTTAGCGGGTGATTTGAACTGCACCTTTGAGCCGCTTCAGGCAGTTGGGGACAGTTGAGGGTCCACTGAGGATGTAGTCTGGAATATTCCGGACTTATCAATTGATAAAATTGCCAAAGGGACTGAGGCTGCTTTGAACTGGATGGCCTTATGCTTGAATAGGGGCTTAAGGGCAGTTAATGGCCGCTCCTTATCAGACCAATGTGCCTGCGATACCTATGATAATGGTTTAAGGAAAAGCCGTATAGATTATATTTTGCTAAAGTTGGAATTTTGGCAATATATGATCGATATGGAAGTGGTATCCCGCCCAGAAAGCGACCACAATCCTTTGTCGCTTAGTTTAAGGTTCCTGGGCTCCAATAGATTGAGGAACCCAGATACTTTTAGGATTGGAGATGTCACCTTTTCCAATGACAGAAGAAGGCTGAAATGGTCTAGGTTGGGGGGTGACGCCTCCCTCCATGAAAGTATTAAAAATTTGGTCACCAACACGGTGAATGAACTCATGCCCAATGTGTTTGAGGGGGTTGGCCTCGATTATGTTACCGAGACTCACGAATGCTGTTTTGAGCAGCTTAAATCTCTTTTATCCTGTCCATGCTTAGAAGGCCCGCCAAAAAAACTTGGTTCCTGTCAGAAATGGTACAACGGGAAATGCAGGGAGGCCTATAGCCAACTAGTTAAAGCGGTCAAGTCTCGGGTTATGAGTGATGTCAAGTTAGCTAGGGTACAGTATAAAAAAACCCAGTGGGATGCTAAAAGAGAGTGGGAAGATATGCACTGGTCCGATCTCCTGGATGCATCTACATCCAATAACCAGACTAAATTCTGGGAACTTGTAAAGTGGGGCAGAGACCCAGATTCGAAAACGCCTACAAATCATGTCTCCCCCGGAACTTGGGTGGATTTTTATGCTGCCCAATTTAGGTCTGAGATCTCGGCATCCTCCACCATGTTGAGTAATGAGTATACACTGTTTGATCACGGTGGGGTCCTGATCTTCTCAGAACAAGAAACTGAATTGGCCCTGGGTTTGACTCAGCGGGGGAAAGCACCAGGGATGGACCTAATCCCCGCTGACTTGTTTAAAGCCAACCAAGAACTTTGGGTACCGTACATTACCAGGTTAGCCAACGCAATTGCTAAAGGAGCTAGAATCCCAAAGAGCTGGAAGGGGGCTGAGATCCTTCCAATCCACAAAAAAGGAGATCGGTCTAATCCGGGCAACTATCGCCCGATCAGCCTTATTGATTCTCTTCAAAAGGTCATTGCACGAATGGTCTTAGGTAGAGTTCAGGGTTGGATGGTCTCTGAGGGCATTTTGTCTCCCATGCAAGCAGGCTTCAGATCTGGTATCAGCACCATCGACCAGGTGTTTAGATTTTGTCTAATTTACTGGAAGGTGGTGCTGTTGGGCGGGGGAAAAATTTTCGCCGCTTTTATTGATCTAAAAGCGGCTTTTGACATGGTCCCGAGGGCTAAACTGTGGCGTGTCTTGAGAGACTTGGGTTTGCCCTTGGAACTATTGGATTTAATTGTTAAACTGCATGAGGACAATTTTGCAAGGGTCCGGTGGGGAGGTCAAGGACAAGTGACGAACAGCTTCCCAGTAACACGCGGGGTTCGTCAGGGGTGTGTCCTGGCGCCCACACTCTTCCTGTTATTTATTGACCAGGTAGTAAATTTTTTTAAGGCCTTCCCCACTGATGCTCCCTCCCTGGCTGGGAAGAAGTTCCCCATGCTTATCTTCGCTGATGACACTCTGCTCCTCTCTAAGACCAGAAGCGGTTTACAGCGGGCTCTGAACCGCTTTGAGGAGTTCTGTGTCATCAATGATTTGAAGGTAAACGTGGGCAAAACTAAGTTCATGGTTTTCACTAAGAACATTTCGGTTCGGAGCTCGGTAAGGATGGGTGGGGCTAACTTGGAACAAGTAGATCATATGACCTACTTAGGGGTTACCCTAGACTTTCGCCTGCGATGGAAGGAGCAGGTTGTCGAACAGCAGCTTAAACTGGCCCGCCTAACTGGCTGTCTCCTTAGGGAACAAAAGAGATCCATCACTAAACGTGTGCACCCAGCGCTAAAAATTTATGACGCAAGGATTAACGCTGCTATTTTATATGGAGCGGATCTCTGGGCGTATATGGACCTTTCTAGTCTGTTCAAAGCACAGTGCAAGTTCTTGCGGAGTTTAGTGGGGCTACCGCAATCAACTCCAGCTATACCCCTTTGTTTGGACTTAGGATGTAATCCAATAAATGAGATGGCGAGGTTTAGATTGGTAGCCCTTTGGAGACGTATTTGGTCTTCTCCCGACCTTGCCATATTTGCTAATGAACTTGTTGAAGTTAGGTCAATTGAGGGATCCGGGAGAATTCCATGGCTACGCATGGTAAAAACCATTCTGGTGGAGATGGGATTGGAACAGCTGTGGGTATCTCCAGGAACCAATGTGTTTCCCACCAAACAAGAATTTAAAGCATTGTACTGGGCCTCAGTTCGACAAACCCTAGTGTCTGCTTCTAGTTCTACAAGTCTAACAGGAAGGTTCCTGGCTAATAAGTTGGTTTCTTCCCGTGAGAACTACTGGAATATCATTACCAGACCCCTTGACAAGAAACTCTACCATCAGTTTCGGGTGGGATCTCTGCCCTTGAATTCATTCACTAAAAATTGGGGTACTGGAGCAACCGAATTTTGCAAATTGTGTCCTGGCCATAAGGAGACTGAGGGCCACCTTTTATTTGCCTGTCCCATGTATAAAGACCCACGTAGAAAATGGATAAAACCTCTGTTCCAACGCCTTACTTGCAGTAGGTCTGTGGAGGCCATTCGGGCATTGAAGACCAATACCTCAGAGTTGTTTGTGGTGAGCACAGCGAAATTCCTTGGCTGGGTTTGGATTATTAGAGCTAACAAACAGATAGAAATGACTGCTCATCCGAATTGTATTTAAAACATTCATTCCAAAGATGGACATTGTATAGTATTTTAAGATGGTTTTTATCGACTGATTTTATGCTTTTAAAATTTATATAGATGGATTCTTTAAATACAAATGGGATGCTTAACAAGGGTTTTTTTAAATGTATAGTTTTTATTGTGTGTAAAAAATATTTGTAAACTGGACAGTATATGGTGATTGAAAAGCATGGTTCAAACTGTATGCGTTAATTTTGCTGTCTTTTATGATTTTATTATCGAAATAAAGACATTAAACCTGGAACCTGGACTGTGGTGAGTGTTGGAGGTGTTTGGTGTTGTGTGCTGGTGAATTTGGATTTGAGAGTGCTGTTGTGTCCTGTGAACCATCCCTAGTGACCCTGTGAAGTCTTGCGTACTTGTCCTTACGTGTTTTTTGCATCTTATACTCAATCTTGTTGGGTGTTTGTCCAAGGAGTAATTAACTTTCTTAATAGTTGTTGGGGTATTTATTAGGGTATTATTTTTCAGGAGTGTTTGCAGGGAGATGGTGGGTGTGCTTAGGGAGGACAGGATGTCTGAGAGGGCATTGTGGGGCTGCCTCTGGCTTGTGAAGTATTACCTGCCATTGATGGTTGAAAGTGGGGGTCGAATTCTGCAGGGATATGCTGTACGTGTGCGGAAGGGGAGGTGGGAGCATGTGTGGAGCCAGATGCTGCGGGTCTTCGGGCTGGACAGGACTGTCAGACTATGGAAGCACCTATGGCAGGATTGCATCGGCAGTGAGGGTGACATGTTGGACCACCTGGGAGTCCTCATTGGCCAACAAAGTGGTAAGTAGAAACTAAATATATTTAAATGCACACTTTTGTAACAAAAGAAAAGCTGTCTGTAACACAATGGGGTATATGTTCAAGAAAGTGGCAGAGTGAGGCGTTAAACGTCATGCCTACAAGCCTAACTTACCCACTTCAGATTTGCAATGCAGCACCATGTTTACAATCTAATGGTGCAGGCTTGCATTTCCCCCTGCGCTGGTGCAAGAATTAGCAGTGTGCAAGGGTGTCTGCGTGCATGCCAAAGATTGTTCAGGTGCATGAAGGGTGACCTTACTGTACATAAAGAATCCAAGACATTTTGCTTATTCCAAGTGTGCTGCACAAGGCAGCACACATGGAAAAATCAAAAAGGATGAGGAATAATGCTTTTATCCGTGCTTTGCTAAGTTAGGATCAGCTTTTCCCTGACCTTCACTATTGGCACTGACTTCTATGTACGCTGCGCTTGTACCTATGTTTTATGAAACGTGGTATGAGATAGTAAAATAGGGACATTTACCATAGGACACCTCCAGAGTGTTGCACTTCAAAGTTGCAGGGTGTAGCGTTAAGCCAAGGCTACCAATGGCACGTTCCCCAAACACCTAGCAAAGATGGCCCTATGTATGTAATTTGCATGTTTTGACACTGCAATGGTGTTGACAAGCTGTCTCCTTGGAGTCATTCCCATGGTAGATTCAGGGGAAAATGTACAAGCCCCTCTTGCTGAATATGTAAAGTTACCCCTCATGCATTTAACACACATGCTTTTACTCTGCAGTTTCTACGCCACAATACCTTTTACAATACAGGTCTTTACAATGCTAGTTGTTACAACGCAATCCCCATTACAAGTACAACGCAATTGTATGGCAGGACCGGAGGCTTCGGATTAGGCTATTCTTTCTCCATTTATTATGCTCCAGCAGCTTTACCAAAGGTATGTCACAACAAGAAAACTACATTTTCCAAGATACCAGGGGACAATGTAAAAGAAACAAGCATTTACAATGCAATAGGTCTCGCTTTTGGGAGAGTTACAGCTATTGGCGATGTGAATGGCAATGTCTTTTACCTATGTGTTTTGGTTTGGAGTGGAGTGGGTGTATGTGGGTTGGATTGGAATTGAGTGGGTAGAATTGAGTGGTGTGTAGTGTATTTGTGTAGTGGAATTATGTGGCATGGTGAATAGATGTTGTGAGAGCTGCACAGAATAGATAGAAAGGAAGCGAGAGGGAGGGATAGGTAGTTTGTGCAGGAAGTGGTGCAGAAAGAGGGTTTGAGAAAGAGAAA
This sequence comes from Triturus cristatus, assembly GCF_964204655.1. Classification (NCBI taxonomy): domain Eukaryota; kingdom Metazoa; phylum Chordata; class Amphibia; order Caudata; family Salamandridae; genus Triturus; species Triturus cristatus. The sequence continues at coordinate 2,169,520 of NC_140590.1, read as the reverse complement.
TAAGTGGAGAGCAGGCCACAGACGCATAAAAAGGGAGCACCTGTGTACGCAGAACACACACCCCAAGAAGAGTAGTAGAGCGCGGGTTTGAGGGACGGAAACCCTGAAAAAAGGCACCGGAAGATATCGTGCTCAAAGACCTGAAGTCAACCACATGACAGAGGCAGGAGGAGTGCATGAGAGAGCGAGAGGGGGGTGAGAGAGGGGTGAGAGAGAGGCTGAGAGGGAGAGACACCAAGAGGTGGGGGAGAGTTGAAAGGTGGACCAGTGCACTGCACGAGGAGGTACTGGAAGGCACCATGTGTGAGGAGGCAGTATAGAGAGAATGTGAGGGAGGAATGAGAGAGGGCAGTGGGATTGCAAGGTAAGAGGGGGTAGTGGCAGCATGAGGAGGAGATGAGAGGGGCAGTGGTTGTGTGTGGGGGAGATAACAGTGTTGGTGGAAGTGGGAGGTAGAGATTTGTTGTATTGGAATTGTTTGTTGTAGAATTGTGTGGCATGGAATTGTGTGGTGTGGTGTGGTGGGGAGTTGTGTAGTGGAAATATGTGGCATGGTATGCTGTGGAATTATGTGGATAGTAATTAAATGGTTTTAGGTGTACTGGAATTATGTAGAGTGAGATTGTGTGTTATGGAGTTTATTTTGTAAAATGACATTGTGTGTTTTGGAGTGGCATGTTGTGGAGTTGAATTATGTGGTGAGCTGTTAAATTTTGTGGCACGATGTGGAAATATGCGGTGTGGATTGGGGATATGTAGTGTGTTGTGGAATTGTGTTGTGTATTCGATATATGTTGTTTCGTATGGAATTGTGCGGTATGTATTGGAAATGTGTGGAGTTGAATTGTGTGGCTTGGAACTGTGTGGCGTTGAGTGAAATTATGCTTATTGGAATTATGTGTCATGGTGTGGAGAGCATTTATATGGATTGCTGGTATGTGGGATAAAGTACATTTATGTGGGGTGTGTTGTATTGAGTAGAGTGTTATTATGTGGAGTGTAATTATGCAACGCTGAGTGGCATTGTGTGGAGTGTAATTATGTTGTGTGATGTAGAATTGTGTGGCATTAAATAGTGTGGTGTTGTGTGGGATTATGTGGCATGGTGTGGAGTAGCATTATATTGTCTGGAATTATGTGGCATGCTACAAAGTTGAATTTATTGTGTGCAATGGCCATAGGTCTCACTTTTGCGAGAGTTAGAGCTATTGGCGCTGTAAATGACAATGTGCTTTACCCATGTGTTATGGAGCGGAGTGCATGAATGTGGAGTTGAATTATGTGCGTTAGATTGAAATTGCTAATTGTGGAATTGTGTGATGCGTAAATGTGTGGTGTAGCGCAGATGTGTGTACTGGAATTATGTGCCATTGTGTGCAGTGGAATTATGTGGATAGTAATTATGTGGTTTTGAGTGTACTGGAATTATTTGTAGTGGGATTGTGCATTGGAAAGACTGGAAGGGCTGGGGCAGTATTAGTGAAATGGCAAACTCTGCTTTCACGTGCAACTCACTGCCACTGTAAAAGGTGAAAACAATGGCGCCTGTTAGTTAAAGTAAAAAAATCCATGTTACCACGTTGGATACACTGGAAGGGCTGGGGTCGTGTCAGTGGCACGCAAAGTCCTGCTTAAAGTGCAGCTCACTGCCACTGTAAAATACGAAAAATAAGGTGGCTTTTAAAGCTAGATATGCTATACATTTGTGTCTCCGCACAGACCGCACATATGGAGGGCCCATATTCTGTAATCAGTTGTTGCACATAATATATCTCTTAATGCAAATACTATATCTCTTACCACAGCTGTTTGCTGCATTCATGAACCACAAACTGTCCCGTGGCCAGTGACTCTCATAACGTGCATCGCTGAGGGCAAACCATCGGACTTTCATGTGCTAACTCTTGGAAGCTGCCTTTGCGCCTGACTAGATGTGTGTGTGTGCTATTTCCAAGTCACAAAATAGAAACTTAGTCACTCATAAAAAATAATACATTCATATCATTAGCAAGTCGTGTTTCGGACCACGTTTCTGAAAGCACAGCTGTGTGTCCTCAAGGCCTCCCTGGTTGACACAGGCGCTCTTACAACCTTTCATCCTTAATGAAAGACTCAAAGTTGCATTTATTCAATTTATTTATGCCCTACTTTTAGGAACACATCCATTTCGTTTGTGTGCACAAATTGAATGCAAGCACGATTTCACATTCAGAAATAAAGTGAATAGAACAGCCCTGGGCACAGCAGTTTGAAACGAAAATGTTTCTCTTCCGGGCAGAGCTGGGAGAATTCAAACTGGAAAATACCCATTAAAGTGAAGCATCACTTTAACATATGGCCACTTTGGGTGATCGACGGTGTTTAGGGCCCATTGATGGTGGAGACATTATAGCGCCGATAAGATCTCTGCAGACCACAGAGCCGGCCAGCCTGCTTTGTTTCCGGATTGTCACTTTCATGTGCACAACACATGCTGTGGGCTTTCAACCTACGTGTCACTTCCTTTTACAACCAGGGGCACGTGAAAGGGGCGTGTCTTTTCGTTCTTATCTATGTTTAGGTCTCGCCTGACCCAGCGCATGCGCTGGTCTGGCGAGACTTATTGAGAGCGCTCCAAAAAAGTGCTACCAGGCCAGCCTAGAGCTACAGTGCATGTGCGCGGGCGCGCGCGCCGCGTTTTACCGCAATTACTTTCACTTTCGGCTGCACGGCCGCTCTGATGTTTGATCGTGATCGGATCGCGATCACTGTCGCTTTGTATAGCCAATAGGTCTCGCTTTTGGGACCTTATAAGTATTTAGTTACACAACTGTTGCATGGCTAAACACTTATAAGGTCCCAAAGGCGAGACCTATTGGCTATGCCAATGCTTGTTTTAATTTGCAAGCCTTACATTCAAATTAAGGGACACAATTTAACAAAGACAAAAACAGAAAGGAAATTAAACCAGGGATTGAAAAGCTGTACAATTCCCACACACTGGGCCATGCAGTGTGATTGATTCAGGAATGCATGCTTGCGTGATATACCGAATTGTAAGTGTATCGATTAAAGTGCAGAGTTTAAAACATCTTGCAGAGGACGCCCTGCTGCCCCCGAGCCCTGCAGAAAGGCCCGTCTGTGGTGGGTCACAAGAAAAGAAACTGTTCACCTGGTGGGCACTGGCATAGCGAAACTTGAGCCCTCCACCCCCTGCAAAGTACATGGAGGGGCTCCCTCCGTACTCGCTCAGGAGTTCTCAAGCCAGGGTACTGTGCCTTGGGGTACCTGAAGCTTGGGCCACACCTCCACTCCCACACTTCGGGGGCGTGCAGGCCCTCCGCTTTCCTAACTGACTTCAGTTATGAGAGATTATTTCGGCTGCCTGCTAGTTATGATTCTAAGTAAACAGTGGTATTTGTACATATCAGCGCCTTTCACGAAACACCAGTGTGAAAGGATACTACCAAACCTGACTCAGCATCGGAGTGTTTTATTAATAAATTAATTGCTAATGAGTTTTGCACAGCGATGGACTACATTCACTCTGCACGTGACTTTCATACCCCCATCACAGAAGTATGTATTGTTATGTTTGGCATGTGTTTGCGCCTACCAATATTATAAAAATACTGAAAAGAAGTGCCGAAGAAAAGGGGAAAGGCCTCCATTTTTTTAAGATAAGCAGCTGTCAATGTTTGAACTGGGGACCTGGGTTCGAGGCCCCGGCATCGGATCTCATAGCAGATGACGCTCAAGTGGGAGAATAAGTGAGAAATAGAGAGAGCAAGAGGAGAGAGAATTAAGGGGAGAGAGAGAGAAATAAAAGGAGAGAGAGTGAATGAAGAGGAGAGAAAGAGAGAGAGAGAGAAAGAGGGAAACAGAGAATAAAGGGGGTAGAAAGAGAGAGAGAGGAGACAGAATGAAGAGACAGAAATAGAAAGGGAGGTATAGACATAGAGAGATAAAAAGTGGGGGGAGAGAGAGAGGGAAGAAGTGTTGTAAAAAATCAACAGCCAATGTTGCCGTGTCCTGTGTGGGAAAAAGCCCTAAATATTAACCTAAAAAAATGTGTGAGCCACTTTAAGCGAATAAGAAGGAGATTCTAACTTGTCGTTAAAATACGATCTAAAGTGAAAGTACAACAAGGCGTTCCTTACCACTGGCTCGTCCTCTGAACAACATTCATTGTAAAATCTTTAGTAACAAGCGCGCACTGAAGCTGACGGAGTGGGAGGGGGAGTGGGGGCGGGCACGCAGGCTGCCAAATGGTGCGATGAATCACGGCTAAAGTGAAAGCAAACAAGTGGTTGCAGGACTCCAAATGGTGCGCGCGCCCGGACGGGTCACATGCACTGTAGTTGGAGGCCTGCAAAGCCACTGTTTGCACTTCCAAAACGCGCTTACTATAAGTCTCGCCAGAGCAGCGCTAAAGCGCTGGTCAGGCGAGACCTAAAAATTTCCAAAAGTCCTCAGCCAATCCTGTGCTAGGAACACCAACAACTACCTCCGAGGGACGCTCTGTACTCCTCTTTCTTCGCTGCTCCAGCAACATTCAGTTAAGTGTTTGACCTTCTCTGTGTGTTTTGAGTGTTTTATAACCTATTTTGGCTTAAATTGTGTGAATGTTCTGTTTAATCTCACTGGTCTGGCATATGTGCACTGTTTGATTTAATTTACAGCTTCTCAAGTCCGCGGAAGTGTCTTTCGCTCCTTCGCGGCCGCGTCGGTCAGCTGAGGCTCTCGGCGTGGTTGCGGCCCTCCCGCCGCTAGGGGTCCACGCGCCCGTTAGTTCGCGCGCCTCATCATTTGTTACCCCCGCGCAGCTGGCAAGTCGTATTTCCTCAGTTTTCAAGTTCAGAGAGGAGACTTGCTCGGCTGTGTTTTTCAGTACACGCGGGGAAGATTTCACTTTTATATAATTAGCGCGGTTAGCGCTCGGGCATTGTTTGGTGAGAGCCCCTGCCTGGAGCACGAACACCGGTAAAATGGTTAAGATCTTCATTTGTTATCAGGGACCGGGCCAGGCAGACATTTTCCCTCAGTAAGAGCAGGGTGAAACGGTCCCAGGGCTCAGCTCCCTCACATCGCTGCAGCAATTATAGATTGAAGGGTTTTAATCCCTACCATTTTCCCTAGTGTGTCATTTACTGTGGCATAGTTTTACTATCGAAGAGTATGATGAATATTACGAGGAGGAAGAGGAGGAAGTCACCTACTTACCCATAGACGACGATTTCTGTCAGGTGATGGACTCCTCTATCCTCAAAGCGGTGTCTCAAGTGGTTACGCCACTGGAGAAGAAGGTTGAACAGCTTCAGGCTCAGTCCCTCCCTGCGAGGGAAGATTTTTCGGGGTCTAAAAAAACTCCTACCTACAGTTGAGCCCTCCACCAGCACCCTGGACTCCAAACGGAAACACTCTGAAGAGGAGGGTGTTGATTCAGATGCCTTTGCACGCCTGAAGAAGGCGTTCATGGATGCCCAACCAGCCTCAGTGCCCGCACCGCCATCGGAGGATCTGGCGGGACCATCTGGTCTCCCGATTGCTTCACCTGAGTGTGATCCAGATGAGTCCCCCAGACATCTGATGGGGATGAATCAAGTAGACCCTGGCGTCCAGCTAAAGGGAACCAGTTACCCCCTTCTGCGGTGGACAAAAACATGCTTAACCCTGATGACCTCCTCCATCCGCGGTCTTCTGCATGGGTTCCAGCCCCCAAAGTTGCTGCTTATATGGCTGCTCATTTACGCAAACCGTTAGATCAGGAGGTTAGGAGCTGCCTTAGGGCGGAGTGCCCGAGACCGGCCCTGGATGGCAAAGTGGCGGTCACACCGGAAGTGGACCCTAAGAAGGCCACTTTCTTGGCTAAATTCATCCGTGACCCAAAGAAAGGCATTGATCGCTCGTGGAGAGCATGCCAAGATAAGCTGTTGGACACGGCAGGCCCCTTGGCGAAGATCCTAGACATGGCCGAGGACGCCAAGGCTTCTGGTACGCTCATCTCTCCGGATGTTCTATACGGATGAGCCCAGAGGCCGGTCATTTTTCTGGGAAATGCCAATACAGCAATTTCTACAGAGAGACACAGATCTTTACTTATTAAAATAGACCCTAAGCTTGGGGAGTTGGCCACCTCAGAGGCTGGCCCAGTGGCAGATGGCAATCTCTTTGGAGATCCGTTTGTGGAAGAGTTAGGAAACTTGTTAATACTTTCAACTCTTTGGATAAGGCCCAGTCATCTATGAAGCGGATCTTCACCCTGCGTGTTTTTGGCGCAGCCGGTCGTGGCAGGGGATGCTTGACCGGCCGTCCTTCAAACCGAGCCTCCTTCAAATCGTCGGAGCCATGTAGAGGACAGTGGCAAGACCCAGAGAAGTTTGGCAACTTCTGCCCCACCAGATCCTACCCACACCGTAGAGGTGGCAGAGGCAGAGGAAATGGTTCCTTCAGCAATCAGCAAGGTAAGATTTCAGTTCTTGGGGGATGTCAGGATTGGGGCAGGTTGCAATTTTTTCTTCACAGTTGGTCTTCTCTCACCTCGGATGCCTGGGTCTTACAGACAGTCGCAGGCTTCCGCATAGAGTTCTTCGAGCGGCCAATCCAGTTGGTTCGCCCGCACCCTCTGTATTTTTCACAGGACCAGACAGACTTGATAGACAAGGAGGTCTCGGAGCTGTTCCTCAAGGGAGCTATCCTTCCTGCAATCTTACACCCACGAGGCTATCTCAGCAACATTTTCCTCGTAGAAAAACGGGACGTGGGTTACTGCCCAGTAATAAAGCTCAGGGAGTTCAACGAGTGGTTCGTCTACCGCCATTTCAAAATGGAGGGGATTCATCTCCTTCGGGATCTTTTACAGTCCCAGGAATAGATGGTACGTCTGCACTTAAAGGACGCGTACCTGACGATTCCAATATTTCCCCCTCAGAGGCGTTTCCTACAGTTCCAATGGAACTCACAGGTCTTCGAATTCACATCCCTTCCTTTCGGTCTGTCCTCCGCTCCTTGGTGTTTCACCAAGGTGATGAGGCCAGTGGTGGGGCGTCTCAGATCGGAGGGCATACGTCTAATAGTTTATTTGGATGATATTCTCCTTCTATGTCAGTGTCTACATCGTTTGATTACCCAGCAACAGCAGGCGGTAATGCTTCTGGAGTCTCTGGGGTTTGTGATCAACACCTCCAAGTCCGACTTCATTCCTTCTCAGAAGATGCAGTTTCTGGGGTTCATGATACATTCAGTCAAAGCCACTTTATCCCTCCTGTCGCGCAAACTCTCCAAGATGCGGTACGAACTGAGAAGAACATTAGCGAAATCCACGATATCCGCACGACACCTAGCCAGGGTGGTGGGGCGTCTGTCATCCTCAATACAGGCCATTTTCCCGGGTCCCCTGCATTACAGGGCCCTTCAGCGACTAAAGACATTTCATTTGCGCAAGGGACTCACTTACTCTCAGTTTGTACCCCTTTCGGAGGAAGCCAAATCCTTCGGTGGTGGATCTCCCACATGGAGGCCTCGAATGGCTGAGCCATTTTTGGTTCTCAGCCAGATCTGGTGATAGAATCAGACGCCAGCAGCTCCGGTTGGGGAGCTCGCTGCGGAGAGGTTTCTACCGGCGGAAAATGGTCCTCATCCGAACAAGATCTTCATATCAATTGCCTGGAATTGATGGCAGGTTCTTTCGTGGTAAAATGTTGTACCAAGAACAGGGTCCAATGCTCCGTCCTTCTCAAGATGGACAACGTCACAGCAATACGCTACATCACCCATCTAGGGGGCACAAGGTGCAGAGCATTATCGGACCTTGCACGAGATCTCTGGGAGTACTGCCTATCCAATCAGATATCTCTGTCGGCGGAACATCTTCCAGGTGCAGCCAATCTGGTGGCGGATTGGTGTTCCCACCACTGGAGAGATACTTGTCTATGGAGACTTCACACTATAGTCTTCCAGGAACTCCAGTCTCGTTGGGGTCCCTTCTCCATAGACCTCTTTGCTTCCAGGCTGGATGCTAAGCTGGAGAGTTACTACAGTTGGCGTCCGGATCCAGAAGCTCTGGCAGTGGATGCCTTCCTTCAGGATTGGAGCAAGGAGCAGGGGAACGCTTTTCCCCCCTTTGCGATGATAATGCTTCTGTCTACCCAGGTAAGGAGACAACAGGCGGACCTGGTAGTGATCACTCCGATGTGGAGATCGCAAGCCTGGTTTTCGGTTCTGATGGAGCTTTCCTGGGATGTTCCAATCCCTCTACCCCTAGGTCCTGCTCTCCTCAGAGATCCTCAGGGGAACCCTCATCACCTCCAAGCATTAGACAGTCTTCGCCTGATGGCTTGGTGGGTTTCCGGCAACGCTGGCAAGTGCAAGGTCGTTCGGTGGACGCTGCCTCGCTCCTTGCCAGATCCTGGGCAGAGAGCACCAGTAAGCGATATCGCTTTGCTTGGTCCCGTTGGGGGAGTTGGTGCCTTCGACAACAGGTGGATCCGATGGGGGCACCCGTTGTCTGTATCCTTAACTTTTTTGCATCTTTGGCGATGGAGGGCTTGGCCTATCGTTCAATCAATACCTTTCGTTCGGCAATCTCGGCGGGTCATACTCCGGTGGATGGCCACCCTGTTGGGGAACACCCTTTGGTGTGCAAACTTTTAAGAGGTATATGTTTATCGGTGCCTCCCGAGCCTCGTTACTCGGTTCTCTGGGACGTTAATAAGGTCCTTGACCTGTTCAAATCCTGGCTGGCTAATAAGTATTTATCCAGATAACAGATGTCGGCAAAACTTGCAACTCTTTTGTGTCTTAGATCGTGCCGCAGGGTTTAGGATGTGAGAGCCCTTGATCTTACAGGCAGAGTCTTTACTCCCAAGGGAGTCACTTTTCATATTTCCAGACGAACCAAGATTAATTCAAGGTTAGTGTCCTATCCTGCTTTTCCTGATACCCCAAAATTGTGCGTGGTTAGGGCGCTTAAGGCCTGCGAGGTGGCTACAATTGACATACGTCTTTAGGGCGTTAATCAGTTATTTATAGCCCTTACTAAACCACACAGGGCAGTTTCTTCCCCCACAATTGCCAGATGGGTTCCATGGGCTATGCAGGAGGCAGGTATAAATACTTCACACTTCGGAGCTCATTCTGCGCAGGGTGCAATGGCATCTAAAGCTTTTTCACTGGGGGTGCGGCTGGAGGATATCCTTAATGCCGCAGACTGGTCTTCTGACTCCACTTTCAAGAGGTTTTATTTGAAACCAGTGGTTTCCCTGGCCTCCTTGGTGGTGGATAAGCTTTAAACTAGCCTAATCCGAAGCCTCTGGTCCTGCCATAGAATACAACATTTCCTAGCTATCGTAAAGGAAAGGTTTGATTCTATTAAGGATGCCGAGGCGAGGATTAGCCCACCCTGGGATAACGCCCGCCCAGAACATCTCCGTAGCTGAGGTGAGTAATGAGTTCCATTTTGATGACCTCATGTTCTTTTGATTGATGTGTTGTTTTTTTAAATCTGAATGACATTGTTTTTCTTTGAGATTGAACATGGGTGTACCTTTTTTTCCCAACTTTACAACTATCCTTCTTTTATTTAGGATCGGAAGCTGGCAAACAAGATTAAATGGAAGAGAACCTGATGTGGTCGCAGGAAGAAAGAGGAGTACAGAGCGTCCCTCGGAGGAAGTTGTTGGTGTTCCTAGCACAGGATTGGCTGAGGACTGTTGGACATTTTTTCTTTCACATTGTCCACTGGTATCTTGGGAAATGTAGTTTCTTGTTGTGACATATCTTTGGTAAAGCTGCTGAAGCATAATAAATGGAGAAAGAAAAGCCTAATCCTCGCCTCCGCGTCCTTAATAGAATCAAAATTTTCCTTTACGATAGCTAGGACATTTTGTATTACTATTCTTACTCCAAGGGGGTGTTACTTTGTGGAATGTGTTGCAACATTTTGCGGTGTAAAGCCCTGCGTTGTAAATTTTACTGTGGTGTCAAAAATGTGGGGTCAGTAACGTTTGCCCCTATCGCCACCACTACGTCACCTATAGTGGAGTTGTGGTGGTGAGAGGGGCTGTGTCTCAAATACAAGTCAGTGTTCAGCCACCTAACACCTTCTTTAAATGTGTGCTGCGTGATGCAGCACAAATGAAAGAGACAGTAGTGCTTTTTCCAGGATTGTTCATGAGCAGGAAGGGACACCTTCCTACACATGAACAATCCACCCGTTCACACAAACACCCTTGTACTCTTGTGAACGGGTGCCTGTGTTGTTGTAGAGTTGAAAAACTTCACAACATCGCCGGCGGACACGCAGGGCTGCACCAGAATATTGTACATATGGTGCAGCCCCGTGTTGCAGAATCGGATGAGCGAGGCGCTACACCCGGAGGGCTAATGCCTCTCAATTCAATTCAATTCATAAGTCTTTATTATCGATAATTTCATCAAAAAAAGAAATTTTACAAAATAAAAATGCAACCAAACAAGTATTAAAACTGTTACTACAATTCACAATAAAATCACAGGAAACCGTGGTTCATTGATTTTGGTGCCTCCTAATTCTAATGAGCCAGGCCCAAGCTAAGAATTTAGCGACTGCAATTACGATAAGTTCACTAGTATCAAAACGCAAAATATCCAGTGCTTCTAGGCTTTGTCTTGTTCCCAGTGTTCGACATAGGGGTTTAAGCCATTTAGCCCGTGGAGCAGCGTAAGCTGGGCAGACAAAGAAAACATGACCCACTGAATCAACACAGTCCATACACCAGTTACAGGAATCGCATGATGCACCCTTCCATTTGTTTGTAAAAAGATTAGTTGGTAATGTACCAACTCTAAACTGGTGATAAAGTTTCCTGTCTTTGGGTCTGGTGATGGTATCCCAATAAGGTTCAAGGAGTGGGGTATTCTTTTGAACAAGAAATCTGCCCGTCAAGGAGTCGGCTGCAACTGAGGATAGTTGTTTTTGTAGGACCATTGACCAGTACAGGCTTTTAAAATCTTTTTTAGAGGGGAAGGAGTTGTTACCTGGGTCTGACCACAAAATTCCCAAACCCATGGAATCTAGTAGTTGCCTAACCTGTCGGAACCAGGGAATATTACCTGCTCCCATGATGGAGCGGACATCAAGAAAGGCTTTAGCATAGGGGCCTAGTTCAGGTACTGTCCATAGTCGCCTCCGATAGGCCAAAGGCTTGTACCTAGCAATGTCATCGAAAGAGTGGCAACCAAGATCCAGTAACAACGGTTTCAATGGGGTAGAACTGGGCAGGCCCGTAAGCATTCGGAAAAATTTATGTTGTGCCTTAACCAGAGCGGAAAGATTGGCAAAGCCCCAGAGTTCAGCTCCATAAAGGATCGCTGAATTTATCCTTACATTAAATATTTTAATGGGGGGGGCCAATTATTTTCGACTGGGATAATTTCTGATCTTTAACAAGGCATCCCGAAAGCTGAGAAAATTTAAGGTTAAGCACATCAATTTGCGGCCTCCAATCCAGCTTATTTTCAAATACTACCCCCAAATAGGTCATAACATTAGTTCTTTCAAGCAAATCATTATTCATGTATATATGACCCTTCACACATTTCCCTTTGTTAAACACCATATACTTGGTCTTAGATACATTCACTGACAAATCAAAATCATTACAAAAATTAGAAAAGACATTCAAAGCTGACTGTAGCCCTGAGAGGGTCTGGGAAAGAAGAAGGGTATCGTCAGCAAACATAAGGAGTGGTATTTAGGTACCACCCAACGTAGGGGCATCCGTAGGGGTGGAAGAAAAGTACTGAACCACTCTGTTAATAAACAGTAAAAATAGTGTGGGCGCAAGTACGCACCCCTGTCTGACGCCCCTGGTTACCCTAAATCTTTTTGTGACCTGACCCTGTTTCCCCCAACGAACTTGGGCAAAGTTGTTGTCATATAACTTAATGATAATGTTCAAGAGATCTCCCGGAATACCAAGCTCCACCAAAGCGTCCCATAGCTTGGACCTATTGACCAAGTCAAATGCTGTTCGAAGATCTACAAAGGCAGCATATATGGAACCACCACACAGATAAACTGTTTTCCAGACAATTAGTTGGAATTTGAATGCCTGGTCGATGGTACTGGTGCAAGGTCTAAAACCGGCCTGTAAGGGAGAGATAATATCCTCCTGATCAATCCAAATCTGGATTCTTGCCAGTGTCATTCTAGCAATGATCTTCTGAACAGAATCAATAAGACTAATAGGGCGATAGTTCCCCGGACAGGAACGATCACCCTTCTTAAAAATCGGGAGAATCTCTGCGCCCCTCCAGGAGTCAGGGATAGCTGCCCCTCTAGCTAAAGCATTGGCAAGATGTGCAATATAAGGTACCCATATACCAAAATCAGATTTAAAAAGATCAGCAGGGACACAATCCATTCCGGGTGCTTTGCCGCTGGGCACCTTTCTCAGCGCCGCCGCGACCTCATCACAGTCAAAATTGAGAATAGGGGAAATGGACAGGTCCCTGCTTTCTATGGGGACAAACCCCTCAACCCGGTTTCCGTCCGAGAACTGGGATTCGAAATGCGAAACCCAGGTATCTGGGGGAACATGGTTGGTTGGGACCTGGGTACTGGGTGAGTTACCCCACTTAACAATATGCCAAAACAGGGTTAAATTCCTTTTTTTGCTAGCAGCCAGGAGATCATTCCAATGGTTGTTATCCCATTCTCGTTTGGCCGTTATTTTAGCCTTACTATAGTCTTTTCTAGATTGTCTAATAACTTCCGGGTTTTTAGTAGTAATAGCAAGTTTCAATTTGCTATAGGAAGCTCGGCATGCTTTGTTATACCAAGATTTCGAGATTAACATAGTAGATTTCTTAGCCTTACTTGGCTTAGAGAAAATGGACTTGAGATCAGAAAATAAATGATCGTGTATTTGGGTGGCCCCTGTAATTATATCTTCTGTGCTCTGTAGGAGCTGTAAATCCACCAGAGCACAGGAAGCCTTCTGATTAATCTGTGATAATAATGCGCTATCGATAGCTACCTTATCCCAACGAACTCGCCGTTGGTTGTTAGTTAATAATGTTTCGGCGGTCGCTATTTCTGTGGGTTTATTTCTGTGTGCTGGACAGAGTAATAAGTTCAAAACCAGTTGATTATGATCGCTCTCAGGGCGGTCTAAGACCACCATATCACAAAGTATGGACCAATACTCCACTTTGATTAAGGCGTAGTCGATTCGACTTTTACAACGTCGGCCATCGGAGAAAGTTGCCCTACCTCCTTTATCTGAGGGGGTCCGTCCATTGGCAGCTCTATAGCCCTGCTCCATACATAGACTCATCCACTGGGTAGCGGATTCAGTCCACCTCTTAATGGGAGGAAGTTCAAGAGGTGGAATATTGAAAATTACATCCACAACCCCTGTGAGTGACTCGGGGGCAATGGGTAGAGGCTCAAAACAACAGTTTAGGTCTCCCACTATTAAAACATTGGATCGCAGATTCACTGTGTCCAAGAACCCTTCCAATTGTAAAAAAGTATTTGTGCCACGACCACCAGGAAGACCCCTGTTGTAAACATTTACAATCAGAATTTCAGGATCGTCATTGAGCTGAAGTGAGATGATCAGTAAATCTGGGCTATCTATGACCAATTCCCTTATACTATACCCAAGGGTTTGCTTAACCCAGATGCAGAGGCCACCAGATGGGCGTCCCTTTGCTCCACGTATAGCACCCTTGAAAAAGTTTAAATACCCGGAGATGTAAATGGGTTCCACTGCCCATGTTTCCTGGAAGACCAGAATGTCCTGGGTATTCACCCATACAGACCAGTCTTCCAGGATTATTTTACTGCACAGACCAGCAATGTTCCATGAAACCATAGATATTAAAGGAGGGCCGGTAGGGATGGGCAACAAAGGTACAGGAACCACTCCTCGCATTGCGGGTTGAATAAAGGTGTGGCCCATACCGTTGTTCACGCTCTTGGGAGTATCAGAATTGCGGTGGATAATAGGTGAGCCATTAGGTGAGACCCGAGCAGGAGTAACCGGCAATAAGCTTAAACCCAAAGGTGCCCTCCTTATCCCAACCCTCCCTACTAGTCCCACATTATCCACGCCAAGACTGGCCCTATTAATTGGAGTTGGTGGGAGTCAGTCGACCCCGTCTAGGGCATTCAATGGAGCATAAGAATTAGACAGTGGAAGATGGAAGTCCCATCCAGTCTGTCGATGCGATCTCTTGGTGACCCTACTCCAAGGAATGGACATGTCAAAAGGTAAAACAGGGGAGTGATATGAATAAAAATAGGACATGTCCAAGACAGATATTCCAGTACCACTCAAATTATTAGGGTAGGAACAGATGTGGCTCACCACCCTAGGGTCCCGAAAGTTGATGATCACACAGTCACCCTCCACTTTCTTAACTCTACTTCCCAGCCAGCACACCCTGCGGACAGTCAAAATCTCAGCACTTAATCTAGGAGGTAGAGGCCTGTTATTATTTAGCCAGTGTATGACTTTGTTTTTCAGCTCACTGTGAGACTCAGGCTTAGCCTGGGGAAGCCTTGGGACACCAACCAATATAACAGTATAGGGTTTTGACTCAGGGGGAAGATTAATGCAAGGGAGCTTTTGAAGGAGATCAACACTCTCCATACTAGGCTTGCTAATAGTAGCACTCTTGTTAGTGTCTGTAGTGGTAGTGTTATTGTTACACCCTGGATCAGTCGGCACCTCTACGCTAGCAGGAGAGAAAGGTACTTCAACAACAGGGTCATTACGGGCAGGGAAGTTGGGTGGGGCTCCACCCCTGCGGGTCTTAATATTGGAATCAGACCTAGTTTTATCATCAATTTCAAGGGTGGTTAGAGACTTAGAGCCATTGGAGGACAGTGTGAATTTCTCCAGCATGGTCGTATTTGTAAGCACCATGCCCTCTATTTTCTCCAGCGAAGAGGAAAGCCGGTTTACTCTCTCATATAAGGGTAAAAGAAGAGATTTAACTAATTTCTCTAGATGCTGGAGAAAACCGGAGGATAGAGGGTCTGCATTAGTTTGGGTGATAGCAGTGTGTAAAGACCCAGAGCGCCCTATCGCAGGAGCAGCACTGCCAGGTGCAGTGGGGTTGGGAGCATCTCGATTAATAACAAAATCATGCGGTTTAAACATTTTAGACTTTTTTGCACATTTACCCCTGGGCAGTACACCCCTACGCTTTCTTTTACCAAAAGTAGGCTTGGGCTTATTACTCACAGTCAGAGCAACAGTGCACGGTTGCTCAGAGATAGGCTGTGAGTGAGGGGTGCTAACAGTTGTGAGAAGAGCATTGGGTTCGGGTATAGGTTTTGGCTCTAGAAATATATCCACTGAGCCCAGATCTGTTTGGTCCGACTGCGCTTCAGTAAGACTGGGCGATATAACGAGAACAGTTTGCGGCAGTCTACTATCTGGGGACAAAGCCGTCATTATATTACCCAGTGATGATCTTTTCTCTTGAATTTCTAGGGACAATCTTTTCTCGGTTAAGATAATCTCTTGTTCTAGAACACGGGCCGCTCTTGTAATAAAATTATCGAGAGTCCCTAGTACTTGACCCCCTTTAGTGGCCTGCATTACCTTCCTACCAGACCTTAGGGAGGTCATACTGACAGTTGCGGGTCAGACTATTGGGAGGCTACCTACGTAGAATGGAGTGGTCTCAAGACAATAAATGTAATACACCGGGGAACACAATTGGGAATAATTACTAAGATGTTAACTTTACACAGCAACAACGTAAAACACTATAAGGCAGGACCCACCTATCAGCAACTTTGCTACTACTCACGATGAGTATAGTTCATGTATGGTAACACCTGTCAGGGGGGTGGCCCGTCCCGTCCACGGCCATCCACGAACGGCCCGCTCTTTGCCCGGTCTTCGCCCCGAGCTACGTCCCGCGCGCGTGCCGCTAGCGCGTCCAATCGGGGTCTCAAGAAGAACCAAAGGGCGGGAGCGGGAAGAGGAACCAGGTGAGTCCAATCAGCTAGGCGCTGAGCACCATGGTCCTCGCAGTCCCGCAGCAGGGCAGTGCAGCAACCTTCCCCCTCGAGCAGCAGAGCGTCCAAGCAGGTCTTTAGCGATGAGAGGCACACGCAGAATGATTGTCTGCCAAGATATTTATAGCGATGTAACAACGAGCGGCTCCCGCGAAGCGGGGGCCGCGAGGCGCTGTGTGGATGGATGCAGATGACGGGGGCGGGAGCGGGAAGAGGAACCAGGTGAGTCCAATCAGCTAGGCGCTGAGCACCATGGTCCTCGCAGTCCCGCAGCAGGGCAGTGCAGCAACCTTCCCCCTCGAGCAGCAGAGCGTCCAAGCAGGTCTTTAGCGATGAGAGGCACACGCAGAATGATTGTCTGCCAAGATATTTATAGCGATGTACCAACGGGCGGCACCCGCGAAGCGGGGGCCGCGAGGCGCTGTGTGGATGGATGCAGATGACGGGGGCGGGAGCGGGAAGAGGAACCAGGTAAGTCCAATCAGCTAGGCGCTGAGCACCGTGGTCCTCGCAGTCCCGCAGCAGGGCAGTGCAGCAACCTTCCCCCTCGAGCAGCAGAGCGTCCAAGCAGGTCTTTAGCGATGAGAGGCACTCTCTCCTCCAATTCCTTTTACATGTTGACCTCTGTCAGGGTATGTGACAGCACCATAGTTTGACACTGACAGTATCATTGGGTTGTGACACTACATGTCACATGCCTTGCACTGTCATGTCAGTGTCACCAGCATGTTGTTAATGCTCCTTGATTCTATATGGCATTGTCCATGTCACTTTCAAACTTCACAATCTCTCGTTAGAATGTAGGCTCCCATGTTTCACTGACCTTGTGTTTCTGAGTTAAATGGAGAACATTGACATGTTCATCCAGACTCACATTTTGTTTTTGCTCTTATTTGACAGACAACATGTCGCCAGAGGAGGCCCATGCGTTCCAAGTCAGGAAGGACCGGTATATTCACATTCACATTCACAGTGTGGCCAAGGGATATAGCAACATGGCAAGGAGGCATCAAGCTGACCGGGCAGCTGGGAGGTGGAAGTCGTTGCCTGATGTAGTCTTCTGACACAGGCAGAGTGACACACAAGCCATACCGGCCCTTCTGGTGACAGGTGTGGGTCCCAACAATCGATCTGCACATCCCCCAGAGACACCACACATGCAGCTGCTGCCTCAGGATCCGGCACCCAATCTGCTGCCCCCTCACAGGTCCACGGACAAGGGACAATGCCCTCTGCAGCATCGGATCAGGTAGTGTCATTTGACATGCATGGTCGTCAATCATGGACATGAACATCCGAGTGGCACAAATTGAACAGGAAATGGAGGGGCATACCACCCAGCTGCAGGACATTACGGCTGCCCTGGGTCTCCCATTTTGAACTTTCCAATGGGTACCCATCAATTTTTCTACGTCCCCCAATGTTATTTATTGTTATTAGTTAGTGATAGGTACGTTTTTTAAGTGTTAGGTAGTGTAGTTGTAGTGTAGGAATAGGTAGTGTTAGACTTTAACATAGTTTTAGCTATTTATTCTCTTGTAGTATTTGGGGATAAGTTTACTTCTACTTTGGGTGGGGAGTTGATGTGTTTCGTTTTATAAAAAAAATAAAAAATGACAAAAAAATATATATTTGCGTATGATATCTGTGTAGTTAGTTTATATTTAGCTAAGATATATTTGTCCTGTCTTCTGATGTGCTTTAAGGGTGGGAGGGGGGTTGATGTCTTAGATATGTTGTTGCGTGTTTAGGATTAGTTACATTAGATAGTTTAGATTAGCATTCACTTTGTTCCAGTTAGATAAGATTAGGTTAGTTGCAGTAGTGGTTAGTGTTAGTTTAGGGTAGTTAATTTTGTTACTTGCTAATACATTTTTACTGTTTTTGAATTCTGGTTGCACTTATGTCTGAAGTGCTTTGATGGAGTGTTGCTTTTTACCCTGTATACAACTTATACAATCACAGGACAATCAAGTGAATGTCTCTGTGTGGTCGTGACATGTTAATTAGCTGGACAGATAGTGTCAGGATCCATTTTCTTCAAGCACAGCAAACTTGCATGGTTTACAGGGTGGCAAGTAGGAGTTGTGGCCTAGGCTGGGGACACTCTTGTGAAGTTTAACATCTTATGTGTGGCTCACAGAGTTGGACATCACATTGTTGCATATTTACAACACAATGTAGGAACTTGGCCTTGAGCAAACATTGACACTGGAACTCTTTTCCATCATGGACATGACTGTATGCACCTTGTTCCACAGATTCGGTCCACAGCCAGCATCACACATGAGCCTGGCGCAGAGTCCATCTACTATACACACAAAGGCACACTTGCTGCGCAGTGCAGTGTGTCATCATTATTGATATTGGATGTTCCTGTGCATGGAGGATCACCCTCCTGCCCATGCAGAATGTTTTCATTTTGCAGATCAAATGTGCATGGCATATGGCAGAACACAGTTCTGATGCAAACAGGAGGGGAAATGTAGCATTGCTCCCTGTAGTGCCAGTGTCATACCCACTTTTCCCTGCTGTTTATTTATTATTTATTTATATAGCACAACATTCATCCCATTGGGATATCAGGGCGCTGAGGTAGCCGACAGTGGTGGGTGGGGCTGGTACTGATTTCATAAGTGACATCAATCTGTAGGGAATAGGTGTGTTTTGAGTTTCTTCCTGAATGTAGTGCAATCCATGATCAGCCGTAGTTCTACTGGAAGCCCGTTCCAGTGTAGTGCAAGATATGAAAAGGTGCGTCCCCCTGCGCTGGTCTTTCTGATTCTTTTTGTCTCGGCTAGCGCCTGCTGATGTGACCTAAGGCATCTGGGAGGGACGTAGAATCGGATTTATTCTGAAGCATCCGAGGGCAGTGCGACGGCGTGCCTTGTGTGTATGCCCTAAGAGCTTGAATCGTGCTCTTTGACGCATGGGCAGCCAGTGAAGTTGCCTCAGGCAGTCGGTTGCTGAACTGTATCTGCCCTTGTTGCCGCAGCGTTTTGCACTCACTGCAGGCGTTTAAAGAGGTAGTCAGGCGTGCCAACGAAAAGAGCATTTCCATAGTGCAGCCTGCTAACCAGCAGGGCCTGGGTGACTGTCCTCCTGCTTGCCAGGGGGATCCAGGGGAAAGAGCCTTTTTGGAAGCTTCAGCATGGCAAAGCTTTTTCCACATAGTGTCCGTACATGATCCTGCAGAGATAATTTGCTGTCAATGAGAACACCCACATCTTTTGCACACTGTTACAGCCCTGGAGCGTTTCCTAGTGAGTGGGGCCACCATGATGCGTCCCAGATGTGATTGGCTCCACCAAGGAGCAGGATTTTGGATTTATCTGCGTTGAGCTTTAAACAGTGGTCCGACATCCAGCTTGCCATTTCAGTGAGGCAATTATTGAGTTTGGTCCTGGTGTCCTCGTGCCCGTCTCTGATGGCTATTGTTAGCTGCGTGTCATCGGCATATGAGCAAATGCTGAAGCCCCACTTCATACCGATTTTTGCCAGAGATGAAACGTAGGCATTAAATAGAGTGGGGCTATGGGATGCTCCCTGCGGGACACCACAGCTGAAATTTTTGGGACTTGATGAGAAGGTCCCCAGTTGCACGGTTTGAGTTCTGATGCTCAAGAACAAGCTGAGCCATTGTTACTATTGTCATTGCCTCATAGTGATGTCACCCTTGAAATGGTGGTACAGCATCAGACTATATGCAAATTGCAGTGCACTACACACCCCTAGACACAGTGCTCTCTCCTTTCACAGTGAGCCCAGCATGAGGGGGTTCCTTATTTCCAAGGCATTGTTAGTCCACAGGAAGTGGCTGAATGAGGACTTGCAGTTTTGGATAAGTCCCTAATGCCAACACAACTTCACTGAAAAAGACATTG
The DNA here is from genome assembly GCF_964204655.1 of Triturus cristatus. Lineage (NCBI taxonomy): Eukaryota > Metazoa > Chordata > Amphibia > Caudata > Salamandridae > Triturus > Triturus cristatus. The sequence goes on along the minus strand of NC_140590.1, from coordinate 2,149,633 downwards.
TGGTTCCATTAGCGGGTGGTAGATATGTGCCATTACGAATCTTCATTTATGTGAATATGTTGTGCCCTATCTTGGAATGTGACATGCAATGACCCCCCTCACAACAAGATTTGTCCACCCCATAGAGTGTGAGTAGATCTGCCTAGTGAGATTTGTTAGCAATGCTAAATGGAGACACTACTTGTGGCATGCGACAGACTTGGACATATTTACACACTTGACCATTGCCATCATGTACGTAAAGCAATGTTGGAATATTGCTAGAAGGCTGTATTTGAGCAATGAGGGCATGGCTAGTTCACAGATGCCCTGGGCATCTGAACCTATCTGGGACACAGTTGAACGTGACCATTTAGCGTATTTCCCTTGGTGTCCCTATCCTTGTAGTTTTATCGCTGCATTACCAGCGATAACCTCCCAAAATGCCGCTATCGCTGGATTTTGTATCGCCTAGGCGGTTAGCGTTGTTAATAACGCGATAACCAGGTGATATTATCAAGCGATAGCGGGCGTTAAAAAAATTAACGCTAAGCCCCCTTAGCGTTAATTTTCCCTGTTCCTTGTTAATATGCCCCTTTGTACGGTACACCCTGATACTTTTTCAAGATTGCTCTTTTATTGAGTGGTGGATTGCATGGTGCCCCATCTTGCTGTTGGCAATGCAGCATGATTGTTGTTGTGCCATGATTAGGGCTCTCCCACTGGTGTGATCTGGGTTGACGTGATGTGCCACATGATATGGGCAGGGAGGTATGCTTGATTTACCATGATACACACAGCGTAGATCCTTGTTCTTTATGTAACCTCAAAGGGAGGGGTGACATCTTAATGGATGCGTGTTGATCTGCGGGTATGGTACACCTTTGGCTTTACTGCCCCTTATCCCGTTCACCCAGTGACCCTTTCACTTATGTGCGTTCCCAATGGTGATATGCTGTAAGCTTGAGGGAATACGGTTATTAGTCACATTTGGGACGCTTGTGCATTGTTGGCCAGCAGATGTCTTTCTTACATCAGGGGTTGTATGAACAAGAGGAGGTGACAGAGTGTGACCTGCTCCTTTAAGAATGAACTCCACACTCATCCACTTCAGTGACCGTGGCCTGCAACATGTTAACATGTTTATGGTGCAGGCATTTATTTATTTATTTATTTATTTATTTATTTATGCATTTTTATAAAGCGCTTTTATAAAGCGCGGACTTTACCCGAAGGTGTCAGAGCGCTGTACAATAGAACCAGTTACGTTACATGAGAGAAATGTTACGAAATAGAACGTACAAAAATAGCAGGACACAGAATCAAACACAGCAGGCAAGAAGAACACAAAATCAAAACACAGCAAGCAAGGAATGAACAACAAAAAAAAATATATAACAAATTTACAATGACTAACGAACTTCCTGGTGGGGTCTGAGAATGAAGGAATTAGTTCTGAAAGTGTCTTTGGAATAGAAGAGATTTGAGGTCCGCTTTGAAGATCCGGATGGAGGTGGTGGCACGGAGCAAAGGAAGAAGCGAGTTCCAGATTCTCACCGCATTACCTGAGAACGATTGAGCCATCAATTTTTTCCTTTTGAAGGAGGGGGCTCAAGCAGGAACTTTTCCGCATTCCGAGAAGGTCTAAAGCCTCCGGACAATTTCAGTTTATTCGCCAGATAGCGAGCGGAGGAAGAGTGCAAGGCTTTGTGGGTGATGCAAGCCGTTTTGTAAATAGCTCTAGCCTCGATGGGAAGCCATCGGAGAGAAGACAGGATAGGAGTGATGTGGTCACTTCGTTTGGACCCTGAAATGAAGCGAGCTGCTGAATGGAGGACAGATTTAAGGGGGGAGAGGTGAGATTTGGGAAGGCCAGTCATGCATTTCATCATGCACTGTCACTTGCCTTGTCAGTGTGGCTCACAGACAGGCAGCTTTGCTGGGTGGTGCACATGTGCAGGAGTTTGTTGCAAGAATGTTCATGTGTGAGGAAGGACCCCTTTAGGCACATTGGCATGATGGACTAATTTCTGTTTGTATGTGTGCTGTACAATGCAGTACACATGTATATCAAAATGACTTTGGCTATTGTGTTTTCTCTTCTGTGCATGTTGTCGGTCAAGTTTTTCATCGCAATCATTTCTTACTGCCCTTCTGTTGGCTTAACCGTTGGGAGTATGGTGCAGCGTGACTTTCTATTGTTGTTGCAGACAGTAACAACACCCATTACCCTCAACGTTGACACCACGTGTATTGTGTAGGTGGGCCTAGATTTCAGGGCTGTTGATTTGCAAAGGCTTATTAGTGGTGCTCATGCCCTATCACTCTGTGGGCCTGGGCTAAAGCAACCCGGACAGGAGAGGTGGGTTCAGGTGGTTTATTGTAGGGAATGACAGATATGTCATGGATTTTAGTCCAATGGTCTTTATCGTTGCAGGTTGTCTCCTCTAGGATGAGCCCTTCCTGGATCTGTGGACAGTAGGCGTTCCTCAGATAGAAAAGAAAAGAAATAAAACTTGGTAAGAGCACTCTCCGGTTGTACCAATAATGCAAGGAATAAGGAGTGGGAAGAAATGTCACCCGTTGATCCCTCACCAGTGAGTATGTGGCATACTGGAGTGCTCCTGATGCGCAGCAATAGCTAGGGATCACTCCAACTTGGGCACCCCCTCTTCCTGGCCTATCTCAAAAAAGGTTAGCAGCCTCGGTTCCCTTCCCAAGAAAACCTCTGAGGCGCGTACGTACCTCCGAAAATCCACACTCCTCCAGGAACGTGGCTGGCCAATTCGCGGTGCCAGATGGGGTCCGACTCCCTCTTTTCTTCAGACGTAGGAGGCTCTGTGTTAGTTTCCGCTGGAGTCCGGGATTCTGCCCTCAGGAGCGAGTCGGTTTCTTGCCTCTCTGCGGTCCTGGTTCTCAGTCGTTCCTCCGGTTACTCTCTGGAGTCAGAGTCTGGCGTCTCAGCGTTCTCTCGGCGGGGGCAGTCCCAATTCAAATGTCTTCCCGTTGTAAGACACCACCAATGTCAGCACACAGGCACCGTTGTGGACTTGTGTCTGAGTTGTGTGCAAGAATGTGTATGTGCAGTAATCTCCCCCTTCATGCACATGTACCATCTTCAAATCAACTCAGACACCCTTGCACAATGGTGCCTGTGAGCTGACATTGGTGTTGGCATGCTCACTTATGCACATAATCAGTCGCATTCACAGTGCATCCTCATATTGTCATCAAAGAGATGCAGCCCTGTGCAGACAAATTGTATATGCGTGGTGTTGAGTCAAGGGGACCATTTTCCCCAGGCAATGTGCCCCTTTGCTCTTTCATTCTACCCTAATTTTGTGGTCTGATATGTATCTTTGGATATATTTTGAATTACTTTTCTGTGCAGATTTCTAAGTCTTTGACCCCACCAATATGTGTCTTGCAATATATTTGTTGACTACGGTGATATGTGTCTATACCCCCAAGGACAGGAGTATCTGGGACAGGATCTGAAGTCATTGTGGATGTGCGCCGGGAGATATTTAATAGAGCATGACTGACATTGGGCCCATCCCCCTCCGCCGCCCCAGTCCCTAGTTGTTACTCACCCTGTTGCTGATGTTGTTGGTCTTGTTCAGCAGTATCCTGTCTGAGGTTCTGGACTTCTAAGAGTCCAGAGGTGTTAGACCTGGCACCTTGGCGTGAGTTTCCCTTCCACTTTTTGATGGTGTGCCTCGGTTGTTTTGCTGGTGTTGTCCGCTCAGGGCACTGCGCCACGGCTAATCCGTGCCGCAGTGCAAGTGCTCCCGAGGTAAAGTGTACCTGTAATTGATGTCCATGATTGGTTTATTGGATTCACTGTCAGTCCCCAGTAAAGGGCACCAGGGGTGCCAGGGCTTGTGAATGCCAATGCTGCTGGTGGGCTTGCAGCGCTGGTTGCGCCACCCATGGAAGCGGCCTTGTAAAAGGTGTCTAGGGTCTGCCACCGCAGGCCCTGTGCGCGGTCCGGGACCGTCGCGCTGACTGCGCAAGTGCCCCCACTTGCCAGTCCCTAAACCTTCCCTTACCTACATATTAGCCACCCCTCTGGTAGGCCCACGGGCAGGGTGCATTGTAGGCATAAGGTAGGACATGCCCTGATGTGTGTGGCATGTCTTAGTAGTGAATTACCGCCATTTTCGTTCTTCACTATTGAAGGCTACCTGCTCTCCATAGGCCAGAATGGGCTGCTGGGATCACGCCAACGCTGTGACCCCAGTGGACTCAGAGAGCATGGTAGAAGTGTCAAGTTTAGTATGCCTGAACTCAGGATAATAAAATACTTCTTGTAGTCAAGTTTATTTTAGTATCCTGGGTTTGTAAATACTACTTTTAGAAAGTTAGTATTTACTGACCTGACCATCTCAGTCCGCCTCTGCTGTGTGTGTGTCTTCTGCCTGGCAACAGTAAGGAGCAGGGTGGGGGGGATCCCCAGAGACAGGTTGGCTGCCAGGTGGTGGGTAGAGAGGTGACACCTGGATGGGTGGGAGGAGTACACCTTGACTCTTGAATAGCCCTGTGCTCTGCCACCACAAAGCCGGCGCCGCCCCCTGTGGAGCGGCTGATGTCTCTGCCCTGCTGCTGAAAGGAAAGAGCAGAGTCACCATAACAAAGTGCTCCAGAACTGGACTGAGCCAGGCCTAGGCCCCCTGGCGCTAGAGAACAAAAGAATCATGGTATAAAAGTAGGAGCCTGGCTCCTAAGAAATCAGAATCCTGTTTACCACAAAGAACCTCTGCCCGACTAGAAGGAGAAGAAGACGCTGGAGGAGCTGGCCTGCTGCTTGCCTTGCTGAGAAAGGAGAGGAAGAGACTACTGAAAAGACTTTGCTACTTTGTGCTTGAACATTCTCCAAGGGCTTGATCTGAGCTTGCCCCCTGAACTGAACCCCAGGACCAGTGGGTTCTCTGTGCTTTTGCTCTTCCTCCAATTCGAGCCGTGTGTGCATCCCGCTGGAAAGAGACTGCGCCCCTCATCGCCCCTCCTAGGGCCGTGACACACCGAAGCTTGCCTGCCTCAAACCCGTGAGAGCCCCGCTCCGTCCAGAGCCGCTCTCTGTCCCCGGGCCAGGCCGCCTGAATCCCTGTCACCGCCTGCTACTGGAGCGCGCTGACCGCGCTATCACCCCTCCCGCCGGAAGCCGTCCGACGACTGTGATCTACGCCGGGTCATCCAGCTGCACTGACCGTGCCCTGCGACCCCGCTTCACTATCCCCGGACATCTCAGGCCGCGCCGCCCCCGCTGTGGAGACCCTCCGGCACCGCCGTGCTAAAGGGTCGCTGGCCGCGCCTGCCTACTTGCCCACACCTGCTGATTGAGGACCCAAGAACACTTCCCAAGCTGAGAGTCGCACCGACCTGTGCCGACTCTCCACATCACGAAAGAAGTTCCAGTATCGGGCTCGGGGCCCGCAACGCCTTATTTCCCCGTTCGCAGGAGCCGATCTCTGTGAGTACTGGGACCACAAGTAACATTTGCAAGAGACTACAAGGTCTCCATTTGAAGCTACGAACAAAGAACATTTGCCCGCTTTACAACCTGGTGGCCTAGCGAAAACGTTATTGGTCTTGTGATAAGTCTGCTGAAATATATATACTAGGCCTGGGCAAAAATTTCGTTCCGTTCGCGGAAATTGCGATAATTTGACATTTTTGCGTTCCGCGGAGAGCGCGAAAATGTCAAAAATTCCGGTTTCCGCAGCTTGGCGATAATTTGTTTCTTGCTCGCGCTGTAAAATGATACATTCTTGCGCGCGCGCGATCGCCTTACCTGAATCCCTGCGTTCGCCGACAAGTTTTCTTGATCCGGTCGCGTTCTCCATGAGATGTTGTATTGTTTTTAGCCATTTGCGCTGTCTCGCGACAGTTCGCGCCCGCAGTGACGTCATGCGTCGCGCGATCACGTCTTTCTTCTCGCGATCATGCACCACGAGAACAACTCAAAACAAGATGGCCGCGCCCGCAAGCAACCACATGGGTAAGTTGGCGACCCGCAACCATGCAGAAAATCTCGCGAACATGCCGGAAAAAAACTTCCGCATCTTCGCGATATTTCTGCTTGTTTGCGATAATTTTAAACATTCTCGCGATAATTTGCGAAGGTTAATTCCGCAAATTCCGCCCACCCCTAATATATACCTATTTTTACATAAAGAAGCGTATTTTTATATATCCAAGTCTGGTGTCCGTTTCTGGGGGGATTGATGTATTTACTGTGTGTGTGATTGTAAGTGCTTAACCAACAACGCCTGAGGAATCGCCTTGGCTGCTCACGCCACGCACCTAGAGGGTGAGCAAGGGTCATTCGCGAGGGGTTATCCTGCGCCCTGACGTGGAGGAGAGGGTTCCTGCTTGACACAAGGGCAACCTTGCGCCAACCAGAGATCCCCGACTCTAACATTGTTGGCAGCGGTTGGGATTTCGGATTTGCACTTGTAATTTGCATACAGTGAATTATTAATCACCAGATAGTGAGAGCAGACCAAATAACGCAGCCACAGGTTTTTAATTGTTGAACTTTGTTGAGACATCTGCCATTACTGCAACCATGCCTGGCTCACTCTCCGCTGGAAGAGCACTCTCTGTGATTTCCGGAATAGATGAGGTGGATTGGGAGAGACTGGAAGGCTACACGATAGAGCAATTGAAAGGCTACAGTGTAAAATTCCGAGTTCCCCATGCTGGATTCAAGAGGAGAACCCAGTACGCCAAGGCGCTGAGAGCCTGGAAGGAGTCACGAGACCCACGGAATGCGGGGGACATCGTTCCACCCGACAACCTTGAGGAACCCAGCAGAGTCCGGTCGCCAGAGGAGCTGGCAGACAGGGCAGCCGACAGGGCGCATGCAATGGAGATGGCAAAGTTGGCAGGACAAATGGAAATGGAAAAGCAGAAGTTGGCCCTGGAGGCACAACAACGCCAAATGGATCATGATATAAGATTGAAGGAGTTGGAGCTGAAGGCGAAAAGTTTGGACACCGCTCCTTCTGGTGGCAGCACTCCACCAGCGCAGGTAGAATCCAAGGTGTACATCCCCAAAGATGTAGTAAAGGAGTATTTTAGAAAGGATGACATAGGGCAGTGGTTTAGAGCCTACGAGGTGGCCATGTCCTCACACCGGGTCTCTGAGAAAGACTGGGGAGCGGGGTTGTGGGGAAGGTTCCTTGCGGAAGGGCGGTACACACTGTTAGATTTGCCCTTAGAAGTCCAGACCTCATACCCCCATATGAAGGAAGCTTTAATGACCAGGTATGGGTTAACTCCTGAGCTATATAGACGGAGGTTCAGGGAGACCAAGAAGATCCCTGAGAGTACGTATGTGGAGTATGTGACCTTTTTCTGCAGAGCGCTGGATGGTTGGGTGAAGGGTAGCAAAATGAATGATTATCAAGGGCTGCTTGATTTAATTGCATGGGAGCACTTGTCCAGTCAATGTTTTCCTGAGCTACGCCAGCACCTGATAGATAGCAAGCTGTCCAACCCGAGGAAGCTTGCTGAGGAGGCGGACCGCTGGCTCAGCACCAGGGTCCACAAGGGTCCAGTGGGAGACTCCGCCAAAGGTGGGCAGGGTCCCCAGCAGAAGAGTGGGGGGGACAAGGGTAAACAGAAGGGGTTCCAAAAAGGCCCCCAAAGTAATTCCCAAGGGAACCAGCAGAAGGGTTCTCAGCCTCCACCACCCCCGCAGCAGAACGGGGCCCCGACAGGTAGACCTGTTCCAAAGGGGCCCTTCAATTGTTATAGGTGTGGTGACCCGGGTCACATTGCCTCTGATCCTAAGTGTCGCCTGTTTGGTAAGACCGCACCCACTGGTGCTCCACCCCGGCAAGTAGCTAGTGTTAACTTTGGGGAGGAGGTAGCAGTCCAGGAGGGTGGGGGTCCCGGGCAGATGACCCTAGTCTCGCTAGGAGACAGTGAGATGGTCCCTGTAACCTACCTGCCCTCTAACACTAAGAAATATGGGCAAGTAGTGACCATCAATGGAAAGAAGGTTGAGGCTCTTAGAGATACAGGAGCCAGCGTGACCTCGGTGAGGCAACACCTGGTGTCTCAAGAGCAGATTGTACCCAATGCCTACTGTAGGGTTGTCAATGCTGACAACATAGAGAGTCGTTGTCCAATGGCTCAAGTTCCCTTTGAGTGGGGGGAGGTCTCTGGTACTCTACAAGTCGCTGTGAGAACTGACATGCCTGTGGACTGTCTGCTAGGGAACGACCTGGAGAGCTCCCCTTGGGAAAAGGTGGAGAAGACCACGCATCTGAGGATGGTGGGTCTACCCGACTGGGCGTGCGTGACCACCCGGTCCATGGCAGCCAGTAGGGGTGTTGAGAGGGTCCTGGAGCCTGAGGGAGAGGTCCAGGAACCGGCCTTAGGGAGAAGGCGCAGGAGGCGCGGGAAACCGGCCCCCGAAGTTCCCACGGCCCAGGAGGAAGCAGACCCGGAGGGGGATGCTCTGGAGCCTACCGGGGAACAGATTGCCGAACTGGGAGACTTGCCTGAGCTGACCCATTGGCAGCAAGAAGGAGGTCCCTCCAGGGAGGAATTCTGCAGGGAGCAGAAAGAATGCCCTTCTCTCGTGGGTATGCAGCAGCAGGCTGCAGACCAGGCCAATGGTGTTCAGGCCAAAACACACTACGTGTACTGGGAGAGTGACCTCCTGTATTCCGAGCCTAAGGCTGCTGAACCTGGGTCAGCCCGTGTGCTGGTGGTACCCCAGAAGTTCAGAACCTTCCTACTGGGGCTGGCTCACGATGTGCTGTTAGCAGGACATTTGGGGATGGACAAGACCTATGACAGGCTTGTCACCCACTTTTACTGGCCCCAAATGCACAAGAATTCAGATTCCTACTGCAGAACCTGTCAGACTTGCCAGGCAAGTGGTAAGAGCGGAGGGAAGCACAAGGCTCCTCTGCAACCTTTCCCTGTGGTCGGTACGCCATTCCAACGAGTGGGTATTGATATTGTGGGGCCTCTGGACCCCAAGACAGCCCTGGGCAACAGGTTCATCCTGGTCTTGGTGGACCATGCCACCCGGTACCCTGAAGCCATCCCTCTGAGGACAGTGACGGCCCCCGTGGTGGGACGGGCACTGATGGGAATTTTCTCCCGAGTGGGATTCCCTCTAGAGGTGGTGAGCGACAGGGGGACCAATTTCATATCCACATATATGAAATCCCTGTGGAAGGAGTGTGGGGTAACTTACAAGTTCACCACTCCTTACCACCCCCAAGGAAATGGGTTGGTTGAGAGATTCAACCGAACCCTCAAAGGCATGATCATGGGCCTGGACGGTCCAATGAGGCGTAAGTGGGACGTCCTCTTGCCATGCCTGCTCTTCGCTTACCGAGAGGTGCCACAGAAGTCTCTAGGGTTCAGCCCCTTTGAGCTTCTGTATGGTCACCCGGTAAGAGGACCTCTGAGTTTGGTAAAGGAAGGCTGGGAGCAATCTCCCAGGAAACCTCCCCAGAATGTATACAATTACATGCTGGCCTTCCGAAACCAAACTCGGCGTTTCAGGCAACTTGCTGAGGCAAATCTGGAAGCCAGCCAGGAGGAGATGAAGCGGTGGTACGACCGGAATGCCACTCTGGTAGAGCTTCAACCTGGACAAAAGGTGTGGGTCTTGGCCCCAGTGGAGCCTTGTGCACTTCAGGATAAGTGGACAGGTCCATTTGAGGTTGTGGAGCGCAAAAGTCCTATCACCTACTTGGTGGACATGCAGTCTCCCAGGAACCCTTTGAGGGTCCTACATGTTAACCGCCTTAAGCCCCACTTAGAGAGGACCGAAGTGGGCATGCTGCTGGCCACTGATGATGGAATGGAAGAGGAGACCGAGCCTCTTCCTGACCTCTTAGTAGCCTCTGAGAAAGATGGGTCAGTGGATGGAGTTAGCCTCTCACCCACCCTGACGCCCGAACAACAGGAAGATTGTCGCCACTTGCTTGGGCAGTTCTCCGATAGATTCTCCCTGGTTCCTGGTGTCACAGATTGGTGCGTCCATGATGTGGACACAGGAGACAGCTTACCTGTGAAGCACAAGGCTTACAGGGTAACTGACAGGGTCAGAGCTTGCATCAAGGAGGAGGTCTCCAAAATGCTTGCGCTAGGGGTGGTTGAGTCCTCCAGCAGTCCTTGGTCCAGCCCCGTGGTCTTGGTCCCAAAGGCTGCTGCGCCGGGAGCCACACCTGAACTCCGGTTCTGTGTGGACTACAGAGGACTCAATTCAGTGACGAAGACTGACGCGCACCCCATCCCCAGAGCTGACGAGCTCATTGATCGGCTGGGGGCTGCCCGGTTCCTCAGCACGTTTGATTTAACGTCTGGGTACTGGCAGATCGCCTTGACCGAAGGGGCCAAAGAGAGGTCAGCATTCTCCACACCAGATGGGCACTTCCAGTTCCGAGTCATGCCATTTGGAATGAAGAATGCCCCTGCCACCTTTCAGAGGTTGGTCAACCAGGTACTGGTTGGGCTGGATGCGTTCAGTGCCGCCTACCTGGATGACATCGCAGTGTTCAGTGCCTCCTGGCCCGAGCACCTGCACCACCTCTGGGAAGTGTTGATGGCTCTGCGCCGAGCAGGCCTCACGATCAAGGCAAGCAAGTGCCAGATCGGGCAGGGTTCCGTGGTGTACTTGGGACACCAAGTGGGGAGTGGCAAGGTGGCACCCTTGCAACCCAAAATTGAGACCATCCTGGCTTGGGAACCCCCCAAGACGCAGACTGCAGTGAGGGCCTTCCTGGGGCTCACTGGGTACTACAGGAGGTTTGTCAAGGGCTATGGAACGATCGTTGCCCCCTTGACAGAGCTGACTTCTAAGAAGCAGCCCAGGAACGTGATCTGGACTGACACCTGTCAGAAAGCTTTCGACACCCTGAAGACTGCCATGTGCACGGCGCCCGTGCTCCTGGCCCCTGACTTCTCCAAGGAATTCCTAGTACAGACAGACGCTTCAGAGCATGGTGTAGGGGCTGTTCTCTCACAGATGACTGAGGAGGGCTGGGACCAACCCGTAGCCTTCATCAGTAGGAGGTTACTTCCACGGGAAAGTAGGTGGAGTGCAATTGAGCGAGAAGCATTTGCTGTGGTCTGGGCGCTGAAGAAGCTAAGACCCTACTTGTTTGGGTCTCACTTCTGGGTTCAGACGGACCACAGGCCCCTCAGATGGTTGATGCAAATGAGGGGTGAGAACCCGAAGCTGTTGAGGTGGTCTATCTCCCTACAGGGTATGGACTTTACGGTGGAACACCGTCCTGGTACAGATCACGCCAACGCTGACGGTCTGTCCAGGTATTTCCGCCTTAGTGACGAGGAACCCCCTGGGCAAGGGTAGTTCTCCCCACATTTCAGCTGGAGGGGACACGTGTTAGACCTGGCACCTTGGCGTGAGTTTCCCTTCCACTTTTTGATGGTGTGCCTCGATTGTTTTGCTGGTGTTGTCCGCTCAGGGCACTGCGCCACGGCTAATCCGTGCCGCAGTGCAAGTGCTCCCGAGGTAAAGTGTACCTGTAATTGATGTCCATGATTGGTTTATTGGATTCACTGTCAGTCCCCAGTAAAGGGCACCAGGGGTGCCAGGGCTTGTGAATGCCAATGCTGCTGGTGGGCTTGCAGCGCTGGTTGCGCCACCCACGGAAGCGGCCTTGTAAAAGGTGTCTAGGGTCTGCCACCGCAGGCCCTGTGCGCGGTCCGGGACCGTCGCGCTGACTGCGCAAGTGCCCCCACTTGCCAGTCCCTAAACCTTCCCTTACCTACATATTAGCCACCCCTCTGGTAGGCCCACGGGCAGGGTGCATTGTAGGCATAAGGTAGGACATGCCCTGATGTGTGTGGCATGTCTTAGTAGTGAATTACCGCCATTTTCGTTCTTCACTATTGAAGGCTACCTGCTCTCCATAGGCCAGAATGGGCTGCTGGGATCACGCCAACGCTGTGACCCCAGTGGACTCAGAGAGCATGGTAGAAGTGTCAAGTTTAGTATGCCTGAACTCAGGATAATAAAATACTTCTTGTAGTCAAGTTTATTTTAGTATCCTGGGTTTGTAAATACTACTTTTAGAAAGTTAGTATTTACTGACCTGACCATCTCAGTCCGCCTCTGCTGTGTGTGTGTGTTCTGCCTGGCAACAGTAAGGAGCAGGGTGGGGGGGATCCCCAGAGACAGGTTGGCTGCCAGGTGGTGGGTAGAGAGGTGACACCTGGATGGGTGGGAGGAGTACACCTTGACTCTTGAATAGCCCTGTGCTCTGCCACCACAAAGCCGGCGCCGCCCCCTGTGGAGCGGCTGATGTCTCTGCCCTGCTGCTGAAAGGAAAGAGCAGAGTCACCATAACAAAGTGCTCCAGAACTGGACTGAGCCAGGCCTAGGCCCCCTGGCGCTAGAGAACAAAAGAATCATGGTATAAAAGTAGGAGCCTGGCTCCTAAGAAATCAGAATCCTGTTTACCACAAAGAACCTCTGCCCGACTAGAAGGAGAAGAAGACGCTGGAGGAGCTGGCCTGCTGCTTGCCTTGCTGAGAAAGGAGAGGAAGAGACTACTGAAAAGACTTTGCTACTTTGTGCTTGAACATTCTCCAAGGGCTTGATCTGAGCTTGCCCCCTGAACTGAACCCCAGGACCAGTGGGTTCTCTGTGCTTTTGCTCGTCCTCCAATTCGAGCCGTGTGTGCATCCCGCTGGAAAGAGACTGCGCCCCTCATCGCCCCTCCTAGGGCCGTGACACTCCGAAGCTTGCCTGCCTCAAACCCGTGAGAGCCCCGCTCCGTCCAGAGCCGCTCTCTTTTCCCGGGCCAGGCCGCCTGCATCCCTGTCACCGCCTGCTACTGGAGCGCGCTGACCGCGCTATCACCCCTCCCGCCGGAAGCCGTCCGACGACTGTGATCTACGCCGGGTCATCCAGCTGCACTGACCGTGCCCTGCGACCCCGCTTCACTATCCCCGGACATCTCAGGCCGCGCCGCCCCCGCTGTGGAGACCCTCCGGCACCGCCGTGCTAAAGGGTCGCTGGCCGCGCCTGCCTACTTGCCCACACCTGCTGATTGAGGACCCAAGAACACTTCCCAAGCTGAGAGTCGCACCGACCTGTGCCGACTCTCCACATCACGAAAGAAGTTCCAGTATCGGGCTCGGGGCCCGCAACGCCTTATTTCCCCGTTCGCAGGAGCCGATCTCTGTGAGTACTGGGACCACAAGTAACATTTGCAAGAGACTACAAGGTCTCCATTTGAAGCTACGAACAAAGAACATTTGCCCGCTTTACAACCTGGTGGCCTAGCGAAAACGTTATTGGCCTTGTGATAAGTCTGCTGAAATATATATACCTATTTTTACATAAAGAAGCGTATTTTTATATATCCAAGTCTGGTGTCCGTTTCTGGGGGGATTGATGTATTTACTGTGTGTGTGATTGTAAGTGCTTAACCAACAACGCCTGAGGAATCGCCTTGGCTGCTCACGCCACGCACCTAGAGGGTGAGCAAGGGTCATTCGCGAGGGGTTATCCTGCGCCCTGACGTGGAGGAGAGGGTTCCTGCTTGACACAAGGGCAACCTTGCGCCAACCAGAGATCCCCGACTCTAACAAGAGGTGTCAGGGAAACAACACCCAAAGACCCCTGAGTTCCTTCCTGTCTCGGTGCACAAATAAACAGAGACGCGGGTTTCTCGATGGTGGCGTCAAAAGACCAAGGTTTATTCACTGCAGGGACACAGAAGTCATAGGAACCACACAGAGGCAGAATCTACGAGACTGTTCGATTTGCAAGAAGTGGGTTGCGCCTTAAATACACGGAATATGTCTTTAGGCAACATTACACGAATATTTCTCATGCCCAACCCGGTATCCCAAACAGACAATAAACATACATCAAACAATAATTAGTCGTAGGTTTTCGGTGTTCGATCAAGTCTCCTTGTCAGTTTTCCTTTCTTTGCCCGATCCTCCCCATCATAAAAATCGTAACCTCCCCATTGTAAAAGCCCAGAAGGAGAGGAGCAGAGCCAAGTGCAAGGGATAGAAGAGTCGGATAAGAGGTGTTTATGGATCGTAAACGGGCATGGCTACCGTATTCGGCCTCTCAATCAGGACAATGGACACAAGAACCAGTATAGCAGGATTGGCCTCAGGCAGGGGAGGCAGTTTGATTCTGCCTAGTCACGCAGCGTCAGTTTTCTCGGGGCTTGAGCTTACGTGTCCTTAACAAGGTGATTCTGCCGGGGTCATCGCTCGTCCATTGACTATGTGAGGGCAAGAAACAAAATGGATGCCGTATCTAAAATGGATGCCATGATTTAGCAACAGAATGCCCTATTTCTCAGTGAATTCATGCTCGTTGCGTAGCGAAAACACTGTCATGTATATAATGTATCATTTGCGGTTCATTGGTCCCAAAATCGTGTTAGTACTACGATACCGAATACACGGGTTCGGATCGCTACGGAACCTCAGACCGTCCTTTTGCCCTTACATAGGCAATAACTCACTCTATATCAGAGTCCATCTCTATGTTCATCAGGTCACTGATATGTTGCTGGAGCATCATTCTATCTCGTGGCGTATCTCTAAAAACAGGTGGTCTTCTTACACATGTTGAAACACAGAGGCCACACAAGGCAGGACCACACTGAACAATGAGACAGCATGAGAATAAAAATACCAATGCAACACCAGTGACTATCAGAACCTTCCATCCCCATGCAGATAACAGACTCCAGAACCATCCCATTAGTGACCAGTTACCTTCCTCTACATGAATAGAGTCAGAGATTTTGTGTAACTTAGAGATAGCCTTATATACCGTTGGTGCATTATCTGGAATAAAAACGCAGCAACTCGATTGGATCATCTTACATACTCCACCTCGATCTGCAAGTAATACGTCAAGGACCATACGGTTCTGTAACGTCATGAGGCGATCCGCTTGGAGCTCAGCTGTCAGGTTACTAAGGGCACCCGCAGTTTCGGTAATAGTGGATTCAACTACCCGTGTTAGTTGACGTAAGTTTCTACTGTTGGCCATAGGCCCCCAGAACGGAAGGAAACCTTTGAAGAAGTCTCCTGCCTCTTGGCCAGCAGTATCTTCCTTATTGAAGACACCTCTCACAACTCTAGTTTTGTGATAATCCGGTGCAGCAGTGTATGTCGGAGGCAACAGTTGAGCGATATAACATGAGCCTGAAAAGTCAGCAGGCAACCATGTATATGCTCTGTCTTGATAAACAAAATAGGTGCCCTTAGCAGCTAAAAATGCAGGGGAAGACTGTGACGGGATAACGTATGTTTCGGTACAGTCGCTCTTCCCTAGTCGAGCTTTCGGATTCCTCCCATTTCCTTGCAAACAGACCTGACCTTGGTGGGGTACGACCCAGATCGGAGTCGAGCTTTTACGTTTGTTCTCACCCAGAGTAATGCCATATTCTGTAACGTTCCAACCCATGTAAACTCGCAATTCATCCTTGGGAATAAACGGAGTGTTATTGACATCTCTAACCATGTCAGTAATTCCCTTTACCAAGGCTCTATTAGCGGAGTTATACCGTGGGGGATAGGTCTCTAAGGCATAGGCGAACATGGTCTGAAATGCCCAGAATGATCCATTATAACTGAAAGGCAGGACCAGATAAGGGATACCCTTATCCATGGTATGTGGTATCAAGCCACACACCCAGCAGTTTGTTGTGTTAACCACTAGTTGATGTTGGTGCAAGAGCTGAATGAAAGTGTTATTTATAAACTCGGAGCGTCGAGCTTGCTCATGTGCAGGAAAAGGATGGAAAGAATGAATAGAAACGACAGTCGGAGAAACAGAAACATGGGGAGATACGGTAGATGTAACAGGTGCAAAGATCAATTGAATACCAAAAATAATTCCGCCTGCCAGAGTTATTAAAACAATCAGAAGTGTCAGAGCACATTGCATCAGAAAACATTTGCTATACAATATTTCATATAGTTTTGTCTTGCGAGCATTTATGACGTAAGCCCGTCGCAGTTCAGGAAGCTCCATCTTCTACAACCGTTCGCAACGGATGGTTTGTACCTGTTAAAAAATTGCCTCTGTCTACCCTGGGAGTTCCCAAAATAAACAGAAGAAACCGACCTTGTGTCTGGTTCCCTGCAAGTTAAAACAAGGCACACGTTACGACCCTACGGTAACCCAGATGGCAAGGTGAGAGAACAACAAAAGCAAAAAGGATAAAAATTATAGAGCGAACTTCCTGACTGAATGGAATGCGATAAGATCAAAACAGTTTTCGAATAGAAAGGGTATTATGCAATGTCATTGGTTCATAGCATGAGAACGTAGGTTATATCTGTATTTCCCGGGTCTTGTCTGATCTTGAAACAATTGTTCTACAGGTACAGTAATGTTCGAGTCCACAGGTGATGAATGTTCTTCTTGTATGACACTCTGTTCAGGGTTTGAAGGCACAGTTCCTGGTGGGATATCAGAGTTCTGTGTTTCAGTTCGTTTGTCCGTTATGTACTCTGCATCACTGAAGGGAATGAGCCTAGGAACAGGTTCTGTCTCGGATGTACCAAATCCCTGTCTAACCCAGTTGTCGTAGGGGAGTGGGAGAGGGACACGCTTCGTATGGCTAGCGTGTACCCAATTCTTTCTTCCAGCTAGGCGTACAGCAGTTCTTGTTGCTAGGAGCACCTGGAACGGGCCCACGAATCTTGGCTGGAGGTTCCGGGTTCGTTCAAAATTCCGCACCACAACTCGGTCACCTGGTTTCAATGTGTGGCCTGGACTCTCTGGCAGCTTAGGCAAGGATTCGAATACCTGTTGATGAATTAGGCTTAATTTAGCAGTCAGATCAAAAAGGTAATCAATCAACATAGGATATTCGATCTGTTTGAATTCCTTTGGCCTAGGGACTCCCCAAACATTAGCAGGACGACCGAACACAATCTCATATGGGCTAAGCCCTACTCGATAGTGTACAGTCGCTCTGGTGGACAGTAAAGCTAAAGGCAGTGCGTCTGGCCAAGAGAGACCAGTGGAAGCTTGAATTTTAGCAAGTTTCAGCTTCAAGGTACCATTGTACCCTTCAACCAAACCTGCTGACTGTGGGTGATTCGCACTGTGAAATTTCTGGACAATTCCCAGACCCGCACACACACTCTTCATAACTTTCCCTACAAACTCACTTCCATTGTCCGACCAAACAATCCGTGGCATACCATATCTGGGGAAGTACTCTTTGAGGAGGATTTTGGCAGTGGACATAGCAGTGTTATCCTTTAATGGATATGCCTCAATCCATCTTGAAAAGGCACAGACTACCACTAGGACATATTTAAGATTGTTACATCTGTCCATGTGGATAAAATCCAACTGAATCACTTCAAAGGGACAAGAAGGGGGAGCAAAATGACCAACTGGGGTTGGGGTTCCCTTGCCAGGATTATGCATCAGGCATATCATGCAATTCTTCACCACTCTTTCCGCACATTTAGTAATTCCATCATTCTTCCATACTGGAGCTAACAGTTTACAGATCCCTTTCGAACTAATGTGCGCCGCTCCATGCGCCATAGTGACTACCGCAAGTACATACGCATCAGGTAACATCCAACGCTGATGCTCAGACAAATCAACCCAACATCCACTCGAATCCAATTTACCCGTTTTCTCCCTCCACGCATTCTTCTCATTTTCAGTTGCTTCATTCTGGATTGCCTTCACACTTTCAATCGTATTCTCACACATTCCTGATTCAGCAATCCATCTTGCAGACGTTGCAACGTACATTCTGCTCATCATGTTCTTGGCCGTTTCTTTGGCGATCTCATCAGCAAACGCATTCCTCGGCCAACATCATCGGTAATCTTTCGATGTGCACTGCACTTCACAATCGCGACTTCATTCGGTAGGGTCAGAGATTCCAATAGATCACTGACTAACTGTCCATGTTGGATCTTAGTCCCATGGGACGTGAGAAAACCTCTTTCTTTCCACAGACGTCCAAAGCTATGTGCTACACCGAAGGCGTATTGGCTATCAGTAAACACATTCACTCTCTTTCCCTCAGCTAAAACACACGCTCTTGTTAGTGCAATTAATTCTGCCGCCTGAGCAGAATTCTGACTCACTCTTGCGGTCTCCACAATCGTACTCAAAGTCGTAACTGCATACGCGGCCGTCACATCACCATTCTGTAGTTTAAAACATGACCCATCGACGTACAGAGTGCCATCTGGATCTAGTAGTGGAGTATCTTTTAAGTCAATCCTACCTTTTGTCTCTTCCTCAGTTCTAAAACAACAATCATGAGGCTCTGAATCACTCGACTCTTGAGTGGTCGGCAGCAGCGTTGCTGGATTCAATATGTTGCATCTCTTGATCTGAATGTGACTTGCCAAAAGTGTCAGCTCATAGCCTGATAGTCTAGCACTGGTGAGGTGCTGAGTTTTCGTTCGATTCATGAGTGTATCCACAGCATGTGGAACCATGACTACTAACATGTTGTTCATGACTAGTCCAGCAGACTGTCGAATAGACACTGCAGCTGCTGCTGTAGCTCTCAAACAACTTGGCAATGCTCTGGCTACTGGATCTAATGTGGATGAGAAATACGCACAAGGTCGTTGTTTGTCACCAAATTGTTGCGTTAATATACTCAACGCACAACCTTCTCTTTCGTGGACATATAGTGTAAAAGGCTTACTGTAGTCAGGAGTACCCAACACAGGAGCTGAACACAGCGCATCACGTAAGTCGGAGAAGCTTTGTTGACATTCATCAGACCATGGCAAAGGGCTTGGAACACCTTTTCCAGTCAGGGCTACCAATGGTTTTGCCATGAGAGAAAAATTTGGGATCCATTGCCTGCAGTATGACATAATACCCAAAAACGCACGCACTTCTCTCTGTGTGCTTGGTACATTCATCTGCGAAATTGCTTTGATTCTCTCTGGGGTCAACCTTCTTCCCTCCTTTGACAAAAGATGACCTAAGTAGGTCACTTCTTGGCAACAATATTGCAGTTTAGAAGGGGAAACCTTGTGATGTAAGTCTGACAAATGGCGTAATAAAGAAATTGTAGCTGTTTTGCAAGTTTCCTTGTCATCAGCGGCCAGTAAAAGATCATCTACGTATTGGATCAGAGCAACACTAGGAGGAAGTACAAGAGCATCTAATTGACTTTTCAATGCTTGGCTGTAAATTGAAGGGCTCTCACAATAGCCTTGTGGAGCGCGCTTGAACCTGAAACTGCGACCTCCTAAGGAGAAACCAAAAATGTCTCTACTTTCCTCCGCTATCGGAATGCTGAAAAAGGCATTCTTCAAGTCGATCACCGTAAACCATGAGGCTGAGGCAGGAGTCAACGTCAATAATGCAGTGATATCTGGTACCACAGGAAACTGTGGAATCACGATTTTGTTAACCTCTCTGAGGTCAATCACAAATCTGTAGATTGGAGGTTTGGAAGGGTCAGTGCGTTTTAAAATCGGCAGAACAGGACTATTACAGACATTTCCTCTAGTTTCCTCTATCACATCTTTCTGTATTAAGTCTTTCACGATCAGTAAAAGTGCACGTTCGCCTTCATTTGAAATCCGATACTGTGGTATTCGTGGGAATCTAACATTCGCTTTCAGACTTACTACATAAGGGGGAATTTCCAAAAGGCCTACATCGTTAGGACCAGTCGCCCAAAGAGTATCAGGGAGAGAACGCAGCTCCGGTGGGAGATTATCCATCGACATGTACATTGGAGAAATGACTCTCTTACCCAATGTGAGCTGTACTCCCGAAGGAGAACAGTACAGTGTCGCATGCAGGCGTTTCAACAGATCTAAACCAAGCAGATTCTCATTACAACCGTTTGTTAGAATAAGGGGTGCTTCTAGTTCGCATGGCCCAACAGAGATTGACAAAGGACTAGAAACAGGATTGTGAACAGGGGCGCCTGAGAAACCTACTGAAGTGTTTGTTAAGCCAGACAAAGGTGCGCCAGGGAGTTTCGCATGCATAATTGAACTTTTTGCCACACCAGTATCCAACAGAAACGGTTCGACCACGCCTGATGTAACTACTGCGACATAAGGTCCACTCTGATCAACTGGAACTGATACTACTCCCTCTCTTTGCCTGTGGCTGTCCTAGTAATCACTTCTCTGAATCTCTTCATTATTTTCATAGTAATCCTCAACATGATACTGTGAAGATCTACCTGGTTGCGTAGGTTGTACATTTCGCTGATCGAAATAATTTGATGGGCGATCAGCTTGTGGAGTCATTGCACCACGTCCTCTACCTCTAGGAGCTTGCATAGACCCGCTATTACCTCTCTGAGCTGGGACACCACTGGTCTGTGCGTGCAGTACTGGACACTCGTTCTTATAATGGCCCTCCTTTTTACAATAGGCACACTGATTCCATGCTAACTGTTGTCGAGGAAATCCATAATTAAATCTTTGGGACGTCCCTTGTTGGAATTGTGGTTGGTGCCGAAACTGGGGTCGCTGCTGTGATTCTAACTGATTCGGGCGACGCGGATATGCTTGTTGCAATAATACTTTAGTCTTTAAATCTTATGTCTTCTTTTCTGACTTTTCTTTCTCTTCTTTCTCTCTATTCTCATAATACTGAGCAGTTGCAAGTATTTGTGCTGTCGTCGACACTGCCCATGCACTCTCGGAATCTTTTAACTTGTTACTAAGCTCAGGTAGTAAATTAAACACGAAATTGTCGACAAACAACCTCTGACCTCCCTCAGTACTCATATCTTGTCCACTGTGGTCTACGAAGGTCTCTTCAAATCTAGTGAAGAAGTCAGAGACGCTTTCATCCTTCTTCTGTTTGCATGCTGATAGTTTATCCCAATTGACCCGTAACGCTGGCATCAGCGTTTTCATTAGGTTAATTATTCTGCCAGGTAAAGCAGCAATCAGAGGCTCAGGTTTAGCACCACCAACTTGTTGCGCGTCTGCCGCTATAATAGCTGGCCAATCACCTCCTAGGGCAACTGGGTGGTTCTCTTGCCGAATCTTGGCCCATATAGGCTGTGGCACTACATTGCCAAATAGCATTTCAATGTCTGCCAAATTCATGACACACGCTTGAACTGTCTGCGTTAACTCTTTATAATAACCAGCAGGATTTTTACGCGGGTCCGGCAATGCCTGTTTTACTGCTAATACTTCGGCCCGCTTCCAAGGGATGTGTATCCACACTCTATGGAAATGTGCTGGAGCAGCTGCAATACCATTAACCGCATCAGCGGCAACTGCTTCGCGCCATATGGGCGGAACTTCCCTCATCGGATATTGACCTCGTCTTTTCCTAGTAATCGGTGAACCATCAGAGGCCCTTAGTGCTCAAAGAGGAGATTCATTCCTATAAGCTAAAATAAGTTCTATCGCATCCCTTACTTCTGAACCTATCACCATACCTGCGGCAAACTTTTGCTGAACATTTATCAAATCAGAGGGGACGGAATTTAAGTCATCATCATCCCATTCCTCACGCACAAGAGAACACATCACGTCAAAAACATAACGTTGAGTTGGTTCATTCCATTGCATAAAGGTATCTAATACTCTTCGTGCATCATACTTCGCGGCTTTCGACATCCACCTAAGAGCTGTCGAATCTAACATTTCTCGTTCCTGGGGACCAGGAAGCTGGCTACGTCTCTGTGTAGAGTCAGAAACGGGGGTCCCAATTAAAGACCTGTAGAGAGGAGTTAAGATATTAGTTACAGAGTCGGTTATTCTCCGACGAACAGAAAGCGGAGTCAGAATGTTTACAGGGTTCAGGAACAGGGCAGCTGGAACAGAAGAAATAGTAAGGGTAGGAGTAGCAGGTAAGGCAGTTTGCGAAACGACAGGCAAAGGCGGAACAGGCGACCCAGGAAGAGGGGGTGCCGAGGGAACATTAACCACAGGAAGGACAGGAGCTGGAATCAAAGGAAGTGGAGCAACTATTCCAGGCTGACCAGCAGCTGGCTGTACAACAGGTAGTAACTGTGGTGCTGTAATAATACCCTGTGCATACGGTGGAGGTGATCTCAACAGGTAAGACAACAGAGGATCCTTTTCGTGGTCCTCTATCGGCTTAGCAGGGCAAGATGGCAATACAGGGTAGCATTTATCAATTGCCAAATTATGTTTTCTATTCGCCATCTCCATTGCTTTCTCAGTCTCGTTGACATGCAACTGCCTAGCAGACTCCATTAAAGTCAACCCTTTCTCTTTCTGTTCCTTCTTCGTCTTCCTAATTTCTCTCTGTTTGGCTTCTTTACGCCATACGCGAAAAGAATCAAACATTGCCGGCTGGGCTTTCTTCTTAAACAACTTCATTTCTAGATTGTCTAGAATTTCAGTTTCAAAGCTACCATGTGGTGGCCAACTAAAGACACCATCTTTTCTGGTATAACGGACCCATACTTCATTATAAGTGATAGGACCTACACCATGTTTACAATAGAGCTCATATGTAGGAGTTCCAATCGGAGGAACCGAACACGAATCCTCCAACCGGGAATCCCCGTTGCAACTTAAGCAGGACAGGAAACAATTACTACTATTAGTCATTATCAATTAAGGACAAATTCCAACCAAATTGCGCAAAGAACTTAGGCCTACCAAAATGAACCAATACCAAAACAAAGATTATCTTAACAAGAGCAACCAATGATAATCTACGAATTCAAAAACAAACGTATCCAGAGAGCAAAACAAGAGCAAAAGGAACAACCAAACTGAACGCAACCCACTTAATACTTAGCTGAAATGTCGAAGACGTCACCAAGGAGAACCCGTCTACGTCTCGCCGTACTAAGGTCTGCACCTCGGGTCCAAGACAGGGCGACAGTCAGGGCAGCGGTCCTCTGTAGCCATCTGGGAACGGGAACCCTCGTGGAAGAGATCGTCAGGCCACTTTTACGACATACAGGGATCGATGAAGCGGGGTACCTCCTTCCGGAATCTTCACACGAAGCTCCTCGAACTTTTCAGGCTTTGGACCGGTACCGGATGACGTCGCCCCACGTTGGGCGCCAATTTGAGGTTCTGGACTTCTAAGAGTCCAGAGGTGTCAGGGAAACAACACCCAAAGACCCCTGAGTTCCTTCCTGTCTCAGTGCACAAATAAACAGAGACGCGGGTTTCTCGATGGTGGCGTCAAAAGACCAAGGTTTATTCACTGCAGGGACACAGAAGTCATAGGAACCACACAGAGGCAGAATCTACGAGACTGTTCGATTTGCAAGAAGTGGGTTGCGCCTTAAATACACGGAATATGTCTTTAGGCAACATTACACGAATATTTCTCATGCCCAACCCGGTATCCCAAACAGACAATAAACATACATCAAACAATAATTAGTCGTAGGTTTTCGGTGTTCGATCAAGTCTCCTTGTCAGTTTTCCTTTCCTTGCCCGATCCTCCCCATCATAAAAATCGTAACCTCCCCATTGTAAAAGCCCAGAAGGAGAGGAGCAGAGCCAGGTGCAAGGGATAGAAGAGTCGGATAAGAGGTGTTTATGGATCGTAAACGGGCATGGCTACCGTATTCGGCCTCTCAATCAGGACAAAGGACACAAGAACCAGTATAGCAGGATTGGCCTCAGGCAGGGGAGGCAGTTTGATTCTGCCTAGTCACGCAGCATCAGTTTTCTCGGGGCTTGAGCTTACGTGTCCTTAACAAGGTGATTCTGCCGGGGTCATCGCTCGTCCATTGACTATGTGAGGGCAAGAAACAAAATGGATGCCGTATCTAAAATGGATGCCATGATTTAGCAACAGAATGCCCTATTTCTCAGTGAATTCATGCTCGTTGCGTTGTGAAAACACTGTCATGTATATAATGGATCATTTACGGTTCATTGGTACCAAAATCGTGTTAGTACTACGATACCGAATACACGGGTTCGGATCGCTACGGAACCTCATGTCCTGGGACTCCAACCACCGACTCCTCACGGATGATTGCATACACCTGTTCCTCCAACGCATCCCGCTTCTCCTGTAGCGCTGAACTGCCACCTCCAGTCTGCTGTGCTGCCGTGAGATTGGCCACCAGTTTCTCCTGGGTCGTGCACTTAGCACCATGCCAGCGCTTCTTGCAGTCATTCACTGTCCTCCTCACCTCTCCGACAGCATTCACCTTGGCTGTGATGGACTGCCATATTGCATTTTTGGTTCCCAATGACACAGTGGAGCTGAAAAAGAGCTGGTGTTGTTTCTCTGTCACCTAAGCAATCAGCATCTCATGTTCCTGCTGACTGAACCTGTTTTTCCTCTTCTGCTTCCCCTTGCCCTTCTCCTGGCTCTCTGGCTGGTCCTCCTGGCTGTTTGGGGGTTGTTATCTCCTGCAGTACTGGGTCCAGCTTAGTCCATGGTTCTTGAGTTTTTTTGTTTTTTTTCTGTTTGTGATACATAGCGGCCATTTTGTAGTCGCTTTTCCTGCCTAACGTGAAAAAAGTGGCGTCACGCTAAGTAACGTGCAGTTTCTGGCTGCTGACTGGTCTGCTGCCACTTTTTTCATTTTAGCGGCAAGATTTTTATCGCTGTGACGCTGTTGTTAATGTCGACAATTTCTGAGGAGATGAGAAACTATAGCCATGTAGCGATGGCTTGTACATACATCGCTAACATGGCAATAGTTTGCGGCGATACGCGGCGATAAAAAATTGCCCTTACTAACCTTAGCGATAGTTATCGCCAGTCCTTGTACATATACCCCCATATCTTTACTGGGGAGGCAGTGGAGAAAGACTTCCATGCTGACACACTGCCGTGAGACGCTGAAGTACCTGCATGCAGACACTCCAGCACATAGTGGTCTGACATCCCTCACAGGGTGTCCATCTCAAGACCAAGACGGGGTCCTTCATTCTCTCACACCAGGTAATGGTTTTGGCTTCAGCCTAGGTAGATTCTTGGCTCTATACCTACATACATGCTAGGTACACTTAGGTACATCTATTTAGGGTTGCATTGTAGGAGTAATCATTATTATTGTCATGTATTTATATACCAGCCAATATTCAATGCTTTAGCACTATGGTAGGAATCTACCTTCCATTTACTCTTTTGGTGCTTATACTCATTAATATCTGTTTCAGTCTTATAGTTGTTTCAGCACACCGATTGTACACTAGAATGACGCTGGCTCAATAAATGCTTATTGAAAATATCCACACCGTATATTCTGTGTATCTCTCTGAGACAAAGTGATCACAAGTGACTGAGCGAAAAGTACTGTACTGTTTCCACGATCCATGATGGGACAGGGTTTTCATATTCAACAGTTGCCAAGAACTATTCAGGAGGGCGATTTTTGATTTTTTAAAGTTAAATTTGTAGCCCACAGGGGGGCGTGGCCTAGCCGCCAACCGACATGGCCGCGTAGGCTGGGAGCTCCGTCTCTGACTCCCTCATGAGAGTGCGCCATGGTGGGTGAGGATTGAGATTGCCATCCCTAGACACCTTCAGGTTCTTCCCCCATTGTTTTTTGCGGGGGATGGGTGGTGGGAGGGTAGGATCTTGGTACGTTGTGTTTTTGTTTCTCATGTTTAGTACCATTTACTCATTGTGACAGATAAGCAGCAATTCCAGGGAGCAGAGCAAGCACTTACTTGGACTTGGTTGCATGATGACAAGAGGGTAACTTAGCTTTCCACTCCAGATTAGTGATGAGCACATGGAACGTAGAGGTTAAATAACGCAAAGAAATGCAGACAAGCTCTTAACTACCTGCAACGTCATCACATATATGTGGCATTCCTGCAGGAAACTCACTTGCCTAAGGTGCCATCGACACAATTTGCTAGGACCTGTGGCATTGCCAGTTACAGTACATACGCCAGAGGCACGGCCAGTTTAATCCACAAACACCTGGGCTTTCAGCTCATCCAGTCCTATTCAGATGGCGAGGGTAGATATACGAGAGTGGAGGGGAACTTCATAGGGTGGCAGACAGCATTCGTCTGTATTTACGTACTTAATGTGGATGACCCGAATTTTTTCCAGGGCTTGCATACACAACTTTTGAGGATAGAGGCAGACTACATATATATGGCCGGAGATTTTAACTTGTTACTGGAGCCCGCACAAGACAGTACATCAACCTCTCCTACCTTGAAACCTCGAGCCCGGCGTGTTATACTGTCCATGGGCCCGATTCACAGAACTAACTTAAGACAAAATCCTAAACTTACTACCATTTTGCTATTCACAGAAGGCACTTACTCATTTCGGTAAATAAAATATTACGCTCTCAGAATTTCAGAATATCAATAGGATCATGCATAAAGCAAGAGGCTGAGTCTGTGGTATCAGGTTCAAAAAGGGCTTTATTCCAATAACTCGAGTCATAGGGAGAATAGTACCATCACCACAAGGGATCAGGAAGGGTCTCAAAAGTATTCTCAAAACATTATTCACATAGTACAGTATATATACATCTCCATAATGTACGTAAGCGAAAAGAGCAAAAGAGAATGAGATAAGAGCATGTGGGTGTGAAGGTGGGCGTCCATGTGGGCGTCCACTTGATGATAATGGGTAATTTGTCATAGGTGGGTGGATACCTGGAGGGGGTTGTGTGATCTGCTGGAATTGTACTGGAACTTTGCCTTACTTGTGTTCAACTCGAGCATGACGTGTCACTGACGTGGGGAAGGGTTGCTATGCAACCGGGAAGTCTGGAAGTGAGGCCTTCAGTGAGTGAGACCTTCAGTGTCAGGACGACCAGCACATCTTGTTTTATCTGATATCTGATGTCTGGAGCAGGGACTGATTTGTGACATAGGTTGCCCATCACCAAGAGCCGATGCGGCATCTATTTCTTCATTTACTGCAGAGGCCTTACATGGGGGCTATGGGCTTTTTACTGACGTGAGCTTTGCAATCTCACAAACAGAGACAGAAAGGCTAGGCTTTCTCCTTTGCAGATGGGTTAGGTTGATCCCTCCTTTTCCAGGCAGGAATGCGGCTCTGTAGGAGTAAGCAGATAACCGTGCTCAATACTGTCTCGGCACCTCTGACAGGGCCCCTTTGGCTAAGGCCCAAGTGTGCAAGGCCAAGCTGCAGCTTTCTGAACATCTGAGGCCTGAAACCTCTGTTCAGGTCTGGCTGAGCCACAAAACACGGGTTTTTATGTGGTGCAGGAAGACATGACGTAAAACGTGTAGGCCTCAATACAGATTTGTCGTTTCTCTCATGGGAGACTGAATGATGGCAGGCCACGTTATAGCATGAGCGTTATGATAGAGAGGCCATGGAGAGGAAATGCATAGGTTACATGCATGTGTACATAAGCGTTGGGGGGGCACATGGGGACACACATGCCTCATAATTTTTATTTTCCTCATTCCCTCCTTGTTCCCTAGTAAACCCCTTATGTAACATCTATTTTCATGAGACAGTCGATATGTTCTTGCAGCATTATTTTTACATTTTCAATGCTCTGTAAATGGGGATGTGGAACACAGGCAGTAGCACACAGGCCGCAAATGGCCGGGCCACACTGCAGACATAGGCAACAACTGAATATTATCAATAGTACCAACCCACAGACGGTCAACACTTTCCATCCCCATGCCGATATTAATCCCCAGAGCCAACTGGACCATGTCCACGTGCCTGGGTCTTGATGTATGCTTTGGGCAATCTTGTGGAGCCTCGTTATTGCTTTGTATACAGATGGTGCGTTATTAGGTATGAAAACGCAACAGCTAGAACCGATGACCCTACAAGCCCCGCCCCTATCCGCCAGGATGACGTCAAGAACAAGACGATTCTGAAGAACGACCAGTCTCATAGCATACTGTTCCTGGGTCAGATTCCCCAGGCCGATGCAGTCACATTAGCAACTGTTTCTAGAATCCTTGTTAACCTTCGGATAAGTTTACTATTCTGGACGGGACATATGAAGAAAAAGAATCCTTTGTTGAAATCTGTATATTGCTCCCAAGCTGTCTCAGTTTGGTCAATGCCAGAGGCATCGAGCCCTCGTCTGTGTCTGACAAGTGTGAGCCGAAGATCTTGATGATAGCTCGATGGGGCCAAGAAAACGGGTGGTAGAAGAAATGATATGTAGCAAGTCCCACCCCAGTCTAAGGGCAGCTGCACATAGGCTGTCTGGCCACAAATAAAGTAGGTGTGTCGTGATGCTCTGAAATAGGACTTTCCTTTGTCTTTGAATACTATTATAGTATCACACTCACTGTGCCCCAAATGTACTGAGCCTTCTTTTCTGACACACAAGTTCCCTTTCACTGGCAGAACAGTAATTGAAGATGGACCTGACATGTGTAGGGGCTTTACGTTCAACACTATGAAATCGAGGGTCACATTTCCTTGCAGATACTCTTCAGTTTCTAGATCTGTACCTTTCATTTGGGGAAGACCCTCTTCATCTGGGAAACATGCTTCGTTCATGACTTTATTCAAGTTACCCCATACCCACTCGCCCCTACAATCCTCCTCTTGACATTCTTTGGCATCACCGTTGATGGATGTCATTAAGGCAAACCATGCTCCGCAAGAACCATTATGGGAGAACGGAAAAGGGAAAAGAGGCAACACTCCCTGTACCTTCTGATACGGGGGAAGTCGGCCACAGACCCAGCAGTCTGTAGCGTTACTAGTCTGATGTGAATGGTGCAGCATCTGAATAAAGGTATTGTTGCGCAGAGCAAGTCGATACGATAACTCATGGGATGGCAGATCACTAAATGTGTGTTTTGTGGTATCATTAGTGGAGGAGTGTAAGAGTGAAGCAATAGGAGGAAAAATAGCATGTAGTATTAAGCTGATACATATTATCGTGATACACAGAAGAGATAGAAAAATCAAAGTAACTATACATCTGCCACGTAATATTTTACAGTATTTGCTTTTCATCTTGCTCTTTCTCTCGTTCGCTTTGTTCGAGATCTTATGCAAGCCAGAATACATGTTCAACCGCTTCACCACCTAGTGGACTTAATCAATCAAACGGGTTCTGACTTATGAGATCTAAGTTTAGCTTTATATTTCTGCTGCGGAGTCTCCTCTAGTAAAGGGGGCTCAAAGTCCGAGCAGTCAGTGTTCTTTTTGAAAGTACAGTTATTCCCGAAGTAGCGTTTACAATGATGAAGATGTATCCATCCTTTCCGTCCCTCGACTTTAACGGCGGTCCTTGTGGTTAGCAACACCAATTTCGGCGTCTTCCACCTCGGCTCAAGAGGGCTTGATCTATCAAAGTTCCGGATCAGCACATAGTCGCCAGGAGCGATCGAGTATTCTTTGACCTGGGTGTTGTCAGGGAAAGCGGCGGCAACCTGTGAACGACAAGAGAGTAGTGCAGACATCAAGGAAGCCAGGTAATCTGTCAGCATGTTGCTATCAACATCAGTGATTTTTTTAGGCATTGGAGTGCCCCACATATTCGGTGGTCTACCGAAGACCACTTCATAGGGAGATAAGCCTGTTCTAGAATGGGCTACCATTCGCATCTAAGAGAGGGCAACCGGTAGGGCTACCATCCAATCTACACCTTTGTCTGCGCAAATCTTTGCTAGTTTTATTTTTAAGGTCTGATTGTGTCTTTCTACAAGGCCTGCTGCTTCAGGATGTCGCACACAATGGAACTTCCAGGTATACCCTAACAGAAGGGACACCTGTTTCATGAGTTCAGAGGAGAAAGGCTGACCGTTGTCGGAATATATGACACGCGGTAATCCATAACGTGGGAAAAACTCTCGTACCAATTGCCTGGCGGTAGTTACAGCAGTATAATCAGGGACTGGATAGGCTTCGGTCCACCTTGATAATGAACATACTACTACCAGGACATATTTGTAACCTCTACATCTATCCATTTGGATATAATCCATTTGGAGGACCTCAAAAGGATGGTCAGGTGGATGGAATCCACCTTGTTCCATCGGAATGCCTTTACCTGGATTGAATTGGCAACAGATCATACATGTCCTGACCTTTTGTTTCGCTGCTGCACGCAGGTGCTTGTTGAACCATATATTCTGTAGGCTGTCTAGCATTGCTTTCTCTCCTAAGTGTGCAGGACTATGTGCGGTATTTATGATCACTTGTACCATCGAATCAGGAAGAAACCATGTGGATTTGCCCTTAGTCATCCAACCCTGATCAGTCAGTACCCCTCCTTGTTCCGACCATTTCTTTAGTTCGTCTAGAGTTGCATGTGTCTGTATGTCTTGTACATCCTTGGAAGGATCCCTAACTGTCATGGCTTTGGACACTGATGGTACCTGTGAGTTCGCTAGTGAGGTCTGAGCTGTCTGTTTAGCAGTTCGGTCTGCCAAATCATTGCCTTGGGAAATGGTATCTGTGGCTCTAGTATGTGCTTTGCATTTTAGGATAGCTATGGCTGTTGGTAAATGTATCGCTTCCAGAAGTGCTTGAATAAGGGGGCCATGCTGTATCCTGGCCCCATGAGAGGTCAAGAAACCTCTTTCTCGCCAGAGCACCCCGAAATCATGAACTACCCCATATGCATATTGGGAGTCGGTGTAAATGTTTACTTTCAGGTGCTCAGCTCTTATGCATGCTTGTGTTAGGGCGATGAGCTCTGCTGCTTGTGCTGACAATATGTCTATTCTTTTAGTCTCTATTATTTCAGTATCAGTAGTCACTGCATATGCTGCCACTAATTCTCCCGCCCCTGTCCTCATGCATGAGCCGTCAACATATAGTGTTAGGTCAGGGTCTGGAAGTGCAACGTCTGTCAAGTCTTGTCTTGGCTTAGTCACGGTATGTATTACTTCAACACAGTCGTGTGGTGAAAGGCTTTCTGTACTGGAGGGCAATAGAGTAGCGGGATTCAGTATGTTGCATCGTCTGATCTCTATGTGTGGTTGGAATAACGTCAGCTCATAGCCTGTCAGTCTAGCTACAGTCAGGTGTTGGGTTTGTGTCCGGTTCAAGAGAACCTCCACTGCGTGCGGTACTTGTACGGTCAGGGGGTGGCCCAGCACTATTGAGTCACTTTGTCCTATGGCCAAGGCCGTTGCTGCAACGGATTTTAGGCACGCAGGCAAAGCCTGTGCTACTGGGTCCAATGTACTAGAAAAATAAGCACAGGGCTTGTGTTTTCCTGCATGATCTTGTGTGAGGACAGATAGTGCTGTTCCATCCCGCTCTGTCACAAAAAGCATAAACGATTTGTTGTAATCAGGGATTGCTAAACCTGGGGCTTGACATAAAGCTCTCTTTAATTCTTCAAATGCCACGGTGTGTTCTTGTGTCCAAGGGAGGACTTTAGTAGAGGCTGCCTCCTGTGTCGTCAACTGTATTAGGGGCTTGGCTATGTAAGCATACTGGGGAATCCACTGCCTGCAATATGAAGTGAGGCCAATGAATGCACGTACCTCCTTTTGTGTCGTGGGCTGTGAAAGACCTGAAATTAATTGTATACGCTCAGGTGTCAGTCTCCTACCCTCCTTGGATAGCAAGTGCCCAAGGTACGCCACTTGCTGTTCACAGAATTGCAACTTCGAAGGGGACACTTTGTGCCCCTTGTCAGCCAGGAAATGTAAAACCATCAGGGAAGCATCTTCACAATCATGGTCCGATCGTGCAGTGATGAGAATGTCATCGACATACTGTATCAGTGCTGTAGAGCTAGGCATATGAATACTGTCTAGTTGTCGTTTCAGTGCCTGACTATAAATGCTAGGACTTTCCGTGAAGCCCTGTGGTGCTCTCGTGAATCTGAAGCTGCGACCTTTTAAACTGAAACCGAAAAGATATTGGCTGTCCGGATGTATAGGAATACTGAAAAATGCGTTCTTCAGATCTATCACTGTAAAGAACGTAGCATTCGCATCAATGGCAGTCAATATCAAAGAGATGTCCGGGACCACAGGGTACTGTGGTACCACACATTTGTTTAACTCTCGCAGGTCCACAACTAATCTATATACAGGTGGTATATTGGGGTCAGTTCTTTTAAGAATAGGAAGGACCGGTGAATTACATATGTTCGAATCAGTCTCAATCACCACCCCTTGTGCAATCAGGTCATCTATTATTTTTAGTAAACCTACTTCAGCCTCGGGTGGTATTTTGTATTGTCTAATCCGTGGTAGCACTACACCTTCCTTTAGGGTGACCTGGTGTGGTGTAATGTTCATGCAACCTACGTCAGTTGGGCCTTGTGCCCATAGGTGCTGTGGTACGTCTCGGAGCCTGATGTCAATATCTTTTATTACAAAATGTCCCTTGAAATCACGTAAATACAGTCGCACTCCTTCTGGTGAGCAACATATTACTGCTCCTAGTTCTTTTAATGTTTTTATACCGAGCAAGTTTTCCGGACATGATTTAGTAAGTAGTAAGTATGTAGTATGTATCAGTGGACCAACTCCTAAGGAGACTGGTTCTGAAACCTCATTAACAATAGGCCTACCCGAAAATCCCAGGGATACACTCTTTGAGCCCGAGAGGGGTGCCCCGGGCACCTCGGAATGACTAATGGTAGTTCTACTAGCCCCAGTGTCAATCAAAAACTTTTTATTTAGTCCCAGTAACCGTGCATGTACATAGGGACCCGCTTGGTCCACAGGAACTGGAATGAGGGGCAGGTCGAATTCCCTCTCTGGGCAGCTTCATGAATATGCCTGGTATTCTGGATAGTTATTTTGAGCGTGCTCGTACATTTGTGTTGTAGCTCGGGCTGGTGCAGGTGCATGGACAGACGGTGGCGGCGGTGGAAACGTATCTGATGTCTGATGTGTGTTACTGTCCTTGGGAGGATATTGACGAGGCTTTGTTTTACCTATCGCTATATTGTTTTTCAGCACTGCACACTCATTTACGAAGTGGCCTGGCTTCTTGCAATAATTACAAGTCCCACTATTTTGTTTCGTGCTATTCCTGTTCGTGTTTGCATTTGTGTTTGCCGGTGTCGATTGGGCCACCAGCATCTTCATCTTTGTGTCTTTCATGCGTCTCTTTTCTTGGTCATGTTCCTCTCTAATTCTGTTCTGGTGATACTGTAACATCTGTAACACTTGGGAAGGGCTGTTTGCTTGCCAAGTACTCTCAACCTTCAGTACTCTATACTTTACCTCAGGTATGGAATTTTCTACTAATTTGCTCACAAATAGATGGGGATATGAATCACTACAGGGCTTAAGGCCACTGTTGATAGTAAAACATTTCTCAAACCTAGAATAAAAATCGCTAGTGTCCTCGTCTGGCTTCTGTTTACAAGCTGAAATAGCATCCCAGTCTTCTTTCTTGGTAATTAATAATCTTGGCAAAACTTGTACAAGGAGTTCAGGTAATTCTTTAGCTCGGGGACCCAGACCAACCCCCGGGCCTCTTGCATTTTCTTCTGTTTGCAACACATCCCAACTAATCTTGCTCTCTCCCACCTCCCAGTCTTTTTCCTTAAGCTTCTCGTAAATACCAGCAGGCAATAGTACTTTTAATAACTTTAGAACGTCCGCATATGTATATTCCCCTAAGCGGAGAATGTCTTTTAATTCCCTGTGAAAACCCCCCGGGTCTTTGTCATGGGAGGGCAACATCTTTTTCAGCCCACCCAACCAGGAACTGCCCACACCCAGGCAGGTGTACACAATTAGCCGAAGTGGCCACACCCAGGCAGGTGTACATAATTAGCCGACCCTGGAGAGGCTCGGAGTGCAGAGGAGAGGCAGGGAGCAGTTGCATGTGCGAGCGGGAAACGAACAGCATGTCCAGCCAGAGCACACAGAAAGACGGAGGGGAAAGGAGGAGGAAGCTCAAATTCAGCCCCAAGGAACTCCAGGTGCTGGTGGAGGAGGTGGTGAAGCAGCACCAGAAGCTGTTTGGGAGGCAATCCCTGCAAGTGCCTGAGGCCGAAAAGCGCAACATATGGCTGGCCATCCAGGCGCAGGTCAATGCTGTGGGAGTGACCCACAGGGAAATTGAGGTCCTCAAAAAGCGCTGGTATGACCTGAGGATTGTGACCAAGAGGAAGATGGGCGACATCCAGAAGGAGGCCAGCCAGACCGGAGGTGGAACCAACAGGGCACCTGCCCTCACCGAACTGGAGGAGCTGGTGGCGGCCACACTCGAGCAAGAGAGCGTCGTGGGTCTTGGGGACGCCGACAGCTCTGCCAGAGCCGCAACACACCAAGGTAAGACGAAAGCACAGCAATGTAGCCGCCCCTACCCCTATCCCACATCCCCCATAGTGAAACGAGAATCACACTGCAGTCCACACGTGTCAGTGCAGACAGGCAATGCATTCCGGGAGATGTAGTCAGGGCAACACTAACCATGACGTAAATGTCACAGGGCAACAAGGCATGTCACGCACTCGAGGCACAAGGAGACAGAGGACAGATTGGAATGTGAAATGATTTATTGTGACGCTTGCAATGCAGCCCTTCGGGGACACTGAGCCAATGTTGTTTTTCTGTCCACAGATGTGACATCATGCAGTACAGGGCATGCTGCAGGGGAGACGGCACAACGGCCACAAAAATCACCGCTAGCCAGCACGAGTGCAGACCAGGGAGCAGGCCCACTTGCAGCCGCACCACCTACGCAGCCAGCCTCGCCGCACACAGAGCCAGCATCACCTCACCGAGAGCCAGCATCACCACCACCAGAGCCAGCATCGCCACTCATGTTCGATTCACCGGCCACATCTCCGCTTGCAGGTGTGAGAATGAGGAGGCGTCCAGCAGCCAGGCTACGAGCCTTAGACACCTCGTCAGACGACAGCATGGGCCCAGAAGACCGCACCGGGCCCCAGGAAGGGAGCCATCCCACTGTGCCCCACACCTCACAGGCAGCACAGACGGGAGCAAGAGGGCGCCGCAGGTCGCGTGTCCAGAGTCCACCAGCACCCACTGACGGCCATGGTGTCTTCTTGGGGCTCGAGGGCCAAATGTTGAAGCAACAGCGCCTGCAATCAAAGGCAGTAATGTCAGTCCAGAGGCACATGCGGGTGATGAGGACAAGCTTAGTCAACATGGACACAAACATTGGCGGCATGGCTGCGGGCATTCGGGACATGTCCCAGTCAATCCAGCAGTTGTGCAGCAAATTAGATGCTGACATCGAAGCACGGCGCCGGGAACGCCAGAGAAGGGACACTACCAGCAGGGCACTCAACCGTCTGGCAACTGCGACTTCCCTACTTTGCCGGCGCTCTGTGACGATGCAGGAGGGCCTAACACAGTGCTGCAGCGACCTGTCACGGGGGATGGTGCAGGTGACAAGTGCACTAGGGGTGCTATTGACAAGTCAGGCGTCGACAACTGCTGCAGGGGATGCTGCGGAGAGCATCGACGCCAGCAGCAGCATCACACCCCCCGTCCCAGAAGCACGCAGGAGCAGCAGGCGGCTTGGGGTTGGCTCTAGTGAGGATGCACAGGCCGTGCAATCCACCACTGCAGCGCGTATGCGCAAACATTGATGTGGCCCTGCTTATCCACTTGCCATTGGGTGACGTAACCCTGGACATACTCATTGTATAGATGGCATATTGCCAGATTGGCCTGTTCATGTGTTCATGGCGTGGTGCCACATTAAACTACGTCATGACTTCTCACGACTCGCTGTGTCCCCTCACTTACTCAGAAATAGTTGCATGTGATCTCTGCCCGTCTCTCTCTCCCATCGATTGCAGTTGGCACTCTAGCTGCGCTGCCCTCTGGCTGGCCTGACTCATCCTCGTTGTCCTCAAAATATGTTAGTTCCACATCTGTACCTTTTTTCGTGGCAAGGTTGTGCAGCATTGCACAAGTGGCAATTATCTTGCAGCAGGTGATGGGTTTGTACTGGCGTGCGCCTCCGCTCTTGTGGAGGCAGCGGAACCTGCTCTTCAGCAGTCCAAACGTGCGCTCCACCACATTGCGTGTAGATTTGTGGGCCACGTTTTCTGGATAGTTATTTTGAGCGTGCTCGTACATTTGTGTTGTAGCTCGGGCTGGTGCAGGTGCATGGACAGACGGTGGCGGCGGTGGAAACGTATCTGATGTCTGATGTGTGTTACTGTCCTTGGGAGGATATTGACGAGGCTTTGTTTTACCTATCGCTATATTGTTTTTCAGCACTGCACACTCATTTACGAAGTGGCCTGGCTTCTTGCAATAATTACAAGTCCCACTATTTTGTTTCGTGCTATTCCTGTTCGTGTTTGCATTTGTGTTTGCCGGTGTCGATTGGGCCACCAGCATCTTCATCTTTGTGTCTTTCATGCGTCTCTTTTCTTGGTCATGTTCCTCTCTAATTCTGTTCTGGTGATACTGTAACATCTGTAACACTTGGGAAGGGCTGTTTGCTTGCCAAGTACTCTCAACCTTCAGTACTCTATACTTTACCTCAGGTATGGAATTTTCTACTAATTTGCTCACAAATAGATGGGGATATGAATCACTACCGGGCTTAAGGCCACTGTTGATAGTAAAACATTTCTCAAACCTAGAATAAAAATCGCTAGTGTCCTCGTCTGGCTTCTGTTTACAAGCTGAAATAGCATCCCAGTCTTCTTTCTTGGTAATTAATAATCTTGGCAAAACTTGTACAAGGAGTTCAGGTAATTCTTTAGCTCGGGGACCCAGACCAACCCCCGGGCCTCTTGCATTTTCTTCTGTTTGCAACACATCCCAACTAATCTTGCTCTCTCCCACCTCCCAGTCTTTTTCCTTAAGCTTCTCGTAAATACCAGCAGGCAATAGTACTTTTAATAACTTTAGAACGTCCGCATATGTATATTCCCCTAAGCGGAGAATGTCTTTTAATTCCCTGTGAAAACCCCCCGGGTCTTTGTCATGGGAGGGCAACATCTTTTTCATTTCCAGTATCTCTAATTTTGACAGAGGGGTGTAGACATACACCCGTTGTAGTTCATTGTTTGCATCCTTTACAGGATGTACCTCTCGTAGGGGGTTCAGTTTGTCGTATGCCTGCCCCTTAACCTGGGGTGGAACGGGAAGCAGGGATCTAGTTACATATACTATATATTTGTGTCGCTGATCCAAGATGACATTAATCAGTTCAGTACCCAAGTTCATCCATCTGTCTAGTATTTTGTCGTCCAGCAACCTATACAATATACCAGGACCAGAGTACTGACTTTCATATAACGTAATTAAATGTTGGACCATGTAAACACCAGCTAAGCGCTGTTCATTCGGTGGAAGGCTCAAAAATGTCTGTGCTACGACATCATTATTATATAAATCGTATTGGGATACCCACAGGGTGGCTGATCGTGCTAATTCAAGTTCGGTCGGCGTTAAGGGCTGTTCATTACCTAACCATTCATTCACCGCTTTGTCGGTGATGTGGAACAAATTTTCAAGGGAAAATCTCTTTTTTATAGCCGTTCCCTGTTTACAGTAATTCAGGCCTTTGGGTTTCTCGAATCGTCGGGCATGGCCCACGTATTGTATTTTATCTTAGTCCCCTGCTTCATCATCAGATGATAAAGCAGCTTTATCGTGCGGTCCTGCTTCGTGTGACGCTATTATTGCTTTTCGTATTTTGGTCAACATGTTGTCTGTCTGTCCTGATTTATCATGCTGACCGGCATCTATGCGATCACTCCAACCAGTATAACGATGGTCTACATCCCCGTTTCCTTCGTCTTTTTCTCTGATCAGACAATTAATTAGGAAGCGAAGGATGTAATTCTTAACAACCACTTTTCTATTTTGTATAGCATCTGCTATGCTCTCAGGACCTTCCCCTGTTCTTATGAATGTGTACATTTTCTTTAGATGTTTATCCATATCTGGTAGTTTTTCCAAATCGGTGACTGCTCGTCTAAGCCGTAGTGAAAACACAAGCATCCTGCCCTTTCCTGGGTCTGGATCATATATACATTCGGGGATGTCTACTTGTACTGTCGACCCCCCTCCTGACGCTGTCCCGGATCCCCCCTCCCCGCCGTCATCGAGCTCCTGGAGCTGTTCTGGCGTTGGGGGTGCAGGGAAAGATCCGTCCACGTACGCTGGTGGGGATTCCTCTAGATAGGTGTCAATAAACCTGTCGGATGCTGTTTTTAATTTTCGGGGAACTGGCGGAGGCACTCTAATGGGTCTTTCTACTGGAGTCACTTTCCCTAGTTCCTCTGAAAGGACGGGGTAAATACCAGCAACGACAGTATTCATTTCTCTTTCAGTCTGCTCTCTTTTTACTCGTTCCCCTTCCTCCCGTAATTTCTTTTCTTTGGCTTTTTCAGATTCTTCCTTACTTCTCTCTATTTTGTGGAACTCTTTTTCTGTTCTTCTATGTGACTCCTTGCGCCACAACTCAATGGCATCCTTCTGAGCAGGTCTAGATTTTCTCTTCCATATTTCTTCCTCTACTTTCATAATGCTTTCCGCATCCCACGTTCCCGTGATAGGCCATCTATACTTTGGGCCTCATGTAGGTAAATAAATTTTACCGGTTCTTAAATACCGAGCCGTACCGAATCGGTAAATTAGAATCGGTAAGTTATATGTAGGTAAAAATTCGGTAACAGTTACCGATTCGGTAACAGTCGGTAAATACGAATCGGAATTCACCGATTCGGTAAATACCGAGGTGATAATTACCGAATCGGAAAATACCGAGGTGGTATCTACCGAATCGGAAAATACCGAGGTGGTATCTACCGAATCGGAAAATACCGAATCGGTACGTACGGATTCGGTAAATAACATCACATGACTTCACGAAACAGCTAATCCTGTGCAACGACAGCCCACCCAACCAGGAACTGCCCACACCCAGGCAGGTGTACACAATTAGCCGAAGTGGCCACACCCAGGCAGGTGTACATAATTAGCCGACCCTGGAGAGGCTCGGAGTGCAGAGGAGAGGCAGGGAGCAGTTGCATGTGCGAGCGGGAAACGAACAGCATGTCCAGCCAGAGCACACAGAAAGACGGAGGGGAAAGGAGGAGGAAGCTCAAATTCAGCCCCAAGGAACTCCAGGTGCTGGTGGAGGAGGTGGTGAAGCAGCACCAGAAGCTGTTTGGGAGGCAATCCCTGCAAGTGCCTGAGGCCGAAAAGCGCAACATATGGCTGGCCATCCAGGCGCAGGTCAATGCTGTGGGAGTGACCCACAGGGAAATTGAGGTCCTCAAAAAGCGCTGGTATGACCTGAGGATTGTGACCAAGAGGAAGATGGGCGACATCCAGAAGGAGGCCAGCCAGACCGGAGGTGGAACCAACAGGGCACCTGCCCTCACCGAACTGGAGGAGCTGGTGGCGGCCACACTCGAGCAAGAGAGCGTCGTGGGTCTTGGGGACGCCGACAGCTCTGCCACAGCCGCAACACACCAAGGTAAGACGAAAGCACAGCAATGTAGCCGCCCCTACCCCTATCCCACATCCCCCATAGTGAAACGAGAATCACACTGCAGTCCACACGTGTCAGTGCAGACAGGCAATGCATTCCGGGAGATGTAGTCAGGGCAACACTAACCATGACGTAAATGTCACAGGGCAACAAGGCATGTCACGCACTCGAGGCACAAGGAGACAGAGGACAGATTGGAATGTGAAATGATTTATTGTGACGCTTGCAATGCAGCCCTTCGGGGACACTGAGCCAATGTTGTTTTTCTGTCCACAGATGTGACATCATGCAGTACAGGGCATGCTGCAGGGGAGACGGCACAACGGCCACAAAAATCACCGCTAGCCAGCACGAGTGCAGACCAGGGAGCAGGCCCACTTGCAGCCGCACCACCTACGCAGCCAGCCTCACCGCACACAGAGCCAGCATCACCTCACCGAGAGCCAGCATCACCACCACCAGAGCCAGCATCGCCACTCATGTTCGATTCACCGGCCACATCTCCGCTTGCAGGTGTGAGAATGAGGAGGCGTCCAGCAGCCAGGCTACGAGCCTTAGACACCTCGTCAGACGACAGCATGGGCCCAGAAGACCGCACCGGGCCCCAGGAAGGGAGCCATCCCACTGTGCCCCACACCTCACAGGCAGCACAGACGGGAGCAAGAGGGCGCCGCAGGTCGCGTGTCCAGAGTCCACCAGCACCCACTGACGGCCATGGTGTCTTCTTGGGGCTCGAGGGCCAAATGTTGAAGCAACAGCGCCTGCAATCAAAGGCAGTAATGTCAGTCCAGAGGCACATGCGGGTGATGAGGACAAGCTTAGTCAACATGGACACAAACATTGGCGGCATGGCTGCGGGCATTCGGGACATGTCCCAGTCAATCCAGCAGTTGTGCAGCAAATTAGATGCTGACATCGAAGCACGGCGCCGGGAACGCCAGAGAAGGGACACTACCAGCAGGGCACTCAACCGTCTGGCAACTGCGACTTCCCTACTTTGCCGGCGCTCTGTGACGATGCAGGAGGGCCTAACACAGTGCTGCAGCGACCTGTCACGGGGGATGGTGCAGGTGACAAGTGCACTAGGGGTGCTATTGACAAGTCAGGCGTCGACAACTGCTGCAGGGGATGCTGCGGAGAGCATCGACGCCAGCAGCAGCATCACACCCCCCGTCCCAGAAGCACGCAGGAGCAGCAGGCGGCTTGGGGTTGGCTCTAGTGAGGATGCACAGGCCGTGCAATCCACCACTGCAGCGCGTATGCGCAAACATTGATGTGGCCCTGCTTATCCACTTGCCATTGGGTGACGTAACCCTGGACATACTCATTGTATAGATGGCATATTGCCAGATTGGCCTGTTCATGTGTTCATGGCGTGGTGCCACATTAAACTACGTCATGACTTCTCACGACTCGCTGTGTCCCCTCACTTACTCAGAAATAGTTGCATGTGATCTCTGCCCGTCTCTCTCTCCCATCGATTGCAGTTGGCACTCTAGCTGCGCTGCCCTCTGGCTGGCCTGACTCATCCTCGTTGTCCTCAAAATATGTTAGTTCCACATCTGTACCTTTTTTCGTGGCAAGGTTGTGCAGCATTGCACAAGTGGCAATTATCTTGCAGCAGGTGATGGGTTTGTACTGGCGTGCGCCTCCGCTCTTGTGGAGGCAGCGGAACCTGCTCTTCAGCAGTCCAAACGTGCGCTCCACCACATTGCGTGTAGATTTGTGGGCCACGTTGTATCGTCTCTCACTCTGGGTTGCTGGGTGTAGGTAGGGAGTGAGGATGAATGAACGGCATGCATATGCACTGTCGCCTGGATGAGTAAAAGGGAACCATCAGTTACATGCCTCTATACACTCTGATTTGCAGGTTTCAAGGGGCGTCACTGTTACTTACCCAGCAGGTATCCCTCTCCGAATTCTCCGGCTCTCAGTCGTGTGTAGATCCCACTATTCTGGAAGATGTAAGAGTCGTGGGTGCTCCCAGGAAACTTTGCAACAATATCTGTGATGATGTTCCCTGCATCACAGATCACCTGCACATTGATGGAGTGGGTGGACTTCCTGTTCCTGTAGATGTGCTCTGTGTCAGCTGGAGGACAGATTGGGATGTGTGTACCATCAATACAGCCGATGACATGGGGGAACTGTGCCATGTGATAAAAGTCTGTTTTTGTTTTCTGCAGTGCAGCCTGTGTGTTTGGGAAGCTGATGTAGTGGTGCATTCTCTGCATCATGGCATCCAGGAACTTCCTGAAGAAACGTGACAGGCAACTCTGGGATACCCCACCCACCGCAGCTATCACCACCTGATAACTGCCGGATGCCAACAGATGTAGGCTGCAGAGCACCTGCACATGTGGGGGTATGGCGTGCGCCCTTCTTATTGGCTGGTCCAGGAGTGGGTGAAGGTCCCTGATTAAGTCCATGATGGTTTCGGGGTGTAGCCTGTACCTCTCATGTATCTCTGCATCAGTCAGCTGGAATAGTGTGATGCGCTGTCTGTAGATTTGTTCCTCCCGTCGCCACACCCTCAGTCCTGCTGCCTGTAGACGTAGGCGCCTTGCAATGACGTACATGGCGGCCATGTTGTCCACGCTGTTGCATTTTGGGATTGCTTATGTGCATTGTTGATGGTTACCACCTGCTTTCCATCCGTGTTAATTACCGACTCTTATTTACCGATTTTCCTGGATTTCTTAATTACCGACTGCTCCTACATGTCATTTTAAATTTTTACCACTTCATATTTACCACTTCTTATTTACCGATTCGTTAATATTGTATTCGGTAAATATGAATCGGTATTTTAGAATTCGGTAACTATGAATCGGTATTTACCGCCTCATATTTACCGAAAAGTGGTTTTTGGACTCCTACATCTCACTTGTCTGAATACCGGTCGGTAACGGCATATTTACCGAAAATCGGCCGTTACCGACCGGTATTTCGCTACCTACATGAGGCCCTTTGTCTCTAATTCCTTCGTGTAATCCACCCATAGTTCTAAAAACAACACGGCATCTAAACCATGCTTACAGTACATGAAATGTCCAGGTGTGTCCCTAGGAGGAATGTTAACTGGTTCCTCTAGTACACCTTTTCTGGTACATATTTTACGTAGTTTCGAAAATAACGGCATGTTGGAATGTAGCCAAAAAAACAAAAATCACAATAGCGCTGTAAAATAAAAATAAAAACTATAATAAAACAAACTTACATAAAACCTGACACATTCAAACCTAACTGAACCTGACTAGGACAATAACATTCATACAGGTATATCGGTGCACCTTGAATACTTTGAGATCTCTATTTCCTATAACTCTAGCTGCATGCACTTGAACATACAGGTCTCACAAGTGAGAACCCGTCTTGATTGCAACCCCCATGAGAAAACTCACCGGGAAGCGGAACTTGAACTTGAACTTGAACTTGAACTTGAAGTCGAAGGCCTCCGAAACTTGACGCTGCGCGGGGAATGGCGTATCTTAGGTGGATCTCCAGAAACCTCGGACACAGCTCTCTCGCAGGTGGGCTCTGGGTTAGGACAATCTGCATTCCTCACCGCCTCGTATGGATGCCTGGTCGCAGTCCGTCTCCTTCGTTGGCCTGAGGGAGTTGGCGGGAAAACCCACGACGTACGTACTTGAAGTCCGTCACAGCTGTGGAAGGGGGCAAAACTGTACCTTCATCTCCGGCGTGTGGGGAAAGAGAATAGTCCCTGTTCGGGCGCCATTATGTTGTAAATAAAATATTACGCTCTCAGAATTTCAGAATATCAATAGGATCATGCATAAAGCAAGAGGCTGAGTCTGTGGTATCAGGTTCAAAAAGGGCTTTATTCCAATAACTCGAGTCATAGGGAGAATAGTACCATCACCACAAGGGATCAGGAAGGGTCTCAAAAGTATTCTCAAAACATTATTCACAGAGTACAGTATATATACATCTCCATAATGTACGTAAGCGAAAAGAGCAAAAGAGAATGAGATAAGAGCATGTGGGCGTGTAAGTAGGTGTGAAGGTGGGCGTCCATGTGGGCGTCCACTTGATGATAATGGGTAATTTGTCATAGGTGGGTGGATACCTGGAGGGGGTTGTGTGATCTGCTGGAATTGTACTGGAACTTTGCCTTACTTGTGTTCAACTCGAGCATGACGTGTAACTGACGTGGGGAAGGGTTGCTATGCAACCGGGAAGTCTGGAAGTGAGGCCTTCAGTGAGTGAGGCCTTCAGTGTCAGGACGACCAGCACATCTTGTTTTATCTGATATCTGATGTCTGGAGCAGGGACTGATTTGTGACATAGGTTGCCCATCACCAAGAGCCGATGTTGCATCTATTTCTTCATTTACTGCAGAGGCCTTACATGGGGGCTATGGGCTTTTTACTGACGTGAGCTTTGCAATCTCACAAACAGAGACAGAAAGGCTAGGCTTTCTCCTTTGCAGATGGGTTAGGTTGATCCCTCCTTCTCCAGGCAGGAATGCGGCTCTGTAGGAGTAAGCAGATAACCGTGCTCAATACTGTCTCGGCACCTCTGAC
The DNA here is from genome assembly GCF_964204655.1 of Triturus cristatus. NCBI lineage: Eukaryota > Metazoa > Chordata > Amphibia > Caudata > Salamandridae > Triturus > Triturus cristatus. The sequence goes on along the minus strand of NC_140590.1, from coordinate 2,105,809 downwards.
AGGGCCCCTTTGGCTGAGGCCCAAGTGTGCAAGGCCAAGGATACGCAGCTGCAGCTTTCTGAACGTCTGAGGCCTGAAACCTCTGTTCGGGTCTGGCTGAGCCACAAAACACGGGTTTTTATGTGGTGCAGGAAGACATGACGAAAAACGTGTAGGCCTCAATACAGATTTGTCGTTTCTCTCATGGGAGACTGAATGATGGCAGGCCACGTTATAGCATGAGCGTTATGATAGACAGGCCATGGATAGGAAATGCATAGGTTACATGCATGTGTACATAAGCGTTGGGGGGGCACATGGGGACACACATGCCTCATAATTTTTATTTTCCTCAACTGGAGCCCGCACAAGACAGTACATCAACCTCTCCTACCTTGAAACCTCGAGCCCGGCGTGTTATACTGTCCATGGGCCCGATTCACAGAACTAACTTAAGACAAAATCCTAAACTTACTGCCATTTTGCTATTCACAGAAGGCACTTACTCATTTCGGTATTCACAGAAGTTAGGAGTCCTAACTTTAGGACTCCTAAATGCCTTCTGTGAATACCGAAAGTCTTAAAGTTAGGATTTTTCTCAGTTTAGGAGTAGTAAAGTTAGGACTCCTAACTTTAGGACTCCTAAATGCCTTCAGTAATACCGAAAGTCTTAAAGTTAGGATTTTTCTCAGTTTAGGAGTAGTAAAGTTAGGACTCCTTACTTTAGGACTCCTAAAGGCCTTCTGTGTATACCGAAAGTCTTAAAGTTAGGATTTTTCTCAGTTTAGGAGTAGTAAAGTTAGGACTCCTATCTTCTGTGAATACCGAAATGAGTAAGTGTGAATTGGGCCCCATGTGTGAGAAGTTGAGTTTGGTGGATGTGTGGAGACATTGTAATCCGAAAGGGCCTCGAGTACACACACCGCTCAGCACATCATAATACATTGACGAGATTAGATTTCTGGTTGATATCCCCTAACCTAGTAGCTTGTTATGAGGACACTCAACTCCTGCCTAGAACTCTATCTGTTCATTCCCCGGTAACCATGACACTCAGAGTCCTTCGATCGGAGGGGTGTGAGCAGCAATGGCACTTCCCCAACCAGGTCTTACAGGATGAGGTTTTTCGTGCTGAGCTACAAGAGGCAATAGATGACTATTTTGAATTGAAAATCGTCTCAGTCCAAACTTGATCTACATTGAGGGAGGCCTTCAAGGCCTATACTAGGGGGTTTGCATCTGAAAACACGCTGGGATATTAAAAGAGCTACGGTGCACATTCACTAAGATCGAACAACAGCTAATGGCAGTCGACCGCGACCTGGCCAGTAATCCAGACCGCCCCACAGAAGTCCGCTGCTTGGCTCGATTGGCTGATTTTCAAGATTATGCTGCCCGTGAACCCCACCACTTAAGTAAATATGCTGTGGCTTGGCGGTATGGCGAAGGAGACAGGCCGGGGTGCACGCTGGCGCACCTCCTGAGGCCTCCTACAGGTCGTGAGTATATTACCAGACTCTGTACAGAGCAGGGCAATATAATCCATGGGACTTCAGACATCTGCAACATATTCCTAGATTATTACATAACGCTATACACTTTTTACAAGGCCTATAAATATACACTTGCACCCCATTTACTGGAAGTTTACAACGAGGCCTTAGAACGGCAACTGCTGTGGCCTACGTTACGTGAAGCCGTCATTATTTTGCTCTCTAAACCTGGCAAAGATCCACTACAATGTGGCTCTTAGAGGCCACTCTCTTTGTTAAATTTAGATTATAAGATATTGGCAAAAATGATAGCTCTACGATTGGCAATTTCATTTTGATGGAGAGAATCATCTCCCCGGCACAGTCAGGTTTCGTTCCCCGCCGTTCCACGGCATTGAATTTACGCACGATATTTGCAGTGTTTCACAGGGGTCCCAGCAGTGGCCGTATTGCTTGATGCCAAAAAGGCGTTCGACTCCCTGGAGTGGCCCTTTTTTCTTGAAGTAATGCACTGGATGGGTATGCCGAAAGGATTTTTAAGTCTCATTGCACTATTATACACCTCACCGACCGCTAGGTTCTGACTAAATGGTTCCCTGTCTGCGCAGTTCCATCTCTCACGTGGCACCAGGCAGGGTTGTCCCCTGTCCCCACTCCTCTTCCACTCTTCTTCATCATTGCATTGGACCCCTGGTCCGACATTTGCAGGAAAAGCACTTACACAGGGGGCTCCAATTAAATACAGGCCCGTTGCTTGTCTCCTTGTATGCAGATGATGTGGTCTTGTATGTCTTGTATGTCTGTCACCCTCAGGAGAATCTGCAGCCTCTAATTAGAGAGATTATCCGGTTTGAGGGCTTTTTGGGCCTGGAAATAAACTGGAGCAAATCAGAAATCTTTCCATTGGCACCAGCTACTGTCCGGTGGGAATGCCCCTTCCCATTGACGTGGTGCGAGGACTCCACTAGGTATTTGGGCATACAGGTACACAGAGCACAGGATCAGATTATATTGTTAAATTGTGGCCCCACACTCAACACTTTAGAACAACAGGTTGATTGCTGGATAAAACTACCCCTCTCATTGGCTGGGAGAGCAGCTCTCATTAAAATGGTAGTACTCCCCAACTTCCTGTACTTGTTTCATAACATACCCATCCCACTCCCCAACAGATCTTTTTGTACGATACGGTCCCATCTGATCAGACTGGTATGGGGAGGTGCAGAGCTAGGTTAAATTGGGATACTTTAACCCTCCCATATGAGCAGGGTGGCCTGGGGGTTCCTAATTTCCATGTTTATTATTTGGTAGCACAGAGCAGTTTTGCACACTCCTGGTATCATACAGATGCCAGGATCCTGTATTCTAGACCGGAGGCCACTTGGTGCTTCCTACTCCACTCAAGATGATTCCCCCGACAGGGTATCCCAGAGACACCCGTGACATACAAATAGCCTCCACCACTAGCCGGGCGTGGCTAAAATTGGCCAAGATTGCTGGCCACCGCTTATTGTACACCTCTAATCTCCTGGCAATTAACAGTTTATGGCTACCCATTATGGCAGTAAAACACGTACAATGGACACTGACTACATTTTCCTTAGATACAACTGGGAACCTGTTTCCGGGAGGTCACATCTTCTCAAGCACGAGGAGAATTGATTTGCTAAAGCGTCCTTTATGGACCACTTCATCCTGAATAGATTTCATTGTGCTCGTAGGGCACAGACCCCGGATTTGCCATTAAAGCCTACCCCCTTTCCACCTTTGGCCCTTTTGATTGCGAGTGAAGATGGAGCTCACCTCATATCGAAGTAGTATAGAGCCACTATGGCGCTGATCCCGTGCAGAGATCGTAAGATACGTGAGGCCTGGGAACATGATTTAGGTCATGACATAGATGACGATCATTGGGCTTATTGCTGTACCCAGACCAAAGAAGTATCTATGAATAGTATGCATAAAATCTTACACTTTAAATTCTTATGACGGGCATACATGTCCCCTGCTAAGATCCATACTATTGATCCCACACGCACACACACTGGTCCAAAATGCAGATCACAATATGCAGACTTGGCCCACATGAACTGGACGTGTGCTAAACTGTGTGATTATTGGAAATCGGTACATGCAATATTGTCAAAGATGGTTACTCTTGACCTGCCCCCCGCCCGGAGGTGGCACTAATGGGTTTTGTTCGGAATATTCCCAAAAAAGTCTGCAAATTTGTGGCCATAGCCTTGCCGTTGGCCAAACGGGAATTGGCACTAAGATGGGGCAGTAGAAGAGTTCCAACGACTAAAGCTTGGATGAACAGTCTCATATATTGCAATACCGACTCTGATTTGTTTGCCACTACATTGCCCTCGAGGGCCAGGCCAAAGGATATTTGGGGCCCATTGAAAAACTATTTGCTTGTGCAGGGCCAAGGGGTATACTCGCAACCACATGATGGGCTTGTCCCGGCAGGTGTGGGGTGAGCCGGGGTGGTATTACAGGATGTATTTAGCTCTATGAGAATGTTTTGTGCAGTTTACGGTACCTTATGTCAAAGTGCCCCCTCGCTAAAGTCTCACTGGTTGCTCTGTCTTTACATCCATACTCTCAAATGCTGTCTGACTGGAATGCTATCAATTCTGTAATTAATACTTAACTGCAATGAGTGTCTATTGCAGATGTTGTTAATGACTATTTAAAATGGTAAATAAAGTTAAAAAAAAATTTTTTTAAATTGTATTCCACAGTGGCGAACCTCAGAATTATGTTGTTGACCCTGTGCAAATGATTCAATGATTAATCATCTGTCAGATAGATATCATCTACATAGGACAATGCTTCCTCATCACAATTTTGAAGTTACCCTGATACTCTTGTTAAGAACAACCCCAGGCCATTTTATACCCTTGGGGCAGTCTTCAGAATTGGTGTTGAGGGCCGGGGGCCGGAAATGCTATCAAATATGTGCTTTCAGGGACACTGGGCCCGATTACAGAAGTAATCTGAGACAAAATCCTAAACCTACTACTTTTGGTATTCACATTTAGTAATAGTAAAGTTAGGATTTTGTCTTGTCTTAAATCTGTCTTAAGTCTGTCCTAAATTTGTCTTAAGTCTGTCCTAAGTCTGTCCTAAGTTTGTCTTAAGTCTGTCTTAAGTCTGTCTTAAGTCTGTCCTAAGTTTGTCTTAAGTCTGTCCTAAGTCTGTTCTAAGGGGTCCGATTCACAGAATTAACTTAAGACAAAATCCTAAACTTACTACTTTTGGTATTCACAGAATGCACTTACTACTTTTGGTATTCACAGAATGCACTTACAAATTTTGGTATTCACAGAATGGATTTACGACTACTAACTTTACGTCCGCACTCGGGCCGGAAATTCCGGCCTGGAGGTGGAGCTTCCGGCCCGGAGGCGGGGCTCCCGGCCCGGAGGCGGATCTTTCGGCCCAGAGGTGGAGCTTCCAGCCCAGAGGCGGAACTTCCGGCTCGGAGGTGGGGATTACGGCCGGTGGCGGAGATTTAGCCATGGCCGAAATCTCCACCTCTGGGCAATGTGTACATCACTGAAATCCGTGGCCAGGACAGGTCGCTACGCACGACATCCACAGAGATCAGGGACGAATTTCTTGCATACAACTCGGCACTATACACGTCTAGACACAGCAGTGACACTGATGCACGAGAGGACTATTTATCCGAAATTGCGTTAGTGTTCTTAGAGAAAGGCATGCAGGAGTTTATGGCAGAACCCATAACGGTGAATGAGGTTCGCGGGGCGATTAAAGTACTTAGGGGCTCCTCTGCTCTGGGCCTTTACGGCCTGACGGGTGCGTTCTACAAGGCCTTTTCAGATCTGTTAGCACCGAAACTCATTGAGGTGTATGCTGAGGCCCTGGATCGGGAAACCCTGCCTCCCACCTTGAGCGAAGCGGTCATTATTCTACTTCCAAAGCCTAATAAGGACCCATCACTTTGTGGGTCATACAGGCCCCTATCGCTATTGAACATCGACTATAAGATCCTCGCCAAAATCGTGGCCAAAAGACTCTCACAATTAATGGAGTTTATTATTTCGCCGGCTCAATCAGGCTTTGTTCCCCACCGCTCGACCTCATTGAATTTGCGGACTTTGTTCGCAGTGCTGCATAGAATAAACCCTGCTACTCCAGCTGCGGCCATACTGCTTGACACAGAAAAAGCATTCGATACTCTTGAATGGCCTTCCTTCCTATCCATAATGCGTCGGATGGGCATGCCGGCTGGTTTCATTGCCACCACGAGCCTCTTATACAGTCGGCCCACGGCAAGACTCCGCATTAATGGCACGTTGTCACGCCTGTTTGCTCTTACCCGTGGCACCCGCCAGGGATGTCCACTGTCCCCTCTTTTGTTCATTCTCGCCATGGACCCTTTAATTCGACATTTTCAAGAGCGTCATCTTCATAGAGGGCTGCAATTCAGGACAGGTCCCCTATTGGTTTCATTGTATACCGATGATACTATCCTTTATGTCAGAGAGCCACATCTGAACCTAGCACCGCTTATATGGGAAATACTCCGCTTTGGTCGGCAGTCTGGGCTCGGAAGCAATTGGCACAAGTCCATTATTTTTCCGTTTACCAGCAGCACCTCCCCTTGGCAGTGCGAGTTTCCATTGGAGTGGTGCTCGGACACTGTCAAGTATTTGGGTATCCACATACACCTGACTCAAGATCAGATTATACGACTTAATTATGGCTGTGCGATTGCGAAACTGGAGTCGCAGGTTGACAAATGGCTACGGCTCCCTTTATCCATGGCAGGCAGAATCGCTATCATAAAGATGATGGTGCTCCCCAAATTTCTATATTTTTCTAATAATATCCCCATACCCCTCACTCAGAGTTTTTTTGGCACATTGCGATCCCATCTGGTAAGATTGGTCTGGGACGGTAAACAGCCCCGGGTCCGGTGGAAGATACTCACTCTCCCATACGATAGAGGCGGATTTGGAGTGCCTGATTTTTATCTATATTACCTGATCGCACAATGCGCCTATGCCTTTGCCTGGTACCACCCTGATGCGCGGATCCCATTTCTGTGCCCGGAAGCTGACTCTGTTCTTCCTGACCGCTTGTCAGCGGTTCTGCCTAGAGGCGAACCCAGGAGTCCGGTCGACATACAAACGGTCTCGACCACTGGCTGGGCATGGAACAGGCTCCTGCGCTACACGGGTCATTCCATTTTATATTCCTCAGCAATTCCTTTGCCAAATGCTCGTTGGCTTCCCATAACCGGCAACGCACATTGACTAAGTTTGCAATTACTAAGAGGGGTGATTTGTACCCGGGCAGCCACATATTCTCGGTCTCAGAAGATGCACGCTTCAGGGACGCCACATCCATGGACCAATTTGTTCTCAGTCGACTTTATTGAACAGCAAGGTCTGAGATAGTGGGATTCCCATTAGAGCCAGCCTCATTCGAGCCATTGACTCTCCTCATTGAGAAGGAAACAGGGGCACATATAACCTCCAAACTGTACAAACTGTGTATAGCACAAGTTCCCTGCATAGACGATAAGCTTCGTTTGGAGTGGGAGTCCAATCTGGGACATCCTATCTCGGATGATCAGTGGTCCGCCTGCTGCAAGGTCACCAAAAGAGTATCATTAAATAGTCGCCATAAGCTTTTACATTATAAGTTTCTCCGTAGAAGCTACATGACACCTGCAAAACTACATAAAATTGACCCGGAGAGGCCCCACATATGCTGGAAATGCGGTGCCCTAAACGCTGATTTCCCTCACATGACTTGGACATGTCCACGTATACAATCGTATTGGGTGCAGATACACAAAATACTGGGGGATATTCTTGGGCTAACTTTGGTTCCTACCCCGGAGGTGGCATTGTTGGGTTATACGGTCAATTTTCCCAAGACAGTCCGAAGGCTGGCATCCCTGGGTTTTCTGCTGGCAAAACGAGAGATTGCATTGTGCTGGGGCGGCGGGGTGGTTCCCGCGACACATGACTGGCTTAATAGTTTGGCGTTCTGCAGCACAAACAGCGAGATCTACTCTAGTCTGCTTCCCATCATAGCGCGCCCTAAAAATATCTGGGGTCCATACAGAGCATACATCGCTGCCCTGCCCACTGCCTCTTCATCACACTCTAGCTCAGGGATTGTTCCCACGGGGGTTGGTTAGCTAATGTGGTCAGAACACTCTCACGTCGAGCAGGGCATTGTGTATCATGGAGGTATTATCCCGTTCCCCCCCAGTCAGACTGATTTTGTTGAGAGTGCTTGAGTTTGAACCGCACTAGTTTGTGAGTATCGTTTTGTTGCCGGGGAAAATATTGGAGGGGATAGTGCTAAGTAAACTGAGTTGTAAAGCTGCGACTAGAATGAGATATGTTGCAAAGGCTGTGGTATTTTCACTTAAGAGATATAAGTGTATACTGTAAGTGGAGACAGATGTGTTGTCATTGAAATGTTTCTCACATAGAAAAGACAAGTGTAATAACTGATGAGATCTTATTGTTGATCTGGTAATAAAAAATAAATAAAGTTTAAGAAAAAAAAAAAGGTTAGTTTAGTGTCCCTGCGTTCGGGGGGGGGGGGGGGGGGGGTTTGAGTAGGAGAGTAGGATCTGCACTTATGTTGCCCCCACTTTTTTTTTTAATGTTAACACTGGTTTCTGGCTATAGTCTGGCTGGGTCCCTGCTAATCAGGGCCCAGTCTCTCTGTTCTCTCTAAACAACTTGGAGTGCATATTAGATGCACTAGTGATTGGATACTGTGGTACCTTATGAGCCCCTAGTATATGGTACCCTAGGTACCAAGGGCATAGGTACTCCACAGGCCTACCGAGGGCTGAAGCATGTATTATGCTACCCCTGGGAAGCAGACTAAATCTGACACCTCAGGCCTGCTACTGCAGCCTGGGTGAGGTAGTGTTAGCACTCTTCACTGAGGTATAGGTTCCTATATCTCACCATACACACACATATAAACCTATCAGTCACCCCTAAGGCAGGCCCTATCAATCCTGAGGGCAGGGTGCTTGGTTTACAATGTGAGGGGGTGCCCCTGCATGAGCAGGACCCCTCTGCAGCTGGCAGAGTCTATTCTCTGTGGCTGTTTGTGGATGCGGTTAAACCATATACTCTTAAGTGCATTATAACCTAGCGGTAAATGCTAACTTTGGAATGACTGCATCAAAACATGTCGTGTTTGGTGTCAAACAACTTGGAATCATACCCCCACACCAGTAAGTGGTGTGGGCGTATGATCCCACCCTTCTAGAGGGGACGACATGTACCCACTGTGGTAACACAGTAGAAATCTGAAAGAGCTCTGGCATCACAAAATGGATGCCACCAGCACAGACACTGGGCTGCCCTCCTGATGCTGACTGAAACTCGCAGTGGAGGAGGCACAACAATAGGCATCCTGTCAGAGGGAGGTGTCACCACCTTTCAGACAGGATTTAGTGTATTGGGGCTGGGTGGGTGCACTCCTAGAGTGCTTTGAAGTCCTGCACTGGGGGAGCAGTAGGCTCCTCTGTGCATATGCCAGCTCAAACCGGTTCAGGGGCTACCTGTCCCTGCTCTGGTGCGAAACTGGACAAAGGGAAGTGGGTGTAATCACCCCCTACCCTGATCCTCCCAGAGGAGTGGTCATAAAGCTAGCCCCTCCCTTTCTTTTAGTGTAAGGTAGGGAAATCTTGCCATTGCAAATCAGATATCCCTGGACGACGCTTTACAAGAAGAATCCTGGCCTGAGGTTCTGGACTTTTAAGAGTCCAGAGGTGTCAGGGAAACAACACCCGAAGACCCCTGAGTTCCTCCTGTCTCGGTGCACAAATAAACAGAGACACGGGCTTCTCGATGGCGGCGTCAAAAACCAAGGTTTATTACTGCAGGGACACAGAAGTCATAGGAACCACACAGAGGCAGAATCTAGGAGACTGTTCAAATTGCATTAAGTGGGTCGCTTCTTAAATACAAGAAAAATGTCTCGGGGCAACATTACACAAATATTTCTCATGCCCAACCCGGTATCCCAAACAGACAATAAATAAATATCAAACAATGATTAGTTGTAGGTTTTCGGTATTCGATCAGGTCCTCTCGACAGTTTTTCATTCTTCGCCCGATCCTCCCCACCATAAAAATCGTAACCTCCCCATCATAAAAGCCCAGAAGGAAAGGAGCAGTGCCAGGTGCAAAGGATTGAAATGTAGGATAAGAGGTGTTTATGGATCATAAACGGGCAGGGCAATCGTCTTCGGCCTTTCAGTCAGGACAACGGACACGAGAACCAGTATAGCAGGGCTGGCCTCAGGCAAGGGAGGCAGCTTGATTCTGCCGAGTCATGCAGCGCCAGCCTTTCTCGGGCTTGAGTTTACGTGTCCTTAACAAGGTGATCTTGCCGGGGTCATCGTCCGTTCATTGACTATGTGAGGGCAAGAAACAAGATGGATGCCGTAACTAAAATGGATGCCATGGCGTTTACGAGAGAATGCCCTATTTTCCAGTGAATTCATGATAGTTGCGCAGCGAAAACACTGTCACGTATACAATGGATCATTTGCAGTTCATTGGTACCAAAATCGTGTCAGTACTATGATACCGAATTCACGGGTTCGGATCGCTACAGAACCTCAGGCCCTTTGTCGTTCCACTACCTTTGGAAGACAGAAGAATCTCCCTTGGAGTCAAGGAGTGACTCCCCTGCTTGGCAGGCACTAAAAACTCTAATCAACGGTCGCAAACTTTCCCGTCCCGCTGGAGTCCGAAGTCCCTGCAGCCCCAGAAGTGGATTCCCTGACTTCTCGATGGCCATTGTGAGTCCCTAGCAGAGCTGAGGTGAGTGGACCCCACGAGTGATGAGGAACAGCAATACCCGGGTACCGTGCACTATTTTCAAGAGCAATCTCTTCACCACGTGTGGTCCAAGCCTCCAGCAGGATTTTCACCACAGATCAGAGGCCTACCTTGTCCCGAGTGACCGTGGGCTCCTGTTAAATGAATCCTCATGAGGCGTCTTCACGATCCCTTGCCCGTTGGCTTGTGGGTCCCCTGAAGACTTTCTCATACACCAAAGGGCTCCCCTGGTTGCTCCAGGCCTCCCCTCACTTACCCTTGCTGGGTGAGTCCCTCAGACCTTGCTGGTCTGCACCGCTGACTTTTTTCATTTTCCATAAGATTTGCTATTGCCAAGGCTTGTTGGCTCCAATCCAGTTGCCGACACCTCAGTAAGCTGCAGACTTTGTGAGACACTCTGAATACAGCTCCTGGTTGTCCTTGACGCCTCCTGGACCTCGTGGCTGAAGAGTCAAAACACCCTTGGTCACCTGAAATCACCCGACTTCCGTGGGCATCCATCTTCCTGGCCCCAGGTCACAAGCAAGTGACTGTGAACACTGTCCCTTCTGCTTTCAGGTCTTCTTCATCTTGAATCCAGCCTCAGTCTTCGCAAGCAGCAAATCTTCTTTGGCTTCCATAGAAAACAGCGACGCGACCCGACACCAAAAGACACCTATGCACCCGGCTTCCCTGGGTGAGGTAACTTGTGCACTCCGGTGCCCTAGTGTGTTTTGGCCATCAAATTACTTACCTTGTAAGTGGCTTGCTTGTAGACTTCCTCGAAGTACCCTAAAACTTTAAAAATCCAACCGCGACTTGCTCCATTGAAATCAATAGGGAACCCGCGGCTGTGTTCTCACACTGCACGCGTCTCCCGTGGGTCTCTTACTTACCTGCCTTGGGTGGATTAGTGAGGCCCCAGCGATTCTACAGGCCCTAGGCCTTGTCCCCTTGCAAGTCGACTTTCCTAAACCTCTTTTTTAGTATATAGTATATGGTCTGGTACGCCCCTAGGGCCGCAGCCATATTTGTGCTTAACTTATTGTGAAACGGTGATATTTGAATGTGTTCCTGACTTCTAATCTCATAAAGAGATTAGTAGAGTGTGTCTAGTAATAAATACATATATATTTGATATATATATACCTGTGTGGTGTGTTGGAGGGAGGTCCACCGGGTAGTCGGGGAGACTATTCCGGGGCACCTTCCTACCGCAAAGTTATAGCCGAGCGCCGCTGAGAAGCCCCCTCGGGGAGGTCTTTCTCCTATGATCGTACCAGGCCCAGTAACACCACCACACAGGACTCAATATCAGTTGCGTGACTTGGTTCTTTATCAGCAGTAATACGTTCAATATTTACAGTGGGATCGAGGGATCCTATCAGAGTCTCAATGTTCGTTAGAAGGATAGGGTAGCGGGACAGTCTTAGTACCAGCCAGGTACGGGAGGGCTCTGCGCCAGACCTTGAGTGCTGGTCTCAGAGCGGCTCAGACGTGGGGAGCCGCGACGGCGTCTGCAGGGCTCGGGTGGTAGTTCCACTTCGGTTTAGCCGCGACACAGTCAGCAGGGCTCCGGTGGTAGGTCCGCTTCGGTCGAGCCGCGACGAGGTCAGCTGGGCTCTGATGGTAATGTTCAACAAGGTCGGGCCGCAACAGCGTCAGCAGGGCCCCAAAGGTTCGTGAAGGTCTTTAAGCACGGTGGAGCCGTGACGTCGTCAGCAGGGCTCAAGTGGTGGGTTCAGGGTGAGTCTTCTTCCGTAGGGTCAGCCGCGATCCGATCAGCAAGGCTCTTGTCTCCAGGATACAACTACTGCCCTGTTGTCGGGTCGCCCCAGATATAGGACGGGAGCCCTTTGATGTCCGGACCCTTGCGCCCGGAGGGGGCGGAGAGGCCGGGTAGGGAGCGGCCAGACGCCCAGCAGGAGAGGCGCCAGGCCCCAGAGAGCTGTGGGGTGATCACGCCTAGGTGTGGAAGGACGGTTGGGGGTCCCATCGATACTGCCCTCCACCGGGAGTGGGAAGGGCTCACGTGGTATCCCCTGGGCCAGGGGTTGGCGTCTTGATGTCGGGCCTCGCTGGGACCGAGGCCGGGTAGAGCAGGGTCATGCAGGTGGTCACGTGGAGTGACGTATAATCCAAAATGGAGGAGCCCCGATGTGCATGGGACCTCGTGCGGCTTAGCGTGGGGAAACAGGACCACGCCACGAGGCCGGCTCCCACACGCGTCCCCCCCAGCTGAAGGCAGGGAGAGTCACCCATCTCCTTGGGGGTTCTCCTCGCCGAGGCGGAAGAATCGGGACAGGCCGTCAGCATTGGCGTGGTCATTGCCGGGCCGGTGTTCTACAGTGAAGTCCATCCCTTGCAGCGAGATGGACCAGCGTAACAGCTTGGGGTTCTCGCCCCGCATTTGCATGAGCCACCGCAAGGGCCGGTGGTCAGTCTGGACCCTGAAGTGGGTGCCGAAAAGGTAGGGCCGGAGCTTCTTGAGAGCCCATACCACAGCGAAGGCCTCCCGCTCGATGGTGCTCCACCTCTGTTCTCGCGGCAGCAGTCGGCGGCTGATAAAGGCCACCGGTCGGTCGAGGCCCTTGGCGTCCAGCTGGGAGAGGACTGCCCCGACCCCGTACTCTGAAGCATCGGTCTGGACTACAAATTCCTTGCTGTAGTCGGGGGCCTGTAGCACAGGGGCAGCGCACATGGCCGCCTTGAGAGCATCAAACGCGGTCTGACAGCGGGGCGTCCAGTGCACCGCCTTGGGCTGTTTCTTTGAAGTGAGTTCCGTAAGGGGGCCCACAATGCTGCCATAATCCTTGATGAATCGACGGTAGTAGCCTGTGAGGCCTAGGAAGGCCCGGACAGCGGTTTGGGTTGCGGGAGGCTCCCACGCCTGGATGGCGTCGACTTTTAACTGGAGGGGCGCCACCTAGCCACTCCCCACCTGGTGGCCCAGATAGGTCACAGATCCTTGACCGATCTGGCATTTACTGGCCTTAATGGTGAGCCCGGCTCTTTGGAGAGCGGCCAGGACTTCCCCAAGGTGTCCTAGGTGCGCGGCCCAGTGGTCGCTGAAGACAGCAATGTCATCGAGGTAGGCCGCGCTGAAGGCTTCTAGTCCGGCCAGGACCTTGTTTACTAGCCTCTGAAAGGTCGCTGGGGCGTTCTTCATGCCGAAGGGCATTACCCGAAAGTGGTAGTGGCCATCGGGGGTAGAGAAGGCTGATCGTTCTTGGGCGCCGGGAGTGAGCTTGATCTGCCAGTACCCAGCGGTGAGATCAAAGGTGCTTAGGTAGCGGGCGGCCCCTAAGCGATCGATCAGCTCGTCGGCTCGTGGCAAGGGGTGGGCATCGGTCTTGGTGACTGCGTTCAGGCCCCGGTAGTCGACACAAAATCTGAGTTCGGGGGCCGTGCCGGGGGCGGCGGCCTTCGGCACCAAGACTACCGGGCTGGCCCACGGGCTGTCGGAAGGCTCGATGACTCCGAGGGCGAGCATCTTGGTGACCTCGGTCTTTATACAGGCTCGGACTCGGTCAGGCACCCTATAAGCGCGGTGTCGTACAGGGGGGCTGTCCCCCGTGTCCATGTCGTGGACGCACCAGGGGGTCACCCCGGGCGTGAGAGAGAAGAGGGCAGCGAAGGGTTGCAGCAGCTTCTGGCAATCATGGCGCTGTTCTGGTGTCAGGGTGGCGGAGAGGCGGACGCCCTCCAAGGAGCCGTCTTGGCCCGAGGACCCCAGGAGGTCTGGTAGGGGCTCGGAGTCACTTTCACCCCCATTGTCGGTAGCCAGCAGCAGGCTTAGTTCAGTTCGGGCAAAGTGGGGCTTGAGCCGGTTGGCGTGCAGGACCCGGAGGGGGTTCCTCGGGGACTCCAGGTCGACTAGGTAGGTGACGGGGCTCTTCCTCTCCACTACCTTGAAGGGCCCGGTCCACTTGTCCTGCAGGGCGCAGGGGTCCACGGGTGACATGACCCAGACTTGTTGGCCCGGCTCGAACTCGATGGCTGAGGCATTTTCGTCATACCAGCGTTTCATGTCCTCTTGACTGGCTTCGAGGTTGGCTTCTGCCAGGGCCCGGAACTTCCGAGTCTGGTTCCGCAGGGTCAGGAGGTACCGGTAGACGTCGGGGGGGGGGCACTTTGGACGTTCGCCTCCCAGCCCTCCGTGACCAGGCTGAGGGGCCCTCGGACGGGGTGCCCATACAATAGTTCGAAGGGGCTGAAGCCCAGGGACTTCTGTGGTACCTCCCGATAGGCGAATAGGAGGCAGGGCAGCAGGACATCCCATCTCCTCCTGAGGGGCTCTTCCAGGCCCTTGATCATCCCCTTTAGGGTTCGGTTGAACCGCTCGACCAGTCCGTTCCCCTGGGGGTGGTAAGGGGTGGTGAATTTATATGTGACCCCACATTGTTGCCAGAGGGATCTCATGTACTTCGAGATAAAGTTCGTACCCCTGTCGCTCACCACTTCTCGGGGGCACCCCACCCTGGAGAAGATGCCCATCAGGGCCCGGCCCACCACTGGAGCTGTCACAGTTCAGAGGGGGACGGCCTCCGGGTACCGGGTGGCGTGGTCGACCAGTACCAGGATGAAGCGGTGGCCCAGGGCGGTTCGGGGGTCGAGGGGCCCCACGATGTCGATTCCCACTCGTTCGAACGGGGTGTGGATGGCTGGAAATGGTTGTAGGGGGGCCTTTACTCATCCCCCAGTCTTCCCGCTAGCTTGGCAGGTCGGGCAGGACCGGCAGTGCTGGTCCACGTCTCTTCTCATTCGGGGCCAATAGAAATGGGTCACTAGGCGGCTGTAAGTTTTGTCCCGCCCGAGATGTCCGGCGAGGGGCACGTCATGTGCCAGGTTCAGGAGGAACTCTCAAAATCGGAGGGGGACCACCAGCACCCGGCCGGCCCCTAGTTCGGCGACTTTCTGCTCACTATACAATAAGTCATTGTCCCAATAGACCCAGTGGGTTCCCGTGGGGTCCCCCGCAGCCTGGGCGGCCGCTTGCTGTCGGGCCCCCTCGAGGGATGGGCAGACCTTCTGCTCTTGCTGGAATTGTTTGCGGGTGGGGCCCCCGTCGTGGCGCCACTGGGCCAGCTCGGGGATCTCGCTGAGGGGGGCGGCCTCGTTGGGAGAAAGTTCGGATGGCCCGGCCTCCTCGTCACGTTCCTCCGTGCCGGAGGAGGTGGATAGTTCGGGGCCCGTCGGCTTGTCGGGGGCCGTGGCAGCGGCTGGTTGGGCAGTCATGGACCGAGTGGTGGCGCAGGCCCACTCGGGTAGTCCTAGCATCCCCAGATGCTCTCGGCTTTCCACCTGTGCCCAGGGTGAGCTCTCTAGGTCGTTCCCCAGGAGGCAGTCCACCGGGGCGTCGTCGCGGACAGTTACTTTTAGGGTGCCAGACACTCCTCCCCACTCAAAGGGAATCCTGGCCATCCGGCACATGCTCTCGGTGTTGTCTGCGGTCCGGACAGGGCATAGGACATACGGCAGGATTTGTTCGGGGGTCACCAGATGGCAGCGGACAGCGGTCACACTGGCCCCAGTGTCCCGGAGGGCCTCGGCCCGTCGCCCGTTGATGGTGACCCACTGTTGGTACTTCTGGGTGTTGCTGGGGATGGCGGCTCGGGGCACCATTTCTCGGGAGCCCAGGCATACAAGCGACATGGCAGCTGGTTCCCACTCGGGGGACCCGTCGTCGTGGTTTTCCTCCTCGTCTTCTCCCTCCCCCAAGGCTGTGGCGGCTATTTGTCGGGGAGGGGGCCCAGTGGTCCCGTTCCGTCGGTTCACGGGGCATGCTGGGTCACTTGCATAGTGGCCGGTCTGCTGACAGCCGAAGCAGGTCACTGTCGGTCGTGGTCCAGGCCGCGCGATAGGGGTCCCCCTTCGGCCCTGGGTCGGGGAAGTGTGGTTGGTTGCTTGACCTCGTGGCGGGCTTCTGGGCGGCCCGGCGGGGAATTCTCGACTGCGGTGGGACCCCCCTCCTCCGCCTCGCTGGCAGGGAGGTCCCGTGGTACTCCGTGTGTAGTCCCCCACGGGGTTCCGGGGGACCCGGGTGTTGACCCATCGGTCCGCTTCGGCGGCGAGCTTCCGGGGCTCGGTCAGTTTACTGTCCAGGAGGTGTTGCCTTAGTTCCACGAAGCAGTTGTTGGCGAGGTGCTCCCAGACAATGAGATCGAACAGTTCATTATACGAGGTGACCTTGCTTCCTCTTATCCATCCTTCCAACGCTCGGCTGAAGAAGTCCACGTATTCGACCCATGTGGTACCGGGGAGCTTCTTGCAGTCCCGGAAGCGTTGCCGGTACATCTCGGCTGATAGTCCGTAGCGTGTGAGTAGGGCTTCTTTCATGTGGTCGTATGAGGTCATCACCGCGTCGGGGAGTTGCAGCAGGGTATCCCGGCCCTCGCTGAGGAACCTCCCCCATAGGCCGGCACCCCAATCCTTCCGGGGTACCCGATGGGAGGTCATGGCTACTTCGTACGCTCGGAACCATTGCTGGATGTCGTCATTTTTATAGTACTCCTTGACGACATCCTTGGGGATGTGAACCTTTGGCTCGGTCAGGGGCAGAGCGTCCCGGGCTCCGGGGTTGCTGGTCTCCCCAGTTTTAGCTTTTAGTTCGAGTTCTTTAAGGCTCCTCTCGTGCTCGAGGGTCAGCCGTCTCTCCTCTAGTTCCCGATGCCTTTTCTTTTCCTCGATTTCCTCTTGCAGCCGTAGTTGCTCCAAGGCTATCTTCTTCTCCGCCAGTAGGAGCTCACCGTCCAGCCGGAGTCGGGCGAGGTCCATTTCGTGTGTCCGGACCCTTTCCCGTTCTCGTATTTCTTCGTGGGAAAGGCTGGTGTCTGGGACGGTTCGCTCCCCCTCTGTCGGGGTCGTGGTTGGCAGGTTTCCGTCCCGGGCCGAGGTCCCTTCGGCTCGGGGTGGAGGGGTCTCGGGTTCTGCCCAGGCTTTCAGGGCTTTCTGCATTTCCTCCTTGGTGCCCAATACTGTGGTTGGGATCCCTTTGTCTTTGCAGAATTGTTTGAGTTCTTTGTGGGTGTATTCCTCCAGTTTCTCCAACTGGAAGGTTGCGGCCACGGTTGCTTCTTGGCCATCCATGGTTCCCTTTTTCTTTTCCCGTCTGGTCAGGTAGTGGGTGCGTTACTTGCCTGCACGATTGCGTCTGGCTCGGATCCCGTCGCTGGCCACCAAATGTTGGAGGGAGGTCCACCGGGTAGTCGGGGAGACTATTCCGGGGCACCTTCCTACCGCAAAGTTATAGCTGAGCGCCGCTGAGAAGCCCCCTCGGGGAGGTCTTTCTCCTATGATCGTACCAGGCCCAGTAACACCACCACACAGGACTCAATATCAGTTGCGTGACTTGGTTCTTTATCAGCAGTAATACGTTCAATATTTACAGTGGGATCGAGGGATCCTATCAGAGTCTCAATGTTCGTTAGAAGGATAGGGTAGCGGGACAGTCTTAGTACCAGCCAGGTACGGGAGGACTCTGCGCCAGACCTTGAGTGCTGGTCTCAGAGCGGCTCGGACGTGGGGAGCCGCGACGGCGTCTGCAGGGCTCGGGTGGTAGTTCCGCTTCGGTCGAGCCGAGACACAGTCAGCAGGGCTCCGGTGGTAGGTCCGCTTCGGTCGAGCCGCGACGAGGTCAGCTGGGCTCTGATGGTAATGTTCAACAAGGTCAGGCCGCGACAGCGTCAGCAGGGCCCCAAAAGTTCGTGAAGGTCTTTAAGCACGGTGGAGCCGCGACGTCGTCAGCAGGGCTCAAGTGGTGGGTTCAGGGTGAGTCTTCTTCCGTAGGGTCAGCTGCGATCCGATCAGCAAGGCTCTTGACTCCAGGATACAACTACTGCCCTGTTGTCGGGTCGCCCCAGATATAGGACGGGAGCCCTTTGATGTCCGGACCCTTGCGCCCGGAGGGGGCGGAGAGGCCGGGTAGGGAGCGGCCAGACGCCCAGCAGGAGAGGCGCCAGGCCCCAGAGAGCTGTGGGGTGATCACGCCTAGGTGTGGAAGGACGGTTGGGGGTCCCATCGATACTGCCCTCCGCCGGGAGTGGGAAGGGCTCACGTAGTATCCCCCGGGCCAGGGGTTGGCGTCTTGATGTCGGGCCTCGCTGGGACCGAGGCAGGGTAGAGCAGGGTCATGCAGGTGGTCACGTGGAGTGACGTATAATCCAAAATGGAGGAGCCCCGATGTGCATGGGACCTCGTGCGGCTTAGCATGGGGAAACAGGACCACGCCACGAGGCCGGCTCCCACATGGTGTCATTTGGTAATTCAAGAGATTATAAGGTAAAACAAGCTGCTTTACATTCCTCAGAGACTTAGCCTGAAGGCTGCTCTCCACAGCTACCACTAGGATAGCTTTCTTTAAAAGGTTGTCTTAAACCTATCTACCATAAGAGTCGAATTGGACTGGTGCAAGGTGGCCACTATAACTAGTGACCAGCATATGCCAGGCCAACTTCTCACACGAATGTACATGGAAACCATTTTAGAAAGGAAGCAGCTAGGCTGTGGTCCTGATTAGCAGGGCCACAGCCAGACTAAGGTAGAAAAACAGTGAAACACCAGCAAAAAGTGGGGGTACCCATGTGAAGCAGATCCTACTCTCCTAGAAGCACTACCTAGACGACTCCAATCAATCAGGGAGTTGTATGCGCGCTACTCACCTGTGAGGGTCTTAAGGCGCTGAGGGGTGGCAGCTCCGGTCAGTCGAAGAGCCAGGTCTTGAGGGTGTTCCTGAAGATGTGCAGGGTGGTGGAGCGTCTGATGTCGATCGGGAGCTTGTTCCAGGTCTTGACCGCCATGTAGGAGAAGGTTCTTCCACCCATTCTTGCTCTGTGGATGCGCAGGGGTTCGGCGAGGGCGAGGCTAGCGCATCAGAGGTTCCTCTTGGGTACGTGGAAGGAGATTCTATTGTTGAGATATTGGGGGCCGGTGTTGTGGAGCCATTTGTAGTCGTGGGTTAGTATCTTGAAGGTTACTCTCTTCTCGACGGGGAGCCAGTGGAGGTTACGCAGGTGTTGGGAGATGTGTTTGTGTCAGGGGATGCCGAGGACGAATCTGGCTACAGTGTTCTGTATGGTCTGGAGTTTACGCAGCAGAGACTTGTTGATCCCTGCATAGAGAGCATTTCTGTAGTCCAGTTTGCTGGTTATGAGTGCATGGGTGACGGTCTTCTTTGATTCGGGGGGATCCATTTAAAGATCTTTCGAAGAATGCAGAGGGAGTTGAAGCAGGTGGAGGCGATGGCGTTAACCTGTTGGGTAATGGAGATGGAAGAGTCAAGTATGATGCAGCAAATTCGGCTGTGGTCCATGGGGGACGGAGCGCTGCTGAGGGCGGTGGGCCACTAGATGTTGTCCCATACAGAGGGGGAAGGTTTAAGGACGAGGACTTCTGTCTTCTCGAAGTTGGGCTTCAGGCAGCTGCTGCTCATCCAGGATGCAACGTCCTTCAGTCATTCCTGGAAGTTGAGTCTGATGGTGAGGGGTACTTGGTGAGGGAGAGGATGTGCTGGGTGTCATTGGCGTAGGATGCTATGCTGAGTCTCTGTTGTCTGACGAAGGCGGAGAGGGGGGCCATGTAGATGTTTAAGAGCGTTGGGATGAGCGATGATCCTCTGGGTACTCCGCAGTTGATTTACGTAGGTTCAGAGAGGAAGGGTGGAAGTCTGATTCTTTGGGTTCTGCCGGTGTGGAAGAAGCAGATCCAGTCGAGGGTGCTTCCCTGTATGCTGGCATCGTGGAGTCTGGCGGTGAGTGTGCGGTGGGAGACTATGTCGAAGGCTGCAGAGAGGTCAAGAAGGATCAGGGCTGCGGTGTGTCCTTGGTCAAGGAGGGTGCGGATGTCGTCTGTGGCGGCGAGTAGAGTGGTCTCAGTGCTGTGGCTGCTGCGGAATCAGGATTGGGAGGGGTCGAGTAGGGACTTGGAATGAGGCATTACCATTTGAACCAGAAAAGCAGCTGCAGCACTGCCTAGAGGACTAAGAATGAGGAATTACCACTGGGACCAGAGAAGCAGCTAGCAGCACATTCTAGAGGACTTAAAATGAGGAATTACCACTGTGACCAGAGAAGTAGATTCAGAACTGCCTAGAGGGCTAAGAATGAGGAATTACCAGTAGAAAAGGGGACACAGCTGCAGCACTGCCTAGAGGACTAAGAATGAGGAATTACTCCCGAACAAGAGAATCAGCTAACAGCACTGTTTAGAGGATGTAGAATGCAGCTAGCAGCACTGCCTAGAGGACGAATAATGATGATTTACCAACAGGACCAGAGAAGCAGCGAGCAGCACTGCCTAGAGGGCTAAGAATGAGGAATTACTACTGGGACCAGAGAAGCAGCTGCAGCACTGTATAGAAGACTTATAATTAGGAATTACGACCAGTACCATAGAAGCAGATGCAGCCTTGTCTAGAGGACTAAGAATGAGGAATTACCACTGGGACCAGAGAAGCAGCTGCAACACTGCCTAGAGGACGAATAATGATGATTTACCAACAGGACCAGAGAAGCAGCGAGCAGCACTGCCTAGAGGACTAAGAATGAGGAATTACCCCTGGGAACAGAAGCAGCCAGCAGCACTGCCCAGAGGACTAAGAATGAGGAATTACCACTGGGACAAGAGAAGCAGACGCAAATCTGCCTAGAGGCCTTAGAATGAGGAACTACCAATGAAACCAGAGTAGCAGCGAGCTGCACTGCCTAGAGGGCTAAGAATGAGGAAATACCACAAGGAACAGAGACACAGCTGCAGAACTGCCTAGAGGACTAAGAATGAGGAATTACCACTGGGACCAGAGAAGCACACTGTTGTATGTTTCCTGCATATATACACATACAAGGGGGGAGTTAGAGGATATTTGGGCTGGGGCCGCTCTCCAAAGCCTGACATATGAAAACAAAAACAAAGGACCCAGCATCTTGCTGCTTGGAGTTCTTAGTCATCCTTGTTCCTTCACTTTGAGGGAAAACCATAAAGTTTTCGTGAAACCCTCACCCACCACGTTTACCCCTGGGTGGCATGCTTCATCATAGGGTCCCTCCCGTACCACTACGGACCGATGCGTGCTGCGACCAGACGAACTACGCGGGAGCACTGAAAGTAATGACTATGTGAGGCAGGGGGTTCCGCTGGAGAGGAGCGAGGTAAAGGAAGGTGTGCGCGTAAAAATAACTGGCTAGTGGGTGATGCTACTTTTATTTTTATCCCCAGTCGCTATGGTTAAAAAACAGGGGGAAAACTTAGGACTTATGGGATTTAATGTGCCCAAATCCTAAAGGTCGAAATGTTTCTAGTCTACCCCTTTGGATATTCTTCAGGACCTAGTATCTGATATTGGTGTACCTAGTTCCACTCCTACAGTTGGTCTGCTAAACCCAACCCAACTCAAATACAGTGCCACAATCGCACAATTGCACTCAGGTGCTGTACAAAGGTTATACCACCTGGTAATCCTACTGTGATTAATTTATCACTGCTGAAGCCTAGGCTCCATGGTTCACCCGGAAGGAAGTTACGCTTTTAGTCACACACTCGTCAAAGCCTGAACTTCGCCTGATTACCTACGAATTATCAGCTTCGAAATCAGTAGGATTACGAGGTGGTATAAAATGTGTACAGCACCTGAGTGTAAACGTGCGACTAACTGTAGGAGTGGAACTAGGTACACCAATATCAAATACTAGCCAGATATGTTTAAACACACACCCCCTTTACCTTACTCCTCTCCAGCAGAACAATCTGCCTCACATATTTATTACTTTCAGTGCTCAGAAATGTGCATGCGCGGGTACTTGGATGCGCTTGGATTAGAAGAAACGGCAACGAAGAGGAGGAGGGCAGCCCGGTGAAGCCGCAGTACGGGTAAGTGGGTTTTAATTTACTTTTAAGTACTAGAATTCATTGTTAATATAGAGGGGGGTGGAGGAGGGGGCTGGCCAACTCCGCTATGCTACAGAGTGTGTGGAGATTCGCCTTCTCGGCGTTCTCCACGGAACACGGAGAAGGCAAATCTCTGCACACTCACGGAGCGGAAGTCTCCGCCCGGGGCTATTATGGATTAGTTATGGCAAAATCCATAGCTATAGCAATTAATTCCCACCCAGGAGTTACTCAATATTTACTGCAACATGGAGTTCCTAATGCAGGAGCTGCAGAGATTCTTCTAGTCGAGGCAGCCATAGCATCCCGCTTTGAGGTTTTTTTATTGCTGGGTCAGGTTTCCGGCTGTGGACACTAATGATAATACCTTTCATGAATACACTGTGCCTCCCGTACCTAGTGGATATTGTCCATATGCACGACTTCAAATTCCTTTTACGGTTTGGGAACACCAAACTTGGTTTAATGGCGCTCTTCCCCACGTTCTTGGAACTGTCCAAATGGGCCCCTTAGGTAATGAAGTGGCCACATGCCTGGCAAATGCGAGCTATACCCCACATCCGGATTTGGTTAATATCAATCTGGTCCAAACCTGTGCTGTGTACAATGTCCTTGTCACCCTATACAGATGTCTTACACAATTTACAGCTCGTGCTTTGCTGGCTGGTCTGGCTAGGATTGGCCTGCATGCATAGGCACAACAGCCTGCAGGGCCTGTAATTAGTCCTGTAATAGTTTATTCAGTTATGGGTAAAAAGCCCACAAATCATGAAGAAAAAACATTTTGAATCGCCTAAAAGATCAATCAACTTCAAGCTGTGCTTCCCCTTATGGGAACGCAGGACAAGCGAAGAATTCTTACTATGTGCTTACCCACTGGACTGGTTCTCACTATGGCTGACTGACACACCTGGGGGACTATTTTTGCTTTGTCATGGCACTCCCTCGATGGCCGTTCTACAGAACGTGCTCAGATACAGAATAAGCATGGGGCAGGTCATGCCATAGATTTGGGTATAAAATGGGTGGGTCATTCTGTCATCGTCTCCGAAATTATTCTTTCTAATGTTAAAGGTGAAGCAGCATCCTTGGCCATACGTGTGAGGAAGTGCCATATTTCTTGCATGGTATGCCTCCACTTTTTGCTGAATTGCTGAATGTACTTTGACTGAATGTGCCCTGGACTCCTGCCAATCAGGTGCCCAGGACCTATGTTCCTTCCCTAAAAACCTCAAACCCAAATTGACAAACCCTGGCCACATGTCAGCCCCTGGTAAATGGTACCCTAGGTACCCAGGGCCTTGTGGCCTGGGAAGGCCTCTAAGGGCTGCAGCACTCATTGTGCCACCCTTAGAGGCCCAGTACCCTAACACACACACACTGCCCTTGCAGGCTGAGTGTCTGGGTACAAGACAAAACAAAGAGTCGACATGGCACACATCCCTATGTGCCATGCCCACCACCTACACTGCCCTGGCATACATCTGCCACCCCTCTAGCTGGGTGCCCTATACCAGTGGTGTGGGCACAGGAGCATGAGCCCTGTGCCCCTACAGTACCCAGGTCCACTCCTGGGCACTGTAAGTTCAGTGCTGCCATTTAAGAGTACATGGTGCTGAGAGCTTGTCAAACACGAACTCCACAGCACCATAATAGCAACACTGAAGACTGAGAAGTTTGGTATCAAACTTCTCAGCACAGTAAACCCGCACTGATGCCAGTGTGGGATTTAATGTACCAAGCACCCCAGAGGGCATCTTAGAGATGCCCCCTAAAACCTAACCTACAATCCACGTCTGGTCTGAGAGGCTGCCTTGGCTGCCACCCAGCAGACATGTTGCTGGACCCCTGGGTAGGAGAGCCCCTGCTCTCCTGGGCCTGCAACAATGCACATCCTGGGCGAGGTGCCAGGTCTCCTCCCCAGGATGGACAGGGGGAAGCTTCAAAGGCATGCCGCCTCTGTGAGCTTCCCCAGGCCACTTGCAGCCCCCACTCTGATGGGAAGCCTGTCCGGAAACCCCAAATAAGGACAGGGGATGTGCCAGCCTGCCAACCCCACCCCTCAGGTGGGGGAGGCGAGGTGAAGCACATCTCCGGGCGCTCGCCATCTTGAAGATGGGAGGCCCTACCCAATCAGGATTAGGCTACTGCCCCCCTCCCACAGGAGAGTGGCAGAATAGGGGGTGTACCCACCCCAGGACAGGGACCCATTGGTCCCTGCCCTTTACCTACCTGTAACACCCCTAAATCTAGTATTTAGGGGCCCCCTGAACCTTCCTTCCCCAGATTCCAGATTCCAAGATACAAAGAAGCGCAAGAAGAAAGAAGACCTGCCGTGCAGCTGCTAAGAAGAGGAAGACACCAACTGCTTTGGCCCCAGCCCTACCAGCCTGTCGACCCTCGAACCTGCTCCTGCTACAACCCGGCACCTCTTGTGGCTAGCAACCTCACAAACCCCGGAGGACCTGGCTACCTTTTGGCTCTAAGCACCTGGGACTCCCATGAGTAGAGGCTCTTCTCAAAATCAGCTTCTAATCCCTGGCATCAGCCCGGAACCGCAAACCCTTCACACTCTTAACCCGCCGAGCCTGGCCTGTGCCGGAGTGAACAAAGACCACGAGGACGACCCCCAGGCGACTGTGACCCCGAGTCCGGCACCCAAGGACTTCCCTCAACGCTCCTGACGATGCCTGCAGCCTCAGAACCAGGTACCCCCCCAACCGCGATCAACAGAGGGTAAGATTTCCCGACACCAAAAGGCACCCCTGCACCCGGCGCCCTGCGGCCCCCTGTGCCCAACTCCTGGGTACCTATCTATCCTCCAACTATCCAACTTACCTCTCGAAGTGGTGGTGGCACCCGAAGAATCTTCGTCCTCGAGCTTGCAGTCTTTTTCCAAACCGGAGATTTCCCATTGAAATCAATTGAGCGCCCGAAGGCTCAAAAGCATCCTGCACCCAGCCGCTTGAGTGGCCCTGGCAGTGTAACCTCTGCACCTATCTACTTCCTCATTTGCCCTGAGCAAGTGACCAGGAGCCCAGCTCCCACAGCCGCGTGGCCTGCTAGTCAGCAGCCACCAACCAAGGCCCCCCTGCCTCCCATAGGATAACATTGGGCCTAACTCACTCTGCACCCGGCTGCCCCTGCGCCGCTGAGGGTGTAACAACTGTACCTACCTGACCCTGGGAGACCCCTGAGTCTGTGCCCAGAACCTTAACTCTGCCAGTCGAGTACTTACCCAAAAGCCGATAACTCAATTTTCTCCATAGGGTAACATTGACTGGTTTCTTCTGAAATTTCTTCTGTGTGGAGTTTTCAAAACTTAAAATATTCACCAAAAATCAGCCGAGTAACGAAAACGAAAATACTCACCTGCTATTAGGTGAGATCCCAGTGCTGGATCTTGGTGCCCAGCACTGACCCTGAAAAATATTCACAACCGTACTTACCAGTAACCCAATTTTATCCCATACGAAATCATTGACTCTTTTTCTGTGAAATTTCTTCTGTGTCGATTTTTGAAAACTTCAAATATTCTTTAAAAATCGTACAAACTGTGAAAACGTAATTACTTACCTGTTTTAGATAGAGGTCCCAGTACTGATTCTAGGCACCCAGTACTGGATTACAAAAGTAACAAGAACATACTATACCTGCAACTTGAATTTTTTTCCATAGGGAATCATTGACTGTTTTCTATTAAATTTCGTATGTCAACTTTTAAAATAGCAAAATATTGCCTAAAAATCATAACAGTAACTAAGTCGACTTTTATTACTTGTTTCTAAGAACTGAACCAGGACTGAATCTAGGATCCAGTCCTGGAATTACAAAAGTAATCCTGAAAGTAATCTATTGCAAATAACGTAAAACTTCCATTGAACTCAATGCATTTTTGCCTATTGCAACAACCTGTAACTTTCTACCAAAGCCAATTGCATATTGCAAAAGTATTTACCTAAAGCATCTCATTCTGAGAAAGTATATTTTGATACCTATTGTTGGTTCTAAAATAAAACAAACATATATTTTTTATATATAAACCATTGGCCTAGAGTTCAGTTATTGAGTGTGTGAGACCATTTGCTGACTGAGTGTGTGCAACAAATGCTTTACACTGTCCTCTGATACTGCCTTACTGCTCGACCAAGCTACCACTTTAGAGAGTAAGGTTATATCTAACTTTAGCCTCTGCCAAACCTCTGGGGACTGTGGACTCTGTACACACTGCACCTATTTGGGAACAGTATATACAGAGCCACTTTCTCACAATACGCCAGCGGCTTGCTGCGGTGGCTGTAGCCGACCATGGACGTGAGTTGCCTGTCATTATTCCCAATGCATATACCTCTTTGAGTCGCAATAGTTTGGGTACCAGGTCTGCAGTTCCACCACTTGGCAGACCTAGCTCTTAAAAGGATGCCTGACCAACCCTTGAGTTTGCTAACAAACCATGGGATCAATCTAAACAACAGTAAAAAAGTATACAGCATGGAGGTACTCCACCCACAGACTCCTCTGAAAGATGAACGATTTTCAAGATCGTACTAAAACAAAGACTCCAGACAGGTATCAGATTCCTGATACACGTTCTTCTTATTCCTTTTAGGAATCGTCTGACCAGCAGTATGACAGAAGAGGACGATCGGACCTCAGACAACAAGAGTACGTGCAATCTAAAAGGGAGATACAATGCTTGTCTGACTTGAAGGTCAAGAAGAAGGACACACCACCTCCATATAAACCCCAGAAACAGAAGGTTGAGCTTTAACTGCTAAATATGACACAGACGGTGTGAACCTTTCTCCTGAACAGGGGTTGCTCAGTGACTCTCCTCAACAGCATGGCGGACGTCACCATGGACGGCGGACACTCCACCAATTTCTGGTAGCAAAAGCAACTTTTGTCACGGTTGAAACGACGGACACCCTCGTAGCCCCTCCAAACAGATTGTATCCCTTGGATATTCAAATTGAAGGTGATATTAAACGCACCACCAAGGCAATTTTCTGGGACAATTTAACTATGTCTTATGACATTTTACTTGCGTAGGTCGATTGGCCCCAGTCTTTGTTCTTGCATCCCCCCAAGGAGACGATGCTATTATACCTTCTTTTTCACATCTTGTCCTGGATGAACTTAAAAATGCTTACGCATCTGAATGGGCCTTTGCATTGCCCCTGCACTCCATCGTAATCACACTGGTCGGAGTAGGGATTCCTGTTTTCATGTTATTCCTATACGCTCTACGTCTCAGGTATAACCACAGTATCACATTAAGCGAGACGCTACAGCTCCATTTAAAGAAATTCTTTCCCAGTTAGAATACCAGGGTGTAATAGATTCCTGTGTCTCCCAAATGAACAATCCTCTTTTTCCTGTGTTGAAACCAAATCACTCGTATTGTATATTCTTAGATTATAGACATATGAACAGTCATACTCGCACTTTAGAAGTACAAAATATCCATAGCACGGCACTCATCAACAATTTAGTCTATAAAAAATACTAAAAATTTCAAATCCCCAGCACACGTAAATATAAGGTTTCTGACGTTATAAATCTGTTAGTAAAAGTACAGTACATAAACCAATCAATGAGTCATGTGTGAAGTCTTCTTCTTTTCTCTTTATTTCAAGAAGCTTTCAAGAGGAACATCACAGTCACAGCCAACACGTGTTTCGTCGTACCACGACTTCCTCAAGGCTATTTCTTTGTTCAGTTATATCTTTTGAATGTGGTTCAAATTCCGGACCACATGGGGATCTATTCTCGGACGAGGAAAAACGAACTTTCACACACTTGTTTCCAAAGTGGCGCGTAAATCGTAATGGTCTAATAATATCAATAAGTGTCCCCTTTCCCTGTCCTCACGTTCAGAAAAGCGGTTCCGCCGAGTGCAGCAGCCCGTGGCACGAATGTCTCTAAATGTCTAAAAAATACTAAACCACCTTGGACATTTCCAATGTTTTTTTCAGTCACAATTTGGCCCCAGAGAGCTGTGACTGGACTGCATTTAGCACCTTAGGCTTCTAAATGAGCTACATACAAATTCCTATGGGTTATAAGAACAGCCCAGGAGTTTTTGCAGCTCAATTTATGTGAATTCTTCTTAACATTGACCCTGACGCCCTGTCCTGTGTCGATGATATCTATTAAATGGACGAATTGAACGCATACTTGACTACAGTAGATTGCATAATATTGGGATTTGCTGCACTTGGATAAAAATGTAACTTCAAGAAATCTGATATAGCTTACCTATGTGTCCTTTTTAGGTCGAGCCTAGAGCATCGCGCATGCGTTGCTCTGTGAGACTTCTTGTATCTACTCTGTGTGGGTCTGACTCCTTCCACGGATTGGATTGGCCTTTGCGGGTGTCTTTGTAGAATCAAAGGGACTTATTTATGAGTCCTTGCGCCACTTTTGCGCCTCCGGTGCGTCACTTTTTGTGACGCACCAGCAGCGTAAAAAATGCGACATGCTGATTCATATTTACAAAGTGACGTATCTAGTTAGATGCATTACTTTGTAAACCCCTGCACCATATTATACCTACGTCAGGTATAATGTATGCAGGGTGGGCGTTCTGACGCAAGTAAGCCTTGTGGAAGTGATGCAGTGAAATCTATGAGATTTCACTGCATCACTTTTAGGACGCAAATGCGTCAATATCTTACACCTTCCTGACAGCAGGCGTAAGACTGATGCTCAACACATTTGAAATGGAACTTGTCCATGTGAAATGACCCATTGATGGAGTTGCATCACTTTTGTGACACACTCCAGCAATGCGTCATTTTTGCGCCTACAGATACGTCGGAAATACTGACGTATCTGTAACTCCTTGCGACATGATGCGTCATACTGTAAATTTGATGCATCTAGCATGTCGCAAGGAGGGCGCAATGAAAATGGACGCATCACTTTTTACGCAGCGATGCGTCACTTTTCATAAATGAGGCGCAAAGCCTGCAAATGGCTTAAGATGGGTGCATGTCCCACCTCTTCTGAAAGGTTCACTCCCACCGCTTTCTGCCGCAGGAGCGAGCAGCAGCGTGCAGTGCGGCAGCTGCAGTGCCTCCTTGTCTCTGTGTGCCCAGCCCCACCACTCCTCTTTGTGCACCTGTGCAAATTGCAAACAGGGCCTCCTTGTCTCCGTGTGCCTGCCCCCACCACTTCAGCATAAGCTTGAGAAGATTGAAGGCTCCGCCCACTTCAGCGGCAAGCAAGCTAAGGTGTCCCTGCAGCTGGTCAAGGAACCCCTATCCTTCCACATGCTAGTCATTGACTGCAGCGCAGTTTAGTTTTGAGATACCGGGGGCATTAATACGAAGAAGGAAGTGTTCAAGGACTACAAGGAGGTTGGCATCCGGGTGCTTCTAGCTCAGTGCAACGCTTCCGTCTTGGAGTCACTGCGCCGTGGAGATTACTTCAGCAAAGGGGAGGACAATCAGGGGCATATTCAAAAGAAACTATCGCCGAACTAATGTCACTTTATCGCAGCCAACGTTGTGATAAAAATACCTCCCCATTCAGAAGCCTGTGTAAACAGCCCACAGCACCAGTTTACCCGCGATAGCAGCCGCAAAAAACATCACCACAGAGACCCACCGCAACTATCGCTAATGAGATGCAGAGTGGGCATTCCCGTGCCAAAAGTCGCAACAACATCACACCTCAACATTCTCAACGACCAGACAGAACTGCGATAAAACACAAAACAGGCGATAAGGCGCGTTAGCACCAGGAAATCTACACCTGCTCTGACCTGGTGTAAAGTCGGACGGCAGCCAGCACCACAAAAGGGAGCACAGCCCACAGCCACATCGGAAGAGCAACAGATGCCATCAGGCCACCCATCATGCGGCCGGGACACCCAAGAGGGCCACAACACCTACCCACACCACCCCAGGACCACAACCCATACCCGGAACACCCCCCCACCCGGACCACCCCAGAAGCAGCGCAGACAAAGACAGCAGACCCCCAGGAAGCGGACCAGCCTCACAGACCCAACCCCTGACAATGTCACCATCCACCACGGGCTGAAACGGACAACCATGCCACGCATCCCGACCATCATCGCCCAACAGGCCTACGGCACCAACACAGCGGACAACCAACATCCCACCCCACACCAGGCTGCTGGCTTAGCTGCACCTGTTGGCCCCTGCAACTCCCCAGCCAACACCCGCCAGAGTCGGAGGAGTCTCACTGTCAGCCACATCCAAGTCCCTCACACCTGTCCTAGACATCACCATCACCCTGGTACCCCAGTCCCCATACGTCAAACACAATGCGCAGGTCTCACTGGAGACCAAGCAAGGATCATACGCCATAGCAGGATGCACGCACGTGTTGGGGGCAATCCACAGCACACATGTCCCACCTGTGCCCCCTGGTGACACAGCACACAATCATCGCCAAAAAAGCACACGTCCACCCCAATGTGCAGGCAATAACAGAACACTGTGAAACCTCCAACAATGTCGCCTTCAAATACACAGCCAGTGTGCATGATTCCTCCATCTTCCGACAGTCCATCAGCAACCAGCGTACCCAGGATGGCAACAAGGGAAATGCACTGCCCCTTGGCAAATTCCAAATGAACATCCCACTCACCTCAACTCCACAACCATGCATATCACAACTCCTGCAATGCACACATCACAAAATCACAACCAACATGCACAACAACATGCCCACCCAACAGACAAGACAGAACAAGTCACAATGGTTACATGGCCAAACCGTGAACATGAGCCGTCAATGGCACGGCACCTCAGCCACACAACAGCCGAATGTGAGGAGAGGTGCCAAACAGGCATGTGTGAAGGATGAGGTAGTACCATGATTGGGAAAGTACACAATGCCAAGAGTGGCGGAGATGTGCTGGACAGACCGCGGTATGTAGAACACACCCATAGCCATGGCAACGTGCACCTCTGGTGTATGGAGTGTAGTGGACAGTGGACGCAACCAGGTCACCAAAGCCAGTGGGGGAACCTCGTGGAAATCTTGCCTGTTACGCCCCCCTAAGCATGATCAGAGTGGGATGGCCCGGCGTACGCCACGCCAGCGTAGGGGTGTGAATAAGAAGCACGTAGCCCTGGGTGTGGTCCTTGTTGGAGGGAGGCCCACCGGGTAGTCGGGGAGACTATTCCGGCACCTTCCTACCGCAAAGTTATAGCCGAGCGCCGCTGTACTGCTTGATTTTCCTGGCCTTCTTGTGTTGTAGAGCGATCAATATGACTTCAGTCTCTTTCCATCCAAGTCTAAGGACTAGAGTAGTGAATAGGGCCTATCTATTAGACACTTTGACACAATCCCGTGCTCCTACCCATAGATCAGGGTTTGCATACATATCCTAGGGGATAGATTCGTTAGCATTAGGGGTAATCTGTTCTGTAGTGAGGGTATCTAATGGAGCTGTGCTGCATTCAGGCCTGGTAGGCCTTAAACGGGAGAGACTCCATCTTTCCTCCTGCTCTGGCAGCTTGGGAAGTTTCTAGGTCATAGGCAGTGTTTTAGTTAGGAGGTGTTATTCGCTTGGAGAGAACCGGTTCAGGCCGGCCCTTATCGAAGGATTGTATTCTCCTTCATGCCGAAGACACTACATCAGGCCGGCCGGCTGGGAACGTGTCCTTGGCACGGGGAGGTACAGGAATTTGGTGGGCGGCAGGTTTCGAGCTGGAAATTTCCATGAGAGAATGCACATCTATATTAGTGAAAGTCTGAGGCAGACACTTGCACTTGCTTCTAGACCATAGGCGGCATCTGGCCGTTAGCAGAAAAAGCTACTACTTATTCCAGGGAAGACAGATGACGAACTTGAATCTAAAGAGGAGAGAGTAGCCGATGAGGAAGAGGTTCCAGTGACTCGGAGAGGGAGAAGGGAGTAGATCCGCGACTGCGGAGGTGTGACTTCCAGGCGAAGCCGAGGCACAGAGGGAGAAGGGAACCTAGATGACCATTGAGCACAGGCTACATACAATTCAGGTGATGTCGACCCCTTTTTCTTTAAAGTGTATAACTTAACCTTTCACTTTCCTTGCAGGTTATATATATATAATGTATTCTGCGAATGTGCATGTGGCATTTAAATAAAGTATTTAGCTTGTCGTGAGTTAGCATGTGTTGTGTATTTTTGTATAGGAGGATAGCCTATTCTTTTAGTCAGAGTTAACTCAACATGAACAGAGGTTAATCCTGGTCAGGTAAGTGGTAACTGGATGAGGGGGAAACGAGCCCCTCGAACTAGAGAACAGGTTGTGCTCAACTAATAGTCTTTGTGTGATCTGATATATAGTAATCCCGATTCCCCTGTCGTGTACCACGGTAATAATAGGATGAGCTCGTGCTAAGGCTGCCTCTGGGTAGGAGATTCTGGGTCTGACTGAGGCCGCGAGACTATGTGTGTTGCTGCCGTCTGGGTAGGAGATTCTGGGTCTGCCTGAGGCCGCGAGACTGTGTGTGTTGCTGCCGGCTGGGTAGGAGATTCTGGGTCTGACTGAGGCCGTGAGACTGTGTGTGTTGCTGCCGTCTGGGTAGGAGATTCTGGGTCTGACTGAGGCCGCGAGACTATGTGTGTTGCTGCCGTCTGGGTAGGAGATTCTGGGTCTGCCTGAGGCCGCGAGACTGTGTGTGTTGCTGCCGGCTGGGTAGGAGATTCTGGGTCTGACTGAGGCCGCGAGACTGTGTGTGTTGCTGCCGTCTGGGTAGGAGATTCTGGGTCTGACTGAGGCCGCGAGACTATGTGTGTTGCTGCCGTCTGGGTAGGAGATTCTGGGTCTGCCTGAGGCCGCGAGACTGTGTGTGTTGCTGCCGGCTGGGTAGGAGATTCTGGGTCTGACTGAGGCCGCGAGACTGTGTGTGTTGCTGCCGTCTGGGTAGGAGATTCTGGGTCTGCTGAAGGCCGCGAGACTGTGGTTGCTGAGATCGCGAGGCTGTGAGGTCTTGATATATATATATAATAGGAATTCCCTGTCCTTAGGTGGTACATATATATGTGGTCATTTAGGTGTAAAAAGGCCCTAGGGAGGGGGTAACGTTCTGGTTTGGGTCAGAAGGGCTCTGTAGAGCGGGTTCCATCCGATCTGAAAACCCAAGCAGAACATTTGGCGTCACGAACTGTTTACGAAACCTGTGTGCGTTGTCTTTGTCTTGTGTTTGCTTTCAGCGTGTGCGTGGTTTTCTTTTTTATATATTTGCGTGTATAGTTTTTTCTCTCTTTCTTTCTCTCTTCTTTTTTTTTTTTTTTTCTTCTCTTTCTCTGCGTTTCTTTTTCTTTCTTTTTCGCGATGTTTTCTAAGAAATCTAAATCTACTCTTAAATTGTCCGTTGATATTCCCGGATGGGATTCAACGCCTTATGGAGCCTTAGCCCGTGAGTGGGCTGACTCTACTGGTCTGAGTGAAAATTGGAACTCTTCTTTGGAGTCAGCGGAACCGGCTGACGTGATTACTTGTTTGCAGACGGCACCTGTATTGAAGGGTGAGGAGGTTCCCGCTTTGGGGCGCAGAGGTTGGGTTATTCTGTCTGCGTATCGGATTCTGCATGAGAGATTGTTGAAATTGCAGATCTCTCTTAAGGATGTGGAGGCACACTTTGTTGAGATTCAGAATTCTAATACTTTATTGCGGTGTCAAAATAAGTTGCTTTCTGACAAACTTGACACTTACCAAACGGTTGCCGAAAGGGCGGCTGTGCGGATTGCTCGTTATAAGTACAAGAACAGGCGTGGTCGAGTTTCGACGCGTAAGGTGCGTCTGGTCGTGGCGAAAGCTGGACTAGATTGGAACCCTGATGAATGGGATGGTAATATCTGGGACTCGACTACGTCTTGTTCCTCGGGTGAGGAGTCTGTCAAGCACGAGTCTTCTCGTTCCCGTCATGAATGTAAGTCTGCTTCTCGCACCTCTGATGGTGCACCCCGTGATTACGCTCGCTCTTCGGGCGGCATCGATGCTTCTTACACTGATTGTCCCTCTACTAGTACTGCTCGAGCTCCCTGTGATGCTCGTCCCGTGGTCTCTGCGCATCCGGTTTTTCGTCGGAAGTTGCAGCAGTCTCCCAATGCTCCGCAGGGTATTTCTCTAGACTGTTTAGAAGATTTTACCCAACAAGAAATTAGTGACATTTTGCTGCGCTTTCGGCAGCGGACTGGTGAGGCTTTGCTCACATGGATGGTGCGCCTTTATGAACTAGGCGCTGCTGGTATTATGTTGGATACTGGCGATTGTTTGAAATTTTGTTCTTTGAGTTTGGATTCTACTGTGCAAGATCATTTTCGTAACTATAATGGTGGTGGTCAAATTTCTTTGCTCCAATTGGCGACTGAGGGTTGTAATTTGAAGTATCCTACTGAATCTGACTGGCCTGTCAATGACAAGCCATGGTATACCTTGCGTGATGCTGCGCAACGTCTTAAGGAAGAAGTGATGAAAACGGCTATTTTTCTGGGCACTGCTGACAGGTTGCTTGATGGGATGTTGACTTCTTCTGTGCGAAATCGTATCATTCGCTCTTCTCCTGTTGCCTACAAGCAGGTCATGATGACTTTGTTGATTAACCAGACTGGTAATGTACTATCTACAGTGTTGGAATCGGTACGCCAACTCGGTGAGTTGGGTGAGTGGTTTAAACCTGAACGTCAGTCCCGGCCTGACACTCGTACTCCTGGTGAATATAAATTTACTAGACGTGATATCTTTACTGGTCTTTTGGCTGATGGTGTGCGTCGGGAGGACATTGATGGTGAGACTACTGCTCGTTTGTGGGAGATGTTTCGCAAACGGGGCTTGGATCGGAAGGAGGGTGCCCGGCGTGTTCGAACGACTGCGTGTGATCGTGGTTGTTCTGATGGTAGCAGTGATGATGATCGCCGTGGGCGCTCTGATCGTCGTGATGATCGGCGTCCTGTACGTGATCTGTCTCCCCGTCGAGAGCGGGACAGGGAGAGAGAGGGGGAAAAGGAAAGGGGGAGAAATGATCATGCTTACAGCAGACGTAGAGATGATAGGGATCAATCCCCTGAGTTGAGAAGGAGAGAGGATCGACACAGTTTGGCCGATCGAAACCCGCAGTACAATGCAGAGGACAGGAATCCATTTCGTAATAGAGATGGATATGAACAGGAGGTATCGATACCTAAGAAACGTGAGAGTCTTTATCCTGATTTGTCCTGGTACACAGAATGCAGTAAGAATGACTAGGAAATAGGTCAAGCTCCGGTACACAGATGGGCTCACAGAGATAATAGACCCTATGTAGATATTGATATTTATTGGAGACATCGTAATATCCAAAGGGCCCGAGCATTAGTTGATACAGGAGCGGAGGCCACTCTTATTCATGGAAAATCAAAGAAATTTACAGGGCAGCCTTTTACTATTACCGGATTAGGAGGAAAAGAAACCCCTGCAGTTCAAACTTTGCTTGAAATGAGAATAGGTAGAATCCCTAGAAAGGAATATTCTGTATTAGTGGTGCCACTCTTAGAATTCATAATTGGAATTGATATTTTGAAGGGAATGACGTTGCATCTTGATGATGGGTGTTACCAATTTGGAACGACGCATTATATCTCGTCCAGACCTATACGGGTTGGTCGTTTAAGGATGCCCCCTATACAAGTTCCCCAGGCGACCAAAGTGGTTTGTCAGAAGCAGTATCGCATTCCGGGTGGTCATGAAGAGATTAGTACCACCATTCAGGAGTTGGTTGATGCAGGCGTTATAACTCCAGTTACTTCTGCTTGGAATAATCCTGTTTGGCCGGTGCGTAAGAGTGATAATTCTTGGCGCATGACTGTTGATTATCGAGAATTGAACAAACACACGCCCTCTTTGACTGTTGCAGTACCGGATGTTATCACCCTGATTGAAAGAATCCAAACATATCCAGGTACATGGTATGCGTCCATCGATATTGCTAATGCTTTCTTTTCTATTCCAATTGCCCCTGAGTGTCAGGAACAGTTCAGTTTTACGTGGAACGGGCGTCAGATGACGTTCAGAAGTCTTCCTCAGGGCTATGTGCATAGTCCTACGATTTGTCACCGGCTGGTGGCAGAACATTTGGCTGAAGTACCAGTTCATCCCAAAATTCAGATATGTCATTATATTGATGATGTTTTGATCCAAGGCGAAACACAAGAGGATGTTCAGACACAATTAGATAGAGTCATTGAGTGTCTGCGTGGGAAAGGTTGGGAGATCAATCCGGATAAATTGCAAGGTCCGTCTCAAGCTGTAAAATTTTTAGGTATTAATTGGCACGAGGGACACCGCGAGGTGATCCCTCAAGTTAAACAGAAGATTCTTGATTTTTCGGTTCCGAGGAATAGGAAGGAAGCCCAGAGCTTCATTGGCTTATTTGGTTTTTGGCGCCAGCATATTCCTCATTTGAGTCAAATATTGGCCCCTTTGTACCGAATTACACGTAAAAAGAATGCATTTGAATGGGGTAAGCAACAGCAAGATGCATTTAGTCTGGCGAAAGAGGCAATTCAACATGCTATGGATCTATGGCCTGTACGTGATGGTGATGTGGATTTGAATGTGTCTGTGCAAGGCCCTTATGCAAATTGGAGTCTATGGCAGAAACAAGGCAGGAGTAAAGTACCGTTAGGGTTTTGGACCAAAAAGCTACCCGATGCTGGTGAGCGTTATACACCCTTTGAGAAACAGCTACTTGCTTGTTATTGGGCTTTGGTGGATACCGAGCAATTGACTTTGGGACATGACATATTTTTGCGTCCTGAAATTCCTATTATGCAGTGGGTTTTGAGTTCACCAAAAACTCATCGAATTGGGCATGCTCAGGAGGCGAGTGTGATTAAATGGAAATGGTACATACAAGACAGGGCACGTGTGGGTCCGAAAGGAGTTGCGTTTTTACATGAGCAAGTGGCGCAAGCACCATCGACTGAGACTGAGAGTGAGTGTTCCGTACCTTTAGAACAGGAGTCCCCTGTCAAGTGGGGTAGACCTTTTGATGATTTGTCCGCTGAGGACAGAAACCATGTTTGGTTTACAGATGGGTCGGCGAAGTTTATTGGAACGACACGGCACTGGAAGGCGGTGTCTTATAATCCGATCACACAGAAACTATTGAGCACAACTGGTGAAGGGAAGAGTAGCCAATTTGCCGAGCTTTACGCTGTTTACCAAGTTTTGAAACAAGAGTTACCTGGCACATGCCACATTTTCACCGATTCCTGGTCCACTGCCAATGGACTGGCTGTTTGGTTGCCGACCTGGCATTCCCATAATTGGAGGTTACACTCCAAAGAATTGTGGGGAAAAGAGTTATGGCAAGAGATTTGGGAGATGCTCCCACAGAGTACTGTTACCATCTTCCATGTGGATGCTCACACCCCAATAGACTCCCTTGACAAATTTTTTCATAACATTGCAGATGAAAAATCTAAAATTGCTGAGGCAGTGGTGGACAGACAAGATCCTGATATTGCGGGATTGGCGAAATGGGCACACCAGAAGGCAGGACACTTTGGAGAGAAGGCTACTAGCAGGTGGGCTGCTGATAGAGGAATTTATATTCCCCTGGATCTAATCAAAAATGTTATCTTACATTGTCCCGTCTGTCAACATATCAGACAGCGTAAGGTACCCCAAATTGTTAGAGGCCATTTACATCGCGGGAAACTGCCCGCTCAAATTTGGCAGATTGATTACATCGGGCCCCTTCCCATGAGTAGAAATTGTCAATATGTTTGCACAATTGTCGATACATATAGTGGCTTGCTGGTAGCTCTTCCATGTAGGCAAGCCACCCAATTGAATACCATAAAAACATTAGAATTGATTATGATGTATTATGGTGTGCCATTCCAAATTCAATCTGATAATGCATCCCATTTTCGTGGAAGATTGGTACAGGAATTCTGTGTGGAAAATAATATTGAATGGATATTTCACATACCCTATTACCCGCAGGCCTCAGGCCTGGTGGAGAGATTGAATGGCCTGCTAAAGGATCAGTTACGAAAGTTAACAGATGACAAGTATAAAAATTGGCGAGACTTTTTACCCCAAGCACTATTGATCCTGAATAATCGTCCTTTTTTAAATGCTGAATCTCCGCTTATGCGTTTGTTTCCCCCAAATGTTGAGACTATGCCTAATGTAATCAATGAAACTGTGATGTATTGGGAAATTATTCCCGGAGCTCTGGCTCCATGCAGAGCGACCCCAGGGTCGGCAGGTTTAGACTTGCATGCTATGGATGACACCGTTCTGGAAAGTAAAAATCGGGTCATCATTGCTACCGGTGTTGGTATTCATATACCACCGGGGAATTTTGGATTGATCGCCCCTAGATCGGGGCTGGCTGTAAAAGGCATCCAGGTGCTTGGAGGAGTTATCGACAGCAACTATCAGGGAGAGATTAAGGTACTTCTGCTAAATGGCAGTGAGATTGACTTGCTGATACATCGTACTGACCGAGTGGCTCAATTACTCATTATGCCTGTTTTCAGTGGTGAAATAATGAAAGGCACTGCCCCAACTTTGCTAACTGTACGTGGCCAGAAAGGCTTTGGCTCTACGGATAACCCTGGGGCCAAGGTTTGGGTGCAATCGCCTAAGAATCCCCCTGAACAAGCAGAGGTTATTGCCACCGGTCAGGATAATACCATTTTGGTTATGAGGCCAGGGAAAGATAGCTGGGAAGCTGTCCCAGCTGATAAATGTTATTTACGAGAATGATTAATGCCTGTATTTGGTTCTTTTTCAGATCATTCTTTGGATTGTTGCTGCAGGATGTGCCGGCATTGGACTCCCTTCGGACTACTTCGGCGAGAGAGAAGGGATCCCATCAACCCGGGATGAACTGGGAACCCGAGTGTTGCGTTCCTTCAATGCGTGGGATTCATCATCGAACTTTTGGACCCTACTGGCCAAAAGAGTAACTGATGCCCCTCACTTCTGTTTGACACCGATGAGATCTGTGCACGATATTCTTGCGACCTGCCTAGTTGCTGTCCCCGCCTCGCTGGAGACTTTAATCAGTATCTTTAACATTTCGAAGGCTCGTCCGAATATTATCCTGGGTGATTTTGCTACCCATGTATATTGTCCTTTGTGTACTGAACTGCCGAATGAGCAACTCCCCATCCAGTCCCAAATAATTACGTATAATATTACACAAGGTGACCTATGCTTCTTTCTTACATGTAATCCTAATGCAATTTCTGAATGCCTACGCCTCAAGTTAAGGGGCGCCACTTCCTTTATACCTCACGAACGAACTTTGTGTTTCCAGAGGACACCGACGACATGTGTCTCAGTCCAGAACAATATGACTTGCAATAGTTTGGTAGTTACTCCCAGTCACTATCGTGCGATGTTGCTACCTGCCGGATGGCTTTTCTCATGTGGTAATACTTCCTGGCCATATGTCCCTGCAAACATTTCCGGAGGCCCGTGTGCATCACTAGACTGAGTTTACTCATGTTTTCCTCCCATCCAAATGCCAACTCTCGTGTGCTTCGAGATACAGTGATGTTACAGGAGGATTGTGACTCATCTTTGCATTTATATTCCAAGTCTGAATACCTTAGCCTAGCTGTTTCAATTATTGGTGTTCCTGCTTTGGCGGTTTACAATGCCAAATCCATTGGGAAAATGGCTTGCTGGATGGTTAAATCTATTAATCATACTTCTACAGTCTTGTCTGACTTGCTATTAGAAGCCCAGGGTGAACGTAGGGCCATTTTGCAAAATAGAGCAGCCATTGATTATCTTTTGCTTAAACATGGACATGGTTGCTCAGATTTTGAAGGCCTGTGCTGTTTTAACTTATCTGATCATACACAATCCATTCGTGCACACATAGATAAATTGCATGACTTAACCGATGAAGTTAGAAAACACATTGATCAGGGCTGGTTTGACTGGCTCTTTAATTGGTTACCGGACATGCATATGCTACGCTACATCTTAGGTGGCATTTTGATTGCTATTGCTGTTTTGATTTCTATCTGTTGTTTTATTCAGTGTATCCCTTCACTGCTTCAATTCTGCACATCTGGTACTAGACATAGATCGGTTAGTTTTGTTTCATATTATTCTTCCACCGATGTTAATTCTGTTTAATGTATGTATAATAGACTGAAGTCAAGGGTGAAATGTACTGCTTGATTTTCCTGGCCTTCTTGTGTTGTAGAGCGATCAATATGACTTCAGTCTCTTTCCATCCAAGTCTAAGGACTAGAGTAGTGAATAGGGCCTATCTATTAGACACTTTGACACAATCCCGTACTCCTACCCATAGATCAGGGTTTGCATACATATCCTAGGGGATAGATTCGTTAGCATTAGGGGTAATCTGTTCTGTAGTGAGGGTATCTAATGGAGCTGTGCTGCATTCAGGCCTGGTAGGCCTTAAACGGGAGAGACTCCATCTTTCCTCCTGCTCTGGCAGCTTGGGAAGTTTCTAGGTCATAGGCAGTGTTTTAGTTAGGAGGTGTTATTCGCTTGGAGAGAACCGGTTCAGGCCGGCCCTTATCGAAGGATTGTATTCTCCTTCATGCCGAAGACACTACATCAGGCCGGCCGGCTGGGAACGTGTCCTTGGCACGGGGAGGTACAGGAATTTGGTGGGCGGCAGGTTTCGAGCTGGAAATTTCCATGAGAGAATGCACATCTATATTAGTGAAAGTCTGAGGCAGACACTTGCACTTGCTTCTAGACCATAGGCGGCATCTGGCCGTTAGCAGAAAAAGCTACTACTTATTCCAGGGAAGACAGATGACGAACTTGAATCTAAAGAGGAGAGAGTAGCCGATGAGGAAGAGGTTCCAGTGACTCGGAGAGGGAGAAGGGAGTAGATCCGCGACTGCGGAGGTGTGACTTCCAGGCGAAGCCGAGGCACAGAGGGAGAAGGGAACCTAGATGACCATTGAGCACAGGCTACATACAATTCAGGTGATGTCGACCCCTTTTTCTTTAAAGTGTATAACTTAACCTTTCACTTTCCTTGCAGGTTATATATATTCTGCGAATGTGCATGTGGCATTTAAATAAAGTATTTAGCTTGTCGTGAGTTAGCATGTGTTGTGTATTTTTGTATAGGAGGATAGCCTATTCTTTTAGTCAGAGTTAACTCAACATGAACAGAGGTTAATCCTGGTCAGGTAAGTGGTAACTGGATGAGGGGGAAACGAGCCCCTCGAACTAGAGAACAGGTTGTGCTCAACTAATAGTCTTTGTGTGATCTGATATATAGTAATCCCGATTCCCCTGTCGTGTACCACGGTAATAATAGGATGAGCTCGTGCTAAGGCTGCCTCTGGGTAGGAGATTCTGGGTCTGACTGAGGCCGCGAGACTATGTGTGTTGCTGCCGTCTGGGTAGGAGATTCTGGGTCTGCCTGAGGCCGCGAGACTGTGTGTGTTGCTGCCGGCTGGGTAGGAGATTCTGGGTCTGACTGAGGCCGCGAGACTGTGTGTGTTGCTGCCGTCTGGGTAGGAGATTCTGGGTCTGACTGAGGCCGCGAGACTATGTGTGTTGCTGCCGTCTGGGTAGGAGATTCTGGGTCTGCCTGAGGCCGCGAGACTGTGTGTGTTGCTGCCGGCTGGGTAGGAGATTCTGGGTCTGACTGAGGCCGCGAGACTGTGTGTGTTGCTGCCGTCTGGGTAGGAGATTCTGGGTCTGACTGAGGCCGCGAGACTATGTGTGTTGCTGCCGTCTGGGTAGGAGATTCTGGGTCTGCCTGAGGCCGCGAGACTGTGTGTGTTGCTGCCGGCTGGGTAGGAGATTCTGGGTCTGACTGAGGCCGCGAGACTGTGTGTGTTGCTGCCGTCTGGGTAGGAGATTCTGGGTCTGCTGAAGGCCGCGAGAC
Source organism: Triturus cristatus (assembly GCF_964204655.1). Classification (NCBI taxonomy): domain Eukaryota; kingdom Metazoa; phylum Chordata; class Amphibia; order Caudata; family Salamandridae; genus Triturus; species Triturus cristatus. Next base: position 2,063,739 of record NC_140590.1, on the reverse strand, counting down.
TGTGGTTGCTGAGATCGCGAGGCTGTGAGGTCTTGATATATATATATAATAGGAATTCCCTGTCCTTAGGTGGTACATATATATGTGGTCATTTAGGTGTAAAAAGGCCCTAGGGAGGGGGTAACGTTCTGGTTTGGGTCAGAAGGGCTCTGTAGAGCGGGTTCCATCCGATCTGAAAACCCAAGCAGAACAGCCGCTGAGAAGCCCCCTCGGTGAGGTCTTTCTCCTATGATCGTACTAGGCCCAGTAACACCACCACACAGGACTCAATAGCTGTTGCGAGATTAGATTCTTTATCGGCAGTAACACGTGCAATATTTACAGAGGGATCGAGGGATCCTGTCAGAGTCTCAGTGTCCGTTCAAGAGGATAGGGTAGCGGGACAGTCTTAGTGCCAGCCAGGCACGGGAGGGCTCTGCGCCAGATCTTGGATGCTGGTCTCAGAGCGGCTCGGACGTGGAGAGCCGCGACGTCGTCTGCAGGGCTCGGATGGTAGTTCCACTTATGTCGAGCCGCGACGAGATCAGCTGGGCTCTGGTGGTAAGGTTCAACAAGGTCGGGCCGTGACGGCGTCAGCAGGGCCCCAAAGGTTCGTGAAGGTCTTTAAGCACGGTGGAGCCGCGACGTCGTCAGCAGGGCTCAAGTGGTGGTTCAGGGTGAGTCTTCTTCCGTAGGGTCAGCCGCGATCCGATCAGCAGGGCTCTTGACTCCAGGATACAACTACTGCCCTGTTGTCGGGTCGCCCCAGATATAGGACGGGAGCCCTTTGATGTCCGGACCCGGGCGCCCGGAGGGGGCGGAGAGGCCGGGTAGGGAGCGGCCAGACGCCCAGCAGGAGAGGCACCAGGCCCCAGAGAGCTGTGGAGTGATCACACCTAGGTGTGGAGAGACGGTAGGGGGTCCCATCGATACTGCCCTCCGCCGGGAGTGGGAAGGGCTCACGTAGTATCCCCCGAGCCAGGGGTTGGCGTCTCGATGTCGGGCCTCGCTGGGACCGAGGCCGGGTAGAGCAGGGTCATACAGGTGGTCACGTGGAGTGACGTGCAATCCAAGATGGAGGAGCCCCGATGTGCATGGGACCTCGTGCGGCTGAGCGCGGTGAAACAGGACCACGCCACGAGGCCGGATCCCACACGCGTCCCCCCCAGCTGAAGGCAGGGAGAGTCACCCATCTTCTTGGGGGTTCTCCTCGCCGAGGCGGAAGAATCGGGACAGGCCGTCAGCATTGGCGTGGTCGTTGCCGGGCCGGTGTTCAACAGTGAAGTCCATCCCTTGCAACGAGATGGACCAGCGTAACAGCTTGGGGTTCTCGCCCCGCATTTGCATGAGCCACCGCAAGGGCCGATGGTCAGTCTGGACCCTGAAGTGGGTACCGAAAAGGTAGGGCCGGAGCTTCTTGAGAGCCCATACCACAGCGAAGGCCTCCCGCTCGATGGTGCTCCACCTCTGTTCTTGCGGCAGCAGTCGGCGGCTGATAAAGGCCACCGGTCGGTCGAGGCACTTGGCGTCCAGCTGGGAGAGGACTGCCCCGACCCCGTACTCCGAGGCATCGGTCTGGACTACAAATTCTTTGCTGTAGTCGGGGGCCTGTAGCACAGGGGCAGCGCACATGGCTGCTTTGAGGGCATCAAACGCGGTCTGGCAGCGGGGCATCCAGTGCACCGCCTTGGGTTGTTTCTTTGAAGTGAGTTCCGTAAGGGGGCCCACAATGCTGCCGTAATCCTTTATGAAGCGTCGGTAGTAGCCTGTGAGGCCCAGGAATGCCCGGACAGCGGTTTGGGTGGCGGGGGGCTCCCACGCCTGGATGGCGTCAACTTTTAACCGGAGGGGGGCCACCTGGCCACTCTCCACCTGGTGGCCCAGATAGGTCACAGATCCTTGACCGATCTGGCACTTGCTGGCCTTAATTGTGAGCCCGGCTCTTTGGAGAGAGGCCAGGACTTCCCCCAGGTGTCCTAGGTGCGCAGCCCAGTGGTCGCTGAAGACAGCAATGTCATCGAGGTAGGCCGCGCTGAAGGCTTCGAGACCCGCCAGGACCTTATTTACCAGCCTCTGAAAGGTCGCTGGGGCGTTCTTCATGCCGAAGGGCATCACCCGGAAGTGGTAGTGGCCGTCGGGGGTAGAGAAAGCTGATCGTTCTTGTGCGCCGGGAGTGAGCTTAATCTGCCAGTACCCAGCGGTGAGATCAAAGGTGCTTAGGTAGCGGGCGGCCCCTAAGCGATCAATCAGCTCATCGGCTCGTGGCAAAGGGTGGGCATCGGTCTTGGTAACTGCGTTCAGGCCCCGGTAGTCGACACAGAATCTGAGTTCGGGGGCTGTGCCGGGGGCGGCGGCCTTCGGCACCAAGACTACCGGGCTGGCCCACGGGCTGTCGGAAGGCTCGATGACTCCGAGGGCGAGCATCTTGGCGACCTCTGTCTTTATGCAGGCTCGGACTCGGTCAGGCACTCTATAAGCGCGGTGTCGTACAGGGGGGCTATCCCCCGTGTCCACGCCGTGGACGCACCAGGGGGTTACCCCGGGTGTGAGAGAGAAGAGGGCAGCGAAGGGTTGCAGTAGCTTCTGGCAATCATGGCGCTGTTCGGGTGTCAGGGTGGCGGAGAGGTGGACGCCCTCCAAGGAGCCGTCTTGGCTCGAGGACCCCAGTAGGTCGGGTAGGGGCTCGGAGTCACTCTCACCCCCATCGTCGGTAGCCAGTAGTAAGCTTAGTTCAGTTCGGGCAAAATGGGGCTTGAGCCGGTTGGCGTGCAGGACCCTGAGGGGGTTCCTCGGAGACTCCATGTCGACCAGGTACGTGACGGGGCTCTTCCTTTCAACTATCTTGAAGGGCCCGGTCCACTTGTCCTGCAGGGCGCAGGGGTCCACGGGTGACATGACCCAGACTTGCTGGCCCGGCTCAAACTCGACGGCTGAGGCATTCTCATCATACCAGCGTTTCATATCTTCTTGGCTGGCTTCAAGGTTGGCTTCTGCCAGGGCATGGAACTTTCGAGTCTGGTTCCGCAGGGTCAAGAGGTACCGGTAGACGTCGGGCGGGGCACTTTGGAAGTTCGCCTCCCAACCCTCCTTGACCAGGCTGAGGGGCCCTCAGACGGGGTGCCCATACAACAGTTCGAAGGGGCTGAAGCCCAGGGACTTCTGTGGTACCTCCCGGTAGGCGAACAGGAGGCAGGGCAACAGGACATCCCATCTCCTCCTGAGGGGCTCTTCCAGGCCCTTGATCATCCCCTTCAGGGTTCGGTTGAACCGTTCGACCAGTCCGTTCCCCTGGGGGTGGTAAGGGGTGGTGAATTTATAGGTGACCCCACATTGTTGCCAGAGCGATCTCATGTACTTTGAGATAAAGTTCGTCCCCCTGTCGCTCACCACTTCTCGGGGGAACCCCACCCTGGAGAAGATGCCCATCAGGGCCCGGCCCACCACTGGAGCGGTCACAGTTCGGAGGGGGACAGCTTCTGGGTACCGGGTGGCGTGGTTGACCAGTACCAGGATGAAGCGGTGGCCCAGAGGGGTTCGGGGGTCGAGGGGCCCCACGATGTCTATCCCCACTCGTTCGAACGGGGTGTGGACGGCTGGAAATGGTTGCAGGGGGGCCTTCACTCGTCCCCCAGTCTTCCCGCTAGCTTGGCAGGTCGGGCAGGACCGGCAGTGCTGGTCCACGTCTCGTCTCATTCGGGGCCAATAGAAATGGGTCACAAGGCGGCTGTAAGTCTTGTCCCGCCCGAGATGTCCGGCGAGGGGCACGTCATGTGCCAGGTTCAAGAGGAATTCTCGAAATCGGAGGGGGACCACCAGCACCCGGCTGGCCCCTAGTTCGGCGACTTTCTGCTCGCTATACAATAAGTCATTGTCCCAATAGACCCAGTGGGTTCCCGAGGGGGCCCCCGCAGCCTGGGCGGCCGCCTGCTGTCGGGCCCCCTCGAGGGACGGGCAGCCCTTCTGTTCTTGCTGGAATTGTTCACGGGTGGGGCCCCGTCGTGGCGCCACTGGGCCAGCTCGGGGATCTCGCTGAGGGGAGCGGCCTCGTTGGAAGAAAGTTCGGATGGCCCGGCCTCCTCATCAGGTTCCTCCAGGCTGGAGGAGGTGGATGGTTCGGGGCCCGCCGGTTCGTCGGGAGCCGGGGCCGCAGCTGGCTGGACGGTCATGGACCGGGTGGTGGCGCAGGCCCACTCGGGTAGTCCTAGCATCCCCAGATGCTCTCGGCGCTCCACCTGGGCCCAGGGGGAGCTCTCTAGGTCGTTCCCCAGGAGGCAGTCCACCGGGGCGTCGTCGCGGACAGTCACTTTTAGGGTGCCGGACACTCCTCCCCACTCGAAGGGGAGGCGGGCCATCCGGCACATGCTCTCGGTGTTGTCGGCGGTCCGGACAGGGCAGAGGACATGTGGTAGGATCTGTTCGGGGGTCACCAGATGGCATCGGACAGCGGTCACACTGGCCCCAGTGTCCCGGAGGGCCTCGGCCCGTCGCCCATTGATGGTGACCCACTGTTGGTACTTCTGGGTGTTGCTTGGGATGGTGGCGCGGGGCACCATTTCTCGGGAGCCTAGGCATACAAGCGAAATGGCGGCTGGTTCCCACTCGGGGGACCCGTCGTAGTGGTTCTCCTCCTCGTCCTCTCCCTCCCCCAGGGCTGCGGCGGCAATTTGTCGGGGAGGTGGCCCCGTGGTTCTGTTCCGTCGGTTCACGGGGCAAGCCGGGTCACTTGCATAATGGCCGGTCTGTTGACATCCGAAGCAGGTTACTGTCGGTCGTGGTCCAGACCGGGCGATAGGGGTCCCTCTTCGGCCCTGGGTCGGGGAAGCGGGGTTGGTTGCTTGCCCTTGGGGCGGACTTCTGGGCGGTCCAGCTGGGAATTCTCGACTGCGGTGGGATCCCCCTCCTCCGCCGCGCTGGCGGGGAGGTCCCGTGGTGCTCCGTTGGTAGTCTCCCACGGGGTTCCGGGGGACCCGGGTGTTGACCCATCGGTCCGCTTCGGCGGCGAGCTTCCGGGGCTCGGTCAGTTTACTGTCCAGGAGGTGTTGCCTTAGTTCCACAAAGCAGTTGTTGGCGAGGTGCTCCCAGACAATGAGGTCGAACAGTTCGTTATATGAGGTGACCTTGCTCCCTTTGATCCATCCTTCCAACGCTCGGCTGAAGAAGTCCACGTATTCGACCCATGTGGTACCGGGGATCTTCTTGCAGTCCCGGAAGCGTTGCCGGTACATCTCGGCCGACAGTCCGTAGCGTGTGAGTAGGGCTTCCTTCATGTGGTCGTATGAGGTCATCACTGCGTCGGGGAGTTGCAGCAGGGTATCCCGTCCCTCGTTGAGGAACCTCCCCCATAGGCCGACGCCCCAGTCCTTCCGGGGTACCCGATGGGACGTCATGGCGACTTCGTACGCTCGGAACCATTGCTGGATGTCGTCATTTTTATAGTACTCCTTGACGACAACCTTGGGGATGTGAACCTTTGGCTCGGTCGGGGGCAGAGCGTCCCGGGCTCCGGGGTTGCTGGTCTCCCCAGTTTTAGCTTTTAGTTCAAGTTCTTTAAGGCTCCTCTCGTGCTCGAGGGTTAGCCGTCCCTCCTCTAGCTCCCGATGCCTTTTCTTCTCCTCGATTTCTTCTTGTAGTCGTAGTTGCTCCAGGGCTATCTTTTTCTCCGCCAGTAGGAGCTCACCATCCAGCCGGAGTCGGGCAAGGTCCATTTCGTGTGTCCGGGCCCTTTCCCGTTCTAGTATCTCTTCGGGGGAAAGGCTGGTGTCTGGGATGGTTCGCTCCCCGTTTGTCGGGGTCGTGGTTGGCAGGTTTCCGTCCCGGGCCGAGGTTCCTTCGGCTCGGGGTGGAGGGGTCTCGGGTTCTGCCCAGGCTTTCAGGGCTTTCTGCATTTCCTCCTTGGTGCCCAATCCTGTGGTTGGGATCCCTTTGTCCTTGCAGAATTGTTTGAGTTCCTTGTGGGTGTATTCCTCCAGTTTCTCCAACTGGAAGGTTGCGGCCACGGTTGCTTCTTGGCCATCCATGGTTCCCTTTTTCTCTTCTCGTCTGGTCAGGTAGTGGTTGCGTTACTTGCTTGTAGGATTGCGTTTGCTCGGATCCCGTCGCTGGCCACCAAATGTTGGAGGGAGGCCCACCGGGTAGTCGGGGAGACTATTCCGGCACCTTCCTACCGCAAAGTTATAGCCGAGCGCCGCTGAGAAGCCCCCTCGGGGAGGTCTTTCTCCTATGATCGTACTAGGCCCAGTAACACCACCACACAGGACTCAATAGCTGTTGCGAGATTAGATTCTTTATCGGCAGTAACACGTGCAATATTTACAGAGGGATCGAGGGATCCTGTCAGAGTCTCAGTGTCCGTTCAAGAGGATAGGGTAGCGGGACAGTCTTAGTGCCAGCCAGGCACGGGAGGGCTCTGCGCCAGACCTTGGATGCTGGTCTCAGAGCGGCTCGGACGTGGAGAGCCGCAACGTCGTCTGCAGGGCTCGGATGGTAGTTCCGCTTAGGTCGAGCCGCGACGAGGTCAGCTGGGCTCTGGTGGTAAGGTTCAACAAGGTCGGGCCGCGACGGCGTCAGCAGGGCCCCAAAGGTTCGTGAAGGTCTTTAAGCACGGTGGAGCCGCGACGTCGTCAGCAGGGCTCAAGTGGTGGTTCAGGGTGAGTCTTCTTCCGTAGGGTCAGCCGCGATCCGATCAGCAGGGCTCTTGACTCCAGGATACAACTACTGCCCTGTTGTCGGGTCGCCCCAGATATAGGACGGGAGCCCTTTGATGTCCGGACCCGGGCACCCGGAGGGGGCGGAGAGGCCGGGTAGGGAGCGGCCAGACGCCCAGCAGGAGAGGCGCCAGGCCCCAGAGAGCTGTGGAGTGATCACACCTAGGTGTGGAGAGACGGTAGGGGGTCCCATCGATACTGCCCTCCGCCGGGAGTGGGAAGGGCTCACGTAGTATCCCCCGAGCCAGGGGTTGGCGTCTCGATGTCGGGCCTCGCTGGGACCGAGGCCGGGTAGAGCAGGGTCATACAGGTGGTCACGTGGAGTGACGTGCAATCCAAGATGGAGGAGCCCCGATGTGCATGGGACCTCGTGCGGCTGAGCGCGGGGAAACAGGACCACGCCACGAGGCCGGCTCCCACAGTCCTCTTCCAGAAAGTCCAACGTCACTGTCAGGGTGGCGCCTCTCACCCCACCATGAGGCCAACGCCGTCTTCTAGAGCAGAGTTGCCTGCGATGCTATGCTCCTGCCAGACCATGAACCCATCAGGCCCGCCCCTGCGCAGCCAGGCCTCACTGATCACCTGTCGACACCGGCGTGTGTCAAGGAGGGCCCACCACGTTCCGGCACAAGCTCCAGGCTCGAGTCCTGCGACCTTGGCGGCCTCCTCAGACCATCACGGCCTGCACAGCGGGGGCCCGATTTAGTCCTTTTTCGTTGACATACTCTACTGCCGCCTCAGGACTACTCCTTGTAGGAGAGTAGGGTCTGCAATCCTATGATCACCCAGATTTTTTGCTTTTGCTTCATTGGTTTACGACTTTCTCCGGCTGTGGGCCTGCCAATCAGACCCACAGCCTAGCTGTTCTCTCTCGAAATTAACACACATGTACATTAGGTGCATCCACTAATTGGAACTGGGCCGCCTTGTCAGTCCCTGTCTCAGCATACCACAGGTATCCAGGGCATCGGTGTACCCAGGGCCTACCCGGGGCTGCAGCATGTATTATGCCACCCCTGGATGGCCGCCCAAATCTGACACAACTGGCTGCACGACAGCTGGGGCAGCATGGTGTAATCACCCGTTGATATAGGTGTAGTATTCCTACGCCTAACCCTAAGATGGACACATGGATTCCTATCAGTCACTCCTATGGCAGGCCTTATCAATCCTGAAGGCAGAGTGCAGGGAATCATGTGGGACGGTGCTCTGGCGCGAGCTGAGCCCGTCGACGGCTTGCGGAACCAAGTCCTTATAGCCGTTCCATGGTGACGCGGGCCAACTACTTTTAATGCATGATAATCCTTGCGGTTATTTGCTAACTTTGGCATCGCATCACCTACACATGTCGAGTAAGGTGTCATACGAATGGGAATACGAACCCCTCGCCAGTCCTGGCGACGGGGTTAGCATTCCCCCCCTTTTAGAGGGACACGACATGGAAGTAACCTTGAACCCCGGTTAAAGTTGACTCAAGCCTCAGCATCACAAAATGGATGCTGCCACCAGACACAAGTCTGACCTCCTGCTGCTGGGAGACCTTCCAGCGAGGGGAGCTTGGACAAAGGGTTTCCTGTCGAGGGCGGTGTTAGCACCATCCCAGACAGGGTTTGTGTATCCCAGGTAGGCAGGGCTGAAAGGAAGGTGATTGCAAGTGGCACCCCGGTGCTCACTGTGCATAGCCCGGCTCAAACCAGTTTCGGGGGCACACCAGCCCCTGAGCTGGGGCGAAGCCGGACAAAGGATAGGGGTGTAACCACCCCCCTCCTGGCTCCACCCATAGGTAGGACCTAGTCACGGGCCAGCCCCTTTTCTTAGAATAAAGGTAGGAGCGAGTCCCCTTCCCAAATTGGATAATCAGATAATCGGATAACTCCGACTCACTAACTACTTTCCACGAAAGGAACTCTTGACTATTTCTGAAGACTCTCCCTTGTGGCTAAGGAGTAGCCACCCTGCACCAGCAGGCACCACCTAAGCGCTTGCGGTTTGCTGTACGTCTCTCCTACGGATCAAGACTGCCCAGCTCGACGAGACCCGAGTTCCCTGCCATCTCTGACCTTTTACCTACCTCATCAGCCCAGCTGAGAGTCGTAGGTGTGACGAGACCTGGGGGACCGGCTATCTTCAGAACCTGCACGACGCTTATCTAGCACGCCCACCGAGGGACCCTCGAGTGAGTGCACCTAGGGTTTGAGAAGCCCTAACCCTGAGCAGCCCCAGCATCGAAGTCTGCCTCCCCAGCATCCACGAGATCTGCGTGGGGGCCCTTCCGCTCCTTGCTGTTCACCGCGTTGTCCGACCACTTGCCGACCGGCTTGTGGCCCTCTTCATGACGCTCCAAGATTATTTTCACCACCGGTCTGGTTGCTCCAGACTGGCTCTTGCTCCCCTTCAACAGAGGAGTACCACGGACCCTCCTGGTCCTCTCCAGACGCCATCTTGACTCCCCCGCTTGGGTTGCCACTGCCAAGATCCGCTGCCCCATTCCTGGGCCCAGCATCATCGACAGCAGACACCTTCGTGGGACAGCTCGCCCTCCATCCTGGTCGCCGCCGCGCCTCCTGGTCCGAGGAACAGCCGAGTCCGACGTCATCCACTCACCTGGTCGAGGTGACTTCAGCCGGTACCCTCCTGGTGCCCACACGATCGCTGGCTAGCGGTTGAGAACTGAGTCCCCTCTGCTTTCAGGTTTCCTTCATCCCCGATCCAGGCTTGGATCTCGCTGAACATCGTCACTGGTCGCCTGCCAGCAACTTCTTCTTTCAGGCTCCTGAGACTACAACGAGGACTCCCGACATCTTGCCGAACTTCACGCAGCCGCAGCCTCTGGGCTAGGTAACTCGAGCATTTCGGTGCTCCATCGCAGGTTCGCTCTACAAGTGTCCAGTTCCTTTTTCGTTTAGTCCCACTGATCGGAACATTCCGGAATCAGTACCTCCAGACTCTAACCATTCGCATTTCACTGTTAGTGTAGATGGTCTCTCGTGCCCCTCGGGCATTTGTGTAAATTGTGCAACTGAAGTATTTTCCTAAGAGTTTTGTAGTGTGCTTAGCTCCCTGACTCATAAAGAGCCAGGGTAGTCTTGTTATAAATAAATATCCTTTTATTTTCATAACAACTTGTGTGGTGTCCTTTCACTTGGTGTTCAAGGGGTATATGTGATGGTAAACAGCTGGCTTAACACGCCCTCTAGAGTTTAGCCTAAGACTGCTCGTATCCACGCTACTAGGATAGCTGGTCTATAAGGTTGACTTACAACCAATCATCAATAAGGGTCGTTTGGAATGATACACAGTGATCACTAGAATAGTGAGCACTACATATCAGGCCAACTTCTCACATTGGTGAGCAGCGGTTGGGATTTGAGCTTGCTGTTGTTTTACCACACACGTATCCTAAGAATATCGAAGTGAAAGATCACATAAGTACCCAGGTACATATAACTTAACTTAGAATACTCCGAGTTCTACTGAACCGGCTGTTGTAGTGTAACAGGGCTTAGCACACCCTGACTACAACTCCTAGCAAGGGATCAGTAGGTAAACCCATAGTGTAGGTAGGTGCAACACTTACACCTCACTAGAAAAGCATGTCGGTCCACGGAGAGTCTGCAGGGACTCCCTTAGTGGTCAGTGACCCTCCACAGGTCGTGTCACGATATGCAACTCTTAGCTTCAAGGAGATGAGACAACTGTGTGCCTCCAGGAAGCTAAACCAGGGTTCTAACCCTACCATCGCAATACTGATAGGTCTCTTAGAGGCGTACGATGCTAGGAGGTCCTCTAACACAGGTCCCCCCAGTGCTGATGGGAACATGCCTCCCTTAGAGGGAACCCTCGGTGACCCAGACCTCGACCTCCACACAGAGGAGGAGGACGAGGACGAGTTATCAGGAGACGAGGCAGACAAAGGTCCAGTGGTAGTCGGCAGGCTTACAAAGACCAACTTAAGCAGGCATGAGAATGGAACTGGGGGAGCCCCGGGCCCACGCTCAAGCAGGCCTAACCTTGGGAACGGACGAGCTAGGTCTCTCTCCAGAGGCTCTGGCAGATCGGTTCATACACATGTCTCTCAGGCATCTTCTCAGAGAGGAATGACGTCCCCTCAGAGAAGGGAGCATGAAGCGAAGATGCGGGAAGTCAATCTGAGGATCGAGCGGGAAGAACTTGCCCTCGCCAAAGAAAGACTTGCCCTGGCCCGAGAGCAGAAATTTAAGTGGGTTAGATCCCACTGGTGGCAGCATTCTCAATAGAGAGAAAGACAGGGGTATAGACACTAGACACCTGAGTAAAATAGTGCCCCCCTTTAAACAAGGGGACGACATCCACAAGTGGATAACTGCCTTGGAGAGGGCCTGCACTGTCCAGTGCGTCCCCCCAAGTCAGTGGGCAGCTATACTGTGGCTTTCCTTTGAAGGTAAAGGAAGGGACAAGCTCCTCACTACAAGAGCTGAGGATGCTAACAACTACCAAGTCCTGAAGAACACACTGATTGATGGGTTCGGCTTAACCACGGAACAGTACCGGGTGCTGTTCCGGGACACCCAGAAAATTCAGTCTCAGGATTGGGCTGACTTTGTCGATTGTGCCACTAAGGCTTTGGAAGGCTGGTTGCTGGGTAGCAGGGTTACTGATTACACAGGATTGTACAATCTTATCATATGCGAGAACAGATTTTAAACAACTGTCAGAACCAATTGTTGCATCAGCACCTTGTCGACTCGGATCTGACCTCTCCCCAAGAATTGGGAAAGAAGGCAGACAAATGGGTCAGAACAAGGGTCAAGCAGAACCAGAATCAGAACCAGGGTGGTCAGAAGAAAGCAGACCAGAAGGGTAGTAACAAGAACGAACAAAATGACCAGAAGTCTTCGACAGGTCCCCAACAAACCAAAGAGGGTGGGGGTCAGGCTTCACAGAAGAAGAAGACTCAAGAAGGCCAGTCAAAACGGTGGTGCCAATACTGTAAAAGTAAGACTCACTGGTTTAGTGAATGCACCAAGAAAGGAGGGCAAACTCCTGCCACTGCAGCCCCTAAGGCACCTGCACCCCCTAGTACAGTCAGCAGTGGTAGTGCGCCTCCCAAGGCATTAGTTGGGTTAACCTTGGGAACCGAGGGGAGTGACGACTTAGTCGGCACGCTCACTCAGGCCGTCCTTGTCTGTACAGGGGATATGGATATGTCCCCTGATGCCAGTCCCAATACTTTGGGCAAATACAGACAGACACCTTTGATTAATGGAAAAGTGGCTCAGGCCTACAGGGACACTTGTGCCAGTGTCACCATGGTGACGCCTAACTTTGTGGACCCTGGACAGATCATGCTAGGTACCAGTTACCTAGTGACCAATGCCAGCAACGTCACTACCAATCACAGTATGGCAGTTGTTGATTTCTCCTGGGGAGGGGTAAGTGGCCCGAAAAAGGTTGTGGTTAGTTCAGACCTCCCCGTAGAATGTCTGTTGGGCAATGATTTGGAAACGTCACAATGGTCAGAAGTGGAGCAGAGGACTCACATGGAGATGTTAGGCTTGCCAGCACATGTCCTTGCTGTGAGCAGGTCACAGGCCAAAAGATGCCCCACTGAACAGGTGCTGGATCCTGGAAGAACGGACCAGACACCTTCCAAGAAAAGGAGCAGTAAGGGTAAGGCTTCACCTTCCCCCTTGCCCCAGGTCGTGGATCAAGTCTCCGAGGAGGCTGACCTTAAAGAACTGAGGGAAACTGAGCCGCAAGAGCTTGAACCTGGTCAGGTTGAGTTTCTGGGCTCAGGGGGACCCTCCAGGGAAGACCTGGGGAAGGCACAGTTAGACTGCCCCTCACTTGAACCCCTCAGACAGCAGGCTGCTGCTGAGGCTGCAGGGAACGCCACAGGTACCCACAAAGTGTACTGGGACGATGGACTCCTGTACTCCGAGGCAAGAGACCCCAAACCTGGCGCGACCAGGCGGCTGGTCATCCCCTTGTCTCTGAGAGGTTTCCTCCTTACCTTGGCCCACGAGATTCCCCTTGCAGGTCACTTAGGCCAGAATAAGACTTGGGACAGAATTGTCCCACACTTTCATTGGCCCCACATGTCCGAAGATACGAAGGAGTTTTGCCGCTCCTGTGTCACTTGCCAAGCCAGTGGTAAGTCAGGTGGCACGACAAAGGCCCCCCTCATACCACTACCGGTGGTGGGGGTACCCTTTGAACGAGTGGGGATCGACATTGTCGGACCAATGGAACCCCAGACAGCATCAGGGCACAAGTTTATACTGGTGGTGGTGGACCACGCCACCAGGTATCCTGAAGCTATTCCCCTTAGGACCACTACAGCACCTGTGGTGGCACGGGCCCTACTTGGAGTGTTCTCCAGAGTGGGCTTCCCTAAGGAGGTCGTCTCAGACAGAGGTGCAAACTTCATGTCGGGATATCTGACTGCTATGTGGAAGGAGTGTGGTGTCAACTACAAGTTCACCACACCCTATCACCCACAATGCAATGGGCTTGTTGAGAGATTCAACAGGACCCTAAAAGGGATGATTCACGGGCTACCTGAAAAGCTTCGGCGGAGATGGGATGTCCTGATACCCTGCCTCTTGTTCGCCTACAGAGAAGTCCCGCAGAAGGGGGTTGGCTACAGCCCTTTTGAGCTTCTGTTCGGACATCCTGTAAGGGGACCCCTTTGTTTGGTAAAGGAAGGATGGGAGAGACCTCTCAGAAAGCCGGCATCAAACATTGTGGACTATGTGCTCGGTCTCCGCTCGCGGATGCCGGAGTACATGGAAAAGGCATCTAAAAACCTGGAGGCGAGCCAAGAATTACAGAAAGCTTGGCACGACCAAAAGGCTGTCCTGACTGTGTACCAGCCTGGACAGAAGGTGTGGGTGCTGGAGCCAGTGGCCCCAGCAGCACTCAAAGACAAATGGTCTGGGCCCCACACGATCATTGAGCAAAAGGGAGAGGTCACCTACCTGGTCGACCTGGGAACTCCCCGGAGCCCCCACCGGGTGCTCCATGTAAACAGGCTCAAGGCATATGTCGACAGGGAGGGCATGGGCTTGCTCATGGCCACAGATGAGGGACAGGAGGAGGAGAGTGACCCTCTCCCGGACCTGCTCTCTCAGAACCCTGACGATGGGTCAGTAGATGGTGTTGTCTTTTGTGGCAGCCTCTCTGGACATCAACAAAAGGATTGTAAACAGGTTCTTCAATCCTTTCGACATATGTTCTCTCTGACACCCAGTCAGACCAAGTGGTGTACCCATGAGGTCGACACTGGGGACAGTCTGCCCGTAAAGAGTAAAATCTATCGGCAACCTGATCATGTCAGAGACTGCATCAAGACAGAGGTGCAGAAAATGTTGGAGCTGGGAGTCATTGAACCCTCGGACAGCCCCTGGGCTAGTCCCGTAGTGCTCGTGCCGAAACCTCACACCCAGGGCGGTAAGAAAGAGATGAGGTTTTGCGTGGACTACAGAGGTCTCAATGCGGTCACTAAGACTGACGCCCACCCTATACCAAGGGCAGACGAACTTATCGACCAGTTGGCCTCGGCCAACTACTTAAGTACGTTTGACCTGACAGCCGGGTATTGGCAAATCAGGTTAGCTGAGGAGGCCAAGCCCAAAACAGCATTTTCTACCCCGGGTGGGCATTATCAGTTTGTGGTAATGCCCTTTGGTTTGAAAAATGCACCTGCCACCTTCCAAAGGCTGGTGAATCGAGTTCTCACTGGGTTGGACGACTTCTGTGCGGCGTATCTGGACGATATCGCTGTCTTTAGCTTCACCTGGGAGGATCACCTGGTCCACCTGAGGAAAGTGTTAGAGGCCCTGCAAAAGGCAGGCCTCACTATCAAGGCCACCAAGTGCCAGATAGGGAAGACACAGGTTGTATACCTGGGCCACCTTGTAGGTGGAGGCCAGGTTCAACCATTGGAGAGCAAAATACAGGCCATCCAGGACTGGGCTCCTCCAACCACCCAGACTCAGGTTCGAGCTTTCTTGGGCCTGACTGGTTATTACCGGAAATTTGTCAGAAATTATGGATCCATTGTGACCCCGCTAAACGACCTGACAAGTAAAAAGATGCCAAAAAAAGTTTAGTGGACAGCAAGCTGTCAGAAGGCATTCGATGACCTAAAGCAGGCCATGTGCACAGCACCTATCCTAAAGAGCCCAGACTACTCCAAACCATTCATTGTCCAAACAGACGCTTCGGAACTGGGGGTGGGAGCTGTTCTATCTCAACTGAATTTTGATGGTCATGACCAGCCCATAGCTTTTATTAGCAGGAGGCTGACCCCTAGAGAGAAGAATTGGTCAGCCATTGAGAGGGAGGCCTTTGCTGTGGTTTGGGCCCTGAAGAAGTTGAGGCCATACTTGTTTGGCACTCACTTCAAGATTCAGACCGACCATAAGCTCCTCTTGTGGCTAAATCAAATGAAGGGTGAAAACCCCAAACTACTTAGGTGGTCCATTTCCCTACAGGGGATGGACTTCACAGTGGAGCATAGACCTGGCACTGATCATGGCAATGCAGATGGGCTCTCCAGGTATTTCCACTTAGAGCAAGAAGACTCACCTGGTCAAGGTTAGCTTATTGTCCCAAAGTTTGGGGGGGGGTCATGTAGGAGTGTAGGGTCTGCAATCCTATGATCACCCAGATTTTTTGCTTTTGCTTCATTGGTTTACGACTTTCTCCGGCTGTGGGCCTGCCAATCAGACCCACAGCCTAGCTGTTCTCTTTTGAAATTAACACACATGTACATTAGGTGCATCCACTAATTGGAACTGGGCCGCCTTGTCAGTCCCTGTCTCAGCATACCACAGGTATCCAGGGCATCGGTGTACCCAGGGCCTACCCGGGGCTGCAGCATGTATTATGCCACCCCTGGATGGCCGCCCAAATCTGACACAACTGGCTGCACGACAGCTGGGGCAGCATGGTGTAATCACCCGTTGCTATAGGTGTAGTATTCCTACGCCTAACCCTAAGATGGACACATGGATTCCTATCAGTCACTCCTATGGCAGGCCTTATCATTCCTGAAGGCAGAGTGCAGGGAATCATGTGGGACGGTACTCTGGCGCGAGCTGAGCCCGTCGACGGCTTGCGGAACCAAGTCCTAATAGCCGTTCCATGGTGACGCGGGCCAACTACTTTTAATGCATGATAATCCTTGCGGTTATTTGCTAACTTTGGCATCGCATCACCTACACATGTCGAGTAAGGTGTCATACGAATGGGAATACGAACCCCTCGCCAGTCCTGGCGACGGTGTTAGCATTCCCCCCCTTTTAGAGGGACACGACATGGAAGTAACCTTGAACCCCGGTTAAAGTTGACTCAAGCCTCAGCATCACAAAATGGATGCTGCCACCAGACACAAGTCTGACCTCCTGCTGCTGGGAGACCTTCCAGCGAGGGGAGCTTGGACAAAGGGTTTCCTGTCGAGGGCGGTGTTAGCACCATCCCAGACAGGGTTTGTGTATCCCAGGTAGGCAGGGCTGAAAGGAAGGTGATTGCAAGTGGCACCCCGGTGCTCACTGTGCATAGCCCGGCTCAAACCAGTTTCGGGGGCACACCAGCCCCTGAGCTGGGGCGAAGCCGGACAAAGGATAGGGGTGTAACCACCCCCCTCCTGGCTCCACCCATAGGTAGTCACGGGCCAGCCCCTTTTCTTAGAATAAAGGTAGGAGCGAGTCCCCTTCCCAAATTGGATAATCAGATAATCGGATAACTCCGAATCACGAACTACTTTCCACGAAAGGAACTCTTGACTATTTCTGAAGACTCTCCCTTGTGGCTAAGGAGTAGCCACCCTGCACCAGCAGGCACCACCTAAGCGCTTGCGGTTTGCTGTACGTCTCTCCTACGGATCAAGACTGCCCAGCTCGACGAGACCCGAGTTCCCTGCCATCTCTGACCTTTTACCTACCTCATCAGCCCAGCTGAGAGTCGTAGGTGTGACGAGACCTGCGGGACCGGCTATCTTCAGAACCTGCACGACGCTTATCTAGCACGCCCACCGAGGGACCCTCGAGTGAGTGCACCTAGGGTTTGAGAAGCCCTAACCCTGAGCATCCCCAGCATCGAAGTCTGCCTCCCCAGCATCCACGAGATCTGCGTGGGGGCCCTTCCGCTCCTTGCTGTTCACCGCGTTGTCCGACCACTTGCCGACCGGCTTGTGGCCCTCTTCACGACGCTCCAAGATTATTTTCACCACCGGTCTGGTTGCTCCAGACTGGCTCTTGCTCCCCTTCAACAGAGGAGTACCACGGACCCTCCTGGTCCACTCCAGACGCCATCTTGACTCCCCCGCTTGGGTTGCCACTGCCAAGATCCGCTGCCCCATTCCTGGGCCCAGCATCATCGACAGCAGACACCTTCGTGTGACAGCTCGCCCTCCATCCTGGTCGCCGCCGCGCCTCCTGGTCCGAGGAACAGCCGAGTCCGACGTCATCCACTCACCTGGTCGAGGTGACTTCAGCCGGTACCCTCCTGGTGCCCACACGATCGCTGGCTAGCGGTTGAGAACTGAGTCCCCTCTGCTTTCAGGTTTCCTTCATCCCCGATCCAGGCTTGGATCTCGCTGAACATCGTCACTGGTCGCCTGCCAGCAACTTCTTCTTTCAGGCTCCTGAGACTACAACGAGGACTCCCGACATCTTGCCGAACTTCACGCAGCCGCAGCCTCTGGGCTAGGTAACTCGAGCATTTCGGTGCTCCATCGCAGGTTCGCTCTACAAGTGTCCAGTTCCTTTTTCGTTTAGTCCCACTGATCGGAACACTCCGGAATCAGTACCTCCAGACTCTAACCATTCGCATTTCACTGTTAGTGTAGATGGTCTCTCGTGCCCCTCGGGCATTTGTGTAAATTGTGCAACTGAAGTATTTTCCTAAGAGTTTTGTAGTGTGCTTAGCTCCCTGACTCATAAAGAGCCAGGGTAGTCTTGTTATAAATAAATATCCTTTTATTTTCATAACAACTTGTGTGGTGTCCTTTCACTTGGTGTTCAAGGGGTATATGTAATGGTAAACAGCTGGCTTAACACGCCCTCTAGAGTTTAGCCTAAGACTGCTCGTATCCACGCTACTAGGATAGCTGGTCTATAAGGTTGACTTACAACCAATCATCAATAAGGGTTGTTTGGAATGATACACAGTGAACACTAGAATAGTGAGCACTACATATCAGGCTAACTTCTCACACTCCTCGGCCCAGTAGGTCCCATATGTGAAACTGTGTCCTGAGTCATGAATGGCAGTGACCCCAAATCCGGGCCACCGGCAACAGCACCAGACTCCCTTCGATCAGTGAGGCATAGTTCCATATGGGCTTCTTGCGACATGTGGAGCCACTAACCCTGTTCAACGCCAGCCGGCGACATGTGGTCCCACTAACCCTGTTCAACGCCAGCCTGCGACACGTGGTGCCACTAACCCTGTTCAATTCCAGCCTGTGACACGTGGTGCCACTAACCCTGTTCAACGCCAGCCGGCGACACGTGGTGCCACTAACCCTGTTCAACGCCAGCCGGCCTCACGTGGTGCCACTAACCCTGTTCAAAGCCAGCCAGCGATACGTGGATGAGGGACCAGGACTACCCTGCGGAACAGTAGGTCCCACATCCAGCATCTAGTCGCAAATCACGAATAGCAGAGTCCACACCAGTGGTCGCATGGAGAGGAGTAAGAGGAAGATGCGGCTCAGTCCGGACGAAACACTGGTCACATACAGAGAGGTGTCCGAACATGTGGTGCCATTGAACCTGAACTACCCAGGCCGGTGGGGCCATCCAACCTATGCCGGCGACACTCTGTGAATGGCCCGTGCTAACCCCTGCCTCAGGCCTACACCACAGTCAGGTAGGTCACACATTTGGAACATTTGCTGCTTCCAGATAAAATCAAACCTTTTGGCGTCATACCCTTCGCAACATATACCTCGGACATTGATGGTGACCCGCTCAGGTCGCATGGCCCATCTGACTGCACCGCAAGTCACCGTCCCGTGGCTGGGTGCCTGTGCCGGCCACTGTGCATCCAGGGCCACTAACTCTGTGCTTGTCAGGTCCGAGATCCTGAGATTTTGAATGGCCCCTGAAGCGTTAGCCTTGGAGTCATCAACCCCATGTGTCTGTGTCCCTGCACTGTCCGCTGCCTCCGGCCTCAACTGCGGGCCACCAGGGCCCACACATAGATTCGGGTCCTGACCGGCCCAGACGTCGCATCACCGCAGGAGGCACGCGCCACCACCGCAAGGACCACCTCCAAACATCATCTGCCAGAGTTGCTCAGACCTGTTGTGGATGCCATGATCGGCCTGATACCCTGCTCAGCACTCCAGGTGCCAGTGATTCAATGCACCGCAAGCCATTGTCCGTTAGTGATTGAGTTTAGTGCTGTGTAGATGTGTCTCTATGGCAGTTTGGGTCTCCTTAGTGGGGTGTTTGTGGCCCCTGAAGGGTGATAGACACCTACATATGTGTCCTGGTTCGCATTCCATGGGTTTGAACCCCACCCACACCTGTTGGGCCACCTCCTTTCTGGCGTGCAGGAACATGGCATTGGGGTGCGATGTGTTGAGGTGAAGTGTCATGGGCCAGCTGTGCTTGTGGGTGCTCCCTGCTGTGTGGTCTGTTGCAGGCTGGGTGTTCTCCTCTGAGTAGCTTAGCTGTCCGGGTCCTGGTGGGGGTTTGCGTGGGATGTCCATGTGCTGTTGTAGGGCGTCGGTGTCGATGGTGTGGTGGTCCTCTTCGGCATCACTGATGTGTTGTATTCTGTGCTCTGCTGAAGGTGTTGTGTGTACCTCTGCGATGTGATGGGGAGGTGTGTATTGACTTTGCGTTGACATGTATGTTAGCGTATTGTGCAGGTTTGCATGCAGACTGTATGGCAATATACATTGTGACTGTTTGGGGGGGCTGGATTCTTCTGCGGGACAGTGTACATTTGGTCTACATGACGGATGTGATGTCGTACGCGTACATTTCCATTTCACAGTTTCCGGCTCCGTCAGATGTACTAGGCATGTTTCTGTGCATGTGCGGAGCCAGTTGTGTCCTCTGTTCTGCAGTGTTGGCTATGCGCGTTGTTCCTCGTTGTCATCGATGTGGGTGTGCTGTTTGTGCTATGTGTGTGTGCTGCAGTGTGCTAACGGGATCTGGGCAATGGACATGGGTGATTGTGGGTGTGCAGTGTGCTACACCTCGTTGTGCATGTATGCCATTGTCCCCACTCCCCCGTCCCTCCAGTCCCTGTTTGTTGCACTCCCTATTGATGTTGTGTCAGCTCCTCTCGAGCTGTGTCCGTACTCCCTACTCCTTGCCCCGTCTCCTCACTGATGACTGTGGCCAGGGTTTCCTTCAGCTCCTCAGGTGGCGCTGGACTGCCACCTCCTGTCGCCATTGCTGCCTACCTGTTGGCAGCGGGTTTGTGCCTGGTTTAGGTAGTCACGTCATGCCGGCGCCTATTGGCCTCCTGGATTGTCCTCCTGGGCACTCTGACTGCAATCCAGGTGGTCTGCTAGTGGGTCAGTTGCTGGTAGTGTTCTGTCACCTCCGTGACGCTGGTCTTGTTTTCCTGCGGTCTGCACCCCATCTTCCTCTCCCTCTTCTCCGTGGCCTTCCCCGATCCCGTTGTTCCTTGCTTGTAGTCTGTGGGGGTTGTGGGGTTCGAGTTGGCCCCTGCGCTGTGTCAGGGTGCATCCATGTTGCTACGCGCTTTGGATTGCTTTGGGTGTGTTATTTTCTGCAATTTTTATGGTGCATTGTTCCGCCAGACGTGTGGGATTTGCAGGCCTGTGGCAGGTTTTCGGTACTTTTTGTGCCGCGGTTGGCCTCATCGCATTTTTTATTGCGTTCGCGTATAGCATTTATGCGGCGTGGCGTCGATTTTCACGCGGAGATTTGGAAGGTTATCTGGTGACCATCGCTTGCTAACGCCTTGTTTTTGAATTCCACGGTGGCACAGGGTCATTTTCCCGCGATAGGCTGCGATATTGAAAGTTGCGTTACTCTACCCTTGCGGTAGTTATCAGCCCTTGAGGAGCATCAAATGAGTGAATTCCTCATTTAGCAAGAAGAACGCTAGCTCTGTCCACCGGTAGCAGGAATGAAATACAGCGGGTGCAAATTACTACCAAACGCAGATTTGATATTAAACAGATGGTTGGTTTTTGCAATCCGTGTGCTTGTTATGGAAAGAAAAGTGTATACAAGTGTTTAAAAGTGCGAGGGTTTTCATGTTTTTTGTACTTTCTAGCACTTATTTGTATTATAAGTGTATAGTTTGGCTCCCTCTGCTGGCCAGTGTGAGGTGAATTCCGTTTTCAGCCACTTCCCGCCCTTTTATGCCTTTCTATTTTTACTTCACTTACTAACTTGCCTCCTTTGCTTTTTAGGGCTGTTTTTAATACCTACCCGAGGGGCATATTTTTGCATAAACCCTGATTTTATTGTCTATGCGTAATCTCTGTTTTGTATGCCTTTCATGACTTTTTCTTTATTGAGAGACATGGGGGCATATCAACAAGGGCTTTATCTCTGCTTTTTTGGCTTTAAAAGCCAAAAAAGCAGAGATAAAACTAGCACCCTATCAACAACAGGGTGCTAACATGCAAATTTGCATGTTACCACCCTTTTACTCTACGCTTCCCCTTGCATCTCTAATGAGATGCAAAGGGGGCGTTCCAGAGTAAAATAATAGGAGAAATGTCGCTAAGCGACATTTCTCCTATTATCAAGAATATCGCAAACCCTGTTAGAGACAAAAAAAGAAGCGCAAACCGCGGTTAACGCTGCTTTTTTACGTCTGGTATTTTTCTGACTTAGCCATGATATCCTATGGAAGGAGGATATCATGGCTAAGTTTGTCTGTCCCTATCAACAAGCTAACGTGAGATTATCGCTGGGTTTCCAGCGATAATCTCACGTTAGCCTGTTAGCGTGAGGATTTTTATCGCTATTGAGATAAGCGTTGCTAATAGCACGCTATCTCAGCGATAAAAATCAACGCTAGCCGGCGATAATTATCCTAGCGCTAAGTGCGCTTAGCGATAATTATCGCCGGTTGTTGTTGATATGCCCCATGGTTCGAGCTGAATATATGTCTTATGCAGTTTTCCTGCATTGTTCAGCCCGTAACTGTAGAAACTCATTGACAAAGCGCTGGGCCTGGCATTTTAGGAGCCCTTAATATGTAAGGAGAGTACCAGACACGCATACCACCGCCGAAGCGTAATATGCGTAAAACCCATATTTCTTGTCACAGTTATGCGTGTTACACAAAACAAATGCCTCTGTTTTTGCAATCTCCCCCTTCTGCAGTGGCAACGTAGATTGTTTCCTTTTAAATGTACTGTGCACCTTTCTTTTTGTTCTTTGTTACTGATGTTAATGATGGGTTTTAATATATATTTAAGCTCGGTTTTATTATATAGAGCAAGTGTGGCCCCTGGTTTTTATACTTCACTTCCTGCCTGCTGGGGGAAGTGGCCGCGTATGTCAGATAGAACGGGGAAAAGGCGTAAGAATAACAGAGGTATGATGTATATATCAGGCCTCCCCACGTGCACCATCGCAGATCTCCTATCCCGCTACTGTTGGCCTTCTTTCTTGCCATATTTGATGAATTAAAGTTTATCGTCTCTATAATGTGCTGCACGGCTGAACACTTATGCAGTCCCTAAGGCAAGACCTGCTGGCTAGGCCAATGCTTGTTCTAGGATAGGAACTTGCGAATGAGGGAAAGAGTCTTACCTACCATTTTTTTTAGAAATGTGCACAGTTGCAACATTTAATCACACTTAAAACATTGCGCTCACTGCTAGAATTCTTGAATTTTGACAAAACATATATACCTTATGCACAGCGTAGTGGACCACTTGATGTCTAAATACACCCTGATTTTTACGTCTCGCCTGATCCAGCGCATGCACTGGGCTGGCCGAGACATTTTGTATGCGGGTTTTCCAAGTGCTGCCTGTGGCCTAAAGCTTGCGTGCACGTGAGCGTGCACGCGCGCAGCCACCATGTGTCTTACTCCGCCGTGCTTGTTCGCGTACGCGATCACTTTCAATTTCGCAGGCTGCACAGCCGTGTCATTTTCACGGCCGCGCGGCCAATGCTTGTTTATTATGGGGGCATAAGCAGCGGCGTAGCAGGAGTTTGATTTGATTTGATGATTTGATTACATTTGATTGTAATACAAGCAGGAAAACGCCCCCTTTATACCTGGCTGGGAGGTAAAATGCAGTCATATTAGCGGTGCAGTGTGCCCCGGTGCCACTGCACCAGCTGCACTATTGATAGCTACGCCCCTGGGCCTGATTGCTTTATTTCTCATTCTGCTTTGTGGATAGAGAAATGAGAGCATGTAATACACGCACCGAAACATGATGTTTTATGTGGTGATTACTACTTTATTACACAATTGATGGACCTGGAAATGACGAGGATTCAAACCTCCGACCTACAGGATGCATGCAGGTCCATCCCAGCAGCAGGGGCCTAGCTCGCTGATCTATCTTATCAGCTGATGAATCCTTCATGTCCGCAGGCTCTGTTTGGGGTATTATTAATGACGAGGCCACAGGGTTAATTCTTCAAACTCCATTGTAAGTGCAGGGAGACGAATCATTTCTCTCAGCCGACTCTGGTATTGTATTTGGAGATGCACCATCTTCGCCACCAACTCGAATCTCGTTTTTAGGTCTCGCATAGGCAGCACAGCTGCCTCTACGAGGCATCAAGTAATCAGTATTACTAGTGAAACTCCACCCATTGCATTTGTCTTTGTTTAGTTTCTTGCCATTGGTGGAATCTGGCATTGCTGTTCTTATCTCGCTTATTGTTGGCTGGTGGTCCCATATGTCACCTCCTGTTTTCTTCTGTTTCTGGAGGAAGCAGCACGAACCAACTACAGTTAACTTACAGTGCTGGCTGGTATCTTTTTAATTAGGGACTACTTTTTTTCTTTGCTGCTGGCATTTCCACACCTGGCAGCATCCTGCCCTCACCGACACTCTTTATTTATTTAAATTTAATATTTACAAGATCTCTGATTATTTAATTATAATTAAATGATGCAGCCCATGCTGAGGCTCGAACCCTGTTCCCCTGCTCCAAAGTCGACGTCGTTATATGTTGAGCCACTTCCTCACCATCGTTTGTTTGTGCTGAAGTTCCTGCTCTGCCTTTGCTGGGTGCTAAGCTGCTGGCAGCTGCATTGCGCGTGATCGTCTTTGAAGTGGTTTGGCTACGTGCATGCCTTTATCTTGTTTTAATGAGTTTCTGTTTTGTTTTTTTAAACCAGCCCGGCCAGTAGTAGCAAGTTTGTTTACTTTAAATGACCCTTCTCCCTTCATTTGTCAGGCTAATTTAGAATCAGGATTGAAATGCAGCTGAGTCCATAGCGGGGGAAGCAACTTGGAGCATAACAGCTCGGGGGGCATTCACAGCAGGCGACATGCTAGGTGAGGGGGCACCGTGCATAGAACCTCTTGCCAGCAGCCAGCCCGTCTGACAACACGGACAAAGGTACTTTTTCATTCTCCCCACTCCTCTCCCCTGCTACGCATTTGTGCGCGATTTCTGTTGCAATCTTCATCATGTATAATTTAAAACCCTTGTATCTTAAAGAGCTGCTCGTTCTGACCTGGATTTCTGGGGCGCCGTCTCGCCTCTTCTAATCCCCGTGCCTTCCCTCCAGCTGATTTCATTTGTGTAAACTTAGCTGCCAGCATTGCCCATAGTTGAAATAAATGTTTGTGATCCAAACTAGTGCCTTACTAGAGCTGCTTCTGCTGTTTCCCAGGAACAATGAGTCAAAGCTGAGCTCTTAGCATTTTTAAAAGGGCTGATTTACTAGAAATAGTGGTATCACGTGCAAGGCAAAGGCTTCTTCTGTTCTATCTCCGCCCTCCCCCTTCCTGGAGTTGCTTTGCAAAGGCTTCTTCTGTTCTCTCTCCGCCCTCCCCCTTCCTGGAGTTGCTTTGCAAAGGCTTCTTCTGTTCTCTCTCCGCCTGTCAGGAAAAAGGCAAATGCCGTTGCTTCAGTAAATCGGAATGAGAAAAGATCTCGAGTAACGGTTAAGCCCTCCTGCTGCAATGTCTGGATGACTGCCTATTAGGTCTAGTCACACCATTTCAAGATGGCCGCCTGTTTCCCCAAGATCTATCCACATTTGATGGACGCTCGAGATCTCGTGAGAAACGAGGTTTCGTGCGTCGGCAACGAACGTTCTAATGCGCACTTCAATTTGACTCCAGTGAGGGAAGCTGCATTTTGGCGCGCCCCGCAGAAATTGAGTAAATTCTTGTGCGCGTCACGTTCTTTCAGCTGAGCTACTGTCCGCTTGCGAAGGAGTAGTCGTCCTTGCAAGAAGGAGTCCAGAGTCAAGGTATTGTGGGGAATAAGTCATATATTCCCCAAGTGGAACTATTCTCCAGAGGAATTCGAGTGAGGCAAAGTTTCACTCCAGAAGAGAGCAACAGTCTTCTTGGAGTTCAGGAAGCCGAAGAAGATTCCAGAAGGTCTACAGAGGCTCTCACTCTGGATATCGTCGAGCTAAGGGAGGCCAAGAACTAGAGACTGAACAAGAAAGGAAACAAGTAAGAACGATTCTAATTAATATTTGAACTCATGTATAGACTTTGCTGACAGAAGAAAAGACTCACGCACGCTGGCTTCTTCCCTGTCCTCCCCTGGCGTACTTACCTGTTCTTTCCTTCCTTGTTTTCCTATTCCTCCCTTTTTGCGCGTTTTCCTTTTGAAGCCAAATATTTCCAGTTCTTCACTAAAGACTTTGAGATCAACTATTCAACTGCTACGCCGTCCTCTCAGGCATGAGTTACTAAATTGCCATTCAGACAGACTAACACAAGGTTGAGAATCACACCTACCAGAGTTTAGTCAGCTGAATCAGAAGAGGAGCTAAAACTCCAGCAAATCTGGGTAGGGGAGGTATAAAGATGTTTAGAGCAGAGACGGCCAGGTAATTAGAGTAAATAAGATTGAAGTGATATCTCCCTCTGTGTATTAGGTACTCATCAAGAAAAAGAAGAAGGAGCCCAGAAACGCTCGAGTGTCTCTTCTCTGTCCCATTCCCCTTTCCCCCTGCCTGGAGCCATTGTATTCACAGTGCGTTCCGGGAGGTGGGCATTGGGAGCTAGCGGCATTCTGCCTCCGTGGGATTCTGGCGCAACTTCCTTGACAGATTGAAGTGCCCTCAAAATTTCCCCACTTGGGCAGAATGGCTGAGGGTTTTAGTTTAAAGGCATTAGGAGAAATGTTAGAGGGAATTCAGCGGGAGTTAGGGGCCCTAAGTGAAGAAAATAAAAATTTAAGACAGGAACTGTTAACTTCCCGTCAAGAAACCATGCAATTGTCCCAGAGAGTTAGTGGAATCTCCACCGGAACACCTCAAACCCCGACCTTTTCTGGTAGTTCCCAGCCAGCTCAAGATGCACACACTGTAGCTCAAGTAATCCATTTGGTTTCCCCCTTGATTCCTTTGGCCCCCCCTGAAAGATTTCATGGTGATCCTCAAAAGGCTCAACTCTTTCTAACACAATGTTCATTACACTTCATGTGTCGCTCCACTCTGTTCCCTGATGCCCAGTCACGAGTGGCTTTTATTTTATCCTACCTGGGGGGCGATGCCGCGAATTGGGCCATGCCTTTAGTTTCTCGAGATGACCCCTTCCTATATGATTTTGAACGTTTCAAGACAGAATTCCTTAGAATTTTTGATAGGCGCAGAATTTCGCAGGCCACTGATAATGAGTTATTAGAACTGCGCCAAGGGAATAGGGATCTTCTCAGCTACCTAACCCAGTTTAATAAATTATTGGTTGAAACCAACTGGCCTGAGGAGAAGAGATCAGCCTTATTCTATCGTGGGTTACGAGATGAAATCAAGGATACTCTGGCACAGATTCCTAATAGACCCACAGAATACGCTGAGCTGGTCGATCTAGTCCTTGAAATTGACTTTCGAAGTTCGGAAAGAAGAGGAGAAAGAAAAACAAGAGATTTTAGCTGGAACCTTCCTCGGTTTGACAGAACGAAGCCGGATACGAGTAAGGGTCTGGGAGGAGCAGCGGATAGTGAGCCCATGCAGATAGGATCAGTTCGCGGGCCTTTAAGCAAGGAAGAAAAAGAACAAAGAAGACAAAAGAAGTTATGCATGTATTGCGGGGGCTCTGAACACTTTGTGAAAGAGTGTCCGAAAAGACCGAAGACCACGAATTCGGGAAACTCTCAAAACCATCTGTAGGCGGAGTCGCTCAGGTGGCGAAAACAGAAGACCAGACTCCAGGAATTCATCATATTATGAATACCCTTCAGACCCAGACGCCACATTTAATCATGCAAATGATTCTGAAGTTTTGAGATCAAGAGATAGATGGAGTGGCCATTATGATTGATTCAGGCGCCACAGGCAATTTTTGCGACATTAAATATGCGAAAAGGATGGGAATTCAGGCTATGCGCAAGGAGCAAAAGGAGTCTGTTCGAGCTGTGGATGGGACTAATCTCTCTTCAGGCCCCATCACGCATCACACAGAATTGGTGGAACTGATCCAGGCAAATGGTCATCATGAGATCCTTCAATTTAATTTGATTGATGCCCCACAGTTTCAGATAATCTTGGGTCTTCCTTGGCTTACGTTACATAATCCAACGATAGATTGGGAAAATCGGACGGTCGATATGGATTCGATCTTCTGCTCTGAACATTGCTTCGCTTCCCCGTCTAAGGTTCCAGAACCATCCATGGCCACCTTGTTATCGTTCAGTGGAGAATCAATTGGGGTCATAGACACCTTAGAAGTTCCAACAGAATACCTAGAATTCCAAGAAGTTTTCAGTGAAAAAGAAGCGGAAAGACTTCCACCACATCGTTCTTACGATTGCACCATTGATTTGGAACCAGGAGCAGCACTGCCCTGCAGTCGAATTTATGCATTGACGGAAGCAGAGAATGGCTATCTCAAGGAGTATTTAGATCGCTATTTGGCCAATGGGTTCATCAGACCGTCACAGTCTCCAGTGTCTTCTCCACTCTTCTTCATCCCGAAGAAGGAAGGTTCTCTGAGGACGTGCATCGATTATCGTGCAATCAATCGGGTCACCGTCAAGAATCGTTACCCGCTGCCACTGATTTCCGTTCTCCTAGACCAGATAAAAGATGCTCAAATATTCACCAAGTTGGACCTTCGAGGGGCATATCACCTGATTCGCATGAAGGAAGGGCATGAATGGAAAACTGCTTTTAGGACCAAATATGGGCTATTTGAATATCAGGTCATGCCCTTTGGCCTATGTAATGCCCCGGCTGCCTTTCAACACTTTATTAATGACATTATGGGAGATCTGGTGGATAAGGTGGCAGTGATCTATCTAGATGACATCTTGATATACTCTAAGAATCCTGAAGAACATCCCGAGCACGTCAAGGCCGTATTGGAGAGACTTCGTAAGCACCAGCTTTATGTAAAATTGGAGAAGTGTGCTTTCAGTGTACGGACGGTTGAGTTCCTGGGATTCGTTTTATCTCCAGGAGGAATCTTGATGGATGCTAAGAAGGTTCAAGCGGTGGTGGATTGGCCATCACCAAAAGATGTTAAGGAGATTCAACGATTTCTAGGATTTGCTAACTTTTACCGTCGATTTATCCAGGGATTCTCGCAGAAAATCATCCCCATCACAAAATTGCTCAAGAAAGGAGTGAAGTTCTTTTGGACGACAGAGGCGGAACAAGCTTTTGAATATCTTAAGACCAGCTTTACTTCAGCACCCATCTTGCTTCATGCCGACCCAAGTGAGCCCTTCTTTGTGGAAGCAGATGCTTCTGATCAAGCTATTGGAGGAGTTCTGTCTCAGCGGCACAAATCAACTGGACAGCTGCACCCTGTGGCGTATCATTCTCGAAAACTGAATCCAGCCGAAATTAATTATACCATTGCAGAAAAAGAGCTGTTGGCTGTGAAGGACGCATTCACTGAATGGAGACATCACTTACTCGGGGCCCGACACACTATAACAGTGTTCACGGACCACAAGAACCTTCAATTTCTCAAGTCTGCAAAGACACTAACCCCACGGCAATTGCGTTGGTCCCTTTATTTTGCAGATTTTGTGTTCGTGATCACATACCGGTCCGGGAGTAAGAATGGCAAGGCGGATGCCTTGTCCAGAATCCAGACGGAAAGTACTGAACATTTGGTAACTCCACAACCAATCATTCCAGAGTCTAAAATATTGTGCACCCTTTCTCTTGCGAACTATAAAGAAGAGATTAGCAGACAGATGTCAGCAGCTGAAATGACCGAATGGGCAAGTCAAGAGGAAGGAAGAGTCATCAAGGATTCTTTGCCTTTTCGACAGGGAGCTCTGTACTTGCCCACTAAAGAGATTCAAGAACAAGTTCTGAGAGACTGTCATGATCAACCTTTAGCTGGCCATAAAGGTACCTTGAAGACTATCGACTTGATCCAGCGTTATTTCTGGTGGCCAAATATGAAGTCTCAAATTCAGAAGTATGTGGAGTCTTGCGGGCTCTGTGCCAGAGGGAAATCAAGTAGACAGGCCCCTCAGGGGTTTTTGCAACCGTTACCCACATCCAGACACCCTTGGCATACAGTCACGTTAGATTTGATTGAAGACCTTCCACTGAGTAAGGGATATGACACGGTTTTGGTAGTGGTAGACACCTTCACCAAGATGAGCCACTTTATCCCAGTAAAAGGAGTTCCTTCTGCCCCTGAGTTGGCTAAGCTTTTCAGGGAAAATATTGTAAAGATTCATGGAGTCCCCAAGATCTTGATTTCAGACCGCGGCCCTCAATTTGTGTCTCACTTTTGGAAGGCTTTTATGAGAGGGCTGGGTGTAGAAGTCAGACATTCCACCAGTTACCACCCTGAGACAGATGGCCAGACTGAAAGGGTGAACCAAGATTTAGAACAGTATCTGCGTCTGTATCTCTTGGATCGGGGTGGTGAATGGTCAGACTTACTGTGGATGGCAGAATTTGCACACAACAATGCAAAGAATGTTTCTACAGGTTACTCTCCATTCTTTTTAAATTTTGGAAGACACCCAAACCCCTTCTGTAATCAGGTAGATTTCAGGGTTCCTGCTGTTAGTAACCTGTTAATGGAATTGGCTTCAGCTCGCAAGGCTGCGGAATCCAATCTATTGAAGGCAAAAGAGGGTTACAAGAAACAGGCCGACCGACATAGGAGAAAGGCCCCACAGTATCAGGTGGGAGATAGTGTATGGTTATCCTCCCGACATCTTGGGTTGAAGGGAAATCGAAAATTTCAGCCTCGATTTTTAGGCCCATTCCCTATAGAACAAGTTCTTGGCCCTGTCACTTGTAAACTCAAGCTACCTAAGCAGTTGCGGATTCACCCAGTTTTTCATGTATCCCTCTTAAAAAAGACAGCTCCTAATCTCAGAGTAGACAGACCGCCACCTCCTTTGCTGATCAAAGAGCATCTCGAATACGAGGTAAAAGGGGTTTTAGACTCTAAGAAGGTGAGAGGCAAGTTAGTCTATCTAATAGATTGGAAAGGTTATGGACCAGAAGAACGAACCTGGGAACTTGCAGAAGATGTACATGCCCCAAGACTGTTAAAACAATTTCATTTGCGATACCCATTGAAGCCAGGACCGATAAATCGGTCTTTGAGAGGGGGTACTGTCAGGAAAAAGGCAAATGCCGTTGCTTCAGTAAATCGGAATGAGAAAAGATCTCGAGTAACGGTTAAGCCCTCCTGCTGCAATGTCTGGATGACTGCCTATTAGGTTTAGTCACACCATTTCAAGATGGCCGCCTGTTTCCCCAAGATCTATCCACATTTGATGGACGCTCGAGATCTCGTGAGAAACGAGGTTTCATGCGTCGGCAACGAACGTTCTAATGCGCACTTCAATTTGACTCCAGTGAGGGAAGCTGCATTTTGGCGCGCTCCGCAGAAATTGAGTAAATTCTTGTGCGCGTCACGTTCTTTCAGCTGAGCTACTGTCCGCTTGCGAAGGAGTAGTCGTCCTTGCAAGAAGGAGTCCAGAGTCAAGGTATTGTGGGGAATAAGTCATATATTCCCCAAGTGGAACTATTCTCCAGAGGAATTCGAGTGAGGCAAAGTTTCACTCCAGAAGAGAGCAACAGTCTTCTTGGAGTTCAGGAAGCCGACGAAGATTCCAGAAGGTCTACAGAGGCTCTCACTCTGCTCCGGTAGGATATCGTCGAGCTAAGGGAGGCCAAGAACTAGAGACTGAACAAGAAAGGAAACAAGTAAGAACGATTCTAATTAATATTTGAACTCATGTATAGACTTTGCTGACAGAAGAAAAGACTCACGCACGCTGGCTTCTTCCCTGTCCTCCCCTGGCGTACTTACCTGTTCCTTCCTTCCTTGTTTTCCTATTCTTCCCTTTTTGCGCGTTTTCCTTTTGAAGCCAAATATTTCCAGTTGTTCACTAAAGACTTTGAGATCAACTATTCAACTGCTACGCCGTCCTCTCAGGCATGAGTTACTAAATTGCCATTCAGACAGACTAACACAAGGTTGAGAATCACACCTACCAGAGTTTAGTCAGCTGAATCAGAAGAGGAGCCAAAACTCCAGCAAATCTGGGTAGGGGAGGTATAAAGATGTTTAGAGCAGAGACGGCCAGGTAATTAGAGTAAATAAGATTGAAGTGATATCTCCCTCTGTGTATTAGGTACTCCAAGACAGTTTCATCAAGAAAAAGAAGAAGGAGCCCAGAAACGCTCGAGTGTCTCTTCTCTGTCCATTCCCCTTTCCCCCTGCCTGGAGCCATTGTATTCACAGTGCGTTCCGGGAGGTGGGCATTGGGAGCTAGCAGCATTCTGCCTCCGTGGGATTCTGGCGCAACTTCCTTGACACCGCCCTCCCTCTTCCTGGAGTCGCTTTGCAAAGGCTTCTTCTGTTCTCTCCGCCCTCCCTCTTTCTGGAGTCGCTTTCCAAAGGCTTCTTCTGTTCTCTCCGCCCTCCCTCTTCCTGGAGTTGCTTTGCAAAGGCTTCTTCTGTTCTCTCTCCGCCCTCCCTCTTCCTGGAGTCGCTTTGCAAAGGCTTCTTCTGTTCTCTCTGAGCCCTCCCTCTTCCTGGAGTTGCTTTGCAAAGGCTTCTTCTGTTCTCTCTGAGCCCTCCCTCTTCCTGGAGTCGCTTTGCAAAAGCTTCTTCTGTTCTCTCTCCGCCCTCCCTCTTCCTGGAGCTGCTTTGCAAAAGCTTCTTCTGTTCTCTCCGCCCTCCCTCTTCCTGCAGTCGCTTTGCAAAGGTTTTTTCTGTTCTCTCCGCCCTCCCTCTTCCTGGAGTCGCTTTGCAAAGGCTTCTTCTGTTCTCTCTCCGCCCTCCCTCTTCCTGGAGTCGCTTTGCAAAGGCTTCTTCTGTTCTCTCTCTGCCCTCCCTCTTCCTGGAGTTGCTTTGGAAAGGCTTCTTCTGTTCTCTCTCCGCCCTCCCTCTTCCTGGAGTTGCTTTGCAAAGGCTTCTTCTGTTCTCTCCGCCCTCCCTCTTCCTGGAGTCGCTTTGCAAAGGCTTCTTCTGTTCTCTCCGCCCTCCCTCTTCCTGGAGTCGCTTTGCAAAGGCTTCTTCTGTTCTCTCTCCGCCCTCCCTCTTCCTGGAGTCGCTTTGCAAAGGCTTCTTCTGTTCTCTCTCCGCCCTCCCCCTTCCTGGAGTTGCTTTGCAAAGGCTTCTTCTGTTCTCTCCGCCCTCCCTCTTCCTGGAGTTGCTTTGCAAAGGCTTCTTCTGTTCTCTCTCCGCCCTCCCTCTTCCTGGAGTTGCTTTGCAAAGGCTTCTTCTGTTCTCTCTCCGCCCTCCCTCTTCCTGGAGTTGCTTTGCAAAGGCTTCTTCTGTTCTCCCTCCGCCCTCCCTCTTCCTGGAGTTGCTTTGCAAAGGCTTCTTCTGTTCTCTCTCCGCCCTCCCTCTTCCTGGAGTTGCTTTGCAAAGGCTTCTTCTGTTCTCTCTCCGCCCTCCCTCTTCCTGGAGTTGCTTTGCAAAGGCTTCTACTGTTCTCTCCGCCCTCCCTCTTCCTGGAGTCGCTTTGCAAAGGCTTCTTCTGGTCTCTCTCCGCCCTCCCTCTTCCTGGAGTCGCTTTGCAAAGGCTTCTTCTGGTCTCTCTCCGCCCTCCCCCTTCCTGGAGTCGCTTTGCAAAGGCTTCTTCTGTTCTCTCCGCCCTCCCTCTTCCTGGAGTCGCTTTGCAAAGGCTTCTTCTGTTCTCTCTCCGCCCTCCCTCTTCCTGGAGTCGCTTTGCAAAGGCTTCTTCTGTTCTCTCTCCGCACTCCCTCTTCCTGGAGTCGCTTTGCAAAGGCTTCTTCTGGTCTCTCTCCGCCCTCCCTCTTCCTGGAGTCGCTTTGCAAAGGCTTCTTCTGTTCTCTCCGCCCTCCCTCTTCCTGGAGTCGCTTTGCAAAGGCTTCTTCTGTTCTCTCCGCCCTCCCTCTTCCTGGAGTCGCTTTGCAAAGGCTTCTTCTGTTCTCTCTCCGCCCTCCCTCTTCCTGGAGTCGCTTTGCAAAGGCTTCTTCTGTTCTCTCTCCGCCCTCCCTCTTCCTGGAGTCGCTTTGCAAAGGCTTCTTCTGGTCTCTCTCCGCCCTTCCTCTTCCTGGAGTCGCTTTGCAAAGGCTTCTTCTGTTCTCTCCGCCCTCCCTCTTCCTGGAGTCGCTTTGCAAAGGCTTCTTCTGTTCTCTCCGCCCTCCCTCTTCCTGGAGTCGCTTTGCAAAGGCTTCTTCTGTTCTCTCCGCCCTCCCTCTTCCTGGAGTCGCTTTGCAAAGGCTTCTTCTGTTCTCTCCGCCCTCCCCCTTCCTGGAGTTGCTTTGCAAAGGCTTCTTCTGTTCTCTCTCCGCCCTCCCTCTTCCTGGAGTTGCTTTGCAAAGGCTTCTTCTGTTCTCTCTCCGCCCTCCCTCTTCCTGGAGTCGCTTTGCAAAGGCTTCTTCTGTTCTCTCTCCGCCCTCCCTCTTCCTGGAGTTGCTTTGCAAAGGCTTCTTCTGTTCTCTCCGCCCTCCCCCTTCCTGGAGTCGCTTTGCAAAGGCTTCTTCTGTTCTCTCTCCGCCCTCCCTCTTCCTGGAGTCGCTTTGCAAAGGCTTCTCCTGTTCTCTCCGCCCTCCCTCTTCCTGGAGTTGCTTTGCAAAGGCTTCTTCTGTTCTCTCTCCGCCCTCCCTCTTCCTGGAGTTGCTTTGCAAAGGCTTCCTCTGTCCTCTCCGCCCTCCCTCTTCCTGGAGTCGCTTTGCAAAGGCTTCTTCTGTTCTCTCTCCGCCCTCCCTCTTCCTGGAGTCGCTTTGCAAAGGCTTCTTCTGGTCTCTCTCCGCCCTCCCCCTTCCTGGAGTCGCTTTGCAAAGGCTTCTTCTGTTCTCTCCGCCCTCCCTCTTCCTGGAGTCGCTTTGCAAAGGCTTCTTCTGTTCTCTCTCCGCCCTCCCTCTTCCTGGAGTTGCTTTGCAAAGGCTTCTTCTGTTCTCTCTCCGCCCTCC
This sequence comes from Triturus cristatus, assembly GCF_964204655.1. NCBI lineage: Eukaryota > Metazoa > Chordata > Amphibia > Caudata > Salamandridae > Triturus > Triturus cristatus. The sequence continues at coordinate 2,029,573 of NC_140590.1, read as the reverse complement.
CTCTTCCTGGAGTCGCTTTGCAAAGGCTTTTTCTGGTCTCTCTCCGCCCTCCCTCTTCTTGGAGTCGCTTTGCAAAGGCTTTTTCTGGTCTCTCTCCGCCCTCCCTCTTCCTGGAGTCGCTTTGCAAAGGCTTCTTCTGTTCCCTCCGCCCTCCCTCTTCCTGGAGTCGCTTTGCAAAGGCTTCTTCTGTTCTCTCTCCGCCCTCCCTCTTCCTGGAGTCGCTTTGCAAAGGCTTCTTCTGTTCTCTCTCCGCCCTCCCTCTTCCTGGAGTCGCTTTGCAAAGGCTTCTTCTGGTCTCTCTCCGCCCTCCCTCTTCCTGGAGTCGCTTTGCAAAGGCTTCTTCTGTTCTCTCCGCCCTCCCTCTTCCTGGAGTCGCTTTGCAAAGGCTTCTTCTGTTCTCTCCGCCCTCCCTCTTCCTGGAGTCGCTTTGCAAAGGCTTCTTCTGTTCTCTCTCCGCCCTCCCTCTTCCTGGAGTCGCTTTGCAAAGGCTTCTTCTGGTCTCTCTCCGCCCTCCCCCTTCCTGGAGTCGCTTTGCAAAGGCTTCTACTGTTCTCTCTCCGCCCTCCCTCTTCCTGGAGTTACTTTGCAAAGGCTTCTTCTGTTCTCTCTCCGCCCTCCCTCTTCCTGGAGTCGCTTTGCAAAGGCTTCTTCTGTTCTCTCTCCGCCCTCCCTCTTCCTGGAGTTGCTTTGCAAAGGCTTCTTCTGTTCTCTCTGAGCCCTCCCTCTTCCTGGAGTTGCTTTGCAAAGGCTTCTTCTGTTCTCTCCGCCCTCCCTCTTCCTGGAGTCGCTTTGCAAAGGCTTCTTCTGTTCTCTCTCCGCCCTCCCTCTTCCTGGAGTCGCTTTGCAAAGGCTTCTTCTGTTCTCTCTCCGCCCTCCCTCTTCCTGGAGTTGCTTTGCAAAGGCTTCTTCTGTTCTCTCCGCCATCCCTCTTCCTGGAGTCGCTTTGCAAAGGCTTCTTCTGTTCTCTCCGCCCTCCCCCTTCCTGGAGTTGCTTTGCAAAGGCTTCTTCTGTTCTCTCTCCGCCCTCCCCCTTCCTGGAGTCGCTTTGCAAAGGCTTCTTCTGTTCTCTCTCCGCCCTCCCTCTTCCTGGAGTTGCTTTGCAAAGGCTTCTTCTGTTCTCTCTCCGCCCTCCCTCTTCCTGGAGTCGCTTTGCAAAGGCTTCTTCTGTTCTCTCTCCGCCCTCCCTCTTCCTGGAGTTGCTTTGCAAAGGCTTCTTCTGTTCTCTCTGAGCCCTCCCTCTTCCTGGAGTTGCTTTGCAAAGGCTTCTTCTGTTCTCTCCACCCTCCCTCTTCCTGGAGTCGCTTTGCAAAGGCTTCTTCTGTTCTCTCTCCGCCCTCCCTCTTCCTGGAGTCGCTTTGCAAAGGCTTCTTCTGTTCTCTCTCCGCCCTCCCTCTTCCTGGAGTTGCTTTGCAAAGGCTTCTTCTGTTCTCTCCGCCATCCCTCTTCCTGGAGTCGCTTTGCAAAGGCTTCTTCTGTTCTCTCCGCCCTCCCCCTTCCTGGAGTTGCTTTGCAAAGGCTTCTTCTGTTCTCTCTCCGCCCTCCCTCTTCCTGGAGTTGCTTTGCAAAGGCTTCTTCTGTTCTCTCTCCGCCCTCCCTCTTCCTGGAGTCGCTTTGCAAAGGCTTCTTCTGTTCTCTCTCCGCCCTCCCTCTTCCTGGAGTTGCTTTGCAAAGGCTTCTTCTGTTCTCTCCGCCCTCCCCCTTCCTGGAGTCGCTTTGCAAAGGCTTCTTCTGTTCTCTCTCCGCCCTCCCTCTTCCTGGAGTCGCTTTGCAAAGGCTTCTTCTGTTCTCTCCGCCCTCCCTCTTCCTGGAGTCCCTTTGCAAAGGCTTCTTCTGTTCTCTCTCCGCCCTCCCTCTTCCTGGAGTCGCTTTGCAAAGGCTTCTTCTGGTCTCTCTCCGCCCTCCCCCTTCCTGGAGTTGCCTTGCAAAGGCTTCTTCTGGTCTCTCTCCGCCCTCCCCATTCCTGGAGTTGCTTTGCAAAGGCTTCTTCTGGTCTCTCTCCGCCCTCCCTCTTCCTGGAGTCGCTTTGCAAAGGCTTCTTCTGTTCTCTCTCCGCCCTCCCTCTTCCTGGAGTTGCTTTATTGCAGATCTTGAGAAACAAAAATAAAAACAGCCTCCTTTTAAAAGAACACGCAGCTGCTGCTGTTACACCATAAAACACATCCGGCTGGTGTATTGAGTCTTTGCCCTGTACATGTCATCGAAATGTTAAAAATAAATGTATTATTAGAAACTTGCATGTTTGTACTACTTTACTCCACACCACTCTGCTTTACTCCCCTCCACTCAATGCAGCTCTGCTTTACTCCACTCTGCTTTACACCCCTACACTCTGCTTTACACCCCTGCACCCTGCTTTACGCCCCTACACTCTGCTTGACTCCCCTCTGCTTTACTCCATGTCACTCAACTTTACTCCCCTCCGCTCTACTCTGCTACACTTTGTTTTCCTCCACACCACTCTGTTTTACTCCACTCTGCGTTACTTCATGCCACAGCTTTACTCCGGTCCACTCCATGCTGCTTTATGCCACGCTACCCTCTACTTTACTCCACACCACTCTGCTTTACTCCCCTCCACTCAATGCAGCTCTGCTTTACTCCACTCTGTTTTACACCCCTACACTCTGCTTTACACCCCTGCACTCTGCTTTACGCCCCTACACTCTGATTGACTCCACTCTGCTGTACTCCATGTCACTCAACTTTACTCCCCTCCGCTCTACTCTGATAGACTCTGTTTTACTCCACTCTGCATTACTTCATTCCCCAGCTTTACTCCGGTCCACTCTGCTTTGGGCCACTCTGCTTTGGTCCACTCTGCTTTACTATACTCTGTTTTGCTTTACTCCACTCCGCTTTGCTTTACTCCACTCTGCTTTGCTTTAGTCCACTCTGCTTTGCTTTACTCCACTCCACTCTGATTTACTCCACTCCACTCTGCCTTACTCCGGTCCACTCTGCCTTAATCCGGTCCACTCTGCCTTACTCCGGTCCACTCTGCTTTACTCCACTCCACACCACTGCACTTAACTCCATGCCACTGCACTTCACGCCACTGCACTTCACGCCACTGCACTTTACGCCACCGCACTCCACAAAACTGCACTCCAATCTACACAACTGCACTCCATGCCACTCAGCTCAATGCAATGCCACTACACGCAACACCACTCAGCTCAATGCAATGCCACTACACGCAACACCACTCAGCTCAATGCAAAGCCACTACATGCAACACCACTCAATGCAATGCCACTACACGCAACACCACTCAGCTCAATGCAATGCCACTACACGCAACACCACTCAGCTCAATGCAAAGTCACTACACGCAACACCACTCAATGCAATGCCACTACACGCAACACCACTCTACTCTACACCACTCCACGTAGTGCCACTCTATGCTACTTCACACAACGCCACCCCGCGCAACTGCACTTTACGCAATGCGGCCCCACTCTACACAACTACATTCCACCCAACTGTGCTCCACTTTGCACCACACCACTCCATGCAGTGTTAATCAATGCAGCGCCACCCACGCAATGCCACTTCTTGCAATGACACTCCACACAACACCACTCCACGCAACCCCACTCCTCTATGCAACACCACTCCAACCAACTGCACTTCACACAATGCTACACAACTGCACGCAAAACCACTCTACTCTACGCAATGCCTCTCTACGCAATACCACTCAGTACAATGGCAATCCATACAATCACACCTACAACATATTTACAATCCATATAATACCACTCAGCACCACATAATTCAACTCCACCTAATTACACACTACTCAATACCACATAAATACACCCCACATAAATACACTCTATACCACATAACAATCTACATAAAAACTCTCCACCATGCCACTTAATTCCACTGAACACAACTTCACTCTATACCTCACTGTTCCATGCCACACAATTCAACTCCACACAAATCCATTGCACACCACAAATTACAAAAGCAAACATTATTCCACCCACAACCTCTGGCACAGGAAGGGGGATCCTTAGTGTGTGTGGATCTTGCAGGCTGCCTGGAGATGGTTAAGAGCTGGATGACCAAGTCTTGTCTCAAACTCAACGGAGACAAGACTGAGCTCATGCTCCTAGGTCGTCTCGCACCATCTTCCATCGATACTCTTTGGCCACCTAGCGCAGGACCTGCCCCTGCACCTAAAGATACCATTAAGAGCCATGGTGTCTGGCTGGATAGGTCCCTGTCATTTGACCAGCAGCCAATAAGATTATCTGCCATCTGTTTCGGCATCCTTAGAGTCATCAGAAAGATCCTCCCTCTACTCCCCTTCGAAGCAAGAAAGACCGTGGTTCTGGGCCTGATCCAATCACGGTTGGATTTCGGGAATGCTTTCTATCTGGGAGCTCCTCACCTCACTCTACGCAAACTGCAGCTGATACAGAATTGCGCCGCACGGACTCTTCTACAAATCCCCCGCAGATCATCAGTAAAGTCCGGACTAAGGAGACTGCACTGGCTTCCCGTTAGGGAAAGAGTTAATTTCAAATCACTTTGCATTGCACATCAGGCCTTCTGGTCTTCAGGCTCAGCAATTAATCTCCCCCTTATTACACCTTATTATCCTGCCGGACAGCTGCGCTCAACCTCTGCCAATCTGGCCATTGTGCCGAAAATAAAGAAATCAAGATCGGGAGGCCGCTCCTTTTCCTTTAATGTGGCCAAGCTGTGGAATGCTCTTCCCCAGCATCTAAGGTCCAACCCCGACCTCAGTTCCTTCCGCAAACAGCTGAAAACGCTTCTGTTCATCAATTAGTAGTTGGGTTAGATATCCTTCCCTCAAGCAACCTAAGCCTCAGCTGGTAATCTTAGCGCTTGGACGCCTCAGGGCAGCTGCGTGCGCTTTATAAAACTCAACTCATTCATTCATTCACAACACAATTCCACCACACATCGCATATAGCCAATTTACAAAACAATTCAAAATCATACTTTAAAATTCAACAGCACACCACAGAATTAAAGTCCACTATATAAAACTCCACAACACAAAATACCATTCATCATAATTACACACAATCCCACTTCACATAATTCCAATACACTCAAAAACACATACTATTCCCATAATACAACTGCTCACCATGCCACATAATTCCACTACACAAATCCACTCTATGACAGACAATTTCATGCCACACAATGCCACAACTAACAATTCCAATACAACCCACAAAATTCCACTACACACCACATACATCCACTCCAATCCATAACATATAGGGGAAAGGCATTTACAACTCCAATAGCTCTAACGCTTTCATTTTTGTTTGCACCCAAACACACGGATCTGAAGCTCCTCTCAAACCTATTTCTTCTTTTCATCACCAAACAGGTAAACCTATCCACACAGCCCCACACCAGACAATTCAACTCCACACATTTGCAATCCACACCACATGATTCGACACCAAACCACATAATACAACTCAACAACACAATTACACATACAACTAATCCACACCACACAATTCCACATCACACCACAACAAATTCAACAGCACACAATATAATTAAAGTCCAGAACATACCTCTCCACACCACAAAATACCATTCCACATTATTGCAATCCATAACACACAATCCCACTCCACATAATTCCAGTATACTCAACACCACATATTTACTATGCATATAATTCCACGGCACACCATGCCACATAATTCCAGTACACAAATCCAAGCCACACCACACAATTCCATGCCACACAGTTAGACAACTAACTAATCCAGTCCAACACACAATTCCACTACACACCATATACATACATTCCATAACACCTAGCTTCAGGGACACCGCACCCTGTTTCATATATTTTTTTTTAAAGTTCAATGATGAGTGCGGCGCCCGCTTCAGGGACACCGCGCCCTGTAATACAATAGGTCTCACTTTTGCCAAACTTTGACTTATTGGTATTGTAAATGACAATGCCTTTTATTAGTTGAAAAGGCATTGCCATTTACAAGGCCAATAGCTCAAAATCCCGCAATTGCGAGACCTATTGCATTGCAAATGCTTGTTATAACATGAATCCTGTATTACTCGACTTTTGTTCATGTTTTGGGAGATGATTCCTGCTGTCTTTCAGAATAAGGGTTAGTGCAGGGCGCAGCCAATGTAATACCCATTGTTGTCTTTTTATCATGATAGCTTGTACCCCAGCTTGGCAGCAGGTGAACGACTGAATCACTCTTCATATGACTCATAAGAATCCTTCCTTTGCAGACTGAGGCCTGTGCACTGGGAGATGTGGCCATTATTCCTCCCACTCTCGGTCATGTTTGGGAGGTGAATCTTTTATTCCCTGATGGCTCGGATACTGAAAGAGGATTCATGTTTTCTGCAAATGTGGGTTCATGTGCTGGGCGATGACCCCTTCATTCCCCAGGCCAGGGCTTTAAGTGGCAGGCTGACCCCCACTCTTTAAATGAATAAAGGATGCTCGGTGGCTGAAACCTGGGGATGCTGGCACGGGTCCAGAATCTGACACCCCCAATTGAACAGAGCGCTCCTTGCCAGCTGTATGTAGCGTCATCTAGGGGTACCCAGCACTGGCTGTGCCAACACTGGTGGCCAACTCTCGGTGTTTGCTTCCCTTTCCCACAGTCCCGCCTTTTGCGTCAGTAGTTGTGTGTGCGTTCCCTGCGGGCGGGGGAAACGTTTGTGATCGCCCACTCACGCCCTGTCCCAGCCTGTGTGCGTTCCCTGTGGGCGGGGAGGCGTTTGTGATCGCCCACTCACGCCCTGTGCCAGCCTGTGTGCGCGGCCGGTGATTCCAGTAACTGCTTCTAGGAGGCGTACTCTCCTCCGTCTAAAATCCCGATAAATCACACAAATCTATTTGTTGTAAATCAGGATGTGGACTTTATTGACACCAGTCGCACATGTTTGAGGGTTTAGATTCTTCTTGGGTGTCCAAATATGTGGGTGACTCAGACCCATCATTTTTCACCTCACTGTGCCAGACGTTTAATGCTACTGTGAGCGGAGAAACAATTCACACTTTGGAAGCCTTCATTGATCTATACACATCCAGTGCATACTCTCTGAAACCTAAAACTCATTATTTCTCTGTCCCTCTCTTTCGTCTCATATTATATCATCTTCTTCGCCATGACCTTTATAACCCATTCTTTCGTTCTCTTTTTAGGTCTCGGCTAGCGAAAGCTGCACTTGCGCAGTCTCGCTCGCGAGATTTAATGACTTGGAGAAGAGGGGCTTGAACCCGCCCCTCTTCTCTCCTCTTCTCCATTGGCTGGCCTCTTAAATGCTGGCCAGCCATTGGAGAAGAGGCTCGTCTCGCAAAACAAGCCCCGTCCTTTTCGGATTCGAGGGCGTGTTTCTTCGTTACTTTTCGCTGGGCGTGTTTTTCTCTCCTCCAGCCAATGGCAAGAGGAGAGAAAAAGAAAAACACGCCCCCGAATCCGAAACCGCCGCTGCGTTTCTCCGAGGCATTTCTGCTTCACCTCGGAGAAAGGCGGCGGTGTTGATGGCTCTTGCTGCCCTATCCAGCAGGCGTGCGCTGACAGCCACCACGGAGAAACCAGCGTCCCCCAACCCCATTCTAGGGGGGTCGGTCTTTTCTTGTGGTCTGTTTGCTGGAATAAAAAAAATCACTAAAAAGACAAATATTCAGCTATTAAAATCAAGCCATCAATCGAAAAAAGAGCTCTTTTGCCGGCAGGGTTACGTGTTTGCAGGCGGTTGTTTACCAACGGGCACGTCCTTTCTATCCGCGAGTTAATAATATTGAAATGAAATAAGAACTGACATAAACTCTGCCAGGTTACCTAAGAAAAGGAGGGGGTTACATGCCCCCTCGCTGCAGGTTATGAAACCACGGACTGTTGTGTCTTGTTTCACAATAGAAGAGGGCGGGGCTTCGGCTGCTGCCAATGGGAGCCCGCCCCTTAGCATCACATGGGTGCAGTTTATGTAATGGTGCATGCAAGGCACACCAAGGAGGGGTGCTGAGGAGCACTTGTGTCTGGGCTTTACAGGGGGCAGAGAGCAGTAGGTGCTGGACACTGATGTGTGAGTGAAATCCGTACATGGGCTGAAACAGAAAGCTCTCCCTGGAGCTTAACTTTTTAGTCTTCCTGCTGGCAGCGGGTCCGAGAGGCAATCCAAGCTCCAGCCTCATTCCTCGAAAGCCAACCGGAGCCCCTCTCTAGACCTTCTTGGTGGGCACTGGGGTCAGTGCCGAGGTAGAAGGGGCGGTGGAAGGATTTCTGACAGAGGCAGAGGAGGGCCTGGGATTGGAGGGAATACGCTGGTGAGGGAATCCCCAACCGGCCACATCAGGCTTGCCTGAGTCTCCGGATCCGGGGTCCCCTGCTCCATCGCCCCTGTCCCACGCCAGACACCCCACCTTTACCCTGGTGGCGGCTTATCTGTAAATATCCCCCCGCCCCTCCCCACCTTTCGCTCGCGAAGCAACAACATGAATGATGCCACCTTCTTAGGGCATTCCCCTTTTTTGGACCCTGGGGTCTCTAATTCGTCCTTCCGGGTGAGCGCCTGGAGGAGACCGGGTATCCAGCTTGGACCATCTTCGCTGTCAGTGGTGTTTAAGGCCGCGTTGAAAGGGCCTGGGGCCGGCAGGGCAGATGCCCACAGCGGCCCCTTTGTTCTCTCCTGGATGCATTGGGATGGATAACTCGAGTCTGTAAGAAACTGCAAGTGAAGTTGGCGGTAGGATGTATGATTGAGTTAGTGAGTGGAAACAAAGTCGTGGATAGCACGCCTACAGACTGGGCTTCCTGACTGGGCTTCCTTTTCTAGAGTTTAGTGTTCGGACCCAGCCCTCGGAGGGACATGTTGACACAGTCGTAGACCCCCCTGATGTCACTGGGCAGCGGTGCCTCCCTATGACAGCCGTGCTTTTCGTTAGGTGACACAGTGCCCTGTGCCCCAACTGATTGCGAGCTCCGATGCCACTGAGACGGCTCTGACCCTTGTGACGTTCCTCCCGTTGCCAGGGCACGTCCTGCCATGGACCTCCTCCGTTGCCCCTCATGCCAGGGCGTCCTCTGGGACCCAGTGACGCTGTCTTGCGGACACTCCTTCTGCAAAATGTGCCTGGGGTGCTCCGAGGGGCTCTCTCGCTGCCTGTGCTGCCGGGAACGGCTGCGCCATCGGGGCAGCGTGAGGTGCAATGTGTTGCTGGGCGGCCTGCTCGACAAGTGCCTCGATGCCGGCTTCAAGGCAGCGCGGCTGAAGGCCGAGCTGCTCAAGACCCGGGACTACACAGAAGCGCTGAGAGCTGCACAGAGAGCTGTGGAGATGGGTAAGGCAGTGGACAAATGTAAAATGCGCGTTACCCCTTAATAAAGGAGAAGGGCGCTGTTTGGTTACATATGGGAGCTGACGCTGTTGAAAAACAACATCTCCCTTTCCAGGTTACCTTCCACTGTTTCCATTTCACGTCCAGGTGTTATTGGACGCAATATCCGGGTCTGCCGTAACTGCTGAGCCTGCGCTCTGTGTTTTCTTTCCATAGATGCTCGCTTATCTCCCTGCCTTTCTGTCCTTCGCCCCCCTACTCTCGTCTCTTGTCCCAAGTTCTCGCCTCTTGTCCCAAGTTCTCGCCTTGGCTTCCAGCCCTCCCCTATTCTTTGGCCCTACATGCCCCGCTCCAGCCTGACTTTGCTCCGCTCCTCTCATCTGTCTTGGCCCTTGAAGTCACCCCTCCTTTTTAGCTCTGTGTGTGTGGCTCTGTGTGTGTGGCTCTGTGTGTGGGTGGCTTTGTGTGTGTGGCTCTGTGTGTGTATGCAAATGCAATAGGTCTCGCATTTGAGAGTGAATAAGCTATTGACATTGTAAATAACAATGCCGTTTCTTTAAATGTTTTAAAAACAAAAACATAAACAAAAATAATGTCATGAGCAATGCCAATAGCTCTAACTTTAACAATGCCGAGATCATTGCATTGTAAATGCTTGTTTTGTGTTTGAGGCCAGACTGTCCTCTTTCTTTCTTTCTTTCTTTCTTTCTTTCTTTCTTTCTTTCTTTCTTTCTTTCTTTCTTTCTTTCTTTCTTTCTTCTTCTTCTCTTGGTTCCCATTACCTTTGAATGTTTCGGTTGCTTATCTAATATAAATCCTTTGTTCATGATGTTAGTTACTCAGTCTTTAGACTTCTGAAATGCATTAACATATTAGGCAGCAGGTACTATTGTTTTGTGGCCCAACTCACACATTTATTTGCACACCTACGTGAAACATACATTGACAACAGCAAATCCTATTTCTCGTTCGAAAAATAAACAAGCATTGGCATAGCCAATAGGTCTCGCCTTTGGCACCTTATAAGTGTTTAGCCATGCAACAGTTGATGTTGTTGCACCAAGGATATTGTGCTGCATAACTACATACTTATAAGGTCCCAAAGGCGAGACCTATTGGCTATGCCAATGCTTGTTCTTCATACTGCTGGACATAGAACCAGTTGTGGCCAACATGACTCGCGGGTGGGGGGGTCTTGTGGGAAAGGGGGTCTTACTGGAAGAGGGTTATGCGGGGAGGGGTTTGCGGGGAGCAGTGGATAATCTTTTTAAAAAAGTTTCACTTACCTTCGCTGGCCCGGTCCCACGTCGCATCTGCTTCTCACCCTGCGCTTCACAAGAAGCAGGCAGCCTCATTCCCCTCCCCTAAGCCAATCACAATGCTGCAATGGCACCGTTGTGACTGGCAGGGACACCGACTGTGAGAGGTTGGCCTGATATATGCGTCCACTAGTTATAGTGGGCACCTTGTATCAGTCCAAACAACCCCTGATTGGTGATAGGTGAAAGACAACCTTTACTGAAAGCTGTCCTAGTGGCAGCTATGGAGAGCAGCCTTCAGGCTAAGTCTTGAAGGAATGTAAAGCAGCTTGTTTATCCAGTCTATAATCTCTTGAATGATCAAAAGAAAAGACAACCACACCAGGTATATATTTAAAATATATGTATTTATTACTAAACACACCCTCCTAGTCTCTTTATGAGACTAGAGGTCAAAACATATAAGTTACACTTCAATAATCACAGTAAAATAGCACAAATACGCATCAGGCCCTAGATGCGAGCCAAACCATATACTAAAATAGTGGTATAAGAACCACAACTTAACGAGACACAAGACCTAGAGCCTGTAGAATCACTGGGACTCCAAGGAACCACCCACGGTAGTGACACAGGGGACCCACAGGGGCAGTGTGTGAACACAGCCACGAGATCCCGTTAGCTTCAATGGGGAAAGTCGCAGTTAGATTTTTAAAGATTAGGGACACTTAGAAATGAGTCAGGACCAAACCCTTTTGGACTTAGGAAGTTCTAGGGCTAGCACCCATGGGAGCACCGGAGAACACGTGTTACCTCACCCAGGGAAGCCGGGTGCATAGGTGTCTTTTGGTGTCGGGTAGCATCGTCGATTTCAATGAGAGCTGGCAAAGAAGTGCTGCTGCCGTGAAGATGCCAAGTGTCCGAAGAGATCCAAGCCTGGATCGAAGATGAGAAGAACCTGAAAGCAGAGGGGACAGAGTCTGGGTCACTTGCCAGTGACCAGGAAGGCGATGAGCAGATGCCCACCGATGTCGGGTGATTTCAGGTGAAAGAGGTGAAGCTTGACTCTTCAGCCACGAGGACCAGGAGGCATCGAGGACAACCAGGAGCTGGATTCCAGCTGTCCCACAAAGGCTGTTGAGAGCTGCAGCATCGGTGCCCGGATTGGACACAACAAGCCTTGGCAACAGCAACCCACACAGAAACGGGAAAGATGCTTCGGTGCAGACCAGCAAGGTCTGTGGGACTCACCACTTGGTAGGGAGTTGGGGCACGTCTGGAGCAACCAGAAAAGCCCAAGGAAATACAAAGTTACCCCCTCAGGGAGCCACCAGTCAACGGACCAGGGATCGCGAAGGGACCTCAAGATGAAACACAAAATGGTGGCCCACGGGTCACTCGGAATAACCAGGCCAACAATCTTCAGTGGACTCAGTGCTCGAGGTGGGGGCAACAAGTCAGCCCAAGCACGACTTCAAGAGACGTCTAGAAGCCAATGCACTTACAGAAATGCATGGTGACCAGGAGTTCCGGTTCCACGCTACTCACGAGGGCTGCGGGTCTCACCTTTGTTGGGGACTCGGGTCGACCTCTGAGATGTAAATACTTTTATTTGCTGCCCAAACATGCAGCCCTTTAAAGAATGTAACTACATAATAATAAGTAGAACATTGGTAACATGACAAGGAGACTGTGCAGGCTCCCATCTTCCTCTTGGGCTGCGATGACACAGCTGTACAACTTGAAATTCCAGTAAATCCAGTTAGTCTTTAACATTGTTATCTGAGAAGAAAGAAAACACTGTATAGTGAAATGTATAAAGACCATTAGTAGTAATGTACAGTAATGTATAACAATAATAACACATTAAAGCATAAACATTACCGAACCCAAACCTCTCTGGGAGAGGAGGGTGGGATAATGTTAGCCTCCGTTTGTCTTTAATGAAATCAAGATTCTCTCTGCATAATAATTGGAGAATCGTCATTTCATTACAAGACCGGAGGCTACCATTATGCATAGTTAAAGCCATGTATAGCTACACTGCTAACATGCTCTATTGGTCTCAAGTAAAACTTAGAGAAAGCACTTGCGTTAGACCAATCTGCTGCTTTAAGTATTTCGGGCAGAGATCCTCCTGCCCAAAATACTTTGCTAGCCACTGCACCTCTAGAAGAGTGAGCTCCAAATCTAGAGATGTCCACTCCAGCCTCATACATAATCAAGCGAATCCATCTGGCTAGGGTCGCTTAGGAAACAGGTCTAAAAGGTCTGACATATGATAAAAGAAGTTGATCACAATCTTCTTCCCGTCTTCTTCCCGGGTTACAAATACTTTGGAGTCCGGCGAGAGCTTCGATGATGCAGACCGGCAAATTGCTTCGTTGGTGCCTGCCAGGCAGGCGAGTCACTCCTTGACCCCAAGGGAGATTTCTTCAGTCCTCTGATCTTGAGCAGAGCGTCAAAGGTCCAGAATTCAGCTTCAGAGTTTCGTCCAGGGTAATCTAAAGTCCTAAGGACAGGGGTCCCATACTTATACGAAGGTAGAGGGTTGGACATACTCTGGGGACCCACCTATGGGAGGGTTTGGAAAGAGGGGTGGCTACACCCATTTCCTTTGTCCAGTTTCGCGCCAGAGCATGAGCTGGAAGCCCCTGAACCGGTTTGAGCTGGACTATGCACAGGGACACCAAATGTGCCCCCAGTGCAGGACTTCAAAGCACTCAGAGAGTGCTCCCACCCAGCCCCAATGCACATAAGCCTGTCTGGGAGGTGGTCACACCTACCTGTGAAAGTAAACCTATTATCCAGGCCACCCCTGCCGGAGTTTCGGTCAGCAGCAGGAGGCCAGACCCGTGTCTGTGGCTGCAGCATCCATTTTGTGATGCCAGGGCTCTATTAGGTTTCTACCTGGTATACTGGTGCAGTCATGTCTCTCCCTCGAGAAGGGTGGGATCATACTCCCACACCAGTTACTGGTGTGGGGGTATGATTCCAAGGTGTTTGACACCCTGCAGCCAGTCCAAAGTTAGCATTTACCGTTTGGTTATAATGCACTTAAGAGTATATGGTCAGGCTGCACTACAAACAGCATCAGAGAAGGGTCTCTGAACGCTGCAGAGGGGCTCTTCTCATGCAGGGGCACTCTCTCACATAAAAACCAAGCACTCTGCATCCAGGATTGATAAGGCCTGCCATAGGAGTGGCTTATAGGTTTATATGTGTGTATATATATAGTGATATAGGTAACCTATATCACAGTAAGGGGTGCATGCACCACCTTACCCAGGCTGCAGTAGCAGACCTGTGGTGTCATTTTGGGTGGCTTTCCAGGGGTGGCATAATACATGCTTTAGCCCCTGGTAGGCCTCTGGGGTACCTATGCCCTGGGTACATAGTATACCATATACTAGGGACTTATAAGGGCACCTCAGATCCAATCCGAACTGTACCTAAAGTACATGGAAACATTTTAGAGAGGAAGCAGCTAGGCTGGGGCCCTGATTAGCAGGGTCCCAGCCAGACTAAAGTCGAAAAACAGTGAAACACCAACAGAAAGTGGGGGTACCCATGTGAAGCAGATCTTACTCTCCTACATCGACCACACAAGCGTCTAGGGAGAGGCCATTTCCTCCATGTAGGCTGCAATGAGCCTACATTGAGAAAAGGGAGAGTGTACATGACTGGTTTGGTCAGCCCTGGGGCCGACCAAACAGTCAGCGCCCTCAGAGTGGACAAGTCACTCCTCCCCTGTGCTAGAGCAGGACCGCCCACCCACCCGCCCCCAACCATACCCTTCTGCTTTCTCGCAGTGCGAGAAGCCGAAACATAAAATGGTATTTAAAATACCATTTTATGTTTCTGCTTCTCGCATCGTGAGAAGGCAGTGGGGCGGCGCTCCTCCGCCCACATGGAGGAGCCGCCCCTGATCGGAACACAAGAAACACTCAGATATCTGCAACCTGACTTACTTGAAACACGCTATTTACATAAACATGTTAATAACACAAACTTGGGTATCTGTGTCTGACCGGGTGCAATTGATTTTACCTATGTCACTGTTAATGAAGTTGCGACAGTACCCATAGCATTTATATAGCATTTATATTAAACTGCTAAGTTGTATTTTCCTTCAACTGAAAAAATACTGACTGCCGTGCAGATGGCCATCCTTAAAGAATGGCCAATTGCACAAGGAAAATGCATCATTGTCATTTCTCTGGTCCCAGCCGTGGAGACTGTTAGGAAAGTTAGTGTCTCTGACGCTAAGGCCCTGCATCTACGATGGATACAGAGTGCTAGGTCCTTAACAGCCGTGGATGTAGACTTCGTTTTTTACCCTTCCTTGCAGACACAAGAAATTTTGCAACACGAACATGTTCATCCCCTGCCTTCTATTGGTATGCCCTTTGATCAGTGTAAATATCTCATTAATACTGATGGTTCAGTGCCGCCAGCTATTGGTTCCATGCAGTGCTATTCAGCTGCATGCAGCATTGTTATTGGGATTATATTATATTGGGTGTCACTTTCTACGCACAAATTACGCGCACACTATCTCTAGGAGATTGCACTGCACAGTTTGTTGAACTAAAGGCTGTGCTACTTGCCCTTCAGAATACGGATACTAAATTCCCCACGCTTATAGTGTGTGGTTCGCTTTACTGCGTACAGTCCTTTAATGATCATTTACATAAACGGCAACAGATTTCAGAGAGTTAAAGGTTGCGCAATCAAGCATAAATTACTTTGGGTTAAAGTGGCTGAACTTAAAGATACATTGCCACAGACTCGTGTGATCCATACACGGAGTCATCAACGTGTGGGAGGACACGCCGTAGGGAATTCTATGGCTGATGAAGCAGCTAAATCAACAGCAGCCACCCCTAAAATAGCAGCAATTACACGATCTAAAACTCATATAGATAATGATATTCTAGCTGCCGTCAATGCTAGCAAAGACGGCTCCTCTTTAATGAAAGGTTTTCCTTCGAAATATTCCTATCATTAACATGTTCAGAATGCCCCTATTGTAACTATTCCCGGAGTTGTGGTCGACTGATTTTGGATTGTGCATTCAAATGTATTCTTGTTGCAGTTGATTCTTGCTCTAGATTCCTCTGGGTTTGGCCACAGCACTCGGCTGCCTCTCAAAGGATGTATGACGTTACAACGCATGCTATTACAACGCATACCTTTACAACGCATTTTTTACAACGCTAGTACTACTACAACGCATTACTTTACAACGAATTCTCTTACAACGCCAAACCTATTTAAATACTGAAAAGAGCTGTTACAACGAAGTATATTACAACGCATACCATTACAACGCGATTTTTTTTTTTTTTAATTAAAAGTACAATAAAATCTGGCACGGGATGCAGGGAAATTAGGGGTTTTAGGGTGGGGAAGTGTATTAAAACGTGGAGAAAAACTGTGCGTAAATCGTCTGAAACGCATTACCAAATTAATACTCGGGTATTAAAATTAATACTCGAGTATTAAAATTAATACTAAAAATTCCCAAAAAAAATCCGTTTTCACACATTACTAAGTTTTTAAAAAATAACGAAACAATAAATAACAGAACAAACACATTTTTAACATGATTAGATCGCAAAGTAAGTAAACCAACTGAAACATAACACACATACACATAGGCGCCATTTTACCCATCTCACTTGTAAAACTTGTCCTACCACAGTTTCTATGTAAACAATACCAAAAGACATGTTCCAAAATGGATGCCAAAACGGAGCAAATGAATGAAAACAATATTTGTTAAAAAGCATTTTTAAATTATCATTTTCCACAGTAAAACAAAGCATTAAAAAAAACACATCTAACGCAGTTTTTAAAAAAATTAATAGTGACACAGAGTAAAACTTATAAATACAAGGGAGACACCATTTTGCACTCAGTTGATTATCAACTAGCAGAGAGAGCAGACGTAATAAGCTGACCCTCTGTCACCTGCACTGCGACCTCCTCAGAGAGAGCACGGAATTCACTCGTGAAAGCATAACAACAGAACAACTACTAGTAAGTTATTAATATATTTCTAAACGTTAGTTTTTAGAAAAATATATTTTCATAACCCACAAAAAATATAATTTTAATTAATAATAAAAACTTTACAAATGTAATGTTTCCAATATATTATCAATAAAATTAAACTCAAAATTAAAACAAGTATTTTATTTTCCACAACCAGAAAATCGGAAGATTTTGACATTCCACAATAGCTGCACCTATTTTGGCATCCTCACCACGTTAACGATTGACAAACTCAATTGTTCAGGTAAATGTTATTTATGTGTAATGGTTTTACTTGTAAAATTTATTTTTAAAAATTTCCTAAAGTCATGTATGGCAAAGGTGTTTTTTTTTATTACTCAATCTCACCACATAATAAACGAAAAATTACCATGATGCTGGAGTAACAATTTCTAATAAGACTTCAGTTAGTTACCACATCTGCAAAAGCGTTTCATATTACTAGGGCAAATATTTGTATTGTAAGTCCATGAATGTTCAGCATTTTACTAATTTAGTAATAGTTTCGAAATTACCTGTTATGTTTTAGTTGAAAAATGCATCAAATGTGTAGTATGTTTACTCTCACCAATTGTTACTCATACTCCTTTTTCATATTACAAAAGTTTTTTATAATTTTTTTTTTTTTTCTAACCAACGTTGACAAAGGAACAATTTTTTTTTTTTTTTTTTCCACCAGTGAACATCTTTTCCCCCCAAAAATTTTAACCTCCTACAAGCATCAGGTTAAAGGGACGATAACAAAAAAACCACTGGAAAAGGTATGTTACCTTTTCCATTTTTTTAATACTATACATTATTAATCCTTCCTTTTGCAATTATTCCTCCTCTAACGTACCTAATTTGAAAAGTAATGGATAGTTTAGAGAAACAATATACTATTTCTACTCTAGGAAGGAGCAACATTAGGGATATTTCTGTGTAGTGTAGGGGTACATATCTCTATTTCTACTGCAGTAAGGTGCATTGATTAGGACAGTGTCATGTAGTACTAGTTATATTGTATGTCAGTATAATTTCAAAGATACTCAGTTTCAACATTTGTAACCACCGTTAATTATTTTTTTTTCCTCTTTTTTTTTCCCAAAGAAAAAAACTTTAAATCACAACTAAAATCTTGAGCCAACAAAGGAAATCATCTTCAGCCACCTCATCCAGAAAAGCGAGTTCTACGAAACAAGGTATTTATTTTCAGCACGGATTCTTAACCTTAAAAATTTTAGACTATCACATTGCTAAAGTTTTCCAAAAAAAATCAATGCAATTATGATTACATTTCCCCATTTCAGAATTATATTTCATGTCTAAAGGATGGTTTAGAATTACGGAAATTGTTATGTGCTGCAACTTATATCACATGTGCAATTTTGGATGAAAATTTTTAAAAAACACATTTCACAACATCGTTCTGTTTCCAAATTTTTTTCTTTTTTCACTTTTCCAGACATTTATTTATCGTTTCCACAACAAATCACCTTGTAAGTGTCTACACAAGCCTACACACCAATACCACTGAACAAGAGTCAGCAAGAAAAGCTATTTCAAAAGAAAAAGGTAATTTCAAGCAACATTGTAAGGTGCAGCAGATTTTAAAATGTACCATGCTTTAGAGGTAACAATTTACTATTCAAAATCCAGGAAGGTGCAGCAGTAGGGAAAGTGTTGGATAGTGTAGGGGTATCAATTTACTATTCTAACTCCAGGAAGGTACAGCAGTAGGGAAAGTGTTGGATAGTGTAGGGGTATCAATTTACTATTCTAACTCCAGGAAGGTGCATCAGTAGGGAAAGTGTTGGATAGTGTAGGGGTATCAATTTATTATTCTAACTCCAGGAAGGTGCATCAGTAGGGAAAGTTTTGGATAGTGTAGGGGTATCAATTTACTATTCTAACTCCAGGAAGGTGCATCAGTAGGGAAAAAGTTGGATAGTGTAGGGGTATCAATTTACTATTCTAACTCCAGGAAGGTGCATCAGTAGGGAAAGTGTTGGATAGTGTAGGGGTATCAATTTACTATTCTAACTCCAGGAAGGTGCATCAGTAGGGAAAGTGTTGGATAGTGTAGGGGTATCAATTTACTATTCTAACTCCAGGAAGGTGCATCAGTAGGGAAAGTGTTGGATAGTGTAGGGGTATCAATTTACTATTCTAACTCCAGGAAGGTGCATCAGTAGGGAAAGTGTTGGATAGTGTAGGGGTATCAATTTACTATTCTAACTCCAGGAAGGTGCAGCAGTAGGGAAAGTGTTGGATAGTGTAGGGGTATCAATTTACTATTCTAACTCCAGGAAGGTGCATCAGTAGGGAAAGTGTTGGATAGTGTAGGGGTATCAATTTACTATTCTAACTCCAGGAAGGTGCATCAGTAGGGAAAGTGTTGGATAGTGTAGGGGTATCAATTTACTATTCTAACTCCAGGAAGGTGCATCAGTAGGGAAAGTGTTGGATAGTGTAGGGGTAACAATTTACTATTCTAACTCCAGGAAGGTGCATCAGTAGGGAAAGTGTTGGATAGTGTAGGGGTATCAATTTACTATTCTAACTCCAGGAAGGTGCATCAGTAGGGAAAGTGTTGGATAGTGTAGGGGTATCAATTTACTATTCTAACTCCAGGAAGGTGCATCAGTAGGGAAAGTGTTGGATAGTGTAGGGGTATCAATTTACTATTCTAACTCCAGGAAGGTGCAGCAGTATGGAAAGTGTTGGATAGTGTAGGGGTATCAATTTACTATTCTAACTCCAGGAAGGTGCATCAGTAGGGAAAGTGTTGGATAGTGTAGGGGTATCAATTTACTATTCTAACTCCAGGAAGGTGCATCAGTAGGGAAAGTGTTGGATAGTGTAGGGGTATCAATTTACTATTCTAACTCCAGGAAGGTGCATCAGTAGGGAAAGTGTTGGATAGTGTAGGGGTATCAAATTACTATTCTAACTCCAGGAAGGTGCATCAGTAGGGAAAGTGTTGGATAGTGTAGGGGTATCAATTTACTATTCTAACTCCAGGAAGGTGCAGCAGTAGGGAAAGTGTTGGATAGTGTAGGGGTATCAATTTACTATTCTAACTCCAGGAAGGTGCAGCAGTAGGGAAAGTGTTGGATAGTGTAGGGGTATCAATTTACTATTCTAACTCCAGGAAGGTGCAGCAGTATGGAAAGTGTTGGATAGTGTAGGGGTATCAATTTACTATTCTAACTCCAGGAAGGTGCATCAGTAGGGAAAGTGTTGGATAGTGTAGGGGTATCAATTTACTATTCTAACTCCAGGAAGGTGCAGCAGTAGGGAAAGTGTTGGATAGTGTAGGGGTATCAATTTACTATTCTAACTCCAGGAAGGTGCAGCAGTATGGAAAGTGTTGGATAGTGTAGGGGTATCAATTTACTATTCTAACTCCAGGAAGGTGCAGCAGTATGGAAAGTGTTGGATAGTGTAGGGGTATCAAATTACTATTCTAACTCCAGGAAGGTGCATCAGTAGGGAAAGTGTTGGATAGTGTAGGGGTATCAATTTACTATTCTAACTCCAGGAAGGTGCATCAGTAGGGAAAGTGTTGGATAGTGTAGGGGTATCAATTTACTATTCTAACTCCAGGAAGGTGCATCAGTAGGGAAAGTGTTGGATAGTGTAGGGGTAACAATTTACTATTCTAACTCCAGGAAGGTGCAGCAGTAGGGAAAGTGTTGGATAGTGTAGGGGTATCAATTTACTATTCTAACTCCAGGAAGGTGCATCAGTAGGGAAAGTGTTGGATAGTGTAGGGGTATCAATTTACTATTCTAACTCCAGGAAGGTGCAGCAGTAGGGAAAGTGTTGGATAGTGTAGGGGTATCAATTTACTATTCTAACTCCAGGAAGGTGCAGCAGTAGGGAAAGTGTTTGATAGTGTAGGGGTATCAATTTACTATTCTAACTCCAGGAAGGTGCATCAGTAGGGAAAGTGTTGGATAGTGTAGGGGTAACAATTTACTATTCTAACTCCAGGAAGGTGCATCAGTAGGGAAAGTGTTGGATAGTGTAGGGGTAACAATTTACTATTCTTACTCCATGAAGGTGCATCAGTAGGCAAAATAATGGATGGAGTAAAAGTTATGTTGTATAAAAATAGTAAATTATATCATGCTAATTTTTTTAACTTTTCTCCTTTTTTCAGATAATGTCTAGCCTTGGAGCAGCCAACTTCATTAAATCCAGGAAGGGCAAAAATTTGTTAAACCATGCTGGATACATATATAGTAAGGAAAGAATAAGTTTAACTAGAAATCATTGGAGGTGCGTGCAATACTACACTACCCATTGCAGTGGCAGAGCGGTTACTGTTGATAATTTGGTTGTGAAAACCACTGAACATAACCACTCTGCCTCTGCAATGGATGTAGAAATCAGAGAGACAATAAATGAGATGAAAGCAATTGCAAGCACCTCCAATGATTCTACAGGATCAATTTTAAGGGAGGTTGCACAGCATGTCCCCAGTCATGTTGCTAGTAACATGCCTATAATACCCAATTTGAGAAGAATTATTCAGAGACAAAAGCAGGCAAGTAATATTCAATTGTCTACACCACATACATTCTCTGACATTAGAATTCCTCATGATCTTTCTATTTCTTTTTCTGATGAACCTTTCCTTCTGCATGACAACGAAAACCCTCAGAAACGTATTCTAATTTTTAGTACCCCACGTAACCTTGCTAAGTTAGAAAGTAGTGAAATTTGGATGATGGATGGGACGTTTAAAAGTACACCCCATCCTTTCACTCAAATTTACACTATACATGCTAAAATTAACAATAGTGTAATTCCCTTAGTGTATAGTTTGCTACCTGATAAGACTTCTGCAACATACACTGAACTTTTATCAGTGATTAAAAGCAAAACATCTGCAAGTCCTCGAAAAATAATTATTGATTTCGAATTGAGCATGATCAATGTGATCACTAAAACGTACACGGATACCCAAATTCAGGGATGTTTCTTCCATTTTTCGCAGGCATTTTGGCGTAAACTACAGAAAACATCCCTAGTTGCAGAATATTCTCGGGATAGCAAACTACAGTTTGAACTTAAAAAATTAACTGCACTTTGTTTTGTTCCTCCCGATAGTGTGGACGAGTACTACACTGCAATTATAGAATCTGTTTATTATACGAGTAACAAGGAAAAATTGGCACCCATTCTAAATTATTTTGAGGACACATGGATTGGACACCTAAGCAGATCGGGTCGCAGGAGGAAGCCACGATTCCATGTGGAGTGGTGGAACTGCTACACGAGTTGTTTAGAGGGAGAGGCCAAAACAAACAATGCCATTGAGGGGTGGCATAACTCCTTCAATCATACAATTGGAAAACCACATCCTAACTTCTACTCATTTTTGGAAACTTTGAAGAAGGAGCAAAGTTTCCAAGAAATGAGAATAGCACAAACACTCGCAGGTAGTCTAAACCCACGAGTAACAGTCAAAACAAGGGAAATGTCTGAGAGACTATTGGCAATTCTGCAACAGTTTTCGTTGTGTGTGGCTATAGACTACCTGGAAAATCTTTCTAACATTCTTTCTTTTTAAAACAATGAATTTACTTACTTTCCTGCTTTGCTTTAAATTATAGTAATTTTTAAAATTCAATTGGCATACAAAGTTTTTTGTTCTAAAAATTTTTTCAAACAAACAAGTCGGGTTTTTTTTATTATTTAAAACAAATCTTCATTTCCACCAAAATAAACCAATTAGTACAAATTAACTGTTCCATCGAATTTGAACCACTTTTCATTATCGGAACTCCATTTTTCAAATTACCGAAAAAATCCAATTTAAATACCGTCAAAACCAATCACCAAATTTCAAACAGATGTATAATATACAAATCAAACCATATTCCGAAATGCACTTTGCAGCTGAATCATCATTTGTATTTCAATTTTTCATTTACAAAATTTACAAGTACGCACAATTTTTGAACTTAGAAATGAAGATCGACAGTACGTTTTTTACTTCGTAAATAAACAAATCAACTGTCTGAACAGTAACTTTTAATTTTGTAAGAGTTACATACTTTTTTTAAATAAGTAACTTACTTTAAGCGACCCGACATAGGCATGTATTAATGACATTAATGTGGACATGTTTAACAACATTTAAGACATCTATTAGTTTTCCAGCAACCTCCCCTTATTCTTTCCTTACTATATATGTATCCCTTTTAAATGTTTAATCTATAATATCAACTGAAAACATTTCCTACCTGGACGCAGATCAGCTTCCTGCTGCTTCCTCCTCCGATGCTCTGCAAAATGGCGCATTACGTCGACGCTCACGTCCTTACGTCATCGCGTGCATCTCAATTTATGGCGGACTACTTTTTTAAATTCTACTGTAAATAAATGTTAATATATGTAAATAAAATATATATATTTTGTAATAAAAATAAAACTTACTTTGAAAAATATATGAAAAATATGCTTATTTTTTTCATGATTTTTAAAACAAATAAAAATGTGAAATCAAAAATTGTTTGCTGTCATTATTTTAAATTAATTTTTTTAAACTCCAATATTGTAATTAAATAAATGTAAATTAACTAAATATGTTCCTTACCTTGACTCTATTGTCTTTTCCCTTCAAAACTTTCTCTTACTTCACTTTCTGTACCTTCTTTTCTTGTTCCGCGGGTTGTATATTCTGAGGCTGCCAAAATAAATGAAGGACAAAGACGCTCATAGACTTCAATGGAAAAGCGTGGGAATTTATTACAAAAAGTAAGTTATAATTGTTTTTTCTAATTTAAAAATTTTATTAATGATAAATTTGTAAATATATTACTCTTTTAATTTTTATAGTATTTTTTTTTATTTAAAAAATAAAATTATATTATTTTTATGATAATTAAACCAAAAATACTCTTCCATTACTTTAAAAAAGGGCACTGTCTTTTGTACTTATAAATACTCTAGTCTTTTCATATGTGATAAAAATACTCTAGTATTTTAAATTAGGTACTCACTCATATTTATTTAAATTATTATATTAAATACTCCATTATTTTTTTTTAAAAACACATTCAATTTAGAAAAATACTCAACTCTTAAATTTGGTAATTATTAAGTATCAACTTTTAATATTTTAAAAATCTTTTAGATTTTTAACTATCCAACAAAACATTCCTACTAAACTAAATGGCCAAGTATAAATATTAAAATACTCAAGTATTAATTTAACTGCTATCCAACCAAACATTACTACTAGACAAAATACTCAAGTCTTAATATTTTAATTAACTACTCACTTTTTAAAAGTTAATATTGCTTTATTATAAATAATTAAAATACTCAAGTATTAATTTAACTACTATCCATCCAAACATTTCTACTAGACAAAATACTCTAGTATTAATATTTTGAAAAACAAATAACTTTTGTCAAATTACAAATGCTTTTTTAAAAATAATTAAACAAGATAAATATTTTTTTAAATGGAAACACAAAGAAAAAAAAATGCGTTGTAATAGTATATGCGTTGTAAAAGTACTTACCATATAACATCTTGCGTTGTAAAGCCATGCATTGTAAATGAATGCGTTGTAAAGGCATTTTCACATAATGCGTTGTAAAGGTATATGCGTTGTAACAGTACTTACCATATAATGGCACGCGTTGTAAAAGCATGCGTTGTAAAAGTTTTTGCGTTGTAAAAAATGCGTTGTAATAGCATAGCGTTGTAAAAGTTGCGTTGTAAAGGTGGTTCCCCCTCTCAAACTGTTATTGAAGACTTGCAAGTCTATTACATTTTGTATTTTTTTGTCGATACTATCTGCCATACACAAGGAGGTTTTTATTACCATTGTTGCGTAAATATACGTTTTCAAAGTGAAAAGCTGCTCTATTCTTTCTATTGCAACTTACCGATTGTGACAAATGTTATTCAGTTGATAGATTCCTTAAGAGCATTTTAGCACAAAGAATGAGTATGTTATTTTAACCATGATGTATATATATTTATTTGTATCATGATTTGTTTTTTTTTTTTACTATGATGTTGAATTTGACTAATACACTTTAAATCCTTTAAAGCTGTTGCTGGGGGATGTGAGTTTATTCCTACAACATCCAGCCATTTTCCTCTTGAACTTTTTAATTTGGATTCAAGCACTTTATTTCATTGAATGTAAGCTATCAAAGGGTTTTTTATCGTAGATGTTTTTAATATTTTTGTTTTTAACATATATGTGTATCTTTTATGATCTGCCTTTGGAAGATCGAATAAAGACAAAGAATTGAATTGAATTGACTTGCAAGTCTTTGTCGGGACATATGCCTGCTGTTCATTCTACTCAGCCCAAGATCTGGCTTTTGCTTCTAAAGCATACCTTGATTCAATAAAGTCAATAGGTGCGCAGGTGCATTATTCTTCACCATATAAACTCGGAGGTGATTCTGTTGTTGAAAGAATTAACTGTGACTTAAAGCAGTCCCTAACAGCTAAAGTATTAGGTACAGGGTGTAGTTGGTAGAACCATCTTTATAGGGTTCAACAAGCATTAAATAGCCTCCTTAAAAGATATATGGGTGGGCGGACCCCATACAAAATGCTTTTTTGCATCCAGGTGAATGTTCCGGATCTTGACGGTCCATACATTGTTGCAGGAGGCAGATCCTCGACATAGATAATCATTGTGCACTCTTGCAGGACCTACAAAAGTTCTGTGACACTCCATCTGGTCAACACTTTCCTGGATCTCTGCCTTCAAATTCTGAAGATCAACTTCCAGTTTCCAGCCGACTTCTAAAAGTTGGGGATCTGGTTTGAGCGAAGGTGGCACTTAAAAAGGAATTCAGCCCAGTGTTCTGTGCCCCTATTCCAGTCCTTGGCATTCAGGGTACACGTACTGTGATTTTGCCACCTCGCCCGGGATACCATCATGGCCTTTATCAGAGGCTCTAGGAATGCTTCTGTTGTGTTTCCCATATGTCGCCGCAGACACTGTCCCCATAGAATCTGTGGCAAGGTTCATGGGATTCTGGACAAATATTGGCAGCTTTGCCCAGACTCATGGCAAGTCCAATAAGTACTTGGGTTCCTTGTTATTCTCTTTGTTTCTGGTAAGCCCAAGAAGCACCTGACCTTTCTTATGCTTAGACACATATTGCCTGTGTTCTTCATGTATTTGTTTCCATGGGCGGCAGGCATCTATCATCTGCAGCCTCAGAGTCCCCATTGGGAACTGTATCTTCCAGCGGCACAAGCATGGACGCCATGGTGGGAGGGGCTCGCATATAAAATGAGCCCCACCCTTCACTGCATGCTCGCAACTCCTTTGTTCTACAGCAGGTGCGGTCGCAATATGATTTCCGCTCCCGCTGTGTTCCGGCTTCGGCTGTCATGCTGGGGTGACTGGATCTTTTTTCTGGTGCAGGTGAATTCGGAGAGAGGAGCGCCACCTGCAACCACTGTTGATAGTTGGCAGAGTCTCCAGATTGGTAAGTTCACTGTATGCTACAAATTATTCATGGGTAAGATTTAGCAAGATAGTGATGTGCTTTTTTTGATATTGTTGAGCATTTGGACAGCATTTAACTCTTGTCAGTGACATTCTTTATCTCTTGTCAGTAACCATAAAAAACATATTCTGTGAACCTGATATTTAGCGTCTGTTAAGAATGAAGTAGCGCTTGCCAGCACAGTAATGCATATCGGATTAAAACTTCATTAATTTTAAATACGTCCTGAAAAATATAGATCCCATTTTACTTTCTAAAAAGCTGGACCTCACTGAGGTATTGATCGAATCAACTACAGCCGATCCATTAGCGGCTGGATATCTATTCTTAGAGAGAATACTAATAATAAAATGCATGAAAAGGCTCGGGATAGATGGCAAACTAAAGAGAGCCTTCATACATCAATAGGAGTTTAGAATAAGATTGACAATTTTAACGCCACTCTATTAAGAGGAGCCAATTTTAGGAAAATGACATTTTACACCAAATGGCTACTATACAGCACCCCAGCCTTTTTACAAAGTATAAGCATATGTCCCTAGATAAAAGATAGAAGTTTTCGATGCACAGTGGGAGGTGGAGGTAGCTGGTCTCAAATTGTGTGGGATTGTCCAAAGATTAAAAAATTCTGGGGCGACATCGAGAAATATTGCAAGCACAATTTAGGGATGCGGACAGTTATAGATATTCATATCGTAAATATAGGATATTCACTAAATATTACAACCAGCTCTTTGCAGGATAAATGCTTATTTATTATTGCCTTAGTAGCCAGACCATTGATACTACAGAATTAGCAAAGTGAAAATATTCCAGCATTCCAGCAATGGCTGAATAAAATTGTAGAGTTTGAGATCTGGAAAAAAAATATGCCTTAAGGGCTGGCTCTTATGCTAAGTTTAAAGCACTATGGGAATTCCTTTGATAGTTATTGGGGGATAAAGGGGTCAAAAGGAAAAAGTTTTAATATTGGAAAACTGGAATGCCTGTGCGGAATGCGCAATAGTCGAAATTGTTAATTATATGGTAATATTCTTTCACTAATTTATTAATAATGTATTAACTTCTCTCGTCTTTGTATGCTTTTTTATATATTGTTAATCCTGACAAAATTGTATATGTGGTTTCTTGTTAATGAGCTCTCTGAAATAAAAAGATACATATATTAAAAAAAAGTTACTGGAAATACGTTGCGAGGCAGGTCCCACATATTTATGCTTCTGGAAAAACCTACTCATTTGGAACTGGGGATTATGTTTGAGACCAAGTAAAGTCCAACTCAGGAAAAAACAGAAGTCTTGTTTTCTCAAGTGGAAACTCCTTTGTTTTACAGACATTCAACAAGGTCAGCTCAAGTCAACCAAAGACCGAGACCTGGTAGGTGTTAAGTAGTTCAGTTTAAGTCTTCTGATGTTATGTATCATTACTCTAAGGTCATAACTCTCTTAGTTTAATTATTGCTCTATGTTTTGTTTTAGAGAACGTCCAAAGCACCAGTAGGAAAAAAATGGTAATTAATCAATACTTAGGGATAAGGAGTTAAATAGGATGGAGTTAGCGCAGAATTACCAAACCCATTGCTTTCTCTTTCAGGTCTCCCTCCCAGTTTCCTTCCCTAACACCATTTCCCTCGCCTGGCCACTCTAATAATCTGCGCCATTACGGCATTTAGATTTGATGGTGCCTGGAGGTGGGACATTCTGTTGCCATACAAGTCCAGAGGAATTGAGACTTGACATATACAAAGACAAACACTTTGTCTCCATTGAAAATGTCAAACTACACCATATGGCTGATTCTCCATAGTATACCAAGGAGTAGTCGCTCCTTTACGCAAGACTTTTCTTTGCAGCCCGGTAGCACCACCGATGCTGATACTCCTCGGCTGGGGAGGGGAGAGGCCGAGTCCTTTGCTGACAACTTCCCTGACACAGCTCCAGTTCCCACTATCATGTCTTCTACAACAGATGTTGTTTACACAGAACCACCATTGGTGAATCCATCTCCATTGGATTTTTCGAGTTCTACTGCTGAGTCACAGCCTCCAATTTTCCAGTTGAGTACCTTTGTAATACTAAGTAGATCAAGAGTACTTTTCTTCTGACAGTTCTTCTTTTTTACAACAGCCTCCGGCACGTATTTGTGTTTTTATTTCATGGTTGAAATGCACATATCTAGTCCATCTTTGAATGTATGTCTTGATCATACTTTCCTTGGTATTTCTGTTCATGTGGATTGGATTTGTGACTGTTTTCTTTCTATTGATCAATGGTCATTACCTCCCGGAACGTTCTGCTACAGAACTGCTTAACAGAGTATTGCCCCCCCATTCTTCATTGCATAAGGTGAAAAGAGATTTGTCCTTTGTCAACATTTCAGCCACTCCAGTGACTGATAGCATTGTTTGGGATAGAGTTCCTTTCGACATATCCGTTCCTAAGGAGACCCTGCATATGCCGTATGTGTTCAAAGTTTCTATGGGTGATGTAATAGTACCTGGGTTACATTCAGATGAATAGGGTGTTGAAACTGTACATTCTATGCTTTCAGAATTGTAGGGTTATACTGTTTTTGAATCAAAGGACCTATATCTTATTTCTGCTATTTATGGCAATATGTTTTGTTATAATCATTACGGTCATCATTTTCTGCACACAGCCAGTGGTCAGTAGGCACATTTCAATTATACTCACAATGGGTACATTGTCCAACTCCACCACATGGGAGTTCTAAAAAGCAAAAAGACAAATTCACATGTTTTAGAGTATATGACACTTCAGACCCCACGTCATATTATTTTAGATTAGTCCCTACCCTGCCGAAAAAAATATATATTTACCCAGACTAAACTCATATGTACGAGTTTGTATGGGGGCCAGTTAGCCCTTAAGGATTGTTATTATTGGAAGGACACAAATGATTTAAAGTTACTTTGGGGAAAACCACATTTTGGCAGGTGCAAGGAACAGAAACTTTATTTCAAGCTTGTCTAATTCCCACACAAATTATTTTTTTAATGAAACAATCCAACAAACTCCCTGTCTTGGATTGGCAAAGATTAAAGAAATGAATGCCCCAACAATTCATTCTATTGCCCGCTTTGATAATTGGCAACATTTGACAAATTACACTAAAGAGCAACTCAATAAGATGGTGCAGAATGGTACATTCAATTCTACATTTTCAGGTCCAGATGGGTGATTGTTGTGGCGGGAGGATACTAATTAGTGTCATGCTCGTTTCCTCAAATCACACCTGGGTTTAAATCAAATGAAGCTGATCTCCGGTACTCGCAATAAGAACATTCTAGTGTTGGTAACACCTATGCGGTGGGAAAGTTATGTCAACAATGGTTGGAACACTCCAGGCTGTCTTCGGTGAAACAACATCTCTCGTCCTTGTCCGAAGACACAAATTTATCAGATTTTCTTTTAGGTCCCAAATCTCCACCATTATAAAAGATTTCTATATGGTACTGTGAGAGGGTTGGGTGGAAGGAAAAACGAGGAGGCCGGATTCGGGGGTCAATCTTGAAGGGATTTATTAAAGACAGCAAAAGTCAACCAATAAGGCAATTCGGGGAGTGGGACATCTGCTTCTTTCTTCCTCCGGTATGATGGTTGTGGTCTTTCTTCTGGGTTATCACAAGGCTCTTGATAGGGTTGAACACCCCAGGAGGCTCAAAAAAGAAGAAAAAAAAATGGCGGTCAGTTTGGTCCTGCCACTAATCTAATAGGGAAGAGCCCTACACCTGTACTCACAAACCTGTCATGTTTTACAAAGAAGTAACACATGAAACAAGCATTTACAATGCAATGGTCTCGGCATTGGTAAAGTTAGAGCTATTGGCATTGCTCATGACATTATTTTTGTTTATGTTTTTGTTTTTAAAACATTTAAAGAAACGGCATTGTCATGAGCAATGCCAATAGCTCTAACTTTAACAATGCCGAGACCGTTGCATTGTAAATGCTTGTTAACGCGGAGAAGACAGGCGAAAATAAACCCAGACAGTCTAAGGAAAGATGAAAGCACGTCACGACCAAACGCTGTCATCCGTCGAGCCTCAGTCCATGTGCGGTGGAAGCCCAGAGGTGGCGCAGAGTCCGGGGCCTGGGACAGTGGTGGGAAGAGGGGACAGAGGGAAGGGGGGCCGGGGTGGTGGCCAGCGGAGCAGTATCCTGGGTCTCTGCCTGGCTGGGGCAGGGCGGGCAAGAGAGGGCGTGGACGCCTTCCAGGAGCGAATTAGTAGGGACTGAAAGAGAGTAGGAGCTGCAGCTGAAGAGGGGCGGGGCAGTGGCTTTGACAAGAATGGGGGTTGCCAGAGACTGGAGTTCATGGGTTGGAGCGCAGGAGTGTGTGAATATATCGGGAACCCGTGTCCGCGTGTTTGAGGGGGGCTTGTAAGAAGTGTAAAGTCAAGCTAACTTGACCGACCTGTGGAAGGAATAGACGCTAGGGCAGGAGTGTGTGAATATATCGGGAACACGTGTCCGCGTGTTTGAGGGGGGCTTGTAAGAAGTGTAAAGTCAAGCTAACTTGACCGTCCTGTGGAAGGAATAGACGCTAATCATATCTGACGGCCATCTTGGTAGAATGTGTGTGAGGTGACCAATGAACGTTCGTATGTGGAGATTGTGAGCGAGGCTGACTTCTACATCGAGGCTTGGAGCACAAGGCTAGCGGGTGTGATTAGCGTCCAGAGCAGCTGTACAGACTGGGAATGTGTTTCCAAGAGTACCGCGATGCTATTTACAGGATAGAAACATGCCCTGATCATCTCCAGGGTCTGCGCCCTCTACAGAGGTTTGCTGTTTCGCTGCTACTCTTCGAGAACTTACCTCATTTCACGCACAAGGCAAGCACACCACTGCCTTTCTCCGAGGCATTTAAAGAGCAGAAATGCCTCGGAGAAACGCAGTGTCCTTTTCGGATTCGGGGGCGTGTTTGTCTTTTCTCTCCTCCAGCCATTGGCTGGAGGAGAGAATGAGACTTTCTTTAAAAAACACGCCCCCCGATCCGAAAAAGACGGGGCATGATTGGAGTGACGGGACCTCTTCTCCAATGGCTGGCCAGCATTTACGAGGCCATCCAATGGAGAACAGGGCAGAAGAGGGGCGGGTTCAAGCCCCTCTTCTCCCAAGTCATTAAATCTCCGGACTTCCGGTCTGCCGACCGGATGGTCCCGAGACCTAAAAATGGAGGCGTCCGCATTCATTTTCCAACATGGAAAGGGACTTAATCCTGCCTCCTTATTAGGTAGTTGTACATGTATTTTCACAGGTGGGAAACATCCTGTAAAAAGCGTGTGAATGCCTGCAAACCTACAAGCATTTTTTTCTGGGCAAGATCCAATCTGCATGGGCCAAAAGGGCCCGTAGATCCTTATCGGGAAATGTCTGCCCGCGTGTCAGTGTTTTTTTGCGCCAGAGAGCTTTATATACGTGTAAAAAAAAAACTCGTAAATCGACCCCTGAGTGATTGCAAATGTAAATAAAAGTATTTGGCTTAAGTCTGGGTTTTTAGAACTTGTAGCCGTGTAAACAACGTATTTGTATTTCATCCGATGCTTACGAGAATTCCTCTTCCCCACAAGCACACACCACTTCACGGACTCTCTTCAAAATCCTTAGAGGAATGCTGCGCACTTTTACGAGGGCACTATTTAGTGACACACTATGCCGACACGCTCGCTTGACAAGCGGCCTCTGACTCGGCTGTTTATCTCTTAGCTTCTTTGGGAAAAGTTCTTGTAAGCGGACAAATCATTCATTTTGGATAGCTAGGTGTATTTGCATTGGGCACCTGCGCATATGTTTGGACACAAAAACATTTCCTCTCTTCTGCGAGAAATTTAAATTATTTCCTAAAATACCTTACACCTTTTACTAAGGAACGCCACGGCATTTCATAATTATCCCGCAGAGTTAACACACCTGGCCCAAAATTCCGGCACACAAAGGCAACAATATAAACTCACATTGATTTCTACTTTTTACAGGACATAAATGCCTATCTAAGTGTGAGACCCCCTTTAGCAAACCACGAGGTGTTTCCCTCCCATGTGAGACGTCTTCCACTGTCAAATGTCAATTCCCTCGTTTGTCTCCAAAGTCTCAGGTACATTTGGTGAGGGTGTGCCCGCAGCCCCGGTCCCCTCTGCCCCTCCACTGTCTGCCACCCCCGTGGTGGCTTCCCTGCTGCAGTATGCCAGGCATCTCACCACGCTGACAGTCGCCCAGCAGCTGACCCGCTGTAATTCAACCTGCCCGGCCTCCTCGTCAGCTGGGACTTTTAACCGCACACCCCGGAGGGCTCGCCCGCTGCCACCCACCTCTGGAGCCGCCTGTCCGGTGATATACCCCTTTACAGGCGCCGCGGCTTCTGCCAGTCTCCCAGCCCACAATTCCCACTCAACCCGTTGGCACAAAAAGCAGAGCCAGATGTCACGTAAAGGTGCCTGGTGTAGCTTGGTATGCCCACATCACACAGACACTAATGCTAGAAATGAGCCGGCGCCCCGGTTTCAAAAAGTTCCAAATAAATAAAACATATAAAACGGTGACGCACCACATGCCACATGAAACTTACCACACTGCCACCGTACGGCCCACAGTAACCCCGATGCACCCCTCTCGCTGACAGGAATGGGCTACACCGATACCGCCCAGAGGACAAAGGCAGGCAGGGACCAGATTCACAGAAAGGGAGCAAGGGGCCCGCGAGCAGGGCACGGGCCGGGCGCCCCTAGTTCGCAGGGCAGACTTCAGGGTCCGGACGGCAGGGGGGAAAGGAGGACTCGCGGCGGTGACCGAGTCCAGCGCAGACTCGCCACACCGAAAGGATCAGATAACTGTCCAGCGTCACACATGCTGTGTCGTACTTTGATATTCGGGAACCGCGTAGGGGACAGGGCCCTACCCCTGTCTATCTTGGTATTAGCGAACCGCGAATGGTAAATGCGGCACGTACGAGTGCTTTGCGTGTCGTTCTAGTTACGAACGCACTGTGTACACGTATTCTGCTCAACTACGCGGGTTCCATTTTGGAAGCAGTGGCCATGTTGTCATTGCCCTCACATAGGCTATGATGGAGTTAATACGGGCCTCACAGTACACGGGCTTTCCCTCTGACTTCTCCGTGACCTGGGCAGCTGGCTCTGCTGCCCCGGGTCAAACCGGTCTCACGAGCTCCCCTTCCTCCTTCCACCTGTGATTCGTATCAGGGCTTGACCCGTCATAAAACCCTTTCATTCTACACAATCCCCCGGCTAATCTCTTCTACACCTGCTTGTTCTTGCTTTATTACTTGTTTCCCAAAACAGGAGATGCTCATGTTTATTGGGGGGTCTATTTACTTCAAACATGGGATCTGAACCTTCCTGTGTAAATCATTGTGGGCTGGCCGAACTGGAATGTGGGATGGTCATCATGACTCTGCTTTTTCGTTTGTAATGTATGCCTTTATATGACCATATCATAAACCAAGGAATGTATGCCTGGAGCATGATATTTTGTACTTAAGGAGAAGTCCGTTCCTATGATTTTCAGCAGTCTCCTGAGAACATACACGCTGGTGTACTTCTAGGATACCTGTCATTGGTCTGCAGCCAATAAACGATTCTTTGACTTCACCCAGAAGACTCTGTGTTTCTGTAGGTCCGGAACAGGGTGAAACCCCGAAGTCATAGGGTGTGTGCCCCTGCACCGCTGGGTCTAAAATACCCAGTACTTCAGTTTGGCGCCCAACTCGGGCCGATTTCAGCTGTACCAGTCCAAGCCAGAGGTTCGTGAGGAGCTTCGTGTGGAAATTCCAGAGGAAGGCCGCCACTTCATCGACCCCTGCATGTCGACGTGGTCCGAAAGTCTTTTCTGCGAGGTTCTCCGCGTCCCGACGGCTACGAAGGACTGCTGCCCTGATTAATCGACCTGTTTTGGACCCTTGACGAGTTTGAGAGAGCGAAACAATCGAGAGAGTCTTCTGGTGACGTCATCGATCAGCAATATTCAGTTAAGTATAAGTGGAGCGTCTCCCTTTTGTTTTGGTATCCCTCGGGATCGTTTGGTTTGATTTGGTAATTGGTGATTTGGTGTTTGCAAACCCCAAAGCCAGAGGATTCGTGTATTCACGAGAATATCGTAATCGATAATCCTTTGACGTTTGGATCTAGACTAGTGAGCGAAGATGCCTGGTTCTAGACTATTTGGTAGATTATTCTGTTTGGGTTGTGGAAAAGATTTCCAGCTAGAGGAATCATGTCCGGTTCCTCCGGTTGGAACTCCAACTTATGAGCTCTATGTGAAACATGGCGTAGGCCCCATAGCATATAACGAAGTGTGGATCCACTACACCAGGAAAGACGGTGTTTTAAAATGGCCCCAAAATGGTAGTTTTGATACCGATATTCTAGATAATCTGGAAATTAAATTGTTTAAGAAGAAAGCCCGGCCGGCGATGTTTGACTCTTTCCGCTTATGGCGAAAAGAAGCCAAACAGAAGGAAATTAAGCTAGCGAAAAAGAATAAGAGAGAGAGAGGTATGTCAGTAATGCAAGCAGCTGTACAATTTAAAGACAATGAAGAGGAGCAAATGAATGAGCAATTGCACAGGCAGCGTAAGTTAGGGATTGACAAATGTTACCCGGCTTTGCCATATTCTAAGCAGGGTGAGTCAGAAGAAAAGGAGAAAGATCCCTTGATGTCACATTTGTTGAGTTCGCCACCCCCGTATGCTCAAACTGCCACGGCGCCTCCCCAGCTTGTAAATATGCCACCTCCAGTGCATATACTGCAAGCCTTGCCGCAACCGCCAGTTGCTTTGCAACCAGTTCCTATTCCTGTAGCGCAGTCTTCTCAAGCGCCTCCAGTTGTGCTTCCAACTACCTCCGCACTTTCTGCGACTTTGCTTGATCCAGTAACTGCCTCCCCTAATACTCTTCATTCTACCACTCCAGTACCTGTCTCTACATCCTCTTTTCTTCCCTCTGTTTTTCCCCCTGTTCTCGCTTCAGCTTCTCCTTCAGCGCGACAGCGTTTGGCTAATGTGGTTACTACATTAATGTCGCCTCTCTTTGGGTCATCTGGTGCAACTCCTGGTGTACAGCGTAAGCAGTTGCGCAGCCAATTGCCTAACCCCGATGAGAAAAAGGTAATAGATCACATGGCGCGCAGATGGATCGTTTTTCCTTCACTGTATGATGTGGAATCGGTTGTTAACACTTTCCATCAATGGGATGCCCCGAAACAGAGATACGTATTTGAGAAAATGTGCGAAATTCTCTGTGAAGAATTGGAGGATAGTGGTAGAAATCCGAACCCGCAGGAATTGTGTAGAGTGAGGTGCG
Organism: Triturus cristatus; assembly: GCF_964204655.1. NCBI lineage: Eukaryota > Metazoa > Chordata > Amphibia > Caudata > Salamandridae > Triturus > Triturus cristatus. The sequence goes on along the minus strand of NC_140590.1, from coordinate 1,994,079 downwards.
ATTTTGGAACTGGTATAATTGTGGACCGCGAAGTAGATAAAGCAGTTGCGATTGTACTGTCCTTAAGGAATGACGATTGCCAACAGTCATTGTTTGAACAAGAGGTCCTTGTGGGGAAAAAGGCAAAAGCGCGACAATACCCTATGAGAGAAGTTCCCCCGGTGTGGAAGGAAGCAGTTGCAGCTGTCGGCAATAACCCCGCTGTGCCAGCGCATTTCCAACGTGTTTGGGTGCACGTTCCGTGGAAGCGCTCTGAGGTGTTAGCACTTAAGCAGACATTGCCTGATCCCCGTAAAAACCCAGCAGGTTATTATAAAGAGTTGTCACAGACGGCAGGGTCATGCATTATGAATCTGGCCGACATAGACATGTTGTTCGGTAATGTTGTTCCACAGCCTCTATGGGGATCAATTCGTAATGTAGATCACAATGCAGAACTAGGGGATACATGGGCTAACATTGTTGCTGCTGATGCTAGACAAACGGGTGGTGCGAAACCAGAACCTTTAGTAGCTGAATTGCCTGGTAGAATCATCACGTATATGAAGACAATAATGCCTGCGATGCGCGTAAATTGGGACAAGTTATCTGCATGCAAGCAAAAGAAAGATGAGACAGTGTCAGACTTCTTTACTAGGTTTGAGGAAACGTTTATTGACCACAGTGGGCAAGATATGAGTACTGAGGGTGGACAACGGTTGTTTGTGGACAAGTTTGTGCAGAATTTACTCCCTGACCTGTGTAAAAAGTTGAAAGATTCAGAGAGTTCTTGGGCTGTTTCCTCTTCAGCGCAAATACTGGCTACTGCACAGTATTATGAAAACAGGGATAAAGACGAGAAAGATAGGACGGAGAAGAAAACGAAGGAACTAAAAACGAAGGTCCTTCTACAGCAGGCCTATCCACCACGTGGCGGTGGTAATAATTATAGACAACCCCAAGGTGTCTATCACCAACCCCAACAATTTCAGACAAACCAGCAAATGAATGGGTATTATCAACCACGTGTCCCTGTAGGTCCCAACCAATGTTCATACTGTAAAGAGGAAGGTCATTTTAAATATAGTTGTCCTAAATTAATGCAACGGAATGGTAATACGTATGGCGCAAGAGGTAGAGGTGGTCAGCAAGCTCCTAGAGGCAGAGGGCGTGGAAGTGTTCCCCAAAATGCGCGTCCTCTTCCGCCCCAAAGCGCAATTAATAGTTTTGATCAGCAAGCTAACGCGACTGGTAATACGGCACAGTATTACAATAATGATTATTATGCAGAAGATGGCGATGCAGAAAATAATGGTTACTAGGACAGCCATAGACAGAGAGAGGGAGTTGTTTCAGTGCCAGTGGATCAGAGTGGACCGTATGTTGAGGTGACTACAGCAAATGTAACGGAGCCTTTTCTGCTAGACACTGGTGCTGCAAAGAGTTCAATCATGCATTCCAAACTCCCTGGCGCACCTTTGTCTGGCGATATAAATGTTTCAGTAGGTTTTTCTGGCGCCCCAGTTAGGAACCCGATTTCCAGTCCCATGTCACTTTCTGTTGGACCTTGCGAGCTGAAAGCGCCCCTGATCCTGACAACAGGTTGTGGTGAGAATTTGCTGGGATTAGATTTGTTGAAAAGATTGCACGCTACACTGTATTGTTCTCCTTCAGGAGTACAACTTACATTAGGCAAGAAAGTGGTTTCCCCAATATATTTGTCTAAAAATACGATGCCACCTGAATTGTCATCCCTTCCGGATGCCCTTTGGGCTACTGGTCCCAATGATGTGGGCCTCTTGGAAATACCACCATATGTGGTGACTCTAAAGGCTAATGTCAGACTGCCACGTATTCCCCAGTACAAGATCTCTAATGAAGGGCAGAAAGCATTGTTGGACATTGTCAGCGACTTGATTAATAAGGGTGTGATTGAAGAGACAAGAGGCAACGTTTGCAATAGCCCGATTTTACCTGTTTTAAAACGAACGGATCCTTCACAGCCACCTGTTTACAGATTTGTGATTGATCTCAGAGAGGTTAATAAGATTGTCGTGCCTCAGTTTCCGGTTGTCCCCGATATAACTGCCTTGTTAACGATGATTCCAGCCTCTGCTGCATGGTTTTCAGTGATCGATTTAAAGAATGCTTTCTTTAGTATCCCAATTGCAGAAGAGAGCAGAGACATTTTTGGTTTTAGTCTGGGAGGCCGAAGCTTCCGCTTCAAACGCGCTCCCCAAGGCTACTGCGAGAGTCCATCCATATATAGTCAAGCTCTGAAAGCGCAGCTTGATGCACTTGTTTTACCTAGTGGCGCTCTCCTGATCCAGTACGTGGACGATTTACTGATCGCCGCGGATACTGAGAAGATCTGTAAAGAAGCCACATTGTCACTGTTGCGCCATTTATCAGCTTACCATCACAAAGTGTCTCTCTCTAAGCTGCAATATTGTCGACAAGAAGTGACCTACTTAGGTCATCTCTTATCGAAGGAGGGAAGGAAACTGACCCCAGAGAGAATTCAAGCCATTGCACAGTTGAGTGTGCCAAAGACACAGAGAGAAGTGCGTGCTTTCTTGGGTATTACCTCATACTGTAGGCATTGGATCCCTAGTTTTTCTTTGTTGGCAAAACCTTTATTAGCATTAACATGCAAAGACACACCGAATCCTATCCCATGGTCTGAAGAGTGCCAGAAAAGTTTTGTGGAATTGCGCAATGCGTTGTGTTCAGCTCCTGTGTTGGGCACTCCCGACTACAGTAAGCCTTTTACATTGTATGTTCACGAGAAAGATGGATGTGCGTTGTCAGTGTTAACACAGCCTTTTGGCGACAGACCGCGCCCATGCGCATATTTTTCATCCACCTTGGACCCTGTAGCGAGGGCATTGCCAAGCTGTCTGAGAGCGACAGCTGCTGCAGCGATGTCTATCCGACAATCTGCTGGTCTGGTAATGGACAACACACTGATTGTCATGGTTCCACACGCTGTAGATACATTATTAAATAGAACCAAGACACAACACCTGACTAGTGCGCGATTATCAGGGTATGAACTCACACTGTTAGCGAATCATATACACATAAAAAGATGCAATACGCTGAATCCAGCCACATTATTGCCGATTCCAGCAGACTCAGATGAGATTGAGCAACATGACTGTCTGTTCAGAACAGAAGAAGAGACGAAAGGGAGAGTAGATCTCAAAGATACTCCCCTGACTGAATGTGATGGCATTTTATGGGTAGATGGGTCCTGTTTCAAGCTCCCTAATGGTGACACGACTGCTGCATATGCTATCACGACTTTACACACGGTCGTGGAAACTGCACGAGTGCCATATAATTCGGCCCAAGCAGCAGAATTAATTGCCCTCACGAGAGCATGCGTGTTGTCTGAAGGAATGAGAGTGAACATATACACAGATAGCCAATACGCCTTTGGCGTGGCTCATAATTTTGGGCATTTGTGGAAAGAGCGTGGGTTCCTGACGTCGCATGGAGCTAAAATTCAGAATGGCAAGTTGGTGAATGATCTCCTTGAGTCACTGACCCTACCGTTGCAAGTTGCGATCATGAAATGCAGTGCGCACAAGAAAGTCACCGATGATGTTGGACGTGGGAATGCGTTTGCTGATGAGACCGCGAGAGAAACCGCACAGAATGTGAAGACTAGAATGTATGTTGCAGGTCCCGCAAGATGGGTTAATGATGTGGGAATATGTGAGAACACAATAGAGAGTGTGAAGTCGCTTCAGGCTGAAGCTACAGAAGAAGAGTTAAGCAAGTGGAGAGAGAGTATGGGTAAGTTGGATGAGAATGGTTGTTGGATTGACCTGACAGAACATAGGCGATGGTTGTTGCCTGATGCATATGTGCTTCCAGTGGTTACTATGGCACATGGAATGGCACATATCAGTACGAAAGGTATCTGTAAGTTGTTGGCTCCAGTATGGCAGAATGTTGGAATTCCCAAATGTGCAGAGAATGTGGTCAAGAATTGTATGGTATGCTTGAAATACAACCCTGGTAGGGGAACCCCAACTCCGGCCGGTCACTTTGCACCCCCATCATGTCCATTCGAAGTTTTGCAGCTGGACTTTATTCACATGGAAAGGTGCAACAACCTGAAATATGTATTGGTGGTTGTTTGTGCTTTTTCCAAATGGGTAGAGGCTTATCCTCTGAAAGATAACACTGCCCTATCCACAGCCAAAGCCCTTGTGAAGGAGTTTTTCCCCAGGTTTGGGATGCCGAGAATGGTGTGGTGTGATAACGGAAGTGAGTTTGTGGGTAAAGTGATGAAGAATGTATGTGAAGGTTTAGGCATAAGGCAGAAATTTCACGCTGCAAATCACCCCCAATCAGCTGGACTGGTTGAACGCTACAATGGAGCCTTAAAGCTCAAGTTAGCCAAAATCCAGGCGAGCACTGGTCTTAAATGGCCTGACGCTCTGCCTTTAGCACTCTTGTCCACCAGAATGACGATACACTCACGAGTGGGACTTAGTCCTTATGAAGTAGTCTTTGGCCGCCCGGCCAACGTATGGGGTGTGCCAAGGCCTACGAAGTTCAGCGAGATAGAGCATCCAGTACTGCTCGATTACCTGTATGATTTGACTGTTAAACTGCGTGTTTTGCACCAACAGGTACATGATACTCTTCCCCAAGCCTCTGAACCTCCTGGACACCCCATCAACCCTGGTTCGTGGGTCCTAGTACGGAATTTCCAGCGTAAGGGCAACGACGAGCCTCGTTGGATCGGCCCTCATCTTGTTCTTCTTTCGACAAGATCAGCAGTGCGAGTGAAAGGGAAGAAGCACTGGATTCATGGTACTCACTGCAAGGTAGTTCCCTTGCCTCTGCCATATGACCAGTGGGTCAAAGAGGGTATCGCCGACTCAGAGACAGACATTGTGCCTCGTTTTGTACCATTCAGTGACGCACGCCTAAAAGACACAGCTTCAGTCCAAGAGAGTGACAATATTCTGCAGGAAGCTGTGCCGCCACCGAATCGACTGGACACCACTGAGCCTGAACTTCTTTTTCAAGACCAAACAACACCTGGCCGTCTCCGCTATAATTTGAGACCTAGGCCCATGGACAAATAAAGATTCCCTCATTATTTCCCTTTTGACATTTCTTGCTCTCCCATCTGAAGGACTTTCTTGATTTTTGTTTTTCGAACCACCATCAGGGTCGCGGTGCCAAGACTTTGGGGTACAGGCCGAAGACGCTAGGTCGACGGTTCTGGTTGGTCTAGGGCGTTTCCCTGGACTGACAGGCGTACTCCTTAGCAGAAGAAACTCATCCACCGCGAGCGGCCCGAGTAGAGGATGGAGTTTTGTAAGATGGAGAGACCGATTGAAGAAATGAACTTTCAAGCCAGGATGTGTAGAATTGTAAGAAGTAAATGTTTTGTCTTTTTGTGCTTTTTTACACTGTGTAGTATCATGATGTTTATTGTAGGATGTGTGTTTTTCTCTGCTCCAAAACCCATTGCACCCACTCAACAGCCTATACTTCTTTCTACTGCCTCCTCTCACTCTTTTCACCCTTTGCCTGAGCACGAACAGACCCGACGATCAGAGTTCGTAAATAACTCGTTTATCCAACTCTTGCACCAGCACCAACTGGTAATGAATACGACCAATTGCTGGGTCTGTGGGTTAATGCCACATACCATTAACAAGGGTATTCCCTACCTGGTGCTACCGTACAGTTACAATGGATCGTCATGGGCATTCCAAACCATGTTTCTCTACGCTCTAGATACATACTCCCCTCGCCCACCGCGTTCCATCAGACCCATCACCAATAATAAGGCTTTGATGAAAGGAGTTGCCGATATGAGTAGAGATATTAATGCATACTCATCCATTCCCAAAGAAGAGCTGAGACCTTATATGGGATGGAACGCGACGGGGTATAGTATTAGTCTGGGTGAAAGACAGCGAAAAATCTCATCTCCAATCTGGGTCGTACCCCACATGGGTCGGTTCTGCTTACAGGGTAATGGTCAGAACCCTAGGGCTCAACTGGGAAGAAGTGACTGTACTGAAACGTACACTTTCCCGTCACAGTTTTCCCCTGCGTTTTTGGCTGCTAAGGGCACATATTTCATCTGTCATGACCGAGCATATACATGGTTGCCCCCTGATTTCTCGGGCACATGTTATATTGCGAACTTGCTACCGCCGACATTTACTGCCGCCTCTGATTATCACAAGACCAGAGTTGTGAGAGGTGTGATCAGTAAGGAGGACACTGCCGGTCAGGAAGCAGGAGACTTCTTCTTGGGTTTCCTGCCGTTTTGGGGACCTATGGTCAATAGTAGGAACCTGAGACAGCTGACTCGTGTGGTTGAATCCACCGTCAATGTAACGGCTGGTGCCCTTAGTAATTTGACAGCTGAGCTCCAAGCGGATCGCCTTATGACTTTGCAGAACCGCATGGTCCTAGACGTTATTCTTGCAGACCGCGGTGGGGTATGCAAGGTCATCCAATCCAGTTGCTGCATTTTCATACCAGATAATGCTCCAACAGTGTATCAAGCCATCTCCAAACTCCATAAAATATCTGAAGCCATACACGTGGATAAGGGAGATTGGTCACTGATGGGATGGTTCTGGGAATTGATATCTGCCTGGGGTTGGAAGGTTCTGATGGTCATTGGAATGATCTTAGCCATTCTTTTCCTGTTCTGTCTATGTATACAGTGTGCTCCTGCGATATATGGCCTCTGTGCTACCTTATGTGTAAGGAAACCTGTATCGAGGGACGAGTTAAGTAATAGGATGATGCTACAGCAACATCTCCATGACTTCGTGAACATTGACCTAGACTCGGATTAAGATGAGTATAGTGATTGCCTATGTAAGGGCAAAAGGAGGGTCTGTCGTACTTTGATATTCGGGAACCGCGTAGGGGACAGGGCCCTACCCCTGTCTATCTTGGTATTAGCGAACCGCGAATGGTAAATGCGGCACGTACGAGTGCTTTGCGTGTCGTTCTAGTTACGAACGCACTGTGTACACGTATTCTGCTCAACTACGCGGGTTCCATTTTGGAAGCAGTGGCCATCTTGTCATTGCCCTCACATAGGCTATGATGGAGTTAATACGGGCCTCACAGTACACGGGCTTTCCCTCTGACTTCTCCGTGACCTGGGCAGCTGGCTCTGCTGCCCCGGGTCAAACCGGTCTCACGAGCTCCCCTTCCTCCTTCCACCTGTGATTCGTATCAGGGCTTGACCCGTCATAAAACCCTTTCATTCTACACAATCCCCCGGCTAATCTCTTCTACACCTGCTTGTTCTTGCTTTATTACTTGTTTCCCAAAACAGGAGATGCTCATGTTTATTGGGGGGTCTATTTACTTCAAACATGGGATCTGAACCTTCCTGTGTAAATCATTGTGGGCTGGCCGAACTGGAATGTGGGATGGTCATCATAACTCTGCTTTTTCGTTTGTAATGTATGCCTTTATATGACCATATCATAAACCAAGGAATGTATGCCTGGAGCATGATATTTTGTACTTAAGGAGAAGTCCGTTCCTATGATTTTCAGCAGTCTCCTGAGAACATACACGCTGGTGTACTTCTAGGATACCTGTCATTGGTCTGCAGCCAATAAACAATTCTTTGACTTCACCCAGAAGACTCTGTGTTTCTGTAGGTCCGGAACAGGGTGAAACCCCGAAGTCATAGGGTGTGTGCCCCTGCACCGCTGGGTCTAAAATACCCAGTACTTCAGCTGGCGTCCGTCAAGCTGGACGTCTGCAGGCATCGGCGAGCTCAGTTTTATTCCTGTCCGCCTCTGAACAAGTTACCAGAGCTCCCCAGAATCTGACTTTAAAGCTATATCATTACAGCAGGCGCTGATGCTGAGTGCTCAGGGAAAAACCAAATACAATTAATGCATTCCCCCGCGCCTATGTCATGGTCCTAGCTTATCTACATCTCACCCTCTCTTTCTATTAATACATACATACATAAAGAAATAATGTGATATATGCATACATCTAGAACAAGTACACACACATATATATTCGTCAGAAACACGCCACGCTTGTTACTCTAAATTATACATTTTTACATTTCAGAGCTCCCCTTTAAATATTTAAATTATATCACTTCCTGTTAATAGCACATGCAATAATCGACAAGCAGAAACCTTGCTAAATGTCATGGTTTTAACGTTTCAACCAATCGTTTAATTTCTGGAACCAGTAATGGAATTCTGTAAAGTTCTAAAGCTGGTCTTAGGCAAACAGAAATAGAGGCATGCAATGGGGGCCGGCACCGTGCTGCAGGGGTGTTTCAAGTTACAGAATCGCCCTGAGCGCTGCAAATGGCTGAGATATGACATACTCACTTGCGTGCCGCGCCCGAGTGTCCTTTTCGGATTCGGGGGCGTGTTTGTCTTTTCTCTCCTCCAGCCATTGGCTGGAGGAGAGAATGAGACTTTCTTTAAAAAACACGCCCCCCCGATCCGAAAAGGACGGGGCATGATTGGAGTGACGGGACCTCTTCTCCAATGGCTGGCCAGTATTTACGAGGCCAGCCAATGGAGAACAGGGCAGAAGAGGGGCGGGTTCAAGCCCCTCTTCTCCCAAGTCATTAAATCTCCGGACTTCCGGTCTGCCGACCGGATGGTCCCGAGACCTAAAAAGGAGACGAGAGAAAAAAAAGAAATGAAACAAAGGGAACCTCTGTCCTCAGGAACCCTTAAATCAAGTGTCCTTTTTAATGCCAAAAGGGAGGGGAAAAGTGATCAGGAAACAGGCTTCTACGAACGGATTGGTAGTGCCGGGATCTCACATGTGTGCTCTCAATTTACAGTGCCCCGAGGTCGGATGTCCGCCTCACTACCCTCCCTTTACTCACTCCACCCTCCCGAATCACGTACCGCAACAGCCGCAACTTTCCTGAGTGCTCTTCAGCGTCCTCCGGGGGGGGCCACCACTCCTCCGTCCACGTCTCCCCTCCGCCTTCCTGGGGATCGACTGCTAGGCTCGCCTTCTCCTTGCCATGTCCTCTTCCCGTTATACACTGCTTCTCCGCGTTGTTCTCTTCACTCCCGGTTGGCTCTCCACGCTCCTCCTGTCCCAGATGACCCAGCTGTGTTTCCATGTCTCCTTCATACGGCATTGGCTCCACCCCGCTGTCCTCCCATTGGCTCCTGTTCTTCCCCAGCAGAATCTCTCCCTGTATGTAAGAGGCAAGGGAATAGATTAACCCTTTCTCTCCCTGGATCGCTCTGGCTCTGCTGCGGACTCACGGGGTAGAAAGGAAGGAGGGGCAGGGTGTCTGTGGAGGTGGCCCCCTCACAGGTACCTATAATGAAATTTGGAAAATCTCCCAGATGGAAGCTGCTACATGTTTGAGACAAATTGATCAAGATAATTTGAATAAAGTGCTTGATAATAGTATTAATATGCTATCCTCTCGTATTTACAATTTAAATAACAGGAGCAATGCATAACAGGACCTAGTCATACCAGGAATCTGAACTAGGACCCTAGAAAGCTGAAAAGGAAGCAAGGGTAGATAGTAACATTTGGGTTGAATCCTTTACATCAGATGGATAAACACAAGCAGAATGCTGTGGAGTCCAGGAAGGGAGGCAACAATTTTTTCCCCTAGAGTTTTCTATAGCACGAACTTGAACTGAAGGAATCAGAGTGCTTTACATGAGCACCCATTGCGTTACAGACGGACACATTAATTTTTGGTGGGCACCGGGAGATTAAGTGATTTTCCCGGAATCACAGGATGTTGAGCGTCCTTGCCGAGACCCAAACCCGGTTCCCCAGCTCTGAGATCGACCTCTCTAGCCGTAAAGCCATATCCTCTCCCAGCGATGATGTAGGACCTGCTACTCAAGGAATGTCAGAACAGGAACAAAGAAAGCAGCAGTCCTGTATGAAAGTAAGGTAAGGGGGAAACAGGGAACCCTTGAGGAGAAAATCTGCAAAGTATAGGTTATGCTTACAGGTTTACCCCCCTTTAAATCTTTGAACACAGCACCTATTTAGTGACTCACTAACATCTACAAGGGGTTGGCGAGTTTCGTGCCCTTATGTCAACATATCCATAAACCAAATTGTTTGCAGAAAGAGTGGTTGTAAGGCTGGATCCTAGATTTAGACCAAAAAACAGTGGGGCAGATTTACAAGCCCCCTGCGCAACCAGTGCGTCACTTTTTGTGACGTACTGGTGGCATATTCTACTGCTCCATATTTACAAGGACAGGAAAAGCTACCCTGCGTGGCTTTTCCTGTCCTTGTAAATATGACCCCTTTACACGCAGCACTTTGCATGAAAGGGGTGTTCCATGGCTGTTGCTGTAGGTTTTAAGACACATTTCCAGATTTATGAGGATTCGTAAATCTGGAAATGCGTGTGAATGCTACCCCACCCTAGGGGTGGCGTAGCGAGGTACAACGAGGAGAAATGTTTTCATTGCTCCTCGTTTTTTATTCTTTCAATACGTGCTGCATTCTACAGCACGCATTGAAAGAGGAAAATGCCTGTAGCAATTGTTTTTGTGGAGGAAGGTGCCCCTACCGGCACAAAAACAATCTCCCCATGACGCAGGCATCCTTGCGCCATGGTGCAAGGGTGCCTGGGCCGGCGCCTGGCAGCTGTTTGTGCACCAGTGCAGGGGAGAGCACAGGAATGTGACATATTATTGTAAATGTGTCATATTCCTGTGCTTTGGAAGTGCCGCAGCGTGGCGCAGCCAAAGGGCTTACATTGCCGCGCTGCGCCACTTCCTTGTAAATCTGCCCCAGTGTCTCTTGGAACAGCACTTCCTCGTACATCATTTCCAAATCTTCTCACAATACCTTGGAAATCATTATAATTCAGTATATTTGATTGAGCAATTTATCAAGATTTTCTCTTAACTTGGAGAGAGAGTTTGTAAAATGGAACAAGTCATCTCGGAACTAAGGAACATGTACCTAAGCTCCTCCCTGAATTTTCCGTAAAGGGTACTGTTTTACTTTCTCTTCTGGATCCTTTTCCTCCTCTTCTATAATTTCGCTTCTCCACCTCACCTTGCACCTTTCTTTTTTTCACCATTGTTCTGTGGTAAATATTTCGTTACCGGTACTATTTTTTATGCGGTAAAGTCTATTAAGAATAACTCAGTAAAATGAGAGGCAGAATCCGTGATATTAGAGGTTTTAAAAAGGCTTTATTCCTATACAAAGGAATACAATTCGAATTGTAGGCGTTCTATTCCATCACCACGAAAGTTCAGGAAGGAAGGGCATATATTATTGACAGGTAATCATTTTTATAGAAAAGGCATTACAGTATAACAGATGCAGTGGGCGTATCAACTGATAAGAAAAATAAACTATGCATGCGTAACTAGAATAGGCGTAACTAGAAAAACGTCATTATACATGATGTCACAAGTGGGTGGATCCATAAGAGAATCCTGCAATGTCAGCAGAAATATTTGGCAGAGATGCGTGCGCAGCCGCATGACGTGTGATTGACGTACAACTAGAGGGAGAAGCGGACTTGAAATTTAGCTCTACATGTGGAGACAAAAGTCTGGGGTTATGTCAACCTAATCCCAAATCATATCTAATATCCTATGTTTAAAGAACTGTGTTATCCAAAAAGAGAGGTCTCTTAGGATAGAATCTTATTCTATACTGACTATACTGACTGTTAGTGCGTGTACAGGCGTCTAAGTGTCTACACTAGATGCGAGGGGGTAGGAATATTCCATGGTAACAGGGCTATGAATTACTTGCATGAGGACAACGAGGCCTGGCCCTTTGCACGGTAGCTGGAGGAATGTTTACCTAAACTGCTAGACAGGAATGCATCGGATGAGGGGCGGAGGAGATAATCTTGAAGGTGAAATACAGTTTTTTGGCAGGCGACGGGCTGGATCAGGCACCGTTAGCCGCGCAGGGAGTGAGACAAAGTTCATGGTCACAGATGCAGGCTCAGACTGGAGCTTTCAGAGGCAGAAGGCAGGAAAAGGCTTGATGACAGAATTCGGGCCTACTCGCCTGAATCTGTAAAATGTGGAAAGTGAACCACATAAAGTCGGTGACCTTTCATACTTAGGAAAGGAATATCTGACCCATTCATAGTGGATCTGAAAGAGGACATGTTGACGGTGGACGCACATATATTTGCGTCTTCAAAACTGGAGCAGGAGGGAACATACATGTACGTATAGCATGTACATGGAGCCGTTGGGGTCTACGATAGGGGACATAACTGATCACAAAATTTATATTTCCTCATTCCCTCCTTGTCCCCTTCGGACCCTTAGGAGATATCGATCTTCATCAATCCATCGATCTGTTCATATAGCATCATTTGCTCTTCTTTCTTCTTCCGGGATCTCGAACGAAAACTTGGATGTGGGATACACGAGGTGGCACACAGACCACAAATCGCTGGCCCACATTGTAGACATAAGCAGCAACTGAATAGTATGAGAAAGCCAATACCTAGGAAGGAGAGCATTCTCCATCCCCAGGCTGACAACACGCCCCAGAACCAACCGGACCAAGTCCAGGTGCCTGGACTCTGGTGTATCTGGCTTACAATCTTATGAAGGCGGGTTATGGCTTTATATACTGACGGCGAATTTTCTGGTATGAAAATGCAGCAACTTGATCCGATGACCCTACAAGCTCCGCCCCTATCGGCCAGGATGACGTCAAGGACAAGACGATTTTGAAGCACAACAATCCGCATAGCAGACTGCTCTTCTGTTAAATTGCCTAAGGCGGAAATAGTTTCGTTCACTACTGCTTCAAGGGTTCTGGTTAATCTACGTATCAGCTTACTATTAGTGACTGTACCTATATAAGGAAAGAAACCTTTATTGAAATCTGTGTATTTTTCCCATGCTGTTTCAGTGTAATCAACAATTGGGAGATCTCTCTGCTGTCTATTGTGTACTAAATGGGTATTTCTATAATAATCAGGAGGAGCTAGGAAAACAGGTGGTAGAAGGAATGCTATGTAACAGGTACCATCCCAATCTAAAGGTAGGCGCATATATGCGGTCTGGCCACATATAAAGTAGGAATGACGAGAAGCTCTAAATGTAGACTTGCCTTGATCACTGAATTTTATTACAGTGGTGCATTTACTATGGCCCATGTGTATGGAGCCATTCTTTTTTATACATAGTTCCCCTTTTACTGGGAATACGGACATGGCGGGCAAGATTGGTGTAGCTTCAGATTCAACGTTCAGGATCATGAGGTTAAGCGTAAAATTACCTAATCCATATACTTCATTTTCTAGATCAGTTCCTGTTCTTTTGGGAAGTCCCTCCTTGTTAGGGTAGCAGACTTTAAGCAAAACTAAGTTCAGGTTTCCCCATACCCAGTTGTCTTGATAAACTGCGGAATTTGAATCTAGGGAATTAATCAAACTAAACCATGCTCCACAGGAGCCATTGTGTGTGAACGGATAGGGAAAGAGGGGCAAAACTCCCTTATAGTTCTGATAGGGAGGGAGTCGGCCACATATCCAACAATTTGTGGCATTGCTGGTTTGATGAGAATGATGTAGCATACTAATGAATGTGTTGTTGCGCAGCGCAAATCTATAAGACAATTCATGTGGAGGTAATTCACTAAAAGAATGTTCTGCAGTTATATTATAAGCACGCTTAGGAATAGGGTAATACATGTGCAATAGGATGCTGACAATGATGATCAGAAGACTTAGAAAAAACAAAATTAATAAAGTTACTGTACAATGACTACGAAATGATTTACAATACGCATGCTTTTTGAGCAGCATTTGATTATTTCTTTCTCTATTCCGGTCCAGAGGATACATGTCAGAGACAAATTCAACCGATTCACCTTGGAGAGGACTTAAACAATCAAATTGCCTGACTTACTAGACCTCAATTTTAGTTTATACAGTTCTGGTTTCGTTAATTCAGCCAAGGGGAGCTTTGAGTCTGTCTGTGAGGGAATACAGGGTTGAGTCTCTACGCTGGATGGTAGTCCATAAAATTTCTTGATATGACTCGAGTGCAACCACCCTTTCCTTCCCTCGATTTTCACAGCTGTCCTTGTGGTAAGTAGAACCAACTTTGGTGACTTCCACCTAGGATCCAGTTGGGTCTTCCGGTCGAAATTCCTGACCAAAACCAGGTCACCAGGAACCACGTCATGGGGCTTCACCTCAGTATTGTCGGGAAAAGCTGCGGATACCTGTGAACGACAAGATTGTAGTGCAGACATCAAGGAAGCCAGGTAATCTGTCAGCATATTACAGTCAACATCAGTGATTTTACGAGGTATAGGCGTCCCCCACATATTTGGTGGTCTACCGAAGATCACCTCATACGGGGATAGCCCTGTTCGAGAATGTGCTACCATTCTCATGTAAAAGAGCGCAACTGGTAAGGCTACTATCCAATCGACTCCTTTCTCTCTACATATTTTGGACAATCTAATTTTTAGAGTTTGATTATGGCGTTCCACGAGACCTGCCGCCTCGGGATGTCGGACACAGTGGAATTTCCATTGGTATCCTAATAGAAGGGAAACGTGTTTCATTAGTTCGGATGAGAACGGCTGGCCGTTATCTGAGTAGACAACACGTGGTAAACCGTATCGTGGGAAGAATTCTCGAACTAACTGTTTGGCAGTAGTCGGGGCAGTATAATCTGAAACCGGGTATGCTTCTGTCCAACGGGAAAGAGCACAGACAACTACGAGAACATATTTGAATCCTCGACATCGTTCCATCTGGATATAATCCATCTGGAGGACTTCAAAAGCATGATCGGGAGTTTGGAATCCACCCTGTTCTACGGGGATGCTTTTACCTGGATTAAACTGACAACATATCATACAGGTACGAACTTTTTGTTTCGCTGTTGCTCGCAAGTGTTTGTTGAACCAAATGTGTTGAATGCTGTCTAGCATAGCTTTTTCTCCTAGGTGCGCTGGACTATGTATTGTGTTAATGATAACTTGGACCATTGAGTCGGGAAGAAACCATATAGATTTTTCCTTCGTCATCCATCCTTGATCTGTTTGGATCCCTCCTAATTCAGTCCATTTCTTTATTTCTTCTGGTGTAGCATGTGTCTGTATGTCAATTACATCAAGGGCGGGATCCTTAACTGTCATGCAATGTGTTGGTGTCAGGACTATTGTCTTTGTCATGTCAGTTGTGAGAGTCTGATTCTGAGCAGTCTGTTTAGCTGTTCTGTCAGCTAGGTCATTACCCTGAGAAATGATATCGGTAACTTTTGTGTGGGCTTTGCATTTCATAATCGATATTGTAGTAGGTAGATGAATCGCGTCTAATAGGGCTTGAATGAGGGGTCCGTGTTGGATGTGGGCACCGTGAGAAGTTAAATAACCTCTCTCTCGCCACAGTACGCCGAAGTCATGGACGACTCCGAATGCATAACGTGAATCTGTGTATATGTTGACTTTTTTATTTGTGGCTTGAATACAGGCTTGTGTCAGAGCGATGAGCTCTGCTGCTTGAGCTGACAAAGTGTTAATACAATTTGTTTCAATGACTTCAGTGTCTGTTGTGACTGCGTAAGCGGCCACTAACTCTCCTGTACTGGTTCTCATACATGACCCATCTACATATAATGTCAAGTCTGGATCTGACAAAGGGATGTCTGTCAAGTCTTGTCTGGGTTTCGTCGTGATAGTAATGACTTCGACACAATCATGTGCCAATGGGTCTGTTCCGCCTACTGGTAACAGTGTGGCAGGATTTAACGTATTACAACGTCTGATTTCTATGTGTGGCTGAAACAATGTCAATTCGTAACCGGTGAGTCTCGCTATAGTCAAGTGTTCTGTTTGTGTGCGGTTCAAGAGAACCTCTACTGCGTGTGGTACTTGTACTGTCAATTGATGTCCTAACAATATGGCATCGCTTTGTCTGATTGCTAAAGCTGTTGCTGCCACTGATTTCAGGCACGCTGGAAGTGCCTGAGCTACTGGATCTAATGTACTAGAGAAATAAGCACATGGTTTGTGTGACCCTGCTTGTTCCTGAGTGAGTACTGACAAAGCAGTACCTTCGCGTTCTGTAACAAAGAGTGTAAACTGTTTATTGTAACATGGTGTTGCTAGGACAGGTGCTTGACATAAAGCTTTCTTTAAGCTTTCAAAGGCATGTGTATGTTCTGGAGTCCAAGGGAGGACAGTCGATGTGGCTGCCTCCTGTGTTGTCAACTGGATGAGTGGTTTTGCTAGAAATGCATATTGAGGGATCCACTGCCTACAGTATGAAGTGAGGCCTATAAAAGCCCGCACCTCCTTTTGTGTCTTGGGTGGTGGCATGTTAGCAATTAACTGGATGCGATCGGGTGTAAGCTGCCTTCCCTCCTTGGACAGCGAGTGCCCAAGGTAAACAACTCGCGGGACACAGAATTGCAGCTTAGAAGGGGACACCTTGTGCCCCTTGTCGGCCAGAAATTTTAAAACCGTCAGTGACGCTTTTTCACATTCATGTTCGCTTCGGGCAGTGATCAGCAGATCATCGACATATTGAAGCAAGGCAGTGTTAACTGGCATGTGGATACTGTCAAGTTCTCGTTTCAGTGCTTGGCTATAGATGCTGGGGCTTTCTGTAAATCCTTGAGGTGCGCGTGTGAATTTAAAACTTCGTCCATTTAAACTAAAACCGAATAAATATTGACTTTCTGGATCAATTGGGACACTAAAGAAAGCATTCTTGAGATCAATTACAGTGAAAAATGTTGCTTCTGAGTCAATGGCTGTCAATAATGAAGAGATGTCTGGGACCACGGGGTATTGTGGTGTGGAAATGTGGATTTTCCTGATCAGTTATGTCCCCTATCTTGGACCCCAACGGTTCTATGTGCATGTTACAAACACATGTATGTTCCCTCCAGTTCCAGTTTCGAAGACGCAAACACATGTGCGTCCACCATCAACATGTCCTCTGTCAGATCCGCCATCAATGGGCTGGATATTCGATTCCTAAGTATGAAAGGCCACCGACTTTATATGACTAAGTTACTCCATTTTTACAGTTCAGGCAGAGTAGGCCCGATTCTGTCCTCAAAGCCTTTCCCTGCTCTCTGCCTCTGACAGCATCAGTTTGAGCCCGCATCTGTATCCATGAACTTTGTCCTACTTCCTGTGCAGCTAACGGTGCCTGCCTCGGCCAGTTTCGCCTGCCTGCCAAGAAGCTGTATTTCACCTTCGAATTATCTACTTTGCTCCTCAGCCGATGCATTCCTGTCTAGTAGTTTGGGTAAACATTTCCTTTAGCTCCCAAGCAAAGGGCTCGGCCTTTCTGTCCTCATGCAAGTAATTCATAGCCCTGTTGCCATGGAAAGTTTCTGCCTCTCGCATCTCATATAGACACTTAGACGCTTGTACACGCACACACAGTCAGTATAGAATAGATTCTGTCCGAGAGTCCTTCCTTGTGGATAACATAGTTCTTTAAACATAGGATGTTAGATATGATTTGGGATTAGGTTGACTTGACCCCCCAGACTTTTTGTCTCCACATGTAGAGCTAAATGTCAAGTCCCCTTCACCCCCTAGTTGCACGTCAATTACACGTCATGCTGCTGCGCGCGCATCTATGCCGAGTATTATCTTATAGATCCACCTATGCAGGATATCATAACCAATCATGTTTCTTTTTACTCCTTATTACGCCCATTTTCGGTTACGCACTTACAGTATCGTTTCTCTTATCAATTGTTACGCCTTCTACATTTGTTCCATTGTAATGTATGTTCTATAAAAGCAATTTCCTGTCAATAAAATATTGTACTTCACTTCCTGAACCCCCGTGGTGACGGAACCTGAAGGCCGCGACTCGAGTCGGCCATTTTGGAATAAAGCCCATTCAGAAACCTCTTATACCACGGATTCTGCCTCTTATTATTCTGAGCTATTTTATTTAAGACTCCGTATGAAATTCAGTCCAGGTAAAAGAATATTTACCACATAATGGCGCCCGAATAGGGACACTTTCTCATCTCACGCGCCGGCGGTGCGTTGCAGGCCCGGTCTCCTGCCACAGCTGGACGGACCATAACGCGTACCAGCAGGATTTCCTGTAGCTCCCTCCGGTCAAGCGGGGGCGACTGAGGCTGCGATCAACCCAGACGAGGCGGTGAGAAGTGCGAAGTATCCCGACCAGAGCCTAGCTGAGAGAGCAAGATCCGAGGTATACAGAGGCCCACCAGGTTTTCGAAGTCCCGATGTCCAGAGGGTCCGATGTCCGCAGTCATCGAGTCCAGTCCATTCTCCGAGGCTTTCCGTTTCAAGGAGCTACCCGGTGAGTACCATCGCCGGGGAGGCGTGTTGACGCGCACATAGGTTGTGCCGGTCAAGACGGATTTGGGTACACAAATCCGGTCTGCACTGTTTAGCAGTGTATATGTACTGTTTAGCAGTATATCAAGTATTCCGAGGTATCTAGTTATTGTCAAGAATTCTGCTTGGTGATTAGTTATGCAGACGATCATCATTGCTGCTTATTTTAAAGGTTAAAAAATGTTTAATGTTTAATGTTTAATGTGTTAAACGTCTTGCATATTGTGGTATGAATGGTTGTTCATTAGTGTGCTTTTGTATTAAGTGTGTTCAAAATTAAGTATCGGATCAGTTGTCAATATGCCGCTCTTTTCGAAATTAAGACAGATCACCACTAGGAAAGGGGTACTTGAAGAAGCCGTCCCTATTCCTCCTAGGGATACTCCAGGGCACTTCATGTATCACAAACATGGCTTAGACGCTATATTATTTCTTGATTTATGGGTAGATTACACCAAGGGATTGCCAGAAAGTCAAAGGTGGCCCGCAGCGGGAACCTGGGATGCAGAGTGCATCATGAAAGTCGAGGAAGAATTATGGAAAAGAAAAGTCAGACAGTCACAGAAAGACGCTGTTGAGTTATGGCGTAAAGAATCTCATAGACGTACAGAAAAAGCACGTAGACAGGAAGAGAAGAGTAAAGAAAGTTCAAATAAAGTTCAAGAAAATCTATTAATTGAGGAAGGTATCCGAGTGAAATCAGAACAAGTAGATAGACAAAGAAATGCCCTTATGAATGGTATGTATCCCCTTCTAGCCGAAGGATTACCTAAGGCTGCTCCAGAGTTACCGAAAGACTTGCCACCCCCATTATTTCCAATTAAGGTACATCCTAAGGGGCACCCTAGAACAGCAGAAGATGTTTTTCTTTCCTCATATTTAGATGACGCAGCTCCCGAGTATGCTAATTCCGCCCCACATAGACCGCATACCAGGGAGATCCAACGCCAAGATCCAGCACTCGTATCCCTACAGCAACAAGTCGAGTCACAAGTTCCGGCAAGCACATCTGTTTCCGCATCTGTCCCTATAGGTACTTCCATGGCTGTGTCCACACCTATAGTTGCTGTGTCACGTTCGACGAACCCATTCACACCCGACGCCCCAGATGGGGCCACGGGAGGTGCTAGCAATACTTTTACGCCACCTAGAATAAATAAACTTGTTTTTCAAGAGTCAGCGCATTCACGTACACCCAAATTCATAAGTGAACGTGCGCTTAAGGAACTTCTTATAGATTGTAGATATGACCCGGTGGTCGGTAAAGAGGACGAAATGGTCCTGGCATCATTACGTATCAGACGAGCCGCAGGGTATTTAGCGAAGTTACCAGGAATGACTGCGCATCTAGATAAAATATATCATTTTGTTCAAACAGGGCGAGATCCAGAATGTATTAATAGAGCTATGGAATTCCAGAAAGTAGAGATACAGGGGGAACTGTTACGTTTCCTCATAAACTGTGTGATCAGAAATCAAGACCGACCGGGGGTAGACCCGAATGCAATGCATATTCTTACAAGATGGAGCCAGAATATATCAGAAGGGAGACACGATAAGCAAAATTGTATAATAGCCATGTGCCGAAAGATCCGTAAAGAAATAGAACGTATTCATGAAGAAAGATTGGAAACAGACGAGTTCGAGCAAGATGAAGTGTCCGAATCAGGGGATTCCGTAAGACAGTCAGACACCATAGCCTATGTAGGTAGAGGAAGATCCTGTAATAATACTAGATGTTTTCCTGATCCAATACACTCTGTATGTCCAAATAATAGCAGAACGTATCCGACGCCTATAATAAATCTGAAGTCTCCTGAACATTTGTTTCAAGCCGCAGATAAAATACTCCGAGAACGAAGGGGTTACCACCTCCTCGATTCCATGGATGAGCAAGAATTAGCCAGATCAGCCGTCCACTGGATTGACAGTCCTGGAAAATACGGTGATGAGACCGTAGCACGCACGTTTTTTAACCTCAGTCCAGATGAACAACGTTTAGCTGGAATCTATATGATTCAGCAACTCCTTATATTATATAAGAGCCAACATGCTGATCCTGGTCCTTTACCTGATATATTAACTGAACTACTCACGAATAGATGGAAAGGTTCTAGTAACAAGTTAATTAAAGAAATATTAGTGTCACGTAAACAATACGTCCTTTTTGTAAGCCCAGATCCTTTCTCGCTGCCCAGCAAGGAAAGAATGCCGTATTACATGGATAGACAAAATCCCTTACGAGAAGTGCACCCAATAAAAGGCGAAGACAATCAGTTTCACCGTGTATTTGTATACACACCCATAACAAAAATTGAATTGTTAGAAATGAAGAAAGTAGTACCCAGTCATGACAAAGACCCAGCGGGTTTTCACCGAGAAATTAAAGACATGTTACTGATGGGAGAGTATACCTATCCTGATATTATGACGATATTAAAGGTGCTAATGCCTGCTGGCATTTATGAAAAGCTGAAAGAAAAAGAGTGGGAAGTGGGAGACCAAAAAATAGATTGGACAGCATTAGAAGCAGAGGAAAGGGCCCGAACTGCAGGTTCAGGGCTCGGGGATAAAGTTAAAGCATTACCAGGTTTACTAGTACAAGTACTGCCACGTTTATTAACTACGAAAAAGGAAGATTGGGGTGCAATCTCAGCCTGTAAACAAAAGCATGATGAAGACACAAGTGATTATTATGCTCGATTTGAAAAATGTTTTGGTGTAAATAGTGGTATAAAAGCAAGTAGTGAGTCGTATCCACATTTATTTGTGACAAAATTAGTGGAAAATGCATTGCCTCCAGTGAAGAATAGAATATTGAAATTCGAGAGTACCTGGCAAAGTAACACTCCGTCACAAATGCTACAAATGTTACAGTATCATCACAATAGAATTAGAGATGAACAAGAACACGAACAAAGACGTATGAAGGATACAAAAATGAAAATGCTAGTTTCCCAGACAGTACCAGCGGATGGTCACAAAAAGGGTGTGACACATTCCGGAGATTCAGCAGTTCCTGTAAAAGGAACATGCAATTACTGTAAACAACTAGGCCATTATGTACACGATTGTCAAGTCCTGAAGCGTAATATAGCTATAGGTATTGCAAAAGAAAGACCACGACCACTCAGACAGGATCAGAATGAACAAGGAGCTACGCAGCATGGACAGTCCATGCCAGCTCAGCAACAGTCTATGCCAGCCTCACAGCAGCCCATACAGTTTGTGCCAGCTGCACCACCGTTGCCTGCTACTGCCACACAAACAACAACACGACAAATGTATCAGACCGCACAATATGAATACCCGGAGTATCAACGTTACGCATGAACCAGCCTAGAGAGGGAAATTGACTTACCCCTTATTGAGGTCCCAGTAGATCAAGAAGGACCTTATGTGCATAGTGAATTATTAGGTCAAGACAGGAAATTTTTACTTGATACAGGGGCAAGTCGAACAACAATAAAACGTAGTGAAGTTCCAAGGGCACCCCTCTCAGGCTCTCAAAATGTTTCGCTTGGTTTTTCAGGAAAACCTATTGTTAATGAAGTATCACAGCCTCTTCCACTTACGATTGGTCCCTTGACACGAACTACTGATTTATTGCTTACCAAATCCTGTCCAGAAAACTTGTTAGGTATAAAGACATTGAAAGCCCTAGGGGCTATTATCTGTTGTTCTCCGGAAGGAGTAAGATTGTTTTTACGTGATTTTAAAGGTCATTATGTATCCAGAGACATGGATCCCCGATTACAGACTTTACCCGCACATCTATGGGCACAAGGCCCTACTGATGTTGGTTGCATGAACATTACACCATATCGAGTCACACTCAAGGCAGGAGTGGTGCTACCACGAATGCGACAATACAAGTTACCACCAGATGCTGTAGTGGCTTTACTACAAATCATTGACGAGCTAATTGCCCAAGGAGTGGTTGTGGAAACCGACTCCAATGTATGTAATTCCCCGATTATTCCGATTCTTAAACGAACTGATCCTACTGCTCCGCCAGTATATCGATTGGTTATTGATTTACGCGAATTAAACAAATGCATTGTGCCACAATTCCCTGTGGTCCCAGATATCTCGTCATTACTAACAGCTATTGATTCCGAAGCAACATTCTTTACTGTAATTGATCTCAAGAATGCCTTTTTCAGCGTCCCAATAGATCCGGAAAGTCAATATTTGTTCGGATTCAGTTTAAATGGGCGCAGTTTTAAATTCTCACGCGCTCCTCAAGGATTTACAGAAAGTCCCAGCATCTATAGCCAAGCACTGAAACGAGAACTTGACAGTATACACATGCCAGTTAATACTGCACTGCTTCAATATGTCGATGATCTGCTGATCACCGCCCGAAGCGAGCCCGAATGTGAAAAGGCTTCTCTGACAGTTTTACATTTTCTAGCCGACAAGGGGCACAAGGTGTCTCCTTCAAAGCTGCAATTCTGTGTCCAGCGAGTTATTTATCTTGGTCACTCGCTGTCCAAGGAGGGAAGGCAGCTTACACCAGATCGCATTCAGTTAATTGCTAACATGTCAATACCCAAGACACAAAAGGAGGTGCGGGCTTTCATAGGCCTCACTTCATATTGTAGGCAGTGGATCCCTCAATATGCATTCCTAGCAAAACCACTCATTCAGTTGACAACACAGGAGGCAGCCACATCGACTGTCCTCCCTTGGACTCAGGAACACACACAAGCTTTTGAAAGCTTAAAGAAAGCTCTATGTCAAGCACCTGTTTTAGCGACACCCTGTTACAGCAAACATTTTACACTCTTTGTTACAGAACGCGAAGGTACTGCCTTGTCAGTACTCACTCAGGAACAAGCAGGATCACGCAAGCCGAACGCAAACACAACACTTGACCATAGCAAGACTTACCGGTTATGAACTGACATTGTTTCAGCCACACATAGAGATCCGACGTTGTAATACATTGAATCCTGCTACACTTTTACCTGTAATTGGAACAGACCCACTAGCTCATGATTGTGTTGAAGTTATTGAAATAAAGACGAAACCCAGACAAGACTTAACAGACGTTCCATTGTTAGATCCAGACCTGACGTTGTATGTAGATGGATCGTGCATGAGAACAAGTACAGGAGATTTAGTGGCCGCGTATGCAGTCACAACAGACACTGAAGTTATTGAAACAAACTGTATAGATACTTTGTCAGCCCAAGCAGCAGAACTTATTGCTCTAACACAAGCCTGTATTCAAGCCACAAGTAAGAAAGTTAACATATACACTGATTCACGTTATGCATTCGGAGTTGTACATGACTTCGGGGTGCTTTGGCGAGAGAGGGGTTATTTAACTTCTCATGGGACCCATATTCAGCATGGGTCTCTCATTCATGCTTTGTTAGACGCAATCCATCTGCCCACAGCTATATCGATTATGAAATGTAAAGCACACACGAAGGTTACTGATATCATTTCTCAAGGCAATGATTTAGCTGACAGAACAGCTAAACAGACTGCTCAGACTCGCACATCCGACATGATAAAACCAATAGTTCGGACACCAACACAGTGTATGACGATTAAGGATCCCGCACTTGACATAATTGACATACAGTCACATGCCACAACAGAAGAAATAAAGAAATGGACTGAACTAGGAGGGATCCAGACAGATCAGGGATGGGTGACAAAGGAGAAATCTGTATGGTTTCTTCCTGATTCTATGGTCCAAGCCATTATAGCTACAATTCACAGTCCGGCGCATTTAGGAGAGAAAGCTATGCTAGACAGCATCCAACACATTTGGTTCAATAAACATTTACGAACAGCAGCTAAACAAAAAGTCCGTACCTGTATGATATGTTGTCAGTTCAACCCAGGAAAAAGTGTTCCCGTAGAGCAGGGTGGATTTCAGCCTCCTGATCATCCTTTCGAAGTCCTCCAGATGGATTATATCCAGATGGAACGATGTCGAGGATTCAAATATGTTCTTGTAGTTGTCTGTGCTCTTTCCCGATGGACTGAAGCATACCCAGTATCAGATTACACTGCCCCGACCACTGCCAAGCAGCTAGTTCGAGAATTCTTCCCACGGTACGGTTTACCACGTGTTGTATATTCAGATAACGGCCAGCCTTTCTCATCCGAATTAATGAAACATGTTTCACTTTTGCTGGGATATCAGTGGAAGTTTCATTGTGTCCGACACCCCGAGGCAGCAGGTCTCGTGGAACGACATAATCAAATTTTGAAAATCAGATTGTCTAAAATATGTCAGGAGAAAGGTGTTGACTGGATAGTAGCCTTACCAGTTGCACTATTTTACATAAGAATGGTAGCACACTCTCGAACAGGGCTATCCCCTTATGAGGTGATCTTTGGTAGACCACCGAATATGTGGGGGACGCCTATACCCCGTAAAATAACTGATGTTGATTGTAATATGCTGACAGATTACCTGGCTTCCTTGATGTCTGCACTACAATCTTGTCGTTCACAGGTAGCTGCAGCCTTTCCTGACAACACTGAGGTGAAACCCCATGACGTAATCCCGGGTGATTATGTGCTTGTGAGGAACTTTGACAGAAAGACTCAACTGGAGCCCAGGTGGAAGACGCCCAAGCTGGTCCTGTTGACCACAAGGACAGCCGTGAAGATCGAAGGAAGAAAGGGTTGGATCCATTCAAGCCACATCAAGAAATTTCATGGACTTCCTTCGGATATAAACAGTCCTCCTCGTGTGTCTTCACCCATTGACTCAAAGCTACCTTTGGCTGAGGCCAGTAGCACAGACCTTTATAAATTAAAACTCAGACCCAGGCCGTCGGCCGATTTGATTGTTTAAGTCCTCTCCAAGGTGAAGCGGTTGAATCTGTCCCCGACATGTATCCCTTGAGTCTGAATCATGAACAATCAAGAACAATGTTGAAACGACATGCCTACTGTAAAGCACTGCGTAGCCACTGTATAGTGACATTATTAATTTTGTTTTTCTTGAGTTTTATAATAATTACTGCAAGTATATTGTTGCATATGTATTATCCTGTTTCTAAACATATTTTCAACATAACTGATGAACATTCTTTTAGTGACCTACCCCCACATGAATTATCCTATAGACTTGCGCTGCGTAATAACACTTTCATTAGTATGTTACATCATTCCCATCAGACTAGTAATGCCACTAATTGTTGGGTGTGTGGCCGACTCCCTCCCTATCAGAATAACAAAGGAGTTCTGCCTTTCTTCCCCCATCCGTTCACACATAATGGCTCTTGTTGAGCATGGTTTAGTTTACTAAATTCCATGGACTCAGACACAGCAGTTTATCAGCACCATTGGATATGGGGAAATCTGAATCTAGTTTTATTCAAAGTCTGTTACCCTGATAAGGAGGGTCACCCCAGAAGAACAGGAACTGATCTAGAAAATGAAGTGTATGGATTAGGTAATTTTATACCTAATCTTATGATTCTGAATGTCGAATCCGAAGTTGAACTAATTCTGCCCACTATGTCAGTATTTCCAGTTAAGGGTGAATTATGTGTAAGAAAAGTTGGTTCCATACATATGGGCCATAGCAAATGCGTTACTACAGTAGAATATAGTGATCAAGGTAAATCTTCATTTAGAGCTTCTCGCCATTCCTACTTTATATGTGGTCAGACCGCATATATGCGTCTGCCTCTAGATTGGGATGGTACCTGTTACATAGCATTCCTTTTGCCACCTGTTTTCCTAGCTCCTCCTGATTATTATCGAAATGTTCATTTAGTACACAATAGAGAGCGAAGAGATCTCCCAGTTGTCGATTATACTGAGACGGCATGGGACAAGTATGTAGATTTCAATAAAGGTATCTTTCCCTATATAGGTACAATTTCAAATAGTAAGCTGATACGTAGACTAACCAAGACTCTTGAAGCTGTAGTGAATGAGACTATAGCCGCCCTAGGCAATCTGACAGAGGAGCAATCGGTGATGAGAATTGTTGTTCTTCAAAATCGTCTTGTCCTTGACGTCATCCTGGCCGATAGGGGCGGAGCTTGTAGGGTCATCGGATCCAGCTGCTGCATATTCATACCAGAAAATTCGCCATCTGTATATAAAGCTATAACACGCCTTCATAAGATTGTGAGCCAGATACACGAGAATCCAGGCACTTGGACGTGGTCCGGGTGGTTTTGGAGTGTGATATCAGCCTGGGGATGGAGAGTTCTGTCCTTCCTAGGTATTGGCCTTCTTATACTATTCAGTTGCTGCTTATGCCTGCAATGTGGACCAGCGATTTGTGGTCTGTGTGCCACATCGTGTATTCCACATCAAGGTTTTCGTTCAAAATCCCGGAAGAAGAAAGAAGAAGAAATGATGCTCCATGAGCAAATCGATGGACTAATGAAGATTGATGTTTCTTGACGGGCAAGTAGGGGACAAGGAGGGAATGTGGAAATGTGGATTTTCCTGATCAGTTATGTCCCCTATCTTGGACCCCAACGGTTCTATGTGCATGTTACAAACACATGTATGTTCCCTCCAGTTCCAGTTTCGAAGACGCAAACACATGTGCGTCCACCATCAACATGTCCTCTGTCAGATCCGCCATCAATGGGCTGGATATTCGATTCCTAAGTATGAAAGGCCACCGACTTTATATGACTAAGTTACTCCATTTTTACAGTTCAGGCAGAGTAGGCCCGATTCTGTCCTCAAAGCCTTTCCCTGCTCTCTGCCTCTGACAGCATCAGTTTGAGCCCGCATCTGTATCCATGAACTTTGTCCTACTTCCTGTGCAGCTAACGGTGCCTGCCTCGGCCAGTTTCGCCTGCCTGCCAAGAAGCTGTATTTCACCTTCGAATTATCTACTTTGCTCCTCAGCCGATGCATTCCTGTCTAGTAGTTTGGGTAAACATTTCCTTTAGCTCCCAAGCAAAGGGCTCGGCCTTTCTGTCCTCATGCAAGTAATTCATAGCCCTGTTGCCATGGAAAGTTTCTGCCTCTCGCATCTCATATAGACACTTAGACGCTTGTACACGCACACACAGTCAGTATAGAATAGATTCTGTCCGAGAGTCCTTCCTTGTGGATAACATAGTTCTTTAAACATAGGATGTTAGATATGATTTGGGATTAGGTTGACTTGACCCCCCAGACTTTTTGTCTCCACATGTAGAGCTAAATGTCAAGTCCCCTTCACCCCCTAGTTGCACGTCAATTACACGTCATGCTGCTGCGCGCGCATCTATGCCGAGTATTATCTTATAGATCCACCTATGCAGGACATCATAACCAATCATGTTTCTTTTTACTCCTTATTACGCCCATTTTCGGTTACGCACCTACAGTATCGTTTCTCTTATCAATTGTTACGCCTTCTACATTTGTTCCATTGTAATGTATGTTCTATAAAAGCAATTTCCTGTCAATAAAATATTGTACTTCACTTCCTGAACCCCCGTGGTGACAGAACCTGAAGGCCGCGACTCGAGTCGGCCATTTTGGAATAAAGCCCATTCAGAAACCTCTTATACCACGGATTCTGCCTCTTATTATTCTGAGCTATTTTATTTAAGACTCCGTATGAAATTCAGTCCAGGTAAAAGAATATTTACCACAGTGGTACAATGCATTTATTTAATTCGCGCAGATCAATAACTAATCGGTATACTGGCGGAGCTTTTGGATCCGTTCTTTTAAGAATCGGAATTATCGGTGAATTACATACATTGGAGTCTGTTTCGACAACCACTCCTTGTGCAATGAGCTCGTCAATGATTTGCAGTAAAGCCACTACAGCATCTGGTGGTAACTTGTATTGTCTCATTCGTGGTAGTACCACTCCTGTCTTTAGTGTGACTCGATATGGTGTAATGTTCATGCAACCAACATCAGTGGGGCCTTGTGCCCATAAATGTGTAGGTAAATTCTGCAGTCGGTGATCCATGTCTCTGGATACGTAGTGACCTTTAAAGTCACGTAAAAATAGTCGTACTCCTTCCGGAGAGCAACATATTATGGCTCCTAGAGCTTTCAATGTTTTTATACCTAACAAGTTTTCTGGACATGATTTAGTAAGCAATAAATCTGTAGTACGTGTTAATGGACCGACTGTAAGTGGAAGAGGTTGTGTTACGTCATTTATTATAGGTTTTCCTGAGAATCCAAGGGAAATATTTTGTGAGCCTGAGAGGGGTGCCCCTGGAACTTCACTGCGTCTTATAGTTGTTCTGCTTGCCCCTGTATCAAGTAAAAACTTTCTGTCTTCCCCTAATAGTTCACTATGTACATAAGGTCCCTCTTGGTCTACAGGAACCTCTATAAGGGGTAAGCCAACTTCCCTCTCTAGGCTATCTCATGAGTATCGCTGATAATCGGGATAATCTGTTTGTGCGTACTGATACATCTGTTGTGTTGTTGCTTGTGTTGCAGCAACAGGCTGCGCTTGTGGTGGTGCTACGATCTGTTGTGGAGCTGCCTGTTGCGGAGCTAGTTGTTGCGGAGCTAACCTAGGTTGTGCCTGCTGAGGCATTAGTTGTTGATTCTGATCCTGTCTAGGTGGACGTGGTCTCTCATGTGTTCTACCTGTGGCAATATTATGTTTCAGGACTGGACAATCATGTATATAATGACCTGGTTGTTTACAATAGTTGCATGTCCCTTTCGCAGGACTTGCGGAATCACCCTTTTGATGACTATCGGCTGGAACTGATTGTGCAACAAGCATTTTCATTTTCGTATCTTTCATACGTCTTTGTTCGTGTTCTTGTTCTTCTCTAATTCTATTGTGGTGATATTGTAACATCTGTAGCATCTGTGATGGGGTATTACCTTGCCAGGTACTTTCGAATTTCAATACTCTATTCTTGACTTGTAGCAGAGAATTTTCAACTAATTTTGTCACAAACAGATGTGGATATGACTCACTACTGGCTTTTATGCCACTATTTATACTAAAACATTTTTCAAATCGGGAATAGAAATCACTAGTGTCTTCATCTGGTTTTTGTTTACAGGCTGAGATTGCACCCCAGTCTTCCTTTTTCGTAGTTAATAAACGTGGCAGTACCTGTATTAGTAATCCTGCTAATGCTGTAGTCTTTTCCCCAAGCCCTGCTCCTGCAGCTCGGGCCTTTTCTTCGTTTTCTAATGCTGTCCAATCTATCTTTTGGTCTCCCACCTCCCATTCTTTTTCTTTGAGTTTCTCATAAACACCGGCAGGTAATAGGACTTTTAATATTTTCATAATATCGGGGTAGGTATACTCTCCCATGAGTAACATGTCTTTTATCTCACGGTGGAAACCTGCTGGGTCCTTGTCATGGCTGGGTACTACTTTCTTCATTTCTAATAATTCCAGTTTAGTTATAGGCGTGTACACAAACACGCGGGTGAAATTATCACCGGCACCTCTGATTGGGTGCACTTCGCGTAACGGATTCTGTCTATCTATGTGATACATCTTTCTTCCCATAATGGGAACTGAAACGTGTTCTGGGCATACGAAATTTAAATATTGGTTTCGGGATTCTAGAATTTCCTTAATCAAATCAGTACCTGACCCTCTCCATATATTCGTGAGTAGTTCTGTCAATATGTCAGGTAAGGGTCCTGGATCGGAGTGTTGGCCTTTATATAATATAAGGAGGTGTTGAATCATGTATATACTAGCTAAACGCTGTTCATATGGGTCTAGATTCAGAAACGTGTGTGCAAGTACATCGTCATTGTATTCGCCGGGACTGTCAGCCCATTGTACTGCTGACCTGGCTAATTCTTGTTCGTCCATGGAATTGAGCACGTGGTATCCCCTTCGATCTCGGAGTAATTTATCAACGGCTTGGAATAAGTGTTCAGGGGATTTTGTATTTAGCATAGGGTTTGGAAGATGTCTATTACATTCTGGACGTATTGGACGTATTGGGTCGTTAAAACCTCTGGTATTATTATGGGATCTTCCTCTACCTACATAAGCTATTGTATCTACTTGGTCTGATTCTTGCTCCCCCTCCTCTCTGTTTAGGTCAGTGGCGTCTACCTCTAATCTTTCTTCGTGCATTCGTTCTACTTCTTTGCGGATCTTTCGGTACATAGCTACTATACATAACTGTTTATCATGTCTCCCTTCTGATATATTCTGGCCCCAAGTGACAAGTTTTTGCATTTCTTCCGGATTTACCCCAGGCCGGTCTTGATTTCTGATCACACAGTTTATGAGGAAACGTAACAGTTGTCCCTGTACCTCCGCTTTCTGGTACTCCATGGCTCTGCTAATACTTTCAGGACCTCGTCCTGACTGGACAAAGTGATATATATTTTCTAAATGTGTAGCCATTCCTGGTAGCTTCGTTAAATATATTGCAGCTCGTCGAATACGTAATGATGACAGCAGCATTTCGTCCCGTTTACCGGGTACAGGATCATATCTACAATCTACTAGAAGTTCCTTGAGCATGTCGGGAGTTGCTAGTTTGGGCGTACGTTGGTGTGCTAATTCTCTAAGGGAAAATTTATTTCCTCTGGGTGGCGTAGAAAAAATGTCTGTTGTACCTCCTGTAGCACCGTCTGGGGTGCTGGACGTGAAAGGATTTGTTGAAGGTGAGACAGCAACCGTCGTTGCGGGAAAAGCTGTAGAAACAGATGTGCTTGTCGGAATGTGTGTCGGAGCTTGTTGTTGTGGAGGTACAGACGGAGAATCTTGGCGATGAGCATCATCGGTAAGCGGTCTATGCGGTGCGGTATTAGCATACTCGGGAGCTGCGTCATCTAAATAAGAGGAAAGGAAAACATCTTCTGCGGTTCTGGGATGCCCCTTGGGATGTGCTTTTATCGGAAACAATGGAGGTGGCAAGTCTTTTGGTATTTCCGGAGTAGCCTTAGGTAACCCTTCGGCCAGGAGTGGATACATACCATTTATAAGGGCGTTTCTTTGTCTGTCTACTTGTTCTGATTTTACTCGGGTACCTTCCTCAAGTAATAGATTTTCTCGGGTTTTATTTGAATTCTCTCTACCTTTCTCTTCCTGTCTGAGTGCTTTTTCCGTGCGTCTATATGATTCTTTACGCCATAATTCAATGGCATCTTTCTGCGACTGTCTGGCTTTCTTTTTCCATAATTCTTCTTCTACTCTCATGATGCAATCTGCATCCCAGGTCCCCGCTGCGGGCCATCTCTGACTCTCCGGTAATTCTTTGGTGTAGTCTACCCATAAATCAAGAAATAATACGGCATCTAGGCCATGCTTATGATACATAAAGTACCCTGGAGTGTCCCTAGGTGGGATGGGAACAGCTTCTTCGAGTACACCTTTTCTAGTTTTGATCTGTCTTAGTTTCGAGAAGAGCGGCATTTTTAGACCTTATTACTGGAACACACTTTATACAAGAAAACACAATAATGAACAGTCATTCACACCACAATATATAGAACGTATTTCAAAACATTTAACACTTAACAGTTTTACGAACAATGATAACTAATAGAAAACTAGTTACTGACATAATACTGACACTAGATAATACTTATTTATATTTATTTATATGCAAAACATACTATATATACTGCTAAACAGTACAGATACACTGCTAAAACAGTGCAGACCGGATTTGTGTACCCAAACCCGTCTTGACCGGCACAGACTATGTGCACGTTAAATGCCTCCCCGGTAATGGTACTCACCGGGTAGCTCGGAACGGAAGGCCTCGGAACGGAACTGAAACTGGACTGGACCGGACTGGACTCGGAACTTCGGAACCTGGCGGGTCTCTGTATACCTCGGATCTTGCTCTCTCAGCTAGGCTCTGGTCGGGATACTTCGCACTTCTCACCGCCTCGTCTGGGTGTTGATCGCAGCCTCAGTCGTCCCCGCTTGGCCGGAGGGAGATACAGGAAATCCTGCGGGTACGCGTTTTTGTCCATTCAGCTGTGGCAGGAGACCGGGCCTGCAACGCACCGCCGGCGCGTGAGATGAGAAAGTGTCCCTATTCGGGCGCCAATTTATGTGGTAAATATTTCGTTACCGGTACTATTTTTTATGCGGTAAAGTCTATTAAGAATAACTCAGTAAAATGAGAGGCAGAATCCGTGGTATTAGAGGTTTTAAAAAAGCTTTATTCCTATACAAAGGAATACAATTCGAATTGTAGGCGTTCTATTCCATCACCACGAAAGTTCAGGAAGGAAGGGCATATATTATTGACAGGTAATCATTTTTATAGAAAAGGCATTACAGTAAAACAGATGCAGTGGGCGTATCAACTGATAAGAAAAATAAACTATGCATGCGCTACTAGAATAGGCGTAACTAGAAAAACGTCATTATACATGATGTCACAAGTGGGTGGATCCATAAGAGAATCCTGCAATGTCAGCAGAAATATTTGGCAGAGATGCGTGCGCAGCCGCATGACGTGTGATTGACGTACAACTAGAGGGAGAAGGGGACTTGACATTTAGCTCTACATGTGGAGACAAACGTCTGGGGTTATGTCAACCTAATCCCAAATCATATCTAATATCCTATGTTTAAAGAACTGTGTTATCCAAAAAGAGAGGTCTCTTAGGATAGAATCTTATTCTATACTGACTATACTGACTGTTAGTGCGTGTACAGGCGTCTAAGTGTCTACACTAGATGCGAGGGGGTAGGAATATTCCATGGTAACAGGGCTATGAATTACTTGCATGAGGACAACGAGGCCTGGCCCTTTGCACGGTAGCTGGAGGAATGTTTACCTAAACTGCTAGACAGGAATGCATCGGATGAGGGGCGGAGGAGATAATCTTGAAGGTGAAATACAGTTTTTTGGCAGGCGACGGGCTGGATCAGGCACCGTTAGCCGCGCAGGGAGTGAGACAAAGTTCATGGTCACAGATGCAGGCTCAGACTGGAGCTTTCAGAGGCAGAAGGCAGGAAAAGGCTTGATGACAGAATTCGGGCCTACTCGCCTGAATCTGTAAAATGTGGAAAGTGAACCACATAAAGTCGGTGGCCTTTCATACTTAGGAAAGGAATATCTGACCCATTCATAGTGGATCTGAAAGAGGACATGTTGACGGTGGACGCACATATATTTGCGTCTTCAAAACTGGAGCAGGAGGGAACATACATGTACGTATAGCATGTACATGGAGCCGTTGGGGTCTACGATAGGGGACATAACTGATCACAAAATTCATATTTCCTCAGTTCCTTTAATTCCTCCAAAGCACTTAGTTCTCTGATGCATTCAATCCGTTCCTTCACGTATTCTCAGGCCTTCTGACTTCAGCGTCCTTAAGTCCCTGTCACAAACCGTCATTCTAGTATTCTTTCACAATTTCTTTCTCCCAGTCAGATTGCATCCACAGTCCATTTTCCGATATGCCTCATTGCGACTCTCGCAACTTTCTTTCCTAAGTTTTCTATATAGTGTCAGGGGTGCTTGGGATCAACAGGGACTGCGTGCAGGAGCCGTGTAGTAGCTCAATTTCCTACAGGGTTTTAGGTTACGATACTGCTAGTGGGGCTACATTATAATGGACTGGTCTGAACCTCAGGAATCTGGAGCTTGGGTATGTGGTATATACCACATACCTCAAACTGTACTTCCCATTTTTTAGGTCTCACCTGAGCCAGCGCATGCTCTGCTCTGGCGAGACATTTAGTAAGCGGGTTTTTAAAGTGCTATTCCGGCCACCAGCTTGCTGTTAGGCACACAAGCAGGCGCGATGTGCACAGCTGCCATCTGGCCTTTTTATCTCACGAGCGCCTTATGTTTACACAGCATGCTTTTTGTTTTTGAGTGTTACAAGAAAGAGGTTTGCACAATTATTTTTAATATGAGGCAATTATAGTAGATGTTCTTTCACATTGAAAAAAGAAACATTTCCAATACAATTTCCAATTGTATTATTGTGCATGTATATTTTAGTTGGCTGACGATG
Organism: Triturus cristatus; assembly: GCF_964204655.1. Taxonomy (NCBI): domain Eukaryota; kingdom Metazoa; phylum Chordata; class Amphibia; order Caudata; family Salamandridae; genus Triturus; species Triturus cristatus. The sequence goes on along the minus strand of NC_140590.1, from coordinate 1,959,837 downwards.
CATTATGCATGTAATTGATTTATATTATTAAAACTTGCTTTTTTATTTATTGTTTTCAGTTACTTTTGTGACCACTAACTATACCCAGGTAATTATATGTGAATGTATTAGCGTGCACTTTTTCGTAGTATGTACCTTTTTTAATCAGAAATATGAAATGTTCTCTATGTCTATGACGGTGACATTGCATAAATGGTTACAGAACAAGCATTGGTATAGCCAATAGGTCTGGCCTTTGGGACCTTATAAGTGTTTAGCCATGCAATAGTTCATGTTGTTGCACCAAGGATATTGTGCTGCATAACTAAATACTTATAAGGTCCCAAAGACGAGACCTATTGGCTATGCCAATGCTTGTTCTCCATATATTGGTGCCACTGTTTGAGCCATACACGTGTATAACCCTTTCTTTTCCACCCTTTCCCATGCTAGTGTGCCTTCAGATGGAAATTTCTCTTCCTTTTCTATCTCTTTCTGCTTTTTACGAAGACATTAACCCCATGGTTTTGCTTTGAATGCCAACTACAACCTCTCTTCATTTTTCACTCGTGTCTTTTTCACTAACAGAGTTGTTTATTCTCCAATCACAGCGCAGCTAGGTCAAAGGTCAGCCAATTGCAGTGTTGCTTTCACCATTTGCCAGCCTATCCCTGAGTGACACAGTATTACATAAAACAGTCCATGTGCCATCGAACTCTACTGAACTCTTCTCATTCTCGCTCTCTCGTCTTTTCTTTGTCTGCTTCTTCTATATGAAATAAAGTCTCTATAAGGGATACTCCATCAGAGGAACATTCACACAACAGTGCACTCTCGACCAGCAGGAGTGTGCTTGCTCCTGTGCACTCAGGAAAGAATGGCAATCGACCTTAGTTAGTGCAGCCTTGCACTCTTAGTATGACAGGACATCTCACCTTAGCAGAAAACACAGCAACTTGGAATCTCTGATTTATACCTAAGGTACTTTTTAAGAGTGTAAACTAACACAAGCAATTTAGACAACGCAATATTCAAAAATCCACGATAAAATGTAAACAAGCAATGACTATTGTCCTTACGATTCCAAGAGTCAAACCACATAGCAGTTAAATGGAAAATCCATCCACTGCATCCCAGCACTCCTTGTCTCACTGAAAATCCCAGAATGCACTGCTTTCACTTACACACACAAGTTGCCCTATTGATATTCACGTCGTCGTTTCGATGTTTACCGTGTCAGTCACTTCATCTCCTTGCGGCTACTTCTGGTCACCATTGGGGTGGACAGTGGGTCTATTTGGATTGGGGCACAACCACCTATACCATAGCGGTACAGTGTTCGGATCTAATGCCAATTTACCTGAACGAGTTTCATTTGCAGTTGACGGATCCAGTCGGAGCCACCAACGCTTCTACTAAATCTGTTGATGAGCAAACCCATATATAAATGTCCTCCTTGGCGCTGACACTGGACAGGGAGCGGTGTAGTCCCTTCCGGACTTTGGTGCTCCCTGCTGGACGTGTCTCGTATTGATTATAAACTTGGTGACAAAAGTACTTAATGCAAGAACAAAGCATTTCTGGTAAAGAAAGACAGACAAGGATCTTTGTTTTAAGATTTACCAAAGAATTAAAATACAGAAAAGCACAAGCTGGGCCTTCAAAGTTAAATCAAGAGGCGATGGGTTCAATGGAAGGTACAGCGAAGCTCAGCAGAGTTCTAGTCAATGTCTATCATAGACGCCCTCAGAGACTGGGGGTGGGGTCTCCACCCAGCATAAAGAAATCAATACCTTTTATAGGACTTAGACCAAAGTTTCACTATTTACTACATCTGTGCATGATTCACATGCTCTCAACCAACAGAAAGAAAGTGAAAATACATGGAGTTCTGGTGCCCACAGCATCCGCTCTCAATACATGAAATGCGCGCCTGGAATTCAGGGTGGGGCGGGTGCTCTGTCCTTGAGAAGGTTCGCTCTGCTTAGGTAGTCACCGGAAATAATTTCTCAGGTTGTGAAAAGTCTACGAATATTTATTATGACACAGAATAAGACAGCAGCTAGAGTCACATGCAGGACTGCAGCGTCACAGTAGAATGGGCGACAAGGCCTTAGATGTCCTTACTTCAGCTAGAAGCCTCCATTCCTGCACAGTAGGTCACAGAGCTGCTCTCACAACAGCCAAGGCCCAACGGCACTCTATCATCAGACGACGCCCAGACTAAAATTACAGCATACAGTGAACCTATCCAACACACCGCGTGGTATGCCTGGCTCTGAACCTATCCAACACACCGCGTGGTATGCCTAGCTCTGAACCTATCCAACACACCGCGTGGTATGCCTAGCTCTGAACCTATCCAACACACCCCGTGGTATGCCTGGCTCTGAACCTATCCAACACACCGCGTGGCATGCCTGACTCTGAACCTATCCAACACACCACGTGGTATGCCTGGCTCTGAACCTATCCAACACACCACGTGGTATGCCTGGCTCTGAACCTATCCAACACACCGCGTGGTATGCCTGGCTCTGAACCTATCCAACACACCCCGTGGTATGCCTGGCTCTGAACCTATCCAACACACCCCGTGGTATGCCTGGCTCTGAACCTATCCAACACACCGCGTGGCATGCCTGACTCTGAACCTATCCAACACACCACGTGGTATGCCTGGCTCTGAACCTATCCAACACACCGCGTGGTATGCCTGGCTCTGAACCTATCCAACACACCCCGTGGTATGCCTGGCTCTGAACCTATCCAACACACCGCGTGGCATGCCTGACTCTGAACCTATCCAACACACCACGTGGTATGCCTGGCTCTGAACCTATCCAACACACCACGTGGTATGCCTGGCTCGTGCATCGCACTGAGGCTGGAGAGGGTGACAAGACAAGGTCTCTCTGGGCTCCTCTGGACCTGAGGGTGGCGCTGCACCTGGGCTGGGTGGTGTGGGCCCACAGCTGAAAGAGGTCCCTCATATAAAGGTAAAGTCCTGCATGGTCTCCAGATCTGCCCTTCATCAATCAGCACTAGAGACTGCATTAGGCACCCAAAGCCTTTTTAATTCATTTAATTCTTTGGCTACAAAATAGACTTTGAATGTACAGTCAGTCCTACCTAAAACACCGTCCATCAGCCCACGTGAGAAATGTGCTGCGCGTGTTGCAGAGATGAGCACAACTTGTGCGATCACTATGCCCACCTACATGCTCTCCAACTAGGCTGTGCCCCACACACACATGCACACCACAACCTACAAGCATTCTTGCCAGATATGCTCACTGACGGTGCAGCTCCTGCAAATAAACACACACTTTCCTGAAGCAAACTTGCAACCACAATCCAGCCAAAAACAGTATACAAACTGAGCAACTGCAGTCCAGCCGTGGCATCTTTACACCCAAGAATAACAAATCCTAGATAGCACAATCGCACACAACTCTATATTTGTCCACCCCCACCAGGAAAACAATTGTGAAATATTCTAGTCTCGTGCTTATAACTAATTCAGAAACAAAAAAAAACACCTCCCAACAGCAGCAACTAAACCCCCTAAAGCAGCAACTGCCAGCCCCCCCAAAGCACACACAGACATTAAAAACAAGCATTTGCAATGCAATAGGTCTCGCATTTGTGAGAGTTTGGGCTATTGACTTTGTAAATGACAATGCCTTTTATTTATGTGTTTTGAAAACCTGCAAGCGGTGCATAAACACGTGCTTTGTACTTATAGTCGTTGCTTATGAGAAGCAAGGCTAGCAGTGACTGTCTTTTACTGCCAGCCTTGCTTCTCATAAGCATGGACTATAAGTACAAAGCGCATGTTTAAGCACCACTTGCAGGTTTTCAAAACACGAATAAAAGGCATTGTCATTTACAATGCCAACATCTTTAATTTTTGTTTGCTTCCTTGGGAAAAGATGTATTTGTACTGCAACATTACAAGGCTATGAACTAAACCTCCGTCGTTAATAATGTGCAGAAGCAGCCCCTTGTTCTCTTTGTGTTTTTGCATTATCAAAACATTCAATTTCTTCTGTGCAACAAATTATGTATTTAACAACCACTGAAAATAATGTACAACTAATTGCTATTTTGAATTAATGTGATTGGTACAGTGTGTGCAACATTTCACGGACCGTCTATTTACATACAATCATGAAATGCATTTGTGAGTTTTCTGTGCGCAGAACATTATAAGACTTTACTCTTTGATGCTTGGAGAGGGCTAAATGCTAGTGGCCTTTTCTGTATCTACTATTTACTATTATTAATTTGATTGATTGCCGGCCAGATGTGCTGAGCTTGTTTAATTTCGTTATTATACATTATTGCATTTATTATGAATTTAGTTTATGCTAATTCCCTTGACTAACGACTTTTGCTTTCTGTAATGACACTATTTGAATAAATCTACAAATACTGAGAACTGGAAAACCCTTGTTGTGCAGGTTCTCGTAATGAAAATGGAAGCGTCACCCGACTTGGGGGGCGTCCTTCTGAGCACCGCGATGACCCACAATCCGACTGGTGTGGGATCTAAGAGTTTGTTCTCCTCATAAACAGAAACGTTTAAAATCCAGTTTATACATGTATCCAGAAGCTTGCTTTATTTCCAAAACAATATTGTACATTTCATTTCGATCTTGTATATGTCCAAATGAATCAACGAGTCTCCCGATGCATTTCGGGCATCGTAGTGCCCTTCGTCAGGGAAGAATATCTAAAGAATAAAGATAACATGAGTAAGACCGCTCATGAGATAAACAAGTGCCAGACTGTACACTGCGCTGATAGCAATGTGATAGTGCAAGCAAAATAGAGAGTTTGTGTATCTCGTGAGCATGCTAGGAGTAAAATATAAATAAAATCAAATAAGTTACCAAAAGTCATTAGGATGGCGATAAAGACCCTGAGATAAGTAGTGGTAGTGAATGTGAAGGTACCAGAATCTTAATATCGGCCATTCAAGGTGTGTAAACCAAAGTGTTTCAAATAACGTGGTGGAGAGTTATATGGACCCGCCGGAAAAGAATGCCGCGCAATGGTCCAGAAACATGAGGCATGCAAAGTGAACTCCTAAATAATCAACGTGTGTACAATAACGAGAATGGCAACATTAAAATTACAAAGTTATAACTCGTGTGTGCCCACCGGTAAAAAAATACACGCGGTAACCCTCAAACGAGAAACGTGCAGAGTGAACTCCTAGGTAATCGACGCGTTTGAGATATACTAACGGTGACACACTGTACAAAGCTTAAGCACGAATAGAGTGAACGCCAACTTACTTGAAGTTGCTGGTGAACCAGAGTTCATTTTTCCATCAGAATGTGTGAAAACGGAAGTGAAGCCGAACGTGTGTTAAAAGAAAGATTGGAATCGAAAAAGGACTAGTGCCTTAAGAAGTGCGGCCATATTGTAGTGTATAACAAAGCATTCGGCCGCGCGGCCGAAAACGAAAGTAATAGCGATCGCGATCAAAGCGAAAGTGATCGCGATCGCTTGGACGGGAGCGCTGTGTGGCAAGCACGCGAGTGGTGCGCGCGCAGCAGTGATTGGCGGCTGCGCGCGTGCACGTTCACGTGCACTCTAGCTTTAGGCCACGGCAGCACTTTGAAAAGCCCAGTTATAAAATGTCTCTTCGAGCCTTTGGCTCGCGAGACCTAAAAAACAATACTGAGATGACATTGCTGTACATTAAATGTGTGCCTCTGTTCCATTAGACCATTGGGCTTGATGAAAAGCAAGGGAGGGTGGTTCCAAAAAGGCTTCAAAAAGGTTACTTTTCTGGGTCTCCGCTAGAGGGCAGAGAAGAGACTTCAGGGTCCATCTCCTCATTCAGGTGGTAGAACTCAGTGCACTGCCCATACAGACAGCACACGTCCTTTCACTGCCTCATACAGGGAGAGGGAAACCCTCTGTATATGTAATAGTGTAGGACTGAGATCCCACTGACAACCAAGGGACAGCACAGAGCCAGCAGAAATGCAAAACACCATCTTCTGTTTCCCATTAATCACCCTATAGAAGTGTTGTAGAGTTTGTGCGGTTTTCCCTGAGATATTGGTAGGATGAAGACTGAGGGATGTTGTGTAGTGTGATCATGTGCAAAGTTACGTAGTCAGTTGGGAGGTGTTTGGGTGTGGCTGGGTATGGTCAATAAAGTCTATGATGCGGTACGTTCAGTTAATGGTTGCATGATGAAGAATAAAAATGTATTTTACAGAGCTCCATGATTGGTATAGTTAGTTGCGTGCTTCAGAGCTGGGGTGGATGCTACTACTGGGGACTAGTTGGGGATAGGTGCTCCGAAGAAACAAGACTCCTTTCCCTGAGAGTTTGCCGCAGTCCATCAAACTGCTCATGTATACCACGTGTGCCACAAGAAGCAAGCTGCGGTTGAAGTATGTGGGTCAAATGCTCTGCTCTGCTCCAGCTCGTACAAGGCCCTCGAAGAAGGTGAAGGCCCTACAAAGTAGCACCGTCAGAAAGCCCTCCAGAAGCCTGCTGGCAAGGCCAAAAGAAGAGATACTGCGCCGCAGAGTAACAGAACCATCATCAATACAAAGCAGAACCATTCAAGGCAGCTACAACCAGGTACGAAGAAATAAGCCATACGTCTTAGTCATCGAATGGTACCTCTCCGATTTATTCAGACGAGCATGCTGAGAAAGACGCTCAGTCTAGAAAAGGTGCTCATGGCTGCGAAAGATGAGGAAGTGCAGTGCTGATATGAAAGCTGGACCAACCCAGAGTTATGTTATGTTATGTTATTCATGATTTATACAGCGCACAGCTACTCCGAAGAGTGTCCCGGCGCTACAGAAAACCACAGACAACCAACCAAAACGAAAAACGCCCCTAGTCGCCGTCCTAGAACGAAGGAGACCTAAAGCTGAAAAAGCCACGTCTTCAGGTCTCGTCTAAAGGTCAGAAGGTTCGAGCTCTGACGCAGTGAGAGAGGAAGGCCATTCCAGAGTCGAGAGGCCATAACCTGAAATGATCTTCCTCCAACCCGCGAAAGCCTGAATCTTGGAATTAAGGTCAGGGACTGGGGGGAGGATCTTAAAGAGCGCTGAGGTGCGTAGGGCAGAAATCTTTCCCTTAAATACGGGGCCCAATCCCATGGGGAGCCATAAAGACCAGAACCAAGGCTTTAAAATAAATTCTTTTTTTCACTGGAAGCCAGTGGAGTGAAGACAGCAGATGTGAGGTATGCGTTCTGGGCTTAGTTAAAAAAATAGCCCTGGCAGCCACATTCTGGATGATTTGTAGCCGACTCAGTAAATACTTGGGAAGTCCCAAATACAGTGAATTAACATAATCAAGTCTTGACAACACCCAGGCCTGGACCACTGTTTTACGATGTGATACTGGGAGAAGTGGAAGAACATTTTTCAACATCTTCAAAATCCCAAAGCAGGTCCCAGCCACAGATTGGACTTGCGTCTTCATAGAAAGAGTAGATTCCAATTTGACCCGCAGATTCTTCACAATCGTGACTTCCAAGAGTGGGGGAGACATGTCCTGTGGCCACCAGGAAAGCCAAGCTTCATGGGTTTGGGAGCCAAAAAAGATGATCTCCAATTTATCGGAGTTACACTTTAATTGGTTGTCATTAAACAATGCAAAAATCTCCCCGAGACAGTTTTTTATACAGTCCCCATCAAACTCCAAAACCCTTCTAACAAGTGAACAACAACTGAGTGTCGTCCGCGTATGACACTATTTTAGCACCATGCTTTTCAGCGAGAAGGGCGAGAGGGGCGATGTACAGATTAAACAGCGTGGGACTAAGGATAGATCCCTGCAGGACCCCCACATTCAAGGAGGGAATTTCAGCTGAAAAAGGGGGTTTCCACACTGTTTGAGAGTGATTGCTTAGAAAGGATCTCATCCATTTCAGAACCAGGCCTCCAAGCGCGCCCCTCTCTAGTCTTTGCAATAAAAGCTTGTGAGGGACGGTATCGAAAGCCGCGGAGAGATCAAGCAGCACTAGAACTGCGCTCCCACCCCTATCCAGCGTGGCTTTGACCGTCTCGGCCATCTCCAGCAGAGCAGTTTCTGTGCTGAAGTTGGCTATAAAACCTGACTGTCTCGGATGAAATAGGTTATTAGCCTCAGCAAAATTTGCAATAACTTCATTCACAAATTTCTCCAGAACTTTGGAGAAAAAGGGTAGAAGGGAAATCGGCCTATAATTACTTACATCATCAGGATCGGCCATAGGTTTTTTTAAGAGAGGTAGGATTTTAGCACTTTTCCAAGCATGAGGCATAAGGCCCTCCTGCAGAAGAGAATTTAAAACAGTGTTTACAATAGGATTAATCACTTCTGCTATGGACGATAGAATTTTCGCGGTTCAGGGATCTGAAGGTGAACCGGATTTAAGATTTTTCATGAGGGAGAGAGAATGATTTGGACTAATATTAGGGAATTGCAGGAGGTATATACGTCCCGACTGTGGTCAGCTGCCACCTCTTCACAAGGTTTAGTCTTAAAAGAGTTCTGAATGTCCAGAATTTTACCATGGAAAAAACTAGCCATCCGCTTAGTCCAGTCACTGGAAGGAGTGAACGGGCAACTGATAAAAGAAGGAGATGAAAAACCTTTCACAATAGTGAAGAGTTTCCGACTCTTGTTGGTCGCCTGTTCAATTTTAGTCATAAGGAACGATTTTTTCTCCTCTCGCACTTTCTTATAGTAATCCTTTAGGGCTTGGCTATAAGTGGCTTTATCTGAGGGGCTATAATGTCTACGCCATGTCCGTTCCAAATGTTTACAGGCGCTTTTACTGGTTTTTAAGGCAGTAGTAAACAACGAGGCTGAGACTCTAATGAGTTTTTTCTACCTTCATCTTGGGGGGGCGGGGGGGGGGCAGAATCTGTGCCTGCCGATTTAGCCAGCTTTCCAGGGATAATACATCCAGTTTGGGCTGACCGCTCAGCAGGAGAGAGGAGAGGGCATTGGCATAAGGCACTCTGTATTGCCTCCGGTAATATCAGATGAAAGGGTCTAAAACTACTGCGGGAGAGAGATTTACCCGTAGGCCCTGCTTTATTTAGCTCCTTTCTGATGCTGAAATTTATTAAGTAATAATCTGACCACATTAAGGCAAGTGGAGCCTCGAGTTCAATCTTCACCGATGGAGAAAACTTGAGTATGTCCTTTTTCATGTGTGGATTGTTTAAGGTATGGGATAAGGTTAAATATATCCAGGGATTGATACAGTTTTATGATGTCAGGGTCCTGTACCTGGTCCATATGGATATTAAAATCGCCCAGAACCAAACACTGACTATGGTTGGCCGCAATAAAAGCAGACACCTGACCTATAGACTCAAGAAATGTATTGGCCGGGCCGGGGGGGGGCGATAGATCAAATCCCCAGCGATCGTCTGATGGGCTGAAATATTCAGGAGAAAACCCAGGCTCTCCGCACCATCTAAATCTGGCAGTGATAAGGGGGTGCAGCTAAAAGAACTTTTAAAAATTATGGCTAAACCACCGCCCCTACCAGAAGGGCGATCTTTCCTCATAATCAAATACCCCGGCGGAATAGCGTTGGTAATAGTAGGGTTTGAGGCTTCAGTGAGCCATGTTTCAGTCAAAAAAATTACATCAGGATTGAGGTCAGCTAGCACATCATGTATCTGAAACTCATGCTTCCTCATGGAACGCGTATTTAGCAGGAAAATCATTAAATAATTATCCTTGTATTCCTGCGCAGACCTTTGCAGGGTGAGAGAAGAGATATCCCTAGATGACTCCAGAACGGGTCGGGGCACCCAACTGTAGTCTCTACACCCAAAAGACTGATGCAGGGTGGAATCCAAAATCCCTCTCTTCGTCACAAACCAAATACCTCACTTAACACATTCAATCAATACATTCACTGGTAGGGCCTATAACACCAACATTCACTCATCATTGGTCTGTCTTGAGAGAAGATTTGTTCCATACGCTGACATGAAAGAAAATACCTTTAACCTAAAGAGCAATACATTTACATAACCCTATTCAACTTATTCATTCTAAATCTAACTTCTAGATATCCCTTCCATGTGGCTCCGACGGATCTGTTAGTTGCTGGTATTGTGATCTTCTAATTCTCTACTTTACTTTAGATCAATACATTCTCTATGAATAAACAACCAAACTCATTTGGTAATTAATCAATATCAATTTTTATCTTAATTAATGCAGTTAAACCCATTTATCATTCGGACCGCAAATCACCATATTTACCTATTCTGGCTAATTGTCATCCTCTAAGTCAAATCCGGTCGTCCTGCTGCACGCTACAGTCCCATAGATTGGGTTGAGACCATAAACGCGTACCCGTCAATCTATGCACATTTAATTGGAAAGTTCAATTCATCAGAAATTGGGCAGCAATTCAGTCCGTCAAAGATTCAGGGAAACAGCTGTCCTGCAGCGTCACCGTCCTCTCCGTCAGCATAACGTCAGGAATCACGCGGACACTTATTGAACCTCACTATTTTATAAGAAAATCACTGTCAAAAAGTAACAAATATTGGTTTTCAGCCATGCTGAGTGGAGGATTTAGGGTCGTCCGACAAAGTTCTCACAAAGTTTAGTCCATTAAGTCATCACACTTGCTGGTTCCGGTTTTTAAGGACAGTCCATTGTTCCAGGGTCCGGGCAGCTTTCCAGGATGTCCTTGGTGGGTACAGTCTGGCTAGGATCAAGACCGGGCCACTGTTGCCGGCGTTGGCGCAGGCGCACTTCACCCAGAACCTCGTGGAGTGGTTTATGTCACGTCGAGTGCAGGAGGCGGCCATTTTTTGGCAGGCCCAAATGGTCAACTTAAGCAAAACAAAGACAAAACGTAATTAATACAAAGAAATGGCTAATAAATAGTTAAACCCTCACTAATTCCCCTATGTGTATGTAATTATCTAGCATGATAGCAACATTCAAAGCAGTTACACTTACTATTAAAGCGACTTACAATTACGTCACAAAAGCAACATATAACATGCAATATTCTAATTTCTCTAATATTAGTATGCGTACATATTTTAGTTTACGTATTAATTAGGCCATGCAAATGCAAATCCCACGTGTAATTCATACGTTAATAAGATTGATTAGTAAATCACTTCAAACAATTAATACGGTTATCATTAATTGATTATTCTAATTAGTATAGACATGCAAATGGAGAGGGTATACAAAATTTTGCATTACCCGCTCCAGCATGACAACCTGCTATCAGGAGCATAGTGGTGAGGGCAGCACGATGCATACCTGCGGATGTTGTGGAGATACTGCGCGCTATATTTGATCATAGCTCGCTGTTTCAGAAGTGATCCGGCAGCATGTCCTGCCCCTGCCACCTCCGGGACGCTGATGGCACGCCCGCTGTGCGTGTCAGCTGCACGCTCGCGCAGCGTCGCGTTTAAATATGGCCAGCTTGAGGAACAACTAAACCGTGCCGTCAAAAGGAAGGCGGTGACGGTCCGGAAGCTGAGCTAAGGAAACGATCGATTCCCCCTTCGGTCTTAAAAAGCACCATCAAAGTTTAACATAAAAGCACAGTTTTCCCCCCACAAAATAAAAACACAGTACTAGAGAGCTAAAAGTAATTTTAAGAATTGTTTTCTAAAATTTTAAAAAGTGACTCAATAGTGTTCAAAAACAGAAATTAGCAGCAAAATCGAAAATTAGCAGCAAGACAGTGCAGCAACGCAGAGCGCAACGTTGGTCGGTTTCAGAGTGAATAACGTTGATAATAAACACAAAATGGAGGCCCAGAAGACAATCTCTCAGAAGAAAAATAAATTGTGTTTCTGATGTAGATTCTCGTTTTCACATAAAGGTAAATGACTTGCCATTGGGAAACAACCTTTACAACGCAGTCATTACATTGCACTACCTTTACATAGCAGTCATTACATCGCAACATCTTTTACATGTCGTCATTACAACGCAGCCATTACATTGCATGTCACTACAAAGCATGTCATTACAAAGCATGTCACTACAACGCAGGCATTACATCGCAAGTCATTACAATGCATACCATTACAACGCAGAGTACCCTTACATTATCTTACCCTACTGTTGCACTCACTGGAGTTAGAATAGTAATTTTTACCCCTACACTATCCAACACTTACCCTACTGTTGCACTCACTGGAGTTAGAATAGTATTTATTGCCCCTATACTATCCAACACTTACCTTAAATGGGATGTAATGGTATGCATTGAAATGGTATGCGTTGTAAAGGTATAATGCGATGTAATGGAATGCGTTGTAAAGGTAGTTTCTGAAAATGCGATGTAATGGAATGCGATGTAAACGAATGCGTTGTAAAGGGTGTTGCGATATAAAAACTGCGTTGTAAAGGCATGCATTGTAAATGTATGCGTTGTAACGTCATACATTCCTTGACATTGGACAGATATGCAAAGGCTGTGGGAGAGAAAATCATTTCATAATGGTCTGCAAAGCAAAAGAGACACTAAGTACATCAAGATGAGAAGAGAAAATGGGCGCTAGAGGTGTCAGAAGCATTCTAGGCAAGCCAACAAGACCAAACGGCAACATCGATTGAGATAAGTAGAGACTAAACAAAGTTCATCATCATCAAAGTCATCTTCCAACTGCTCTTCAGTGTCATCCTCAATTGACAGTGAAGAGGATGTGGGTGCAATAGTGACATCGGTCAAGAGAAAAACCTGCACGTGTAGAATTGGCTGCCTGCAAAGTCGAACACAACTCAAAGAGAGATTGCCACATAAAAATACCCAACTAATGTGGCCGATGCCACAAGATCACGCTAAAGGTGAATGGCTGCCCTACAACTTTCATTATAGACAGTGGTGAATCGATCAACAAACTGTCTCCGATATGACGTCTAACACAATCGAAAACACTTGGACTGCTTCTGTGCCATTCCAAAGTCCAAGGTTATTTGTATCACACATGAGGCATAAGAAAATGACAGTGCAAGCACCAAATCAAGCTCTCCATGGTACTTCTTCAAGTGCATGTCTACATGTTTAAGCACTTCTGCTGACATGGGACTGATATCCATTAACTACAACATCAATGCACATTCTGAATAGTAAGTCGATTCCCGTCATTATTTCATGGACTAGGGAAGGTGCAACATCATATTAATGAGGACATTCATCCTGTACCTAAGTGACACCGTCGGATTGCTTTTCATTTGAGAAACAACTGGAAACATTTTTGAAGTATGACTTCATTGAGCGCTCTACTGGTCTGACACAATGATTTTCACCCATAGTGGTAGGGCCAAAAAAGGACATTGGAGGTGCAGTGCGCATTTGTGTTGATATGCACCAGGCTAGCAAAGCAATCGAGAGAGAAAGACATCCAGGTCCACACATAGCTGACATGCTCACACAGCTTAATGGCGCCAAAGTCTTCTCCTGTCTTGAATTGAACAAAGATACCATCAACCCGAGCTGGAAGAGAACTATAGGTACATACTAATTTTCCAACTCATGTTGGTTTGCTCAGATACAAAGGACTACGTTTTAGTGTGCTGCAGAAATCTTTCAGGATATAGTTGGTGAATAATTCAACCTGTCACACATGCTTTTAATTGCAGTGTAGACATATTATTGTTGGGGGCCACACTAAATGAACATGACAAAGCTCTTACACAAGTGTATTATTTGATCACTGATGCAGGTCTTACGTTAAATGCAGAAAAGTGTAAAACTCACAAAACCAAACTCAAATTCTTTGAGCATATTTTCTCTGAAGGGGCAATGACGCATGAGCCTGAAAAAGTACAAGCATTGACATCCACCTGTCCCCCGCAAGCTGTAACCATGCTGCAATCCATCTTCGGCATGGCCAGCTACTGCTCCAGATACATTTGAGATTTTGCCACAGTGAGCACCCCATTACGAGAGTTGACAAAGAAGAATGTTCCCTTTCAATAATCCTCTGAATATGATAGAATTTTCAAGAAAATCAAATTGAAAATGCAACTGATGAGGTTTACTTTGGTCCACAGTTACATACTGAGATTGTTGAAGATGCAAGCCCGGTAGGGTTAGGCGCAATCCTTGCTCAACACAATGGACATCCAAATGCTCAGAGAGACACATTATGGCCTATGCCAGCCAAAGTATATCTCAGACTGAACGCACCTATTCTCAGCCTGTAAAAGAGAGCCTGGCTGTAGTGTGGGCTTGTTCACATTTTCATGTGTTTCTGTATGGAAAACATTTCACCCTTGTCATTTGGTGGCCATATGGTGACCGATCCACGTACCGGAAAGTCCATCACGAGAGACTTGTCCCATTTTTAAACATCTGCCTCGATAATAATTGCCTTCAGACCTCACGAATGAAACAAGTCTGCATGAGTGCCCAAGTCAAGCATCTAGGTCTACAGCTATAATGCCAGATGATAGTGCAGCTCGTTCACCTTGTACGATGCGATCTGGTAGAGGGGTGCGAGCACCTCAACGACTTATTTAGGAACTCTAATATCGATATGTTAAATCTATATTTTATTTAACAAAGAGGGGGAGAGAATAAAGACGTGCATTATAGACGTCTATGTGTGGAACAGTCATTTGCGTGCTCCAGAGTTGTGGTGGATGCTACATGTAACAGCTCTGACACCATTACTTTATGCACACCACTCAGTATACCTACTCATGGGCCCTCTAAGTGCAAGGTGGGGGGCTTGTAGTTGGAGACTGTAATTCACACTTGCCACAGCTGCCCTTTCTCCTTCCCTTCTTCACTGGCTTCTCTAAAGGGTGGAATAACATGCCAGGGTAGTGCAGAGGGCGGTCAGGTACACATCACAGGTTAGCAGCTCTCAGGGCGCACGCACAGATGGCTGCAAGTTCTGCCCTATGTCAGTGCTGGAGATTGACACTGTGAGAAAGTGCCCTCTTTCTGCATGGTAGCCCCCACTTTTTGCTGAACTGCTGATGTACTTTGACTGAGTGTGCCCTAGGCTCCTGCCAATCAGGTGCCCTGGGCCTGTGATCTTTCCCTAAACCTGCATTAAAAAAAAAACAATTGGCATCTCTGGCCACAGGTCAGCCGCTGGTATGCGGTACCACAGGTACCCAGGGCACTGTGACTAGGGAAGACCTATAAGGGCTTCAGCACTTATTGTGCCACCCTTAGAGGCCCTGTACCCTGACACTCACACACTGCCCTGGCAGGCTGCATATCTTGGTGCAGAACAAAGTGAAGAGTCGGCACGGCACACATCTCTGTGCGCCATGCCTACGGCCCACTGCCCTGTCATAGATCAGTCACCCTTCTAGCTGGGTGCCCTATACCAGTGGTGAGGCTGCAGTTGCATGAACCCTGTACCCCTAAAGTGTCTAAGTCCATTCTTAGACATTGTAAGTGTAGTGCTGCCATTAAAAGTATATGGTGCTGGAGTTTGTCAGTAGGAACTCCACAGCACCATAATGGCTACACTGAAAACTGAGAAATTTGGTATCAAACTTCTCAGCACATTAAACCCACACTGATGGCAGTGTGGGATATAATGAAAAAAGCAGACAGAGGGCATCCTAGAGATGCCCCCTGAAAACTAGCCCACCTCTAGTGTCCAGGCTGAGTGGCTGCTGTCAGCTGCCACCACCAGACATGTCTCTGGATCCCTGGGTCGAGAGCCTGCTGCTCTCGGGGGCCTGAAACAATGCACATCCCGGGACGAGGTGCCAAGCCTCCTCCCCCAGGATGGGCAGGGTCCACAAAGGGGAAGATTCAAAGGCTTGCCATCTTTGTGAGCTTCCCCAGGCCACTTGCTGCTTTCAGCAACTGGTCCCCACTGGTTCTGACCCCCACCTTGGGTGGGGGAACCAACGAGAAAAACAAGTGAGGAAGAGAGGTGTGCCCACGTCTGTCAACTCCACCCCTCAAGTGGGAGAGGAAAGGTGAAACACAACTCTCAGTCCCCGCCATCTTACGGATAGGGGTATGGGGAGACCCAGCCAAACAGGGAAAGGCTAATGAACCCTCCCACTGAAGGGTGGCAGAATAGGGGGTGAACCCGCCACAGGGAAAGAACCCATTAGTCCCAACTTTTTACCTACATGTAACGCCCCTAAATCTAGTATTTAGGGGCACCCCTGAACCTTGATTCCTCAGACAAGAAACCAGAAAAAGAAAAGAAGAAGGACGAAACAGCCATGAGAAGCTAACAAGAGGAGGACGCCCCCTGACTTGGCCCCAGCCCATCTGGACTGTCCCCACCTCGAACCTGCTCCAGCGAAATCCCGGTGTGTCCTGCAGCCAGAAACCTCGAGAAACACGGAGGACCTGCCTGCCTTCCATCCCAAAGACTCTGTCTCTCGTGAAGATTGGATTTGTTCAACAACAGACTCCAGCTCCGCAAGGATCCGCAAGTTTGCACCACATGCACCTGATGCCCACGGCACGAGTTCGAGTGGCCCAACACCAAGAGTAGGTCTACCCAGCAATCCCGATCCGAGATCCTGGTACCCCTGACTTGCCTCAAGCCTCCAGCTGATGCCTGCAGCCTCAAACCGGAAGGTCCCCCCACCACGACTAGTAGCTGATAAGATCTGACCCGAAAAGGCACCCCTGCATCCATCACCCAGCGGCCTTGGGTGGCCCAACCAATGGTGCCTAACCAACCCCTAACTTCCCAATGCAGGAAGGTGGAATCTGACTATATGGTTGCCCCCACTTTTTTACTGGTGTTTTGCTGGTTTATGACTTAGTTGGACTGGGATCCTGCTATTCAGGCCCCAGTCTATCTGCTTTCTCTGTAAAATGGTTTCCATGTACATCAGGTACATTTCTAATTGGATTCTGGAGTGCCTTATAAGCCCCTAGTATATGGTATACTATGTACCTAGGGCATAGGTACCTCAGAGGTCTACCAGGGGCTGTAGCATGTATTATGCCACCCCTGGGAAGCACTCCAAAATGGCAACCACAGGTCTACTACTGCAGCCTGGGTAAGGGTGTGCTTGCACCCCTTACAGTGGTATAGGCTACCTATATCCACATATATATACAGACACATATAACCCTATAAGTCACTCCTATGGCAGGCCTTGACAATCCTGAAGGCAGAGTGCTTGGCTTTGTGTGAGAGGGTGCCCAAGCATGAGCTGAGTCCCCCTGCAGCTTTCAGAAATACTTCCTTATGGCTGTTCTGTGATACAGCCATACCATATACTCTTAAGTGCATTATAACCTTGCGGTAAATGCTAACTTTGGAATGGCTGCATTGAAACATGTCGTGTTTGGTGTCAAATGCTTTGGAATACTACTCCCCCGCCAGTTCTGGTGGCGGGGGTAGCATTCCACCCTTCTAGAGGGAGAGACATGTTCACACTGGTCTAACCCGGTAGGACTTTCCTGAGCCCTGGCATCACAAAATGGATGCCTCTGCCCCTGCTCTGGCACAAAACTGGACAAAGGAAATGGGTGTAACCACCCCTCTTTCCAAACCCTCCCATAGGTGGGTCCCTAGAGTATGTCCAACCCCCAAACTTAGTATAAGTATGGGAACCCAGTCCTTGCGACTTTAGATTACCCTGGATGAAACTCTGCAACATATATCCTGGACCTTCGACTTTCTATTTCGACTAGATGACGGAAGAAAACTCCCTTAGGGTCAAGGAGTGACTCCCCTGCTTGGCAGGCACCAAAGAAGTAACTGACTGGTCTGCATTGCTTAAGCTCCCGCCGGACGCCAAAGTCTTTGCATCACCAGAAGTGGATTTCCAGACTTCCCGAGGCTACCCTGAGTCCACAGCAAAGCTGAGGCCCGTGGCTATCGTGGGTTACGTGGAACCGTGACCCCTGGACACCGTGAACTTTTGCAGCAACACTATCTTCTGGGACTTACTCAAAGTTGTGCTTTGGGCTCTGAGTAGCCCCAGCCTTGAGCACATCCTGCACTGAAGATTGCTGGCCTCTAAGTAGAGTCCAGGGCAGGCCGGTCATCACCAGAGGCTAGTGGAGGACAGGATATGTGACTTCTGACCTTTGACCCACTGCCCTGACCAGGCACCACCCCAGAGCAGTGAGACCATGGACTGGCGTCACCCGCAGAAGCATCTTGTCCAAGGTGGCAGCATCTTGTGACCCTCTACGTCCAGGGCAGGATGGTCTGCACTAGAAGGTAGTGGGGGACAGACTCTGTGACCTCTGACCACTGACCCACTGAGCTGCCCAGGCCCCACCCCAGGGCAGTAAGACCATGGACTGGCCTCTCCCGCAGAAGCAGCAGCTTGTCCAAGGTGGCAGCGTCTTGTGACCCTCTACGTCTAGGGCAGGCCGGTCAACACCAGGGATTAGTGGGAGACAGGACCTGTGACCTCTGCCTAAGACCCCATCACCCAATCCACAGGGCAGTGAGTGAGACCTTGAACTGGCCTGACAAGCAGAAGCATCAGCTTGTCCCAGGTGGCAGGTTCTTGTGACCCCCTGAGTTCAGGGTAGGCCGATCTGGGGACCTTCCCTCACACTCACTGTGAGCCAGATCCAGGGTTACTTCATTGCCACAAGAAATACGCGTGAGACTGCTGGGCACCCCTCTACCCACAACCCCACCCCCACAGTGGGCGAGCGAACAAATGAACAGAGAGCGCAGAGCTAGACCCGAGCCAAGACGCTGGCTGGGCTCTGAGAGCCTGTGCACCATGCACGAGTCGTGCCCTGGAAATGTCTGCTGTGCAAATCACACATCAAAAGTCACGTAGAATGAGATGGAGTCTCTTCAAATCCAAAAAGTGTCCTTCTCCAACACGTAGAAGCCGTGGCATTAATGTATCACTTTATAGCACTGCACTGAGAAGCACTTATTATACATGAAGCCTTACACATGAACTTAGAACCCGTCCTGACCGCGCCTGAACCCTTACGGATGAACTTAGAACCCGTCCTGCCCACGCCCGAACCCTTACAGATGAACTTAGAATCAGTCCTGCCCTCACCTGAGCCCTTACAGATGAACTTAGCCCTCGCCTGCACAGCGCTTGCATCTGTCAGTGCTCAGGCGTGGGCAGGACCGGTTCTAAGTTCATCTGTAAAAGAGGCTTCTCTTATCAGTTCCCAAGGCCAAAGCACCCATCCCAATACACTTTAGTGGGTACAACTTATTTTCGTACATTAAGGCTGCACGGCATTTACTGTTTACAGATACTTCTCTTCTCCTGGGTGCACTCTTGTATGATACGTATCTTCTGATATAGCTGTTCACACAGTTTAAGCCCCATTCACTGTCCAGACTTCAGGGACTGTTAAACTGTAAGATAAGATCTCTTACCAGGGAAGAGGCAGACAACTTCTAACAGTTTGATGGAATGCGTGTTTTTTTTAGGTCTCGCCTACGCAGCGCGCAGTCGCTGATTGGAGGGGACCTCTTGGAATCAATCAGCTTTTTTGCCCAAAAACGTGCATGCTTTGCATTGCTTTCAATTGCAACGCGTGCTCGTTTGGCATTTCCCTTGCGGGAGCGAGCTTTGGCAACATCTGTTTGTAATTATCGCGCTCGCTCCCACAAGGCAAATGCTGCGTGTCCCTGCTCTCGACCGCACTCCCCACCACTCCCACTTGTTTATTATTGTAGGCGGCCACTCCCCTTCCTGTTTGTGACGCTCGCCGGGGCCGTTGTCTTTAAGCACTTGTTATTCTACTTTCTGCAGCAGCCCGTCACTTGTTTATTTAAGCAGCAGACTGCTTGGGGGCTGGGCTCTGAGCTGCCTGCTTGCTATAATGTAAAGACTGGTTTGAATCACCGCGCAGTAGTGTAGCTTACTTTCACTTTCGCTAGTCATGTGCTGCCTCCCAGGACGTGAGCGGGCAGCAGCTGAATTTAGAAATGAGACCCTGTTCGTACGCTCCGCTATCCGCTGCTGCCACGGTAATAAATTTCACGTCTCCCTGCATTGCAAGTGACCAACTCTCAGCCGGTCTCACCACATACCTGGGCGGAGGTGGCACTTTCAACATCCGGACTGACTGCAGTTGCCGGAGTGGTTTGTTGGAGGCCCCAGAGCACTGGGACCCCTGACTGTGAAGTTAAGCCTACCACCAGCCAGAGCAAGCCTGATGCGGGCGGCCGGCCACCCCAGAGGAGGGAAGCCAGGCGGCAGGCATCACATGAAATGGAGCTGCTCTCCAGCTGGCCGCCACTGAATACATTTCAAGTAAGTGTTCTCCGTGGTCACTTGTTTACCCCCGATCTCCCCCTCATTCCCACTGTCCATTGTCACTTGTTTACCCCTACCCTCCCTCCCATGGTTACTTGTTTACCCCCGCCACCCCTCCCGTTATCCGTGGTCTCTTGTTTACCCCCGTCCTCCCTACCGTTATCCGTGGTTTCTTGTTAACCCCCGCCCTCCCTCCCGTTATCCGTGGTCACTTGTTAACACCCGCTCTCCCTCCCGCTATTTGTGGTCACTTGAAAATTCAAGCAATGGAAGGCTATTCTTTGGCCATACTCACTGAACCGGACACTAATTCTTTTTTAAGAACATTTAAAATTAAGTTTGTCTAAAAATTTACAAAACTAAAAATGTGACCTTGTTCAGTGGGTGTATTTATTTGGGTGTTTTGTAGAGCGCTGATATGCAAGTTTACAGTGACTTCAGAGCGCTGAGGGCAATGGTCTGGGAGCTGATTCTGAACTGTGCTAATCCTGTTTGGTTTCAGGTCTTTAGCTGGGATGTAGAAAACTCACTACATTTGGGTTTGGCGAGGTAGACCACTTGCATGTGAAAACAAGCATTGGCATAGCCAATAGGTCTCGCCTTTGGGAACTTATAAGTATTTAATTATGCAGCACAATACCCTTAGTGCGTAAATATATACAACAAAAAAAGGCATCAAGGAATCAATACTGGACATTTGTATAGAGCGAGCACATTTAATTACCCTCTCCAGAATACTTTATATTTGCATTGAATATATCTAATTCAATTTACAACACACCTGAGCGACAGATACTCCAAAGGAGGAGTCACAGGATTACGAGTGTTTCTTGAAACTTTTTCGTGACACGCTATTACCTAGGTTAATTTTTAGCACTGCAAGTGTTGCACGTTGTGACTACCTCTAAGTGGATCGCCCAGAATTTTTCTAGGGGGACACTATGACGAACATATTACTTTAGGGTTATTGGTCTTGATATGTATACATGTGATGTTGTTGATGGTATTTGTAATGTGATACATGTCATGCACTTGCTCTTTGAACAGGCGTTCCGCTCTTGTGTGTTGTAAATTGAATTAGATACATTCAATGCAAATATAAAGTATTCTGGAGAGGGTAATTAAATGTGCTCACTCTATACAAATGTCCAGTATTGATTCCTTGATACCTTTTTTTGTTGTATATATTTACGTATCCCTATCCAGCAGGGGCGGCTGGTGACATTTGAAAGTGGCGGGGCGTAAAATGTGTGGTGGAGCGCAAAATCCCCTACGTCTGAAACCCTCTAGTCCAGGTCAGCCGGTGTCCATCCAGAAACACCGTACTTTTTAATTTCAGCCATTCCGTGCCTCACCCCAGTCTCCAAATTCTTACTCTAATATGTGCCCCGCAGTTATTGCTTAGTATTTTCACCACACTGTTATTAACATGTTCTTCAGGTACATCTTGTAATCTACCGTGTGCCACAAAAGAATAGAAACATTAACTGACAAACAGCAAAAATATTAGTGTGATGTTTCATGCCTGGAACAACAGCACCACGCGCCTTTATGCAGATCATTAGAACCATAGTAGTACAACAGCTGTAACTATGCAAAGTGTAATAAAAGTTGCGTTAATTAGAACTGCTCTAATGACGTTCTTCACCGCACACAAATATTTTGCCATGCTCTTAATACATTCCACATTCCAGTTGCAACACTGAAATGCACACCTTAAAAGCACATGCAGCATGCGAGGCGATTTTCACATGTATGGATGGATAGAAACTTGTAATTTGTAGAAAAATACTGGATGGCCATCACATTTCCATTAGTCAGCCATATTTATTTCAGCGTTAAACAACACACCAGAAAAACGTAATAACATGTCACTAACACAACATAAGAATATGGGGAAAGAAAGCAAGTTTAATTGTCTGAAAAATAATCTCCTCCTATTAAACCTTTGCCTAGAACTTCAGTCGCCAGTTACAGGATATTTTTCTCGTGGATAATAGGTTCCTGAGGGAGTGCGTGCTCTAAATGACATTTTACGTCGGTTATGATTGTATATGGGTTTTCTTGCGCTGCGACCCAAGCGGCCTAGGCAGAAATTTGATTTCATAGCCATGTTTTCATAACCTTATGGAAGCCGCAAAACAGTTCTGCCTCATTTTATCGGGTTAAACGTGGATTGACCCACGGCAGCAAAGCCTTTCAGATCGGCGACCTTGTGCTGCGCAGGCCCCTCGAGACGTGTTGTAATAGTCACTTCAGCAGTCGCGGCTCGCAGGGGTGGGGAAGTCGCGCGTGGTGGGGGAAGTCGCGCGGGGTGTCGCGTGGGGTGTGTTAAAATACATTTTTTTTAAATCCTACCTGAGGTCCTCAGCACGTCCGCGCCGCCTCGGGTCCGTCCGTTGGCACCTACAGCCCCTCTTACCTGACCGCCTCTGCCCTCTTCAAACTGGATGGAAGTTGAACAGCCTGTCGTCACGTCAGCGCTGCAGTGGCAACCCCTCAGCCAATCCTGGCGCTGCTTCAGCGCCAGGATTGGCTGAGGGCACAGCCTACTCCTCGCCCGCCGCCTGCCCATTAGGAGACCGAGGGGCTCCTAATGGGCAAGCGCAAATCCATGAAAACACAAGTGCGCATGACTGGGCACGGGCTAAAAACTAGCTCACCATGCCCACTCATGCGCACTTGTGCTGTGCTGCCGCAATGCATGTCAGTCAATGACGCCGGACCGCCCACGGTCCGACGTCATGCTGACTGACATGCATTGTCAGTTGAGTTCTCCGAGTCCCCACCCTCGGCGTCTCTGAAAGTAAACTAAGTTCAGATTCAGAGACACCGTCACCGAGGGAGCTGCGGGCGCGGGCGGGTGGGGGGGCTACGCCCCCACGCCCCAATGGACGCACCGCGCCTGCTATCCAGGTATTTAAGGGTTATTTGGGTACACCCCTGTTGTTGCTCCCAATATCCTTGGTGCAACATCAGATGTTGCATGGCGAAGCACTTATAATGTCGCAGAGGCGAGACCTATTGGCTCGGCCAGTGCTTGTTATTACTTTCTTGTGTAAAGAGCCTTAGATTGTTTGTGACATTTCCTATTCATGTATTAGTACCTTTATCTGCACTTTGTAGGCGTTATCAGATCGATTTGACTACTATACAGGCAGTCACAATTGCAGTGAAAAAGGGTTTGATTAAATGGTGCAGCGGGTGCAGTGGAATCAAGGCCACAAGTTGCCGTAACTCTCTAAAACATCAAATATTGCCACAATGTGCTCCTCAACAGTTAAGCGCAAGTGCAGTTATCTTGCTATTGAAAGCGGCACAATTGGAAGGTGCGCCAGGCGCAGTGGCTCTCAGGTCAAAAGCTCTAGGGGCCGCACTGAACACAGATCGTTGCTATATTTTACTTCTAAACATGACCGTCAGAAGTGCATTGATCTAGCAGGCACTGGGGCCATGATTTGAATGGTGCAGCAGGTGCAGTGTTACCAGGGCCAAACGTTATCAGAACTCCTCTAAACACATACTATTGCTTTACGTCAATTAATTCTACCGTTTCCCTCTTTCATGCAAGTTTACAAATGTCGCTTTTACTCCCCCACACCATACCAGAGCAGGGAAGTGCTCAGAGGGACCTGCTCTCCTCCAGGAAGGCCTGTCTGGGAAGAAGCCTCCGTTTGAGAGGCGCCGCTGAATCCGGGTTATAATTCCCTTTCTTTCTCGGGCCGATGGCCACGTCCCGCGCTCCCATGCCTGCTACACTCCCATACAGTCCAATAAAAAACATTATGACAGAAGGCAACAGCGCCCTGTTCCTATCGTTGTGAAGAAGGGATGGTGCTTCCAGCCAGGGTGATGCTACTCATGTATCGACTTCAGAAGGATGAAAGAGTGAGTGGGCCCTGCCACGGCTGGAAGGTGTGGCATACACGACACAATCTCCGCAGCTGACGCCTTACCCAGTGAGCTACGTTCTGGGAACATATTATACGTCTCTTTGGCAGCCGAGAGGCTGTGGGGCCGCAGACACGTGCTTCCACCAACAGGAAGCGTGGTTTCACTTCGGCTCAGAGAGGAAATGCTGGTATCATCCCCTGCAGGGCCGGCCTGGCTGCCTGTGGGTGTGATCTGCCTTCACACCTACTGCACAACCCACAGGTGTGCAGCTGCTGCAGAGCCCGGATGTGGCCGCCTCTACTGTATCTGAATGTGGGCCTCACCCACACTTCCGGTGCCTCGTGCAGTGGGGGGGGCTCGTGTCCGGAGCTGTAGTGAGCAGTGGTGATCATCACGGGTGACCCGGCCAGTGCGGGCCTGTGATTGGATGGGCCATTTACTCTTGAAGGCTCAGAGGTAGGCAAGGTTGGCACGGGGCACCATTTTGCTGCCGCGGGGTCTGGTACGAATACAGCGCCTCCTGTACCAGGTTTTGGCGCAGGGCAGCGCCAAGGAATCTTGATGCGGCCCTAAGTCAAAACAAAAGGGCAGGAATACACCATGGGCCTCATTTATGAGTCAATACGCCGCCGTTGCGTCACTATTTGTGACGTTGCGATGGTGTAAAAAAGGAGCCATATTTACAAAGGGACGCATCTAGGCAGATACGTCCTTTCGTAAACCTCTGCGCTACATTATACCTATGCAAGCGCTCAACACCCATTGGGCTCAAAGGGCTTCAGCCCTCCCTCCGTCGTGTGTGGCAGCCCGGGATGAGACCGCGTCCCGGGCGCGCACACAGCCGTTCCCGAGCACTTTACAGGTCTTGTTAATGAGGCTTTGTTGTTCTTTCACCCCTTCTTTCCCCTGCATCCCCACTCTGCCTATTGCTGGAAGAATTAGCCCCCCCCCCAAAAAAAAAAGTCTTAGCCCCCACCCCCGAAATGTAGCTCTAGTTGCACCTTTGTACCGATGTCAGGTATAATGTATGCAGCGTGGGCGTTCTGGAACAGAAAAGGCTCTGTGAGATTTTACTGCAACACTACTACGGCCTCACTGCATCAAAACCTTTATGCCTGCTTCAAACAGGCGTAAAGGATGACACAGTGCCTTTAACATTGGGCTTGCCCCATGTTAAATGACACATTGCTGGAGTCGCGTCTGTTTCCAGACACACTCCAGCAATGCGACATTTTTGCGCCAACAAGATTTCTGACGTAGCGGTCAATTCAATTCAATTCTGAGGACCGGCCGGGCTTTGCTCCGCCTGAGGACCACAATACCCAGGATCCACTGGGCCAGCTTGTCACCATACCACGCACCATACCGTCTGCGGCCGTCCGAGGCCGAAGGAGGTCGGGCCGGGCCACCCCCCTTGCATCATATATATCGTGTTACGGGACACAACTGTAAGTTCTTTATTGAGCCCTCACGCCATGTATGCAATGGCCATGAGGGAGAACAGAAGTAAAAAGGGTGACGGGAATTTAACCGGTACCCTGGATAACTTCATTATCAGGGCTAACTCAGTAATAGACCAAGGGATTACGTTGATGGAGCGGCGGGTCTCTCAAGACTTAGCCCTAGCTAGAAGATCATCTTTGGGGTTTATTGCTAATGCCCGGACTCCTGATTCACATGGTCTGATTAGTGGCCTCGTAGCCCCGGTGATCCCTGAACCTTTGCATGTATCATCGGCAGCCCGGGATTTGGACTCTACTACCCCGGGGGAACATTCCTTGGTTTCAGTCTCACCATCATCATCTCCTCGTCAGACACTTACAGTGGCTAGTCCGGCTGTGCCACCTAATACTAGACTTTTACGGGAGAGGCGTCAAGGGGCTATCACTAAGCATAAACAAGGTCAGGCCCACACCAATAAGATGAAGAAAGGGAAACTGATTAAAAATAAATATCCTAACACTGAAGTTATAGTTAATATGCGTGAGCAGACTACTATTACCAACCCCCCGGGTATCCCAGCCACATCAGTACAGAACGTATTAGGTTCGGGTGCTGTATCCCTGGGTAGAGCAGATGATTGCGATGGGACTAGGGTGTCTTTGGAGGATTTTATTTTGGTTAAAATGGGTGAATTGGTTGGTAACCTCCTTCGCCCAATTGAAGCTAGATTAACCAAGATTGAACAGCAGCTTAATGAAATTGGGCTTGTCTCCTGAGAATTATTAGATTCCTCTAAAAATGAAATTATGCCTAGGGTTATTGTTCCTCCTAATGCTCACGGGGGAGGAATTGACGCTGCTGAACTTATACCCCCTTTAACTACTACCTTAGTTTTACCAGATTCTGTGGCCTTACTACCCAAGACAACTATGGCAGTAGTCACCACGAATCCACGGGAAAATAAACAGGCTCAGCCCAAAGTGGGAGTGGGGGTTTCAACTGTTCAGGCCCCCTTGGATAAAATTACTATTGATCTGCCTCCGGAAACGAGTCCCTGTTTGGTTGTTTTGGTCCCAGAACTGTGAAACCCTGGCCAAGAATCGTTTACAAGTCTAAAAAATAAAGTTGTCGATTGGCTAAATAAATTTAGACCACTACCCCCCCACTTTTCCAGTAAAATACTTGGGGTTCGTAGGGTGTCCTGGGGGGGTCCTCTGCCCAAGGATATCAGGGGGGACTGTGTCCTTGTTAATTTTAGGGACCCGAGAACTGTGGATTATATTTGTAACTTGAAAAATCATTGCCCAGGAGCTGCTATTCAATCCCATCCACTGCCTTATTGTTATCCTTCCAAACCTGACGAGTGGACTTTAGTACATCGGAAAGGGAAGGGAATGATCTTTAGTGGCCGGCAAGGATACCCACCCGTTTTGAACCCGACTCCTATATTTAACAGGTTTGGTGGTCTGGAGTCTGTCGATTGACAACAGGTGTTCGGGAGCGATCTTTTGGGCACCTTCTCACCTCCGAGCGCAAGCTGTCTTAGCCCGGGAGGAGTTGCCCTGTGTGTATGCCCCGAACTACCCATTGTTGTTCCCATGAACCAGGAGGTAATATAGCGAAGGAACAGGGCCCTGCAATAGTAACCACTGAGAGGGATGTGGATCTCACTAGTATAGCAGAGGCTGAATCTGGGAGGGCGGAGTTGGACTCACAGAATTTAAGGTCCTTTAACGGCTGTGAGCATTCGCCTTGTTCTATTGTTAGCTGGAATATTGCTGGCCTAGCTACTAAAGGTGACCTCCCGGGTTGGGTTGAGTTTCTTAGCTCCCACGACATTGTTTGCTTCCAAGAAACTTGGTGTAGGGAAAGTGTTAGCTATCCTGGCCATGTTTCATTTAACCCCTTCAATGCCCATGACGAGCTGGACTCGTCATGGGCTGCGGTGGCGCTGTGCCCATGACGAGTCCAGCTCGTCATGAACTCCGCCCGCTAATGAAAGGCGCGGCACTGGGCGGGGAAAGGGGCGGGCATGCAAGGGGTTAATCTGCCAGCCTTGGCATCCCCTTTTGGTAGATCGAAGGGAGGTCTCCTGGTTTTGGTTTCTGTCAAAACCCCAATCGAAGTAAAAAGATACATGACTGTTGGCGCCCATTCACAGATCCTATGGTTATCAGATAAGTTGGGCTCCAACATTATTTTAATTAATTTTTACAATAACATCTTTGATAGCACAAGGTACAGTGTAGTGACTGAGTTACAGGTCGCACTAGAAAATGTAACTTCTGGGGTCAACCATGTTTTTAACTATATTTGGGTCGGTGATTTTAATATTTCTACTTGTATTGTTTCTAATACTGGGGTTTGTGGGGTCAGGAATAACCTTGAGGAAGATGGTTTGCGCTTCCCACATAACCCCTACGGGGAATCCTTGAGCAAGCTAACGGCATCTCTTGATTGAATGAACTGGGGAACTCTATTCCAACATTTACGGGTAGGAATGCAAACGCTGTGATTGATCATATTTGTGTATCATCTTATCTAATCTCATTGTGTAAACCACCTAAGGTCACTGATTATATGATAAGTGACCACAATTGTATTACTACTGTTATCTTTTTGTGGAAGCATAGAGCCCGATTCACAGAACAAACTTAAGACTAAATCCTAAACTTAGTACTATTTTGGTATTCACAGAATGCACCTAGTACTGCTGGTATTCACAGAATGAACTTACTACTTTTGCGATTCACAGAATGAACTTAGGACTTTTGCTATTCACAGAATCCATTTACGACCACTAAACTTACGTCCGCACTCGGGCCAGAATTTCCGCCCCCGGAGCAGAATTTCCGGGCCCGGTGCGGAAAGTCCGCACGCGGGCCAGAAAGTCCGCTCCGGGCGCGAAATATCCGCTCTCGGGCCGGAAACTCCGGCCTCGGGCCGGAAATCCCGCTTTCGGGCCGGAAGTTCCGATTACGGGCCGCAAAATCCGGTTTGGTGGTCATTGATCATGTGAGCCAAGGGTGAACCTGTCCAAGTCCCTACCATCCCCCACCATGCATCAGCTGACACACTCCAGCCAATCCTAGCTCGGCAGCACGTATAACTGCAGAGCAGACACACACAAACCCTTTCAACATGTCACTGAATGTGTTTGTTGCACTGACCCTTGCCATGCAGCAAAACCACTTGAGGAGGAGGAGGAGGAGAGCCAGAGCAGAGAGGATCTTCAGACAGAGGATCAACTTATTTGGATTGTCCAGTCAAGATGTAAGGGCCAGGTACCGTTTCCCTCCAGAAATCATCTTGGATATGGTATGTGAGTGGGAGCAGGAACTTGACTCCGTGACCTGCTGCTCACATGCAATACCAGCATACCTAAAGATCCTATCAGCGCTCCATTTCTTCGCCACTGGCTCATTCCAAAGGGTCTCCAGTGACCATGTGGGCATATCCCAGGCGAGCCAGTCGCGGTGCCTGCATCAGGTACTGCGATGCATCACTGCAAGATCCCACCACCACATACATATGCCATCGACACTGGCCCTGAGACAAAGGGCAGCACGAGATTTCTTTGGCATTGCACAATTTCCACGTGTGCTGGGTGCAATTGACTGTACCCATGTGGCCCTTCAGCCACCCCGCCACATTGCACACATCTTCTGCAATAGACACCGATGGCATTCCATCAACGTGCAAGCTGTCTGTGATGCCAGAGGGAGGTTCATTGATGTGCATGCGGTGTTCCCCGGCAGTACCCATGACAGCTTCATATTCCGCATGTCACCTCTTGCCCGGCGGATAGCTGCGGGAGAATTTGGCAACATGTGGCTACTGGGTAAGTACCAAGCGTTAGAAAGGAGGAATATGTGTTTTTGAAATGTCTGAATGCCCCCCAAAATTAACCATTGTACTTTAAGAATCATAAAGCTAGATACAGGGCCCACCTGACAATGCATGTAATACAGTATAGATCATGTCCTGTGCAAGTCAAAGAGGGAAATCTAACCAACTGCCCTTTCCCCTCTACTCAGGTGACGCTGGGTATGCACTCACCCCACATCTCCTCACCCCTTACAGGCGTGCAGACACTGTACCACAGCGTAGGTACAATAGGGCACACATACGGACTCGAGCCATCATAGAGCGCACTTTTGGTCTGTTGAAGTCGCGATTCAGATGTCTCGACCGTACAGGGGGGGTGCTGCAGTACTCCCCAGAAGTAGTGTGCAAGATCATTTTAGCCTGTTGTGTCTTGCACAACATTGCCTTAACGCATGGCTTACAGATACCGCTGGAACCTCGGCTACCTATGAATCTGGGAAACCGGGCCATGGCACATAACCGAGGTCAGGGCATGCAAGTCCGTGAGCAGCTTGTTGCCACGTTCTTCACATGAGCAACCTGTAGTGGAATGGACCAAATGTGGATTGCTGTCTGTTGCCAATGATGAAACTTGGATATACACGACTGTGTCAATAAATTCCTTCCTGAGGCAACTTTGCAAGCCACACTAACTGCATGTTAATCACAGCTCTTGACAGTAGTCAAAAGGTTGAGCCTGCATCAGCACATGTGCCCATGTCAGCGATCAGTGTAGTGGATGTCCCGAAAGAATCTATAGCCGCAGATGCAAGATGATACATGTACTGAGAGACACAGCCGGACCTCGTGAGGATGGGTCTCTTAATCAGAAAAGGCCATAACCATAGCATTGTCGGCCCTGTGCCATCAACAGATGTGACTCCCCCACAAATGATGCGCCCACAACGTGAGTGATGCAATGGGTCAATCAGACACCATGGGGCAGATTAATGTGGGACTTGCGGCCCTTTCACGCTGCCGTTGCGTCACTTTTGTGACGCTGCAGCGGTGCAAAGCCAGCCTCATGCTGCGGGGTATGTACTATATGACGCATCTGGGAGATGCGTCACGTTGTAAAGGCCTGCGCCACATGTAGGCGTTCTGGCGCAGGGGGGGCCTTCCGGGCGCAGAAACGCCTCCTAATAATCTACAATATTTCACTCAGTCACTTTTAAGGCCATGCTGCGTCAAAACCCTGCGCCTGCTTGAAGCAGGCGTAAGGATTGACGCAGCATCATAGGGATAGGGCACCCCCGAGCCTTGCTGGAGCTGCGTTGTGCATGCGACGCAACTCCAGCAATGCGCCGCCTTTCCAACGGGGGATGCGTCACGCATCTGCACATCCGAGCAGCACGGTGCACCGAAATGTCAATGCGGCGCATCTGTGTTGGCGCACGGGTGGGCAGATGCATCGCAACTCTTCTGACGCATCTCTGCTGATTAGCAGAGATGCGCCAGAAGCCGTAAATCTGCCCCCCTGTGTCTGTGATATATCCACACTTCTCAAACACAATGTTCCGGAACACATCACACAACTCTGCAAATGAGCAACTAATATGGACTACATGTACCATAATGCAAAGCATGAGAAACTGAAACAGAAACTGCAGAAATGTCTTAAAATGGTCACTTCACCCTTCTGTCACATTTAAATAATTCTCACATGCACTGTCTTTTCTTTTTTATCCACAACAGAACAGCAGGATGGCAGTAGATGTGATTCCAGATTGTGGATGGATCTGGATGACTACAAAATGGCAGGCAACTACTTCCTGTGATGTATTTGCTGCCTCCCACTCCCTGTCAATCATTCCCTGTATGGAATTATATGTTCCGGGTCATTTTCGGAATTTGCGGCCAAAAAGCGGAAGCTATATGGGGACCCTGAACACCAGCTGAGCAATGCAGCCCGGGCCAGGCTGTGGGCCAACATCGCCGAGCGCTGCAGTGCAGTGGGAGTCCACACCAGGAGTGCGAGGGCATGCCGCAAGCGCTGGGAGGACCTAAAACGGTGGGCCCGGCACAAGGCTGATGAGCTGGTGGGCCAGTCTTCCCAGCACCATGTGCATCGTCCTCGCCTATCCCCACTGTACAGGAGGGTCCTGCGATCAGCTTGGCCGACCCTCCATGCTCAGCTGGAGGAGCATGAGCAGCAGAGACCTGGTAAGTGCATCATATGCAATATGTGTCTGGGAGTATGATGTGAGTGAAACAGTGCTGTACCATTGTGTGTCCGATGCCTCCATTCACAGATTCCGTGTCCATGCAGCAGTAACCAAGCTTAAAAAGGCACACTGTGGCATATGGACTGTACAGGGCAGAGTGCATTTTGGTAGTTGGAGTCTTGTCATGACAACTGGCTAAATGAGCCATATTTGTGAATTTGTACTGAAATCAGCTCTTCCCGCACCACTACAATTGGCACTAGGAAATCATGTGTGCATTGGATGAGCAATGGTACAGACACTGTCCAGTGTGCGCATGGCAGGCCAAAGGGTATTGGATGCTATGACTTGCATTGCATTTTTAGAGTTTGGGTTCCAATTGTGACAAAACATCATGTGCCATGGAGTCAAGACAGACTTTGACATCCTTGCATCACTCTTAAGCGCTTCTAAATTTGCAAGGGGTGTCCACTGACAGACGGCTCAGCCTCAGTGGCCTGTTTCACATTTCACATGTACAGGTAGCTGTCACAAAATTCCCCCAGTGTTCAGCGGTGTACAGCATTACCATATCAGTCACCAAAGCCAATATGTGCCACTGGATTGTCAGTACATGTGTGGGGACAGCCAAAGGCTAGACTCACAATTTAGCTACAGAAATAGGCCAGAGCCTCAGTGCATGTGTGACCCACATTCGCCACTTGTCGTGTCCCATACAATGCTATAAAGCAGATGACACTTGTCCAGACCTTCAATAGCTGCGACTCCCTATGAATGGCCATAATCTGAGATTCGGGACTTCATGTTCTCCATTGTTGGACTGCTTTTGGAACCTGCACATGTAGCTGTGGCAGGACACACAGATCCCCAGAATGCCAGGTTGAGGGTTGCCAATACAGTCGTGTAAGCCACACACATCCACGTGAGATGGCCATGTCAGACTCAATCCAGGAACTGACGGTGAACATACACGTAATGTCAGCTCATAGACACTGACAACTATTGAGTGTGATCAGAGGAAAATAAGTCTGACCTTGGCTCCTATGAATGTGTCTCGTCCTGCATGACACAAACATAACATTCGGATTTTGCTTACATTTCAGCAGGCACAGCTGGCGAAACAGAAGGGCAGCAGGACCAGGTCGGGAGCAAGAGGCCACCAGTGCGGCGGCGGCTACACCCTCTTTCCACCAGCGAGGAAGAGGAGGATGAGGAGGGACCCTCAACATCAAGAGGCAAGGGGATTGCGCCCACCCGGACTGACAAGGGACACCCTGATGCTGGTGCCACATCCCGGGTGGAGGCTGCAGACATTGAATCTGGGGGGGGGGGGTGAACACGACACCTCGGACCATGAGGTGTTGGAGAGCTACTCTCCTCAGGAATCTTCACCTGTGGTCCCTGAAAAGGTGTCCTCGGGGCAGGCCAACAAACAATCTGGGCCTGCCATCAGCCCCTCCATCCCTCTAGAGTTCCCCATTCCATCGGGGGACCCAGCTGCATCCCCTGCAACCAGTCCCCCTCATCGTAGCCGCCAGCTCCCCAACATCATTGGCTCCGGACCTCAGGCACCACATCCCTCCTTTTCCACCCATGCCCCTCCCGGTGTTGTTCCTCCTGTGGCTGTGCCAGTGGACTTGATGTGGATGTGTGAGGGTCAGCCAGACATGTCCGCTCGCATCCAGCTACAAGTGTGTATGGAGGTACGCATGATGCGAGAGGACATGCTCCGAACAATGGCCACCCTCACCACCAGCATCAATTCACTGTCCGCAGCCATCTCGTCTGTTGTCTCCCCAATCCCTTCCCATACCACTGTCAATGTCTCCCCCTGTCCGTTGCCCCACACTGTTTCCCCCCGTACTCCTCGTGTGGCACGAACCCAAGTGGTGCCTGTTCCTGCACCCGCCATACGTGTGCCTGCATCGGACTCTGAGGATCTGGACATTGTGGTCTTAGAGGATGACCAGAAGGACACTTGACTTTTGACGTGAACAATTATTTCATTTTCCCCTTGTAAATAGACTGTTTTCCCTGATGCTCCCTGACGTGTTATATTTTTTTTGCCCCACCCCAATCCAGGTTCCCATCTCCCTCTGCATTAAGATCATCATTTGTTTTCCTTTCTCCCTTCCAAACGGACGGTTGTTCTTTTGTACCTTCTTAAAATACAATTCTGAATACTAATAACTTTCACTTGTTTTACTTCATTCTGAATGTCTGGTTCTGAATATGGACACATATTTGGTGAGTCATCTGCTATGCACATAATGGCTGGTTGCAACGATGGGTTACACTTGTAACTGTGTCACACACACACACATACCTTCTCACATCTCGAGGCCACCTGCAACGTTACACAGGACATGATACACAACAGATTATTATTTTTGGTAGGTGTTTATTTGGTGCACACATAAACACGTGATCACATTGGCCCGGGTTCCTGTCACTGGTGAGTGCGACGCCGCAATTTGGGGGGGGATGACCGCTCCGAGTGCTCAGGTCTGGCTCGCCGCCTACGTGGAGGTGGGTACTGTCCAAGGGACTGTCCAGGGTCATCCACATGTGCTGGGGCAGATGGTGTATGCACACTTGATGGCTGTACAGGTGGTGGTGGTGGTTGTGCAGGTGGCGGGAGTGACTGTACAGGTGGTGGTGGTGGTTGTGCAGGTGGCGGAAGTGACTGTACAGGTGGTGGTGGTTGTGCAGGTGGCGGGAGTGACTGTACAGGTAGTGGTGGTTGTGCAGGTGGCGGGAGTGACTGTACAGGTGGTGGTGGTTGTGCAGGTGGCGGGAGTGACTGTACAGGTGGTGGTGGTTGTGCAGGTGGCGGGAGTGACTGTACAGGTGGTGGTGGTTGTGCAGGTGGCGGGAGTGACTGTACAGGTGGTGGTGGTTGTGCAGGTGGCAGGAGTGACTGTACAGGGGGTGGTGTTGGGAGTGCCAGTTCAGCCCGCTGGTGTGGATGTCTCCCTTTGCTGTGTTGGTGTGCAGTTGGTACAGGTGTGGGGATGTGCTGTCCTGTGGGCAGATATGATGGCTCCCTCCCTGCGTTGACCGTGATGGGAAAGGTTGGCTCACTCTCAATATGCCCTCCATCATCTTCATGGCCAAGGCATGGTGTCTTGCACTCTCTTCCCTCTGGATGGATAGCATGTCTCGCATATTTCTGGACATGTCCTGCCAAGTCCTATCCATCCTATCCAACACTTGGCTCAGCCTCTCCACCGCCTGAGGGAAGTGGACCATGTCCTGCAGGGAGTCCGACATGGTGGACAGGGTAGCCCCTATGGCACTAATGTCCTGCCTCACATCGCTCTGCTGTTGGAAGAAGTCCTGCTCCCACTGGTCATCACAGCCAGGTGCAGGCCCTCTCTGCAGCTGTCTGCCATGGATGGGATGTGCAGGTCCTACGGCAGGGGGTGGGGTGGGAGGTGGGAGCCTGTGGGCAGGTGAATGGTGCCCAGGGGATTCCAGCAGCACAACAGGGCTGGTACTACCCCCAGATGGTGGAGAGGATGGCAGGGATACACTGTCTAGGGAAGAGTGGGTAGGGGAACCACCATGTTGCTCCTGGACGTGAGAACTGTGAGGGAGTGATGTCTGTGTTGTGATGCGTGTGTGCTGGGGCTGGTTTGCTCGAGTCTGGGGACAGGCCATGGTATGCCTGGGAGGAGGCAGAGGGACGTTGCTTGACCGATTTAGCCAATCTGGCACGATATCGCGCATTGGCATCTTCATCGTCAGACATGTAGTCCTCATCATCCACCAAGTAGAGGTCCTCAGGAAATTCTTCCTCCTCCTCCTGAGCATTGCTTGTAGCCGACATCACAGCTTGGAGGATCAGGGGATTCCACGTCGGCCCGCACTGGTCATAGGCCTGTCATCCTCGTCATCAGACATCCAAACCTCTTTTGTCAAACACTAACCTATACATGTAAATACAGTAGGAGAGGAGGCAAGCAGAATGTAACATTGCGGATAGGCTGAGAGGCTTTGATGCCTTCTGCCTGCACTGGATTAGCGTGTTGCTCTTCAGCCTAGTCATTTAGCAGGTGTAACTACATGAAGATTCACCTTAGCAGCCCCTACATTCATCTCAAAGGTACACTACTGGCATCAGTGTTGGCCTCAGCCATGCTATTTTCATCGTGGTGTTTCCTATCATTGAATTGCAAGCCGGTTGTGTTTTGGTCACTTCATATGACTCATGGTACTATTGAATGTCCATTCTGCACTCACTTGGCATACATTTTGTGTCATCCTTTCATTAGCCACCAGGGTCTGATCTTGCATGGGTTCAAATGCCATATGTGAGCATATTGTGATGCAGGACAACAGTGTTGTAATACACATGCAACATACGGCGGACGTGAAAGGCACATTTCTTGAGCAGTCAGCGTGATATATTCTTGGGTTCCCCGCCCTTGGCCCAGCACCGGAACAGTGTGTGGGCCCTGAACAGATGTCACAGCCAACCTTGTAGCAGAAGTCAGTGTGTGTCTTTGATTCTGGGAGGACCTCGTTGTACCTACAATGATAAGTGTGTTTTGCTACTTCACATTCCGGCAGCCACATGTGATGCACTAGATTTCTGGCACAAAAGATGAGCACAAGCAGTTGTGGGCACCAGCGTTGCATTAGTGTGTTATACGTAATATCATGATTGCTCCCACATTACTTCGAATGGGCCCACTACCTGGATGCAACCTATATCACAATGACATGTCTACGGATCCTGATGTGCTGTCCACTATCGTGTTTTGTTGATGGGCAACACAGAAGCCAGACAATGTAAGTGGTACATGACCAGCTGTGTGGACTGGGCATTTGATCTATATTGGAAACATTCAAAGTTGGACAGTGTATGCATTGTCAATACTAATGACCCTGGGATCTCACCTGTTCATCATTGCCATATTTCAGTCAATTACTTTGATTGATTACGTCTACAGACACCATTACACCATAGTGGGGGCACCCTTTTGAGTAGTTGTGGCACTCGATAACAGGATTGGATTCCCAGGTCTGGGCCTGTTGCTGTAAAACATGTCATGTTCCGCAATTACGAAGGTTTGATGAGCCAAGACATGTAATATATTGTCTTCAGCTGTTCACAATTATAATTAGCTAAAGGTGGATGTCCATTGACTACTCCAATAGTAATGCAGCTATTTGTACATCTCTGGTTGACTTTCATATGTGGGCACTACATGTCCCTCGGTCACTCCTGGCAATGTATGCATTTTGACCATCTCCTGGCCACTTTGACTTACCAGTCGGTGAGGGTGTACGGTGGCGATGCCTCCCAGTAGATGCAGGGACCTCTGCTACGGCAGTTGTCTGTGCTCTGGCTGAATGTGTCAGTGGGTGAGAAGAGAGAAAACTAAACATCTGGAATATGTGCTTGTAGAACATTTCTGTGATTTCCCCATTTCTTCTGCATGCTAACAGTGTTGTGCAGTACTGCTGCTGACTGGGCAGGTAGGAGCAGTGGTGCATTGGGGTCGTAGTGGCGTGGCAGGGTGGGAAATGTACAACAGAATAGGTGTCTGACTTTTGGACCAGATGGTTCTCTCACCTTCTGCTTTGTGCTTTCAGCTTGCACGGGGTGATTTACTTCTTAGAGATTTAGTGGCATGTTTCCACGCCCCTTGTAATACATTTACACCGCAGTTGCGTCTCTTCTGTGACACAGCGGTGGGGTAATACAGGTGACACATTTAGACTTATTCCCAATGTTATGCATCTATGGGGATGCCTCACGGTGTGCGGTCCTGCGCAACATTAAACATGCATCAGCTGTGATGTAGGAAGGGTGTGTGTTTATTTGGTTATGCCTCGTACAAGTGATGCAGTGTAATTGACGGCATTTCACGTAGTCACTTTTCATAGGGTGTTGCCATGCAAACTTAAACCAGCTTGAGGCACCTGTAATGAGTTGCCCTGAACGTTAGGTGTAGGCGGTCCATGGACATAGTTGGAGTTGCGTCACACTTGCAACACTACTCCAGCAGAGCATCCCCCTAATGCCATCAGTTGCGACACCCATCTGTCTGTCCCAGCGCCACAGTGCACCGCATTGTCAATGTGACGCATCC
Source organism: Triturus cristatus (assembly GCF_964204655.1). Taxonomy (NCBI): domain Eukaryota; kingdom Metazoa; phylum Chordata; class Amphibia; order Caudata; family Salamandridae; genus Triturus; species Triturus cristatus. The sequence goes on along the minus strand of NC_140590.1, from coordinate 1,922,186 downwards.
GCGGTTGCACAAGAGTTGGATTGGGTGTGGCATTGTTACTGGCGCATCTCTGCTGGTATTTGTCAATTGGTACTTAGTGGGCTGGTGTATTAATGCAACTGGACAGTGGCCATGTTTTCAGAAGTGGAGGAGGGATTTGCCATTTCCATCGCTAAGGATTGTGGGACTTGTAGTGCTACATACAGAGGGTGACACAGGAGTCTCTGACTGATGGATTAATTTATACACTTTGGACTACTTCCTTATTCACACTGACAGTGCAACACAGACATTCTATTCATGCACTTTAACTTTTCATCCCACTTACCTGGTACCACGTAGCGGACGTCACTGACAGGCAGCCCATGGACCAAGTGGGGGTGTATGGTCGTCAGGATGTCCTCCTCCTGTGTGGTGAGGCGGATGCGTGGTCCAGAGTGTGCGGCTGGGAGGATCCGTTGTAATTCCATCCTGGAGTATTTCTCCTTTACCCTCAGCCGCTCATCCTGCCATTTTTTTTTAACGTCCTGGACAGTGCGCCTGTCCTCCCCCAATGCTGTGACAGCAGTGGCTAATTGCTGCCACAGGGCTGCCTTCTGGGTCCCACTGGTGCAGTAGGGTGGGAGTCCATAGAGGCGTTTGTGGTGCCTGACAATGAACTCCACAAGCATGGTGGTCTCCTCTGCTGTATAGTTCCTCTTTCTCTTCAGGAGCTCCATTTTCTTGGCCGGTCTCTGCTTGGAAATACAAACTGCGTGTGGCCAAACCGGTTCCTTCACTGTGTGCTGCTTTTAAATGTTTTTTGCTGCTGGTCAATCTGTGTTAATTGGCTTCAGCTGGATCATGGTGGGGGATGGTAGGCACTAGCAACATGATGGCTAACTGGAGCTGTTGGCTGGGATTGGCTGGAGTGCGTCAGCTGATGCATGGTGGGGGATGGTAGGGACTTGAACAGGTGTTTCCCCTTGGCTCAAATGATCAATGGCAACAGTTGATGTAGTCTGGTCCCAATTCTGATGTTCTGGCCCGAAAGCGGGATTTCCGGCCCGAGGCCGGAGTTTCCGGCCCGGGAGTGGAATTTCCGCCCCCTGAGCGGACTTTCCGGCCCGCGTGCGGACTTTCCGCTCCGGGCCCGGAAATTCCGCTCCGGGGGCGGAAATTCCGGCCCGAGTGCGGACGTAAGTTTAGTGGTCGTAAATGGATTCTGTGAATAGCAAAAGTCGTAAGTTCATTTTGTGAATCGCAAAAGTAGTAAGTTCATTCTGTGAATACCAGAAGTACTAGGTGCATTCTGTGAATACCAGATTGGTACTAAGTTTAGGATTTAGTCTTAAGTTTGTTCTGTGAATCGGGCCCATAGAGTTTTCCCTTCTGAACGTTTTGTGGCAAACCTCGAAGCATACAGACCAAATGGTGTAAGAATTAGATGGAAAGGAGAAAAAGCTGATGGAGCTATGGAATCTATTGTTAGGGATTGTCGAGCAAATATTACTGCTATCCTTGAGTGTGACCGCGAGGACACTGACATTGTTAAGGATTTTATATCCATTAATAAAGTCATTCAATCCAAATTTATTAAAACTACCTCAGGGAATTTAGCCCATAGGAAAGGCTGATTTGACCATGGTTGCACCGGCAAATTGGTGGAGCTAAAACTGGGCCTGGCCGTTAGGCCAAGAGATTTGTCTACGGTTAAAAAACTTAGGTTAAACTATAAATCTGAGGTCGAGAGACGCAAGAAGGAGCTGCAGCAAGAGGCCTGGGACAAACTGACCCAGGCTGCGGAGACGCATAATTGTGCTCTCTTCTGAGCTACAGTCAACTGCCCTTTCCTTAAAGACGATATGGTCCCTGAACTTACTTCTAATGTAAATAAGGCTACTTGGGTTGGCCATTTTTCTACCATCTTTAATTCTAATTTATTGCCTGAAGATAGTAGTGGCTTATGGCCCTCTATCCCTCTGAATGTTACTACCGCGGAGGTTATTCTGAGTATCAATACCAGTAAAGGTGGTAAGGCACAGGGCCCAGATGGAGTCTCTATCGATGTTTATACAGCTGTGCCTGACATGTGGGGACCGCTGTTAGCCAATGTATTTAATGCTGCTATTGGCGCTGGGGTCCCACCTACATGGGAGGAATCAATTATTATACCTATCTATAAAAAAGGTGACAGAGGGGATGTAAAGAACTATCGCCTTATCTCCCTATTAGATTCCTCGGTTAAAATAATGAGTAGGGTTTTATTGTTAAGGCTGGAACAATGGGCCGAAGATAAAGGGATTCTGGCCAGTACGCAGTATGGCTTCAGGAAGGGGCGTGGAAACGTGGACCAGTGTTTAAATTTAAACCTACTTATAGGAAAGTACACGCAGACCAAAACGGGCTCCCTCTATCTCTGTTTTGCGGATCTGAGTAGTGCCTTTGATATGGTAGACCACTCGATTCTCTGGACCAAACTGCTAGAAATGGGCAAGCCAGAAGGTATAGTGGTTTTTCTCGCACAATTATATTCTAATCTTCGCACTTGTATTTGATATGGTCCCTGAGGGGAGTGCACGACAAAGTTTAGAATTCGCCGGGGAATCATGTCGTACTTTGGTATTCGGAACCGCGTAGGGGACAGGGCCCTACCCCTGTCTATCTTGGTATTAGCGAACCGCAAATGGTAAATGCGGCACGTACGAGTGCTTTATGTGTCGTTCTAGCTACGAATGCACTGTGTACACGTTATTCTGCTCAACTACGCGGGTTCCATTTTTGAAGCAGTGGCCATCTTGTCATTGCCCTCACATAGGCTATGATGGAGTTAATACGGGCCTCACAGTACATGGGCTTTCCCTCTGACTTCTCTGTGACCTGGGCAGCTGGCTCTGCTGCCCCGGGTCAAACCGGTCTCACGAGCTCCCCTTCCTCTCTCCACCTGTGATTCGTATCAGGGCTTGACCCGTCATAAAACCCTTTCATTCTACACAATCCCCCGGCTAATCTCTTCCACACCTGCTTGTTCTTGCTTTATGACTTGTTTCCCAAAACAGGAGATGCTCATGTTTATTGGGGGGTCTATTTACTTCAAACATGGGATCTGAACCTTCCTGTGTAAATCATTGTGGGCTGGCCGAACTGGAATGTGGGATGGTCATCATGACTCTGCTTTTTCGTTTGTAATGTATGCCTTTATATGACCATATCGTAAACCAAGGAATGTGTGCCTGGAGCATGATATTTTGTACTTAAGGAGAAGTCCGTTCCTATGATTTTCAGCAGTCTCCTGAGAACATACACGCTGTTGTACTTCTAGGATATCTGTCATTGGTCTGCAGCCAATAAACGATTCTTTGACTTCACCCAGAAGACTCTGTGTTTCTGTAGGTCCGGAACAGGGTGAAACCCCGAAGTCATAGGGTGTGTGCCCCTGCACCGCTGGGACTAAAATACCCAGTACTTCAGTTTGGCGCCCAACGTGGGGCCGATTTCAGCGGTACCAGTCCAAGCCAGAGGTTCGTGAGGAGCTTCGTGTGGAAATTCCGGAGGAAGGCCGCCACTTCATCGACCCCTGCATGTCGACGTGGTCCGAAAGTCTTTTCTGCGAGGTTCTCCGCGTCCCGACGGCTACGAAGGACTGCTGCCCTGATTAATCGACCTGTTTTGGACCCTTGACGAGTTTGAGAGAGCGAAACAATCGAGAGAGTCTTCTGGTGACGTCATCGATCAGCAATATTCAGTTAAGTATAAGTGGAGCGTCTCCCATTTGTTTTGGTATCCCTCGGGATCGTTTGGTTTGATTTGGTAATTGGTGATTTGGTGTTTGCAAACCCCAAAGCCAGAGGACTCGTGTATTCACGAGAATATCGTAATTGATAATCCTTTGACGTTTGGATCTAGACTAGTGAGCGAAGATGCCTGGTTCTAGACTATTTGGTAGATTATTCTGTTTGGGTTGTGGAAAAGATTTCCAGCTAGAGGAATCATGTCCGGTTCCTCCGGTTGGAACTCCAACTTATGAGCTCTATGTGAAACATGGCTTAGGCCCCATTGCATATAACGAAGTGTGGATCCACTACACCAGGAAAGACGGTGTTTTAAAATGGCCCCAAAATGGTAGTTTCGATACCGATATTTTAGATAATCTGGAAATTAAATTGTTTAAGAAGAAAGCCCGGCCGGCGATGTTTGACTCTTTCCGCTTATGGCGAAAGGAAGCCAAACAGAAGGAAATTAAGCTAGCGAAAAAGAATAAGAGAGAGAGAGGTATGTCAGTAATGCAAGCAGCTGTACAATTTAAAGACAATGAAGAGGAGCAAATGAATGAGCAATTGCACAGGCAGCGTAAGTTAGGGATTGACAAATGTTACCCAGCTTTGCCACATTCTAAGCAGGATGAGTCAGAAGAAAAGGAGAAAGATCCCTTGATGTCACATTTGTTGAGTTCGCCACCCCCGTATGCTCAAACTGCCACGGCGCCTCCCCAGCTTGTAAATATGCCACCTCCAGTGCATATACTGCAAGCCTTGCCGCAACCGCCAGTTGCTTTGCAGCCAGTTCCTATTCCTGTAGCGCAGCCCTCTCAAGCGCCTCCAGTTGTGCTTCCAACTACCCCCGCACTTCCTGCGACTTTGCTTAATCCAGTAACTGCCTCACCTAACACTCTTCCTTCCACCATTCCAGTACCTGTCCCTACATCCTCTTTTCTTCCCTCTGTTTTTCCCCCTGTTCTCGCCTCAGCTTCTCCTTCAGCGCGACAGCGTTTAGCTAATGTGGTTACTACATTAATGTCGCCTCTCTTTGGGTCATCTGGTGCAACTCCTGGTGTACAGCGTAAGCAGTTGCGCAGCCAATTGCCTAACCCCGATGAGAAAAAGGTAATAGATCACATGGCGCGTAGATGGATCGTTTTTCCTTCACTGTATGATGTGGAATCGGTTGTTAACACTTTCCATCAATGGGATGCCCCGAAACAGAGATATGTGTTTGAGAAAATGTGCGAAATTCTCTGTGAAGAATTGGAGGATAGTGGTAGAAATCCGAACCCGCAGGAATTGTGTAGAGTGAGGTGCGATTTTGGAACTGGTATAATTGTGGACCGCGAAGTAGATAAAGCAGTTGCGGTTGTATTATCCTTAAGGAATGACGATTGTCAACAGTCATTGTTTGAACAAGAGGTCCTTGTGGGGAAAAAGGCAAAAGCGCGACAATACCCTATGAGAGAAGTTCCCCCGGTATGGAAAGAAGCAGTTGCAGCTGTCGGCAATAACCCCGCTGTGCCAGCGCATTTCCAACGTGTTTGGGTACATGTTCCATGGAAGCGCTCTGAGGTGTTAGCGCTTAAGCAGACATTGCCTGATCCCCGTAAAAACCCTGCAGGTTATTATAAAGAGTTGTCGCAGACGGCAGGGTCATGCGTTATGAATCTGGCCGACATAGACATGTTGTTTGGTAACGTTGTTCCACAGCCTCTATGGGGATCAATTCGTAATGTAGATCACAATGCAGAACTAGGGGATACATGGGCTAACATTGTTGCTGCTGATGCTAGACAAACGGGTGGTGCGAAACCCGAACCTTTAGTAGCTGAATTGCCTGGTAGAATCATCACGTATATGAAGACGATAATGCCTGCGATGCGCGTAAATTGGGACAAGTTATCTGCATGTAAGCAGAAGAAAGATGAGACAGTGTCAGACTTCTTTACTAGGTTTGAGGAAACGTTTATTGACCACAGTGGGCAAGATATGAGTACTGAGGGTGGCCAACGGTTGTTTGTGGATAAGTTTGTGCAGAATTTACTCCCTGACCTGTGTAAAAAGTTGAAAGATTCAGAGAGTTCTTGGGCCGTTTCCTCTTCAGCGCAAATACTGGCTACTGCACAGTATTATGAAAACAGAGATAAAGACGAGAAAGATAGAACGGAGAAGAAAACGAAGGAACTAAAGACAAAGGTCCTTTTACAGCAGGCCTATCCACCACGTGGAGGTGATAATAATTATAGACAACCCCAAGGTGTTTATCACCAACCCCAACAATTTCAGACTAATCAGCAAATGAATGGGTATTATCAACCACGTGTCCCTGTAGGTCCCAACCAATGTTCATACTGCAAAGAGGAAGGTCATTTTAAATATAGTTGCCCTAAATTAATGCAACGGAACGGTAATACGTATGGCGCCAGAGGTAGAGGTGGTCAGCAAGCTCCTAGAGGCAGAGGGCGTGGAAGTGTTCCCCAAAACGCGCGTCCTCTTCCGCCCCAAAGCGCAATTAATAGTTTTGATCAGCAAGCTAACGCGACTGGTAATACGGCACAGTATTACAATAATGATTATTATGTGGAGGATGGTGATGCAGAAAATAATGGTTACTAGGACAGCCGTAGACAGAGAGAGGGAGTTGTTTCAGTGCCAGTGGATCAGAGTGGACCGTATGTTGAGGTGACTACAGCAAATGTAACGGAGCCTTTTCTGCTAGACACTGGTGCTGCAAAGAGTTCAATCATGCATTCAAAACTCCCTGGCGCACCTTTGTCTGGCGATATAAATGTTTCAGTAGGTTTTTCTGGCGCCCCAGTTAGGAACCCGATTTCCAGTCCCATGTCACTTTCTGTTGGACCTTGCGAGCTGAAAGCGCCCCTGATCCTGACCACAGGTTGTGGTGAGGATTTGCTGGGATTAGATTTGTTGAAAAGATTGCACGCTACACTGTATTGTTCTCCTTCAGGAGTACAACTTACATTAGGCAAGAAAGTGGTTTCTCCAATGTACTTGTCTAAAAACACGATGCCACCTGAATTGTCATCCCTTCCGGATGCCCTTTGGGCTACTGGTCCCAATGATGTGGGCCTCTTGGAGATACCACCATATGTGGTGACTCTAAAGGCTAATGTCAGACTGCCACGTATTCCCCAGTACAAGATCTCTAATGAAGGGCAGAAAGCATTGTTAGACATTGTCAGCGACTTGATTAATAAGGGTGTGATTGAAGAGACAAGAGGCAACGTTTGCAATAGCCCGATTTTACCTGTCTTAAAACGAACGGACCCTTCACAGCCACCTGTTTACAGATTTGTGATCGATCTTAGAGAGGTTAATAAGATTGTTGTGCCTCAGTTTCCGGTTGTCCCCGATATAACTGCCTTGTTAACGATGATTCCAGCCTCTGCTGCATGGTTTTCAGTGATCGATTTAAAGAATGCTTTCTTTAGTATCCCAATTGCAGAAGAGAGCAGAGATATTTTTGGTTTTAGTCTAGGAGGCCGAAGCTTCCGCTTCAAACGTGCTCCCCAAGGCTACTGCGAGAGTCCATCCATATACAGTCAAGCTTTGAAAGCGCAGCTTGATGCACTTGTTTTACCTAGTGGCGCTATCCTGATCCAGTACGTGGACGATTTACTGATCGCCGCGGATACTGAGAAGATCTGTAAAGAAGCCACATTGTCACTGTTGCGCCATTTATCTGCTTTCCATCATAAGGTGTCTCTCTCTAAGCTGCAATATTGTCGACAAGAAGTGACCTACTTAGGTCATCTCTTATCGAAGGAGGGAAGGAGACTGACCTCAGAGAGAATTCAAGCTATTGCACAGTTAAGTGTGCCAAAGACACAGAGAGAAGTGCGTGCTTTCTTGGGCATTACCTCATACTGTAGGCATTGGATCCCTAGTTTTTCTTTGTTGGCAAAACCTTTGTTAGCACTAACATGTAAAGACACACCGAATCCTATCCCATGGTCTGAAGAGTGCCAGAAAAGTTTTGTGGAATTGCGCAATGCGTTGTGTTCAGCACCTGTGTTGGGTACTCCTGACTACAGTAAGCCTTTTACATTGTATGTTCATGAGAAAGATGGATGTGCGTTGTCAGTGTTAACACAGCCTTTTGGCGACAGACCGCGCCCATGCGCATATTTTTCATCCACCTTGGACCCTGTAGCGAGGGCATTGCCAAGCTGTCTGAGAGCGACAGCTGCTGCAGCGATGTCTATCCGACAATCTGCTGGTCTGGTAATGGACAACACATTGATTGTCATGGTTCCACACGCTGTAGACACATTATTAAATAGAACCAAGACACAACACTTGACTAGTGCGTGATTATCAGGGTATGAACTCACACTGTTAGCGAATCACATACACATAAAAAGATGCAATACGCTGAATCCAGCCACATTATTGCCGATTCCAGCAGACTCAGATGAGATTGAGCAACATGACTGTCTGTTCAGAACGGAAGAAGAGACGAAAGGGAGAGTAGATCTCAAAGATACTCCCCTGACTGAGTGTGATGGCACTTTATGGGTAGATGGGTCCTGTTTCAAGCTCCCTAATGGTGACACGACTGCTGCATATGCCATCACGACTTTGCACACGGTCGTGGAAACTGCACGAGTGCCACATAATTCGGCCCAAGCAGCAGAATTAATCGCCCTCACGAGAGCATGTGTGTTGTCTGAAGGAATGAGAGTGAATATATACACAGATAGCCAGTACGCCTTTGGCGTGGCTCATAATTTTGGGCGACTGTGGAAAGAGCGTGGGTTCCTGACGTCGCATGGAGCTAAAATTCAGAATGGCAAGTTGGTGAATGATCTCCTTGAGTCACTGACCCTACCTTTGCAAGTTGCGATCATGAAATGCAGTGCGCACAGGAAAGTCACAGATGATGTTGGACGTGGGAATGCGTTTGCTGATGAGACCGCGAGAGAAACCGCACAGAATGTGAAGACTAGAATGTATGTTGCCGGCCCCGCAAGATGGGTTAATGATGTGGGAATGTGTGAGAACACAATAGAGAGTGTGAAGTCGCTTCAGGCTGAAGCTACAGAAGAAGAGTTAAGCAAGTGGAGAGAGAGTATGGGTAAGTTGGATGAGAATGGTTGTTGGATTGACCTGACAAAACATAGGCGATGGTTGTTGCCTGATGCATATGTGCTTCCAGTGGTTACTATGGCGCATGGAATGGCACATATCAGTACGAAAGGTATCTGTAAGTTGTTGGCTCCAGTATGGCAGAATGTTGGGATTCCCAAGTGTGCAGACAATGTGGTCAAGAATTGTATGGTATGTTTGAAGTACAACCCTGGTAGGGGAACCCCACCTCCGGCCGGTCACTTTGCACCCCCATCATGTCCATTCGAAGTTTTGCAGCTGGACTTTATTCACATGGAAAGATGCAACAACCTAAAATATGTATTGGTGGTTGTTTGTGCTTTTTCCAAATGGGTAGAGGCTTATCCTCTGAAAGATAACACTGCCCTATCCACAGCCAAAGCCCTTGTGAAAGAGTTTTTCCCCAGGTTTGGAATGCCGAGAATGGTGTGGTGTGATAATGGAAGTGAGTTTGTGGGTAAAGTGATGAAGAATGTATGTGAAGGTTTAGGCATAAGGCAGAAATTCCACGCTGCAAATCATCCCCAATCAGCTGGACTAGTTGAACGCTATAATGGAGCCTTAAAGCTCAAGTTGGCCAAAATCCAGGCGAGCACTGGTCTTAAATGGCCTGACGCTCTGCCCCTAGCACTCTTGTCCACCAGAATGACGATACACTCACGAGTGGGACTTAGTCCTTATGAAGTAGTCTTTGGCCGCCCGGCCAACGTATGGGGTGTGCCAAGGCCTACGAAGTTCAGCGAAATAGACCATCCAGTACTGCTCGATTACCTGTATGATTTGACTGTTAAACTGCGTGTTTTGCACCAACAGGTACATGATACTCTTCCCCAAGCCTCTGAACCTCCTGGACACCCCATCAACCCTGGCTCGTGGGTCCTGGTCCGGAATTTCCAGCGCAAAGGCAACGACGAGCCTCGCTGGATCGGCCCTCATCTTGTTCTTCTTTCGACAAGATCAGCAGTGCGAGTGAAAGGGAAGAAGCACTGGATTCATGGTACTCACTGCAAGGTAGTCCCCTTGCCTCTGCCATATGACCAGTGGGTCAAAGAGGGTATCGCCGACTCAGAGACAGACATTGTACCTCGCTTTGTACCATTCAGTGACGCCCGCTTAAGAGACACAGCTTCAGTCCAAGAGAGTGACAATATTCTGCAGGAAGCTGTGCCGCCATCAAATCGACTGGACACCACTGAGCCTGAACTTCTTTTTCAAGACCAAACAGCACCTGGCCGTCTCCGCTACAATTTGAGACCTAGGCCCATGGACAAATAAAGATTTCCTCATTATTTCCCTTTTGACATTTTTTGCTCTCCCATCTGAAGGACTTTCTTGATTTTTGTTTTTCGAACCACCATCCGGGTTCTGCCGCAGGGTCGCGGTGCCAAGACTTTGGGGTACAGGCCGAAGACGCTAGGTCAACGGTTCTGGTTGGTCTAGGGCGTTTCCCTGGACTGACAGGCGTACTCCTTAGCAGAAGAAACTCATCCACCGCGAGCGGCCCGAGTAGAGGATGGAGTTTTGTAAGATGGAGAGACCGATTGAGGAAATGAACTTTCAAACAAGGATGTGTAGAATTGTAAAAAGTAAATGTTTTGTCTTTTTGTGCCTTTTTGCACTGTGTAGTATCATGATGTTTATTGTAGGATGTGTGTTTTTCTCTGCTCAAAAACCCATTGCACCCACTCAACAGCCTATATCTCTTTCTACTGCCTCCTCTCACTCTTTTCACCCTTTGCCTGAGCACGAACAGACCAGACGATCAGAGTTCGTAAATAACTAGTTTATCCAACTCTTGCACCAGCACCAACTGGTAATGAATACGACCAATTGCTGGGTCTGTGGGTTAATGCCCCATACCATTAACAAGGGTATTCCCTACCTGGTGCTACCGTACAGTTACAATGGATCGTCATGGGCATTCCAGACCATGTTTCTCTATGCTCTAGATACATACTCCCCTCGCCCACCGCGTTCTATCAGACCCATCACCAATAATAAGGCTTTAATGAAAGGAGTTGCCGATATGAGTAGAGATATTAATGCATACTCATCCATTCCTAAAGAAGAGCTGAGACCTTATGTAGGATGGAACGCGACGGGGTATAGTATTAGTCTGGGTGAAAGACAGCGAAAAATCTCATCTCCAATCTGGGTCGTACCCCACATGGGTCGGTTCTGCTTACAGGGTAATGGTCAGAACCCTAGGGCTCAACTGGGAAGAAGTGACTGTACTGAAACGTACACTTTCCCGTCACAGTTTTCCCCTGCGTTTTTGGCTGCTAAGGGCACATATTTCATCTGTCATGACCGAGCATATACATGGTTGCCCCCTGATTTCTCGGGCACATGTTATATTGCGAACTTGCTACCGCCGACATTTACTGCCGCCTCTGACTATCACAAGACCAGAGTTGTGAGAGGTGTGATTAGTAAGGAGGACACTGCCGGTCAGGAAGCAGGAGACTTCTTCTTGGGTTTCCTGCCGTTTTGGGGACCTATGGTCAATAGTAGGAACCTGAGACAGCTGACTCGTGTGGTTGAATCCACCGTCAATGTAACGGCTGGTGCCCTTAGTAATTTGACAGCTGAGCTCCAAGCGGATCGCCTTATGACTCTGCAGAACCGCATGGTTCTAGACGTTATTCTTGCAGACCGCGGTGGGGTATGCAGGGTTATCCAATCCAGTTGCTGCATTTTCATACCAGATAATGCTCCAACAGTGTATCAAGCCATCTCCAAACTCCATAAAATATCTGAAGCCATACACGTGGATAAGGGAGATTGGTCACTGGTGGGATGGTTCTGGGAATTGATATCTGCCTGGGGTTGGAAAGTTCTAATGGTCATTGGAATGATCTTAGCCATTCTTTTCCTGTTCTGTCTATGCATACAGTGTGCTCCTGCGATATGTGGCCTCTGTGCTACCTTATGTGTAAGGAAACCTGTATCGAGGGACGAGCTAAGTAATAGGATGATGCTACAGCAACATCTCCATGACTTCGTGAACATTGATCTAGACTCGGATTAAGATGAGTATAGTGATTGCCTATGTAAGGGCAAAAGGAGGGTCTGTCGTACTTTGGTATTCGGAACCGCGTAGGGGACAGGGCCCTACCCCTGTCTATCTTGGTATTAGCGAACCGCAAATGGTAAATGCGGCACATACGAGTGCTTTATGTGTCGTTCTAGCTACGAATGCACTGTGTACACGTTATTCTGCTCAACTACGCGGGTTCCATTTTTGAAGCAGTGGCCATCTTGTCATTGCCCTCACATAGGCTATGATGGAGTTAATACGGGCCTCACAGTACATGGGCTTTCCCTCTGACTTCTCTGTGACCTGGGCAGCTGGCTCTGCTGCCCCGGGTCAAACCGGTCTCACGAGCTCCCCTTCCTCTCTCCACCTGTGATTCGTATCAGGGCTTGACCCGTCATAAAACCCTTTCATTCTACACAATCCCCCGGCTAATCTCTTCCACACCTGCTTGTTCTTGCTTTATGACTTGTTTCCCAAAACAGGAGATGCTCATGTTTATTGGGGGGTCTATTTACTTCAAACATGGGATCTGAACCTTCCTGTGTAAATCATTGTGGGCTGGCCGAACTGGAATGTGGGATGGTCATCATGACTCTGCTTTTTCGTTTGTAATGTATGCCTTTATATGACCATATCGTAAACCAAGGAATGTGTGCCTGGAGCATGATATTTTGTACTTAAGGAGAAGTCCGTTCCTATGATTTTCAGCAGTCTCCTGAGAACATACACGCTGTTGTACTTCTAGGATATCTGTCATTGGTCTGCAGCCAATAAACGATTCTTTGACTTCACCCAGAAGACTCGGTGTTTCTGTAGGTCCGGAACAGGGTGAAACCCCGAAGTCATAGGGTGTGTGCCCCTGCACCGCTGGGACTAAAATACCCAGTACTTCAATCAGACAAGGATGTGTTCTTGCCCCACTCCTTTTTACGCTTTTTATCAATGAAGTAGATGCTGTTTTAAAGGGAGTGACTGCAGATGTCCCTAAGATTGATGGCCTTGACGTACCGGTATTGTTATATGCTGACGATGCTGTGTTATTGGCAAGGACTCCACTAGGGATCCAACGTTTGATGGATAGTTTTTCTATCTTCATTGGAAATAGAAAATTACTCATCAACAAAACCAAAACTTTTATTATGACCTGTGGGGCAGGAGCTAGGAGCTAGGAGATCCCAATCTTATTTTTTAGAAGGGGTCAAGGTCCAACAAGTAGATAAATTCTGCTATCTGGGAATTACTTTTGCTAAGGATAGCAGATGGACCCATGAAATCACCAATGTACGGACTAAGATGGTGAAAAGTGCCCATGGTGTTTTTAAATTCGCTGCAAAATTAGGGGAAAGGCACATCTGGGATATGTTACAAGTTTATAAAGCTCGCAGCTCGTCTACCATCCTCTATGGCGCTGGGGTTTGGGGATATTCCCCGACCAGCATTTTACAACTAGAGGAAAATCTTTTCCTCAAAAGGTTGTTATGCCTGCCCAAATCCGCCCCAAATGAATTAATCCATAGAGAGTTAGGGATTTATTATTAAAATTAATCAATTCAGGAGATTTTTTCTTTCTATGCGTGCTGCAGAAAGGCCTGAGAACATAGAAAAAGGAAAAAACGAGGAGTAATGAAAACATTTCTCCTCGTTGCGCCTCCTAACGCCTCGCGTGGGGTGGCATTAACGATGCTTCATAAATCTGGGAATGCTTCAGATTCCATTGTGTTGCCTGGGATTATCCACAGCAACACCCATGGAACGCCCATGGGACATCCATGGAACGCCCATGCAACGCCCATGGAACACCCATGGAACACCCATGGAGCGCCCATGAAACACCCATGGAACGCCCATGGAACGCCCATGGAACGCCCATGGAACGCCCATGGAAGGCCCATGGATGGCCCATGGAACATCCATGGAATGCCCATGGAACGCCCCTCTCACGCAGGGTTCTGTGTAAAAGGGGCACATATTTACAAGGCCATGAAAAGTCACATAAAGTGGCTTGCGTGGTTTTGTAAGTATGCTGCAGCACATTGCGCCTCGGGAACGTCAAACAAGTGATGCTCCAGAGGCGCACAAGTGCAGCAAGGGGCCTTGTAAATGAGGCCCAAAATGGGTTGCGGGCAGGGCCACTGGAATTATGCGGCAGGGGAGGGCCATGGTATGCAACAGGGTTCAGTAAATAATAGGGCAAGAAAAGGCAAATGATGGCGTTGTGTGGCAGATTTTGGGATTAGCAGGCACATGCATCAATGTAAAAACCGGTCGCAAACGGGCAGATTCTCAGAATCTGCCCCTTTGCGACCGGTATTTTTGCATTTGGGATGCATCATCCCAAATAAAAAAAAAAATTGCGATTTCGCTAATAGGGGGAGCAAATTACCATGAAGTTGAACTTCATGGTAATTTGCAAAAACTTTGAAAAATGCACTTTTGTGCATTTTTCAAAGTTTCATGTTGCGCACACACATGCTCTTAGAGCATGTGTGTGTGCAACATATGTGCACAGATCAATTTCAGGGGTGCAATAGGGTGTCATTTTGACACCCTTGCACCCTTGAAATTGCATGAGCAATTTGCGAGTACCTACTGGTAATCGCAAATTGCTCATGCAATCTCCAATTCATTCCTATGGGCCTGGAGGCCCATAGGAATGAATGGGACGGCATTCCTTAATTGCGACTCGCAAATTGCAAATTAAGGAATTTGTAGGAATCGCTATTTTTCATATCTCTTGCATGAGAAATAAGACTGTTCAATAAACCCTTTTATTGAAACACCCGTCTCTCTATTTCTGTGCAACTCTGTAGAAACGAAGCATGCACGATTGACTGAGTGAAACTGTTATCTATTGTTTCCAGGATTCTGAGACTGTTCCGATTCTAAAAGGAAACAAAGTTGTCATGTTTATGCAGTTGTCAGAGACTAATCCCTTCTTATATATTCGTGAAGTTTCTTGTGACCTCTGAGTTAGCTGGCACACACAAGTAATTAAGTTTAATATACTCGATAGAGACATACTGACCTTAGTCCTATGTCAAATCTATAGTGTATGTTATTCCAATGTGCAGAGCCTATCAGGGATATAGGAACTACACTACATGGCGCCCAACGTTTTGGTAAGGCACTAATTTAACGCTAGATACTGAAGTAACTCAGTCATGCTTTTCTCAGACTCTCCACTCCACTCCACTCATAAAACGCGATAAGTCGTCTGGAGTGGGTGGGGATAATATCCGCCATAGCTGAGAAGGATGAAATTCCTATGTATTAGTTGTTTGGTTTTGTTCAACGTTGAAGGATACAGTGTTCCAAAATATTGTGCACTTTATCTTTGTTCACTTGAAACTTGTTCTGTAACTTTCATTAAACAATGACCGAAAACGGCACAAACACCAAGTACTGGTGGAGCTGCAGCTAATCAAGTCACAGCAGCTTTTAATCGTACAGGTTTTCAAGAAACCAAAGAGGATGCTATAATCATCCTTCCAAATTTAAGGAGAGCCATCACTCTAAAACTTATACAACAAGGTCTAACACCAAGAGGTGGTAGAGGAGTTTTCGTGATAGAGGCACATGAATCTCACCAGACAGAGGTATTCTATCATGGATAGCATTCCCTGAATCAAATCCAGTAACATGTGTTTCACTTATATTCCTTTCGAGGATATCAAAATTCCACTCATATACCAGGAGCATGAGCTCTGGTTTAAAGGCGCCCTAAAACATTACAATCACATTACCAGGCTCGGTCCACTAGGTAGACCAGGAGCAACATGGCCGATTTTAGCCGGCTACACACCTCATCCTGACATTGAAGAAATGTCAGATGTGGACTTACTAGCTCAACTCAAGGAGCTAATCAAAATTTATAGACAATTGGTTCAATATGTCATGCGGACTTTCACAGTCCAACCAACAATAGCCATTCAAAATCCAGCCCCTCATCAGGGGAATACACTAAAAATCACTCCACAGACTTTACACGCAGTCATGGGTAAAATGCCCACAATACGTGAACAAATTCCATTCTGGATAGCCCAAAAAATTACTCAAATCGAAGCAGTATTTCCTAATACTAGCCCTTATGAGAAACACAGAATTCTAACAATCTGTTTACCAATGGGGATCACACCACATCTGGAAGACTGCACCTCTTGGGGCACGGTCTTTGCTGCAATCTACACTAAAACACATGGTGTTCCATCTATGGTGGTAACACCTGACGTCCTGAAACAGATTCAAAACGCATACGGGGCAGAGCCTGCTCTGAATTTAGGTATGAAGTTACTTAAAACAGCCTCAACAATTAGCCAGAATAATTGAAAAATCCTATGAGGAATTAGGCAGAGACAGTCTGGGAGGGAAACCAGTAAAATCACACCTGTCTGAAAGTCCTGATAAGGTCTTTCCTAAAAACACTACTACATCTTCTAAAAAGAAGTGGGAAAATAGCAAACAGAATTCCAAAGAGAAGCGTTCTCATTCCCGAGGCAGGCCTCCTCCTCAGAAGGAGCCCGCTGAAATGAGGTACAACCTCAGGAACAGGGATAATTTGAGAAAACCTGACAGATATCAAGATAATGAAACATGTTTCTCTCGTACCTTTCAGATATCGTCACAGACATCCGAGAGAAGAGGACTGTCAGAAAACAAGGAAGAACGCATGAAGTCCAAAGAAGATTATCAACACGTTCAGAAAAATAAAGCAAAACCTCAATTCTCCAAGAAAAAGGTAGCAGGTCTAAAGATCAGACATGCCGAGAATGCTAAGAACCAAACTCAGGAACGGAGAGTGGGCCCAGACCATGCTGGACAGTGCAGCAGAAGTTACAATAGCTCTCCAGAACCTGAAGGGACTTCTGGAGGCAGTGGACTTGAATGAAGACATACAAGTTGAGACTGTAGACACCAGGGTTAGTTCTCCTCATAGGTTATATGAAATAACACTCCGGATGGAGGGAGACATACCAAGAAAAAGGAAAGCACTCTTTAGGGAGCATTTTTCAAAGGGTTATGATATACTTCTAGCAGAACAGGACTGGCCACCAGAGTTTGTCAGGGAGTGCCCACATGGCGAGGCCATCATCATGCCTGCCTTCTCCAACCATGTTCCAGTTCATTTAAAATATACATTAGCCAGGAAATGGGCAGTAGCCCAAGCCCCAGCACTGTATAAAAATCATGTAGGATGGGATGAGGACTCACCTCACCATAAAATCCAGTTAAAAAATCAACCGACTGCACAAAGGCAGTACCCAGTTAAGCAAGAAGCTAAAAAACAGGTCAGGGAGATTTTAGATCAACTTGAATATCAGGGGAAAATACATATCGTCTAGTTTTGAATTACACTTAAATTCTTGTTGCAAAACATTTGCAGTGCAAAATGCACATGGTACAGCATTATTGAATAACATTGTGCGTAAAAAATATAAAACCACATTAGACATTTCAAATGGTTTCTTTTGTCAAAATATTGCACCAGAAAGCAGATATTTGACCGCTTTCTCAATAATGGGGACCCAGCGTCAATTTTGTCGACTGCCCCAGGGATTAAAAAACGGCAGGGTTATTCTCAGCAAGGGTAACAGAGTTACTACAAACTTATGATGATGAGGCATTGCCATATGTCGATGAGGTAAATCTGACAGACGATGACCTGGATAGGCACTTGAACAGGGTGAGCACCATAATATTGGGCTTCGCCTTAGAGGGTTACAAATTTAACTTTAAAAAGTCAAGAATTGCCCACCTCAACATCCTGTTCCTAGGATATCAACTATCAAGTGAAAGCAAAAGCCTGGCAGCCAACTTTTTTGAAAAGTGTGCGCTTCTCCAACCACCAAAAACGCTTAAAAATTTACAGTCGATTCTAGGTTTGCTGAATTTTGGAAGAACTTACATTTTAAATTACGCAGAAAGGGTTAAACCTCTCTATGAATTAATCAAACCTGATTTTAAAATCACACATTGGACACAAAAACACACAGAAATTTTGAGTTCACTCCAAACAGACATGTTAGCAACGAAATACTTGCAAACACGCGTAAACATACGCAACTTAGTGATCCGAATAATTCCGGGTCAATGCGGATTCACCTACTTAATTTTTAACGAAGGTGAAAAAGTACCAGTTGCATACAAATACCACTTGTATACACAAGCAGAAATGAAATTCACTTCTACAGAAACAATTCTGACAGCAGTTCAAACCGCTGTAGCAAAAGAAAGAGCCCTAGCAAAGGGGAAACGCATTATGGTTGTGACTCCTGTACCAGCCCTAGAGGCAGTCACAAAGGCTAGCATTCCAAATGCAAAAGCTTTACATCCGAGATGGATACAATGGGTCAATTCTCTTGCTGCAACTGATGTTGAATACGTTTTTGATCCATATTTAAAAACACAAACATTCCTGTAATATGAACACGAATGTCCTCTGCCTACTGAAATTCTCCCTCTTGACCAGTACAAATTTATAATTTATACTGACGGATCTGCACAGCCCACTCTGGAAAGTAAACAAGCTTACAGTGCAGCGTGTGCTATTGTTAAAGGTCGCATGCGAGATGGCAAATTCAGACCATTGGTCACAAAAACCCAATCTCTAGGAGATTGTACAGCTCAGCGAGCTGAACTACAAGCATATAACATGGCACTTGAAAATACAGATCGTGAATTCCCCACACTGATAGTGTGCGATTCTTTTTACTGTGTTCAATCTTACAATGAATATTTACAGAAAATGGTTTCAAAGATGCAAAAGGTGGCACAATCAAGCACTAATTGCTTTGGGAACAAGTAGTTCAGTTGCTAAACGGACTACAGAACACTCACGTGATACACACGCTGAGTCACCAACGTGATGGCGTTCACGTTGAAGGGAATTCATTGGCTGATGAAGCCGCGAAAGGGGCTGTGCAAACGGCTTCCGTAGCTGCAATCACTAGTTCAAAAATGAAAATAGACAGCGAAATAATGCTGGCTGTCAATGCATCAAGCAAATGCAGCGGTGCGGCATTACCTAAAAAGTTTCCACTCAAATACTCATATATAATTGATGCGAACAATGTTTTGTTTGCTCGAATCCCTGGAGTGGGAGTAATTCCAAACATGAAACATAGACTAGGGATAATCCTAGCAGCACATGAAGGGCTCGCCTCTGCCCATGCAGGTGTTTCAGCCACAGTAGAATTATTAAAACTAAGGTACTTGTGGCCCGGCATTAGGAAACAGACTAGAAATTATGTTTTGGACTGTGAAATATGCCAGAAGATGAAAATCTCTACAGTGAAACGTCCCGCGCAGACGCCCCTGTTAATTTCAGATAAACCATTAGCTTGTGTTTACCTGGTCCACTGCGGTCCCTTACAAAGGGATGGGAACTATAAATATAATATATCATGGTCGCAGTGTATTCGTGCTCTTGGTTCCTATGGATGTGGCTACAGAGCTCGGCTGACGCTTGCACTGTTAAAAAAAAGATTTGCGAGTCTTTATCGGCACATATGCAATAGGCACACTACATTCTGACCAGGGTCCTGCGTTTAGCTCTAGGTCTTACAAAGAAGCCATGGCCAGTCTGGGCGTAGCATTACGGTATTCTTCTCCATTCCATCCTGAGGGAAATTCTGTTGTGGTAAGAAAAAATCGGGACATAAAGCAGTCTATAACAGCTAAGGTATTAGGTTCGGGTGATGGGTGGGTCAAACATTTATATGGGGTCCAGCGCGCAATAAACAACTTGCCAAGAAGTTCTCTAGGGGGTGTCACTCCATATGAGGTCCTGTTTGGGACTAGAATGTTGGTTCCGGACTTAGATATGAAAGGCACAGTGGTGGGAAACAAACAATTTGATATCAAAGATCGTTTGGCTGTTTTACAGTACTTAAATAAACTAAGAACCCAACAAAGCAATGTGGTCCTGAAGCCAACCACCACTGAGAAAAATCCGGCCGTCCCAGCAAGGCCTGTCTGGATCCCAAAGCTTGGGGATCGAGTCAGAGAAAAGACCGCGGATAAGAAGGAATTTGGGCCTTCATACAGACAACCAGTACCTGTCCTAGCAATCCATGGATCAAGAATAGTACTTTTGTCGCCCCTTGCTGGTAAAAAGGAGAAAAGATTTGTGTCAATCAACCTGATCAAACCACACTATGTGGCCGATACCGAACAGTAGGCCAAGTGGACTCCACCAATGTAGCAGACGTGCTCCTCTAGCTACAATCCAAGAGGTTCAAACTGGGAGACTCATCACCTTTGAACGTTCGACAGTAAGAAATAGAGGACTAAGCAACAATGCTCTGGACCTTGTACCTCTTGAGACCCAAATAACAGTTCATCCAAAATACACCTGTTTACAATGAAGTAACAAGTGATCAACTTGTTCCAGCAATTTCATCGAATACGGATGCAATTCTAACCATTGACAGAACTGCTTCTGGCTATTTCATGAACTTTGATACGTTTTCTGAGGATCCCAGCGAGCCTGAAACGACACCAGCACAAAGAACTTTCAAAGAACAAGCAACAGACTTTTTTCATCTACTGGAAAAAACGTATCTGGTTTCACCATGGATTGAAGCATGGATTGTTTTGGGAATATTCTTCTTTCTACTTTGGTTAGCTCTGGTAATAACTCTGGGTATGCTGATAAATGGAAGATATATTCAAATGGACACAGCAAGTAAAAGAGTGAACTTACTTCTCCAGCCACACAAATCATCCCATCGTGAAGCGAGAGACTTGTCAGCAGTGAACATCACAGCGATTCCTATACCAGATGGTATAGTTTGGGACAGAACCGAATATGACATTTTTGGCCCGTCGGAGCTTTTGAAGATTCCACATTTATTTAAAATTTAATTAAGTGACTTTATTACCTCCAATACCTTTTCTGATGATTGGGACGTCGAGACTGTTAATAATATGACGTCTGATCTAGAGATGTAAACTGCATTCACTAATAATGAATATTTACAAGGTTCATCATATTATGAACTGTATTGTTATAACCACTATGGTCATCATTTCTTGCATAAATCTGCAACTCCTAGAAATGTATTTATGTATAACCAATGGGAACATTGTCCTACGCCACCAAAGGGTAGCTCGAACACTTTTCCAATGAAATTTCCATATTTTTCAGGGTTTAATATCTCAAATGCAGAGACATTTTACTTTAAGAATGTCAATAAGACAGGAATGAAAAGTATGTTAACCCCTTCGCTGCCAGGCCTTTTCCCCTCCTGTCCCACGCCCTTTTTTGGCTATTTGGGGTAGGCCCCTGTAACTTTTTGACCACATAAGGTATCCACGCCAAATTTGCGTCCTTTTCTTCCAACATCATGGGGATTCTGAGGGTACTCAGGGTTTGTGGATTCCCCTGGAGGGGGTCACAGAAATGAGCCAAAATACAGCAAAATTTAGTTTTTGGGGGGGGGGGAAATGGGAAAAACGGGCTGCAAATGAAAGCATCTGGGTTTTTCCCTGCAAGTGTTATCAAAAAAGGGTTTGTGGGGGTGAAATCACAATTTTCCCACCTTTTAGGGGATACCAGACTTTTGTCAGAACCCCAATATTTTTTACACAGTTTTGGCATTTTTCTGGGACATAGCCTATTTTTGCTATTTTTTGTGCTTTCGACCTCCTTCCAGTTAATGGTAGAAAAGGGTACAAAAGCAATAATGGATCCTGGAAAGCTATACATTTTGGAGAAGTAGACATAATTGTGAATTCAGCAAGGGGTCATTTGTGTAGATCCATCAAGGTTTCTTTATAGAAACTAACAGTTAAATATAGGATAAATTGAAAATTTGTTGAAAAAAAGCGCCTTTTGTGTCAACGTTTTCACCTGTAACTTCTTCTAATTTTGACAGCTCTTTGAAATCAATATACCGTTACATCCGCTGGACATTTCTGGTTGTGGGGATATATAGGACTTGTAGGTTCACCAAGAACCCGACGAACCCAGAGCCAAAAACTGAGCAGCAACTTGCAATGGTTTTTTATTATGTACCGAGTATATAGTAATTATTCTGTAAAAATGTGTACATGGAAAAATCGGTATGAAAGACACCTATGTATTTCTGAAATGGGAACAAAATATAGAGTTTAGAAACAGTAGATATTTGAACATTTCCGAAATTGGGAATACTCATACTAGCATGAGAATTATCAGTCATTTTTTAGAATGACTTCTTTTTTACACAATGTCTTTCATTTGGAAGGCAGAATTGCATCGAACGTCAATAGGTAATAACAGTTCCTTTACAAATCTGAATTACCCTAAGTCTCCCTATAAAAATGGTACCTCACTTGTAGGGGTAGGCATAGTGCCCACGACAGGAAATGGCTCAAAACCCAACGTGAACACACCACATTTTCACAATGCAAAATTACCCTTTTTTAGCAAACTGCCTAGCTGTAGTTTATTAACCATAGCTCTGCCGGCACCTAGGGAAATCTAGCAAACCTATACATTTTTGAAAACTAGACACCCAGGGGAATCCAGGATGGGGTGACTTGACTGCCTCCCACCAGGTTCTGCTACCCAGAATCCCTTGCAAACCTAAAAAATTGCCAAATAAACCACATTTTCCCCACATTTCTGTGGTGGAACGTTCTGGAATCTGCGTGGATCTACAAATTTCCACCCACCCCGCGTTCCCCGAGGTCTTCCGATAAAAATGATACCTCACTTGTGTGGGTCGGCCTAGTGCCCGCGACAGGAAACGGCGCAAAACGCATCGTGGACACACCTCAATTTCGCGGTGAAAAATGAACCTTTTTTGGCAAAGTGCCTAGCTGTAGTTTTTTAACCATAGCTCTGCCGGCACCTAGCAAAACCTAGCAAACCTATACATTTTTGAAAACTAGACATCCAGGGGAATCCTGGATGGGGTGACTTGACTGCCTCCCACCAGGTTCTGTTACCCAGAATCCCTTGCAAACCTAAAAAATTGCCAAAACAAACACATTTTCCCCACATTTCTCTGGTGGAAAGTTCTGGAATCTGCGTGGATCCACAAATTTCCACCCTCCCACATTCCCCAAAGTCTTCCGAGAAAAATGGTACCTCACTTGTGTGGGTCGGCCTAGTGCCCGCGACAGGAAACGGCGCAAAACGTAACGTGGACACACCTCAATTTCACAGCGAAAAATGCCCCTTTTTTGGCAAAGTGCCTAGCTGTAGTTTTTGAACCATAGCTCTGCCGGCACCTAGGGAAACCTAGCAAACCTATACATTCTTGAAAACTAGACACCCAGGGGAATCCAGGATGGGGTGACTTTGACTGCCTCCCACCAGGTTCTGTTACCTAGAATCCCTTGCAAACCTAAAAAATTGCCAAAAAAAACACATTTTCCACACATTTTTCTGGTGGAAAGTTCTGGACTCTGCGTGGATCCACAAATTTCCACCCACCCGCATTCCCCAAAGTCTTCCGAGAAAAATGGTACCTCACTTGTGTGGGTCGGCCTAGTGCCCGCAACAGGAAACGGCGCAAAACATAGCGTGGACACACCTCAATTTCACAGCGAAAAATGCCCCTTTTTTGGCAAAGTGCCTAGCTGTAGTTTTTGAACCATAGCTCTGCCGGCACCTAGGGAAACCTAGCAAACCTATACATTTTTGAAAGCTAGACACCCCGAGGAATCCAGGATGGGGTGACTTGACTGCCTCCCACCAGGTTCTGTTACCCAGAATCCCTTGCAAACCTAAACAAGCATTGGCATAGCCAATAGGTCTTGCCTTTGGGACCTTAAAAGTGTTTAGCAATGCAACAGTGGCATAACTAAATACTTATAAGGTCCCAAAAGCGAGACCTAATGGCTATGCCAAGCGGCCGTGTGGCCACGAAAGTGAAAGTGATCGCTGATTGCGATCACGATCAAACATCAAAGCGGCCGGGGGACCGCGAAAGTGAAAGTATTTGCGGTAAAGCACAGCGCGCGCACATGCACTGTAGCTCTAGGCTGGTCTGGTAACACTTTTTGGAGCCCTCTCAATAAGTCTCGCCAGACCAGCGCATGCGCTGGGTCAGGCGAGACCTAAAAATTGCCCAAAAAAACACATTTTCCCCACATTTCTCTGGTGGAAAGTTCTGGAATCTGCGTGGATCCACAAATTTCCACCCACCCCGCATTCTCCAAAGTCTTCCGAGAAAAATGGTACCTCACTTGTGTGGGTCGGCCTAGTGCCCGCGACAGGAAACGGCACAAAACGTAACGTGGACACACCTCAATTTCACAGCGAAAAATGACCCTTTTTTGGCAAAGTGCCTAGCTGTAGTTTTTGAACCATAGCTCTGCCGGAACCTGGGCAAACCTAGCAAACCTATACATTTTTGAAAACTAGACACCCAGGGGAATCCAGTATGGGGTGACTTGACTGCCTCCTACCAGGTTCTGTTACCCAGAATCCCTTGTAAACCTAAAAAATTGCCCAAAAAAACACATTTCCCCCACATTTCTGTGGTGGAAAGTTCTGGAATCTGCGTGGATCCACAAATTTCCACCCACCCCGTGTTTCCCAAAGTCTTCCAATAAAAATGGTACCTCACTTGTGTGGGTCGGCCTAGTGCCCGCGACAGGAAACGACGCAAAACGCATCGTGGACACACCTCAATTTCGCAGTGAAAAATGAACCTTTTTTGGCAAAGTGCCTAGCTGTAGTTTTTGAACCCTAGCTCTGCCGGCACCTAGGGAAACCTACCAAACCCACACATTTCTGAAAACTAAACACCCGGGGGATTCCAGGGAGGTATGGCTTGCGTGGATCCCCCAACGTTTCCCTACCCAGAATGCCCTTCCAACCCTCAAATTTAGCTGAAAAAATCACCTTTTTCACACATTTTTGTGTGGGAAAGTTGTGGCATTACCGGGCTGACACAAATTTCCTACCACCCAGCGTTCCCCCGGGTCTCCCGATAAAAACAGTGCCTCACTCGTGTGGGAGGCCCAAGTACCCATGACAGGCAAGGCCACAAAACGTATTGAGGCGACATGAAAATTGCCTACCTCAAAACGACCTGGTTTTGCAAGGGATGTCACCTGGGTTTTAGGCCCGGTGCTCGGCGGCCACCTAGGGGACCCTACCAAACCCACACATTTCTGAAAACTAGACACCCGGGGGATTCCAGGGAGGTATGGCTTGCGTGGATCCCCCAATGTTTCCTTACCCAGAATGCCCTGCAAACCTCAAATGTAGCTGAAAAAATCACCTTTTTCACACATTTTTGTGTGGGAAAGTTGTGGCATCACTGGGCTGACACAAATTTCCTACCACCCAGCGTTCCCCCGGGTCTCCCGATAAAAACGGGGCCTCACTTGTGTGGGAGGCCCAAGTACCCGCGACAGGCAAGGGCCCACAACGTATTGAGGCGACATGAAAATTGCCTACCTCAAAACGGCCTGGTTTTGCAAGGGGGGTCACCTGGGTTTTTGGCCCGGTGCTCGCTGGCCACCTAGGGGACCCTACCAAACCCACACATTTCTGAAAACTAGACACCCGGGGGATTCCAGGGAGGTATGGTTTGCGTGGATCCCCCAACGTTTCCTTACCCAGAATGCCCTGCAAACCTCAAATTTAGCTGAAAAAATCACCTTTTTCACACATTTTTGTGTGGGAAAGTTGTGGCATCACCGGGCTGACACAAATTTCCTACCACCCAGCGTTCCCCCGTGTCTCCCGATAAAAACGGTGCCTCACTCGTGTGGGAGGCCCAAGTACCCGCGACAGGCAAGGGCCCAAAACGTATTGAGGCGACATGAAAATTGCCTACCTCAAAACGACCTGGTTTTGCAAGGGGGGGTCACCTGGGTTTTTGTCCCGGTGCTCGGCGGCCACCTAGGGGAACCTACCAAACCCACACCTTTCTGAAAACTAGACACCCGGGGGATTCCAGGGAGGTATGGTTTGCGTGGATCCCCCAACGTTTCCTTACCCAGAATGCCCTGCAAACCTCAAATTTAGCTGAAAAAATCAAATTTTTCACACATTTTTGTGTGGGAAAGTTGTGGCATCACCAGGCTGACACAAATTTTCTACCACCTAGCATTCCCCCGGGTCTCCTGATAAAAACGGTGCCTCACTCGTATGGGAGGCCCAAGTACCCGCGACAGGCAAGGGCCCAAAACGTATTGAGGCGACATGAAAATTGCCTACCTCAAAACGACCTGGTTTTGCAAGGGTGGTCACCTGGGTTTTTGGCCCGGTGCTCGGTGGCCACCTAAGGGAACCTACCAAACCCACACATTTCTGAAAACTAGACATCCGGGGGATTCCAGGGAGTTATGGCTTGCGTGGATCCCCCAACGTTTCCTTACCCAGAATGCCCTGCAAACCTCAAATTTAGCTTAAAAAATTACCCTTTTCACAAATTTTTGTGTGGGAAAGTTGTGGCATCACCGGGCTGACACAAATTTCCTACCACCCAGCGTTCCCCCGGGTCTCCCAATAAAAACGGTGCCTCACTCGTGTGGGAGGTCCAAGTACCCGTGACAGGCAAGGGTCCAAAACGTAGTGTGCCTCAACAGGCAAGGGTCCTAAACGTAGTGCGCCTGACTACGTTTTGGGCCCTTGTCTGTCGCGGGTACTTGGGCCTCCCACATGAGTGAGGCACCGTTTTTATCGGGAGACCCGGGGGAACGCTGGGTGGTAGAAAATTTGTGTCAGCCCGCTGATGCCGCAACTTTCCCACACAAAAATGTGTGAAAAAGGTGATTTTTTAAGCTAAATTTGAGGTTTGCATGGCATTCTGGGTAAGGAAACGTTGGGGGATCCATGCAAGCCATACCTCCCTGGAATCCCCCCGGTGTCTAGTTTTCAGAAATGTGTGGGTTTGGTAGGTTCCCCTAGGTGGCCGCCGAGCACCGGGCCAAAAATCCAGGTGAGCCCCCTTGCAAAACCAGGTCGTTTTGATGTAAGCAATTTTCATGTCGCCTCAATACGTTTTGGGCCCTTGCCTGTCGCGGGTACTTGGGCCTCCCACACGAGTGAGGCACCGTTTTTATCGGGAGACCCGGGGGAAAGCTGGGTGGTAGGAAATTTGTGTCAGCCCGGTGAAGCCACAACTTTCCCACACAAAAATGTGTGAAAAAGGTGAATTTTTCAGCTAAATTTGAGGTTTGCAGGGCATTCTGGGAAAGGAAACGTTGGGGGATCCACGCAAGCCATA
Source organism: Triturus cristatus (assembly GCF_964204655.1). Classification (NCBI taxonomy): domain Eukaryota; kingdom Metazoa; phylum Chordata; class Amphibia; order Caudata; family Salamandridae; genus Triturus; species Triturus cristatus. Next base: position 1,895,118 of record NC_140590.1, on the reverse strand, counting down.
CCTCCCTGGAATCCCCCGGGTGTCTAGTTTTCAGAAATGTGTGGGTTTGGTAGGTTTCCCTAGGTGGCCGCCAAGCCCGGGGCCAAAAACTCATGGTACCCCATTTGCAAAACCAGGTTGTTTTGTGATAGGTAATTTTGATGTCTCCTCAATAGGTTTTGGGCCCTTGCCTGACGCGGGCACTAGGCCTACCCACGCAAGTGAGGTACCATTTTTCCCTGAAGACTTTGGGGAACGCAGGGTGGGTGGAATTTTGTGGACCCACGCAGATTTCAGAACTTTCCACCACAGAAATGTGAGGAAAATGTGTTATTTTGGACACATTTTTAGGTTTGCAATGGATTCTGGGTAACAGAACCTGGTGAGAGCCAGTGAAGTCACCCCATCCAGGATTCCCCTCGGTGTCTAGTTTTAAAGAATGTACAGGTTTGCCTACGTGTCAACTGCGCTAGGGCTCAAAATCCACAGGTATGCACATTGCTAAAAAAAAATCGGAGCCCAGTGGGCTTTCTGTCGCCCTGGGGGGGATTCGGGGAAGGGGGTTTCATCCTGATATGCCCCTAAAGGGGCAGAAAGACTGTGGCTATTTTTTGTGGGGGTGGGGGCATTGGTATGACCATTTTGGGCAGCCCCCACCCCCACGCATAAAAAAGCCTGCGTACTCGTTGGTGCCTAGTGGGCTTTCTGCCCCCCCAGGGGGCAGATCAGGGGCCACTGCCACCATCTGGCCTCCTGGGGGGGCAGAAAGACTGGAATTTCTCTGGGGGTGGGGTATTGTCATGCCCATTTTGGGGAGCCCCTACCCCTACACTAATAAAACAAAAAAATCCATGGTTTCTAGTGGGCATTCTGCGCCCCCAGGGGGGGCCAGATTGGGAGCTACAGCTCCCATCTGCCTCCTGGGGGGCAGAAAGACTGTCATTTTTTGGGGGGGAGGGTGGGGGCATTGGCGTGCCCGTTTCGGGCAGCCCACACCCTAAAAACAATTGCGCTAAAAAAAATCCCTGGTGTTTAGTGGGCTTTCTGCCCCCCCCCCAAAGGGGCAGATTAGGGGCCAATGCCCCATCTGCCCCCTGGGGGGGGGCAGACAGACTGTAATGATTGGGGGGTGAGGTGGGGGCATGGGCCTGCCCGTTTTGGGCAGCCTCCACCCCTATTTTTATTTTTTTTGTAAATTCCCTGGTGTCTAGTAGTCTTTTTGACCTCCGGGGGGGCAGATTGGGGGCCAATGCCCCATCTGCCCCCCAGGGGGGGCAGAAAGGCTGTAATGGTGGCGGGTGGGTGGGGGCATTGGCGTGCCCGTTTCGGGTAGCCCCTCACCCTAAAAACAATTGCGCTAAAAAAAATCTCTGGTGTTTAGTGGGCTTTCTGCCCCCCCCCGAAGGGGAAGATTAGGGGCCAATGCCCCATCTGCCCCCCGGGGGGACAGAAAGACTGTAATATTTGGGGGGTGGGGGCATGGGCCTGCCCGTTTTGGGCAGCCCCCACCCCTATTTTTATTTTTTTTGTAAATTCCCGGGGGGGGGGGGCAGAAAGGCTGTAATGGTGGTGGGTGGGTGGGGGCATTGGCGTGCCCGTTTCGGGCAGCCCCCACCCTAGAAAAAACGGAAAAAAAATCCCTGGTGTATAGTGGGCTTTCTGCCCCCCCGAAGGGGCAGATATGGGGCCAATGCCCCATCTGCCCCCCGGGGAGGGCAGAAAGACTGTAATATTTGGGGGGTGGGGTGGGGGCATGGGCCTGCCCGTTTTGGGCAGCCCCCACCCCTATTTTTATTTTTTTGGTAAATTCCCTGGTGTCTAGTGGTCTTTTTGCCCCCCCGGGGGGGGCAGATTGGGGGCCAATGCCCCATCTGCCCCCCGGGGGGGGCAGAAAGGCTGTAATGATGGCGGGTGGGTGGGGGCATTGGCGTGCCCGTTTCGGGCAGCCCACACCCTAAAAACAATTGCGCTAAAAAAAATCCCTGGTGTTTAGTGGGCTTTCTGCCCCCCCCCGAAGGGGCAGATTAGGGGCCAATGCCCCATCTGCCCCCCGGGGGGGCAGAAAGACTGTGATTATTTCGGGGTGGGGTGGGGGCATGGGCCTGCCCGTTTTGGGCAGCCCCCACCCCTATTGGTATTTTTTATAAAATTCCCTGGTGTCTAGTGGGCTTTTTGCCCCCCCGGGGGGGCAGATTGGGGGCTACTGCCCCCATCTGCCCCCCAGGGGGGGCAAAAAGACTAAATAATGCCCAAAATATTTTGGGGGAGCAAAGGCCCTTGCCCAAGGGGCCGCTCCCCCCTCCCTGGTGTCTAGTGGGTGGATCCCTGTTTGGGGATTGCCCTCTATTGGCGATACCCAAGCAGGGATCCACTGGGGAGATTCTCCCCCTTTCCAATGATACCTCTCCCGTCTTTCTACGTGCTCAGGGGGCTGAGATAGCCCCCTAAGCACGTAGAAAGTGAAACTGAAATGAGCCTCTTGGCTCATTTCAGTTTCACTTTCACTGTAATGACGTTGGCGCGACGTGCGCGCCGATTGTCATTACAGTGAAAGGGGGGGGGGGGCCTCGGGAGCTGGGGAAGCTCTTCCCCAGCTCCTGAGGCTATTTTGGCAGAAAGGGAGTCCCTCTGGTGCCCGCACCAGAGGGATTCCCCAGGGAATGCCTCATGACGTGCTCCATGACGTGTCCAGCACGTCATGGGCACACAAGGGGTTAATGAATACCAAACAGATTTATTCTGCAGCCTTTATTGCCCAACTGTCTAGACAGGGTTACGACTTTTGTAAAAACAACATTGAGACGGAAACTGTCTGGGGTACTAAAGATTGGCAAGTACAGTGAATAGAAGCTTTGTTTAGAGCCTGTATCATCCCTGAGCAAATTATGTTTTTGAACAACACTGTCCAACAAACATCATGCCTTGGAATAGCCAAGATAAAAGACATGAACACTCCGTCTATACCTGCGCCTACAAGTGAAAGCACTACACAGGGGGAGGTCGACGTACATACTATTTTGAAATATAACAGATCTGATCCTGAATGGAAAAAATGGTTGCTCTGGTGCTTAGACACAAACAACTGTCAAGATAGATTCCTGAACAAAATACAAGGATTTACCTTTCATAGGCCAGACCCACGTTATGTCCAAAGACAACATCCGGGGGTAGTAACAACTTACAGCGTAGGGAAACTTTGCCTTGATTGGCGACAGAAAGCTACACCAGAGGATGTAAAACAACACTTAACTTTACTTCAAGAAGGCGCAGAACTTAGGGAATTCTTGCTAGGACCAAGAAAACCGCGTCAAAAACGTTTCATATATGCCGGTATCTACGCTGCTTATAATGACGCATGGAAGGTCACCCAAGCAGAGACTGCAGAACGAATACGAGAAATTGATCGTATTAATTTAGAGAAATCTCTCTCTGTAGTAGACAATGGGTTAACAACTCTGTCGTCCAGGATATATTCTTTGGACAGCATTGTATCCTCTGTCATAAACATCATGGAGCAAGACTTGGTCATGTTGCAACATGGTCAGTCACAGCTATGTTCTATCATGCTATTACGCTGGAAGCTTCAAAACCTTTGTTCTGGCTATGTACCTTGGCATTTAATCAATACTACGTCACTGTTTGCAGAATTCAATCTCACTGATAGACAGATCAAACTGGCACAAAGGGAAGCAGACTATACGGTGCTGAGCATTGAAAAACTGGAGAAATTACCATTAACTGTGGCAGAAAAACCAGCTACTGAGTGGATCATACATGGTAAGATTACTCTGCCTGTTACGATGTTCCATTTTCAGTATTGCCTAAAAAACAGACCAGCAGGCAAATGTGAAAGGTTGGGTAAAGAATACATCAAGACATCCTTGGATTTACCTTACACACACAGATGTTGGAGTGGGGGACGTGAAGTGTTTATTAGCGGTGAAAACTGTGAACACGCGCTAAGCAGCTCTTTCCTTTGTCAGGGTATTAACTTACACGGGGACTGTGACGGTTCCACTACAAACTTATCCTGCCACCTGCACGGTTCACCGGCAGCAGTGATTAATCCAATCTTTGGTCAACTTTCAAATGGGAGTTACATTATGTTGAATGATCACAGCTGCTGTGGCATGCTGTCAGGTATCCCACATCTAGTAACGGTTACATCCAAGGTCACTTGCTGTATGCAAGTCTTGTTTCCCCAAATAGACATAGTCAGGGAGTCGCCTTTATGACCTTCACTGAAGATCTCTTCTATACGTGTTGAAATCCATTTTTTTTACAAAAAACTGTGCCTTTGACCTCTGCCAAAGAAACCTATGATCTCCAAGTCGCAATGACTTCTGCAAAGATACACACCCTTTTGAATAAAACTGCCCTGTGCATTTCTCAGAAATGTTAGGTCGTATCTTAAAACATGTCTCAGATGAGCGGTATTGTACATGTATTTAAGAACGTTTGTGCAGGACTGTTAGCACCTTTTCAAGCAGTCCTCGGAATTTTTCCAAACTTCGTGCACTTTGTGTTTGGCGGACTGCAGCTCCTTTTAGCACTCGTTGCAGGGATACTATTTTTGCTCCTACTGCTACGATATGGCAAGCCAAATCACCAGCGACACCCAGTTCACCATGGAAAGAACTCTATTGGAGATGAAGTGTCGTGAGCGCATCGTCCAAATTCTGGGTTTACCTCATCTCTGAAAATAAACACCACTTGGTTTCTGTAATTCAGACCAATTTGGCAAGATTGCATCTTACCTGTTCTAGGCTGCCTGCTATGCGGTGAAGAATGCGTGCTGGACATTTGTCTGACACTCCCATCAGTCATACCTACGGATATCGATACTCTGCTGGACCCGATACCAATCCTGATGGCGGCATTCATTGAGATCTCATAGACGCAACATGCTACTGCTGAGGTACTAGAGGAAACACCAGGCGTGCAGGTAACATCCAATCCGGACATTGCTGATGCTTCCCATGCTTAAGGCGATAGTTTGCATCTATGTGCTGTTGAGCTTCTACACAAGGTATTCCAACTCTCACCCACAACGGTAGACGACTTGTTGTATACAGGATTAGAACATTTTATGTTTTCTCCATCCCCACACACTGACTTTTGATTCAAGCACACAGTGTTCCGGAAAGACTCTGAATTTGGCCTTCATTCTTTTTCAAACGTAATACTGACTTTGGAACTTTTTCTATGATTATAGGTTTTTTTTTCATCCCGTCCCAAAATTGTATTTTTCATTTTTTGGCACAGTAATCTGCTTATAGTAGAACTATTCAGAGAGTACATAATTCTTTGATAACACTTCCAGGGACAGTATGCCACCTTGTCTTGAATAACAATTTGACTTGTGTAACCTGATATGAAATGGATTCGGACCCTTTTTTCTTCTGTATTTACGAGCCATTTCATCACATGTATATATTTTGGTTCATTCATTTAGCATTCCAATGTGATCCTATGCTTAGAATGGAACTTTGCCTTTAACATGTACAACACTTTATGCATAGCAATGCGATATTCTGTTTTAAGATATGTTTAGAACTTTTAGGATTTAGTAACGTTGTTCAACCGAAACTGGGTGGGATTTAGATTCCGTATATAGGTTTCCCGATTCATGCCCTTATATAGGTACAATTCACATTGCCCTTATTTGGACATAGAAATCCGGCCCTTATTTAGACATTGTCCGTACAAACCAAATACAGGCATTGCCACCTACATCCGTCCATCCACGTCACAACGAATTCTTGGAAAACCAGACACTTAAGCCTTTAGGAATTTCCCTGAGCTTCAATATTGATTTCTCCAAGAACTCATTAAGTATGCATGAACATCTATTCCTTAGGGGTTGATTCATGACATTCCTGTGCCCGACTTTTACGTCAATACTGGCATTCCTAGACACCTTCAAGGAATAAATATACCAACACTTGCCCTGGCAAATTGTGGTTCCCGGAGGATTCGATCCAACCCAGACTACGCGGTTCGCCACGGCAAGTTCGGAAGGAGATCGAGTTCCAGCCTGATACACAGACCTGACGCTGCCATCCTCCTCGCAGAGAATCCAGCTCCAGTGCTCTCTGACTTCCCTTGCGGGGGGTTAGACTATCGAGTCCAGAAAAGAAATTCCAACCTCTCTTATTCTAAGGTATGGAGCTGACTAGATCTTAGAGAAACTTTTGGCAACTCTTGGCTAAACTAAAATATATCTCTCTATACTTTAGAAATGGCACCTACTTCAAACCTCTTACTGCACTTAGGTTAGGTACACTGGAGTAGAACAATTTAGAAGCATCAGATGAGTATCACATTTCAGCTTATGTTATTTATGTATGTATTCTGATTAATATATGTCATAGCTACAAACCATGCTATTGCAGTATTCTTTTATCTTACTGCTAACCTCGTACATATTGTACTTCGCAGTCTGTCATACGATTGTAGCAATTCATATCTCTTGCATGCGAAATAAGAATGTTCAATAAACCCTTTTATTGAAACGCCCGTCTCTCTATTTCTGTGCAACTCTGTAGAAACAAAGTATACACGATTGACTGAGTGAAACTGTTATCTATTGTTTCCACGATTCTGAGACTGTTCCGATTCTAAACGGAAACAAAGTTGTCATGTTTATGCGGTTGTCAGAGACTAATCCCTTCTTGTATATTCGAGATGTTTCTAGTGACCTCTGAGTTAGCTGGCACACAAAAGGAATTAAGTTTAATATACTTGATAGAGACATACTGACCTTAATCCTATGTCAAATCTATAGTGTATGTTATTCCAATGCGCAGAGCCTATCAGGGATATAGGAACTAGACTACAATTTGAGAAATACACAATGAGTGTGTGCATGAGAGAGGGGAGAGTGAGCAGGAGATGTTGTGTGTGCGACAGCTATTAAAAGATACATGAGTGTATGAGAGAGGGGAGAGAGCGAGAGATGCTGTGTGTGCGACAGCATTTGAAAAACACACAACTGTATAAGAGAGGGGAGAGAGCGAGAGATGCTGTGTGTGATGTTTGAGAAATACACAATGAGTGTGTGCATGAGAGAGGAGAGAGTGAGCGGGAGATGCTGTGTGCATGACAGTGTTTGAGAAATACACAATGATTGTGTGCATGAAAAAGGGGAAGTGAGCAAGAGATGGTGTGTGTGAGTGTTTGAGAAATACACGAGTGTGTGTATGCTGTGTGTGCGACAGCATTTGAGAAATACACAATGAGTGTGTGCATGAGAGAGGGGAGAGTAAGCGAGAGATTCTGTGTGTGCGACAGCTATTAAAAAATACATGAGTGTATGAGAGAGGGGAGAGAGCGAGAGATGCCGCGTGTATGACAGCATTTGAGAAATACATGATGAGTGTGTGTAAGAGAGAAGGGAGAGTGAGCGAAGATACTGAATGTGCGACAGCATTTGAGAAATACACAATGATTCTGTGCATGACAAATGGAGAGTGAGCAAAAGATGGTGTGTGTGATAGTGTTTGAGAAATACACAATGAGTGTGTACATGAGAGAGGAGAGAGTGAGCGGGAGATGCTGTGGGTCATATTAACAAGCGCCAGCGATAATTATCACTGGCCGCTCTTAGCGAGAAAAATGTTATCGCTGGCTAGCGCAGAAATTTATCGCCATACTAGCGTTGTATTAACAACGCCTAGCGCAATGGCGATAATTTCCCAGCGATAGCAATGTTTTCCATGGAACATCGCTGGTTTTCCAGCGATGTTCCATTGAAAACGGTGATAACCTTGCTGATACGACCATGTGGTCGTATCAGCATAATCCATCCCCAATGGTAAGTATAGCTAAGTCTGCATTTTAGCAGACGTTAGTTTTTGGAGAAAACAGCTCTTTTCTCCAAAAACTAACGTCTGCTAAAATGCGTGGGCAGCCTTGTAAATATTGCGATGTGTACATCAGCGATATTAACAAGGTTGTACTGCCCAGTAACATCCACTTTGCATCTCATTAGAGATGCAAAGGGAGGCGTCGGGTAAAAGGGTGCTGAAATGTGCTAATGCATGTTATCTCTTGTAAATAGGGCGATATTTTTATCTCCTCTTTTTTGGCTTTAAAATATGATAAGATAAGATATGGCCCTTGTAAAAATGCCCCTGTGTGTGCAACAGCATTTGAGAAATACACAATGACTGTGTGGATGAGAAAGGGGAGAGAGTAAGGGGTGCTGTGTGTGTGACAGTGTTTGAGAAAAACAAAATGAGAGACAAAGAGGAAGCGAGAGATGCTGCGTGTGCGACACCTATTGAAAAATACACAAGTGTAGGAGAGAGGGGAGAGTGAGCGCGAGATGTTGTGTGTGTGACAGCATTTGAGAAATGCAAAAAGTGTGTGTGAGTGATGAAAGGTTATACTAGTGTATGATGAGGTGTATCTGATTGTCACGTGGATGATGTCATCAGTGATGCCATAAGTGATGTCATTTGAGATGTCATCAGTGATGTCATCAGTGATGTCACTGACCATGTCATGAATGATGTAATATGTGACATCATCAGCAGTGGATTGCGGGCGCACGAGTTATAGTTAGCAGAACTAACTATAACGGAGGAATTTCAGTGGTTTTGTCAAGTGAAACGTCCAGCTAACTATAACAGCGCTAAAACATATGGTTTTTTTCAGTGAATTTCTAAGGTTTTTTAAATGCTAATTCCTAACTATAACATGTCTGAAACCTATGGTTTTTTCAGTGAATTTCAAAGGTTTTTTAAATGATAATTTTTAAATGTAATAATAGTTATATGTTTTTTTATACTGATTTTCTACAGTTTTTTAACTGTTTATTTTTACATATTTTATTTTTTAAATTACATTATATATTTTTAATATAAATGGAAATAAAAATGTTTTTTTAAATATTGAAACTGAAGTTTTTAATGTTTTATATTTTTATTTTATTATTTTCTTTATTGTTTTTTTTTCAAATTTTGTTTTGGAGTCGCGCACCCAAAGCGTACCTTTCTCGATCACTACGCAGAACCTAGCCGCCATTTTAGAAATGTTGTGAAGGATCCACGTAGGGTGTGTGACAGGTGCACATTTTCTGAGATGTGCGCGATCGCTATGCGACCGGTACGCGACTCCAGACCCCGCGCATTTGCGACACATGCGCATTACTGTACGCACCGCTCGCGCGCTTCCGCGTGACGTCATATTCTTGTTTGACGTGGTGGATGCGCGACTCCCAGGAATTTTTTTATGTCTAAAATGATATATATATGTCTTTAATATACATATTAGGGCAAGACATTATCTAAGCTATTCATAAAAATAATATTTTTTTACTTGTAATAAGCTTATATTACTTTTAAATGCAATTTTGAAAATAACAGCTTTGCCGTCTCCAACCTCCGCAGGTCGATGAAGAAAGGTACGAACTCCTCTTTTTGGTTTGGCGAGATTCAATTTATTACTCACATTGAATTAGTCATAACGCGTTTCGACTGACAAAGCAGCCTTGATCACATGCGGAAATGCATTTGCCATCATCTTTTAAATACCACCCATGTGTGTCAAGTGATTCCCAATGAACATAAATGAAAGACTATATAAACATCGGTCGTATTGTACACAGACGGCAAAGCTTGTCACGATATATACCACAAAGTATAACTTATAGAACCAGCCGGTACTATAATACAATATGGATAAAAAGATAGTTTAAATACCACAATAAATACTGAATAAAAGGTACAATATTAAAACCTACCAGAGTTAAACGAAGTAATATCAGCATGAATGCATTGATATCCACAATTTATGACCAGCTGCTTAAATATATTTGGAAAAATTAATATTAAGGTAGGAAGCAAAGCAGCATCTTTATATATATATATATATTCACTGAAAAAACCATGGGTTTCACACACGTTATAGTTAGAAATTAGCATTTAAAAAACCTTGCAAATTCACTGAAAAAACCATAGGTTTCACACATGTTATAGTTAGGAATTAGCATTTAAAAAACCTTGCAAATTCAGTGAAAAAACCATAGGTTTCACACACGTTATAGTTAGCTGGACATTTCACTCGTAAAAAACCAATGAAATTTCCCCGTTATAGTTAGTTAAGCTAACTATAACTCGCGCGCCCGCAATGCACTGCTGATGACGTCACATATTACATCACTCATGACATGGTCAGTGACATCACTCATGACATCACTGATGACATCTCAAATGACATCACTGATGACATCATCCAGTGAATGTGTGTTTTTCTGAAAATTAAATATGTTTTATATATGTATATCTCAAGGTCGATGGAAGAATAAATGAGTATATAAGTGTCTAAATGGATGATTTGTTTTTGAAAAATTGATTGTATTACTGACTGATTAAGTGTATCTTATTGAATACATGGCTAAGTGAGTAATGTTTAAATGTGTAAATACCTGTATCAGTCTCTCACTTTGTGTATAAGTGTCTGCATGGGTTGGTGAGCAGCTACATGAGTGTCTATATAGGTTATTAGTTGGTTTTTTGAGTATCAGTATGAGTGTCTGAGTGTCTGTATGGTTCAGTGGGGGGTATTACGTAGTGCATAAGTGCATGAATGAGTGACTCACTGTTTGTATGTGTTGAAGACAGCATGTGTGCAGGACTGTATGGGTGGATGAGTGTGTGTATGGGTGTGTTAGTGAGTGAATGGCTGTCTCAATAGTGTCTTTATGAGTAACTACATATGTTTTAAACTAGTATATGTGACTATTGGTGTATATAAGTGAGTATATGTGAGAGTGAGAGATTGAAAGAGTTCCTGTATGAATAAGTATGTGTTTCTATAAGTGATTGTTTAAAAGACTAAGTATGTGTAAGTTTCCATAGAAGTAAGTGTGGTGGTGTGTGTATAACTGTATATGCAAATAAATGTATGTTTGATTCTTTATTAGCATGAGTAACTATGTGTGTGAGTAACTCTATGGATGAGTGGCATTGTGTTACAGGATGTATAGGTGTATGAGTACATATGATGTGTGAGTATGCTGGAGCAGAGTTTTCTGTTTGAAAATTCGTTGGTTTTTGAAGCTCTGGTATGTCTATTTGTCATATTAATTTATTAATTACTAGTAATTAATTATTTGTCTTGTGCAAGTGTGTTTATATTAATAAATCCGTTTGTCCTAATAAGAGAGAGTTACACGTGGGTACGCATAAATGTGCTGTTTAATAATAACGTGCGTGTTTTCATGTTTAAACGTTGCTATGTGCTGTTTATTTTTGAGCACAAAACGCTTTCCGAATTAATGCTTTTCTATGTTGCAAGTGCTAGATAGATACATACACATAAGGGTATTAGCACTGTTTAATCACTATGCTGTGGTAACGTTGTTTTTGTTTCTTTTAATTAAGATGGTCTATTGTGGCCTATGGTGGCCTAGACAAAGATGGCCGATTTTGTAAGCCTGGCCTCGATTTGAAAGTAGAAAACTGTGATGGGAGAGAGCCCTGCTGAATATGGTCCTGAAGTCAGCTGACCACAGTCCTTGCTTGCCTTGTTAAAATTTCCGTGAGGACAGCAGCAGCCTGGGTAATCTCCAAGTGAAATGGAACGTCCTTGGCAGCCTTGGGAAACAAAGGAGCCTTAGAGAAAGACTCTGAACTATGGTCTCATTGCCGAGGAGAAGTAGAACTAACAAGATACATTTATGTTTCTTGGTTCCTGTTCCGTAGTCTTTATTTTGTGATTTTTCCTGAGCGGAGATTTTCAAATGTAGCAATGTTACATCCTTTCCTTCTCGCTCTGCTCAGCGGTCCAGCGGACATTACAACTTTCCTATGTATCTTTCCTTTGTTCGATTCATTATAAGAATTGTTAGCCTAGAGAGGCCACTTGCCACTTGCCATTTGCCTTTGCCGCGTACCGAATCTGCATTGCTGAGGATTGATGCTGAAGGGACTTCGTCTTGAGAGACTTTACTGAGAGACTTGTCCTGACCCGTTCTGACATTTAGCTAGAATAGGTAACTATGAGAAAAATGATTTATTCTGATTGATTTCCATTTTGACTAATTTTAGATAAAGCAATATAATTTGAACATGGTGTTGGATATTATTTCTTGTCAATTATTGAGTATTATATTTTGATTATTGCCGTATAGGTTGTATAGATTATGTTTATGGACAGTCATAATAACCAGGTCTTATCGACCTCGATATAGATGCAGTGTGACTAGGTTTATTGCTGGTAGAGTATTTGAGCGTATGTTAGTGAAATGGGCCCTAGCGTATGATGAATGTATGTGCGTGTAACTGTGAGATTACTCTATCTGTGGTAGTGGGAATATTATACACACCCTGATCTCTATCAATTTCCTGGTAGCAGAGTAGGATGGTTATTGATGATTGTCTTGATCTGATAAGATTGCTTGTACATTAGCTTATTGATTATTGATTATTGATTATTGGTTGATGTTGGTATATGTACTAATACTATATGTTGGAGTCGTAATGTTGAGTTATATGTAGTGCTTCTGGAACTTGGGAGCTGGTAGCAGTTCCGTAGTAGGGCAGAGGGAAGTATATGCTGCTCTCAGGAAAGACGGAATTGTAAGGAATAACGTGTGACAATTGAAGTTGCGCGTCACATTGTCTGGGTTCGGAATCAGTGACATTGTCGTATGTTACTATTAGATATTTCTGGTATATAAGGAGTGTGTATGATAGTGAAGGTTATCTGTGAAACTCTGGTCTTAAGTCCCAGGGATCCGTAAGGATTATCGTTAAAGCTTATCGCGGGAGAAGTAATAGGTATTCTCTGAGCTTGTTTGAGAAACTGGGCAGAGGAAAGCTGTTTAGTTGATGTATGTTATAATTCTGTAGTGGGACAGATTATTCGCTGTTCTCGGGAAGCAGGATTCTGTGTGTATGTACTATATTTTCTTGTATGAATGTGCGTAAATGTATATACATTTAATTGATTGTAAGACTCTTTGGACAAGTCCTAGAGGAAACAGTTAAGAGATGTATGAAAGTTTGTTGACTCTTGAGGAATAGACTCTCTTTTACTATTCTGTGGTTAGCGAAGCAGACAATGGAGATGTTTTTATGTTGTAACTAATAGATTTTGTAGAAATTTTGACACGAAGTCTACTGAGAAGATTTTGTAAAGGAGGGGTAGACGAGTGACAGAAGACAGGAGACAAGCGACTGCAGCGACTGTTGACGTCAGAAAGACCGCGCTCTGATTGGATAGTGGATCAGAATAGTGTTCACGCTAGGATTGGTGCGTTGGTGTGAGCCGCGCAAGGATTGGAAGAGCTATTTAGTGACGTAGACGCTCCAGGATTGGTGCGTTGGTGTGAGTCGCGCTGCTATTGGTTGAAAATTCGTATTGTATATTTATAATACGGAAAGAGTAGAGAGTTTTTGGTAAACGCTAAAATGTATTACCAAGAAGAGAAAAAGAAGAAAACATTTTTTGGTAAAATTAAAAAGTGGTTAAACAAGGATAAAGATGTTAAAACGAGAGAGGGTGAGTTGTTACCTCCAACGAAAACACCTGCATCCTTCATGGCTGCGAAATATGGGTTTCATACCTGTATATGGTTGGAGAATTGGGTTAGGTATACTAAAGAAGATGGTGTTCTAGCATTTCCAGAACATGGTTCATTTAATCTGGCCGTGTTGAGAAATTTACGGGAAAAGATGTTATGTCTAGACCCGAAACCAAGACCTACACAGTTCGAGGCTTTAGTGGAATGGGAATAGGAAGTACATGAGCGAGAAAAACAGAGATCTGGAGGGTACTACAGGTATATGTTTGGGAGGAGACATGATCGTGAGACTCATCATGATCGAATGAAAAGGTGGCGAGATGTTAGTATGTCAGAGGGATTATATCCGATGAGAACAGTTGAAGGAGGAGCAGAAAGGGTTCCTGAGTCAGAAATGAGAAAATATGGAGTTAATGAGTATGAGGATGAGGTCTTGAATGACATGATTTACAAGAGACCACCTCCATATAGACCAGAACCGGATAAGAGTACACCAGTTGTTTCTCCGATAAGAGATACAGTTTGTGTCAATGAGACAGAAAATGAGACACCTGAGTTAGGAAGTGATCACTACCTTGATGAGAATGCGAGACAATTAGCCAGAACTACAACAGAGTTGACTGAGAAGATTAGGGAGTTAACGAAGAATCTGGAAGCTGTTACGGTGCCTGTAACTATAGGTCCGGTTATGCCTGTGTTTGACAAACAGAGGACAGGTGAAAATGGATTGGTGATTCCATATGTTGGGAATAATTTGACAAATTCAGTTGGTCCTTCAGGAGATTCAGGCAAAAGAGCAGAAAGAAGTGACCTGAGACAATCAAGACATGACATATGTAGTGAAATATTGGATACTAGTGAAGCTAGTTGTTCAGGGATGCCAATTTTAGAACCGCAGAAGAGAGTGGTTCCAGTGAGAAAAACTGCTGAAATAACAGTTGAAGATTTGAATGATTGGATGAAAATTCTACAGAAAAAGGATAAAGATTCACAAGTAATTGACGTGGCTAGGTTGCGTGTAGAACTAGAAGAGCTTGTTACAGGAACAGTTCCAACAGAAATTCTGAAGAGTCATCATGATGGTGAGTTAATGTTTATGTGCAAGAACATTACCTGGAGAGCAAGAAATACACATGACAGGCTAAGAGCAATAGCGAATGAGCAGGGAGTTGACATTGATAAAGTGAAAGCTTTACAAAAAACCTACAGGATGGATTTTACAGAGAAGGATATTGAAAATTTGAATGCTACTGGTAGAACAGGACAGATTAAGGAAATGGTAGCATTATTGCGAAGATGGGGTGATGTAGAAAAGTGGAAGGATAGGTGGTATAAGAAAAGAGAGGAAGCTGAAGATAGAACAACTTATTCAGCATTTCCAGTGAGAGAAAAAGAGAAACCGGTGGATAATTATCCTATGAGAGAAATACCTGGAGGAGGATATGTACATGTTCCATGGACCAGACAGGATATTTTATCATTCACGAATGATTTCCCTCGATTGAGAGAAAAGCCCGTCGAGTGGTATAGGCAGGTAGATAGGTTTGTGAAATTGTCAAAAGTGCTGTGGGTTGACCTGAATAGTCTGTTTGATATAATTGTTCCAGCAGACTTGTGGACTGAGTGTAAAATAGTTGTGAGTTGGCCTACTGAGGAATATCCAAGAGACCCAAGAACAGGGGCACCAGATCCAGAGGTAATGAGAAAGTATGATCAGGTGATGGTATACCTGAAGAGTAAAGTTCCTGCAAAAGAGACAGACTGGGTAAAGATAGATCGAACACAACAGGAAGCGAAAGAATCAGTTCATGCTTTTTACGAGAGGCTGATACTAGCATTTAAACAATTCAGTGGAGATGAACACCTAGGTGACAAAGATTTGAGTCATTTTGTATACAGATTTGTATATGGCCTTAGACCTGAAATTGGTGAGAGAATTCGTGAGCATACAGTGGATTGGCAGAGTAAGAAAGTAGATGAGATTCTGAGACATGCGAAATACTTCAGTGATGAAATTGAAGCGAAACAAAGAAAGCTGAAAGAGAAAGCAATGTGGGCACAAGTGAAAGTTGCGGAAAGACAGGAAGCACAGTTAGTGGAACAGGCGAATAATCCAGGAAACAATGCAGGGAATAGACCTAGATATGCAGGGAAAGGAAAAGGAAGTCTTGAGGAAGCGAAAAAAAGTTTCCTTGTCACAACTGTGGCCAATTGGGGCATTGGAGATCAGAATGTCCTAATCCACCATTAGTGAGTAATGAGAATAAATCCTTAAATCAACAGGTGCAGAATGAAGGAAATAATCAACAGCAGCAACAACAGAAAGTTGTGAGACAGCAGAGTCAAGAGCCAAAACCGCCCTTGCCGCAGAATAAAGGGTTACAAAAGTATAATCAGGATTCAGGATTCTACAATGATGAACAGGTAAACAAACCAAGACGTTCAAACAAGGTACAACAGTACTTGTTAAAGAGTGAAGGGAGTGAATCTGAGGGTGATTATTGACGGTGCCGAGGAGAGGAAGAAGAGTGCATACTTGGTGCAACTCTAGAAATAGACCAGGCAGGACCATTTGTGGATGGGAAAATAAATGAGGAGAGTGTTACTTTTTTGGTAGACACAGGTGCGACAAGATCAACTGTCAGGTCAACAGATGTTAGAAATCTTCCTCTCTCGGATGAAGCAATCCAAGTAGTTGGTGTAGCCAATACGCAAATCAGAACACGTCTTACTGAACCAGTAAGAGTACAGATAGGGAAATTTTCAGACATGCACAGATTCATTGTCTGTGACACGAGTCCAGTGAACCTGTTAGGTAGGGACTTGTTGTGCAAGATGAACTGCACAATTTTTTGTACACCGGATGGAATAGCCTTTGAGACACCAGATGAGGATGTTTTGTACCGAGTGACTCTAGAGAATAGAGAAAGTGAGTTAATTGGTGCATTTGCTGTGTTTAATCCGGAGGATTTGCCTCGAGAGCTGAGAGACACAGTGAAAAGGACAGTTTGGGATTTTACTGGAGAGGATGTGGGATTGATGAATAATGTAGATCCAGTGAAAATTGCAGTAAAAGAGGGAATTACATATCCTAACATTCCTCAATACAAAATGACACCAGAAATAATTGAAGGAATAACTCCTATAATTGAGAAAATGATTCAGCAGGGAGTCCTGAGAGAACTACTGAGTAGTCCGTGTAATTCACCGATAATGGGACTAAAAAAGCCTAATGGGAAATTTAGGATCGTACAGGATTTGAGAAAAGTTAATCAAATTGTGGTGGCATGTTGTCCTATCGTGCCAAATCCATCAGTGATCCTGTATCAAATTCCACATGATGCCGAGTGGTATACAGTAATTGATTTGTGTCATGCGTTCTTTTCAATTCCATTACATCATGATAGCCAGCCGATTTTTGCATTTAGGTTTGGCCAGCGTATTTTAGCATGGTGTCGTATCCCACAGGGGTATACGGAGAGTCCTTCGATATTCAATCAGTTATTGAAGAAATCGTTGGAGAGTTTGATCATGCCTGAGAGCTCAGTACTAGTGCAGTATATTGATGACCTACTTGTGGCATCAAAGACACGTGAAGCTTGTGAAGTAGATACCATAGCTTTACTGAATCATCTGGCCGATGGAGGGTTAAAGGTATCTCCAGCTAAATTGCAATTTTGCAAGAAAGAGGTGCATTATCTTGGACACAATATTGAAAAGGGTCTGAGAAAAGTGACGGATGACAGAATCAGAATAATCAGAGAAATGAAAGCCCCAAAAACTCAGAGGGAAGTGAGAATGTTCCTGGGTATGGTGGGTTATTGTCGTCAGTGGATAATTAATTTTTCTTTGATAGCAAAGCCACTGATTAAACTGACAAAAAGTGAGATGACAGACCCATTGGATCTAGATGCAGAACAAATGGCAGCATTTGAAGAGCTCAAAAGTAAAATGTGTGAGGCTCCAGCTTTGGGTATGCCTGATGTTGGAAACAGCCCACTCCCACTCCGCAGGGTGGTGGTGGACTTCCCGAACACACTGTGGTAGCTTGGCTCGAGTGGTCAGGAAACAGGCGCAGTGCTAAGCATACAATATACCCATACAATAACCATGCGTGCATCCGTTCCAAAAACGACTCTACACCGTAAAAATTATGAAAATATCTTCTTTATCTTTTTCTCTTAGTTGCTGATTGGAAAAATAAATAAGTCAATCACAATATACAAATCTTAAATAGTGCAGGTCAAATAAATATTATCTGAAGATTCAATAAATAGGGATGATCATAAATACAGGGGACATAAATATCAGTGCAGGTAATACAGGCAATTAAATATTTTGAGGCAATAAATACTGTACCAATAAATATTGTACACCATCAAGTCCTGTGGACCTATAAATATAGTGAAGCAATAAATAGGTAAAAACTCAATAAATACAGTACCCCCAATAAATAATTAAAAGTATACAGCAACACTCATGTAATCAGATGACATTTCAATTCCTAAGGGCTGATTTGGCCCAGGCACAGCTTGTAGGGTTGTGGAAGGCTTGAGGGGGGCTACTCCCTGGCTTGGACAAGGCTGAGGCCTAAACTGAGGTAGATCAAGGGGGGAATACCAGTGCCCTGGCTTTCTCTCTCCACACAACCTCTCTAGGTTAGTCCCAGTTCACCCCAGGCACAGTCAGGTTGGTTTCAGCACCTCCCTAGCCCCTTAGAGCAGTCTCTCAGGTCTCCACAGGGCCTTAGGCGCCCTCTACTCCACTTACTGCCCTTTTTCTGATGTTCCGACGCCGCTGGAGTCGTGTCGACGCCGTGAGGCGGTTCCGGTTCGGTCTCGGCGGCCTCGGCACAATGTCAGTTCTTTGACGACGCCGGTAGGCGGTTCCGGTCCGATGTCGGCGGCCTCGGTTCAATCTCGACCTCCGATTCGACGGCGTCGGGCAGTCTCTACTCGGTGTCGACTTCGGGCGGCTCCGGTCCGATGGCGCTCTCGGCTCCGATGACGTCGGCCGGCCTGGCCTCGATGTCGACTTCCGGCGACTCCGGGGTGCGATCCTCACCCCCGACCTCCGGTGCTCCTCCTCTCAGGTTCCGGGCGACTCCGGAGTGCGATCCTCACTCCCGACCTCCGGTTCACCTCTACCTCGGTCCCCGACGACTCCGGAGGGCGGACTTCACTCCTCCGATGACGCCGCTCGCTCGACCTCGGTTCACTTCCTCCTCGACCTCTGGTATTCCTCACGACCTCCGTCGGCGCCCTCTCACGACCTCAGGCGGCTCCGGGTACGACGTCTGCTTCTTCAGTCAGCGCCGCTTCTCCACCTCGGGCTCCAGGTCTTAGGCTACTCGACGCCGGACTCCAGGGAAACCAGTTTCCAGGTCAGGATCTTGCTGCTTTCTGCTTCTAAGGCCTGTTCCTGCTGTCCAGGTCCTTAGGATGAGTTTTCCTGTCTTCTTCCCACACAGGGCTACAGGCTGGGATCCATCAGTAGGGACTAGTATCAAGGGTGGGTTTATGGACCCCACTCCAGGCACAAGTTTCCACCCCTGCTGCTTCACTCCTTCCTCCTTCACTGTTGTGCTGCTCTCTCTTCACCAGTCAGGTGCCAACTGCCAGCTCCAACTGCCAACACTCTGTCTTAACCTCCCAACATTCTAAACCGCCTCCAACTGTCACAGGGTTCTGGAATGTTCTGGAAGGTGCTGGTAGGTTCCAGTGGATGCTGGTGATGTCACAGGTGGCCACCATTTTGTGCTCCAGGCCCTCAGACAGAAGTTTCAGGGGTAGGTAAAATGGCTCCCTGATTCTGTAGCAACACTAAAAAGTCTGGTGGTTCCCAAAAAGGAAAAATTCAAACAGGGTTTGAGGCAAAAGTGGGACAAAATAAATAATGATGAGGAGGGACCACCCAAAGGGCTGACAGGTTTAACACGCGTCCCCCCCAGCTGAAAGTGGGGAGAGCTACCCAACCCCTTGGGAGTTCTCATCACTAAGGCGGAAATACCTGGAGAGACCGTCTGCATTGGCGTGGTCCACTCCAGGCCGATGTTCCACCTGAAAGTCCATCCCCTGTAGGGAAATAGACCACCTCAACAACTTGGGATTCTCCCCCTTCATCTGCATCAGCCAGCGAAGGGGTCTGTGGTCGGTCTGAACTAGGAAGTGCGATCCAAACAGGTATGGCCGCAACTTCTTCAGAGCCCATACCACTGCAAAGGCTTCACGCTCTATTGCACTCCACTTCTGTTCCCTGGGAAGTAGTCTCCGGGATAGGAAGACCACGGGTTGATCCAGACCCTCTTCGTTGAGTTGCGATAACACTGCCCCAATGCCATGTTCTGATGCATCTGTCTGGACAATGAACTTCTTGGAAAAGTCTGGGGCCCTTAAGACCGGGGCCTCGCACATGGCTTTCTTCAATCTCACAAAGGCTTGCTGACAAGCCTCCGTCCAGACTACCCGTCGAGGTTGTTTCTTGGACGTGAGCTCCGTGAGGGGGGGTACGATGGTACCGTACCCCTTCACGAAGCGGCGGTAGTATCCCGTGAGGCCCAAAAATGCTCGGACCTCAGTCTGTGTCTTGGGGGGTTCCCAGGCCATGATGGCCTCGATCTTCGCCTGGAGGGGTTGCACCGCTCCCCTACCCACCAAGTGTCCAAGGTACACTACCGACCCCTGCCCGATCTGGCACTTGCTGGCCTTGATCGTTAATCCAGCTTGTCTCAGGGCCTGAAGAACAGCTTGCAGGTGACGCAAGTGATCCTCCCAGCTGTTACTGAAGACGGCTATGTCATCCAGATAAGCAGCAGAGAAACTCTCCATTCCGGTGAGGATCTGGTTCACCAGACGCTGAAACGTGGCAGGTGCGTTCTTGAGCCCAAAGGGCATCACACAGAACTGGTAGTGGCCATTGGGCGTGGAGAAGGCTGACCTTTCCCTTGCTCCATCAGTCAAAGAGATCTGCCAGTACCCTGAAGTAAGGTCAAAGGTACTTAGATATTGGGCAGCTCCCAGCCGGTCAATTAATTCATCCGCCCTAGGGATCGGATGAGCATCAGTTTTTGTCACTGAATTCAGTCCCCGGTAGTCCACACAGAACCTCAGTTCTGGTTGGGCACCCGGTGGTGCAGCTTTTGGTACTAACACCACCGGACTGGACCAGGGGCTGCTAGAAGGTTCAACCACTCCTAGCTCCAGCATCTTAGTGACTTCACTATGAATGCTGGCCTTCACCTTGTCTGACATCCGGTAGATCTTGGACTTCACAGGTGGGCTGTCTCCTGTGTCCACGTCATGGACGCACAGGTGAGTCCTACCCGGGACAAGGGAGAACAACGAAGAGTACTGCCCCAGGACCTGGCGACAGTCCTCCTGCTGTTCAGGAGTTAGAGATGGGGAGAGAATCACTCCCTCCACCGACCCATCCTTTTCTTGAGACGCAAACAGATCAGGGAGAGGCTCGCTTTCCACGTCCTCTCCTCCGTCAGTCACCATCATCAAGATGACTTCGGGCCTCTCGTGGTGGGGTTTGAGGCGGTTGGCGTGCAGCACCCGTAGGGGCTGACGAGGGGTCTTCAGGTCCACCAAGTAGGTAGCCTTACCCTTCTTCTCCAACACCTCAAAGGGTCCTGACCAGCGATCCTGGAGGGCGCTAAGCTCTCCGGGTTCGATCACCCACACCTTCTGGCCAGGCTCCAACTCCACCGGGTGAGCATTGTGGTCATACCACGCCTTCATTACTGCTTGGCTGGCTTCCAAGTTGTCAGAAGCTTGCTTCCACAACTTAGCCATTTGGCTCCGGAAGGCCAGCATGTAGCTCACCACATCCTGGGGAAGCTTTCTGGGAGTTCTTTCCCATCCGTCTCTCACCAGGTTGAGAGGTCCACGTACAGGGTGCCCATACAGAAGCTCGAAGGGGCTGAAGCCCACTCCCTTCTGTGGCACTTCCCTGTAGGAAAAAAGTAAACAGGGTAGGAGGACGTCCCATTTCCTCCGCAGGCTTTCAGGCAGACTTCTGATCATGCCTTTCAAGGTTTTGTTAAACCTCTCCACCAGACCATTGGTCTGGGGGTGGTAAGGAGTTGTGAACCGGTATGTCACTCCACACTCCTTCCACATCGCCCGCATATACGCTGACATGAAGTTGGTCCCCCTGTCGGACACAACTTCCTTGGGAAAACCCACTCGGGTAAAGATTCCCATCAGGGCCCTTGCCACAACAGGTGCTGTTATGGTCCTCAGAGGTATTGCCTCTGGGTACCGTGTGGCATGATCCACCAGGACCAGGATAAACCTGTGACCAGCTGATGTTGGCGGATCTAACGGACCCACAATGTCGATGCCCACCCTTTCAAAGGGGGTGCTAACGACAGGAAGTGGTTCCAGGGGAGCTTTCAGCTTCACCCCTGTTTTCCCACTGGCTTGGCAAGACACACATGTCCGGCAGTAGGTATCGGACGACACTTTCATCTGAGGCCAATAAAAGTGTGGGACAAGACGGGCGAAGGTCTTGTCTTGCCCCAGGTGTCCTGCCAATGGTATCTCGTGAGCCAACTCCAGAAGGAAGGCTCGATAACGTTGAGGAACTACCAAGGCTCGTGACGATCCGTGTAGGGGTGCCTTGGGTTCACTGTAGAGGAGGCCATCCTCCCAGTAAACACTGTAGTTCCCTTCAACGTTCCCTGCTGCCTGGGCTTCGGCCTGTCGCCTCAGCCCCTCAAGGGTAGGGCACTCCCTCTGGCCCTGGCAGAATTCCTCCCTGGACGGGCCTCCCTCCACGTGCCACTCGGCCGGGATGGGTAGGTCCTCCAGGTTGGTAACGCCCCCCTCCGCAGACTCCTGGTCCACCACCTCCGGTGGCCTATCCGTCCTACGGGGTGGAGACGCCGAGGCAGGCTCCTCCTGTCCTCGGTTCTTCCCTTGACTGGCAGCTGGCTGGGCCTTTGTTCCAGGCTCCAGCCGAAATGAACTCCCTCTTCGGGTAGTCGCGGACCTTGTGCTAACACAGGCCCAGTCAGGTGTACCCAGCATCTCGGTGTGAGTCCGGTATTCCACCTCCTTCCAAGCGTTGTGCTCCATATCATTCCCCAGCAGACAATCGACTGGCACGGCAGGGCTTACGGCAACTCGAAGTGAACCTGCAACCCCCCCCCCATTCAAAGGGAACCTCGGCCACGGGATAGTGACCTGTTCTGCCATCAGCCATCGCGGCTGGGTGGAGTACATCGGGAATTACCTGCTCTGGAGACACCAGTTGACTACGCACCATAGTCATACTGGCTCCTGTGTCTCTCAGAGCCTCCCCTCTTTGGCCGTTGATGGTGACCCATTGCCCATACTTTGCGGTATTTGCGGGCACCTGGATCTTAGGAACCATCTCCCGTTCTCCCAGGGACACTAAAGTGACACCCGCCCACTCCCTTCCCTTAGTTAAGGGCATCTCCTCCCCGAGCACTGCACTAGCTACTCCGGGGGTCTTTCCTCCAGTGGGAGGGGGTGGTCGTTTCTGGCACTTCGGATCTCCTTTATAGTGTCCAACGCCACCGCACTCGTAGCAATGGACAACCCTTGGCTGCTGACTCTGGCCAGGATTAGGGTTTCTGGGTGGGTTAGCCTTAGAGGTGAATCCTGTTCCCTTCCCTTGGAAGTTATTTTGGGGGCCTTTGGAGAACTCCTTTTTCTTTTCCCCTCCCTCTTTCTTCTGGGGGGCGCCCTGTCCGGCCTTTTGAGTATCCCCTCCAGTCCCCCTTGTGGACACCCGGGTACTAGCCCAAATGTCCGCCTCCTCAGCAAGCTTCCGGGGACTGGTCAGCTTGCTATCCACCAGGTGTTGCCGCAGTTCAGGGAAACATTTCTCGAGCAGGTGTTCCTTCAGTACTAGGTCAAACAACTCCTCGTAGTTCCTCACTTCACTGCCCTGAATCCAACCTTCCATTGCCTTCTTCGCATAGTCCAGGAAGTCCACCCAATTCTGCGTGCCCAGCTTGTGACTACCCCTGAACTTCTGTCTGTACTTTTCAGGTGTTAGTCCAAACTTTCTGATGAGCGCCAGTTTCATGGTGGGGTAGTGGGTCTGCTCATCCTCCTCGAGGGCCAATAAAGCATCCCTACCAGCTGGAGGCATGTACTTGTACAATCCCCCTCCCCAGTACTTCTCTGGAACCCCATGGGCCCTCAGTGAGACCTCATAGGCCGCTAGCCACTTGGCGATATCGTCGCCCACCCCATAGCTAGCCACTATGTCCTTTGGCAGGTATGGTTTAGATTCCCTGGTGATCTCTTGGGTCTGGCTGCCACCATTAGGAACAGGTTGTGCCCCGATTCTCAAGATCTGAAGATCTATTTCTTTCAGTCGCAATTCATGGGCCATCCTCTGCTCCTCCTTCTCCTTCTCCAGCCTTGCTAAGTCCCATGTGAGCTGTCTTTTCTCCCTCCGGTCCGTTAGCTCCACTTCAGACAAGCCACCGCTAGAGGCACTGCTGCCCTTCCTAGAAATGGTTCTGGGCCCTGCTGACAGGTTCCCCACCTCAGGTTGGTACATCTCAGCCCCCTCGGGGTCAGGCTCTCCATCCCTGTCTTCCTCCTCAGCCTTGCTTTCTCGGCGTGCCTCCCCCCAAGCCCTTAAGCTGGTTTGGAGTGCACCCTTCTTTGCTCCTGGGGGACAGTACACCCCCTCCCGCTGGCAAAACTCCCTGAGTTGGGCCACAGTGTACGTTTCTAGATTTTCTAGTACAAACTCCATCTTGCCCACTCAGGTTAGAGGACAGGTTTTGTGTAGTAACAATGCAGGGGGGTACCTTTAATAATACCTCCTCCCACCACCAGAGTAAATTTGGAAAAAACAAAAACCCACAATTAGGAAGGCCGCTTTGAGAAAACTCCCGGTGTAGGCCTATGGACTACCCACAGTTATTGTTGAGTATACGTAGGCACAGCTCTATCCCACCACTGAACACCAATTTATGTTGGAAACAGCCCACTCCCACTCCGCAGGGTGGTGGTGGACTTCCCGAACACACTGTGGTAGCTTGGCTCGAGTGGTCAGGAAACAGGCGCAGTGCTAAGCATACAATATACCCATACAATAACCATGCGTGCATCCGTTCCAAAAACGACTCTACACCGTAAAAATTATGAAAATATCTTCTTTATCTTTTTCTCTTAGTTGCTGATTGGAAAAATAAATAAGTCAATCACAATATACAAATCTTAAATAGTGCAGGTCAAATAAATATTATCTGAAGATTCAATAAATAGGGATGATCATAAATACAGGGGACATAAATATCAGTGCAGGTAATACAGGCAATTAAATATTTTGAGGCAATAAATACTGTACCAATAAATATTGTACACCATCAAGTCCTGTGGACCTATAAATATAGTGAAGCAATAAATAGGTAAAAACTCAATAAATACAGTACCCCCAATAAATAATTAAAAGTATACAGCAACACTCATGTAATCAGATGACATTTCAATTCCTAAGGGCTGATTTGGCCCAGGCACAGCTTGTAGGGTTGTGGAAGGCTTGAGGGGGGCTACTCCCTGGCTTGGACAAGGCTGAGGCCTAAACTGAGGTAGATCAAGGGGGGAATACCAGTGCCCTGGCTTTCTCTCTCCACACAACCTCTCTAGGTTAGTCCCAGTTCACCCCAGGCACAGTCAGGTTGGTTTCAGCACCTCCCTAGCCCCTTAGAGCAGTCTCTCAGGTCTCCACAGGGCCTTAGGCGCCCTCTACTCCACTTACTGCCCTTTTTCTGATGTTCCGACGCCGCTGGAGTCGTGTCGACGCCGTGAGGCGGTTCCGGTTCGGTCTCGGCGGCCTCGGCACAATGTCAGTTCTTTGACGACGCCGGTAGGCGGTTCCGGTCCGATGTCGGCGGCCTCGGTTCAATCTCGACCTCCGATTCGACGGCGTCGGGCAGTCTCTACTCGGTGTCGACTTCGGGCGGCTCCGGTCCGATGGCGCTCTCGGCTCCGATGACGTCGGCCGGCCTGGCCTCGATGTCGACTTCCGGCGACTCCGGGGTGCGATCCTCACCCCCGACCTCCGGTGCTCCTCCTCTCAGGTTCCGGGCGACTCCGGAGTGCGATCCTCACTCCCGACCTCCGGTTCACCTCTACCTCGGTCCCCGACGACTCCGGAGGGCGGACTTCACTCCTCCGATGACGCCGCTCGCTCGACCTCGGTTCACTTCCTCCTCGACCTCTGGTATTCCTCACGACCTCCGTCGGCGCCCTCTCACGACCTCAGGCGGCTCCGGGTACGACGTCTGCTTCTTCAGTCAGCGCCGCTTCTCCACCTCGGGCTCCAGGTCTTAGGCTACTCGACGCCGGACTCCAGGGAAACCAGTTTCCAGGTCAGGATCTTGCTGCTTTCTGCTTCTAAGGCCTGTTCCTGCTGTCCAGGTCCTTAGGATGAGTTTTCCTGTCTTCTTCCCACACAGGGCTACAGGCTGGGATCCATCAGTAGGGACTAGTATCAAGGGTGGGTTTATGGACCCCACTCCAGGCACAACTTTCCATCCCTACTGCTTCACTCCTTCCTCCTTCACTGTTGTGCTGCTCTCTCTTCACCAGTCAGGTGCCAACTGCCAGCTCCAACTGCCAACACTCTGTCTTAACCTCCCAACATTCTAAACCGCCTCCAACTGTCACAGGGTTCTGGAATGTTCTGGAAGGTGCTGGTAGGTTCCAGTGGATGCTGGTGATGTCACAGGTGGCCACCATTTTGTGCTCCAGGCCCTCAGACAGAAGTTTCAGGGGTAGGTAAAATGGCTCCCTGATTCTGTAGCAACACTAAAAAGTCTGGTGGTTCCCAAAAAGGAAAAATTCAAACAGGGTTTGAGGCAAAAGTGGGACAAAATAAATAATGATGAGGAGGGACCACCCAAAGGGCTGACAGGTCTAACACCTGACTATGAAAAGGAGTTTGAGTTGTACTGCAGTGAGAGAAATGGATGTGCACTTTCAGTGTTAATTCAGAAGCATGGATTACTGAGAAGGCCTATTGCGTACTTCTCATCGACACTTGACCCTGTAGCTGTGGGTTTACCAGGTTGTCTGAAATCTGTGGCTGCAACATGCAGAAGTCTGGAACAAAGTGAGGGAATCATAATGGGATATCCTGTAAGGGTATTCGTACCTCACAATGTGGCAATTCTTTTGACAAGAAGCAGAACCCAGTACATGTCACATAGTCGGTTGACTAAATATGAGAAAGTGATTCTAGGAGCATCAAATGTGACTCTTGAAAGATGTGTGAATGTGAATCCAGCGACACTTTTGCCGGATATTGAAAATGTGGGCGTGAAGACAGAAGATGATCATGATTGTTTGGATGTGCTTGAGTACTGTACAAAACCGAGACCAGACATAAGGGATCTTCCCTTGCATGAGAGTGATCATGTGTTGTTTGTGGATGGATCATGCCTGAGAAATGATAATGGTGTGTTATGTGCAGCATATGCGGTGTGCAAAGTTTCAGAGGTCATGGAAGCATCACCATTGAAAGGAGTGAAATCTGCGCAAGTTGCTGAATTGATGGCATTGACAAAAGCTTGCGAAATTGGGAAAGATTTGAGGACAACTGTGATGACTGATAGTCAGTATGGATTTGGAGTTGTGCATGATTTTGGCCAGCTTTGGCTACAAAGAGGTTTCTTGACATCGAGTGGAACTCCGATAAAGAATTCTGAATTGATTGGTAAATTGCTTGAGGCGATACAGCTGCCTAAGGAGTTAGCAGTTGTAAAATGTGCTTCCCATGGACAAGGAGAAGATTTTATAACGGTCGGAAACCGTTACGCGAATGATGTTGCGCAATACTGCGCCAAAACAAATCAGTCCATTAATCGGGACCGAGAGGGGGAAATGTCTTTTCTTTCTGTGATGTTTACTAATGTCTTAGAAACATGGGATGAAGTGAAACAGTTACAAGATGAGGCAGGAGAGGAAGAGAAAAAAGATTGGATTAAGGCAGGATGTGCTCCAAGAGAAACAGACCATGTTTGGGTCTACAGAGATGGCAGACCAGTAATGCCTAACTCCATTTTGTCGTCAATGGCAAGAATGTATCATGGCCAGGGACATTTGGGGAGGGATGCGATGGTTAGGTCATTTAAACAAACCTGGTACAATGCACAGTTCAGGACAATTGCAGAAAGCATCTGTCAAAGGTGTTTGGTTTGTCAGCAATTTAACACTGGGAAAAAGACAGTGGTGAGTCTGGGAACAATAGGCAGAGAAGGAGGTCCTTTTACAAGAATGCAGATTGATTTCATTGAAATGCCCCAAGTAAACAGACTGAGGTATGTTCTAGTGGTAGTCTGTTTGTTTTCAAGGTGGGTGGAAGCTTACCCGACTAGAAGAAATGATGGAATAACAGTGGCAAAGTTACTGTTAATGGAGTTGATTCCTAGGTACGGGTTTCCAGTAACAGTTGAGTCTGATAGAGGTGGACACTTTCAAAATGAACTCATGGGTTTGATTTGTGAAGCATTGAAAATACAGCAGAAGCTACATTGTGCATACCGACCAGAGGCTTCTGGTGTGGTTGAGCAGATTAATGGCACAATCAAGAACAGGATTGGAAAAATGTGCTTAACCACTGGCATGAAATGGCCAGATGTTTTACCTCTAGTGCTGATGACTATTAGATCTACTCCAGATAGAACTACTGGCTTGAGTCCGCACGAAATAATCATGGGACGTGCAATGCGCCATGCATTTGTGCCTGTCAATAAGTTGGTGACAATAACTGATGACATGATTTTGGATTACTGTAAAGGCCTGGCTGACGCAGTTCATTCTGTGTTTCACCAGGTTGGAGAAGAAGCTACCACACTTGAGAAGAAGCAAGCCCATGATCTGAGTCCAGGAGACTGGGTGAGGATTAAGGTACACAGAAGAAGAAATTGCTTGGTTCCAAGGTGGGGAAGGCCGAGACAAGTTATTCTGACTACGACAACTGCAGTAAAGTGTGCTGGAGTGAAACACTGGGTACATGCAAGTCATACTCTGAGAGTTCCAAACCCAAAAGAAGGGACTGGTAAAGAGTATTTTGAAGAGTCAGATTCCAGTGATGATGAAGATACAGAATCAGTGAGGAAAGAAGCAGGAAAAGCTTCAAATGAACCACTGCGAGTATCAGAGAAAAGATCAGATTCTGTAAGAAAGCCTGAAGTTTCAAAAAGCAGTGAAGGAAAAAGAAAAGAAAAGAGAAATTTCACAGAGACTACTCCTGAATCAGAAGAGGAGGAGATTGAGGAACCACTTGAGATTATACTTGAAGAAGTAGGGTCAGAAGAAGATAGTGAGGGACAGATTGCGGAAGACCCCCGAGGAGGTGTAGGGAACATTCTTGATGAGCTAGGTGAAGGGACAAGTAGACAGCAAGAAGATTGCGTGTCGGAGACTCGAGGAGGGACAGAAGTAGGGAAATCTCAAACAGTGGTGAAAGAATCTGTGGAAAAGAAGAAAACTGCTAGAAAACGAAAACAGAAGGCACTTGAAGCAGAATTGGATGATGAGAATGAACAAACAGAGGGTCGAGTTCTGAGAAAGAGAACTTGGATTGGAGAAAGAAGTAATAAAGAAATAAAGCCGAAAAAGGTGATAAAAGGAGATCGTTGGCCTAACAACAGAGTTAAGAGGCTGAGATACAGAATAATAAGAGCAAATACATCAAAAGCTGAACAAGTGAATGAAGTATCGAGTCAAAGTTCAAAAGCTGAAGGAGAAGAATCAAAGGAATCAAAAGAACCAGTAGAAATAAAAAGAGTAAGAAGACCCAACCAAAAGTACAGATCACCGGAATGGTCTTATGTGGCACTGTCTGAAGAAGGAAAAGAAGAAACAGTGACTCGAGATAATCCGGAAGAGATCTTGAGAGAAGTGGATGAGGAAGATACTGGTGAAATTCTGAAAGTACTCTTGACTGACATTGGAGAAGAGTCAAATACTGAGGATTTTGATGTTGGAGATCTAATACAATTTGATGTTGAAGAAATTGAAGTGAAGAATGACAAGTATCCAAACTGAATAAAGGAAGGATTCAATTGGATTAAGTGAACGAAAGGATCATTTGGAAAAACTGAAGAGGGAAAAAAAAAAATTTTGGAAAGAATTGTTGAAGAATTTAAGAGTTCCGATTTCAGTAGTGGAGTAGTAGAGGCTAAATTAAAGTAGTAAAATGGCTAACATAGAGGATAATCGAAATAGATGTGCCTTCTTTAAAAGGTGGTGTAGAATGTGCTGCTGCTGTACTGGATTATTAATGCTTCTATGGGGTGTTTTAGTTTTATTAGTTACTTTTAAAGTTGAGTTTGAGATGCATACAGACAATGTGACAAATGTAGAGAAGAATTCGCAAAAAGTAGTTCCGATTAGAATTAGTAATACTTACATACACAAAGATAGGTCAATTAATAACTTTTCTAGTAATGTTTTTTCAAAATTGTTATATGAATATGGGAAAACAATGGAAGTGAGGGATTGCTACGTTTGTATGCAATTACCTGCATCCGTTTCAGAGGGTGTTACTTATCATCATTTACCAGCTACATATGGTATTTCTTGTAGTATTTTAAGTAGTGTTTTTTATTTGTTAGGGAAAGTAGATTATAAGATGTCTAACAGAGATAGTATTTTTGGGCATTTGCCAATGAACAAGGAGCTGAATCCAGCTAAAGAAGCTAACACTTTTGGTGAAATTTTTATTGAAGAAAAAGGATTAACATTAGATTACATTTTTAAGAATAATTTAACTTGCAGTCTGAAAGGAGAGGAGAAAGCTTTCCTGGATATGGTAGAGGAAAGGAGATTGAACATGCAGGAGAAAGCAGGAAAATATAAAGTGAGTGAGACAATTTGGGACATTGAGATGGGAAAAGAGTTGAAGAATGGGGCTAGTCCAACTTTAGCTTTAGATGCACCACAGAAGGGTAAACTTTGCATTACAAGAAGGAAATCCCAATATGATACATATTTTGTTGGGACTAGTGAGTGCCATGATACATACTTCATTGCAACAGGTTGGGGTTTCAGAGGTGGAGAAGATACAATTTTTCCAGGAGTATACTATGTTTGTTGGAACAAGGCTTATTACAAGTTGCCTGACCATTGGTATGGCACGTGTTATGTGGGCCTGGTTTTTCCAAAGATTTTTCATATAGGTAAGATAAGAGATGTGGAACATATTAATTTACTAATGCGTTTTAGGAGAGAAACTTGGTCTGAAATAGTGGGTGATATTTTTGGAGTTTTGATTCCAGCAGTGGGAATTTCTTTGAATGCCTATGGAATTCGGAAACTGTCCACAGTGGTTGATCGCTTATCGACAAATACCGCTGGAGGGTTTCTTTTGGTGAATACAGAATTAAGTGCCGTACGTGCCATGTCTATGCAAAATCGACTTGCCCTTGATATTCTATTGGCCAAGGAGGGTGGAGTCTGTGGAATGCTGAAAGTTCAACATTGTGGCACTTACATTCCAGACGAAAGCAAAGACCTGAAGGTCTATATCAAAAATATTATTGATTTGCATGAAGAATTAGTACCACTTGAAGCTGAGAATTTATGGACTAAAATAGCTAATAAAATGATAGCTGTTAAGGATTTTATTGCAAAAATAGGTAGTACTATTATAGGTAGAATATTGTTTCCTTTAACTTGTATAATTGTTGCTTTATTGATACTGAGATTAGTGTGTGTGTGTTGTAAAAACAGGGGAGGGAAGAAGAAATTGAATAAAGAGAAGAAAAACAAGAGGTTGAAAAGAGAACCGCAAGAAATTGAATTGGAAGAATTGAGGGAGAGTGTTTACTTAGAGACAAAGAGGGATGATGAAAGAGTGACTGGTGTGTAATGTTGTGTAAGGGGAAAAAGACATTTCCGATTTCTCCTAAAATGGGACTAAATTTTCTCAATTTTTTTTTTTTTTGGGGGGGGTTTATTTGGTGATAAAATCACCAAAGGGGGGATTGCTGGAGCAGAGTTTTCTGTTTGAAAATTCGTTGGTTTTTGAAGCTCTGGTATGTCTATTTGTCATATTAATTTATTAATTACTAGTAATTAATTATTTGTCTTGTGCAAGTGTGTTTATATTAATAAATCCGTTTGTCCTAATAAGAGAGAGTTACACATGGGTACGCATAAATGTGCTGTTTAATAATAACATGCGTGTTTTCATGTTTAAACGTTGCTATGTGCTGTTTATTTTTGAGCACAAAACGCTTTCCGAATTAATGCTTTTCTATGTTGCAAGTGCTAGATAGATACATACACATAAGGGTATTAGTGGGATTAGCACTGTTTAATCACTATGCTGTGGTAACGTTGTTTTTGTTTCTTTTAATTAAGATGGTCTATTGTGGCCTATGGTGGCCTAGACAAAGATGGCCGATTTTGTAAGCCTGGCCTCGATTTGAAAGTAGAAAACCGTGATGGGAGAGAGCCCTGCTGAATATGGTCCTGAAGTCAGCTGACCACAGTCCTTGCTTGCCTTGTTAAAATTTCCGTGAGGACAGCAGCAGCCTGGGTAATCTCCAAGTGAAATGGAACGTCCTTGGCAGCCTTGGGAAACAAAGGAGCCTTAGAGAAAGACTCTGAACTATGGTCTCATTGCCGAGGAGAAGTAGAACTAACAAGATACATTTATGTTTCTTGGTTCCTGTTCCGTAGTCTTTATTTTGTGATTTTTCCTGAGCGGAGATTTTCAAATGTAGCAATGTTACATCCTTTCCTTCTCGCTCTGCTCAGCGGTCCAGCGGACATTACAACTTTCCTATGTATCTTTCCTTTGTTCGATTCATTATAAGAATTGTTAGCCTAGAGAGGCCACTTGCCACTTGCCATTTGCCTTTGCCGCGTACCGAATCTGCGTTGCTGAGGATTGATGCTGAAGGGACTTCGTCTTGAGAGACTTTACTGAGAGACTTGTCCTGACCCGTTCTGACATTTAGCTAGAATAGGTAACTATGAGAAAAATGATTTATTCTGATTGATTTCCATTTTGACTAATTTTAGATAAAGCAATATAATTTGAACATGGTGTTGGATATTATTTCTTGTCAATTATTGAGTATTATATTTTGATTATTGCCGTATAGGTTGTATAGATTATGTTTATGGACAGTCATAATAACCAGGTCTTCTCGACCTCAATATAGATGCAGGGTGACTAGGTTTATTGCTGGTAGAGTATTTGAGCGTATGTTAGTGAAATGGGCCCTAGCGTATGATGAATGTATGTGCGTGTAACTGTGAGATTACTCTATCTGTGGTAGTGGGAATATTATACACACCCTGATCTCTATCAAGTACACGTATGAGTGACTGTACAGGACTGTTGGTGAATGAGTGGATGTTTATGTGGATCTTAGAATTATTGAAGAGGTTGGTGTAATTGGTATTGGTATGTCCATTTTTTTGAAAATTTCAGTCTCTATTTTTGAATGTTTGTATCAAAGGTTATGTCACTGACCATGTCATGAGTGATGTAATATGTGACGTCATCAGCAGTGCATTGCGGGCACGCGAGTTATAGTTAGCTTAACTAACTATAACGGGGAAATTTCATTGTTTTTTTACGAGTGAAATGTCCAGCTAACTATAACGTGTGTGAAACCTATGGTTTTTTCACTGAATTTGCAAGGTTTTTTAAATGCTAATTCCTAACTATAACGTGTGTGAAACCTATGGTTTTTTCAGTGAATTTGCAAGGTTTTTTAAATGCTAATTCCTAACTATAACATGTGTGAAACCTATGGTTTTTTCAGTGAATTTGCAAGGTTTTTTAAATGCTAATTTTTAACTATAACGTGTGTGAAACCCATGGTTTTTTCAGTGAATTTGTATGGTTTTTTAAATTCTAATTCTTACCTATAACATATGTGATTCCCATATTTTTTTTATTGATTTTGTATGATTTTTTTATTATAAATTCTTATATTAAATGTGTTTTTTTTTAAAAAAAAACCAGTTTTTTTTAAACTTTTTATTCTCTTAAAACACTATGTTTTTTTAAAAAAAAATCTGCAATATATCAATTTTTCTCTTTTTTTTTTTTACCAAACAGGTAAGATATATTAGTATAACATAGAAAATATTTTTTTTTTGTTTTCTTTTTTTTAGTGCGCGTACGGTAAGCGTACGGTTTACGCAATGTTCGTAATTTATCTACTCTGCGTATAGTTACGCAATTTGCGTAGCCGTGCGTACTGCGCGTGGGGCGCGTAGGCGTGTACGCAACACGCGCACGTTACGCGGAAGTGTTGTGGAGTGACTGTTTTGCGCATGCGCGCGAGCGCGTGTCTTTTTTACGCGCATGCGTACTTTTACCGTAAGCGCACCGTAAGCGTAACGTACGCGCACGGTGGGTCATGTGATCATGAAACACAACTTTTGATTGGTTGAAACTACTTTCAGTTCTAGAACTCTCCTACACCACACCCATTCCCCTCATTTCTGCTTGTGATCCCTTAGGAGAAGGAGCTGACTTGTCTTTGTGATACGATGGCAGACCTGCACTCTTCTACTGAGAGTGAGGCTAGCAGCACCACCATCAGGCAAAGAAAGAGGAAACAGAAGAGCTCTTTCATATGGGAGTATTTCAGTTTTCCAGAGGGTGAGAAAAAAGTCAATGCTGCCTTGGTGACTTGCAAGCTGTGCCAGCGTGTACTTTCGCGAGGTAATCCCAACAAGAAGTATTTCTTCGGGAATCACACTATGTTGAGACACCTTGAGGATGTACACCCTAGGACACATGCTAGACATACTAGGGGCAACCCTTCAGTAAGTCAACCAAGCACATCCACAGCAGCTCAGCCGAGTTCTTCTTCGGAAACTCCTCAGAGCCCTTCATCTGTGGGGGCAGATTCACCTTTTTCTTTTCCTGTGGAAACGAACCCTCGGTTTGGTAGGGTTACTATGCGGTGTTCATTTTGCCATGGTCTAATTGTTCATAGAGAGACCAGTCTTCCCCTCATTAACAACAAAATAGACCAGCACATATGTCCAACCAGCTAATGTTCCCATACTCCTTTCCTCTGTCCCTGCATGAACACAACG
This sequence comes from Triturus cristatus, assembly GCF_964204655.1. Lineage (NCBI taxonomy): Eukaryota > Metazoa > Chordata > Amphibia > Caudata > Salamandridae > Triturus > Triturus cristatus. The sequence continues at coordinate 1,860,528 of NC_140590.1, read as the reverse complement.
GCTCTTTTAAGAGCCAACCTTACCTCTCAACTTTTTTTTATTTTTTCTTTAAAACTTTTTTTTTTACCGTACGCGTACGCGTAAGCGTATTTTTTTTTAAAAAAAACACTAAAAATCAATTACCACATCTCAAGATCCTTGAGGAATTAATAACTAAATACTAAAAATCTTTTTGAGATAAAGTGGAAGAAAGGGACCATCTAATTTCTCACTTACCTGACCCACCCAACAATTTAATTTTTAATTAAAATGTAATTGAAATTATTTGAAAAAATGGTTGGTTTTTTTTGAAAATTTTCTTTCACAATCTGAAAAAAAAGGAAAAAGTATTAATATTTAATAAATCAATATATAACACAGTACACGTATTTACATATTTTTCCCCAAAAATGTTTTGCCTTTTTTTTGCTGTTTTCAGAATATATTGCATTTCACTATAAATTGTGAAAGCAATTGCATTCATCATTTAACAGCGGGCAAAAAAAAAATAACAATCTCAAAGATTGTTTTAAAAAAGCCCACAATCTTTTTTTACTTAAACATAACATTATAGAAATGCATAATATTCTAAAAAAATATCATCTAATATCAATAATTATTTCTTTAAAATACCGTCTGACAATTTTGTTTCAGAAGTATAATCACAAAAATATTATATCTCAAATAACTCCACAATACATCTGGTTCCATTTCCTTTAGGCCAAATAGTAATTTTAAAATTCTTTTTCGATTAAATTTCCAATGGTAATCCAATAAAATTCTAAAGTTTAAATTGTACAGATCTCACCGATTCTCTCTAACATTTTGGTTTCCGAAAGATTAATTAATAATTAAATAAGTCCACAATACAATTGTTTACCTTTCCTCATGGCCAAATAGTAATTTCTTTTTTGAATACATTTCCAATGGCAATCCAATAACATTCCAAAATTTAAATTGTGCAGATGTTACCGATTTTGTCTAAATTTTTGGTTTTCGAAAGTTTCATTAAAAATTTAAAAAGTCCACATTACAATTGGTTACCTTTCCATTAGGCCAAATGATAATTTGAAAAATCATTTTTTTTGAAAATTCCAATGGTAATCCAATAAAATGGAAAAATTGTTTTGTACAGATCTTGCCAAGTCTCTCTAAAATTTTGGTTTCAGGAAGATTAGATAGGAATTTGCTAAATCAAAAGGCAAACGTTGCTTGAAAATCAATTTTGAATCATTACACAGTGTCCAGCCTTTTTCACATTTAAGATAAACTGTGTAATGTCCAGAAGTAACAGTAGGTCCTTCATGGAAAATTATTGCAACTGTTACAAAAGTTTTTCCTGAAATTGATAATTGCTGTCCTGTAAACTTCTTTATTAAAGTATCCAATTTTGAACCATCAGCTTTACATCGTTGCATCATTAAAATTACATACTGTCCGTATTCCTTTAAAATTAACGTTGAAAACATGTCAGATTGACACTCACCGCATTCCATGTTATGATTAGCATCTTTAACTAATTTAGCAAAAGTGACTGTTTTACTGTCTGGCAATGTTAAATAAATAAACCTTTCAGAATCAACATTAGAGCCACATGTATTGTAACAGTTTTCACAACTATGTTCCCATTTATAAGAGACACCAAACATATTTTCAATGGGAACCCCTTCTTCTTCCAGTACCTGAAGAAAAAACATCAAGAATTCCTGTGCGTCTTGCTGTACATTTTGAGAAAACTGTGTTCGTCCTGAACATACATCTAAAAGTTTTCTAATTTCAGTAGCACTTTCTATTTGAGTTTTATCATTACTCAGCTTTTGAAAAAGGAGACTCAACTCAGAACAGAATATTTTTCTCTGATTTACTATTATCTGCTCTTGCACACTTTCCAGATAAAATGCAACATTCAGCACTACATTAGCGTAGCAGTTGACACCAGAGCTATTTTCAAAATGACATCCTACAACCTCTTCTTCATTTTCCTTTTTCTTTTTGCTTGCAATTACATCACTCCTCTTTTTTTTCCTCCTCTCTACATCTTCATTACAGATATTCTCATTTCTCCTTTTACGAGAAACTACACGTTTCTCTAACAAAGGATACTGACCTAAATGAGGAGCATAGGTTCTTCTTAATCTATTATACTCCTTTACACAATTTGTATCAGCACTAACTTTTGAGTCATCAAAGTCTATCATGAATAAACCAGATAATGTTTTCACTCGTGACAAAGCTACATAAGCCATACCTTCTTTGAACACAGTTGAACCAATGTTCACAAAAGCACAATCTACAGTCAATCCTTGAGACTTGTGAATAGTTACAGCATATGCTAGAGAAAACGGAAACTGCTTCCTACGTACATATAAGTCTTTCACAAGCATGAAACAAACTGTACAACGACAAATGTCTTTAACTTCTTCTATCTGATAAAATTTTATTTTTAAACATTCAATTCCATCTTTTTTCTGATAATTAATAAAACCCACAACTCTTCCCATAGCTCCATTAACTAAACCTTTTTCAACATCCAAATTTCTCCTTAAAAATACTCTACAGTTCATGCAAACATATAGATTTTTTTCTAATCCAGCTGTTTTGGAAATGTTCTTCTCTAGTGAATCCAATTTATTTTTCAGTGTGCCTGTTAATATGATAGTAATTCTTCCATCCTCAATTTTGTCCACTGCTTCCAATTTCCTGATATCTTCCTTTTCCAATTTTAAAAGCTCCTCATTGAATATTGAGCATTCACGTAGAGTTGGCATTAAGCAGATGACACTTTTCTTTTCTGCAATGTTCTTGTATATCTTCTCTGCAACTATTTCTTCCATAGGAAATAAATTATGTAGCAGCCGACTCTGTAATGCTTTTTTGCCAACTTCTGTGAGTAGTCCAATTCTGATATCTTTCAGAATACTTCCATATTCTTCATCGTTTGCTTGCCTCATATTAGTAGTAAGTTCCTTGTACTCAAAGAAGGACCAAATATTTGCATTACCGATGCTTCCCAATGACTTCTTTGTGTCTTCATGTGTCACAGTATTAAACACTGGTTGTCCTTTAACTGGAGTAAGTTGTAGAAGATCCCCAAAAACTATGACATGTTTTCCACTAAATAACACGTCATAGTCTGTCCTTAGAATTTGCTGCATTCTTAAATGCACAAAGGCAAGCATTAAGTTTGATACCATGCTCACCTCATCAATAATGAGAACTTGCATCTTCTTCAATACTCTTGAAACTTCCAAGCATGCTTCTCCAGTTAGCTTGTGGTATTGTATTTTGTTCTCATGCTCCACTGGTAACATTAGCAAACGATGTAAGGTGATTCCTTTTATGTTATATGCTGCTAACCCAGTTGGAGCAGTAACCACACAAGACAAAGTAGAATCCGTTTTTCCTGTAGGTAGCTTCTGATGACTTTTATTAGGAAACTTTTTCCAGTTCCAGCTTGTCCGCTTACATACATCCTGATTGGATGAAATGATGTGCATGAGCACTCTTTTTTTTCATGTAGAAATCCGTGATCAATTTTGTTTCTGATCTCTTCATAAATGTGTTGCTGCTCTTCATTCAGTTGTCTTTCCAAATTTTGTAAGTCTATAAATTCTTCTTGAGCTTGATTCATAGCCGTTTCCACTTCATTCATGGCTATTGATGCTTCATTTTCAACGATTGGTTGTCCTAGGGGATCTTGACTGAGTGTTCCTGAACTTTGGCTGTCTTGAGAACTGTCTCTAGCTACTTCAGCTGCAATTGTAGTTTCCTGTTCAATTTCTTCATTTAACATTTGCACATAAGTTGAGAATGTACTGCATTGTATGCTGTCTTTGCAAGCATTAAAAGAATCTTCATTGCTTTGAAATTCTCCCAGTAGTTCATCCTCTGTACGCCATGGTTTAAACAGCTGTAAAAGAGCCAAGTAGTAAAATTCCTTTTTGTCAGTAGTGTCGCAACTCAGCTTCCTGTGATTTATCAAACTTCCTTTTGTTTGTTTCACCAAACATCCTTCCTCACCAATGACTTTATATTTTCCATTGTTGATGTCTTCTGCGGCTTTCCGTGAATAAATGTAGTTCTGCAGCACTTCATAGAGACACATGTTCTCCAGATGAAGACTTCTTTTGGGATAATATGTGTCCAACATGTTTGATTTCAAAATATCTGTACTTTCTGGGTCATTCTCGGCCAAATATTCAATTTCTCCAACAGATTTCAGTACCCGATTTCTCATTCCTGCAAGGCCTAAACTTGCCCAAATTATTCTTCTTGATTTCGAGTAGAGACTTGCAGAAGATAACCTATCTGAACATTCGTAGGATCCAATTTCTCGATGCGATAACATCTTTAAACTGAAACTGTACAGCTTCTTACTGACAGTCTTCTCGTGAGAAATCTCTTCCCACATTTCTTTCAATTCAGTTTTTTCAGATTTAGTAATGTAAGACGTTACATATCGAGCAACAGCAATGGAATTGTCAGCTACATACTGTATATCCATGTTAGCATTCCACATGGATAAAATGACTGGGTTGTAGTCATTTATATTTTTTGATTCTTCTTTTCTTTTAAGGTTGTAGGTATTCTTAGGTGATTTTCTTGTGATAGTATGTCTCACAGCTGACATAAAACTGTTGACTCTTCCATTTGAAAGAACAGGTCTAGGAAATCCAAATCGACATTTAGTGTAGTATTTTTCTTTGCTCTTGTATTTCCGTCGACGGTATTTTCCACACCGATGACTTTGGAAACGTAGAACTTGCTCCTTTAACTTGTTCTCTTCTTTGCTTTTTGGTATACCACATGTTGCATATTCTTCAATGTAAGATAACACTGCTTCATCAGTATCTGTTCCAAACTTTGGGGCATCCTTGATCCACAACAGCATATGAATATGAGGAGCACCTCTTGCCTGGTACTCTTTTCTCCAAAAGAAATCCACTACTTCTCCAAGAGGTGGACTTTTTTTTATTGCAGATGAAGGACATCATAGCCTCAAATCTATGATTGAAATATCTGCAAACATTAACCGGATCCAATGAGCACAGTTCTCCTGCTGTCTTGTATTCGATGTTTTTAATGTTTGAATTTGCCTCTCGTAGAAAATCGAGTAAATCATCCCAAGCGTACTCAGCACAGCTTAGGGTAAGGAACCATGTTGGTGTTCCTAAATTACGTAACATGCATTTTAATTCACCATGGCGTCGGTACCAATATTCATTTGTCCCACGCTGACAAGCCATCAGATTGATCAGTTGTGTTTCCAAATGATCATCTCGGTGCTGCACTTTCTCCATAAAATCCTTAGCAGACACATTTTGTAAATGTACTCCACTTTTTAAAATGTGATTTACTGCATAAGATAGTGCAGACAAGTCGCTTTCAAATAAAAGATGGAACAAATAAGGAATACTTTGTCGAAATCTGGGATCTTCTGCATATAGTCTTGTAGTCCGATACTCAGAAGCTGGAATCTGTTCTGGACGTTCATCGTATCGTCCTCCTTTTCCTTTAGGAAACAGCTGGGGAAAACATCGAGCTTCCAAGCTCTCTTCCCATACACTCACGGGAGTTCCTTTTGCTTTCTTCATCTGAAAGAGATCAATATTGTCTCCCATAACTTCTTTTGAATGAAGAGGATGTATGCTAAAATGTTCATAAATTTCTTCTTCCTTTGACTTGTCCACTTTTTCAATTTGTCCAGTTGGTGTTTCTGTGTCTTCTTGTAAATCTTCTTCTTCTTCTTCTATATAAATTGATTCATACCATTTGTTATTCCTTTTCAAATACAAATTTGCTCTTTGTACTTTCCGTACATCTACCAGCTCCTGCCAAATCTTCTTATTCTTTGTAGGTACACCATTAACCAGAATAACTAATGGTTCAGTTTCCAAAGTATCTGCATCAATAGTTTCCATATTTTTTTTCAAATCCAAGGGCAAATACACCACTCTACCTTTTAAACCTCTCAGTAAATCTGAAGGAGGTAATTTACCAGTTTTGGGCTCCATACGTACTATGGTCTGGAACGGATGAACACATTGAATAAGTATAGACTCATATGTATTTAATTCAGAAAGTTCGGCAGGAATAACATCCAATTCTAAATTATTATGTACAGCTCTGGTTGGCATTCTATTTTCCTCTAACTTGTTGTAACAGTATTTACAAATACGCTGATCTTCACCCAATTCAAAACAATTTTCAAGAAATATATATGTGGCAAAATCCTTCCACTTATAATTATCTTCATTTTCACTCTTTCTGTAGAGATCAACATTCCTAGTTTGTTTTCTATAATGAGTTCTGCGGCAACAAATACAAGTTATATTTGGTCTTTCATTAGAGATTATTGCAAATTTTGTTATGTGATCATTAAATGTTTTACTTACAGAGGGTTCTACATTCTCTTCCAATTCTTCCTCATTTACTGTGTCCTTTTCTGCACTGTCTTGTTCAGGACCAAAGTAACAAAACTGAATTTCATCAATAACCTTCTCTACATCTGATACCGATCCACGGAACAGAGCCCTATTCAATTCATCTAACTTTATTGCTGGACTTTTAGCAAAATACAACCGTCTCACAAACTTTCTCATTTCAGTATGATGAACAGCCAGCATCCTAAAATCATGAAAAACACTATTACACACTTTTCTAGATAGACAAGCCAGAGAATGACCCTGCAAACCAGTATTCTCTCTCACTCTGCATGGATCTAGACTTTGAAGCACCTTGATCTTCTGTTTTACACTTTTTTTACTATATTCTCTTAGAAACTCACGAAATTTATCAATAGATTCCTGACGCACAGTGCAAATACTACTACAATTCCAAGTGTACACTGGGGCTTTAGGACGTCTCCCCATAGCCTCATCCGCCATCACTTGTACCTCATCTCTTGGAATCATTATCTCCTTCTCCATTATGCAACCATTTTTCACTTCATAAGCACGACCTCTGGCGTCAACTGCATGCAGCAAATTATTACTTTGAAAATAACTCTCTTCATTAAAAAAAGGTTCACTACTTGAACTATGCATCCATTCTCCTAAAAACACTTTACAAAAGTTTGTTCTTTTCACTACTCTTTTCCTTTTGCTTTGTGATTTCAGTACATTAACCATTTTATCTAATGTACGCATCCTATTCAAAATAAATTAAAATGAATAGTTTCCTTTTTAATTCTAATGCCTTTGCTGCAATGGCTTCAATTTCATTTTTCTCTTATAATATTTTGCCTTTTTCTTATATTTCTTCACATCCTTTATCAAATTGGACATAACTCTTCTCTGAAACATTTTTCTACGTATCTCTTTAAACGCTGTTTTTCTGTTTAAGTTAATCTTTATTGTTGCAGAAGGTATATTTGCATTAACTAAATTCTCAATTTTTTCCTATTCTTTTCTATTGAAAACATTCTTTCCAGTACAGACATTTTGTACATTTTTCCTTTTTTTGAAGATGTTCTTTAAAAAATCTTTTGTCTGCTTACCAGAAGACTTTCTCTTTTTCCCAACATGAGCATCTCCAACTAACTTAGGTCCTCCAGTTGTCTTCAAATATAGTTTTTTTTGTGGTTTTTCCTTAGTCTGGATTTTGTAGGCATCTTAAATTTTGTTCACTGCTCTTCAGCAATACCTGAAAAAAACTAAAAAAAATTCCTTTTTTATATTTAAATATATTACTACATTTTTTATGATCTTTTCAAATCTTAAAATACTAAGTACCCCTTTCCTAGAAGTGAAAATCACAATAACACCTTCACAAATTAAATATCTAAAAACAATTCCTGTGTGCACACAGAGTCATGCTTTGAAATTAGGCAGAAAACGAAATTTCTTTGCCAATTGGAAAGCACACTTTCTACTAGTTTTTTGGCAAGTGATAAGTACTTTTACAGTCTGACACATTTTGAATCCACTTTTCAGATTCTGATAAAAGCACATGTCCAAACTGCTTTTTGAGACCAGCACCATGTGTAACCTGGGTGACTAACTACACTCCAGCAAGGGCAACCAGCCTTAGTGATGCTGAATGTATTTGCATTACTGACTGCAACCTCAACCCCAACTCGGTTGTGAATACTGTGCATGATTCCACAGGATAAGCAGCTGGCTGTGTGCTAAGAGTCTGCCTCTTCATAAAAAAATACCTCCCCCTTTCCATCTAATGCAAATGTAAAATCACCAGAGCAATACCAAACAGCTTTCTGAGACCAGCAACATGTGTAACCTGGGTGACTGACTACACTCCAGCAAGGGCAACCAGCCTTACTGATGCTGAATGTATTTGCATTACTGAGTGCAACCTCAAACCCTTAAAGTATTCCTTATTTATACCAGTACACCTTAATTTATCGTGAAAAGATAGTCCATATTATTTTACATGTTCCTCACATTTAAATTTCTCCCAAAACAGAAAATGATAAACACAACTTCAACAAAAGGAATTCCAATTCTATTATTCATTTCTTAATTTACCATATACATCCCCTCTCAAACTCTAAACTCACCTTTAAAATTAGTTAGTTGTGAAAGAAATGTGGCACTCAAACAGCAGATTATCAGAGCCAGGATCTCTGTTCTGTACACCTCTCTCCTCTCAGCAGAACCAGATAATGGCAATGTTTCCCTCTTTTTTTCCACACATATACATGTTAATTTCAAATCTCAGTGCTTCCCCCTTTTTTTCAAATGTAATCACACATTTCTATTGGTTGAAAACCAACCCTTTTCCAAAAGTACCCTTCCCCCAACTTGACTTCAGCCTAGTACCCTTCCCCCAACTTGACTTCTGCCTGCTACCATAGCAACAGCTCTTGAAACACTGCTGTGTAGAGTTAGGTCAGAAGTTCACCACACAATGTTTCATTTCCAAAGAGCAGGAGTGCTTGACTTTTCAAACCTAACAGCAAATCCATAGTACTGTTCTTTGGTAACACATTTTTCTGTACCAATAAAAAACATGCTTCTATAAATTTACACATACAGCCTAGTTTTTATTGTAGAATTGTATGAAACAGCCAATCAGTTCTTTTTTTTATAAACAAAATATGTATGCCTCCATTTCCAAACTGTCTTTCATTTCTTTTTACCATTCTACTGAATTACACCTCCTGAGTGCATCCAGTTCTCCTTTGAAGATGTTCACAGTGTGGGTTGTAGGGCACAGCTATGTCTTCTGGAGTGAAAAGTATGCAGAGAAAACAGGTATGGTGAGAGACCTTGCTTTGCCAAATGTAGACATTAAATGGATTGGTCAGAGAGGGTTAAAGTGGCACCAATTGATGCCATTGGTGAAATCCTTCATGCAAATCCAACACCCTGACCTCATAATAGTGCACTGTGGTGGCAATGACCTAGGCACTTTGACTGGGGTAGGTCTGGAAATGCTTATGAAGGAGACCTTTGCACAACTGTTTTCACTTTTCCCTAAAACTGCCTTTGTGTTTTCTAACATATGCCAAAGGCAAAAATGGAACTGGTCCAATCATTTTTGTCCACAGATTGACAAAGCAAGAAAGCACGTCAACAAATCTGTTTCTGCTTTCCTCCGTGACTATGGTATGGGTTCCATTTACCACAACAACTTGCGTTACGACATGCAAGACATTTATAGAGGAGATGGTGTACACTTCACTGATGAAGGGAACAGAGTCTTCCTCTTGAACCTTAGACTCTGCATCGGTACTTACTTGTAGGTACCACTAAAAAATCACTTAATAAACACAACGGCTCTTTTTAGAGCCCCCTAATATCTAAACACTTAAATCTGCATTTCATTTCTTTTTTTCTTTTTTTTTTACCGTACGCGTACGGTGAGCTTACCGTAGGCGTACCCCGCGATTTTTTTAAAAATTAATAAATGTTTTTTTTGTACTTTTCTGTCCTTCTTTGACCCCCTTTCAAATGTTAGGGGGTCTGTAACTCTCTTCCTTGCCCCCTTTTCAAGTTATCACCCTTTTTTTTCTGAGTGAAACACACAAAATGGCGGCCGCCGCTTCCTGGTTTCGACCGATTCGAATGTTTACTAAGATGTAACAGCCAATCAGAATCGTGCTCGCGCACATCACCGTACGCGTACGGTAAGCGCACCGTAAGCGCACCGTAAGCTGGCTCAGATATATATATTGATTTAAAGGCTATTTTCTCAGAATCTACTGAACAGATTTACACCAAACCTACAAAAGGCACTTCCTTGACCTGTAGACTACCTCTCTGCCAAATTACAAGGAACTCTGTTCAGCCGTTCGGGCTGTAGCTGTGTCTAAAGGTCCTATGGAAAAATGCATGGGAAAAACGCGTTTTGAGACCCCCCTTTTATCTCAGCCCCCGCTTGACGAATCCCCCCGAGACTTTCAGGGTAGGAGCGGAGCGTAGCGCCCCACCTATTTTGAAAATTTTGCGAGGATTTGTCGACCGGCGCCAAAGTTATTCAAAATAGAATGTTGCGGTTTTCCTATGGTAAGAGGGTCCTAACTATAACTACCTACTGGCGACCGCCAGTAGGTAATATATATATATATATATATTCACTGAAAAAACCATAGGTTTCAGGCACGTTATAGCTAGGAATTAGCATTTAAAAAACCTTACAAATTCACTGAAAAAACCATAAGTTTCAGGGGCGATATAGTTAGCTGGACTTTTCACTCGTACAAAACCATAGAAATTCCCCCGTTATAGTTAGTTCAGCTAACTATAACTCGCGCACCCGCAATGCACTACTGATGACGTCACATATTACATCACTCATGACATGGTCAGTGACATCACTCATGACATCACTGATGACATCTCAAATGACATCACTGATGACATCATCCAGTGAATGTGTGTTTTTATGAAAATTATATATGTTTTATATATGTATATCTCAAGGTCGATGGAAGAATAAATGGGTATATAAATGTCTAAATGGATGATTTGTTTTTGAAAAATTGATTGTATTACTGACTGATTAAGTGAATCTTAGTGAGTAATGTTTAAATATGTAAATATCTGTATCAGTCTCTCACTTTGTGTATAAGTGGCTGCATGGGTTGGTGAGTAGCTACATGAGTGTCTATATAGGTTATTAGTTGATTTTTTGAGTATCAGTATGAGTGTCTGATGTCTGTATGGTTCGGTGGGGGGTATTACGTAGTGCATAGGTGCTTGAATGAGTGACTCACTGTTTGTATGTGTTGAAGACAGCATGTGTGCAGGGCTGTATGGGTGGATGAGTGTGTGTATGGGTGTGTTAGTGAGTGAATGACTGTCTCAATAGTGTCTTTATGAGTAACTACATATGTTTTAAACTAGTATATGTGACTATTGGTGTATATAAGTGAGTATATGTGAGAGTGAGAGATTGAAAGAGTTCCTGTATGAATAAGTATGTGTTTCTATAAGTGATTCTTTAAAAGACTAAGTATGTGTAAGTTTCTGTAGAAGTAAGTGTGGTGGTGTGTGTATAACTGAATATGCAGGTAAACGGATGTTTGATTCTTTATTAGCATGAGTGACTACGTGTGTGAGTAACTTTATGGATGAGTGGCGTTGTGTAACAGAATGTATAGGTGTATGAATACATATGATGAGTGAGTGCATGTATGAGTGACTGTATAGGACTGTTGGTGAATGAGTGGATGTGTATGTGGATCTTACAATTACTGAATAGGTTGTTGTAACTGGTATTGGTATGTCCATTGTTTTGAAAATTTTAATTTCTATTTTTGAATGTGTGTATGAAAGGTTATATTAGGGGGAGAGGAGGTCTGCCACTCTATCACAAGGATGATGTCATCAGTGATGTCATGAGTGATGTCACTGACCATGTCATGAGTGATGTAATATGTGACGTCATCAGCAGTGCATTGCGGGCGCGCGAGTTATAGTTAGCTGAACTAACTATAACGGGGGAATTTCTATGGTTTTGTACGAGTGAAAAGTCCAGCTAAATATATCGCCCCTGAAACCTATGGTTTTTTCAGTGAATTTCTAAGGTTTTTTAAATGCTAATTCCTAGCTATAACGTGCCTGAAACCTATGGTTTTTTCAGTGAATTTCAAAGGTTTTTTAAATGCTAATTTCTAACTATGCCTACAGAGATAGGACATGTGAAGAAAGAAGGAAAAACGCACAGAAAGAAAAAAACAGAAATGCAGAAAGAAGCAACAGAAGTCCTCAAAGACGAAGAAAAGTGCAGGAAGAAATATAACGTGCAGAAAGAACAAACAGAAGTTGCAAAATCATCCTGTACCCTCAACTTTTTCAGACGGATAATGGTGGTAACTGAGTCTGCCTAAGCAGTCCTAAAACCAGTGCTATGTTAATCTCAGAATACAGTGAAAACACCGACATACACTAGGGCACACTATGCGTTGGGGTCCCCCTGTGATTAGCATGACCTCCTCTGTAAGCCCCTAGTATATAATAGGGCAGGGGATTAAAACTACCTCTTAAAACGCACCACGGGACGTGTTTGAACACGTCACCTCATGCCCCGTCCCCTCCCTTCCCCACTGTGTAAACACACCCTGTAGCCATTTTAAGTTGGGAGATTAAGTCCCCTTGAATCCTGAGGGTCCCTAGGGTCCAACTAGACCACTAGGTACCTCCAGTAAGCGCCACAGAGCTGCTTTGCAGAGAGGTGTAAAAAGTGGCACGGCCTACACCACCTCTCTGCAACGCAGAGCAGTGGTGCTTACTGGAAGCACCTGGTGGGCTAGTTGGACCCCAGGGTCCCTCAGGATTGAAAGGGAATTATTTCCCCAACTTAAAAACGCACCACAGGGCGTGTTTGCACACGTCACCTCAGACCCCGTCCCCTCCCTTCACCACTGTGTAAACGCGCCCTGTGGCCGTTCTGAGTTGAGAGATTAAGTCCCCTTGAATCATAAGGGTCCCTAGGGTCAAACTAGCCCACTAGGTACCTCCAGTAAGCGCCACAGAGCTGCGTTGCATGGAGGTGTAAAAAGTGGCGTGGCCTCAGAACACCTGTCTGCAACGCAGCTCCCTGGCGCATACTGGAGATACCTGTTGGGCTAGTTGGCCCTCAGGGACCCTCAGTATTGAAGGAGAATTAATTCCTCAACTTACAACTGGCCAGGGGGCGCGTTTGCAGAGTGCTGCAAGGAGGGGGCATGGCCTCCGGCGCGATGCCGGTCTTTTATATATTTATTTTTAAGAAGGAGGGCTGTGTGGCCCACCCTTTCTTTTTCTAATTTATTAGCCCTGGGGACCCCATCCCGCAGGGCCTACACCCTAATTTTTTTTGTTGAAAAAAATTAATTTGGCCCTCCCAAGGCCTTATTCGGCCCGGGGACCCCAACCCCTCGGTCATGGCCTTTTTTTTTTTTTTTTTGTTTTTCTTTTTATTCTTTAGGAGGGGAGCTGTGTTGCTGGACAAACCGTATGTACCTATCACCATGACGATTTGCGTGATATTCATTAAAAGGCGACTATACATACAATGAATCCACGTAGAATGTATTCACACCGCTAGTGAAGCTCTGACATGTCTGACACCCTACCGTGCCTAATCCCGGCGCCCCCGCTGGTGGGTACTCTCCAAGTAGACACCCTTGTCGTTTATTTATACAAACATGGGTAGCTATTGACGGGCACATTTAATACACATGCACACCAAGCCATTCAAAGGGGATTCGACAAAAATTCAACCAAACTATGCAAGAAACCCCCTCACGGTTAATAAAACACACATTCACCGCCGGATGTGTAATACTTTTTATTTTACTCTCTGGAAAGGAGACAAACCTCACTTGAGAGTCACAGCGTGCTCCTGGCTGAGCCCAATGCTGTGTTACACCCACCATTGCCTGCTGAGTGCCACACACCTCTGTGTTGTATTCCACCATCTAGTGCTTATGCTATGACACTCTCTAGCCCATGTGCACTGTAACACCACCCTGGGAATATGTCATGCCACACTTGCCTTCGCACGGGTTATATTGCCCCATCTAACGTGCCTTCCTCAATGCCTATGTTATAAAGCACAGCGCTATGCCATACTTATTACAATCTGGGATCCATATCTTTGTCACAATGCATATGCAATGTTACACTACCCAGCACATATTTTATATTACTACTTAGGTTACACAACACTGCCCTGTGCATATTACACTCCAAGGCGCATATCACAAAGCAAGCGCTAGTGCCTGTGCTATCTTGCGCTCTCCAATGAATCTGTCATTGCGCACAATGTATTGCTTATTATATTTCACGCCCCGGTTTATCTTATATCACACTTTTTGGTGCATAGTTTATACCATATACTATATCTAGTTTTCATTTTCAATCGTGCTCTCAGGACTATGTTCTATATAACACTGCGTCCACCTACCCTTTTCACGGGCATTACATTTTGCAATGGGGGGTGGAGGGTCAGGGGATGTTTCTGCCAAGTGAGCCCGGAGTCACAGTCCCAAACGTCCTCTTCTTCCTGAATAAAAGTGAGATTATGCTGCATACTTGTTCATATTTTAAGTAGTTCGCACAGACACACATTTTAAAAACAATAAAGTTCCTAATACCCACCTTCTATGAACAGTTAGCTTGCTGCCCCATCCACCTCCTCCCTATCCTCTGTTGTCTGAATCCATGGACTAGCCTCCTCCCTCCTGCCATGCATGGTCTGATGTGCTGCCACTGCCCTCCATTTAGCATGATGTACCAGTCCACTCCTCCTGCCCTCCATTGCCCAATTCTATGGGCAATCATTGACCACCTGCTTGGCCTCTGTGCTTAGCTTGCTGCCCCTATTCTCCTTCCCCTTCCCTCCGATGTCTTTGTGCATGCCCCTGCTCCATCCTTTTTGCCCACCATGTTCCATGGACCTGCCACTCCTATTTACTCTGAGTGTTCTGTTGAGCTGCCACTCCCCTCCCACCTGCCTAGCATTGTCAGATGACTGTAACCTGTCCCTGCCACCTCCACCCTGCCTGTCCACATGCCATGCCCCTATCCTCTTCCTCCTGTCCTTCATGGTCCATTTTACTGCCACACCCTTCTGCCCTCCCTGGTCTGTTGTGCTGCAACTGCTCCTCCTGCCTGCCCCGCGCGGTCTGTTGTGAGGGCCCCTTCCCCTGAACTCTCTTGTCTGTGCCCAGGTCCTGACCCTCCCTTCTATCCTCCATGGTCCTTTGTGCATGCCCCTGCACCCTCCTTCTTGCCCATCATAGCCATTGTGCTGCCACTAACCCTCCCGCTTGCCATGCATGGTATTCTGTGCTGCCATGGCCCCTCCCACCTTCCCTGTGTGGTCAGTTAGCTGCTCCTGACCCCCTCTCACCTTCCCTCCATGGTCTGTGTGTATGCCATCAGTCTCACTGTTGCTCTCCATGGTGTGTCTTGTTTCTAGTGCCCATCCTGCCTGACCTCCATGGTCATCTTGCTGCTCCTGCTCTGCCTCCTTGCCCCCAGCCCTCTGTTTCCGTGTGCAGACCCCTATTCCCTCCTTCCTGGCTTGTCGGTTCCATTGTAATGCCCCTGATCCGTCCCTCCTGCCCTTTATGGTCTGTTATGCTGCAGCTTTCTCTCCTGTCTGTCCATTATGGTCAGCTAGCTACCATTGCCTCTTTCCCCTCTATTGTCTGTTGTCCATGTGCATGGTCCTGTCCCCTCCCTATTGCTTTCTATGGATTGTTGTGCTGCACTCCCGTCCCGCATGCCCTGTGTGGTGTATTGTGCTGCTGCAAACCCTGATGCCTGCCCTGTAGGGTCAGTTTGGTGCACCTCTCAATGTCCCTCCTGTCCTCTGGTATCCGAGTCCATGTCCCTACCCCAATTCCTCCTGCCTACCATGATCCAATGTACCGTACTTGCGAACATTTTGAACTTGGTAAGAGGGAGATTTTGAAATAAAACTGGGGTATTGATTTTCCCCTTTGAGTTACATTGAAAAAGAGAAGATTGTAGACAGGAACCAGATCAAGTAAAGCCCATTTGAGCTTAAAAATATTGGACGTTTCCTGGCTGAAACTGGTCTGTTGGCATGTATGGTTATATGACCACTGCCTCTTCCTTCTGCCCACAATGGTCTATTACATCACCACAGCCTCTCTTGCCAGTCCTGTATTGTTGGTTTGTAGCCCCTGCCCCCCTTTCCACTGCCCTCCATAGTCTGTTGTGCTGCCACTGCCCTTCCTGCCTGCCTAGTGTGGTCAAATTGTTGCCTCTGCACTCTCCTACATGCCTTCAATTTTCAGAGTCCGTGCCCCTGGCCTCTGCCTCTCAACAGTATCCCAATGAACAACTAGATTGCTGACATTCTATATTTATTACAAAAGTGTGGAACGCCTGACGTCATTTTGATCTAATCACAACTGTAATGCCTAGAGCATTTCCTTTAGAAATTACATATATGAGATGGTCTTATTTGCATCAAAATTATGGTTAGTGCTTTAAAAAACTAAAATGAGGACATATTTTCTGAGTTTTCAAATAGCGACAAAGAACTTTTAAATTATTTGTAATCTTAGTTTTTTTATCCAGTTGACCACTTGATTAAATGTTGCATCCAAGGGGAGAGTGTGTGGTGTTACTTCCAGAGCTGCAGACTTTGCAACTGGGGAACCAGGTTGGAGTTTCTGCTTCAGCACAACATTCTGTGATTCTGGTCAAATCACTTAATCTCCCCATGTCTCCAACCAAAATGAATTTGATCTTGTGTGATGTAACCAATGCTCATGTAAAGCACTCCAATACCTGACAAGTCTGCACTATATAAAACTGCAAATACACAAAAAATAAGTGTGTTGCACACTTCTGTCATTGGTCTACATTTGGGTGATATTTGGGCTACATTTGGGCTACGTTTGGGCTCTTTTGTCTCTGGTGGCCATTTTAGGAGATTTATTTGTTATGAAGTTTCCTAATTTCCTCATTTACTGCAGTCTCCTCAGTAGGAAATGCTTTCAGTTTTTTACTTTGATTCCATCAAGAAGGTATTCAGATATGTCACACATTTGCCATAAATTCTGAACGTTAGCACTCTAGTTGCTCATTAGATCACTGTAGTAAAGCTACTGCTCACCACGGAAGTCTCCTGCTAGTATTAGAAGTGTGTGTTTCAGTCTGCATATCAGAATTTTTTAATGAAATAGAAGAGGATTTGAGAAGTCACTCAAAATATGCCCTAATTTTTCTTTCTTCAGCACTAATCATAATTTCTATGGCAAAATGAACCCCCTCATTGTGTTCCTTTTTAAATTAAATGTTTTAAGTGTTACCAGTTTATTCCAATCAAGATGGCTTCAGGTATGCCATACTTTTGTCATAAGTAAGACAGTAAGCGCTCTAGTTGATCTTAAGAACACTCTGGGACATTCTGTCTTTGGGCTACATTTGGGCTCTTTTGTCTCTGGTGGCCATCTTGGGAGATTTATTTGTTATGAAGTTTCCTAATTTCCTCATTTACTGCAGTCTCCTCAGTAGGAAATACTTTCAGTTTTTTACTTTGATTCCATCAAGAAGGCATTCAGATGTGTCACACATTTTCCATAAATTCTGAATGTTAGCACTCTAGTTGCTCATTAGATTACTGTAGTAAAGCTACTGCTCACCAGGCAAATCTGCTGCTGGTATTCAAAGTGCATGTTTCAGTCTGCATGTCAGAATTTTATTATGAAATAAAAGAGGATTTCAGAAGTCAAAATGTGTTTTTCTTTCTGCAGCACTAATCATAATTTATATGGCAAAATTAACCCCCTCATTTTGTTCCTTTGTAAATTAAATGTTTTAAGTGTTACCACTTTATTCCAATCAAGATGGCTTCAGGTGTGCCATACTTTTGTCATAAGTAAGACTGTTAGCGCTCTAGTTGTTCTTTAGAACACTCTGGGAAGCTGCAGTAGAACACAAAGGAATTAACTGACAGTCTCTGCCCTTGTTGGATGTACATGTTTTACTGAGAATGTCAGACTTCATTCTCACATGACTGAGAAAGATAATGTGAATTTACAGAAAATATGCTCTCTGTTTAGCTTATAGATCACCTTCCAAACCTCTGTGGGAAAAGCATGAGAAAATAGTTTTCTCTAAAACATGGTTCATGATATCACAGCAGAAGGCTTTTTCACGTAGTAAAATCACCTTAGAACACAACACAATTCCTTAAATGAGTATGGTACCATCAACAAATGATTTATAATGTAACTAAAGTCTTAAAACCTTCTATTAACTGCAATGCTTTTTAATGAGGTGCTATCATGTATATTGGTCACAAGATGGCTGCCAACACTTCTTGGATGAAGTGCTGACAGCCAATCAGATCTCAGGATGAGATGTGTGGTTAGGCTCCGCCCAAATATATATATGATTTTAATTTTGATTTTCTCAGGAACTACTGAACAGATTGACTCCATATATGCAAAAGGCCCATCCCTGAGCTGAGGACTACCTCTCTGCCAAATTTCAAGTAATTCTGTTCTGCTGTTCGGGCTGTACCTTGGACTAAAGGTCCCTATGGAAAATTGCATGGGGAAAACGCATTTTGGGACCCCCCTTTTTTCTCAGCCCCCGCTTGACAAATCCCCCCGAGACTTTCAGGGTAGGAGCGGAGTGGAGCGCCCCACCTATTTTGAAAATTTCGCGAGGATTCCTCAACCGGCGCCAAAGTTATTCCAAATAGAATGTTGCGGATTTCCTATGGAAACACGGTCCTAACTATAACTATCTACTGGCGACCGCCAGTAGATAATATATAGATATATGTATATATTCACTGAAAAAACCATAGGTTTCAGGGGTGTTATAGTTAGCTGGACTTTTCACTTGTACAAAACCATTGAAATTCCCCCGTTATAGTTAGTTCAGCTAACTATAACTCGCGCGCCCGCAATGCACTGCTGATGACGTCACATATTACTTCACTCATGATATGGTCAGTGACATCACTCATGACATCACATTCGGCCAAAACTATGCAAGAAACCCCCCTCACGGTTAATAAAACACACATCCACTGCCGGATGTGTAATACTTTTTATTTTACTCTCTGGAAAGGGGACGAACATCACTTGAGAGTCACAGCGCGCTCCTGGCAGAGCCCAATGCGGTGTTACACCCACCATTGCCTGCTGAGTGCCACACACCTCTGTGTTGTATTCCACTAGCTAGTGCATATGCTATGACACTGTCTAGCCCATGTGCACTGTAACACCACCCCGTGAATATGTCATGCCACACTTGTCTTCGCACGGGTTATATTGCCCCATCTAACGTGCCTTCCTCGATGCCTATGTTAAAACGCACAGTGCTATGCCATACATATTACAATCTGGGATCCATATCTTTGTCACAGTGCATATGCAACGTTACACTCCCCAGCACATATTTTATATTACAACTTTAGAGACTAGTTAGGTTACACAACACTGCCCTGTGCATATTACACTCCAAGGCGCATATCGCATAGCACGCGCTAGTGCCTGTGCTATCTCGCGCTCTCCAATGAATCTGTCATTGCGCACAATGTATTGCATATTATATTTCACGCCCGGTTCATCTTATATCACACTTTTTGGTGCATAGTTTATACCATACACTATATCTAGTTTTCATTTTCAATCGTGCTCTCAGGACTATGTTCTATATAACACTGTGTTCACCTACCCTTTTCACGGGCATTACATTTTGCGATAGGGGGTGGAGGGTCAGGGGGTGTTTCTGCCAAGTGAGCCCGGAGTCACAGTCACAAACGTCCTCTTCTTCCTGAATAAAAGTGAGATTATGCTGCATACTTGTTCATATTTTAAGTAGTTCGCACAGACACACGTTTTAAAAACAATAAAGTTCCTAATACCCGCCTTCTCTGAACAGTTAGCTTGCTGCCCCATCCCCCTCCTCCCTATCCTCTGTTGTGTGAATCCATGGACTAGCCTCCTCCCTCCTGCCATGCATGGTCTGATGTGCTGCCACTGCCCTCAATTTAGTATGATGTACCAGTCCACTCCTCCTGCCCTCCATTGCCCAATTCTATGCCCCATCATTGACCTCCTGCTTAAACTCTGTGCTGAGCTTGCTGCCCCTATTCTCCTCCCCCCTGCCCTCCGATGTCTTTGGGCATGTCCCTGCTCCATCCTTTTTGCCCACCATGTTCCATGGACCTGCCACTCCTATTTACTCTGAGTGTTCTGTTGAGCTGCCACTCCCCTCCCACCTGCCTAGCATTGTCAGATGACTGTAACCTGTCCCTGCCACCTCCACCCTGCCTGTCCACATGCCATGCCCCTATCCTCTTCCTCCTGTCCTACATGGTCCATTGTACTGCCACACCCTTCTGCCCTCCCTGGTCTGTTGTGCTGCAACTGCTCCTCCTGCCTGCCCCGTGCGGTCTGTTGTGAGGCCCCTTCCCCTGAACTTTCTTGTCTGTGCACAGGTCCTGACCCTCCCTTCTATCGTCCTTTGTGCATGCCCCTGCACCCTCCTTCTTGCCCATCATAGCCATTGTGCTGCCACTAACCCTCCCACTTGCCATGCATGATCTTCTGTGCTGCCATGGCCCCTCCCACCTTCCCTGTGTGGTCAGTTAGCTGCCCCTGACCCCCTCCCACCTTCCCTCCATGGTCTGTGTGTATGCCATCACAGTCTCACTGTTGCTCTTCATGGTGTGTTTTGCTTATAGTGCCCATCCTGCCTGACCTCCATGGCTATCTTGCTGCTCCTGCCCTGCCCCCTTGCCCCCAGCCCTCTGTTTACATGTGCAGACCCCTACTCCCTCCCTCCTGGCTTGTCTGTTCCATTGTAATGCCCCTGATCCGTCCCTCCTGCCCTTTATGGTCTGTTATGCTGCAGCTTTCTCTCCTGTCTGTCCATTATGGTCAGCTAGCTACCATTGCCTCTTGCCCCTCTGTTCTCTGTTGTCCATGTGCATGGTCCTGTCCCCTCCCTCTTGCTTTCTATAGATTGTTGTGCTGCACTCCCGTCCCGCATGCCCTGTGTGGTGTATTGTGCTGCTGCAAACCCTGATGCCTGCCCTGCAGGGTCAGTTTGGTGCACCTCTCCATGTCCTTCCTGTCCTCTGTTATCCAAGTCCATGTCCCTACCCCATTTCCTTCCATGATCCAATATACCATACTTGCGAACATTTTGAACTTGGTAAGAGGGAGATTTTGAAAAAAAACTGGGGTATTGATTTTCCCCTTTGAGTTACATTGAAAAAGAGGAGATTGTAGACAGGAGACAGATCAAATAAAGCCCATTTGAGCTTAAAAACATTGGACGTTTCCTGGCTGAATCGGGTCTGTTGGCATGTATGGTTGTACTACCATTGCCTCTTCCTTCTGCCCACAATGGTCTATTACATTGCCACAGCCTCTCTTGCAAGTCCTGTATTGTTGGTTTGTTGCCCCTGCCCCCCTTTCCACTGCCCTCCATAGTCTGTTGTGCTGCCACGGCCCTTCCTGCCTGCTCAGTGTGGTTAAATTGTTGCCTTTGCACCCTCCTACCTGCCTTCAATTTTCAGAGTCCGTGCCCCTGGCCACTGCCTCTCAACAGTATCCTAATGAACAACTAGATTGCTAACATTCTATATTTATTACAAAAGTGTGGAACGCCTGACGTCATCTTGATGTAATCAAAACTGTAATACCTAGAGCATTTCCTTTAGAAATTACAGATATGAGAAGGTCTTATTGGCATCAAAAGTATGGTTAGTGCTCTAAAAGACTAAAATAAGGACATATTTTCTGAGTTTTCAAATAGCGACAAAGCACTTTTAAATTATTTGTTATCTTTATGTTTTTTTATCCAGTTGACCACTTGATTAAATGTTGCACTTAGGGGAGAGGATGTGGTGTTTCTTCCAGAACTGCAGACTTTGCAACTGGGGAACCAGGTTGGAGTTTCTGCTTCAGCTCGACATTCTGGTCAAATCACATAGGGGCATATTATCAAGCCAGGCGATAAAATTATCGCCGTTTTTAGCGGCAGAAAACTGCCGCTAAAACGGCGATAATGGGCTTGATAATATGCTCCATGGAATTCCAATTGAAGCCCATGTTAGACGCCCTTCACATCTAACATGGGTTTCAAATGGTATTCCATAGAGCATATTATCAAGCCCATTATCGCCGTTTTAGCGACAGTTTTCTGCCGCTAAAGCGGCGATAATATTATCGCCTGGCTTGATAATATGCCCCTTAGTCTCCCCATGTCTACAACCAAAATGAATTTGTTCTTGTGTGATGTAACCAATGCTCATGTAAAGCACTCCAATACCTGACAAGTCTGAACTATATAACACTGCAAAAACACAAAATAATAAGTGTTTTGCACACTTCTGTCATTGGGCTATATTTGGGCTACATCTGGGTGATTTTGGGCTACATTTGGGCTCTTTTGTCTCCGGTGGCCATCTTGGGAGATTTATTTGTTATGAAGTTTCCTAATTTCCTCATGTACTGCAGTCTCCTCAGTAGGAAATGCTTTCAGTTTTTTACTTTGATTCCATCATGAAGGTATTCAGATATGTCACACATTTGCCATAAATTCTGAATGTTAGCACTCTAGTTGCTCGTTAGATCACTGTAGTAAAACTACTGTTCACCATGGAAGTCTGCTCCTGGTATTAAAAGTGCATGTTTCAGTCTGCATGTCAGAATTTTTTAATGAAATAGAAGAGGATTTGAGAAGTCACTCAAAATGTGCCCTCATTTTCTTTCTTCAGCATTAATCATAATTTCTATGGCAAAATGAACCCCCTCATTGTGTTCCTTTTTAAATTAAATGTTTTAAGTGTTACCAGTTTATTCCAATCAAGATGGCTTCAGGTGTGCCATACTTTTGTCATAATGAAGACAGTAAGCGCTCTAGTTGTTTTTAAGAACACTCTGGGACATTCTGTCATTGGGCTATACTTGAGCTACATCTGGGTGATATTTGGGCTACATTTGGGCTCTTTTGTCTCTGGTGGCCATCTTGGGAGACTTATTTGTTATGAAGTTTCCTAATTTCCTCATTTACTGCTGTCTCCTCAGTAGGAAATACTTTCAGTTTTTTACTTTGATTCCATCAAGAAGGCATTCCGATGTGTCACACATTTGCCATAAATTCAGAATGGTAGCACTCTTTTTGCTCATTAGATCACTGTAGTAAAGCTACTGCTCACCAGGGAAAACTGCTGCTGGTATTGAAAGTGCATGTTTCAGTCTGCATGTCAGAATTTTTTAATGAAATAGAAGAGGGTTTGAGAAGTCACTCAAAATGTGCCCTAATTTTTCTTTCTGCAGCACTAATCATACTTTTTATGGAAAAATGAACCCCCTCATTTTGTTCCTTTTTAAATTAAATGTTTTAAGAGTTACCACTTTAATCCAAGCAAGATGGCTTCAGGTGTGCCATACGTTTATCATAAGTAGGACTGTTAGTGCTCTAGTTGTTCTTTGGAACACTCTGGGAAGCTGCAGTAGAACACAAAGAAATCAACTGACAGTCTCTGCCCTTGTTGGATGTACATGTTTTACTGAGAATGTCAGACTTCATTCTCACATGACTGAGAAAGATAATGTGAATTTACAGAAAATAAGCTCTCAGTTTAGCTTATAGATCACCTTCCAAACCTCTGTGGGAAAAGCATGAGAAAATATTTTTCTCTCAATCGTGATATCCCAGCAGAAGGCTTTTTCACATGGTGAAATCACCTTAGAACATACCACAATTCCTAAAATGAGTATGGTACCATCAACAAATGATTTATAATGTAACTAAATGCAATGCTTTTTAATGAGGTGCTATCATGTATATTGGTCCCAAGATGGCTGCCAACACTTCTTGGATGAAGTGCTGGCAGCCAATCAGATCTCAGGATGAGATGTGTGGTTAGGCTCCGCCCACATATATATATGATTTTACTTTTGATTTTCTCAGGAACTACTGAACAGATTTGTGGTGTAGCGGTCTAGTGTTATACGCGCCGCCCCGTGACGTCACAGGATGTCCGGTGGCGGCCATTTCGGGAATTGAGTACGAGCGCCGAATTCGAACTGTAAGGAGCTCCGAGCCGGCGCTCCTGTGAGTGAATAAAGTACATGAGACCACACCACGTGTACTGGTGGTTATTGGTGGGTGAGGCAGCAGGGAACAACATTACAATGGCGATGAGCTGGCGATTTTGAAGGGGGACGTCGCAGGTCACCCGAGTGAACCACGCAGCACCTGCAGCCCACCGGCAGCCATCTCAGAACCCACAGGAGCGTGGCAGCGCGACGGAGTCAGCGTGCGCCGCACTAGCGCTGAAGGACCCTAGGGGACACCACTCGACGCGCCGCGGCAGGAAAACCCGCAAAGCAGAGGCCTAGCAGGCCGGGGCACGGCGCGCGTCCCGCCCGTAACCGGTAGAGTGCGGAGTACACCCTGGAAGACGCCAGCAGCAGCCCCGTGGACGGGAGCAGTCTGGGCACGGTGGACAACGGGGGAAGCGGCGCTAGCAGAGAGGAAGAGGCAGTGAGCTCGCCCACGCCCGGAAGAGGTCGAGCTAGAAGCAGGAGGAAGATGGCCTCCCAAGCGTGCTCCTTAACAAATCCGGTACCGTTCTTAGCAAAGCCAGGGGCACCTGAGATGCCGTGGGAAGACTGGAGGATGTACTTTGTCAACTATCTAGAAGCACTGGAGGAGGAGAGTGACACACCATACACAAGTTCACAACGGAAGAAAATTCTCCTGCACAACCTGGGTCCGGCTGGACAACGAGTATACCAGGACTTGGTGAAGGCGGACAGACCAGCAACGGACGTCGACGTGTTTCGACACGCGTTAGAGGATCTGGACGCGCACTATCGTCCAGTGGTGTGCACGGCAATCGACAGATACAACTTCTACCACCGGAAACAATTCAAAAGCGAAACAGTAGACGAATACGTAGCCGCCCTACAAAAACTGGCTTTAACGTGCAAGTTTGGTAACCTCCAGTAGGACCTGATTCGGGACCAGATCATTATGCACACCGTAAACACGAGTATCCAAGAGAAGCTATGGACCAATGGGGATGCCCCACTGAAAACGGTGGTAGCGCTAGTAAAGAAGGCAGAACTCTCCAGAAGATGCGGGGAAGCGGCCAAGCGCGAGAACCCCCCAGGACAGACCGTGTGCAAGGTGGAGGACCGGAGGACGACGGACAACAGACAGCCGGGAGGGCCACAGGGCACACGATCGAACAGAAGGTTCAACCCCAGGACGCAAAGAATGCAAGGACAAAGGCAGAGTAACAAGACGGCCTGCTACAGGTGCGGCAGCGACAACCATGCAGCCAGCGACAAACGATGCCCAGCATTTGGCGCCAAATATCTGTATTGCGGACTCATCGGGCACCACGAAAAGGTATGCCGGAGGAAGTCCCAAAGGCAAGAGGTGAAGTTCGTAGCCCCGGGGATGCGGGAAGAAGACGACGACGAAGGAGAAGTGGAAGAGGATGAAATCCTGATCATAGAAGAGCAGGTGCTGGGCATAGAGGCCATAACGGACAGAAAACCCCGGTGCGACATGAACATCGGAGGGATACAGACCACCATGGGGGCCGACTCTGGATCACCCTACACCATAGTGCAAAGAAAGATATGGGAGGAAGAGTTTGCGCCCAAAACGACATATTACTTGAGGCCCACGGATATCCATCCAGTGACCTTCACGGGAGAACCGATACCCATGTAAGGGTATTGTCCGCTCACCTTCGAATTCCGAGGACGCACATGTGAAGGAAAACTGTATGTGGCGGAGAAGGGACCTTCGGTGTTGGGCTGGAGAGACCAAGGAGCGTTGGGCATAAAGTTGAACCCAGGTGGGCACATGCAAGTCCTCATGACGGAGGATGGCCTGGACATGGAAGGAAGACGTTGGAAAGAAGAGTTCCCTGAAGTATTCAAAGACACCATCGGCCGGATGGCGAAGTTCACGCACAAGATACAACTGAAAGAAGGAGCAACACCAGTGACCCACAAGGTGCGCAACATATCCTTCCGCGTACAAAGTGCTGTGCAGGAAGAACTACAGAGGTTAGAGGATAATGGCGTAATCGAGGCGATAGACAACGCGGAATGGCTGGCACCCTTGGTCGTAGCGCAGAAGCCCAACGGGAAGGTGAGACTGTGTGTCGACCTTAGAGAGCTGAATAAGAATATCGTCGTCGACAAGTTTCCCTTGCCTAGGATCAACGAGATGCTAGCGAAGACCCACGGAGCACAGTGGTTCTCCACAGTGGACCTCACATCCGCCTATCACCAGATTGCCCTGCATAAGTCATGCAACCATCTAACATCCTTCATAACGCCGTTTGGGTGCTATAAGTTTCTGAGGATGCCGTTCGGACTTGCGTCCGCGGCAGCGGTCTTCCAGAAGCTGATGCACAAGCTATTCCACAGGAAGATGGGCATCCAATACTTTCAGGATGATATCCTAGTGATGGGGGCCACCCGAGAAGAACACAACAAGAGACTGGCAGAAGTCCTGGCGGTGTTGCAGCAGAATGGGCTTACCGCCCAATGGGACAAATGGAAGTTCAGCGTAAACACCGTAACCTACCTGGGCCATGAAATAAGCAAGCACGGCATAGAACCCAAATCATCAAACGTCGCTGCAATAAGAGATGCGCCCACACCATCGAGCAAAGAGGATGTACGTACCTTCCTGGGCATGGCGGAGTTTTATAGCAAATTCGTAGCCCACTTCGCCTCTAAAACGCATCTCATGAGGTCACTCCTCAAAAACAAGTCCATCTTCGTCTGGACGGGAGAGCATCAACAGGAGTTTGAGGCAATGAAGAAGAACATCAGCGAAGCGGTGCCGATCCACGGATATGATCCGGAAGCCCCCACCATGCTGACGACAGATGCCAGTGATCGAGGGCTGGGGGCAGTCCTCATGCAAAAGACAGCAGAAGGGGGCGTATCAACGATCAGTTTCGCATCGCGGGCGCTAGCGCCGAACGAAAGCAAGTTCAGCGTCATTGAAAAAGAGATGCTAGCGGCTGTGTGGGCGATGGAGAGGTTCCGGCAATTCCTGTGGGGAGGACGGTTCTTGCTGCGAACGGATCACAAGCCGCTAGTGAAGGTCCTCACGTCAGGGGGGCATGAGCATGCGACACCGAGGATCGCGAAAATGACACTCCGGCTGTTGGACTACGTCTACGACGTGGAATACCTACCAGGCCACCGCAACGGTGTGGCGGACTTCCTGAGCAGGGCGGCGGCCAAGGAGACCGCGGAAACTCAAGAAGAAGGAGGCTGGGAAGACTACGCGGTAGCCTTCACAGGCGACCATGAAAGAGCAATAAGTACCCAGGAATGGGAAGAGGAGTACAGCAAGGACGACCAGTTGAGGGCAATCAAAACATACGTAACTAAAGGATGGCCAGAGAAGAGATTGTTGAGCGAGGAGCTGAAACAATTTTGGGAAGTGAGGGAAGAACTGTCCCTAGGAGACAACCCAGGGTTCTTGCTGCGCGGCAACAAAGTGGTTCCTCCCATCGCATTGAGACAACGCATACTATCTCTCACCCATGAAGGACATTTGGGCATCGTAAAGACCAAAGGAAGAGCCAAGGAGGACTACTGGTGGCCGGGGATAGATCTGGCAGTCGAACGGCATGTACGAGGGTGTGAACATTGCAGCAACGCAGACAAAACACAAAGGATGCTAAGACCACCACTGGGCAAATTTGCGTGCCCGATAACCCGTGGGAGGAGATCTCGATCGACGTCCTGGGACCCATCACGGACGCGAACGAGATCCAGAAGTACATCACCGTAGTGGTAGACCGGTATTCCAAGTGGCCGGAAGTCCACGTGGCAGACAACGCGGAGACGGAGACGATTCTGGAATTCCTGACGGATATCTTCATAAGGGAAGGAATACCCAAAGGGATCCTGAGCGACAACGGCCCGCAATTCACCTCCAGCAAATGGGGTAAATTCATGGACCGAAACGGAATTTCCATACGGCACACTCCCATCTACCACCCAGCCGGGAACGGCGCAGCGGAGAGGTTCAACAGAGTGATCATGGGTTCTGTCCAAGCCGCCATAAGCCAAGGGAAAGACTGGGAAAAAGAGTTAAAAAAAGGCTGATGTGGGCGTATCGTATCACCCCCACGTCAACGGGGTACAGTCCCTTCCGGGTGCTTAGGGGGCGAGAACCCTTCACGAAGGACAATGTAGCCTGGAAGCGACTCACCGTACAGAGCCATTGGTCCCCGGCGGTGGTGCGGAAAAATTGGGAGAAGGCACAAGCAGTGTATACAGAACACTACGACAGGGCACACAACACGAAGGAGGTGGCCCTAGGAAAAGGGGAGTGGGTGAGAGTCAAGCTACCCACCATGCAAAAGAAGGGAGACAGCAAGTTCACGCCGCCGTTCCAAGTGCTGGAACCATACTCACGATCGGCGCTTCTCAGCGACGGGAAGATATGGTCACAAGACCGCATGACGAGATGCTTACCCGCAGGAGAGAACACAGCGGCGAAGGTGACGCCAGCAGAGACACCTGACAAGGCGGCGAGTCCCGCAGAAGATGGGGAAAGCCCTACAAGAGACATGGGACGCAGTCCCCAGGCTGAGGGGAGACACAGCGCTGGAGGGAAGAAGGAGCAGGAAGGAGAAGCCCGAGAGGACAGAGCGGGCAGTGCTAAAGGACAGGCAAGCCGGGAAGGTGAAGAAGGGACACCTGACATGCAGAGCATGACCACCACCCCGAGAACAGGTGAACCTGACCGGCAGACGCGACAGGGAAGAAGAATCATACTGCCCCGGAGGTTTGGAGAATATTGCATGGACACCAAGTAAGACTGTACAAGTTACAGGGATTCTGTTGGGAGGTTGTTTTGGTAAAAGGGGGAGATGTGGTGTAGCGGTCTAGTGTTATACGCGCCACCCCGTGACGTCACAGGATGTCCGGTGGCGGCCATTTCGGGAATTGAGTACGAGCGCCGAATTCGAACTGTAAGGAGCTCCGAGCCGGCGCTCCTGTGAGTGAATAAAGTACATGAGACCACACCACGTGTACTGGTGGTTATTGGTGGGTGAGGCAGCAGGGAACAACATTACAAGATTGACTCCATATATGCAAAAGGCACATCCCTGAGCTGAGGACTACCTCTCTGCCAAATTTCAAGTAATTCTGTTCAGCTGTTCGGGCTGTACCTTGGACTAAAGGTCCCTATGGAAAATTGCATGGGGAAAACGCGTTTTGGGACCCCCCTTTTTTCTCAGCCCCCGCTTGACCAATACCCCCGAGACTTTCAGGGTAGGAGCGGAGCGGAGCGCCCCACCTATTTTGAAAATTTCGCGAGGATTCGTCAACCGGCGCCAAAGTATTTCCAAATAGAATGTTGCGGATTTCTTATGGAAACACGGTCCTAACTATAACTATCTACTGGCGACCGCCAGTAGATAATATATATATTTATTTATTTATTTATATGTTTTTTAATGCTTGCAGCCCTGACAAAGCCGTTTTAAGATGAAATGCATTGGCTGTGCTATTGTGAGCAAAAATAAGAAAAAATAATGAATTAAAAAAAAATTAAGTCATCAACCAGGACTTGCGACCGTTTACTTACCTGTCTCTTAAACTTATGATATTTACTAAGTGATTGTGGTTGCCTCTCTTTTTGTAGATAATTGATCAAATAAGAATCACTTTGTGCTAATAAACATATAAATACACTCAAAGCTACATTTCCCAAAGGTACAATGTCACAGTATTAAAAGTGGTTGGTTTTTAACTTGAAATAAAATCTGTAAAAAAAGTAGCTTTCACCCTTTAAAACACAATTTTGAAGGTGGTGCTATATAAAATCAATCTTTTACTAAAAGTGGGTGTATTCTTGACAAATTATGGGGTTCATTACGATAGCGGAGGGACCGACACCGCCAGCTGTGTGGTAGCAGGCCCTCCGCCATCTGACAGCAGTTTTCCCACAACCAGATTATGATGGCGGGGCGATCCTCAGGGAAGTGTGGCGGACGCAAAGACAGTCCGCCACAGTTCCACCAGGCGGTCCTTTTCTGCCCACCTTGCGGAACCAAAACATAGGGAAACATCCCTACCGCCGTAGGGATAACGATATCCCTTTCAGCCTATCATTCCGCAGAGGTCATCCCACGCCGAAAAGACAGGTGGAAAGAGATTCTGAGGCCCGTAGCGGTCCCCCTCTGTGTTGGGAGAGGTGTTGCTGCACTCGGGGGGTACCCATGGTAGCCCTCTGCATTTCCCTGCACTGCGTGGCAGGCACAGCGTGGTGCCTGCCGTGTAGTGCAGGGAAATGCACTGCATCACATTCTAACATTGCGTACGGTGCTGCAGCCAGCAGCACCGTCCGCAATATTAAATGCCCGGAATGCGCCCGCCAGTATGGCGAGCGCATTGCAATTGCAGTGGTGGGACCGCCGCGTGACTGGCGGGCGGTCCCACACACCGCAACGATGAGTCCGCCCGCCATCGTAATGAGTCCTTATGTTTGGTGGTAGTGGTGTATTGCCGTAGCTGAGGTGTCATAATTAGAGTCAACTTGTTTACTCTATGACTGGGTTCTGGAATTTTCTTGCGTATCCTTGTGATAAGGATGCCATGAACTTTATATGTACCCTTGATAATTAATTACCATTTTGCGCTGCTGCAGGATACATAATTTGGAATATAAAAAGAAGTAAATCCCTTGTATCTTTGGCTAATTTTGTTTATGAAGATGACTGAAAGATGACTCTAGGCTGATAATAATTTTAATTCTGAGAAAAGCAGGAGGATTTTTACTAATGGAGTTTTAACAATATATTGAATGGGTTTTAAGCTGTGATGTATGTATCATGTTTTTATTATATGATCTTCTTTCTTTTTTTCTCTTAATTTATGTACTTTTATGGAATAGATTCAGAATAAAGTTATTTGATTGCTTGAGTATCCTAGTGCGAATAGGCCAGACTGATTCTAAGAATTTGGCTATTGAGAAAAGCCACGTAAGACCCAGTGTCTGACCTGCATATGCCCCAATGCTTGTTTATGGAGCCTTATACCAAGGTGTCTGCACAAGGGAACAATCCAGCGTCTTCGCTTTCTAGTGTATGCAGGACAAAAAAAGTAGGTGAGCATCTGTCTCCTGTGTTGCTCCACACACCGAGCAGGTTGCACTACCCTCTGTGGGAGATCTCCATTTTAATATACAGAGGTCTGGAAAACAGCGGGTCAATTTCCTCCAAGAAAGTTTCAAATGTTGGTTCGGTTTTTTTGGTACAATACAAAATCTGTACAACTGCCACTGATAGTAGTTTCTAATACCTTCCTCCATTCGTTTGTCCAGAAGGCCACTTTGAGCCCCTTTACAGAGGAAACACAGATACCCTTTGGGCGTTGCCAAAGATCTGAGGTCCCCAGTGCAGTGAGTGATTCCTTGATGTAGCTGAACCACAGCAAAGTATTGCCACTCCTTGGGATTGGAAGGCTATCCTTCAAGCCATTTTTAAAGCATTCCAGCTCTAGAACCAACCATAATCTCAGCTAGTATAAGATTGGTTTTAGTCTCACTATGACATCGATTGGGCGAAAATTTAGACCCACTCTTTAAAAAACCCAGTGTGTGCCTTGTGGGAGTTCTGTTCTCAAAAAAGTATTTTGGGAAATACCCAGTGGATTAACATTGTTATTGCCCCATAGTTCAGAGTCATAGGTAACCGTAGTCAGTGGGGACATTGGATGGAAGGATGTATTCCTAGCAAAATTCAGCGTGGTAGCTGCCTTATGATTAATGAGTAATCCGCTCTTGACAACCTGGCTGTTCCATGAGCTGGTGCTGGAGGGGAGGATGCCCAGATAAACAAAGTCTGAGACTCTCTCTAGATTAACTCCCCCTAGTTGGACTATCTCCTAGAATTGTCAATAGCCATAAATTTAGTTTTGTCAGCATGTATTACTAGCCCATTTATGGTGCAGAATAGGTTGAATCTAGTGATCGTTGTAGGAGCGTAGGATCTGCTTCACATAGGTACCCCCACTTTTTGCAGGTGATTCACTGGTTTTCATCCTTAGTCTGGCTGTGGCACTGCTAATTAGGACCACAGCCTAGCTGCTTCCTCTCTAAAATGGTTTCCATGTACATTAGGTACATATCTAATTGGATTCTGGAGTGCCTTATAAGCCCCTAGTATATGGTATACTATGTACCTAGGGCATAGGTACCTCAGAGGCCTACCAGGGGCTGCAGCATGTATTATGCCACCCCTGGGAAGCACTCCAAAATGGCACCACTGGTCTGCTAGTGCAGCCTGGGTAAGGGTGTGCTTGAACCCCTTACAGTGGTTTAGGCTACCTATATATGATGGAGCAGGGTTTTTACCGAATACCTGTTTCATTTTCGCATGTTATAACTAAAAGTACTACTGATTAATTATTAATTATTAAAAGTTTGACAAATGTTGTCTAACCAACCTTATTAACAAAAGAATTACACGTGGGAATGCTATTGCATGGCTAAAATAATAAGTGAACTAAGTTGGTGAGCAAACTGACAGAAATCGATGTTGCTTATGTAATGTTATTGTGTTTGCGCCTAAATTAATATGCATTCATGGCTTCTGATGTCGCAAATGGCTAGATAAATACACACACATAAGGGTATTAGCAGGGGAATAACACTGTATAATCATTTCCGTGCAGTAATTCTGTTTTGTGTTTATTTTCACTTAAGTTGACTAATGTGGCCTACTACAAGATGGCTACCACCCGCAGCCTGCATTTGAGTTGATGGAAATTTGTGCCCCTGGAAGATGGAGTTGTTGCAATTTTGAAATATTGACTTCATGAACTTATAATGATCCCACCATTTGATACAAATTTATCCAGTAGAAACATCTGTGGATGTATCGAATTAGACATGAACATTCAATTTTCCTATTCATTATTTGGGACAATCTAAATGTGAGAAAATATCGCACAGTAGCATAAATGTACCAAGATGACATTATTTCCGCCATTCATCCGTTCTGTATAATAAATTGTAACTTTACAGAATGTAAATTTTAGTATAAATATTAGTAGACTAGAGAGGTCTAGCGCCACTTCTTCCCGAGCTGATGATCCGAGGTCCCTATGCTGACGGAGAGGACGATGACTCTACATGACGGCAGGAAACTCTAATTCTTCTACAGAGGACCGGTTCTGACTTAGGATCTGACATTTAGACAGAATAGGTAAATATGAGAGAAATGAATTTGCATTTAATTGGCTTTTCTTACAATTTTAGATAAACAAATAATTTTGTTTGAATCTCTGTGTCGGGTGATTATTTCTGGTCATGTTTATTGAATTTATTTACGTATTGTGTGAAATGTTTCTGCTAGATTTATAAGCAACTAGCTGGTCGCATTGACCTCAAAGTACATGCAGATTGGTTAGGTATCAGAAAGTGTTTCCCCTTATACATGGCACGGATAAGAGTGGTAGGATGAATGTTGGTGTAATGGGCCCCACCAGCGTGTGATGTGTGTGTGCGTGTGTGACTGCAAGATCACTCTGTCCATGGAAGTAGAGGGGATTCGGAAGCTCCGATCTGCACCAGTTTCTTGGTAGCAGTATGATGGTTAGCTATTGTCTTCATCTGGCGAAATTGCGTGTATATAGGCTTGTTGATTATTGATTGATATTTGAACTAACACTGTATGTTGAAGTCGTGTCGAGTTTTATGTATTGTGAACGGCTTCTGGGACGTAGGGAGTCGGAGACAGTTCCGTAGTAGAGCAGAGGGAGTGTTGCTCTCGGAAAAAGGCGGGATTGTTGGCCCTGTATGCAGACAGGGGAAAAACGTGTGACAATTGAAGTTGCGCGTCGCATTGTCTGGGTTCGATGTGGTAGCATTGCCGTGTGTTGCCATTAGAAACTTATTTTCGGTGTGGGAGAAGTGTATATGATAGCTCAGGCCAAGTCATTATATTTTACAAACAAAATTCAGGCAGCCTCTAATACCACCAGAGAACTATTTAAAACGGTCACTCAACTGACTAAGAGCCCCCGCGACACTGTTTTTACCCCTAACCAGGACCTCGTGACCAATATTGCAACCTTCTTCCAGCAAAAGGTCCAGAATGTCTATGATGATTTGAGCTCATCTGCTTTAACTATACCTGACGACAATGTCGACACTGCCTACTCGTCTGGGCCTGGCTATTCCTGTTTTCCGCTGCTGGAGGAGACTCAGGTGGCAGACCTAATTGCTCTGATGAAGTCGGGGTCCCCTCTAGACCCTTGTCCACCACGCATTCTACACCTGATCCCTCAAACGGTAGCGGCTGGCCTGACCCCGCTGCTCAATAACATCATCTCCTCTGGTGACTTTCCTAGCTGCTGGAAAAAGGCTTGTATCCGACCGATTCTCAAAAAGGACTCCTTGGATCCAATGGTACTAAAGAACTACCGGCCAATATCCTGCCTCCCCCTGCCAGCTAAGATTCTTGAAAAAGCTGTAAACCAGGAAATGATGAGATATGTGGACCAAAACAAACTCCTGGATCCCTCTCAGCATGGTTTCCGCCCTTATCACTCGACAGAGTCCGCCCTTATTATGGCCACTGAAAACATCCGAAGGGAAATGGATGAGGGCGGCAGAACGGCTCTGGTCTTACTAGATCTTACGGCGGCTTTTGATACCGTAAACCACTCCATCCTATTAAATAGACTCAAAACTTTAGGCTTCACGGGCACGGCACTTACCCTGTTAACCTCCTTCTTGGACTCTCGTATCCAACAAGTACACTGGGCAGGTTTTCACTCTGACGAATTCTCCCTTCCAGGTGGGGTCCCTCAGGGCTCGGCACTGTCGCCCACCCTTTTTAATCTATATGGCACTCCCCTGGCTGCCCTAATTCGATCTCATGGCCTTCAATTAGTGTTTTATGCCGATGACACTCAAATCATAGTGTCAGTGTCCCAGTCCATCGAAGCTACGGCAGAACGCTTCAAAAACTGCCTTCTGGATGTTAGAAACTGGATGAGTTGTAATTTTTTTAAATTAAACGCGGACAAAACCGAGATAATTGAGTTCGGTCAGAAACCATCTGTCTGGAGCAACCTATGGTGGCCTCAGGAGGCAGGCCCCTGCCCCAATCCGGTTGATAAAGTCAGAAATCTTGGCTTCTTGATGGATAAGGATCTCTCCTGTAAAACGCAGGTAAACCAGGTCACCTCCACTTGTTTCTACAACATTAAAGTCCTAAAGAAAATCCTACCCTACATCCCCCCTACTCTAAAGAAGACTGTAATGGCTGCCCTGATAATGTCCCGAGTGGACTATTGTAATGCACTCTACTTGGGCACAGGTGAAAAACAAATTAACAAACTCCAGGCAATTCAAAACGCAGCAGCTAGGGCTCTACTAAATCTACCCTACCGTCACCCTACGTCAAAAGCTATTAGGGAACTTCACTGGCTCCCAGTTAAAGCCAGAATACAATTTAAGGCCCTTTGCCTGGTCCATAAATCTCTGTATGGCACTGGACCTGATGACCTGTCTAAACTTCTCCCCCGCTATGTGCCATTGCGTGCACTAAGGTCAGCCAACCATGATCTAATATGCCACCCAATAATAAGAAGAATGCGATGGGGCGGCAGGTCTTTTTCATACCAGGCCTCCAGATTGTGGAACTCTCTACCCTCCCACCTGCGCTCACAAAAATCTAAACAATGTTTTAGGAAAGCATTAAAAACCTGGCTTTTCTCTCCTCATCAATGATCCACTCTCACCATTCTCTACGTTATCTCAGCGCCAAGACGCCTCGGCATTCGAGCGCTTTATAAATATTTCAGTTTTCAGTTTTTTCAGTTTTCAGCGAAGGTTATCTGTGAAGCTCTGGTCTTAGGTCTCAGGGATCCGTATGGCATTCCGTTAAAGCTTACCACTAGAGAGGTAATAGGTATTCTCGGAGCTTGTTAGAAGGACAGGGCAGAGGTAAGCGCTGCTTTGTTAGCGTGTGATATAATTCTGTAGTAGGACAGACTGTTCGCTGTTCTCTGGAAAGACAGAATTATGTGTGAATGTACTACATTTTCTGGTGTGAAAGTGCGTGAATGAGAAGGCATTCTGGTTAATTGTGAAACTCTTAGGAGCATTCCGGAGAAAAACAGTTAATTGATGCTTGTTAGAAGGGTAAAGTAGAGGGGTGTGCTACTTTATCAACGGATGTAACGATTCTGTAGTAGGGAAGAGGTAAGCGCTGCTCTCGGGAAAGGCAGAATTCTCGTGGGAAAGCTCTTTTGCTGTTCTGTTGCTAGCGAAGCAGACAATGGAGATGTTTGTATGTTGTAACTAACAGACTCGTAGAAGTTGAAACAAAGTCTACCGAGTAGTCTTGTAAAGGAGGGGTAGACGAGAAGGACAGGAGACAGGAGCAGAAGCGACTGCAGCGACTGCTGATGTCAGGAAGACCGCGCTGTGATTGGACAGTGGGTTAGAACAGTGGAAGCACGGTGATTAGTGTGCTAGTGTACGCCGCGCTAGGATTGGGAAACATACAGGATGACGTAGACGCTCCAGGATTGGTGCGTTAGTGTGAGTCGCGCTGGGATTCGCGGACTGAGTCAGTGACGTAGACGCTCCAGGATTGGTGCGTTAGTGTGAGTCGCGCTGCAATTGGACAAGAGATCGTACAGTTGTAGAAAGAGCAAATAGCTTGTGGAAAATAAGAAAGATGTACTACCAGGCTGAGGAAAAGAAGAAGAAATCCTTGCCTAGTAAAGTAAAGAACTGGTTCGACAAGGATAAAGATATAGTGACTAGAGAAGGACAGTTATTGCCCCCGATAAGAACCCCGGCATCCTTCATGGTTGCGAAGTATGGGTATCATACCTGTATTTGGCTAGATAACTGGGTGAAGTATACAAAGGATGATGGAGTGTTAGCGTTCCCGGAACATGGTTCATTCAATCTGGCCATACTGAGGAACTTACGAGAGCAGATGATGAATCTAGAGCCTCGGCCTAGGCCAACGCAGTTTGAGGCATTGACTGAATGGGAAGATGAAATGCATGAACGAGAAAAGCAGAGGAGTGGGGGTAACTACAGGTACATGTTTGGGCGAAAGTATGATCGCGAAACCCATCATGACCGGATGAGAAGGTGGCGTGATGTCAGTATGACCGAGGGGTTATATCCTGTAAGAACAGCAGAGAAATCAGGAGGGAGAAAATGTACAGAAAAAGAACATAATGTAGAACCCAGGAGATATGGGGCAAATGAGTCTGATGATGATGTCTTAGAGGACATGCTCTATAAAAGACCACCCCCGTATAGAAGAGAACCAGAGGTAGGAACAGCAGTGACCCCGATGAGAGACACCCTGCGGATTATTAAGACAGAGAGTACCACCCCTGGGTTGAAAAGCAGTTGTTCTCTGGCGGAAAGAGAAAGAGAGAGAGATAGAGAGAGAGAGAAAGATAGAGAGAGAGAAAGAGAGAGAGAAAGAGAGAGAGAAAGAGAGAGAGAGAGAACGAGAGAGAGAAAGAGAGATAGAAAGAGAGAATGAACTTGAGGATGAAAAGACCAGAGAACTAGCAAGAACTACTTTTGAACTGACAGAGAAAATCAGAGAACTGACTAAAAATCTTGAAGCAGTTACAGTGCCCGTGACAATAGGCCCAGTTATGCCGATTTTTGACAAGCAGAGGACGGGTGAGAATGGTTTGACGGTACCATATGTGGGCAATAGATTGATTGTTCCTCCGGAGCAGGCAGAAATGAGAACAGGAGAAACCCAGTGGAGAACAGGAGAAAATCAGTGGAGACATACCATATGTGGAGGAGAATTGAGTGTGCAGACTAACTCAAGTTTGAATTCTGGATGTGTGGAAGGAAACAGAGGATCAATTTTAGAACCACAAAGAGTGACAGAACCAGGGGGTGCAGAAAAATCTGTGATAACTGCTGAAGATTTGAATGATTGGCTGAAAACTTTACAAAGAAAAGAAAAGAAATCACAGGGAATTGATGTAGCTAGGCTACGTATGGAGATGGAAGAGATGATAGTAGGAACAATCCCTACAGAAACACTGAAGAATTATCAGGAAGGGGAGATCCTCTTCCTTTGCAAGAGTATCGCATGGAGAGCAAAGAACATACATGACAGGTTGAAAGGAATAACCAGTGAATTGGGAATTTACATGGATAAGGTAAAAGCTTTACAAAAGCCTTACCGAGTGGATTTACAGATAAGGACATTGAGAATCTGAATAATGCAGGCCGAACAGGACAGATTAAGGAAATGATTGCTTTGCTGAAGAAATGGGGAGATGTAGAAAGATGGAAAGACAGATGGTACCGAAAGCGAGAGGATGGGGCAGATAGAACTTACTCGGCATTTCCCCTGAAAGAAAAAGAGAAGGCAGTGACAGCTTACCCCATGAGAGAGATTCCAGGAGGTGGGTACGTACATGTCCCATGGACCAGACAGGATATTTTATCATTTACGAATGATTTCCCTCGACTAAGGGAAAAGCCCGTTGAGTGGTACAGACAGGTCGACAGATTTGTAAAGCTGTCAAAAGTACTGTGGATTGACCTGAATAGTCTGTTTGATATAATTGTACCAGCAGACCTGTGGGCAGAATGTAAAATAGTCATAGACTGGCCCACTAAGGAATACCCGAGAGATCCAAAAACAGGAGCTCCAGACCCGGAGGTAATGAAGAAGTATGAGCAGGTTATGGCCTTTTTGAAAAATAAGGTACCTCCCAAGGAAACAGACTGGGTTAAAATAGATCGAACACACCAAGAATTGAAAGAATCAGTCCATGCTTACTATGAAAGACTGATACTAGCTTTTAAGCAGTTCAGTGGAGATGAACACCTGGGTGACAAGGATCTGAGTCATTTTGTGTATAGATTTGTGTATGGTTTGCGACCTGAAATCAGTGAAATGATACGGCAGCACACCGTAGACTGGCAGAGTAAGAAGATTGATGAGATTCTGAGACATGCAAAATACTTCAGTGATGAGATTGAGGCAAAGCAGAGGAAGCTAAAAGAAAAGGCAATGTGGGCACAGGTGAAAGTTGCAGAAAGACAGGAAGCTCAGTTGGTTGAACAGGCAAATAACCCAGGAAATAAACCTAGGTTTGGTCCAGGAAAAGGAAAGGGGAACATCGAGGAAGCCAAGAAAAAGTTCCCATGCCACAACTGTGGAAAATTAGGGCACTGGAAATCCGAGTGTAAGAATCCACCGTCTAATAATGATGATAATCCATCATTGAATTCACAGGTGCAGAGTGAGGGGTGTTGTCAGCATCGGCAACAGCAGAAGGCTGATAAGCAGCAGAATCAGGTGCCAAAACCACCCTTGCCACAGAGAAGAGGATCTCAGAAGTACAGCCAAGAGTCGGGATTCTACGATGAAGAGCAGGTAATCAAACCAAAACGCGCAAGCGCAGTTTCTCAGTACTGGCTGAAAAATGAGGGAAGTGACTCCGAGGGAGACTTCTGACGTTGCCGAAGAGAGGAAGAAGAGTGCGTACTTGGCGCAACTCTAGAAATAGACCAGGCAGGGCCTTTTGTAGATGGGAAAATTAATGGTGAGAGTGTCACTTTTCTAGTTGACACAGGGGCCATGAGATCAACTGTCAGGTCAGCTGATATAAAGAATCTTCCTCTCTCGGATGAAGCTATCCAAGTAGTTGGTGTGTCCAACACACATATTAAAATTCTACTTACTGAACCAGTAAGGGTTAGAATAGGGAAATTTTCAGACATGCACCGATTCGTGGTGTGTGACACAAGTCCTGTGAACTTGCTAGGCAGAGATCTGCTATGCAAGATGAATTGCACTATTTTCTGTACTCCAGATGGAATAACCTTTGAGACACCTGATGAGGATGTTCTATACAGAATGACCATGGATAACAGAGAATGTGAGGCTTTGGGAACATATGCAATATTTAATCCAGATGCATTACCCCCAGAGTTAAAACAGACAGTGAAAGCAGCAGTTTTGGATTTTACTGGAGAAGATGTGGGTCTGATGAGAAATGTAGATCCAGTAAAGATTACTGTAAAAGAGGGAGTGGTTTACCCAAACATACCGCAATACAGATTGACACCTGAAATAATTGAAGGAATAACACCCATAATTGAAAAGATGATCCAGCAAGGGGTGTTAAGAGAAATACTAAGCAGTCCATATAATTCACCGATAATGGGACTGAAGAAACCTAATGGCAAGTTCAGAATAGTACAGGATTTGAGAAAAATTAACAAGATTGTTGTGTCATGTTGTCCTATTGTGCCAAATCCATCAGTGATTTTGTATCAGATTTCCCATGATGCAGAATGGTATACTGTCATTGATTTGTGTCATGCTTTCTTTTCAATCCCATTGCATCATGACAGCCAGCCAATATTTTCTTTTAGATTTGGAGAACGGATTTTGGCATGGTGCCGAATTCCACAGGGGTATACAGAGAGCCCTTCAATATTTAATCAATTGCTAAAGAAATCTCTGGAAAGTCTGACAATGCCTGAAAATTCAGTCTTGGTCCAGTATATTGATGACCTACTTGTGGCATCAAAAACACGTGAAGCTTGTGAAGTAGACACCATTGCATTACTGAATCACTTGGCAGATGGAGGATTAAAAGTATCTCCAGCCAAATTGCAGTTTTGTAAGAAAGAAGTCCAGTATCTGGGACATAATATTGAGAAAGGCCTGAGAAAAGTGACCATTGATAGGATCAAAATCATTAGAGGAATGAGAGCCCCAATGACACAAAGAGAGGTGAGAATGTTCCTGGGATAGGCTGATGGTAAAAGAAAAAGCCTCGGATTCAGTGTGTTTAGCATCAGTAACTTTGACTTTAAGATAGTTCTTGTAGATAATGGCTATTCCCCCACCCTTTCTGTTAGTTCTATCTAGCCTGCATACAAAGTCATTTTCAGGGGTGGCTGCTTTGAAGTTTGGGCCTGAAGAGTCATCACCCCAAATTTCGGTAATGAATAAAAGGTCTAAGTTGTGTGACTCAATGAAATCAAAGATTTCGGTTTTGTGCCTGGGGACAGAGCGTACATTAATAAGTGCTGCTAAAACCTGGGGGGTGGAGATCATGGGGAGGGTGGAAGCAATGCATGAGGGACATTTGTGCGGACCTATAATGGGATTGGTGTATAGCAGATGTGGCAAAGGATGAGGCAAGTCTGCTGAAGTGTTCAATTCGCGAAGTTGTTCCGCGGTGTATTTGAATGTGCTTGATTTATGGGCAGTGAATGTCATATCAGAGGCAGGGGGGGTAGCCCCTGGCCCGACCTCGGCGCGGACGAGCGCAGACGAGCTTGCCTTGAGCGCCTTCGGCGCGCAATCGTCGCGCCCGCTGCGCTTCCGATGATCAAGCATGTTAAGTAGAGGAAAGGGAGTGGAGAGGGGGCGTGTCCAGTGTGAGTGGGTGTGTCCGCTTGGCCCGGGGTGGCGGCAAGAGGTAACCAACAGTCGCCCGCGGCAGCGAGGAATCGACTGGGCGGGGGGGACAGTGGCTACAATGGCAACGCCGAGGGTGAGTGAAATAAAAACACGCTATCACGCTATCAGTCACACCAAGAATTGAAATGCTATAGTGGCTCCCGGCTTTTCGCCTCAGGAGGAGTTCCGTAAACGCGAGCTATGAGTCAAGCGCGCGTTTAAATGTCAGGGAGAGGGGGCGTGTCCAGTGCGAATGGCAAGGATGTATCATGGCCAAGGACACCTGGGGAGGGATAATATGATAAGAGCTTTTAAGCAAACCTGGTACAGTCCAAAATTTAGACTGATAGCAGAAAGTCTCTGCCAGAGATGTCTGATATGTCAGCAATTTAATCCTGGAAAGAAAACAGTGGTGAGCCTAGGAACAATAGGCAGGGAGGGAGGACCCTTCACAAGAATGCAGATAGATTTCATTGAAATGCCCCCAGTCAATAGATTGAGGTATGTCCTGGTGGTGGTCTGTTTGTTCTCCAGGTGGGTGGAGGCATATCCAACAAGAAGAAATGATGGGATAACAGTGGCCAAATTACTGTTAAGAGAGTTCATCCCAAGATACGGGTTCCCAGTAACCATTGAATCAGACAGAGGAGGACATTTTTATAATGAATTCATGGGTCTAATTTGTGAAGCATTGAGTGTACAGCAGAAGCTACATTGTGCTTACCGACCAGAGGCTTCTGGTGTGGTTGAACAAATGAATGGTACCATCAAAAACAGAATTGGAAAAATGTGCTTAGCCACAGGAATGAAATGGCCCGATGTCTTGCCTCTAGTCCTGATGACCATTAGGTCTACTCCAGACAGAACGACAGGTTTGAGTCCACATGAAATTATCATGGGACGTGCTATGAGGCATGCATATGTACCAGTGAACAAGCTGATGACTATAACTGATTACATGATTTTGGATTACTGCAAAGGCCTGGCTGACGCAGTTCATTCTGTGTTTCACCAGGTTGGAGAAGACGCCACCACACTTGAAAAGAAACCAGCCCATGATCTAAGCCCAGGGGACTGGGTAAGGATAAAAGTCCACAGAAGAAGGAATTGCCTGGTTCCAAGGTGGGGAAGGCCAAGACAAGTCATCTTGACCACAACGACTGCTGTGAAGTGTGCTGGTGTGAAAAATTGGATACATGCAAGCCACACACTGAGAGTTCCAAATCCAAGAGATGGTACTGGAAAAGAATACTTTGAAGAATCAGATTCCAGTGATGATGCAGACAGTGAGACAGTAAGAAGGAAAAAGAATCCTGAAAGTGGGGAAAGCGAGTCAAGGGAAATTTTCATCCCACCAGAAGAGGTTCTGAAAAGAACAGTACAAACTGCAGAGGCGAGTTCAGACTCAGAAGAAGTGCCTGAGGTTCCAATTGACAGTGATCAAGAAAGAAAGAAAGAAAGAAAGAAAGAAAGAAAGAAAGAAAGAAAGAAAGAAAGAAAGAAAGAAAGAAAGAAAGAAAGAAAGAAAAGAAAAGAACATTCCAACAGAAGAGACACATAAATCACATGGGGAAATTGGACAAGTTCCACCTGAGATAAATATTGAAGAAAAAGGGACAGACAAAGACAGTGAGGGACAGATTGCGGAAAAACCCAGAGGAGGTGTAGGGAACATCAACAACAAGCTAGGTGAAGGGACAAGTAGACAGCAAGAAGATTGCGTGTCGGAGACCCGAGGATGGACAGAAGTAGGGAAATCTCAATTGGTGGAAAAAGAGACTGTTGGAGAAAAGGAAGTTGTCGGGGAAAAGAAAACTGTTAATGAACAAGAGGCAACTGAGACAGAGTCTGATGAAAGTGACAATGAGATACATGGAGGACGAGTTCTGAGAAAGAGAACTTGGCTTGGAGAAAGAAACAATAAAGAGGGAAAACAAAAGAGAAATGCTAAAGGTGATCTCTGGCCAAATAAGATAAAGAGACTGAGGTACAGACTGACACGAGTTAACTCTTCGAAAGCTGAACAAGTGAACGAAGTGTCAAGTCAAAACCCAACTAAAGAAGAAGAAACAAAGATACCTGAGAGAACTAAAAGAATAAGGAAACCAAACCAGAGGTGCAAGTCACCGGAATGGACGTATGTGGCACTGCCTGAACAAGGAGAAGAGGCGGACAGCCAAGGAAGTCCAGAGGAGGCTTTACTGAAGGAGGTTGCTGAAGAAGAAGCTGTGGGAATCCTGAGAGTTATCTTGTCCGACATTGGAGAAGAGACGGATGTTCAGGACCTGATACAGTTTGATGATGATGAAGAAACAGTGAAAAGTGATGAAAATCCAAATTGAATAGATCAAAGAGAAGTCTG
The DNA here is from genome assembly GCF_964204655.1 of Triturus cristatus. NCBI lineage: Eukaryota > Metazoa > Chordata > Amphibia > Caudata > Salamandridae > Triturus > Triturus cristatus. Next base: position 1,816,766 of record NC_140590.1, on the reverse strand, counting down.
GAGAAGAAAGAAAAGTAGTAACATTTAAAACTAGTAGATTGTAATAATCTGTTGGGTACTTACTGCCCTAAAGTTCAGTAGTGGAGTAGAAGAGGCTAAGTCAAAAGGCACGGTCAAATTAACTAAATGGCTAACACTGAGAATAAAAGTAGATGTACCTTTCTGAAAAGATGGTGCAAGATGTGCTGCTGCTGTACAGGTTTATTAATGCTGCTTTGGAGCGTGCTTGCTCTACTGATTTCATTTAGAGTCACTATAGACACTTTAGAAGGTCATACTGAGAACAAAACTAATATAGGGAAAAGTTCACAGAAAATAGCACCGACTAGAACTAGCAATGTACATATACATAAGGATAGGTCAATTAATGATTTTTCTAGCAATGTTTTTTCTAAATTGTTGTTTGAGTACGTAAAGACAATGGAAGTAAGGGATTGAAACGTCTGCATGCAATTACCTGCCTCTGTTTCAGAAGGAGTGACTTATCATCATCTTCCGGCTACGTATGGAATTTCCTGTAGTGTATTGATTAGTATATTTTACCAGTTGGGAAAATTAGATTATAATATGTCTAATGTAGATAATATTCTTGGGCAGTTGCCTATGAATAAAGCACTGAATCCTGCAAAACAAGCTAACACTTTAGGTGAGATTTTTTTAGAAACCAAAGAATTAACATTAGAATATGTTTTTAGAAATAATTTAACTTGCAGTTTGAAAGGAGAAGAGAAGAATTTTCTAGACATGGTTGAGAGAAGAAGATTGAACATGCACAAGAAAGCAGAAGGGCATAAAATGAGTGACACAATGTGGGATATTGAGAAAGAAAAGGAGTTGAAAAATGGAGCCAGTCCAACTATGGCTATAGATGCCCCACAGAAAGGAAAACTGTGCATTACCAGGAAGAGATCCCAGTATGATTATTATTTCATAGGGACTAGTGAGTGCCATGATACATACTTTATTGCAACCGCATGGGGATTTAGAGGAGGAGAAGATCCAGTTTTCCCGGGAGTGTATTATATTTGTGGGAACAAGGCTTACTACCGTTTGCCTGACCATTGGTTTGGTACATGTTATGTTGGCCTGGTCTTTCCAAAGATTTTTCACATGGATAGAGTAGATGATGCTGAACAAACTAATTTATTAACACGCTATAGAAGAGAAACATGGACAGAAATTGTAGGAGATATTTTTGGAGCTTTAATTCCAGCAGTGGGAATTTCCTTGAATGCATTTGGCATTCGGAAGCTGTCAACTGTGGTGGATCGCTTGTCAACAAGCACCGCTGGAGGCTTTCTTTTGGTTAATACAGAAATGGTTGTTTTGCGTGCTATGGCGATGCAAAATCGACTTGCCCTTGACATTCTTTTGGCAAAAGAGGGTGGAGTCTGTGGAATGCTGAAAGTTCAACATTGTTGCACTTACATTCCTGACTAAAGTAAAGATCTAAAGGTTTATATCAAAAATATTACTGATTTGCATGAAGAATTAGTACCACTGGAAGCTGAAAGTATCTGGACTAAAATGGCTAATAAGATGATTGCTATTAAGAATTTTATAGCTACAATAGGTAGTACCATTTTTGGTAAGATATTATTTCCATTAACATGTGTAATTGTTGCATTATTGATCCTTAGATTAGGGTGTATGTGTTGTAGATATAGAAGAAATAAAAAGAAAATCACAAAAGAAAATGTTAAAAGGAGACAAAAGAAACCAGAAAGAGATCCACAAGAAATAGAACTAGAAGAGCTAAGAGAAAGCATGTATATAGAAACTAAAAAGGAAGATGAGATGGAAACAAGGGTTTAAAACCATGAACAAGAAGATATTTTTCTGGCCTCATGTCAACGCCCACAGAGGCGCAGGATGGCCTTCCTGGGCAGAACGCTTCAAAGGCAATGCTGCCAAATGGTGGGGAAGGGCAAGACCCCTTTTCTGCTCCACTTTTGATGGGAGGAAAGGCAGGAAAACAAGTTACATTAGGAGGCGGGTCCCCACTTAGCCTACTCCACCCCTAGGGTGGGGCAGTAGGCAAAAACCATCTTCTAAAATTTATTGATGGTGCAAAAACAACCTATCAGTGCTAGGGTAGTGCACCATCCCACAGGAAGGGGTCACTAGATGGTGTAGACACCCTAAAGGTAGGTAGTCCATGGACTACTAACTGTCTCCCCTTGTAATGTCCCTAAATTCAGTATTTAGGTTGCTTCCCAAGACTTGACTGTCAGGTTCGATGGACAAAAGAAGACCAGGACAAAGAAGGCCTGCTACACAAGAACTGAAGCCCTGCTGCAGAAGAAAATGTGCCAAACCCTGCCTGCTGCCTCAAAGACTTGACAACCGCTGCCTGCCGTGTCGTCCTGAACCTGAAAGGACTTGAAGAACCCCAGAGCACCTCCATCTTTTGAGAAATTGTCAAGAAGCTCCCTTGGAGTATCACTCCCCTGCATGCCACAGGTACCAATCCCATGAAATCCGGTTTCTCGACTTGCTGCTCCCCAACGACCTCGATGCAGCACTGAAACAAGAAGAGGTACAATAGCTACAGAGGGTCAGATCTGTCTCCACCCCAATTTTGGAGACACCAGGACCTACTAGAGCCATGCCACACCATTATCTGGGGTACCAGACCCCCGACAGCAAACACGAAGAAGAGTAAACACTAGACTCTCAAAACACCAGTAGCTAGTACCCATCGAGGGACTTTGAGACACCCAGACCCACTTCCTGAGTGGTCCAGCTGTCCAGAGGACGCCTATCCAAGTTGCCTGCTTCTGACCTTCACTGTACAGAGAGCTGGCTTCCTACATTGGCGGCAGCGGTGGGTAGAAGGTTTTTCATTTGCTGGAACCACTTTGACCACATGAGTAAAAACAAAATTGTCTTTAGTAAGTCAATTATTTTGATTAGGCTACTTTTTCTAAATTTCTAAAAATAACTTCTAGGGCCTTGGTTAAGTCCCCGAAACTAAATGGTTAGAAATGTAAAAACCTGTGTTTTAGTTGGGACAAAGTATTTAGTGTGTAGTTATTTTTGTAACTTTATAAAAATATCCCAACTTTAGTAAAATAGTGCCGGATCCCGACGGCCAAGCTCATGAGCTCGGCCTGACCCCTTACATGGACCTGAGCCACGCTCAGTGTAGGGCCCTCTGTAAGGGCGATGGTATCAAACCAGGCGAACGTCCAAGAAGGATATCTCAGGAATCTGATAGCTCAGTCTGAGAGAGATCATCCAGAACTAGAGCTCACTCTGAGGATGATGATCCTACGAATGAAGATGATGATGAGAATGGACCCGAGTCAGTTCCCTCAGACACAGCTGAGGCCCCCTCAGATGAAGACTCATGCTAGAGGGATTGACTAGGAGACTGAACTTAGAAGCTTAGCTGCTGGAAATAGAAAGGCAAAGAAAAGAGATGGGCCTAGGACTTATCTCTGGTGGCAGCATACAAATAACTAGGGAGAGAGAAGATTCTTATGACTCAAACCTTTCCAAACGGATTGTCCCTAAATATTTATAGGCAGATTTACGTTTCCTGGTGCATCCCTGCAAATCAGCAGGGATGCGCCAGGAAAGATGCGTGACGCAAGTTTACCCTTGCGCCACCACAGATGCGCCACATTTACAATGAGGGGCATCATGGCTTAAGAATAAACAGATGCGTGTCACATCTGCCGGTGTAAGGTGGGTGCAGTACTGGAGTTGTGTCATGGGGGGGCGCGACCCCACTCTCCTCTCCTGCAGCAGTGGCTTGGCCCTACTCCAGAACCTTGTCACCACAGGCAAGGTGCGCTCGGGCCGGTAGTTCAGTTCCTGCGGGGCTGCCGGTCCTGGATGCCAACGTTCAGAACAAACTCCTTCCACAAAGCCTTCCACACAACGCTGGTGCCAGCCCACGTTGCCTTCGAGGGCCCGATTACTTTACCCTCCTCTCCAGCGCTGTTAGGACTTCCCCGCTCCCCGGTGCTCACCGCTCCCCGGTACTCCTCACCAGCACCTCTGGTGGCACCTTCGACACGCATCCCCTGGCGCGTCCGAGACTCACTCCTCCTTCGGCCTCCGATGACCAGGTGCACCTCACTACGCCCCGACTGGCACCTTGACACGCACCCTGCACGTACGAGTCTCGGTATGTCTCCTGGTGCAAACGATCTTCAGGCACTCTCCTCTAGCGCTGCAACTGCACACACACCCTGCGTGCTGGAGACCCACCTCGTTTCTTGGTGTACACAATGACCCAGGCGCTCTCCACTAACGCCCTGGTCGCACCACGACACACACATACTGCACATCTGAGTCTCACCTCTCCTCCTGGTGCACATGAGTTACCAGGCGCTCTCCACTAACATCCTGGCTGCACCGCCACACGCCGACCCACGTGTCGGAGACTCACTCCTTCTTAGTGTCCACGATGTCCCGGCGCTCTTCACCTTGACGGCGCCTTGACTGCACTGTGACACGCACCGCCTGCGCGTCCCAAATCTCGTCTCTCTTCCACGTTGCCCACATTCCACAGACGCTCCAACACCTGTAGCCGCACCAAGACACACACCTTGGGCGTCAGAGTCTTGATTCTCTCCGGGTGCCCACGATCACCTTAGACACCCCTCTCAGGCTGCCACAACACGGTCCCACCACCGCATTACTTGAGACTTCCTGAAAAGGTTTATGTTCCTGTGTTTCTGAACAGTAAGCCAGCTCACCTTGGGCCCTTGGGGTACAGGACGCAGCACACAGCAAAGTCCTGCTCAGGAAGAAGGGGGGGCACGACCCACTGCAGCGCCCCTCCAGTCTCTCCTCGGTCAAGAGCTACAAACTGCCCAGAAGCCCCAGATCACAAAGCAAGGGTCAAGTGTCTCCCGCAGCCTACTCAGCAACTCTTCCTGAGGCAGAGGTTTTCTTCCCGATCGTGGACAGGTCAAAGCCGTCTTCAAAGCGCTCCCAGCACTTCTTTGAGCGATACCGAGACCGTTTTCTACGACATCATCAACATAACCAAAGTCTTGGGGTACAGTTCTTCTAGTTATACCCCTTATTGTCTTTGAAGTTTCCTTGTGTTCAGGGGTCCCCGACCCCTCCCTAAATCAGTCTTGTACATCTCCCCTCCAGTGTCACCGTCCTCCCTTTGATACTGGGGGCCTGGATCTCTAATCACTCAGAGGGAGATGGGTCTATTGTTTTATGGCTCTAAACCAGGCCGCTTCACCTCGCAAAGCCTCTCCATCTCCCCGCTCTAGGTGCAGGGCAGCCTGGTGCCGTCTCCTCCGCTCCCCTGGGGTGCGACCTCCCTCAGCCTTTCTCGCTTCTCCCAGATCCAGGCAGGCAATTCACATTCTGCTGAGACACACAAAAAGTTCTAAAGCACAAACTAGACCTTTTTCTCAAACAGCGGCTTCTGGACACACAGCGACAAAACCATCTACCCAAAAAGATGCGTTATGAAGCTGTGAGCTCAGACATACCAAACTTCACTGTTCCATTTCCAATCCTTGGGAAACTAGGCTAACAATACTACCCCCAGCCTCCCCATTCTGTCCTATGGGCAGGATGGCCTTTCACCAGGGAAAATGAAATGGAGTATTTTCCACTGTCAGGGCCTAGCACCAACACTGGCACAGGTCCTGCCTTTTAACTACACTGCACCCTGCCTAGGGGTTACCCAGGACGTGTCCTACAGGGGTGCCCCATGTGTATGTAAAAGGGAAAGTAAGGCCTGACAAGTGGTAGCACTTGTCAGGACAACATGCTCATTTAGCATAATGCGCGCAGGCCCTACACTGAAGACCTATGTTCCCTCTCTGCGCATTTCTTTAGTACTAGCTCTGGCGCACACAGTGCACATCACTTAGGGATCTTGCTAGTAAGGCAAACATACCAATCAGAGACAACCAATCACCACTACAATTTATACCGGGAACATCTGTACTTGCACACTGATCAGCTGTGGCAAGTACCTACAGCATCTAACTTCACAGGAGGCAAAGGCAAAAAGTCTGGGGTAATCACGCCAAGCTATGCCAGGTCTAACATGCGTCCCCTCCAGCCGAAATGTGGGGGGAACTAACTAACCTCATAGGAGTTCTCATCACTGAGGCGAAAAAATCTGGACAGACCATCAGCATTGGCGTGTTCGGCTCCCGTACGGTGTTCCACCGTGAAGTCCATCCCCTGTAGGGAGATGGATCACCTCAACAGCTTTGGGTTCTCATCTGCATTAACCATCTGAGGTGTTTGTGGTCAGTCTGAACCAGGAAGTGAGTCCCAAACAAGTAGGGCCGCAACTTCTTCAGAGCCCAGACCACAGGCAAAAGCTTCCTTTTCAATTGCACTCCACCTTTGTTCCCTGGGGAGTAGCCTTCGGCTAATGAAAGCTACCGGTTGGTCCAAGCCCTCGTTGTCCAACTGTGAGAGCACTGCTCCCACACCATGCTTTGAAACATCCGTCTGTACTATAAATTCCTTGGAGAAATCCGGCGACCGTAACACAGGTGCGGTGCACATGGCAGACTTCAGGGCATCAAAAGCAATCTGGCAGGCATCCGTCCAGATCACCTTCTTGGGCTCTTTCTTGGAAGTCAGTTCCGTCAAAGGGGCCACCAGGGTGCCATACCCCTTTACGAACTGTCGGTAATACCCAGTGAGTCCCAGGAAGGCCCTCACTCCTGTCTGTGTCTTGGGGGGTTCCCAAGCCAAGATGATATCAATCTTTGCCTGCAGGGGCGCAACCTTGCCACTCCCCACCAGGTGTCCTAAGTACACCACAGAACCCTGCTGTATCTGACACTTACTTGGCTTGATAGTTAGGCCCGCCCTCTGCAGGGCCTTCAACACTCCACATAGGTGTTGCAAGTGTTCCTCCCACTTGGAACTGAACACTGCAAAGTGGTCCAGGTACGTGGCACTGAATTCCTCCAGCCCACTAAGCACCTGTTTAACCAGCCTCTGGAAGGTGGCAGGGGCATTCTTCAACCCAAATGGCATAACCCTTAACTGGTAGTGCCCCTCGGGGGGGCAGAACGTGGACCTCTCCTTAGCCCCCTCAGTCAAGGCAATCTGCCAGTACCCAGATGTCAAATCAAATGTACTGAGGAACCGGGCAGCTCCCAACCGATCCACGGGCTCATCAGCTCTGGGAATGGGGTGCGCGTCTGTTTTAGTGACCGCGTTGAGTTCTGGAGGGGTACCTGGCACAGCAGCTTTCGGTACGAGGACCACTGGGCTAGCCCAGGGGCTGCTGGAGGGCTAAATCACCCCTAGCGCCAACATCTTGGAGACCTCCTCCTTGATGCTGGCCCTGACATTTTCAGCTACCCTGTAAAACTTCTGCTTGACAGGTAGGCTGTCCCCCGTGTCCACATCATGGACACACCAGTGGGTGACTCCAGAGGTCAGGGAGAACAGCGAGGCAAACTGACCCAACACTCGGCGACAGTCTCTCCGCTGTTCCAGGGTCAGGGAAGGCGAGAGGTTCATTCCATCCACTGACCCATCATTTTCCTTGGCTGACAGGAGGTCAGGAGGAGGTTCACTCTCCTCTTCTGCCCGACATCTGTAGACAAGAGCACGGTCTCTTCTGACCTGTCAAAGTGTCGTTTGAGGCGGTTTACATGGAACACCCTTTGCGGATTCCTAGGAGACTGGAACTCAACTAAGTAGGTAACTTTGCTCCTGCGCTCCACCACCTCATAAGGCCCAGTCCACTTGTATTGGAGTGCGCAAGGCTCCACCGGCACCATCACCCACACCTTCTGCCCAGGTTAAAACTCGACCAGAGTGGCATTCTGGTCATAATATCGTTTCATATCTTCCTGGCTGGCTTCCAGGTTCGCCTGAGCGAGCTGCCTGAAATGCCTTGTTTGGTTCCTGAAGGCCAGCATGTAACTGTATCCATCCTGGGGAGGTTTACTAGGAGCCTTCTCCCAGCCCTCCTTCCCCAAACTCAAAGGTCCTCTGACCGGGTGCCCATACAGTTCAAAGGGACTGAACCCTAAGGACTTCTGCGGCACTTACCTGTATGCAAACAACAGGCAGGGCAAGAGGACGTCCCACTTACGCCTCATAGGTTCCTCCAGACCCATAATCATGCCCTTCAAGTCCGGTTAAACCTCTCAACCAGACCATTACCCTGGGGGTGCTACGGTGTGGTGAACTTGTAGGTTACACCGCACTCCTTCCACAGAGATTTCATATACCGTGACATGAAATTAGTGCCCCTGTCGGACACCACCTCTCTGGGAAACCCCATCCGGGAAAAAATCCCCATCAGTGCACGACCCACCACCGGGGCCGTCACCGTCCAGAGGGGGATTGCCTCCGGATACCATGTGGCATGGTCCACCAAGACCAGGATAAACCTGTTGCCCATGGCTGTCTTGGGATGCAGAGGCCCCATAATGTCAATGCCCACCCGCTCAAAGGGTGTGCTGACCACAGGGAAAGGTTGGAGGGGAGCCTTTTGCTTCCTTCCACTCTTACCATTCGCCTGGCAAGTCTGTCAGGTCCTGCAATGAGTATCACAACTCTTGCGCACCTGGGGCCAGTAAAAGTTGGTGAGAGGCTGCTCAAAGGTCTTGTCCTGCCCCAAATGTCCCGCCAAGGGTACATCATGAGCCAACCCCAATAGGAAGGCTCTGAAGTGCTGGGGTACCACCAACGCACAGGCTGATCCAGGTTCAGCCACCCTTGGCTCACTATACAGGAGATCGTTTTCCCAGTAAATCAAGTGTGATCCCGACGGATCACCTGCTGCCTGGTTTACAGCCTGCTGCCGCAGACCCCTAAGAGAAGGGCACTGCTTCTGCTCCTCGCAGAATTCCTCCCTGAAGGTCCCGCCTTCCTGCTGCCAATCGGTCAGCCCTGGAAGGTCCCCCAGTTTAGCTACTTGTTCCCCTGTAGGTTCCAGGGCATCTCCCTAATAGAGTGCCTCCTCCTGGACCGTGGGAACCAGGGGGTGCGGTTTCCCGCACCCCTTGCCTTTTCTCTTAACGGCAGATGTCCGGGGCCACTGTTACAGGCCCCAGGTCCTCTTGAGTACCTTTACTGGCTACCATTGACCAACTGGTCACACACACCCACTCAGGTAGACCCAACATCTCCAAATGCGCCTGGCGTTCCACCTCCTTCCAAGGGGAACTCTCCAGGTAATTCCCGAGCAGACAGTCTACAGGCATGGATTGACTTACAACAACCTTCAAAGAGCCTGAGACCCCTCCCCATTCAAAGGGGGCCAGCGCCACCTTGTAAAGGCGCACTGAATTGTCTGCGGACATTACCAGGTGAAGCACCTCGGGAATAATTTGCTCGTCAGACACCCACTGACACCTAACAGATGTCAAACTGGCTCCGGTGTCTCTCAGAGCCTTCACCCTCCGTCCACTGATGGTCACCCACTGCCGGTATTTCTTGGTGTTTTCCGGTAGCGGGATTTCTTGGACCACCTCACGATTTCCTAAGGAGACCAGGGACATGACCGCTTGCTCCTCCCCATCCCAAGGACTTAGGTCCTCCCCCAAGACTACACTAACCAACCAGGAGCACCAGGGTTTGTAGGGGACTTCTTGGGGCATTTAGGGGAGATATGACCCAGTTCTCCATCTTGCCCCGGGAGACCCAGGCCCTCTTGGTCTTGGGAGACTGTGACCCTTTCTTGGGAGGGGTTACCTAGGGGCCCCTTAGATGACTCCTTGTGGTTACACTTATCCTCCCCCACCCTCGGCGGGGGATCCTACCCACTCTCGGCAGCAGTACTCCCAATCCCCTTGTGGACCCGGGTGCTAGTCCAGACGTCCGCCTCCTCAGGAAGCTTACTGGGATCCGTCAGCTTACTATCCAAACGATGCTGGTGCAGCTCGGGAACACAGAGACTACTTAAGTGTTCCCAACCAATTAAAACGCAAAAGCACTCAAAATCAGTGACTTTGCTGCCCAACATCCAGCCATCCAGTGCCCGGGTGTGCTCATTCACACATTATTGTAAATTGATACTTCCACCCAAGTATGAGATTCTAGTTTCTTAGAGGTCCTGAACTTCTGCCGATATTGTTCAGGGGTGAGCCCATACCGGAGGCACAAAGCATCCCTCATGTTGGCGTAGGTCAGGGTTCCCGCTCTCTCTAAAGGGGATAGAACGTCCCTCCCTGAAGCCAAATCCATTCCCGGAGTCCTCTTCATCCACCTCACCATCACCCATCCCCGGAGTCTCTTGGGCTTGCCACCAGGCCCTCAAGGCCACCTGTAGCTCCTCCTCCTTGGTGTTACCCCTCATGGGACATCCCAAGTCTCTGCAGAACCTCCTCAGCTGTTCAACCTTATAAGAGTGTATATGGGGACATCAGGGCTGCACGACTGGCGATAACTAAGGGCCGGCATTGTTCTCCATCGGGAGAAAAGACTCTAAGAGTATGCTGGATGCCCTGTGTAAGCGTGAGTGTATGCAACAATTTAAAGAGGCGGTCCAATTAAACAACACTGTTGGGTCATACCATAGCAGCCTGAGTCCTTCACAAGGTATATATATTGGGGACTGATACGCATACATTGAGAGGATAAGTACCCTACTGATTGTTATACTTGCATAATAAGGATCTTCTTTTTTTTTTAAACGATAGTTTTGAGATAGGGCCAGCACTTAATGAAGAGAAAAGGCATACGCTGATTGCAGTGTTGATTTAAGGTTGTGATATTATTTCCACAGGTGCAACTGTTAAGCAATGGCAGTGCTTTCTAAATAAGGGGTAAGAGTGACGTATCCACCCCTGTTGGTCTGGTGCAGGTTGGTACGAAAGCCCTCTGCCAACACTAGGTAGTTATATACGATTGAAACCCAAGAAGTAAAGAATATATATGATGTTATAGTATGATTTTATCTGGTTGACCAGGTGTATTGAGAAAGGATTGCTGTCCTTTTTGGTCTTGCCAGCCAATCCGCATTACATAAAGCATTGTCCAGAGAGGCGAGTGATTGAGCCCCATGCCCTGATGAATTTGCCACAACGTATGTTGGCAATGAAACATGTTGGCCTTCTTGGAAAAGTTTAGCAACATGTAGTGCTTTTAATTCGATGGGAGCTCACATTTTCAAAGAAGTAGGTGAAGAACCAGAACCTTTTGGGTCCGGCGGCGCAGGGTACGCCTTAATCTCCTGGGTTCTCCTGCTTCAGCTAACAGAGACACGGGGACACTCCATCGGCGTAAAAGATCAGATTTTATTAGCTGCAGCTAGTACAGTTGTCCTGGAAGTACACACGGCATGTTCTCAGGAGACTGCCACTTCACTCCGTGGCGCACAACCTTATATAGTACATACGTGAAATATACATTAACCAAAGACACACCTAAAACATATAAAAAGAACCAATAAGAAAGGTTGGAAAACAGAACAGAACCAATAGGAAAGGTTTGAAAACAAAGTATCAAGTAACTCGAAGAACCTCTCCTCCAACTGTGTTTGTCATCCCTCCCCAAGAACTAATTTATTAACTGGTTTGTGACCGACTCGCAGGTGACGAGATACTTGTTAGAAAAGGTAGACGGACCGGGAGGGCCGGCCGGGGTCAGGGGGAGAGGTCTCCGGGGAGAGCCGTCTCCAGCGATCGTACAGACAAGTAACTTCCCCCCCACAGACAGATATCACACACGGATAAGGTTCAGTGTTCTTTATAAGCACTTATTTAAGATACGGTTGAATGGTACAAGGAGGTCTGGACTCAGGGGTCCCCTCGATTAGAGTCTCGCAAGGTAGGGAAGGGGGTAGCGGGACAGTCTATTTACCAATCAGGTAGTTCGGATGAGATGATGATGAGCTCACAATCCTCGAGCTTGGTGGTTAGGTGGTACGGACCGCGGCAGCGCCAGCAGGTCCCGGTGCGGGTGGTCAATACAACGGGCCGCGGCAGCGCCAGCAGGTCCCCGGAAGATGTACGGTCCGCGGCAGCGCCAGCAGGTCCCGGTGCGGATGGTCGTTACAACGGGCCGCGGCAGCGCCAGCAGGTCCCAGGAAGATGAAGGTTGCAGAAGGCCGCGGCAGCGCCAGCAGGTCCCGGTGAGGATGGTCGTTACAACGGGCCGCGGCAGCGCCAGCAGGTCCCAGGAAGATGAATGTTGCAGAAGGCCGCGGCAGCGCCAGCAGGCAGGACGATGGTTCACAAGAGCGGCTACGGCAGCGCCAGTAGACCGTCAAGGTTGAGTTCACTCGGTGTCTCTCGACTCCAGGATACAACTCCCTTCCTGCTCCGGAGCTGCCTCAGTTATAGGGCTGGTGCCCTTTGATGTCCGGACCCTCGCACTTGGAGGTCGGAGGGTCCGGGATGAAGGTGTCCAGACACCCAGCAGGGGGTGGAGCCAGTGCCTGGGGGAGCTGGGGGCGATCGGCACCTGGCGGGGGAGAGCCCTTGACACTTCGTTCTCCCATTGACCTGCCAAGTGGTCCGCTCACCTCCTGGGTGGATGGTGGTGCCGGGATGTCGGGGCCGGCCAGGCCCGGGGTTAGGGTCGAGGTGAGGCCATGCGGCCGCGTGGTGCAGGGCCCAAGAGGGCGGCTTGACCCGGCCGGGGAAGCCGGTGGGGCTGGACCCCGTGATGAGTAGGGGTCCGAGGGCAGAGGGTCCGTCGGGAGACGGAGTACGGGTGCTTGTCGCGGGGATATGCCAGGTGGGCCGGAGTTCGGGCCCTGTCGTGCGGGGAGGGAGCAAGCCGTCTGTGAGGCCTGTCCAACATGCGTCCCCCCCAGCTGAAGGCGGGGAGAGTCACCCATCTCCTTGGGGACTCTCTTCGTCGAGGCGGAAAAAGCGGGACAGGCCATCCGCGTTGGCGTGGTCTTGGCCTGGTCGGTGCTCCACGGTGAAGTCCATTCCCTGCAGGGAAATGGACCAGCGCAAGAGTTTTGGGTTCTCCCCCCGCATCTGCATCAGCCATTGCAGGGGTCGATGGTCGGTTTGTACCCGGAAGTGGGTACCGAAGAGATAGGGTCGGAGCTTTTTGAGGGCCCACACTACTGCAAATGCCTCCCTCTCGATGGTGCTCCAACGCTGTTCTCGGGCCAGGAGACGTCGACTGATGAAGGCCACCGGCTGGTCATGACCTTCGGGGTTCAACTGAGAGAGGACGGCTCCGATGCCGTGGTCGGAGGCGTCGGTCTGCACCACAAATTCCCGACTGTAATCGGGGGCCTGGAGCACAGGGGCGGTGCACAGGGCGGCCTTCAGCTCCTCGAAGGCCGCTTGACAATCAGGAGTCCCGTTGACCCGCTTCGGTTGGTTCTTGGATGTGAGACCCGTGAGGGGCCCCACGATGCTGCCGTAGTCCTTCACGAACCACCGGTAGTAGCCGGTGAGCCCCAAGAAGGCTCGGACCTCGGTCTGGGTGACGGGGGGCTGCCAGGACTGGATGGCCGCAATCTTAAGTTGTAGTGGGGCCACCAGCCCGCTTCCCACTTGGTGCCCAAGGTAGGTCACAGACCCTTGGCCAATTTGGCACTTGCCGGCCTTAATGGTGAGGCCGGCCCGCTGGAGGGCTTGTAGGACCTCTTGGAGGTGACGGAGGTGGTCGGACCAGTGGCGGCTGTATACAGCGATATCGTCCAGGTAGGCAGCGCTGAATTCTTCGAGCCCCGCCAAGACCTGGTTCACAAGGCGTTGGAACGTGGCGGGGGCATTCTTCATGCCAAAGGGCATGACCTTAAATTGATAGTGGCCATCGGGGGTGGAGAAGGCTGACCGTTCCTGAGCCCTGGGTGTGAGGCCGATCTGCCAGTAGCCCGCCGTTAGGTCGAAGATACTAAGGTAGCGGGCGGCCCCCAGCCGGTCGATCAGCTCGTCTGCTCGGGGGATGGGGTGAGCGTCGGTCCGGGTGACAGCGTTCAAGCCCCGGTAGTCGACGCAGAATCTCAGTTCAGGTGCGGTGCCGGGGGCAGCGGCCTTGGGGACTAATACAACCGGACTGGCCCAGGGACTGTCCGAGGGCTCGATGACCCCGATCGTGAGCATCTTGGCCACTTCCTCCTGTATGCAGGCCCGTACCCGATCTGGTACGCGGTAGGCCCGGTGCCGGACAGGGGGACTGTCCCCGGTGTCTACGTCGTGCAAACACCAAGGGGTGACCCCGGGGGTGAGGGAGAACAGGGCAGCGAACTGCAGCAGGAGGTCCCGGCAGTCCTGGCGTTGCTCCGAAGTGAGGGCGTCAGAGAGCCGGACCCCGTCCACGGAGCCGTCCTTCTCCTGAGTCTTCAGGAGATCCGGGAGGGGCTCGGAGTCGTCTTCTGTACCACTGTCTGTAGCCATCAAGAGGCTTAGTTCGGAGCGCACAAAGTGTGGTTTGAGCCGGTTGGTGTGGAGGACCCGAAGGGGGTTCCGGGAGGACCCCATGTCGATGAGGTAAGTGACGGGGCTTTTACGCTCGACCACTTTGAAGGGCCCCGTCCACTTATCTTGCAGGGCACATGGTTCGGTGGGGGACATTACCCATACTTGCTGCCCAGGCTCGAATTCAACGGAGGAGGCATTGTGATCATACCACCTCTTCATGTCCTCCTGGCTGGCCTCGAGGTTTGCCTTGGCCATCTCCCTGAAGCGCCGGGTCTGGTTTCGTAAGGCCAGGATGTATTTGAAGACGTCTGGAGGGGTCGTTAAGGGGGCCATCTCCCAACCTTCCTTGACTAGGCTGAGGGGCCCTCGCACAGGGTGACCGTACAGGAGTTCGAAGGGGCTAAAACCGAGGGACTTCTGGGGAACTTCCCGGTAGGCGAAGAGGAGGCACGGGAGCAGTACATCCCACTGGCGACGGAGAGGCTCTTCCAATCCCCCAATCATCCCCTTGAGAGTGCGGTTAAAACGCTCCACTAGTCCGTTCCCTTGGGGGTGATAGGGGGTCGTGAATCTGTAGGTGACCCCGCATTGTTGCCAGAGGGACTTCATGTATTTAGATATGAAATTCGTACCTCGGTCGCTGACGACTTCTCGGGGGAAGCCTACCCGGGAGAAGATCCCCATCAGGGCCCGGCCAACCACCGGAGCTGTCACTGTCCGTAGGGGCACCGCCTCGGGGTAGCGGGTGGCATGGTCCACTAGTACCAAGATGAACCTGTGTCCTTGTGCCGTGCGGGGGTCCAGAGGCCCCACAATGTCTATCCCCACCCTCTCGAACGGGGTGGTGACCACAGGGAAGGGTTGCAGAGGGGCCTTCAGCTTCCGACCACTCTTCCCGCTGGCTTGGCATGTGGGGCAAGATCGGCAGTGGTTCAGGACGTCATTCCTCATTTTCGGCCAGAAAAAGTTGGTCACCAGGCGACTGTACGTTTTGTCCTGGCCCAGGTGTCCAGCCAGGGGGACATCGTGGGCCAGGTTGAGCAGAAAGTCTCGGAAGCGGAGCGGTACCACCAGAACTCGACCGGCCCCCAGCTCGGCGATTCTTTGCTCGCTGTAGAGCAGGTCGTTATCCCAGTAGACCCAGTGGGTTCCGGTGGTGTCCCCGGCGTTTTGGGTACTGGCTTGTTGGCGGAGTCCCTCGAGGGAGGGACAGGTCTTTTGTTCCTGGCGGAACTGTTCTTGGGTGGGCCCCCCTTCTTGACGCCACTGAGCCAGATCCGGAAGGTCCTGGTGTTGCGCGTCTTCTTCGGTAGTCGGGTCCGGGAGGTCGGACTCGCCGTTGTCCTCTACGGGGGCAACCGGGGGCGGAGGTGCTGGCCATTCGGTTTCTTCTGATCGGGGGCGGCACGGGCGGCCATGGATCGGGTGGTTATGCAGGCCCAGTCCGGGAGGCCCAGCATCCCCAGGTGCTCTCTTTTCTCGACGGTGGCCCACGGGGAACTCTCGAGGTCATTCCCCAGGAGGCAGTCCACGGGGGCATCGTCCCGGACCGTCACCTTCAGTAGGCCGGAGACCCCTCCCCATTCAAACGGGACGCAGGCCATCTTGCACATACTCTCAGAGTTATCTGCCGAGCGGACGGGGCAGAGAATGTTCGGCAGGATCTGCTCGGGCTTCACCAGATGACAGCGGACGGCCGTCACGCTGGCGCCGGTGTCACGCAAGGCCTCGGCTCTCTGTCCATTAATGGTCACCCACTGACCGTATTTTCTGGTGTTGGCGGGTAGGGGAGCCCGCGGAACCATGTCTCTTCCCCCTAAGCACGCCAGGACCATGGCGGCCGGTTCCCACCCTTGCTGGGCCGGCTCGTACTCTTCGGGTCCCTCCGATGATTGCTCTTCCCCTAGGGCAGCGGCAGCTACCTGGCGGGGCTTGGGTGTTTGGTTTAGCGGGCAGTTCGGGTCATTGGCGTAGTGGCCTAGTCGCTGGCACCGGTGGCACGTGACGTTGGCTCGGTACCCAGGCCGCAACGGGGGGTTGCCCCGGCCGGCCGGAGGCGGGGTGCTGGCCACGGGTGTTGCTGGTAAGGCGTCTCTCCCTCGCCCCTGGCCCCCTCCTCCTCCCCGAGGACGGTGCTGGCCTTGGTTGCTTCTGTTCTGGTCGTGTGGCCCTCTCCGGCCCACTCGGGTGCTTTCCCACCGGTCAGCTTCGGCGGCGAGCTGCCGGGGGTCAGTCAGTTTACTGTCGAATAGGTGCTGCCTGAGCTCGACGAAACAGTTGTTTGACAGGTGCTCCCATACCATAAGGTTGAAGAGTTGTTCGTAGGTGGTGACCTGACTTCCCTTGATCCAACCCTCGAAGGCCCGGCTGAAATAGTTCACGTATTCTACCCAAGTTGTACCTGGGATCCGGGTGCAATCTCTGAACCTCTGGCGGTACATCTCGGGCGTGAGGCCGTAGCGGGTGAGGAGGGCAGCCTTCATGTGGTCGTAGGACGACATTTGGTGATCGGGGAGCTGCAGCAGGGCATCGCGACCCTCGTTGATAAATCTCCCCCAAAGTCCGGCTCCCCAATCACTCCGGTCGATCCGGTGGGAGGTCATTGCGATCTCATAGGCTTTAAACCACTGTTGTATGTCGTCTTCTCGGACATATTCGCGGACAACATCCTTGGGGATGTGAACTTTTTTCTCACTTGGCCCCGGGGTGTGTGGTCGCTCAGGCACCCCCAGTTCCTTATTCTGTTTGCGCAGTTCTATTTCCGCTAGTCGGCGCTCGTGCTCAAGCGTTATTTTTTTCTCTTCCAGCTCTCTCTGTCTCTGCTTTTCTTCTCGTTCCTCTCGAAGCCGCATATGCTCGAGGTTGAGTTTCTGTTCAGCTAACTTGAGTTCCCCATCCATCTTGAGTCGTGCCATCTCCAACTCGTGTAATCTGACTCTGTCTCTTTCTCGGATCTCCTCTTGCGAGAGGCCCGTTCCCCGCTCCTCGGGAGCCGTGGCGTTCCCCTCTGGTGTGATGCTGTTTTGGTCTGGTGTGACGCTGCTTTGGTCGGAGGGTCCTGTGACCCCAGCTTCTGTCCATGACTCAAGAGCGCGCTTTAGATCATCCTTGGTACTCAGGCCGGTGGTAGCAATGCCAAGTTCTATGCAAAATTGTCTCAGTTCGCGGTGGTTGTATTCTTCTAATTTCTCCATTTGGAATTTCTCGGTGGAGCTGCTATCTTTGGTCGACATCGTGCTTATGTCGTGGGGTGAGCTACTCTCTGTACGATTACGCGTTGATTCGGATCGCGCCGCTGGCCACCAATGTTAGAAAAGGTAGACGGACCGGGAGGGCCGGCCGGGGTCAGGGGGAGAGGTCTCCGGGGAGAGCCGTCTCCAGCGATCGTACAGACAAGTAACTTCCCCCCCACAGACAGATATCACACACGGATAAGGTTCAGTGTTCTTTATAAGCACTTATTTAAGATACGGTTGAATGGTACAAGGAGGTCTGGACTCAGGGGTCCCCTCGATTAGAGTCTCGCAAGGTAGGGAAGGGGGTAGCGGGACAGTCTATTTACCAATCAGGTAGTTCGGATGAGATGATGATGAGCTCACAATCCTCGAGCTTGGTGGTTAGGTGGTACGGACCGCGGCAGCGCCAGCAGGTCCCGGTGCGGGTGGTCGATACAACGGGCCGCGGCAGCGCCAGCAGGTCCCCGGAAGATGTACGGTCCGCGGCAGCGCCAGCAGGTCCCGGTGCGGATGGTCGTTACAACGGGCCGCGGCAGCGCCAGCAGGTCCCAGGAAGATGAAGGTTGCAGAAGGCCGCGGCAGCGCCAGCAGGTCCCGGTGAGGATGGTCGTTACAACGGGCTGCGGCAGCGCCAGCAGGTCCCAGGAAGATGAATGTTGCAGAAGGCCGCGGCAGCGCCAGCAGGCAGGACGATGGTTCACAAGAGCGGCTACGGCAGCGCCAGTAGACCGTCAAGGTTGAGTTCACTCGGTGTCTCTCGACTCCAGGATACAACTCCCTTCCTGCTCCGGAGCTGCCTCAGTTATAGGGCTGGTGCCCTTTGATGTCCGGACCCTCGCACTTGGAGGTCGGAGGGTCCGGGATGAAGGTGTCCAGACACCCAGCAGGGGGTGGAGCCAGTGCCTGGGGGAGCTGGGGGCGATCGGCACCTGGCGGGGGAGAGCCCTTGACACTTCGTTCTCCCATTGACCTGCCAAGTGGTCCGCTCACCTCCTGGGTGGATGGTGGTGCCGGGATGTCGGGGCCGGCCAGGCCCGGGGTTAGGGTCGAGGTGAGGCCATGCGGCCGCGTGGTGCAGGGCCCAAGAGGGCGGCTTGACCCGGCCGGGGAAGCCGGTGGGGCTGGACCCCGTGATGAGTAGGGGTCCGAGGGCAGAGGGTCCGTCGGGAGACGGAGTACGGGTGCTTGTCGCGGGGATATGCCAGGTGGGCCGGAGTTCGGGCCCTGTCGTGCGGGGAGGGAGCAAGCCGTCTGTGAGGCCTGTCCAACAATACTTGTGTGTGTTTTGGAGGACAGTTGTGAAACGAGAGAATACGAGCAGAAGACAGCGAAGGCCAGACGATAAGATAAAGTCAGAAGAGAATAGTGTGAACCAACAGATAGTTGAGACAGGGATTAGAAAAATCAGACGGGGATTAGTGTACTCGGCCAGTGCTAACATCAGCTTTGTAAATAGAGGCAGAAGGCTTATTTTGACACAAAGCTGCAGGAATAGTAGAAAAGACTTTGCCCGCCGTGCTGCCTGAGTGAGGGCAGCACAAAACAGCGGCGGAGCACAAAATGGCGGGTCGATTCGATCACGATCAAAAATCGAATTTTCTCAGACCCTCCTTTTGCCAGAACTCAGGCAAGATACATAGACTCACGTTAATCTGAGTCAATGTCGATGGCCATGAGGTCATCGAGCTGTTGCTGTAGCATCATTCTAATATTCTCTGTTACTTGTGGTTTGGGTTTAGGGATGCACATAGTAGCACAAAGGTCGCAGACGGCGGGACCACAGTGCATACAAAGGCAACAAGAGAAAATGATGGTCAAAACTACTCCAAGGAATGTCAATACCTTCCAACCCCATTTGGACAGTAGTCCCCAAAACCACTCCAATAATGACCAATCTCCTTTGTCCTGATGAATCGACTCAGAGATTATATGTAACGTAGAGATAGCTTGGTATACTGTCGGAGCGTCATCAGGTATGAAAATACAGCAACTTGACCCGATCAATTTGCACACTCCACCACGATCTGCAAGAACAAAGTCTAAGGCAACTCGATTTTGTAAAGTCATAAGACGATCCGCCTGTAGTTCTGCTGTGATATTACTTAAGGCTCCTACAGTGATGTCTATAGTGGTTTCTACGACACGAACCAGTTGCCTTTTCTGCTGTTGGCCATTGGACCCCAAAAAGGAAGAAATCCTTTGAGGAAATCTCCTCCCTCTTGTCCTGCTGTGTCTTTGGAGTCAATAATCCCTCTGCCATATCTGTTTCGATGATGATTTACAGAAGCGGTGTATGTAGGGGAAAGAAGGAAAGCTATATAACAGGTACCGGAAAAACCAGTAGGCAACCACGTGTAAGCCCTATCGTGGCAGATAAAATACGTGCCTTGAGATGGTACTAGAGGTGGCGAGTTTTGAGAGGAGTAGACGTATGTGTGGGAACAGTTGTTTCTTTGTACGGTGTCAGTAGACTGACCATTTATTTGCAGACAGAAATTTCCCTGATGAGGAATAATCCAAATCGGTGGAGATTTTACTTGTCTAGCCTTATCACTAAGGCTAGTGACATAATGGGTGACGTTCCAGTTAGTGTACGCTTTTCTTTCGTCAACGGAAATCTTGCTATTTTCCATGATTTTAGCCATAGTTACCATTCCCTTTATCAATGAACTATGACTGAAATCCGGACCAGCAATATATGAACTAACGGATCGTCTGAATTTGCTTTGGTAGGCATTGGAGAAAATAACAAAATAAGCCCAAGCAGAAACCTCATAAGAGAACGGAAGAACTAAATACGGCATTCCTTTTTCTGTGGTATGTGGCATAAGTCCACACACCCAACAGTCAGTTGTATTGATCACTAATTGGTGTTGATGTAATAACTTGACAAATGAATTGTTGTAATATTCGGTTCTTCTAATGAGTTCATGTTGAGGAAGGGTATGAAATAGATGTGGAGAGACAGTAGAAGAAGACAAAGAGGTAGAAGGAGAGACAACTTTTTGCTGCAGAGCATTAATAATTCAACTTATACACGCCAAGAGGATACACAATAATATAATAATACACAAAGTTATACTAAAACGACTGTACATTAATCTACAGAATTCTTTCTTCATTATATCCTTTCTCTCTCTTTTGCCTAATGTAGTTTCCATCTTTCTAAATAGATGCTCACGGCAATCTTCCTCAATCACTTAATTATGATTATCTGCCGTCCTATGACACTGCAAGTCCTGCAGACCTATTGCTACTACTCAGGTCACAACCAAGACTCCTACCGTGACCCTGCAACCGGGATAGAATACTGCATAGGAGAGAGAAAATCTTAAATGTTCTTCAGTCTAGGTCTTAGGTTATAGTGTTCTTTATCAGGTATAGTTTGGTCTCGGAACAATGTTCGCGGATTTGTCGTATTCAAGCGACGATGTGGTGTTATCGCTTCCTGAAGAATGTCGTCGTCCTCTTTCTCAGACAATGTTCCATTCAGGCGTGCATCACTAAAAGGTACAAATCGTGGAACCTTCTCACTCTCAGAGTCACTAATGCCCTTACGCATCCATTGATCGAAGGGTAGAGGCAAAGGCACTTTCTTACAATGCACGCCGTGAATCCAATTTTTCTTTCCTTCGACCTTCACTGCTGTTCTCGTGGTGAGGAGAACCAACCGAGGCTCCCTCCACCTGGGCTCCAAATTTTTCGTCCTTTGGAAATTCTTTATGCAGACCCAGTCACCTGGTCGGATGGAATGACCTGGGTCTGTGGAAGCCTCCGGCAGAGCACTCTGAACCTGTTGATGGAGAACACGCAATTTAGTTGTAAGTTCATGCAAGTAATCAATTAACATTGGATATGGCAAGTCTGAGTATTTCTTAGGGCGAGGGACTCCCCATATATTAGCTGGGCGTCCAAAAACCACTTCGTAAGGGCTAAGTCCCAAACGAGAGTGTACAGCAGTTCTGGTGGATAGATGAGCCAATGGTAAAGCATTGGGCCAATTAAGTCCTGTACTAGCCTGCACTTTCGCTAGTTTTAGTTTTAAGGTTCCATTGTAGCATTCCACTAAACCCGCTGACTGTGGATGGTTTGCCGCATGGAACTTTTGCTTGATACCAAAGTCCCGCACAAACTGTCTGCATGACTTGGCCCACAAATTTGCTCCCATTGTCACTCCAGACAATGCGTGGCAAACCAAACCTGGGGAAAAATTCTTTTAGTAGAACTTTGGCTGTGGATAGGGCTGTATTGTCTTTTAGAGGGTATGCTTCTATCCATCTAGAAAAGGCGCGTACTACCACCAGAACATATTTGAGGTTGTTGCATCGCTCCATATGAATGTAATCGATCTGCAACACCTCAAATGGATAGGTCGGAGGAGCAAAGTGACCCGCTGGCGTTGGGGTTCCCTTTCCCGGATTGTACATCAAACAAATAATACAATGTTTCACTACATTGTCTGCACACTTTGGGATTCCTTCATTTTGCCACACTGGAGCCAGAAGCTTGCATATACCTTTCGCACTTAAGTGGGCTGGACCATGTGCCATAGTAATTACTGGGAGTACATAGGCATCTGGTAACAGCCAACGTTGGTGTTCAGATAATTCCACCCAACATCCCATCTCATCTAACATTCCTGTACTTTCTTTCCACTTGCTCAATTCTTTCTCTGTAGCCTCTTCCTGAATCGACCTTACACTTTCTACTGTATCCTCATACATTCCTCTCTCTCTAACCCAATTCGCAGGACCCGCAACATACATTCGACTTGTAGCATCTCTCGCTGTCTTTTTAGCTACTTCATCTGCAAATGCATTTCCTCGACCAATATCATCTGTAATCTTCTTGTGTGCACTACACTTCACAATTGCTATCTGAGCAGGTAAAGAAAGTGACTCAAGAAGATCAGTCACCAACTGTCCATGTTGTATTTTAGTGCCATGTGAAGTAAGGAATCCCCTCTCTTTCCAAAGACGCCCAAAATTAAACGCTACACCAAAGGCATTTTGACTATCAGTGTACACGTTCACTCTTTTTCCTTCTGATAACACACATGCTCTCGTTAAAGCTATCAGTTCAGCTGCTTGAGCTGAATTGTGTCTGATACGAGCTGTTTCCACAACTGTATGTAAAGTAGTAACAGCATAGGCTGAAACTGTATCTCCATTAGGAAGCTTAAAACAAGAACCATCCACCCATAGAATTCCATCCGGATTTTCTAGCGGCGTATCTTTCAAGTCAATTCTTCCTTTTGTTTCTTCCTCAGTACGGAGGAAACAATCATGTTGGTTTTGAACGTCTTTATCTACTGAAAGAGGCAACAAAGTAGCTGGATTTAAAGTGTTACATCGCTTGATGTGCACATGACTAGCCAAAAGTGTCAGCTCATATCCAGACAAACGAGCACTCGTAAGATGCTGTGTTTTTGTTCGGTTTAGTAAGGTATCCACTGCATGCGGCACCATAACAATAAGTGTGTTATCTAACACCACTCCAGCAGACTGTCGAACAGAAATTGCTGCTGCTGCTGTTGCTTTGAGACAACTAGGCAATGCTTTAGCTACCGGATCTAACGTAGCTGAAAAATATGCACATGGTCGCTGTTTGTCTCCAAAACGCTGCGTTAAAACTGACAACGCACAACCCTCTCTCTCATGAACATAGAGCGTGAACGGCTTACTGTAATCGGGAGTACCCAATACAGGAGCAGAACATAGCGCAGCACGCAAGTCAGTGAAACTCTTCTGACATTCGTCAGTCCATGGAAGGGGCTGAGGCGTATCTTTTAAAGTGAGTGCCAACAGAGGTTTAGCCAAAAGAGAGAAGTTAGGGATCCACTGCCTACAATAAGAAGTAATGCCCAGGAAGGCACGTACCTCCCTTTGTGTGGATGGCACAGACATTTGCGCAATCGCCTGAATTCGTTCTGGGGTTAATCGTCGTCCCTCCTTTGATAGGAGATGACCCAAATAGGTAACCTCTCGACGAACATATTGTAATTTGGAAGGTGAGACCTTATGATTCAGATTAAACAAATGGCGTAACAATGCAACAGTCACATTTTTGCAAATATCTTCTGAATCAGCAGCGATTAACAAGTCGTCCATGTACTGGATAAGGATGTATGACGTTACAACGCATACATTTACAACGCATGCACTTACAACGCAATTTTTACATCGCAACATCCACTACAACGCATTCCATTACATCGCATGATACTACAACGCATTTTAAAAAACTACCTTTACAACGCATTCCATTACATCGCATACTACCTTTACAACGCATACCATTACAACGCATACTGTTACATTGCATTTAAGGTAAGTATTGGATAGTATAGGGGTAAAAATTACTATTCTAACTCCAGGGGGTGCAACAGTAGGGTAAGTGTTGGATAGTCTAGGGGTAAAAATTACTATTCTAACTCCAGGGGGTGCAACAGTAGGGTAAGTGTTGGATAGTATAGGGGTAAAAATTACTATTCTAAATCCAGGGGGTGCAACAGTAGGGTAAGTGTTGGATAGTGTAGGGGTTAAAAATTACTATTCTAACTCCAGGGGGTGCAACAGTATGGTAAGTGTTGGATAGTAGAGGGGTAAAAATTACTATTCTAACTCCAGGGGGTGCAACAGTAGGGTAAGTGTTGGATAGTATAGGGGTAAAAATTACTATTCTAACTCCAGGGGGTGCAACAGTAGGGTAAGTGTTGGATAGTATAGGGGTAAAAATTACTATTCTAACTCCAGGGGGTGCAACAGTAGGGTAAGTGTTGGATAGTAGAGGGGTAAAAATTACTATTCTAACTCCAGGGGGTGTAACAGTAGGGTAGGTGTTGGATAGTGTAGGGGTTCAAAATTACTATTCTGACTCCAATGATATGCATTGTAATGGTATGCATTGTAATGCCTGCGTTGTAGTGACATGCGATGTAGTGTCTGCGTTGTAATGGTATGCGTTGTAATGGTATGCGTTGTAGTGTCATGCGTTGTAAAGGATGTTCCGTTGTAATGCCTGCGTTGTAAGTGTAGTGCGATGTAATAGTTGCGTTGTAAAGGTTGTTTCCCACTGGATAAGAGCAGCACCAGACGGCAAATGAAAAGTATCAAGATGACATTTTTAAGCTTGGCTGTAAATAGAGGGACTTTCACAATAGCCCTGAGGTGCGCACTTGAACCGGAAGCTTCGGCCTCCTAGAGAGAAGCCAAAAATATCTCTACGCTCTTCTGCAATGGGAATACTAAAGAAGGCATTCTTTAGATCGATAACAGAAAACCAAGTCGCTGTGGAAGGTATCATTGTCAACAGAGCAGTGATATCTGGGACAACAGGAAACTGTGGTACAACAATTTTGTTTACCTCCCGAAGATCAATTACAAAACGATATACAGGAGGCTGAGAAGGATCAGTGCGTTTAAGAACAGGAAGAATAGGACTATTGCATATGTTTCCTCTCGTTTCTTCAACCACACCCTTCTGAATCTAATCATGAATGATTTCCAAAAGCGCTTTTTCACCTTCAGTAGAAATTCTATACTGTGGAATACGTGGCAATCCAACATTAAGTTTGAGAGTGACAACATAAGGTGGAATCTCAAGACAGCCCACATCGTTCGGACCCGTGGCCCAAAGCGTTGCCGGAAGGGAAAGCAATTCAGGTGGAAACTGATCTTTGGACAAATACATTGGAGAAGTCAGCTTTTTGTACACCAGAAGGAGAACAATATATCGTAGCATGCATTCTTTTCAATAAGTCCAAACCCAACAGATTCTCACCGCAACCATTTGTCAAAAGAAGCGGAGCTTCCAAATCATAAGGGCCAATTGAAATGGGCAAAGGGCAAGAAACCGGATTACGAACAGGGGCGCCAGAAAATCCTACAGATACATTTGTTAAGCCAGACAGTTTAGAATGAGAGTTTAGAATGAATGATAGAACTTCTCATCGCACCAGTATCTAAATGAAATGGCTCTGAAACTCCCATTGTAGTGACTTTAACATAAGGTCCATTCTGATCTACTGGAATCGACACAACTCCCTTACTTTGTCCATGGCTGTCCTAGTTAGCATGAAGACTTTCATTCCCGTCTTCAATGTAATAATCCTCATTGTAATACTGTGTAGACCGAACGTTTTGCTGATCAAAGTAATTCACGGAATTAGAAGGAGGAAGGGAACGCTGTTCTTGGGTCAACATACCCCGACCTCTACCTCTGTCTGCTGACTGGAGGCCAGCACGAACTCGTGAAGCAGATGGTGTCCCATTTCGCTGCATTAAAACCGGACAACTATTCTTGAAATGACCTTCCTCTCTACAATAGGCACATTGATTAGGACCTAACGAAGGTCGCGGAATATATGGCTCAGGCTTTTGATACACCCTCTGAAACTGTGGAGGCTGTTGAAACTGGGGCTGAGCATAACGAGTCGGATAAGCCTGTTGCAAGAGAACCTTCGTTTTCAATTCTTTCGTCTTTTTCTCTTGCTTATCTTTTTCTTCTTCATCTCTATTTTCATAATATTGAGCAGTAGCCAATATCTGGGCTGAAGAAGAAACAGCCCATGAACTTTCGGAGTCTTTCAACTTATGCGACAGCTCGGGAAGCAAATTAAATACAAACTTATCTACAAATAACCGCTGTCCACCTTCCGTAGTCATGTCCTGACCACTGTGATCAATGAATGTCTCCTCGAAACGAGTGAAGAAATCGGAGACACTCTCATCTTTCTTCTGTTAACACGCGGCTAGTTTATCCCAGTTAACTCTCAAGGCAGGCGTCATCGTTTTCACTAATGTAATAATCCTACCAGGGAGTTCTGAAATCAAAGCATCAGGCTTCGCACCACCCACTTGGTTTCCATCTGCGGTAATGATAGCATCCCAGTCTCCACCTAATTCTTGGGCATGATTTTCTTTACGAATCCTAGCCCATAATGCTTGTGGAACTACATTCCCCATCAACATGTCAATGTCTGCTAAATTCATGATGCAGGCTTCAACAGTTTGTGACAATTCTTTATAATAACCTGCAGGGTTCTTACGAGGATCCGGTAGAGACTGTTTAAGGGCTAAAACTTCAGATCTTTTCCAGGGGACCTGTACCCATATTCGCTGGAAGTGAGCAGGAATAACTTGATTAGCACCTGCTGCTGGAACCGCTTCTCTCCATACCGGAGGAACCTCTCTCATTGGGTAATTTTTCAGTGTCAACCTAAATGAGGGATCGGAATCTAGAAAAGTCTGGGAGGTAAATAAGGTTCTAAAGGACACAAGTGTCTTTACAGTGTCCTCAACCTTAGAACCCACAATGAGACCCTTATCAAAATCAGCCTGAATATCTAACAGACACTGAGGAACCGAACCCAAGTCCATATCCTCCCAACTTTTAATAAGAGTATCACACATAGCATTGAAAATATATCTCTGCGTAGGCGCATTCCATTGTGAGAAGGTAGGCATAATGTCAGGTACACTATACCGAGGACCCTTTTCAATCCATTTACGAGCAAGAGAGTCCAACATTTCTCTTTCTTCGGAATCTGGGAACTGACTACGAGACTGTCTTCGAGAAAGTGCCAGAGACACATTTAACACCTCAAAGAAAGGTGATAAAAGACCAGAGACCGTATCTGTGAGTCGTTTACGCATAGATGGAGAATTGAACATAAGAATAGGGGACAAAGTATTAGGCAAACTGACGTAAAAGGAGTCGGTAATTACCGGAGGAGCAGAGGGCAAAGAAGACGAAGGCAAAGGAGTCGAAGGCAAAGCCGGCAGAGGCGGCAATACCTGAGGGGGCAAATGTGGAAGAGCCATAGCAGGCGGAGGCGCAACTGGCGGCTGAACAGGCTGTAACAACTGGGGTGCATCAGCACCTTGTGCATAGGGCGTAGGCAATCTCAATAGGTGAGACATCAAGGAATCCTCTTCTAAATCCTTTCTTGTATCAGAGGGGGAAGCTGGCAACATCGGATAGCATTTATCTATCGCCATACGATGCTGTCTCTCTGAAATTCCCATCGCATTATCGACTTCATCATCTTTAAACTGTTGAGCAGCCTATATAATGGTCATACCCTGTGCTTTCTTATCTAGTTTTTCTTGTTTAATTTTCCTCTGTTTGGCTTCTTTACGCCAAAGGCGGAAAGAGTCAAACATTGCCGGCCGGGCTTTTCTTTTGAATAAAACTGCTTCCAAATGATCTAGTATGTCAGGCTCAAAACTACCATTTTCTGGCCATTTTAAAACACCATCATTCTTCGTGTATCGGATCCATGCCTCATTAAAGGCGATGGGGCCAACACCATGTTTAGAATAGAGCTCATTAGTGGGAGTTCCAACCGAAGAAATCGGACAAGAGTCCTCAAGCCGGGAATCCCTATTACAACCAAAGCAACAAAGCTTTCCAAACTTAGTCAGACCAGGCATCTTGTGATTTCACCGGACCGTTCACAAACATCAAGGGGGCAAACTCAGTTTACGCAGCACAAATGCACTTACCCCTCGGCTTTGGCTATTGCAATAGTCAAATCTAAGGAACTAAGGAACAAAGAAACAAAGGACCAAAATTGTGGGCGCGACCCACCAAATACATAACTAAGGATGTCTTCTTACGCCAACAGATGCCCCGTCTATCGTCTCGCTTTACCATACATCATCGAAAGAGGGCCAAGGCAGGGCGGCAGTCAGGGCAGCAGTTGTCAGTAGCCGTCAGGAAGGAGTAACCACGCTGCAAAAGACCTTCGGACCACTTTCGACATACAGGGGTCGCTTAATGTGGCTCGCGATTCCTCCAGAATTTTCTTGCGGGGTTCCTCACGACCTTCAGGCAAACCACTACCTCTGAAGCCGCCCAACGTTGGGCGCCAGTTGAAGAACCAGAACCTTTTGGGTCCGGCGGCGCAGGGTACGCCTTAATCTCCTGGGTTCTCCTGCTTCAGCTAACAGAGACACGGGGACACTCCGTCGGCGTAAAAGATCAGATTTTATTAGCTGCAGCTAGTACAGTTGTCCTGGAAGTACACACAGTATGTTCTCAGGAGACTGCCACTACACTCCGTGGCGCACAACCTTCTATAGTACATACGTGAAATATACATTAACCAAAGACACACGTAAAACATATAAAAAGAGCCAATAAGAAAGGTTGGAAAACAGAACAGAACCAATTGGAAAGGTTTGAAAACAAAGTATCAAGTAACTTGAAGAACCTCTCCTCCAACTGTGTTTGTCATCCCTCCCCAAGAACTAATTTATTAACAGGTTTGTGACTGACTCGCAGGTGACGAGATACGTGTGTGTGTTTTGGAGGACAGTTGTGAAACGAGAGAATACGAGCAGAAGACAGCGAAGGCCAGGCGATAAGATAAAGTCAGAAGAGAATAGTGTGAACCAACAGACAGGGATTAGTGTACTCGGCCAGTGCTAACCTCAGCTTTGTAAATAGAGGCAGAAGGCTTATTTTGACACGAAGCTGCAGGAAAGGCAGAAAAGACTTTGCCCGCCGTGCTGCCTGAGTGAGGGCAACACAAAATGGCGGCGGAGCACAAAATGGCGGGTCAATTCGATCACGATCGAAAATCGAATTTTCTCAGAGGGCAACGTAATAGTGAGTCTTAACTAGATTTTACGTTGCATTGAACACACCGTTCTCTGCATATCACGGGGTTTATATTTTGGAACAATTGATTTCTATTTTTCTCTGTCTTTCTCGTCTCTCTCTTGGACACTATTTTCTTTGTTTCAGTGAGTGGGCAACCGATGATGATATACGTGGGCATACTAACGAGAACCTGCTGGTAGCCTCCCTGGTGTTGCATACGTGAGGTGCCTTCTCACTCTTTCACTTATTTTTCAGTAAGTGTTCTTCACTCAAATGTTGTGGGTGAGGGATTGCTTGATTGGGCGGCTTGACTGACAGCGGTTCTTTTTTTAAAAAAAGATTAGTCATTTGAGAGTTTTGGGTCTGTGGGAATTTGGACGAGACGCCATAAAGGGGGTGAAAAAAGAGAGACCCACGTTGGAAGCAGTACCTAAAAGTGACATTAAAGAAACTCTCTCACAACCAGCTCTTTATTGTATTGACAACCTTATAAGACAACAAAGCCTCAATGTCAAACTCACATTCTAAAGCCGTAGCCCCACTGGCTATCAGACTCCCCTCCTGAGACATGATGTGTGGATAACAGGGTCACTCCAAAGATAGAACCAATACACAAATACAATATGTGGTTGTATCGTGGTCTACAGTCAATTTGCGATGCGCATCAATTACTGTGTGTGGTTTTGCACATACACGTTTTAATAACGTTAGGATCGAATCCCACCGCTCTGCTGCCAATTGTTAGAAGCCGGAGATCCCGCGCACCGTTGTTGTCAAGTGCCCCCGCTTCCACGTTAGGCCAAGAAAGGACACTGTCCGAGACAGCCCTGCTCACCCCCTTAGTAGCTTGACACGAGCAGCCAGGCTTATCTCCAAGGCACGAGTGTTCAGTATGTGCAACCACGCTGTTGGGCTTGGCCCTTTTTGCAGGGTCATCCCTAAACTTTTTGCCTTCCTCATGCATTTTTTCTGACCTGTTGTTGGCTGTTTTATGACACTGGGCACTTTACCACTGCTGTTCAGTGCTAAAGTGCATATGCTCTCCCCATTGTAAAATGTATATGTTGGTTGGATTCCATGATTGGCTTATTTTGTTTACTGTCAGACCCCAGTAAAGCGCACCAGGAGTGCCAGGGCGTGTAAATACAAATACCGCTGGTGGGCTTGCAGCACTGTTTGTGCCACCCACAGAAGCGGCCTGGTAAAATGTGTCTAGGTCTGCCATCGCAGAACCTGCGTGCAGTCTGGTACTGACATGCTGACTGGCAAGTGCACCCACTCGCCAGTCCCTAAACCTTCCCTTAACTTCATGTTAGTCACCCCTATGGTAGGCCCAAGGGCAGGGTGCATTGTAGCACAAGGTAGGGCAAGCCCTGATGTGTGTGGCATGTCCTAATAGTGAATTACAGCCATTTTCGTTTTTCACTATTGTAAGGCTACCCTGTTCTCATAGGCCAGAATGGGCTGTTAAGATTATTACATCCTATGATCCTAACATGCCCAGGGAACATGGTAGAAGATCGAGTTTAGTATGCCTGAACTCAGAATAATAAGGTACATCTTTTCGTAAGGTTTATTTTAATATTCTGCGTTTGCAAATGCCACTTTTAGAAAGTTGGCCTTTGCTTGCCTAACCATTTCAGCCCGCCTCTGCGTGATGTGTATCTGCTGTCTGGCTTGTGTGAGTGACAGGGCTGGGGAAACCCAGATGGGCAGGGCTAGGTAGCCTGGTGGTGAATAGAAAGATTGACAGGTAGATGGGTGGGAGGAGTCCACCTGGACTCTGAATAGGACTGTGCTCTGCCACCACAATGCCGGCTCCGCCCCCTGTGGAGCGTCTGATGACTCTGCCCTGCACTCTGAAAGAAGAAGCCTGCATCAGGTCAACAAAGTGCTCCAGAACTGGACTGAACTAGGCAAGGGCCCCCCTGGCCTGTGAGAACAAAAGAAATGTAGTATAAATGTAGGAGCCCTGCTCCTAAGAAATCAGATCTGCTTTTGACCCAAGAAGAATCTCTGCCTGAGGAGGAGGCGCCAGGAAAGCTGTAAGGAGGAAGACTGTCCCTATCCTGGGGGACTGGCCTGCAGCGGTGACCTTGCTGCCAAAGGAGAGAAGAGGAACCTTTTGCTAAAGACTTTGCTTTATTTTTTACTTTCAAGAAACTTGTGCTTTTCAAAACGATCTCCAAGGGCTTGGAAGCGAGCTTGCCCCCTGAACTGAGCCCCAGGACCATTGGGCTCAACCTGACCTTCACTCGCCTACTGCTGGACTGTGGTGTTCCTTCCCTCGCCGGAGCCGTGACTCTCGTGCCCCCCAGCCCCTCCTTTAGCCGTGACCGGACTGCTTAGCCGCCCCTGCCTTGGGAAGAGCCTCGCTCGTTCTGAGCCGCTCTCCCTACGCCGTGCTGGGCTGCCCCCGTCACCTCGCTCGCCGGAGGCCCGCTGCACACCTTCACCCCTCCCGCCGGAATTGGCGTTGTGAGCATCTTCAAGCCTCGGACGGCCCGGACGTAGAAAGCGTGCCCGGCTGCCCCGCTTTGCTCACTTGCCAAACCTGTAACACCCCGCTCTTGCTGTGAGCCTGAAGGACCAGACCCCCCTCGTGAAGCGTGGAAGCCCCGGACGCTGCCTCGCCCTTCTGAAAGAGCAGCTGAGTGTCCCGCAACTGCCTTCACGAAAAGAAACAAAGGTACTGTACTTACAAACTCGACCGCGAGCTCGCATCGGATCCAGGGTCCGCAACGTTCTGTTTTCCCTGCTGTCTGACGCGTGCCTCCCGGTTGCCGCCTCAGTGTGAAGTGCGCTGAGGCCCACAGTTCACCTTGTTGCCCCGCATAAGAAGACTTTCCGTATAAAGAGAACTTTCCGTATCATAGAGAACGTGGCCCCACCGTTTCACCGTTACTGGGTCTTGTACTAAATCTGCTGAAAATATATAAAAGCCTTATTTTTGTATACAACCTGCTTGGTGTCCGTTTGTGGTGCATGCAAAGAGTTTACTGTGTGTATAATTGCAAATGCTTAACCGTGTACGCCCTGAGGTTTAGCCTTGACTGCTCGCGCCACGCACCTAGAGGGTGAGCAGGGGTTATTCTAAGGAGTCATCCTTCGCCCTGACTAGAAGTAAAGGGTCCCTGCTTGTCGCTGGTCCTTGCCTGCGCCAACCAGAGTCCCCTCATTTCTAACACACGCCCACATCAATCAACAAATGGACTCCACACGAGTTTGCATAAAACGAGTATATTTTATATAGAAAGATATACGAAATGACCACATGATACAGATCCAACATATACACAATGGGTAATATTGTTTCCGGTGTGTTGGACGGTCATAATTTCCAACCTCCGTATCTAACCAACAGTTACGCTGACTTTTAACCGTTCTCAACAGGTTAGGTATGTTGTATCACTAGAATCACACATGTTGCAAAATAAAAGGAATACTGCCCTACTTAACGATTGGTCCCTGTAAAATGCCACAGTGAAACAATGCAATGCATAGCATCACGATCATGTTCTGAGTCAACACAAGATAATGCAACTCGGATCGCTACCAGCATGCCCTGTTCAAGGAAGAAATACAGCAATGCGTCCCGCTGCAATTACGTACAGTGCGACAGGAAGACAATGCAATGCGTATCACCACCAGCATGCCGTGTGCAAGGAAGGAATAAGTTGAAAAAAAGAAGGGAGATACCCTTTTATCTAGAAGAGGGACAGGGCAAGTACACACGAAAAAACAAAAAGTCCCTACTTTCTATATAGACTAATATGGATCATGAGTATTAAACAGTGTTGTGACGTACGTCAGAATCAAGAATACATATGAACATAAAATGTACAGTTACAAGAGTCAGTACCACACGGAAAATCCAGCCGAATGGGATATATCACATTTTATTCCATAAAAATACACTAGCAGAGTTAATAACAATTCATCTTAAAATATACTTCACAATCAAATATAACACAAGAAAACAAAAGGTCGACGCTGCGTTTCGGTGAGTTCGTAATCGTTCACCTTCTTCAGGACAGTTTTCTAGATAACAAAAACATTAGATTATTAAACATTTCATATATCATTTCTCTATCTCGCTTGGTCTGATCATACTTCATCTTTAACAATATCCATCTGACTCTAAGATAATCCGTGGGTGTATCAGTCAATTATCAATGTTCATTGCATAGCATTTATTCCCCCCAAAAAATTCAAGAATAAAAAACATAGCCATTAAAGACAATCTACTTTATTGTTCTTGAAGACCAGGCTTCACACAGTATTTTAGTCAATACCCATGACCCACATTAGACCAATAAAGTAACAATTCTAATTCAATACCTACCTAAGGTAATAAGATCCTAGGATTCGATTTCGCCAGAACCTTGTTAAAGCAATGTGCTTAAGTGGAATATGAGTTTTGGAAATATCCCACTTCGTGTTAGGGATTACTGTCTCTTCCCTAAAAAAAGAGGTAAAAGGAAATAAGGATGCTCTCAATGGCAATTCCAAAGATATAGCACCCCCTATCAGTGGTGCTATACATACCTTAATTTAAAAGCCAATTGGCAATTGTTGGGTTCGATGGTGCCACCAACATGCAGTAATTCATGGATTAAAAACACGGTCTAAGGGGAAAATTTACATGAGCATTACTCCTCCATTGTCTCTACTATCTCATCCAGTTTAGATAGGAATCAGTATACACACTAGGCTTACCGCAGGTTTGAGAGTACTGGTTCATATACACAGCCAGCAGATGAGCCGAGATTGGAGGTCATTATTAAAAACAATTCTTTCCCGCTTTTAAATATAGCGGCGAGAGGAGCTACTTTCAAGGAGAAAGGGTGAGAGGAAAAATACCATCACTCCGTGCGTCAATTATAAAAGGGCCTAATTGGCTATAAACACACTCGAGATTTACCTGATAAAGCTGCTGTAATGTTCATGCAACCGGTAGATTGAAACCTGTAGGTGAAAGGCGCCAAATTACTTTTCAAACTCATACAGAAGAGTAGAAGAATTTTTATAAAATATTTTTTAGAAAATTATTTTCTCTTGATGCTATGCCCTATGTGTTTATTATTATAGTGTGATACGTTTCTTTAGAATATTAGAATGTTAGAACACAACTCGTATGGCCTATTTAGCGTAAAGGGCTTATTTATGTACTGAATCGAAAAATGACGGGTACATATCTACGATATTGAACCCCCACTCTAGTAATATGTTTTATCTCCTGTCTAACGAACTCATCTTCTCCCGGTTAGACAGTCACGTCATGTTTGTTAACTATTGCATGTGTCCGCATACCTTTTGATAAAGACTTGGCCCACTTACATTTGAGACGTTAGCTGCTATCGGTATGTCCGCTACATTATCCGTATTAACCTCCGTGGGCCATTTAATCATATACACCCTCGCGTCAACGGATGACTAGGATAAACATTGGGCCAAACGTTAATTGCCGTTTTCAGTTATTACTCACAGCACTTTATTTATGTTGATGCAGTTATTATCAAGGAATATCTGTCTTTGGTAGTATATGTTCATGTGTTTCATTAAGCTAAACTATAAACTAGGGCCTCGTTCACCAGTGCCATTATCTGTTGCTGGTATATGTTCACGGTGGTGTGCAAATTAAAAAACAGAACACAGAAGCAAGTCATTCTGTCATTTCCGCATTCTAGTCTGTAAAAAAACTGCCTCATATATAATAAACACTGTGTGGTATGAAAGAGTGTTGAGTTATTCATAAATAGAAAATAAAAAAAATTAATTAAAAAAATAAAATAAAAAGTTACATGCGTCTGAGCTGGAGAGTCATAACTCGACCAAGGTATACCGCAATGGACCGTGAATAGATCGGCCATTATGAAAAGGGGTATGTTTCATTCAAGTGAGAAAAGCCACTTGGCCAACAGAGCCATGCCTGGTATTCTGCAGGTCACAGTTAGTTCTAATATAACATTATTTCAACCCAGATGCTGTCCACATGTACTATTATTTCAACACCAATATTCATGAGAGACGGACTTTACTGCTTGAAGGTAAGGACCTATTAGTTAAATAAGCCTCTCCCAGTCTTCCTTGCTGTTCAGTCATTTTCTGAACGTACTAAAGCGGGACATATAGAATTGTTCCCGTTTTTTTCTTTTAAGGGTTAGGTCCCCACCTCGGATGATCATGTAGATAGTTTCTTTTCCACACCACCTCAGATCTTCAATTTTATGATGTGTCTCAAGTCAATATTCTACAAGGGGGGCAGTTCTTTTACTTGTTCTTATGGCTGACTTATGTTCATTGATTCTAATCCTTATTTCTCTTGATGTTTTACCGACATACCCAAGATGACATGGGCACATGATGAAATAAATCAAGATTTTAGTTTGGCAATTCATAAAATTTTTGAATTTATGGGTGGTGCCATTATGGCACATTGTGACTGTGAATTTAAAAAATGTGGATGGGCTACTTAGGGGGCGATTCCGATCTGGGTCGGACAGCTCTCCGAGAGCTGTTCGTAGCCTTACCTTGCGACCGACTCGTACCCGGAGCCGGTCCGTCCGGGCGATGAAGTACGATGCGCATAACCGAGACAAATCCGACCGACATGTAGGCTGTGATTCAAGCTTCATTCTCCGTCCGAGCCGTACCTCCAAACGCCGAACCGAGTCGCCCGGAAGCAGTATCCACAGCAGTTTCCGGCCGGACAAGTACGATGCGCAAATCATACGCTCCGGACGGGTCACCACGTACAGCACGTCACAGCATCTGGAAAAGAAGCATATCAGATACGATTCGCGCCAGAACACAATCCACGGCTACGAGATGAACCAGCTTGCAACGGGTATGAAACGGAGCAACAAACAGCGTGTACGAGACGAACACATCATGAATCCCATCGTGCAGGTCATACCAGTACTGTACATCTATGACCGGATCAGGAACAGACACAGACGGTGCAGACGGTAAGTCAGACACCCACCACACAAACAAAGGACACATACCCACCAAATGTCACACACACCCAGAGGATCCATATCCTGTCCACTAGCAACAGGCCACCATAGGGGTTGCATGGCCAGCACCACTACCACCCCCACTCATAGTGCTTATGTTGCCCATCACTCCTTCCACCCCCACCCATAGGGGACCTGTTGCACATCACTCCTGCCACCCCCACCCATAGGGCTTATGTTGCTCATCACTCCTGCCACCCCCACCCACAGGGGACCTGTTACCCAGCACTCCTGCCACCCCCACCCATAGGGGACCTGTTGCCCAGCACTACTGTCACCCCCACCCATAGGGCTTATGTTGCCCATCACTCCTGCCACCCCCACCCATAGGGACCATGTTGCCCATCACTACTGCCACCCCCACTCATAGGGCGTATGTTGCCCATCACCCCTGCCACCCCCACCCATAGGATGGGTGATGCGCCACACATCCATCATACACCAACATTCGGTATGTCAGCAAAATACATCCCCCTAACATCATGACAACAGTGTGTAGTCTGTGACAAATGCCTACAACAGTGATTATGACTTCGAACATACAATGTAACTACCATCACATGTGTGACCAAAAACGGAGTGTGGCCTACACAAGGCAAGCATCACTATAGCACTGTGTCAATGTAAAACTAACACCCCCTCACTGTGTAGAACACAAGTTAGGTTTGTGGTTCCAAACTGCAGCAAATGTTGAGCAGTGTGGTGATAGGGTCCAAAACCCCCCTCATCACAGTGACTAAAAGGTAAGTGTCATCATGGTCAACGCTACAAATGCCAAACAGCATGTATGATTCCTGGTCCCAACACATCAAACACTTTTGGGGCAAAGTAGTGGTTGTGTCCCATACCCACAGAGATGTGGTGAGGCTAACAGTGCTGTGAAACCCTAACATACTCCCGGCCATGTGCAGACAAGCACCACCCATGGGGGCTGACAATGTATACAGTGTACAATGACACAAAAGCAGAAGTGACCATCACAAAGCATACTGTAACGCCCTGAACGTCTCAGGATCGTTTAACAGACACGACAATGAGGACGCAACCACTTGTGAAGGGTTAGTTCTTTTAATGAAGGCAAATAAAATACAAAGAACAAACAAGAGTTATAGTCACTGGAATCCTCCAGGCTAAGTACGTTACCAGCCCACAGCACGGATGGTCCTAACCGTCCTCTGCATATACGCTGATCCCGGCGTATGCCAACAGAGGGCAGAAATGAAATGGCCGACAATGCCAATCGGTAGGCTGTGAGGGGCACGAAGAGTGTTGGGGAGAATCGAGGAGTCAGGGAAACACCCAGCCGGGGTCTCTACCTGAAGGGAGCAGCCGCTCAACCTCTTCCTCAGACTGCACCGGGACGCGGAGTCACCTCCTGGTGATGCGTCACCGATACCCCAATCACAAGCAAGAAGACTGAACCGAGAGCAGCCGCTCGATCGATCCTGTGGACTTCCGAGTCTGTAACGCGGCAAACACCTCCTGGTGTGCGTTACCGCTGGCAGTCCCTGTGTCTCTGGTCGGGCTGGGAGTTACGACTCCAACCAGCAAAAGCGCCACTGCGCTTGGACTCAGCCGAGTCAAAAAGCGAAGCTCAATGGTTGACCGGTAGAGCTTCCGGGTCCTTCACAGGTGACGATGGGGCAAGACACGGCCCAGGGAGTAACGACTCGACCTACCTCCGTTCTTGCCTTACTGGAGCACCACTCCGGAACACTGCTCTTCACGAAGCAGGTACGTCGGTGTAAACACAATATCCGACAGCCTTGTACCTCCCGGTTCCTCCCTTTATAGGGCGTGTTTTCCTTGAGTTATGTAACAGCTCTGCTGTTTACATAAGGGCGTGTTTCCCTTGAGTTATGTAACAGCTCTCCTGTTTACATAAGGGCGTGTTTCCCTTGTATGACAGGAATTCTTGACAGTACATCCTCCCTCTCAGCGGCTCCCCACGGGTCCAGCGCTGGCAGGAAAACGCCGATGGAACAAGGAGACCAAGCGCGGAGCATAAACCCCTTCAGCCGGTTCCCATGAATGCTCCTCCGGGCCATAGCCTTTCCACGCAACCAGGTACCACAGCTTCCCCCTGCGCCATTTGGACGCCCGTATGCCCGACACTTCATACTCCACCTCCGACTCCACGCATACCGGCCTAGGTGTCCCAGACGGCTTGGAGGGTGCTGGTTTGAGCAATGATACATGAAAGACAGGGTGTATCCGCAATGACTGGGGCAAGCACACCTTCACGTTCACGGGACCCATACACTTGGTAATTCGATAGAGGCCCATGTACTTGGGATGGAACACACTGTTCTTTCGAAACCTCATGTTTCTTGTGGATATCCAGACGTAGTCTCCAGTGCGGTACAGTGGCCCGGGCCTTCTCTTCCTATCTGCCGCAGCCTTGTATCTTCTCTTGGCCTCTATTAGGACAGCCCTTGAGCGCATCAACGTGTCTTTTATGTGTGCCACCCTGTCCGCTGTGGCGGGAATCCTGTCCTCTCTGAACGGATGTAGAAATGGCAAGAACCTGGGATGTTGGCCATAGTTGCTATAGAACGGAGATGACTGTGTGGAGCTGTGAGTGGCGTTGTTATAGGCTATCTCTGCAACCCATAGCAAGTCGACCCATTCTTCCCTGCCCTGGTCCACAAAACATCGCAGATACTGTTTGAGCGTTTGGTTCAGGCGCTCGGTTTGGCCGTCCGTTTGAGGGTGGTAGCTGGTGGACAGGGCGGTCTTAACATGCAGCGCAGTGCACCAAGTCTTCCAGAATTGCGCAGTAAACTGCGACCCCCGGTCCGACACGATCACCCCAGGTAATCCATGCAGTCGTACCACATTCTTTAGGAGTAGTGATGCCAATTCCCCGGCCGTAGGGACTCTCTTGCAGGGGATGAAGTGCCCCATTTTCGTCAAGTAATCCACCACCACCAGTATTGCCGTCATCCCCTGGTCTACCGGTAGGCCCACCACGAAGTCCAGTGATATGCTATCCCATGGTCTATCCGGGGTCGGAAGTGGATGTAAGAGCCCTTGGGTTCGGCCATGGTCGGCCTTCATGGTAGCACACGTAGGACACTCCTGTCCCCACCTCCTGACATCCACTCTCATGGTTGGCCACCAGAAATGCCGTCCCATGCTAGCCACCGTTTTTTCAAAGCCCAAATGACCTGCGCATGGAGAGTCATGGCACCAGATGAATGCTTGTTTCCTTAGCCTAGGCGTGGGTATCAATAGGCACCTGCCCTTCAGGGGTATCCCGTCCTTCAGCTGCCATTCTCTGTGACTGAGGAGCCACCTCCGCCATGCGAATGACCTGATCCCTCTCTTTATTCCCCTCAGGAAAGTATCCGGTTGGATAACCCCCAATACCATCCTCGGGGAAATGATGGAACGCTCGGTTGCAGGCAATGGTTCCTTAACTGCAGATTGACGGGACAGGGCGTCCGCCTTCCGGTTTTCCGTCCCCGGCCGATATGTGATGCGGAAGTTGAACCCCGCAAAGAAGATCATCCACCGCAGCTGCCTGGGAGAAAGGTGTCTAGTGGCCGTCATGAACTGTAGGTTCCGATGGTCCGTGTACACCGATACCACATGTCTTGCCCCCATCAACCAATGCCTCCATTCGGTGAAGGCGTCCTTGATTGCGAGAAGCTCCTTCTCCGCAATATGGTAGTTGCGTTCGGCGTCGTTGAGTTTGCGGGACATGTACGCAACGGGATGAAGCACCCCTGTGTCGTGGTTGCGTTGGGACAAGATAGCCCCCAGCGCCACATCCGACGCGTCCGCTTCCACCACGTAGGGGAGATCCGGATCGGGGTGAGCCAACACCGGCGCCTTACCAAAGGCGCTTTTCAGGGCCTCAAAGGCTTTGTTCGCTTCAGGGGACCAGACAAACTCCTTGGACTTCCTCAGTAGCTGTGTGATTGGGGCCACCACTCCTGAAAATCCATCTATAAACCGCCTGTAAAAGTTGGCGAAGCCAATGAAACTTTGGACGTCCTTCACGCTTTGGGGCACCGGCCATTCTTTCACCGCCTTGATCTTTCGTTCTGCCATCTCCTGTCCCTCTGGACTCAGCATCACTCCGAGGAATTCCACGGATGTGACGTGGAAGTCACACTTGCTGAGTTTACAAAACAGCATGTTTTCCCTCAGCTTTTGGAGCACCGCTTTGACGTGGTGTACGTGCTCCTCCACACTGGACGAATAGATGAGGATGTCGTCGATATATACGACCACGTAGATATCCAACTCCTCTCTGAATACCTCATTCAAAAAGTACTGAAAGGCTGCCGGGGCGTTGCACAGACCGAACGGCATGACGAGGTACTCAAAAAGGCCGAACCTGGTCTTAAAGGCGGTCTTCCACTCGTCTCCGTCCCTCATGCGCACCAGATGGTATGCCCCTTTCAAATCCAACTTGGTGTAGATACGAGCTTTCTTGACCTGTTCCAGAAGTACACTGATGAGAGGCAAGGGGTACCGATTTTTTATGGTTATCGCATTCAATGCCCTAAAGTCCACACAGGCTCTCAGCTCCCCATTAGCCTTCGGGATGAAGAAGAGTGGCGAGGCGGCCGGAGACTTGGACGGGCGGATGAATCCTAGCTTGAGGAGTTTATCCAGGTACCCCCGGAGATGCACATTTTCAGGCTCCGTCAGGGCATACAGCCTGCCGCTGGGAACGCTGGCCCCTGGCACCAGGTCGATCTGGCAGTCAAACTGTCTATGTGGTGGTAGCACTTCCGCCTTCACCTCATCAAATACATCCTCAAAACTGTGATAAGCCTGGGGGAGAGCCACATCTTTTTCTGCCGCTGTAGCCACCGTCTGACTCCCGCTCTCATCTGCGTCAAGGGATTCCGTTCTTATTCCACAATGCAGGATGCAATACGGTGACGTCATTTCGATGCGATGTGTTGGCCAATCCACAAAGGGGTTGTGTTTCTGTAGCCACGGCAATCCCAATATGACGCCATATTGGGGCGCTCGGATGATGTTAAAATCGATTTGTTCCAAATGGTTCCTCCCATATCTCATCGGAAGGACCCCCGTGTGCTGTCCGATGGGCCCCGTCACCAATCGCCTTCCGTCTACCGCATAGACGTCTTCGGGTACTGCTTTGGGAAGAAGCACTAGCCCTAGCCTGCATGCCTCGTTGTGGTCCATAAACATGCCAGTGGCCCCTGAATCCACCATGGCCACAACGGGTATCCACTGGTCATGCACTCCCACGTGCACCGTGATAAACAGGTGTCGTTGTCCCTTAGTGACCGAGTTGGAAAGTGAAGGGATGGATGAGTGACTCCGAGATGCCCCTTCTCTGGTCTTGGAGTCCTCTAGTTTTCCGCCGGTATGTCCACCACGGCTGTTACCGACCGGTTGGCCCGATAACGTGACGTCTTCGGTTTGGCAGGGCATTCACGTACGTAGTGGCCTTTTTTGCCACAATATAGGCACAATCCTTGTTTACGGCGTGACTCTTTCTCCGTGGCTGTGAGGCTCGCTCGTATTGCGCTGATGTCCATGGGTTCTCCCTTGGATGCGGTGGAAGTTTCAGGACTTCCCACCGTCACATAGGATGGAAGGGATTTTCCTTTTCTCCCATGATCCCCCTTTCTTTCACTTAGCCTATGTTCCAGCCGTAATACCAGGTTGATAAGGCCCTCACATGTCTTGGGTTGAGGGTCAATATGAGCCACGGCGTCCTTGAGCTCATCGCACAGCCCTTGATGGAAGAGCGCCGTCTGTTTAGCAACAGGCCACTTGGGTTCCGCAACCAGCCTTCGGAACGCGTTGAGATACTGCACCAGGTCGTTGGATCCCTGTCTCAACTCAAGCATTTCACGGTCCGCCGTGTACGAGTCAGCCCTTCTGT
This sequence comes from Triturus cristatus, assembly GCF_964204655.1. Taxonomy (NCBI): domain Eukaryota; kingdom Metazoa; phylum Chordata; class Amphibia; order Caudata; family Salamandridae; genus Triturus; species Triturus cristatus. Next base: position 1,774,708 of record NC_140590.1, on the reverse strand, counting down.
CGAATACCTTCAGGAATTCCTCGCGAAAAGCACCCCAATCACATAAGAGGGGGTCGTCCCTGCTCACCAGAGGTACGGCCCATTGTGCCGCGTTTCCAGCCAAATAGGATATAAGGAAAGCCACACGAGCCTGACTCGTGGGGAACGCCTTTGGTTTGCACGATAAATGTAGCGCCACTTGTGTGAGGAATACCTGCACTGTGTTAGGATCCCCACTGTACCTCTCTGGTGTTGCCAAGGGGATGGCTACCGGCATTTCCACTACTACCACAGGGGTCTGGTTCGTGAGGGAGGTGCTGGGCGTGAGCGGGTCCAATTGGATAGCATCCAGTCTGGCTTTTACATCGGCTGTTTCTTGCCTAGAGGCAGCCACTTCAACTTGCATGGCCGCTAAAGCAGCCAGCACATCATCAAGTGTTGCCATGTCTGTTATCGACCGGGAGACAGTTAGTGTTATTAAGGTCGGATATTTTGTAACGCCCTGAACGTCTCAGGATCGTTTAACAGACACGACAATGAGGACGCAACCACTTGTGAAGGGTTAGTTCTTTTAATGAAGGCAAATAAAATACAAAGAACAAACAAGAGTTATAGTCACTGGAATCCTCCAGGCTAAGTACGTTACCAGCCCACAGCACGGATGGTCCTAACCGTCCTCTGCATATACGCTGATCCCGGCGTATGCCAACAGAGGGCAGAAATGAAATGGCCGACAATGCCAATCGGTAGGCTGTGAGGGGCACGAAGAGTGTTGGGGAGAATCGAGGAGTCAGGGAAACACCCAGCCGGGGTCTCTACCTGAAGGGAGCAGCCGCTCAACCTCTTCCTCAGACTGCACCGGGACGCGGAGTCACCTCCTGGTGATGCGTCACCGATACCCCAATCACAAGCAAGAAGACTGAACCGAGAGCAGCCGCTCGATCGATCCTGTGGACTTCCGAGTCTGTAACGCGGCAAACACCTCCTGGTGTGCGTTACCGCTGGCAGTCCCTGTGTCTCTGGTCGGGCTGGGAGTTACGACTCCAACCAGCAAAAGCGCCACTGCGCTTGGACTCAGCCGAGTCAAAAAGCGAAGCTCAATGGTTGACCGGTAGAGCTTCCGGGTCCTTCACAGGTGACGATGGGGCAAGACACGGCCCAGGGAGTAACGACTCGACCTACCTCCGTTCTTGCCTTACTGGAGCACCACTCCGGAACACTGCTCTTCACGAAGCAGGTACGTCGGTGTAAACACAATATCCGACAGCCTTGTACCTCCCGGTTCCTCCCTTTATAGGGCGTGTTTTCCTTGAGTTATGTAACAGCTCTGCTGTTTACATAAGGGCGTGTTTCCCTTGAGTTATGTAACAGCTCTCCTGTTTACATAAGGGCGTGTTTCCCTTGTATGACAGGAATTCTTGACACATACACACATCTCGAAAATAGACACACAAATCAAAACATCCTGTGTAGACTGTAGCTGTCAGGTCACAAACTCCCATTCCATGCCAGCAGTGGGACCTAAAAACCAGGATGAATGTGCACAATGATGTGATATGACTCACAAGGACAGCAGGGTAAATCACAAAAACAACATCCAGACAATGGCCCACAACAGCAATACCAATGCACTGGTGCAGATGCACAAACACAAACAGGCAACCTCACACTGCACATCTGACGCAGCATGTGTGCGTGTCACAGTATCCCCAGGCAACTACACAACACATGAGGGGGGCTGAACCACAGTGACACAGATGTGGACACAGTGCCATACAAAAGTAACCCATCAATTGGGAACCCCTTAGTGGGCAATCAGGCATTGTGAGATGAGAGGGATCCCAACAGAAACATGTCACACAAGCTGGAATGAATAGCAACTAAAACAGCAAGTGACTGACACACAACAGCACTACCCCCAGGGACCATACATTGGGGTGACACAAGCATGCATGATGCGTCCACTTTGATGACAAAGGTAGATGTCATACAAACTGTGAAACTCAGACATGTCCTGTGCTACAAACGTACATCACACCTACACAAACACAAATCACTTAGCATGGCCCGTCATCCAGGGACAAACGTGAGGTAGGGGTCGAGCCATGCATACATTCACATCTGTCCACCCTCAACACCACACACCCTGAACTGCACCAATGTGCATCAGTGAAGCCCACATGGACGTGTGACATTGCCATACACCCATGACAAACACAGCAATGTTGGGAGGAACTAAGGTGCACAGACTCATCACACAAGGACAGTCTACAACCCTGGTTACTGACAGACATACTGCACAGTATGTGGTACATGGCCATGACGTCAAAGCTCCCGTAACCTTCGGAATACCTGCCACAGTCCCAGGACAATGCAGAAGCCAAGGAGAACCACAAGGCACACATGCTGACACCTGCCAACATTGCAGCCCTGAACCTGACAAGTGGGAGCAGTCACACACACATACACATGTCTCAGTCACTGAAAGGTACCACCTAGGGACAACTACATGATATTGTGAACAAACAAGTGCCTTGGGGACCCCTGACTGTGTCCCATCTGTGTCTGACAACATCATCACCACTCAGAACTGACAAATCACAATGATAAAACACCAATTAACAGTAATGTGTCAAGCACCCACACATCTGGTAGCCCATGGCAAAGTTGTGGGATGAACACAGTACAACTCAGCAAGCATCAACAACAGGAACATATCAAGGGAACACTGCCTGTGTATGAAAAGGGATGTGGACACAAACACACATGCTCAAACAACACACACAATGGGCCCAGGCAATGTCACAGAACAACACACTTACTTGAGGGGACTCAACTCCTGCGGAAGCTCAGCTGTGCCAAACATAGTCACAGCACGTCTCAGTCATGTCAGCAGAACACTTGGTCAGTCAGCCATCAGTTACCACACAATGAAGGCTCTGGTCACAACAGCCGGGGTACGGCAGTGTCCCTTAAGTCATCTGTACATACTCAATACATATGTCCAGCAAGTTGCACAGAGGACCCAGTTGCTCCTACACCAATGATGCCCACACCTACCTGTCCAGTGGAGATGCGTCCACAGTCAGGGAATTAGACAAATTAGACAATGGGAAGCACATCATATGTGCATGTGTGCAAGCCACAGATGTGACCATGCAAATGAAATGTTTACGGAGATGTTCACAAATTGTTAATCATGACACACCCAGTTAGCTGCAAAGGATGATATGGATCACGACCAGAATGGGATACATATCTCATGGACCGCATGGAGTACCTCACATCAACACCTCAGTATTTAACATTGGAAATCCAGCATTACAACTGCAAGGTCAGGCTAAACATCATCAACATAGTGTACAGCTAAATAAAATTCACAAGGATAAAGAAAAATGCTTTATTCAGCAATTTGCAAATGCAAAGTCCTTTCAAAACAAAGGCCAATGGCCAGTCCATATCCAATTGACAAAAAGTTCACTTGAGTGACAACTATCACACGTTGCTTGCCTGCACTGGTAAGGACAGGGGACATACCCTCAGAGGGGCATACTTGGGGGCAGGCCAGGCACCGCAGTGACAGGAATAGGGCGCAGCAGAAGGAGGCAGTGAAGGGGTGGTGGAAGCAGGAGTCTCACTGGCAACTGCAGTGGAGCTGACTGAATTAGTGGGTGCAGTCACAACTGTGGGGCACAAGTCAGATGGGGAGGGTGCCGGCACAACTGCAGTGTGTAGGTCAGATGGAGTGGATTGGGTCCCCACTGCAGTGCCCAAGTCAGACGGGGTGGTCGTGGACTCCACTGCAGTGCTTAACTCAATGGGAGCGGAATGGGGTTCAGGTGAGGTCGGCAGGACAGAGGGGGGGACACAGTCCCCACATCAGTGGCACAAACTGTCTGACCAGGGGTGGTGGGGGTGGAAGAGCAAGTGGTGGGGGGGAGGGCCTGAGCATTTTGGCGATGGCTGTGGGTAGTCGGAACCTGGGGCAGGGTGTGGCGGGGGAACCTGTGGAGTGGTGGCCTGGGGGATGGAGAGCTGCGGGGTGGGGGTGGGGTCTTGCTCTTCTGGCTCCGGGGGGACTTGCGGGTGGGGGCCTCAGTCTGACTGCACCTGGGGGAGGGTGTCCGGGTGTCCGGGTGTGAGGGGCACTCCCCTCTGTGTGTGGGAACTTCCTCTTCCCCTTGTAAGCTGGATCTGCTGGGTCGGTGGGGAAGAGGCCAAGGTCACAGAGGAAGAGCTTCTGGGGAGATGGGGTTGCAGATGAGGCAACGGAAGGGGACTGGGAGGGAGAGGTATCGGAGGACTGCGGAGTGGTTGTGGATGAATGTGTGTGTGTCTACAAACCATCCCCTGTGAGTGTGGTATCAGTCCCCTGAGGCTGCTTGTGTGCACGTCTAGCCCTTGGTTTGGGTGTTTGTGTGCTGCCCGTGTCTGTGGGTTTGTGCTGGTGTGTGTGTGCTTGGGACAGGTAGGGTGCTAGGAATCGTGGGTGGTGCAGGGGTAGGAGGGGTGCGGGACTGTTGGAGGAGGCCACAGACTGATTGGTCCTCTGTAGGGCAGAAACGCCCGATGAAATGCCCTCCATGAACGACACCAGTTGTGTCAACAGACTGGTGTTTGCATGGAGGACACTCAGCATTGATGTCTGCCCTACATGGATCTGTTGAAGCAAGTCCACAGAATCCTCACTCAGGGCAGCAGGGACACAGGGGCAGGGGGTGAGGTGCCTGGTACAAAGCAGACATGCTCCCAAACACGGGAGCCTCCACGGACCTCTGGGATGGGAGCCGATGGAAGGGAGGTGATTGTGGTGGTGGGGGCGGTGGCGGGTACAGCCCCACTAGCTGTATTGGGGTTTGGTGGCTGCTAACACGCGCCTCCACAAGGGAGTCATCCTCCGAGCTGCTGTGGCCCTCAGCTGAGGTGGATGGTACTGAGGACTCCTCGGTGTGGCTCCACTCGCCCTCCGTGCCACTGGGTCTCTCCGACTCCTCGCCTTCTGTCCCAGTCAGGCTCTGTGTCTCCTCCTGGTCTGTGGAGCTGTCCCCTCCTGTGGCCATGGATATATCTGGAAAGAATTAGGAAAAAAGAGAACAACATCAGTCACCTGCACTGACTGCACACACCACAGTGAGTACAGCACATCACAGGGCAAGCCCTGGCATCATCAGCGGAACGCTGCTCAAAGTGCTCACACTGTTTAGAATAACCCAATTGTCAGTCTCACCATCAACCATGGCACTCATATCCCTCCTGGACTTGCACCCATATGTCTGTTGCATGTTGGATGCTAATACCCCAATGTGCCGACATGCACCACCCACACATTTATTGGACATGCAAGTGAACATGTAGGAGTATGTCACTATACACACATCACATCTCTTGCCACTGACTCAGTACAGCTGCCGGATGAAGGGATGGGCAGAGACTCATTCCACATGCTTGTGATGCATGCTAGCAACACACACTATGGTGTTCTCATGTCCTGAAAGTCAATGTCACAATGGGGTGCATGGAGCACATTTGAACACAATGCAGGATCACTCATAGCAAGTTACATGCCATGGCACTGGCATGCCTGGAAAGTCAGTCAACACTATCTGCTGTCACAGGGGCAGGGCATCCAGACAACAACAGTATGCACTGTGTCACAATCATAGCTCATGGGTAAAGCAAACTCTGCAGCTGACAAGTGCACTTGTCCATTGTGAGAAGTTGGCCTGGCATATGCTGGTCACTAGTTATAGTGGCCACCTTGCACCGGTCCAATTCGACTCTTGGTAGATAGGTTTAAAGACAACCTTTTAAAAGAAAGCTATCCTAGTGGTAGCTGTGGAGAGCAGCCTTCAGGCTAAGTCTCTGAGGAATGTAAAGCAGCTTGTTTTACCTTATAATCTCTTGAATTACCAAATGAAAAGACACCACACAGGTATATATATCAAATATATATGTATTTATTTCTAAATATACTCTACTAATCTCTTTATGAGATTAGAGCCAGGTAAACATTAAAAAGATCAACAGTTCTCAATAAATTAAGCACAAATATGGCTGTAGCCCTAGGGGCGTACCAGACCATATGCTAAAATAATGGGTTAACAAACTCGACTTGCAAAATGAAGAGGCCTAGGGCCTTGGGAATCGCTGGGGCTTCACTTCTGCAGTGTTAGCAGGTAAGTAATCAGCCCACAGGAGACACGTGCAGTGTCTAAACACACACGCGGGTTTCCTATACGTTTCAATGGCAAATGTCGCGGTTTGTAATTTACAGTTTTAGGGCACTTCGCAAAAGTCAACAAGCAAGCAACTTACAGGGTAAGTATTTCGAGGGCCAACACACACTTGGGCACCGGAGTGCACGAGTTACATCACCCAGGGAAGCCGGGTGCATAGGTGTCCTTTGGTGTCGGGTCGCGATGCTGTTTTCAATGGAGATCACTGAAGACTTGCTGCTTGTGACGACTGGAGAGGTGTCCGTTCGAATCCCAAGATGGATTGGAGTTGCGGAAGACCTAGAAATTGAGGGGACAGAGTTCAGAGTCACTTGCCAGTGACCGGTGGCCAGCAAGATGGATGACCACAGCTGTCGCGTCTCTTCAGGTCGATGATGGTGTTTTGTCTCTTCGCTCACGAGGACCAGGAGGGATCGACGATGACCAGCAGCTGGCTTCGGAGGTTTCCACAACGTCTGCAGCTGATGACGGTGTCGGCACCCGGATTGGAGCCAACAAACCTTGGCAACTGCAAGTCTCGTGTGGAGTGAAGATTGTCAATGGTGCAGACCAGCAAGGTCTGATGGACTTACCCAGCGAGGGTAAGTGAGGGCAGGCCCAGAGCAACCAGGCGAGCCCTTGAAGTCGATGTGGAAGCCTTCAGGTGAGTTACTAGCCAACGGGCAAGCAACCGCGAAGACGCCTTTGCAGGAAAAGTTTACCAACAGCCCACGTTCACTCGGGACGGGGTATGCCGCATATTCTCGGTACTAGACCTGCTCGGGACTTGGACAACAAGTGGTCCAAAGCACAACTTTGTTGGACGTAGATTAGGGCTTGCACTCGAAATCAGTGCACGATTCCCTGGTATTGCTGTTCCTCGTCACTCGTGGGGTCCAGATGCCACAGCTTCGCTGGGGACTCAAAATGGCCGTCGAGAGGTCAGGAAATCTGCTTCAGGGGACGCAGGGACTTCGGGCTCCGGCGGGAGCGGTAAAGTTTGCAACCGTTGTCGAAGAGTTTTGGTGCCTGCCAAGCAGGGGAGTCACTCCTTGACTCCAAGGGAGATTCTTCAGTCTTCCAGAGATAGTGGAACGTCGAAGGGCCAGGAATCTTCTATGTAGAGCGTCGTCCAGGTGTAATCTAAATTGCATTGGCAATGTGTGGTATCTTATAGTGAAAAGATGGGAGGGACTAGCTCTATGACCACTCCTCTAGGAGGGTCAGGGTAGTGGGTGGTTACACCCACTTCCCTTTGTCCAGTTTCACGCCAGAGCAGGGGCAGGTAGCCCCTGAACTGGTTTGAGCTGGCATATGCACAGAGGAGCCTACTGCTCCCCCAGTGCAGGACTTCAAAGCACTCTAAGAGTGCACCCACCCAGCTCCAATACACTAAATCCTGTCTGGGAGGTGGTGACACCTCCCTGTGACAGGAAACCCTTTGTTGAGCTCCCTCCACTGCGAGTTTCGGTCAGCAGCAGGAGGGCAGCCCGGTGTCTGTGCTGGTGGCATCCATTTTGTGATGCCAGGGCTCTAGAAGATTTCTACCGGGTAGTACAGTGGGTACATGTCGTCCCCTCTAGAAGGGTGGGATCCTACTCCTACACCAGTTACTGGTGTGGGGGTAGGATTCCAAGTTGTTTGACACCAAACACGACATGTTTTGATGCAGTCATTCCAAAGTGAGCATTTACCGCGAGGTTATAATGCACTTAAGAGTATATGGTTTAACCGCATCCAAAAACAGCAGCAGAGAATAGACTCTGCCAGCTGCAGAGGGGTCCTGCTCAGGCAGAATCACCCCCTCACATAGTAAACCAAGCACCCTGCCCTTGGGATTGATAGGGCCTACCATAGGGGTGACTGATAGGTTTATATGTGTGTGCATTGTGAGATATAGGAACCTATACCTCTGTGAGGAGTGCTAACACTACCTCACACAGGCTGCAGTAGCAGGCCCGTGGTGTCAGATTGTGAATGCTTCCCAGGGGTGGCATAATACATGCTGCAGCCCCTGGTAGGCCTGTGAAGTACCAATGCCCTAGGTACCTAAGGTACCATATACTAGGGGCTCATAGGGTACCACAGTATCCAATCACTAGTGCATCTAATATGCACACCAAGTTGTTTAGAGAGATCAGTTAGACTGGGGCCCTGATTAGCAGGGACCCAGCCAGACTATAGCCAGAAACTAGTGTATACATCAGAAAAAAAGTGGGGGCAACACAAGTGCAGATCCTACTCTCCTACACAACCCCCCCCCCCCAAAACGCAGGGACATTAAACTAACCTTGACCAGTTGAGTCTTCATGTTCTAAGTGGAAATACCTCGAGAGTCCATCTGCATTGGCATGTTGGGTCCCAGGGCTATGTTCCACTGTATAGTCCATCCCCTGTAGGGAAATGGACCACCTGAGCAGTTTAGGATTTTCACCTTTCATCTGTTTGAGCCATAGGAGGGGCTTATGGTCAGTCTGAACTATGAAGTGAGTGCCAAACAAGTATGGCCTCAGCTTCTTCAGGGCCCACACCACAGCAAAGGCCTCCCTCTCAATAGCTGACCAACGTTTCTCTCTAGGGGTCAGCCTTCTGCTTATGAAAGCTACTGGCTGGTCTTGACCTTCATTATTAAGTTGAGACAGTACAGCTCCCACACCCAGCTCTGAAGCATCTGTTTGGACAATGAACTTCTTTTTGTAATCTGGACTCTGTAAGATGGGGGCAGTGCACATTGCCTGCTTGAGGTCATCAAATGCCTTTTGACAGCTAGCTGTCCACTGAACCTTTTATGGCATTTTCTTGGAGGTTAGATCATTTAAAGGGGTCACTATAGATCCATATCCCTTAACAAACCTCCTGTAATACCCAGTCAGGCCCAAGAAGGCTCTCACCTGTGTCTGGGTGGTTGGAGCTACCCTGTCCATTATGGTCTGGATCTTGCCCTGCAATGGTTGAACCTGGCCTCCACCTACAAGGTGGCCCAGGTACCCAACCTGACTCTGCCCTATCTGGCACTTAGTGGCCTTGATAGTGAGGCCTGCTTTCTGCAGGGCCTCCAGTACATTCCTGAGGTGGACCAGGTGATCCTGCCAGGCGGAACTATAGACAGAAATATCATCAAGATATGCTGAGCAATAGGTTTCCATACCAGTCAGAACTTTATTCACCAACCTCTGAAATGTGGCAGGTGCATTCTTCAAACCAAAGGGCATTACCACAAAGTGATAGTGCCCACCAGGGGTCGAAAATGCTGTTTTAGCCTTGGCATCATCAGCTAACTTGATTTGCCAATAGCCTGCTGTAAGGTCAAATGTACTGAGATACTTGGCTGAGGCCAAAGTGTCTATTAGTTCATCTGCACTGGGTATTGGGTAGGCATCAGTCCTGGTGACTGCATTGAGGCCCCTGTAGTCAACACAAAACCTCATCTCTTTCTTACCGCCCTGGGTGTGAGGTTTTGGGACAAGTACTACTGGGCTAGCCCAAGGGCTATCTGAGGGCTCAATAACACCTAGCTCCAACATTTTCTGGACTTAAGTCCTGATACAGTCCCTGACATGGTCAGGTTGCCTGTAGATTTTACTCTTTACAGGCAGACTGTCTCCAGTGTCCACCTCATGGGTGCACCAGGAAGTCTGACTTGGGGTCAGGCTAAACATATGTCTAAACTGTTGTAGCGCTTGTCTACATTCAGTTTGTTGATGTTCAGTGAGGCTGCTTGCCAAAGCAACACCATCAACTGACCCATCTTCAGGGTTCTGTGAGAGCAGGTCAGGGAGAGGGTCACTCTCCTCCTCCTGGTCCTCATCAGTTGCCATGAGCAAGCTCATGTCAGCCCTGTCCACATATGCCTTAAGTCTGTTGACATGGAGCACCCTAAAGGGGCTCCTGGGAGTGCCAAGATCTACCAAGTAGGTGCCGGCTCCCTTCTTTTCAACAATTGTATGGGGGCCACTCCATTTGTCCTGGAGGGCTGCTGGGGCCACAGGCTCCAACACCCACACTTTCTGGCCTGGCTGGTAAACAGTCAAGACAGCCTTTTGGTCATGCCAAGCTTTTTGGAGTTCTTGGCTTGCCTCGAGGTTTTTACTGGCCTTCTTCATGTACTCTGCCATCCTGGAGCGGAGACCAAGTACATAGTCCACTACATCTTGTTTGGGAGGTTTGAGAGGTAACTCCCATCCCTCCTTCACCAGACATAATGGTCCTCTAACAGGGTGCCCAAACAGAAGTTCAAAAGGGCTGTAGCCAACCCACTTCTGAGGAACCTCCCTGTATGCAAACAGAAGGCAGGGAAGTAAAAGGTCCCATGTTCGCCTAAGTTTCTCTGGGAGTCCTTTAATCATTCCCTTTAGGGTTTTGTTGAATCTCTCAACTAACCCATTGCATTGTGGGTGATAGGGAGTAGTGGATTTGTAGTTTACACCACACTCCTTCCACATTGCAGTTAGATATCCTGACATAAAGTTAGAACCTCTGTCAGAGATGACCTCCTTAGGGAAACCCACTCTGGAGAAAACTCCAATGAGGGCTCTTGCTACCACAGGAGCTGTGGTAGTCCTTAGGGGTATAGCTTCTGGATACCTGGTGGCATGATCCACTACCACCAGTATAAATCTGTGCCCAGATGCTGTTGGTGGGTCAAGGGGACCAACAATGTCAATCCCTACCCTTTCAAAGGGAACCCCCACCACAGGTAGTGGTATCAGGGGGGCCTTTGTGGTGCCACCTGTCTTGCCACTGGCTTGACAAGTGACACAGGAGCAACAAAACTCCTTTGTGTCTTCAGAAATGTGGGGCCAATGAAAATGTGGTACAAGCCTGTCCCAGGTCTTGTTTTGGCCCAAGTGTCCTGCCAATGGGATATCATGTGCTAGGGACAAGAGGAACCCCCTAAACTTCTGAGGAATTACCAACCTCCTGGTGGCTCCAGGGGTAGGATCTCTAGCCTCAGAATATAGTAGCCCCTCATCCCAATAAACGTTATGGGACCCACTAGCACTCCCAGCAGCCTCAGCAGCAGCCATCTGTCTGAGGGGTTCAAGAGTGGGGCAGCACTGTTGCTCTTTGCTCAGATCGTCCCTGGAAGGTCCCCCTGCCCCCAAGAACTTAACCTGACCAGGCTCAAGTTCCTCTGGGGCAGTTCCTTCTTCAGGCTCTGTGGCACTCTGACTAGGCCAGAGTCCACATCAGAACCCAGGGTCAACCCTACTACACCCTTATTCTGAGTATTACCTCCACCACTGGCTGCACTAGGGGGAACAGTTGCCTTAGGGGCTGGAGTGGTGGTGGTTTGTGTGAGAAGTTGGCCTGATATGTAGTGCTCACTATTCTAGTGATCACTGTGTATCATTCCAAACGACCCTTATTGATGATTGGTTGTAAGTCAACCTTTTAGACCAGCTATCCTAGTAGCGTGGATACGAGCAGTCTTAGGCTAAACTCTAGAGGGCGTGTTAAGCCAGCTGTTTACCATCACATATACCCCTTGAACACCAAGTGAAAGGACACCACACAAGTTGTTATGAAAATAAAAGGTTATTTATTTATAACAAGACTACCCTGGCTCTTTATGAGTCAGGGAGCTAAGCACACTACAAAACCCTTAGGAAAATACTTCAGTTGCACAATTTACACAAATGCCCGAGGGGCACGAGAAACCACCTACACTAACAGTGAAATGCGAATGGTTAGAGTCTGGAGGTACTGATTCCGGAGTGATCCGATCAGTGGGACTAAACGAAAAAGGAACTGGACACTTGTAGAGCGAACCTGCGATGGAGCACCGAGATGCTCGAGTTACCTAGCCCGGAGGCTGCGGCTGTGTGAAGTTCGGCAAGATGTCGGGAGTCCTCGTGTAGTCTCAGGAGCCTGAAAGAAGAAGTTGCTGGCAGGCGACCAGTGACGATGTTCAGAGCGATCCAAGCCTGGATCGGTGATGAAGGAAACCTGAAAGCAGAGGGGACTCAGTTCTCAACCGCTAGCCAGCGATCGTGTGGGTACCAGGAGGGTACCGGCTGAAGTCACCTCGACCAGGTGAGTGGGTGACGTCGGACTCGGCTGTTCCTCGGACCAGGAGGCGCGGCGGCGACCAGGATGGAGGGCGAGCTGTCCCACGAAGGTGTCTGCTGTCGATGATGCTGGGCCCAGGAAGGGGCAGCGGATCTTGGCAGTGGCAACCCAAGCGGGGGAGTCAAGATGGCGTCGGGAGTGGACCAGGAGGGTCCGGGGTACTCCTCTGTTGAAGGGGAGCAAGAGCCAGTCTGGAGCAACCAGACTAGTGATGAAACAAAACGTGGTGCGTCGTGAAGAGGGCCACAAGCCGGTCGGCAAGTGGTCGGACAACGCGGTGAACAGCAAGGAGCGGAAGGGCCCCCCACGCAGATCTCGTGGATGCTGGGGAGACAGACTTCGATGCTGGAGCTGCTCAGGGTTTAGGGCTTCTCAAACCCTAGGTGTACTCACTCGAGGGTCCCTCGGTGGGCGTGCTAGATAAGCGTCGTGCAGGTTCTGAAGATAGCCGGTCCCGCAGGTCTCGTCACACCTACGACTCTCAGCTGGGCTGATGAGGTAGGTACAAGGTCAGAGATGGCAGGGAACTCGGGTCTCGTCGAGCTGGGCAGTCTTGATCCGTAGGAGAGACTTACAGCAAACCGCAAGCGCTTAGGTGGTGCCTGCTGGTGCAGGGTGGCTACTCCTTAGCCACAAGGGAGAGTCTTCAGAAATAGTCAAGAGTTCCTTTCGTGGAAAGTGGTTCGTGATTCGGAGTTATCCGATTATCTGATTATCCAATTTGGGAAGGGGACTCGCTCCTACCTTTATTCTAAGAAAAGGGGCTGGCCCGTGACTAGGTTCTACCTATGGGTGGAGCCAGGAGGGGGGTGGTTACACCCCCATCCTTTGTCCGGCTTCGCGCCAGCTCAGGGGCTGGTGTGCCCCCGAAACTGGTTTGAGCCGGGCTATGCACAGTGAGCACCGGGGTGCCACTGGCAATCACCTTCCTTTCAGCCCTGCCTACCTGGGATACACAAACCCCGTCTGGGACGGTGCTAACACCGCCCTCGACAGGAAACCCTTTGTCCAAGCTCCCCTTGCTGGAAGGTCCCCCAGCAGCGGGAGGTCAGACTTGTGTCTGGTGGCAGCATCCATTTTGTGATGCTGAGGCTTGAGTCAACTTTAACCGGGGTTCAAGGTTACTTCCATGTCGTGTCCCTCTAAAAGGGGGGAATGCCAACCCCGTCACCAGGACTGGCGAGGGGTTCGTATTCCCATCCGTATGACACCTTACTCGACATGTGTAGGTGATGCGAGGCCAAAGTCAGCAACTAACCGCAAGGATTATAAGGCATTAAAAGTAGTTGGCCCGCGTCACCATGGAACGGCTATTAGGACTTGGTTCCGCAAGCCGTCGACGGGCTCAGCTCGCGCCAGAGCACCGTCCCACATGATCCCCTGCACTCTGCCTTCAGGATTGATAAGGCCTGCTATAGGAGTGACTGATAGGAATCCATGTGTCCATTTTAGGGTTTAGGTGTAGGAATACTACACCTACAGCAACGGGTGATTACACCACGTGGCCCCAGCTGTCGTGCAGCCAGTTGTGTCAGATTTGGGCGGCCATTCCAGGGGTGGCATAATACATGCTTCAGCCCCTGGTAGGCCCTGGGTACACCGATGCCCTGGATACCTGTGGTATGCTGAGACAGGGACTGACAAGGCGGCCCAGTTCCAATTAGTGGATGCACCTAACGTACATGTGTGTTAATTTCGAGAGAGAACAGCTAGGCTGTGGGTCTGATTGGCAGGCCCACAGCCGGAGAAAGTCGTAAACCAATGAAGCAAAAGCAAAACATCTGGGTGATCATAGGATTGCAGACCCTACTCTCCTACATGACCCCCCCCCAAACTTTGGGACAATAAGCTAACCTTGACCAGGTGAGTCTTCTTGCTCTAAGTGGAAATACCTGGAGAGCCCATCTGCATTGCCATGATCAGTGCCAGGTCTATGCTCCACTGTGAAGTCCATCCCCTGTAGGGAAATGGACCACCTAAGTAGTTTGGGGTTTTCACCCTTCATTTGGTTTAGCCACAAGAGGGGCTTATGGTCGGTCTGAATCTTGAAGTGAGTGCCAAACAAGTATGGCCTCAACTTCTTCAGGGCCCAAACCACAGCAAAGGCCTCCCTCTCAATAGCTGACCAATTCTTCTCTCTGGGGGTCAGCCTCCTGCTAATAAAAGCTATGGGCTGGTCATGACCATCAAAATTCAGTTGCGATAGAACAGCTCCCACACCCAGCTCCGAAGCGTCTGTTTGGACAATGAATGGTTTGGAGTAGTCTGGACTCTTTAGGATAGGTGCTGTGCACATGGCCTGCTTTAGGTCATCGAATGCCTTCTGACAGCTTGCTGTCCACTGAACTTTTTTTGGCATCTTTTTACTTGTCAGGTCGTTTAGCGGGGTCACAATGGATCCATAATTTCTGACAAATTTCCGGTAATAACCAGTCAGGCCCAAGAAAGCTCGAACCTGAGTCTGGGTGGTTGGAGGAGCCCAGTCCTGGATGGCCTGTATTTTGCTCTCCAATGGTTGAACCTGGCCTCCACCTACAAGGTGGCCCAGGTATACAACCTGTGTCTGCCCTATCTGGCACTTGGTGGCCTTGATAGTGAGGCCTGCCTTCTGCAGGGCCTCTAACACTTTCCTCAGGTGGACCAGGTGATCCTCCCAGGTGGAGCTAAAGACAGCGATATCGTCCAGATACGCCGCACAGAAGTCGTCCAACCCAGTGAGAACTCGATTCACCAGCCTTTGGAAGGTGGCAGGTGCATTTTTCAAACCAAAGGGCATTACCACGAACTGATAATGCCCACCCGGGGTAGAAAATGCTGTTTTGGGCTTGGCCTCCTCAGCTAACCTGATTTGCCAATACCCAGCTGTCAGGTCAAACGTACTTAAGTAGTTGGCCGAGGCCAACCGGTCGATAAGTTCGTCTGCTCTTGGTATCGGGTGGGCGTCAGTCTTAGTGACCGCATTGAGACCTCTGTAGTCCACGCAAAACCTCATCTCTTTCTTACCGCCCTGGGTGTGAGGTTTCGGCACGAGCACTACGGGACTAGCCCAGGGGCTGTCCGAGGGTTCAATGACTCCCAGCTCCAACATTTTCTGCACCTCTGTCTTGATGCAGTCTCTGACATGATCAGGTTGCCGATAGATTTTGCTCTTTACGGGCAGACTGTCCCCAGTGTCGACCTCGTGGGTACACCACTTGGTCTGACTGGGTGTCAGAGAGAACATATGTCGAAAGGATTGAAGAACCTGTTTACAATCCTCTTGTTGATGTCCAGAGAGGCTGCCACAAAAGACAACGCCATCTACTGATCCATCGTCAGGGTTCTGAGAGAGCAGGTCCGGGAGAGGGTCACTCTCCTCCTCCTGTCCCTCATCTGTGGCCATGAGCAAGCCCATGCCCTCCCTGTCGACATATGCCTTGAGCCTGTTTACATGGAGCACCCTGTGGGGGCTCCGAGGAGTTCCCAGGTCTACCAAGTAGGTGACCTCTCCCTTTTGCTCAATGATCGTGTGGGGCCCAGACCATTTGTCTTTGAGTGCTGCTGGGGCCACTGGCTCCAGCACCCACACCTTCTGTCCAGGCTGGTACACAGTCAGGACAGCCTTTTGGTCGTGCCAAGCTTTCTGTAATTCTTGGCTCGCCTCCAGGTTTTTAGACGCCTTTTCCATGTACTCCGCCATCCGCGAGCGGAGACCGAGCACATAGTCCACAATGTTTGATGCCGGCTTTCTGAGAGGTCTCTCCCATCCTTCTTTTACCAAACAAAGGGGTCCCCTCACAGGATGTCCGAACAGAAGCTCGAAAGGGCTGTAGCCAACCCCCTTCTGCGGGACCTCTCTGTAGGCGAACAAGAGGCAGGGTATCAGGACATCCCATCTCCGCCGAAGCTTTTCAGGTAGTCCGTGAATCATCCCTTTTAGGGTCCGGTTGAATCTCTCAACCAGCCCATTGCATTGTGGGTGATAGGGTGTGGTGAACTTGTAGTTGACACCACATTCCTTCCACATAGCAGTCAGATATCCCGACATGAAGTTTGCACCTCTGTCTGAGACGACCTCCTTAGGGAAGCCCACTCTGGAGAACACTCCAAGTAGGGCCCGTGCCACCACAGGTGCTGTAGTGGTCCTAAGGGGAATAGCTTCAGGATACCTGGTGGCGTGGTCCACCACCACCAGTATGAACTTGTGCCCTGATGCTGTCTGGGGTTCCATTGGTCCGACAATGTCGATCCCCACTCGTTCAAAGGGTACCCCCACCACTGGTAGTGGTATGAGGGGGGCCTTTGTCGTGCCACCTGACTTACCACTGGCTTGGCAAGTGACACAGGAGCGGCAAAACTCCTTCGTATCTTCGGACATGTGGGGCCAGTGAAAGTGTGGAACAATTCTGTCCCAAGTCTTATTCTGGCCTAAGTGACCTGCAAGGGGAATCTCGTGGGCCAAGGTGAGAAGGAAACCTCTCAGAGACAAGGGGATGACCAGCCTCCTGGTCGCACCAGGTTTGGGGTCTCTTGCCTCGGAGTACAGGAGTCCATCGTCCCAGTACACTTTGTGGGTACCTGTGGCGTTCCCTGCAGCCTCAGCAGCGGCCTGCTGTCTGAGGGGTTCAAGTGAGGGGCAGTCTAACTGTGCCTTCCCCAGGTCTTCCCTGGAGGGTCCCCCTGAGCCCAGAAACTCAACCTGACCAGGTTCAAGCTCTTGCGGCTCAGTTTCCCTCAGTTCTTTAAGGTCAGCCTCCTCGGAGACTTGATCCACGACCTGGGGCAAGGGGGAAGGCGAAGCCTTACCCTTACTGCTCCTTTTCTTGGAAGGTGCCTGGTCCGTTCTTCCAGGATCCAGCACCTGCTCAGTGGGGCATCTTTTGGCCTGTGACCTGGTCACAGCAAGGACATGTGCTGGCAAGCCTAACATCTCCATGTGAGTCCTCTGCTCCACTTCTGACCATTGTGACGTTTCCAAATCATTGCCCAACAGACATTCTACGGGGAGGTCTGAACTAACCACAACCTTTTTCGGGCCACTTACCCCTCCCCAGGAGAAATCAACAACTGCCATACTGTGATTGGTAGTGACGTTGCTGGCATTGGTCACTAGGTAACTGGTACCTAGCATGATCTGTCCAGGGTCCACGAAGTTAGGCGTCACCATGGTGACACTGGCACACGTGTCCCTGTAGGCCTGAGCCACTCTTCCATTTATCAAAGGTGTCTGTCTGTATTTGCCCAAAGTATTGGGACTGGCGTCAGGGGACATATCCATATCCCCTGTACAGACAAGGACGGCCTGAGTGAGCGTGCCGACTAAGTCGTCACTCCCCTCGGTTCCCAAGGTTAACCCAACTAATGCCTTGGGAGGCGCACTACCACTGCTGACTGTACTAGGGGGTGCAGGTGCCTTAGGGGCTGCAGTGGCAGGAGTTTGCCCTCCTTTCTTGGTGCACTCACTAAACCAGTGAGTCTTACTTTTACAGTATTGGCACCACCTTTTTGACTGGCCTTCTTGAGTCTTCTTCTTCTGTGAAGCCTGACCCCCACCCTCTTTGGTTTGTTGGGGACCTGTCGAAGACTTCTGGTCATTTTGTTCGTTCTTGTTACCCTTTTGGTCTGCTTTCTTCTGACCACCCTGGTTCTGATTCTGGTTCTGCTTGACCCTTGTTCTGACCCATCTGTCTGCCTTCTTTCCCAATTCTTGGGGAGAGGTCAGATCTGAGTCGACAAGGTGCTGATGCAACAATTGGTTCTGACAGTTGTTTAAAATCTGTTCTCGCATGATAAGATTGTACAATCCTGTGTAATCAGTAACCTTGCTACCCAGCAACCAGCCTTCCAAAGCCTTAGTGGCACAATCGACAAAGTCAGCCCAATCCTGAGACTGAATTTTCTGGGTGTCCCGGAACAGCACCCGGTACTGTTCCGTGGTTAAGCCGAACCCATCAATCAGTGTGTTCTTCAGGACTTGGTAGTTGTTAGCATCCTCAGCTCTTGTAGTGAGGAGCTTGTCCCTTCCTTTACCTTCAAAGGAAAGCCACAGTATAGCTGCCCACTGACTTGGGGGGATGCACTGGACAGTGCAGGCCCTCTCCAAGGCAGTTATTCACTTGTGGATGTCGTCCCCTTGTTTAAAGGGGGGCACGATTTTACTCAGGTGTCTAGTGTCTATACCCCTGTCTTTCTCTCTATTGAGAATGCTGCCACCAGTGGGATCTAACCCACTTAATTTCTGCTCTCGGGCCAAGGCAAGTCTTTCTTTGGCGAGGGCAAGTTCTTCCCGCTCGATCCTCAGATTGACCTCCCGCATCTTCGCTTCATGCTCCCTCCTCTGAGGGGAAGTCATTCCTCTCTGAGAAGATGCCTGAGAGACATGTGTATGAACCGATCTGCCAGAGCCTCTGGAGAGAGACCTAGCTCGTCCGTTCCCAAGGTTAAGCCTGCTTGAGCGTGGGCCCGGGGCTCCCCCAGTTCCATTCTCATGCCTGCTTAAGTTGGTCCTTGTAAGCCTGCCGACTACCACTGGACCTTTGTCTGCCTCGTCTCCCGATAACTCGTCCTCGTCCTCCTCCTCTGTGTGGGGGTCGAGGTCCGGGTCACCGAGGGTTCCCTCTAAGGGCGGCATGTTCCCATCTGCACTGGGGGGACCTGTGTTAGAGGACCTCCTAGCATCGTACGCCTCTAAGAGACCTATCAGTATTGCGATGGTAGGGTTAGAACCCTGGTTTAGCTTCCTGGAGGCACACAGTTGTCGCATCTCCTTGAAGCTAAGAGTTGCATATCGTGACACGACCTGTGGAGGGTCACTGACCACTAAGGGAGTCTGCGAAGACTCTCCGTGGATCGACATGCTTTTCTAGTGAGGTGTAAGTGTTGCACCTACCTACACTATGGGTTTACCTACTGATCCCTTGCTAAGAGTTGTAGTCAGGGTGTGCTAAGCCCTGTTACACTACAACGGCCGGTTCAGTAGAACTCGGAGTATTCTAAGTTAAGTTATATGTACCTGGGTACTTATGTGATCTTCCACTGCGATATTCTTAGGATACGTGTGTGGTAAAACAACAGCAAGCTCAAATCCCAACCGCTGCTCACCAATGTGAGAAGTTGGCCTGATATGTAGTGCTCACTATTCTAGTGATCACTGTGTATCATTCCAAACGACCCTTATTGATGATTGGTTGTAAGTCAACCTTTTAGACCAGCTATCCTAGTAGCGTGGATACGAGCAGTCTTAGGCTAAACTCTAGAGGGCGTGTTAAGCCAGCTGTTTACCATCACATATACCCCTTGAACACCAAGTGAAAGGACACCACACAAGTTGTTATGAAAATAAAAGGTTATTTATTTATAACAAGACTACCCTGGCTCTTTATGAGTCAGGGAGCTAAGCACACTACAAAACCCTTAGGAAAATACTTCAGTTGCACAATTTACACAAATGCCCAAGGGGCACGAGAAACCACCTACACTAACAGTGAAATGCGAATGGTTAGAGTCTGGAGGTACTGATTCCGGAGTGATCCGATCAGTGGGACTAAACGAAAAAGGAACTGGACACTTGTAGAGCGAACCTGCGATGGAGCACCGAGATGCTCGAGTTACCTAGCCCGGAGGCTGCGGCTGTGTGAAGTTCGGCAAGATGTCGGGAGTCCTCGTGTAGTCTCAGGAGCCTGAAAGAAGAAGTTGCTGGCAGGCGACCAGTGACGATGTTCAGAGCGATCCAAGCCTGGATCGGTGATGAAGGAAACCTGAAAGCAGAGGGGACTCAGTTCTCAACCGCTAGCCAGCGATCGTGTGGGTACCAGGAGGGTACCGGCTGAAGTCACCTCGACCAGGTGAGTGGGTGACGTCGGACTCGGCTGTTCCTCGGACCAGGAGGCGCGGCGGCGACCAGGATGGAGGGCGAGCTGTCCCACGAAGGTGTCTGCTGTTGATGATGCTGGGCCCAGGAAGGGGCAGCGGATCTTGGCAGTGGCAACCCAAGCGGGGGAGTCAAGATGGCGTCGGGAGTGGACCAGGAG
The DNA here is from genome assembly GCF_964204655.1 of Triturus cristatus. Taxonomy (NCBI): domain Eukaryota; kingdom Metazoa; phylum Chordata; class Amphibia; order Caudata; family Salamandridae; genus Triturus; species Triturus cristatus. The sequence goes on along the minus strand of NC_140590.1, from coordinate 1,754,433 downwards.
GGTCCGGGGTACTCCTCTGTTGAAGGGGAGCAAGAGCCAGTCTGGAGCAACCAGACTAGTGATGAAACAAAACGTGGTGCGTCGTGAAGAGGGCCACAAGCCGGTCGGCAAGTGGTCGGACAACGCGGTGAACAGCAAGGAGCGGAAGGGCCCCCCACGCAGATCTCGTGGATGCTGGGGAGACAGACTTCGATGCTGGAGCTGCTCAGGGTTTAGGGCTTCTCAAACCCTAGGTGTACTCACTCGAGGGTCCCTCGGTGGGCGTGCTAGATAAGCGTCGTGCAGGTTCTGAAGATAGCCGGTCCCGCAGGTCTCGTCACACCTACGACTCTCAGCTGGGCTGATGAGGTAGGTACAAGGTCAGAGATGGCAGGGAACTCGGGTCTCGTCGAGCTGGGCAGTCTTGATCCGTAGGAGAGACTTACAGCAAACCGCAAGCGCTTAGGTGGTGCCTGCTGGTGCAGGGTGGCTACTCCTTAGCCACAAGGGAGAGTCTTCAGAAATAGTCAAGAGTTCCTTTCGTGGAAAGTGGTTCGTGATTCGGAGTTATCCGATTATCTGATTATCCAATTTGGGAAGGGGACTCGCTCCTACCTTTATTCTAAGAAAAGGGGCTGGCCCGTGACTAGGTTCTACCTATGGGTGGAGCCAGGAGGGGGGTGGTTACACCCCCATCCTTTGTCCGGCTTCGCGCCAGCTCAGGGGCTGGTGTGCCCCCGAAACTGGTTTGAGCCGGGCTATGCACAGTGAGCACCGGGGTGCCCTGGCAATCACCTTCCTTTCAGCCCTGCCTACCTGGGATACACAAACCCCGTCTGGGACGGTGCTAACACCGCCCTCGACAGGAAACCCTTTGTCCAAGCTCCCCTTGCTGGAAGGTCCCCCAGCAGCGGGAGGTCAGACTTGTGTCTGGTGGCAGCATCCATTTTGTGATGCTGAGGCTTGAGTCAACTTTAACCGGGGTTCAAGGTTACTTCCATGTCGTGTCCCTCTAAAAGGGGGGAATGCCAACCCCGTCACCAGGACTGGCGAGGGGTTCGTATTCCCATCCGTATGACACCTTACTCGACATGTGTAGGTGATGCGAGGCCAAAGTCAGCAACTAACCGCAAGGATTATAAGGCATTAAAAGTAGTTGGCCCGCGTCACCATGGAACGGCTATTAGGACTTGGTTCCGCAAGCCGTCGACGGGCTCAGCTCGCGCCAGAGCACCGTCCCACATGATCCCCTGCACTCTGCCTTCAGGATTGATAAGGCCTGCTATAGGAGTGACTGATAGGAATCCATGTGTCCATTTTAGGGTTTAGGTGTAGGAATACTACACCTACAGCAACGGGTGATTACACCACGTGGCCCCAGCTGTCGTGCAGCCAGTTGTGTCAGATTTGGGCGGCCATTCCAGGGGTGGCATAATACATGCTTCAGCCCCTGGTAGGCCCTGGGTACACCGATGCCCTGGATACCTGTGGTATGCTGAGACAGGGACTGACAAGGCGGCCCAGTTCCAATTAGTGGATGCACCTAACGTACATGTGTGTTAATTTCGAGAGAGAACAGCTAGGCTGTGGGTCTGATTGGCAGGCCCACAGCCGGAGAAAGTCGTAAACCAATGAAGCAAAAGCAAAAAATCTGGGTGATCATAGGATTGCAGACCCTACTCTCCTACAGTTTGGTCTTTGGACTTTGTACAGTCAGACGTCCAGTGTCCTTTCTGTTTACAGAATTTGCACCAGGGCTTCTTTTGGCCTTTTTCCTTTGCAGATTGTGACTCCCCACCAGTTGCAGATTTTTGGGGCCCTTGTGAAGACTTCTGATCTTTAGATTTATCCCCACCTTTCTCTGAGCCTTTAGGATCTTGCTTCTTAGTGTCGCCACCTTGGTTCTGGTTTTTCTGCCTCACCCTGGTTCAGACCCATTTGTCTGCCTTCTTTCCCAATTCTTGGGGAGAGGTCAGATCAGAGTCCACCAGGTACTGATGCAACAACTGGTTCTGGCAGTTATTAAGGGTCTGTTCTCTCATTATAAGATTATACAATCCCTTAAAATCAGTTACTCCACTACCCACCAGCCAACCTTCTAGAGCCTTGGTTGCACAATCAACAAAGTCAGTCCAATCCTGAGTCTGTGCTTTCTGGGTGTCTCTGAACTTCAACCTGTACTGTTCAGTGGTTAAGCCAAACCCATCTATCAAAGCACTCTTCAGGGCTTCATAATCATTAGCATCCTCTTCTCTAAAAGTGAGGAGCTTGTCTCTCGCTTTATCTGAAAAGGAGAGCCACAAGATTGCTGCCCACTGTGTCTGGGGGACCTGTTGAACTTTACAGGCCCTCTCCATAGCAGTTATCCATTTGTGGATATCATCCCCACTCTGGTAGGGAGCATCAACCTTGGACAGGTTCCTATGATCTGGCATGTAACCTCTGCCTCTAGGGACACTGTTGCTGCCACCAGGGGTATCTAACCCCTCCTTCTTTGAAGCTCTTTGGAGCTCGAAGGCTTCCCTATCTAAGGCCAATTGCATGGTTCTGAGGGCCAGCCTAGCATCCTCATACTGGAGCATCTTGAACCTTCTTTCAGAGGAGGACTCCCTGGGAAAGTTGGAGTTCCTCTGGTGAACAGATTCTCTTCCAGAGTGGTATGAATGGTCAGAGTCCCCTGACAGGGACCTAGGCCTTCCTCCCACTTTGTCAGTTCTCTTAGGGATTATTCCTCTGTTCTTTTCAGACCCCTCTGGGTCGGGCCCTTCAACCACAGGCTCCAGGTCATCTTGATTTTCGTCATCAGACCCAGAGACTATGTTTGAACCACCCCCTGATGCACACCCACTTGCTCCTAGAGCTTGTCTCAGGTCATCTGCTACTAACAGATCTATCAGGTGTTGTGATGAGGGATTCCTGCCCACCCTCAGTTGTCTTTCAAAGCATAAGGCCTTCAGTTCAGTGTAGGCTATATCTTTGTACTGAGATGGGGTGGACCCACTGGCTCCACCATGGTGAGACATACTAGTGTTGTGCAGTGTTGTACTACCTACACTAGTTGAGGCCTACTGGACCTAGCTTGAGCTGTAGCAAGGGTGTGCTTATCCCTTCACAAACAGCTCTAAGTTCAGTAGAACTTATTGATACTAGCTTGACTTTATATGTACCTTGAGTACCTTTAGTGGTTTTCAGTTAGTAATTCAAATAGAGATTTTCTGGTAAAACAATGGCAAGGTGGAATCCCACACGCTGCCCACCAATGTGAGAAGTTGGCCTGGTATATGCTGGTCACTAGTTATAGTGGCCACCTTGCACCAGTCCAATTCGACTCTTGGTAGATAGGTTTAAAGACAACCTTTTAAAAGAAAGCTATCCTAGTGGTAGCTGTGGAGAGCAGCCTTCAGGCTAAGTCTCTGAGGAATGTAAAGCAGCTTGTTTTACCTTATAATCTCTTGAATTACCAAATGAAAAGACACCACACAGGTATTTATATATAATATATATATGTATTTATTTCTAAATATACTCTACTAATCGCTTTATGAGATTAGAGCCAGGTAAACATTAAAAAGATCAACAGTTCTCAATAAATTAAGCACAAATATGGCTGTAGCCCTAGGGGCGTACCAGACCATATACTAAAATGATGGGTTAACAAACTCGACTTGCAAAATGAAGAGGCCTAGGGCCTTGGGAATCGCTGGGGCTTCACTTCTGCAGTGTTAGCAGGTAAGTAATTAGCCCACAGGAGACGCGTGCAGTGTCTAAACACACACGCGGGTTTCCTATATGTTTCAATGGCAAATGTCGCGGTTTGTAATTTACAGTTTTAGGGCACTTCGCAAAAGTCAACAAGCAAGCAACTTACAGGGTAAGTATTTCGAGGGCCAACACACACTTGGGCACCGGAGTGCACGAGTTACTTCACCCAGGGAAGCCGGGTGCATAGGTGTCCTTTGGTGTCGGGTCGCGATGCTGTTTTCAAAGGAGATCACTGAAGATTTGCTGCTTGTGACGACTGGAAAGGTGTCCGTTCGAATCCGAAGATGGGTTGGAGTTGCGGAAGACCTAGAAATTGAGGGGACAGAGTTCAGAGTCACTTGCCAGTGACCGGTGGCCAGCAAGATGGATGACCACAGCTGTCGCGTCTCTTCAGGTCGATGATGGTGTGTTGTCTCTTCGCTCACGAGGACCAGGAGGGATCGACGATGACCAGCAGCTGGCTTCGGAGGTTTCCACAACGTCTGCAGCTGATGACGGTGTCGGCACCCGGATTGGAGCCAACAAACCTTGGCAACTGCAAGTCTCGTGTGGAGTGAAGATTGTCAATGGTGCAGACCAGCAAGGTCTGATGGACTTACCCAGCGAGGGTAAGTGAGTGCAGGCCCAGAGCAACCAGGCAAGCCCTTGAAGTCGATGTGAAAGTCTTCAGGTGAGTTACTAGCCCACAGGCAAGCAACCGCGAAGACGCCTTTGCAGGAAAAGTTTACCAACAGCCCACGGTCACTCGGGACGGGGTAGGACGCTGATTCTCGGTACTAGACCTGCTCGGGAATTGGACAACAAGTGGTCCAAAGCACAACTTTGTTGGACGTAGATTATGGCTTGCACTCGAAATCAGTGCACGGTTCCCTGGTATTGCTGTTCCTCGTCACTCGTGGGGTCCAGATGCCACAGCTTCGCTGGGGACTCAAAATGGCCGTTGAGAGGTCAGGAAATCTACTTCAGGGGATGCAGGGACTTCGGGCTCCCGCGGGAGCGGTAAAGTTTGCAACCGTTGTCGAAGAGTTTTGGTGCCTGCCAAGCAGGGGAGTCACTCCTTGACTCCAAGGGAGATTCTTCAGTCTTCCAGAGATAGTGGAATGTCGAAGGGCCAGGATTATTCTATGTAGAGCGTCGTCCAGGTGTAATCTAATTTAAATTGGCAATGTGTGGTATCTTATAGTGAAAAGATGGGAGGGACTAGCTCTATGACCACTCCTCTAGGAGGGTCAGGGTAGTGGGTGGTTACACCCACTTCCCTTTGTCCAGTTTCACGCCAGAGCAGGGGCAGGTAGCCCCTGAACCGGTTTGAGCTGGCATATGCACAGAGGAGCCTACTGCTCCCCCAGTGCAGGACTTCAAAGCACTCTAAGAGTGCACCCACCCAGCTCCAATACAATAAATCCTGTCTGGGAGGTGGTGACTCCTCCCTGTGACAGGAAACCCTTTGTTGAGCTCCCTCCACTACGAGTTTCGGTCAATAGCAGGAGGGCAGCCCGGTGTCTGTGCTGGTGGCATCCATTTTGTGATGCCAGGGCTCTAGAAGATTTCTACCGGGTAGTACAGTGGGTACATGTCGTCCCCTCTAGAAGGGTGGGATCCTACTCCCACACCAGTTACTGGTGTGGGGGTAGGATTCCAAGTTGTTTGACACCAAACACGACATGCAGTCATTCCAAAGTTAGCATTTACCACGAGGTTATAATGCACTTAAGAGTATATGGTTTAATCGCATTCACAAACAGCAGCAGAGAATAGACTCTGCCAGCTGCAGAGGGGTCCTGCTCAGGCAGAATCACCCCCTCACATAGTAAACCAAGCACCCTGCCCTTGGGATTGATAGGGCCTACCATAGGGGTGACTGATAGGTTTATATGTGTGTGCATTGTGAGATATAGGAACCTATACCTCTGTGAGGAGTGCTAACACTACCTCACACAGGCTGCAGTAGTAGGCCCGTGGTGTCAGATTGTGAATGCTTCCCAGGGGTGGCATAATACATGCTGCAGCCCCTGGTAGGCCTGTGAAGTGCCTATGCCCTAGGTACCTAAGGTACCATATACTAGGGGCTCATAAGGTACCACGGTATCCAATCACTAGTGCATCTAATATGCCCGCCAAGTTGTTTAGAGAGATCAGTTAGACTGGGGCCCTGATTAGCAGGGACCCAGCCAGACTATAGCCAGAAACCAGTGTATACATCAGAAAAAAAGTGGGGGCAACACAAGTGCAGATCCTACTCTCCTACATCCATCCCCTGCAAACAACATATCCCGGACCCAGAAGACCCCACATCATACAAAACAGACATATGAGTCTCTGCCAACACAACTCCCTGGACATGAGCACATCACAGTTTGCTGTGCATGAAACACAGCTGCCTGAAGTGCACAGTTGCATACACCATTGTGCACTGTCAAGTGATCACATACTTATATGTCACACAGGTCTTGTCTCTCATAGTCACATCTCAGATGTCCTGCTGACCCTCAAACTCATGAACACCCCAGTTGTACGGGAAACAAAGCCACACCACAATGACACAGAGGCAGACACCTGAAGGCACATGTCACTAAGCACAACCTGTAAATTGATACACATGAGTGGGATTACAGAGTGTTTCTAAATGCCCTTGAGTAGGCATGACTGCCTAGGTCTACGTGAAACAGTGTTTAGCCCTTGACAGTAGTCAGGTGGCTAAGCAAGTGTGACACACTTGATATACATACTCCTGAGGCACACAAATTGGAGTCCCCTGCTGCCTGGGTTTGTTTGAAATACCCTAGCCACATGTGGCGAGTCAGACCAGCAATTGTAACACATATCAAGGGCACGCACAGATCACATGTCAGATCTCAGGCATTGTGTAAATAATTGACTGTAGGAGAGTAGGATCTGCACTTATGTTGCCCCCACTTTTTTTCTGATGTATACACTGGTTTCTGACTATAGTCTGGCTGGGTCCCTGCTAATCAGGCCCCCAGTCTCACTGATCTCTCTAAACAACTTGGTGTGCATATTAGCTGCACTAGTGATTGGATACTGTGGTACCTTATGAGCCCCTAGTATATGGTACCTTAGGTACCTAGGGCATTGGTACTTCACAGGCCTACCAGGGACTGCGGCATGAATTATGCCACCCCTGGGAAGCATTCACAATCTGACACCACAGGCCTGCTACTGCAGCCTGTGTGAGGTAGTGTTAGCACTCCTCACTGAGGTATAGGTTTCTATATCTCACCATCACACACATATAAACCTATCAGTCACCCCTCTTGCAGGCCCTAACAATCCTGAGGGCAGGGTGCTTGGTTTACTATGTGAGGGGGTGCTTCTGCATGATCAGTACCCCTCTGCAGCTAGCAGAGTCTATTCTCTGCTGCTGTTTGTGGATGCCGTTAAACCATATACTCTTAAGTGCATTATAACCTCGCGGTAAATGCTAACTTTGGAATGACTGCATCAAAACATGTCGTGTTTGGTGTCAAACAACTCGGAATCATACCCCCACACCAGTAACTGGTCTGGGAGTATGATCCCACCCTACTAGAGGGGACGACATGTACCCACTGTACTAAACGGTAGAAATCTTCTAGAGCCCTGGCATCACAAAATACATGCCACCAGCACAGAAACTGGGTTGCCCTCCTGCTGCTGACCGAAACTCGCAGTGGAGGAAGCCCAACAAAGGGTATCCTGTCAGAGGGAGGTGTCACCACCTCCCAGACAGGATTTAGTGTATTGGAGCTGGGTGGGTGCACTCTTAGAGTGCTTTGAAGTCCTGCACTGGGGGAGCAGTAGGCTCCTCTGTGCATATGCCAGCTCAAACCGGTTCAGGGGCTACCTGCCCCTGCTCTGGCGTGAAACTGGACAAAGGGAAGTGGGTGTAACCACCCACTACCCTGACCCTCCTAGAGGAGTGGTCATAGAGCTAGTCCCTCCCCTATCTTCACTATAAGATAGCAAGCATTGCCAATGCAATTCAGGTTAACCCTGGACGACGCTCTACAAAGAAGAATCCTGGCCTTTCGACGTTCCACTATCTCTGGAAGACTGAAGAATCTCCCTTGGAGTCAAGAAGTGACTCCCCTGCTTGGCAGGCACCAGTAACTTTGATCAACGGTTGCAAACTTCACCGCTCCCGCCGGAGTCCGAAGTCCCTGCGTCCCCTGAAGCGGATTTCCTAACCTCTCGACGGTCATTTTTTGTCCCCAGCGAAGCTGTGGTGTCTGGATCCCACGAGTGACAAGGAACAGCAATAACAGGGAACCGTGCACTGATTTTGAGTGTGTAGGAACCTGGGGTCACCAGGCCCTAAGGGCGGTAACGTGGCGCGAACCGGTCGGGCAACCAGAGGGCTATGTGTTAAGCAACCATACACCACACGCTTCTCATGGACTAGAGTCACACACAATAAGGGACGCCACACCGTTTAAATTATGCAAATACTTCAAGTTTATCCAAGTATAGCTGGTCAGTTGCAGTTCAGGAAATAACAAGGTAATACATGAATCATAATACCATCGTTCAGTACATACGACACTCTTGGTGATATCTATGCAGTGCCTAACCTCGTTTATGTACCCACGCCCGCCGGTTAAATGCGGGAGATTCTAGCGCGGTGCGCGCTTATGTCACGTCTTTCCCTGAACCGGCCGTCTAACACAGCGTTATACTTGTAAGGGGGAACATTGGGTTCACCAACATGGCGCCTGTCGAACTGAGCGCCCCTCGTGACCACTGGCCCCTAGTACTGTGAAGCAAGGCATATAAAACACAGCGCTACGCGCAATCAGTTGCATGTGGAAACGTTTGCGTAGAACAATTATCACAACACGTTACTCGTAATCAGTTGCATATCATTACCTTCGAGCAGAGCATATAACACAATGCGCTACTCGCATTCCTGGGCATGTAACTACGGTCGAGCAGAGCATATAACACAGTGCGCTACTCGCATCCCCTAGCAGGTAATTACTTTCGAGCAGAGCATATAACACAGTGCGCTACTCGCATTCCTTGGCATGTAATTTACTTTCGAGCAGAGCATACAACACAATGCGCTACTCGCATTCCTTGGCATGTAATTTACTTTCGAGCAGAGCATATAACACAATGCGCTACTCGCATTCCTTGGCATGTAATTTAATTTCGAGCAGAGCATATAACACAATGCGCTACTCGCATTCCTGGTCTCTCCGGCTGAAGAAGCAGGGTCGGTGGCGTGAAGCGCCACACGAGGGTAATGTCAGTCAGTTCTTTAGGCGGCTTCTAGCGGGGAGGGTGACCGAACTTGAGGAGCGGGTCCCTATGCTCCGGTGCAGGTCACAGAGCACCGCGCTCAGTATTACAGAAGGGGGGACACGGACAGGATCCCTCGGCGGGGTCTCTCCGACGCGCAGGCAGGGGAGGGGACTCCCACGGAGGGGACAACCCGGGCCAAGTGCGGTGTGGTTTCCAGACCAGCAGGGGGCGCACCAGGGGGGATCTCGGCCTCCGGGCTTACCTCTGTCTCGGCGTCAGCAGGCGTCCGTCCTCACGACGTTGGGGGAACTCGGCCCCGACCTTGCGCACTTCCTCACACGGCTGCGACGGCAGCGACGGGGCCCCGGACTTCGCCTGGGCCTCGCGACACAGCAGGGCACTCCTCCAGGCCTCCAGGCCGCGGCGGTGAGCACGCTGGCTTCGTCGTCGCAGGGGGGGGGCTCAAATTAAGGATGGGGATATGGTGCTCAGCGGAGCACGCTGCCGGGGGTCCCAGACCAGGGCAGGGAGCGCGGGGGTCACAGCGCTAGTACCTGGTCGATCCCCGGTGTCTCGGCAATCGGCTTAGTATTTTGTTCAAGAGAGTAGCTTGGACACGCAGTCTCAGCTCTGGCATTCAAGGCTTACAGCTCGCTCTTGTCATGCAGTCTCAGTTCTTAAAGTTAGGTTTCAGTTCTCAGTGGACAGATGAAGTCTTTTGGCGCAGATGTATCTGGCGCCCTTAAGGGGTTCTGTTACAGGGGTAGGGATGGAGAGGGCGACTAGGTCCTTCCTAGTCAGGTTGGCAGAGAGTCTCTGGGTCCTCCTACTATTGGGCAAGATCAGTGGGATTCACAGGGCACCTCACTCACTTAAGAGGCAGTACCTAAATCCTGTCACTCTCAGAGGCATAAGTCCCTGGCTAGGCCCTACCGCCTACACTCCTGGTGGATTCTTCCAGCTCTGCTTCACCCCAATGGCCAACTCACCACAAAAGTTTCCCTCCCACTCTTAAGTAGCCCTAGGTCAGGTGACCTCTAGCCAAGGCGGCAAAAGTAAAACCCCACCTCCCTTCTAGAAGGTTCCAGCATCTTCCAGGAGCTTCCCCACTCTACCTATGGGACAAAAAGGCGGGCTGGTGTCGCAACATTGTTGTGGGTCCCAGCCAGCTCCTGGCAGCTAGGGTGCTACTATGAAAAACGACCACCCTGCAGTAGCAGGGGTCTGTGGCAGCCATCTTGGGAGAAGGGAGCACCTGCACCTTAACACTGCAAAAACGAAAAAAATCAGGGAAAAAGGGCCAAGTCCAACATAACCCCCTTCCAGCCGAAAGCCAGGGTAGACCAATCAATGCCTTGATGGTCTTCCCTGCTTGGGGCGAGAAAAGGTGGACGCAGGCCCGCAACGGCAGGAGCACCCGCAGGTTCTCCTCCGCTCTGGAACCCGATGGTTCCCTAACAAACCTTCCTGGACCAACGAAACCACCCCACTGGGGCTCCCTAGCTAGTTGTGGCCAGGACCGGCCCCTGGGCCGTCCAGATGTCTCTGGCCTGGGTGATCTCACGGAGTGGGGGGCAGTAGCCCCAGGCCTGTAGTGCCCGTTGACCACTCCGGTCCTCCTCCTTGCAGTCCTAAACTGCCTCTGGTCCTTCCTCCTGGGGTCCACACCCTTAGGCTGACCAGCCTTCAGGGGCGAGGCTCTCCTCCCCCTCACTCTCCTTCTGGGGTTCCTCACCCTACCCTGCGGGGCACCCTCAGACCACCACTGTCACCTCAGTACAGGGCCTTGACCCTTCAACTGAGTCCTCAACCTAGCGTCTAAACCCTTAGGCTGCACCGGTGCCAGGGGTGAGACCTCCCTCCCCCTGCACCCCCTTCCAGATTTCAGCACCCTCCTAACAGGAAAAGTACCCCTGGAAGTCAATTTCGGGGGGACCCTGTTAGCAGAGGCCCCACCCGCCAGGTCAGGCAACCCCTGAGCCTGGCACCCCACCCCAGCCCAGGACCTAAACCCTGAAACTGGGCCAACCCCAGAACCTCAGGCGCGCTGGTTACAGTCGCCCTGGGTCCTCCTGACACTAGGGGCTCCCCTGCACTGGATGGCACACCGGGACAGCCTAGGCTCCCAACCTGGGGCTCCCTTGCGGAACTCTCCAGGCCCTGAGACTTCGGTTGGGGCACCTCGGGACACCTCCCCGTCTCACGCCTTCCTACAGATAGGTCGTGAGGCCCTACAACCCTCGCTCCCTGGGACCTAGCTGGGCTATCTGCCACTTCTCCCACCTCGCTGGGTTGGGAGATCCCTGCACCACCCCCTTCAGGTTCACACCCCAATGCCACCTCAGACACCCTGGTGATGTCATCCGGGGGTAAATAAACTTCTAGCTCCTGTGGAGCTTCCGGTATGCTGCCACCAGTGTCCTCACTGGACACATTCATCTGGAGGGCACGCAGCTCCAACTCCTTCATCCGAAGCTCGTGCGCCATCCTCCTCTCCTCCATTGCCCATTTCTTATTCTCTCTTTCATGTTCCAGTTTGGCCAGCTCCCATTTTAACTGCCTCTCCTCCCTTCTGTTCTCATACTCCTTTGGAGACGCGCTCCTACTAGACCCTGTCCTACTACTGGCCCCAGAACGTCTCCCTGGGGGCACATTTTCAGACATATCCACGTTCAAGAGGTCAACCACCTCCTGGGCGCTCTCCTCCTGAGGTGCATCTGGCGCCTCCTGCCCCTCATCCCCTCTCCCTTCTGGGTGGGCTTCTACCCATGCCCTAATGGCGGTGCGGAGTTCCGGTCCTTTGGCCTTCCGCATCCCAGGCACCCCCATCCCCTGCCCGAACTCCCTTAGTTGCTTCACAGTGTACCCCTCGAGGTCAGCTAACCGGAATTCCATTCTAGCAGGTGGGGACCTAGACACTAAGGAGAAAATTCCTAGGGTGTAGGCAACAGTTAGTGGCCAACCAGGTTTCTTGCACTCTCTACCTGGACAGTGGAACTAATGATCCAGCAACAATGGTTTCTGAGCTGTGGAGCAAAAAACATGTAGGATAGGCGTTTAATTGTGGCGCCCTTCGCCTCACGGAAGGGTGCTGTATGGTCACAAGTCCCAAGGATCCCACCGCTGGCCAACAATGTAGGAACCTGGGGTCACCAGGCCCTAAGGACGGTAACGTGGCGCGAGCCGGTCGGGCAACCAGAGGGCTATGTGTTAAGCAACCATACACCACACGCTTCTCATGGACTAGAGTCACACACAATAAGGGACGCCACACCGTTTAAATTGTGCAAATACTTCAAGTTTATCCAAGTATAGCTGGTCAGTTGCAGTTCAGGAAATAACAAGGTAATACATGAATCATTATACCATCGTTCAGTACATACGACACTCTTGGTGATATCTATGCAGTGCCTAACCTCGTATATGTACCCACGCCCGCCGGTTAAATGCGGGAGATTCTAGCGCGGTGCGCGCTTATGTCACGTCTTTCCCTGAACCGGCCGTCTAACACAGCGTTATACTTGTAAGGGGGAACATTGGGTTCACCAACATGGCGCCTGTCCAACTGAGCGCCCCTCGTGACCACTGGCCCATAGTACTGTGAAGCAAGGCATATAAAACACAGCGCTACGCGCAATCAGTTGCATGTGGAAACGTTTGCGTAGAACAATTATCACAACACGTTACTCGTAATCAGTTGCATATCATTACCTTCGAGCAGAGCATATAACACAATACGCTACTCGCATTCCTGGGCATGTAACTACGGTCGAGCAGAGCATATAACACAGTGCGCTACTCGCATCCCCTAGCAGGTAATTACTTTCGAGCAGAGCATATAACACAGTGCGCTACTCGCATTCCTTGGCATGTAATTTACTTTCGAGCAGAGCATACAACACAATGCGCTACTCGCATTCCTTGGCATGTAATTTACTTTCGAGCAGAGCATATAACACAGTGCGCTACTCGCATTCCTTGGCATGTAATTTACTTTCGAGCAGAGCATATAACACAGTGCGCTACTCGCATTCCTTGGCATGTAATTTACTTTCGAGCAGAGCATATAACACAATGCGCTACTCGCATTCCTTGGCATGTAATTTACTTTCGAGCAGAGCATATAACACAATGCGCTACTCGCATTCCTGGTCTCTCCGGCTGAAGAAGCAGGGTCGGTGGCGTGAAGCGCCACACGAGGGTAATGTCAGTCAGTTCTTTAGGCGGCTTCTAGCGGGGAGGGTGACCGAACTTGAGGAGCGGGTCCCTATGCTCCGGTGCAGGTCACAGAGCACCGCGCTCAGTATTACAGAAGGGGGGACACGGACAGGATCCCTCGGCGGGGTCTCTCCGACGCGCAGGCAGGGGAGGGGACTCCCACGGAGGGGACAACCCGGGCCAAGTGCGGTGTGGTTTCCAGACCAGCAGGGGGCGCACCAGGGGGGATCTCGGCCTCCGGGCTTACCTCCGTCTCGGCGTCAGCAGGCGTCCGTCCTCACGACGTTGGGGGAACTCGGCCCCGACCTTGCGCACGGCAGCGACGGGGCCCCGGACTTCGCCTGGGCCTCGCGACACAGCAGGGCACTCCTCCAGGCCTCCAGGCCGCGGCGGTGAGCGCGCTGGCTTCGTCGTCGCAGGGGGGGGGCTCAAATTAAGCATGGGGATATGGTGCTCAGCAGAGCACGCTGCCGGGGGTCCCAGACCAGGGCAGGGAGCGCGGGGGTCACAGCGCTAGTACCTGGTCGATCCCCGGTGTCTCGGCAATCGGCTTAGTATTTTGTTCAAGAGAGTAGCTTGGACACGCAGTCTCAGCTCTGGCATTCAAGGCTTACAGCTCGCTCTTGTCATGCAGTCTCAGTTCTTAAAGTTAGGTTTCAGTTCTCAGTGGACAGATGAAGTCTTTTGGCGCAGATGTATCTGGCGCCCTTAAGGGGTTCTGTTACAGGGGTAGGGATGGAGAGGGCGACTAGGTCCTTCCTAGTCAGGTTGGCAGAGAGTCTCTGGGTCCTCCTACTATTGGGCAAAATCAGTGGGATTCACAGGGCACCTCACTCACTTAAGAGGCAGTACCTAAATCCTGTCACTCTCAGAGGCATAAGTCCCTGGCTAGGCCCTACCGCCTACACTCCTGGTGGATTCTTCCAGCTCTGCTTCACCCCAATGGCCAACTCACCACAAAAGTTTCCCTCCCACTCTTAAGTAGCCCTAGGTCAGGTGACCTCTAGCCAAGGCGGCAAAAGTAAAACCCCACCTCCCTTCTAGAAGGTTCCAGCATCTTCCAGGAGCTTCCCCACTCTACCTATGGGACAAAAAGGCGGGCTGGTGTCGCAACATTGTTGTGGGTCCCAGCCAGCTCCTGGCAGCTAGGGTGCTACTATGAAAAACGACCACCCTGCAGTAGCAGGGGTCTGTGGCAGCCATCTTGGGAGAAGGGAGCACCTGCACCTTAACACTGCAAAAACGAAAAAAAATCAGGGAAAAAGGGCCAAGTCCAACAGAGTGCAAACCCTAAACAACGTTCTGAGAACTTGTGCTTTGGACCATCTGTAGTCCAAGTCCCTAGCAGGTCTGGTACCGAAAATCAGCGGCCTACCTCATCCCGAGTGACCGTGGGCTCCTGTGGAACTTTTCCTGCAAATGCGTCTTTGCGGTTGCTTGCCCGTTGGCTAGTGACTCACCCGAAGACTTTCTCATCAACTTCAAGGACTCTCCTGGTTGCTCCGGGCCTGCCCTCACTTACCCTCGCTGGGTAAGTCCATCAGACTTTGCTGGTCTGCATCACCGACTATCTTCAGTCCACACGAGACTTGCAGTTGCCAAGGCTTGTTGGCTCCAATCCGGTTGCCGACACCGTCATCTGCTGCAGACGTTGTGGGACCCTCCGAATCCAGCTGCTGGTCATCGTCGAACTCTCCTGGACCTCGTGAGCAAAGAGACAAATTACCATCGACGACCTGAAGCGACGCGACATCAGTGGTCATCCATCGTGCTGGCCACCGGTCACGGGCAAGTGACTTTGAACTCTGTCCCCTCAATTTTCAGGTCGTCTCCAACTTCAATCCATCTTCGGATTCCAGCGGACACCTCTCCAGTCGTCACAAGCAGCAAGTCTTCAGTGTTCACCATTGAAAACAGATCGCGACCCGACACCAAAAGACACCTATGCACCCGGCTTCCCTGGGTGAGGTAACTCGTGCACTCCGGTGCCCAAGTGTGTGTTGGCCCTCGAAATACTTACCCTGTAAGTGGCTTGCTTGTTGACTTCTCCGAAGTGCCCTAAAACTGTAAAATACAAACTGCGACTTACGCCATTGAAAACAATAGGAAACCCGCGGTTGTGTTTAGACACTGCACGCGTCTCCCGTGGGCTGATTACTTACCTGCTAACACTGCAGAAGTGAAGCCCCAGCGATTCCCAAGGCCCTAGGCCTTTTCATTTTGCAAGTCGAGTTTGTTAACCCATTTTTTTAGTATATGGTCTGGTACGCCCCTAGGGCTACAGCCATATTTGTGCTTAATTTATTGAGAAGTGTTGACATTTGAATGTGTATCTGGGTTCTAATCTCATAAAGAGATTAGTAGAGTGTATCTAAGAATAAATACATATATATTTGATATATATACCTGTGTGGTGTCCTTTTCATTTGGTAATTCAAGAGATTATAAGGTAAAACAAGCTGCTTTACATTCCTCAGAGACTTAGCCTGAAGGCTGCTCTCCACAGCTACCACTAGGATAGCTTTCTTTAAAAGGTTGTCTTAAACCTATCTACCATAAGAGTCGAATTGGACTGGTGCAAGGTGGCCACTATAACTAGTGACCAGCATATGCCCGGCCAACTTCTCACATTGACCCACCCATGAAACCCACAACAGAGTCACCGTAACAGATGCTGTCCGGAAGCTGAAGCATAGCTTACTGCAGGGACACAGTGCCCTAGTGACACAAGCAACAGACTGTAGTGTCCACACCTGTGGCTCAGATGAGGAGGGTGCATCACACAATTGAGGGACATGAGTATTGGACTACAAGACCTCCGTAATGTGGAAGTGTGACCAGGCCAAAAGACTGCAATTAGCATGTCAGACATAGTACACAGATTAGGCATGGACTTACTCCTTCCTTGCTGCTGTCTGGCCTTCAGCTGCCCATCCAGGTCCGGGAAGACCACCGCCAGGATCCTGAGCATGTGGGGGGTCAGGGTCCGGTGCCCGCCCCTCCTGCGAGGAGGCGACAGCTTCAGCTGGACCCTTGCAATCCTCCGGGTCCAGCCCCGAAGGTCCTGCCACCTCTTCTGGCAATTGCGGATCCGTTGGTTGTAGACTCCCACCGATCAAACTGCCCGGGCGATTGTCAGCCATATCTCCTGCTTCTGGTGGGCATCAACCTGTGAGGATGACAAAGTTAATAGTCCAGTAACACACATGGCCCATATTTGTGCTGCACACAGTTGGATATACATGTCGTCATCACAAAGGAAAATGAGTTACACAGGTAGTGCACCCATGGAAATGGACAAATGCCCTGCATGTCTGACATGTTAACAATGCCTGGGAAGTTTAAACTTGCACAAATGCACTTTAGCTACAAAGCAGCTGTTCATTACATGTACCTACACACTTTGGGGGATGAAAGTACTCAGCGAGTACGCTTGCTACTGGTGTACACACTGCTAGTACTGCTAGTCAGACAACATGCACAATTAGGAAGGCAGTGGACTGCACACTCACCTGCTCCCCTGGTTTCCCATAAAGCTTGCTGTACTGGGGAAGGAACCCGTCCAGCAGGGCCTGGTTCTCTTCCTCAATGAAGGCTGTGGCCCTCTCCATAGTACGTACCATAGCAGTAGCCAGAGGATGCAGAGACAGTAGCAGTGGTAGCAGGGATGTGGTCCAGTAGCATGTAGTACAGGCAAGTGAGCTCCCTGGGGGCCAGCCAGCCTTATATCTGTGCTGCTGAGGCAGAATCCGTACCATGTGTCCCAAGTGATAGGCCAAACTCGGTTGCATTCTATGAATCTGGCCAATCCATGAAATCTTCACCTTCATAAAACCCTAGGAACTGCAACATTGTTGTACGCATCCAACTGAATTTCCAGTGAACGACTCGTACAAGTTTTGAACCCGCATCTGTCTCCATGACAGTCCAGAGCCAATGGGTGCGCACGGCTCGGTCAACTGACTGTACAACGCGTAGTTTGAAAATACACACGCTCCCGTCTCCATATGATTCAATGGCCAAGGCGTACGCCGGTCTCGGTCCATGCCTGCCCGACATGTATGCATGATAGTCACCCGCGTCAGTCCTCATTGCAGTCAATGGCTAAGCGTACGCACGGCTCGGTCCTGAACTGTGCAATGCGTACACATAGTCACCCGCGTCGGTCATCATTGCAGTCAATGGCTAAGCGTACGCACGGCTCGGTCCTGAACTGTGCAATGCGTACGCATAGTCACCCGTGTCGGTCCTCATTGCAGTCAATGGCTAAGCGTACGCATGGCTCGGTCCTAAACTGTGCAATCCGTACGCATAGTCACCCACGTCGGTTTTCATTGGTGTGACTTTTTGACGGCTTCCACACACAATTACTTGCCAGGGACTCAGGTGCACACCTACCACACTACAGCATGTGCCACACTGTGTCCCATGGCATGTAAGGCTGCATTCCCTGGTTGTTTGGGGGGCAACATTTGGTTTGTTGTGTGGCACTTTTGTGCAGCCACTCCCAGGCTGTGCACGTGTTCATGGGGACAGAATCCTTTGTGTGTTGTGCACATTACCACTGTGATGTGAAACTGTACATTTATGGGCATGAGTCATGGACACAGTTTCAGGTTGGATACGTTTAGGACATGTCACATACACCCTGAGTCCTGGGGATGATGGTATGTACGTCACAGTGAGACCTATAGCCCCAATTCTGATGTACACCCACAGTCTGTGTGCATATTGTGTCTCAGATGTGGCTGATCAAATGTGCCCAATGGGAGACAGTCTCCACATCCATGTGGTTTGTGCATCAACACGGATGTTGTGTGTGTGTCTAAGAGACGTACATGTAGGGCCTGCAGAGACAACAGTGGCCACTACCTGTGGGACTCACGGTTGTCTTGTCATGTGTACATGATACGCCATGTCATGCCAGTGTCCATGTGGCAATACAGGGACCCTGGGTATCTGCATGGCAAAGATCTGTGATGCCTGGGAGGCATCAGGCCTCACTTGTCACTGTGGTGTGTGTTTGTAACGTCACAGCAGTACATAGGTAGTGTGACATAGCCCAATGATTGGCCATTACACTACATGGGACATATGTAGACATGTGGACTTGAGATGTGAGGTGATGAGCATGTAGGTGACATATGTGTCCATGCCCAACAGCACACACCTCAGTACATTGTGTATTGTCATGATGTATCATGTGATATTTTGCTTGTTCATAGCCACATGGGTGGATGAATCGACAATCTTCCTTTGTTCATCTCTGTACTGCAGGGCACCAGCTGTCCATAGACCGTTCCCAGACCTTGAAACCATGCAGGAACACGACTACATCCGACGGTACCGCTTCACCAGGCCACTGATTGAGGAGTTGGCAGAGAAGTTGGCGCCACATCTGCTACCTGGCTGGACATACCCTACAGCACTGACTCCAGAGGCGAAGGTGATGGCAGCCCTGCACTTCTTTGCTACTGGTACCTTCCAGTACACTATGGCTGCTGCTGGTGGTATGTCGCAAACTATGTTCAGTCGTGTGCTACGCGATGTCTTGGAGGGGATGTTGCATTTCCTTGACCTGTACATCAAGTTTCCTAGCCCAGGGCAACTCACTGAAATAAAGGATGCCTTTTATACACTGGGGAGGATGCCAAACGTCATCAGATCTATTGATGGTACACATGTGGCCCTGGTACCTCCACAGGCACATGAGCAGGCATACCGGAACAGGAAACATTTCCACTCCATCAATGCTCTGGTGGTATGTCTTGCAGACATGTGTATCACACATGTGTGTGCACGTTTCCCCGGTTCTGCTCACGTTTCTACATCATGAGGAGTAGTCGCATTGCAAAGCTGATGTCACAGATGCCAGATCAGCGTGCCTGGCTTGTCGGTGTGTACTGACTCTTTACCATTGTGTGTGTTTGGCAATGTTGTATTCCACCCTCTTTCAAAACTCAGCTAATTGTTCAATTGTTTGTATGTAGGTGACTCCGGATACCCCAACATGCCGTGGTTGCTGACACCCCTCAGAAACCCTGTGACACCAGCTGAGATGCGCTACAATGAGGCACATGGTCGGAGCAGTAGGGTGATTGAGCGGACATTTGGTCTCCTGAAAAGCCGCTTCCGCTGCCTGGACAAGACAGGAGGGGCCCTCCCATATGACCTTGCAAAGGTGTGCAAAATTATCCTTGTATGCAGCATGCTACACAACATGGCAGTGCGGAAGAAGTTACCTCTCATCTAGGATGACGATGACCAACCTCCGCCACCTGTGGAGGATCCAGCCCTGGGCCACGATGCCAGTGATGATGATGATGAGGGTGACGTCCGCACACAGCTCATCAACAACATCTTCACCTGAATGTGAGTTTACAGAGTTGAATATACTGAGTTTGCCTGAAATGTCTTGGGGCTGCTCTGTTGCTGTTTCAGTGTGTCTGTGTGTCACTTGACTGGATGCGTGCAGTGATGTGTCCTTTCATATGGTCTGTACGCCACAATAGTGCCGAACTGATAACTTGTTTCTGTGTAGGTTTCTTTTGACATGTTTTGTGCATGTGAATTGCATTTCTCTCCTGTTCTGCTGTGCTTTTGACTGTGTCTTGTGTCTGTCCTTCCCAGGGTACTTTGCCTGTTGTTTGCTCAACACTGACCCACAACACACAGAATCCAACACCAGTGTGGAAGTTGTCAATTCCCATCAAGTGATGTGCCACACACCCCTGGACTTCAATTCTCCGACACTTTGTGACCGTGTGTCCACTGTAACGTATAATTACCTTGCAACTATTGTGGAATAAACATGTTGATGATGTGTAATGAACCTGTGCTATGCTTTGTTAGGTGCGTTGTCTGTCTTCCCACATCTGAGTGACATTTGATTACCTCACCTGTGGGCTTGTTACCACTGACTGTGGATAGGTATGTTGTCTGTGCATACCAATGTATTTCAGGTCAACATCATTGTGTGGGATGAGTTACATGGACATGGTGAGTATGTGTTGTGGTGCCATAGTGGTGTGTCTCCCTCACATGTGTCACATCACCATGACCCACGTAACGTGGTCACATTGTTGTAGTATTTGGCATGCAATGTGTTGTTTAGCAGATCAACATCTCCATGACACATGACAAGTTGGAATTACAAGTATAGTGTAATGGTGAGTTTATTTACTAACGTGTGAGGATAGTGCACAGGATGGTGGGTGCTGTACATTGGGTTTTGAATCCAAAGTTCACAGTAGAGTTGGAAGTGTTGGTAGCTGAAATGTCCAGAGTAAAGTCCACAGTCATCTGCTACATTGGACCAACATGAACCCTCCATGTCATGTAGGCGAGTTGTGTCAGATACGACAAGGTGAACGGGTTGCGCACAAAGAACATTGTCCAGAACAGGTTTAGAGGCCCTGGGGGATGTGCAGGGACATCTGCGTCTCATTTGTCCTTCTTCGGACGACCCCTCTTCTTCTTCGGGGGGGGGGGGATCCTCAGGTGCAGGCATCTGCGGTGCAGGGGACTCTCCGCCAGAGTCATCCTCCCTCCCTGTGGCACTGGCAGATCGTGCGGCAACAGATGTTGTGGCCACACAGGGAGGTGTGGACATGTTTGTGCTTATCTGGAGGAGGTATTGGAGTATATCCCAATGCACCTTAGTAAGTGCATCCCACTTTGCCTCCATGCGGGCATGGTGGGCAGCCTGCTCCTGTTGAATGTCCTTAAGGATCCTCACTACCTGGCCGAGTCCTCCGGTGCTATCCTGGTACGCATCTAAGATGCGTGCCAGTTCGGGGTGATCATGCAGTCCAGACCCCTCTGCAAGGCGCGCCCTCTGCCTACCACCCCTCCCAGCACCCCTATCCACACGGGCAGGACCTGCGGCAGCACACACAGGTGACACTGGGCCCCCTTGGGTGTTGTTGCTGGTGGTGTTATCCGTAGCTTCCTGGGGTCCTGTGTCCCTGTGCTGTCGGTGTTCTGTGGCCTTGGTCTGTCCTTGTTGGCGGGTGTGCCCTGTCTGTTGCCAGATACTGGAGGCGTGGGTACAGGGGGTGCAGATGTTGATACTGCTGGTGCTGCATGATGACTCACACCGGAGGTGCCAGGTTGTTCGTCATCATCCAAAGAGGACAGACATGGATCCACACCAGAGAGCTGAGGGTCCACCAGAGTCTGGGACAGGGACTCCTCTTCATTTGCTGCTGTGTCCTCAGCACCACCTGTGTTTGGAATAGACACACAATGTAAGTTATGTTTCTACAGGCATCAATGGTTCACATACATGACATTTTCTACTGTACGTCAGGATGCTTGCCTGTACACTGGTTTGTCCAAGGTTGTCATGGACAGAGATTGATATTGTTGTGGCACATTGCCCAGCCAAAATGAAACATTTCAATGTGCATGTTGAAGTGTGTGCATGCCCAGCTCATGTATAGATTTGGCTATACATGGCCATTACTACTCAAGGGCCATCACGTTGCTGACACAGCTGTGTCATCCCTGTACACATTTGAGCTTTAACAAGGACATACGTGCAATTCCACTGAGGAGATGTTCTAAGATTGGGGCATGTGTAGTAGCATATTTTGCTAGTCTTTGTGTTCACATTGGTGTATTGGTACGACATGGTCACAGTCCGTTATGCCTGTGATCTCTTTGGAGAAAGTGGTTTTTTACAGTGTTCCTAGTTCCCATCTCATTTCATACAAGTGATGATGTTACCATCGTTAATGAGTCTGGAGTTGAGTTTTGTACGTGCATATGTGATTTGACTTTTCAATGTTCTCCTTGGTGACATGGATTGGGCAAGGTAGCACTCTGGCTTTTCAGTGCTCATGACAGTGAGAGCCGGTGGTGTGTGTGTTGCAGTTTGGCTGCTGTGAGTAGCATGTCTCCTCCAATGCAGTCCAGGTTAGACCTTGTGTCTACAGTGTCTATGTCAGTGAGTGGTGTGTTGTGTGAAGGATGCATATGTTGCAGCACGATGTAGGAGTGGAATGCAGCTCATAACAGCACCTAGTGTGAATGAGACCATGCTACGGTATCAGCTATATTGGTGTGTCCATTCCATTCACTGTCAGATGTCCCCTGTCAATGATGTATATGTGAGTTCCTGTGTGTTTTGTGCAATGTGCTATATATGGATCTCCACACTTGTCATCTGCAAGGCACACCTCCCCAGCCAGGGAGGGGGGCATCCCAGGACACTGCATCCCCAGACAGTGAGTTTGAACATATGGTTGCAATGGCTGTGTGTACGACCGTGTTTGGTTTGGCCAGTGCATATGTGTGATTTTCAGCCACATCATTTCTCAGGCCCACGTGTCAGACATCTTGCCCGGGCATCATCTTTGTGAGTGACTGGTACCACGTGTGCAATGTGTTTTAGCCGAGAAGGTGTGTGTATGGCCAACATCATGTTATTTGTTTTCAAGTCAGGACCTTCTTCTCCCCCAGGCCAGTTATCCCATCATGAAGCGTGCCACCATTGCAGTGGGTGCAGGTTAACTTTCAGGATGTCAGTCAATGCAGTCCTGGTATTTGTTGGTGTCCAGTTCCCAGCAGGGCCTTGTGCTCCCCACAACAGAGCCCAGTGTCAGACATCTTGTCAGTCCATTCCCACTCCCTGTGAGGCGAGCATGGTTCAGTGTGAGCTTGCTGGGCCATGTGGTTGGGTGGTGAATGTCTGTGACTGCAACTCCCATCATGCTCTTGGCTACACCCCCCTTCCCAGCATGCCCAAACTTCCTTCCTTTTGTCTCTGCTTCCCTGTGAGGGGGTGTGACAGCAATGGCCAGATGGCTGACTGTGAAGTCCCGGGGTTTGTTTGGCTACAAGTCCAAAGTGAGACCCTGTGCTTCACACAGCAGCACCCAGTGCAGTGTATCTTTGGGTGATATTTCACTACAGTGTGAGTCAATGCATTCTACCCGGTGAGTTGTGTGGAGTTTGGAGTTTGTGTGGAGTTTGTGTTGAGGGGTGTGTGTGTCTTCACATGTTGGTCAGAGCTGTCAGTCCTCCTTCCCACCCAGCCAGACATGCCACCATGAAACGTGCTTCCATTGGAGGGCGTGCAAGTTGTCTTTCAGGATGTCAGTCAGTGGTGTCCTGCTTCTGATTGGCGCACAACCCCTACCAGGGCCTTGTGCTCCCCACAGCAGAACCCAGTGTCAGCCATCTTGTCATTCATTTTCCACTCCCTGTGATGTGGCCATGGTTTAGAGAGGTCTTGATGGGCCAGTTTGGAGGGGGACCATTATCTGTGACTACAAACCCCATCATGCTTTTGGATACACTCACTTCACCTGCATACCCACTATTCCTTCCTGTCAGTCAGCTGCACTGTGAGGTAGTGTGTTTGTGGTGGCAAACTGTTTATTTGGCTTTGTGCCACGGCCTTGCTCTATTTGTTTGTAGGTTGATACATGTCATGACACCGTTCCAAGTCACTATGAGATGGCAGGTATTGTGTTTGTCTGACTGGCATACACATCTTGGGATGATTATCTATTGGTTACTGTGGCTTTGCTAACGGTGCATGGTTTCACTGTCTCCTTGCCACACAATATTGAGTATGTTGGTTGTGTACTCATCAGGCTCTGGTATGTCTGCTAGACCTGGGACGCTCTCTGATGGTAGGATGTCCCACACCTTCTCCTCGCAGGTCCTGAAGTATACTGGTTTGGCAGGAGGGCCACCGCCAGTGCGCTGACTCAAGGCGTGATCTTTCTCGATGAGTTTCTTGACCCTCCTGCACACGTCATACCACCTGTTCTAGATATCGTCCTTTGTGCGCAACGTTGGTGCTTAGTCGTTCACCTTGTCCACAATCCTCGCCCACATCTTTATTTTCTGTGACATGGGGGTCCTTTGGACCAATGTACCAAACAAATGTGGCTCTACTCTGATGATCTCGTCTACCAGCACTTCTAACTCACTATCTGTGAACTTTGGAGTCTTCTTTGGGGGCATGGTGATGGGTGGTGGTGGTGAGTGATGTGAGTGTGAGGGTGCAAGTGAGTGTCGGTTTTGCTAGCTGTATGTGTGTGTGCTTTTGGTGAGGTGCTAATGGTGTGAAAGTTGTGTGATGGGTGATGTGTGAGTGTGTCTGTGGTTGCTGTGTGATGGTGTTTTCTGCTGGATGTTGTCTTCTATTTGCAGAGGACCATGGTAGTGATTGATGTCCTTTATATAGGTGCAGTTGTGGGTGTGTCTTTGTTTCAAGTTTTTTTTGTGTGATATTTATTGGCTTTGTCATTGCTTGTTTGGTCCTTTTTTTGTATTTTTTCCTTTGGGTTTTCTAGGCATGAAGGCGACGTTTTTCTGACCGAGACGGACGCGGATGTTGGCTCGTGCGGGCTTCTCCGGGTCGTTCACGCTGACTTTCTTCTTGGTTTACATACGCGTCGGTCACGGAGATCTCTATTGCTTCAGGTCCCTGTTTTCTGTGCGTGTCGGTCATGCGGCTTGGGCTTCGTGCGAGTCGGTCTGGGTTTACACGCATTGCATCGTACTGCGCGGATCGGACATCGCGGGTACGTGTTGGTCGGGCTCATTCCTGGTACGTGTCGGTCGGTGCTACTTGCGGACGTTTTCCAGGCGAATCAAGGTTTTCCCTACGGCTCGGTCGTACGGCTTGTATTCCGTACGTGTCTGTTGTAATTCACACGCGTTGCATCGTACTGCACGGGTCGTACGGCGCCGGTCCATGTCGGTCGGTCTCCGTTCCGGTCGGTACGTTTTGTGGCCGGAATAGGAATCGGCCCCTTAATGTGGAATTATTCACTAAGCCCACCGACCGGAACACTATGCTTCATTAAATAGCAATCCCCCTGCAAGCCAAAAGGATAACATTCAGTTCGGCCAATTTTTGCGTTTAAAGCGTAACTGCACAAATATCGAAGATTATGATAAACATGCTGATAAATTGATCAAAAATTTCTGAATAGGGGTGTGATACGGGCAGTGCCGGAAACGCCGGAAACGCCTCTCCCGTGCCCTTCAACATGGCGGCGTCCAAATTCCAAGCGGAGGACGGTAGCGGTCTAGCTCTCCAGGGGCGGATGTGACGTCCCGCGCGAAGACGAGAGACGCGAGGAAGGCGGAGACAAAAAGGGAGGAAGGGGAAGCGAAGGAGTTGTTGGAGAAGACGGCGGAGAGTGAAAGAGTGACGGATCAAGAACCAGTACCCGGGGGAGAACCACGGACCGAACAGCAGAGTCGGAGTAGCAGAGAGGAAGACGCGACGGGCGGTGAGGCCCCAGCTGGTACCGCTACAGTGTCCAGTCGTCCCTCGGAGAGCCAGGATGCCGAGACACCCAATGCTACGGTCCTGGAGGACTGTAGCTCCAGGTCAGTGTCTTTCTTGATTTCCTTAAAACGCTGGACTGGGAGGGCGAAAGCAGGGAGAGCAAGTAAAAGCGGGCACTAGTCAGGTCCGCCCTGTTCCTCACACTCCCCTTCCTCACAGACCCTGGTGAATAGACGTATAGGTGGTGGGTAAATCATACAGTCACGAGAGACAAGACCTTGTTACTGATGGGTGGTTTTTTCTGTGTTTCCTTTATCTCCCGGGGACGCCAAAACTAACCTGAGGACCTCTCAAGGAACTGACCTGAAGTTACCCACACCAGAGGGACCTGCAGAAGCGGCTACCGGACCTGTTACTTTGTTCTCTATATGTTCACTTCTGTTTCCCTTTCTTTTGATGGACTTTCTCAGCTACCCCTAAACAACCATACTCTTTACCTGCAATAAACAACCAGCCTAATAACTCCCGTGTCGTTAGCTCTTGTCCTAAGAGGGTCGGTCATAGGTCAGGGTGACCAAACAACTTACAAGGGGTTATCCCAAGAAGCTAGTGAAGCATGCATATAAAAGAGCAAAATATTTCAATAGGGATTCCTTCTTTGAAAGTAACTCCAATAAACCGAATCCAGGTAATTTACCTTTAATCTTTGTCACTAATCATAGTAACATCAGTAATACAATCAAAAATATTGTTAACAGAAACTGGCATTTGATTACCAAACAAAGGAAAGAGAGTTTGCCCAAACCGATGTTCTCATTTAGACGCAACCACACTATCAGGAATTGTTTGGTACATACATAGAGATACGAATGTCCACAAACAACCCTGCTTACCAAATGCCCCTTTGCCAACGGGCACCTTCGCATGCAGAGGCTATAATAATTGCAATAGCATCATGAAAGGACCCACAATGTGCCATAATGGCACCACCCTTAAATTCAAAAATTGTATGAATTGCCGAACTAAAAACTTGATTTATTTCATCATGTGCCCATGTCATCAACATCAAGAGAAATAAGGATTAGAATCGATGAACATAAGTCAGCCATAAGAACAAGGAAAATAACTGCCCCCCTGGTAGAACATTGGCTTGAGAAACATCATAAAATTGAAGATCTGAGGTGGTGTGGAATAGAAACTATCTACATGAACATCCGAGGTGGGAACCTAACCCTTTAAAGAAAAAAGCGGGAACAATTCTATATGTCCCTCTTTAATACGTTCAGTCTGGGTGAGGGAGCACCGGGCGCCTCTGCCTGCTGAGTCTCTCAGTTTGGGGGAGGGAGCACCAGGCACAACTTCACGGAGTCTGTCAGACCAAGGGAGGGAGCAGCGCCCCGCTGAGTCT
Source organism: Triturus cristatus (assembly GCF_964204655.1). Classification (NCBI taxonomy): domain Eukaryota; kingdom Metazoa; phylum Chordata; class Amphibia; order Caudata; family Salamandridae; genus Triturus; species Triturus cristatus. The sequence goes on along the minus strand of NC_140590.1, from coordinate 1,727,563 downwards.
GTCAGTCTGGGTGAGGAAGCACCAGGCCCCACTGCCCCGCTGAGTCTGTCTGTCCGGGGGAGAGAGTACCGGGCACCACCACGCGGATTCTGTCAGTCCGGGGGAAGGAGCACCGGGCACCGCCGCGCGGAGTCTGTCAGTCCAGGGGAGGGAGCACCGGGCACCACCCCACGGAGTCTGTCAGTCCAGGTGCACTGGGCACCGCCGTGCAGAGTCTGTTAGTCCGGGCGCGGGTGCACCGGGCACCGCCGCGTGGAGTCTGTCAGTCTGGGTGAGGGAGCACCAGGCACTGCCGCCGCGACCCGCTGAGTCTGTCAGTCTGGGGGAGGGAGCGCCAGGCACCGCCGAGCGGAGTATGTCAGTCCAGGGGAGGGAGCACCGCCGCGCAGAGTGTGTCAGTCCGGGGGAGGAAGCACCTGGCACTGCAGCGCGGAGTCTGTCAGTCCGGGGCGAAGGAGCACCACCGCGCGGAGTCTGTCAGTCTGGGGGAAGGAGCGCCGCCACGCGGAGTCTGTCAGTCCAGGGGAAAGGGCGCCACCGCGCTGAGTCTGTCAGTCGGGGGGAGGGAGCACCGCCGTGAGGCGCCTGTCAATCCATGTGCACCAGGCACCGCAGCGCAGAGTCTATCAGTCCGGGGGAGGAAGCACCACCGCCGCCCCGCTGAGTCTATCAGTCCGTGGGAGGGAGCACCAGGCACCGCCGCGCGGAGTCTGTCAGTCCAGGGGAGGGAGCACCGCCGCGCAGAGTCTGTCAGTCCGGGGGAGGGAGCACAGGGCACCACCGCGCAGAGTCTGTCAGTCCAGGGGAGGGAGCACTGCCGCGCAGAGTCTGTCAGTCCGGGGGGAGGGAGTAGCGCCCCGCTGAGTCTGTCAGTCCGGGGAGGGAGCACCAGGCACCGCCGCACAGAGTCTGTCAGTCCAGGGGAGAGAGCACCGCCGCGCAGAGTCTGTCAGTCCGGGGGAGGGAGCACAGGGCACCACCGCGCAGAGTCTGTCAGTCCAGGGGAGGGAGCACTGCCGCGCAGAGTCTGTCAGTCCGGGGGGAGGGAGCAGCGCCCTACTGAATCTGTCAGTCTGGGGCAGGGAGCACCAGACACCGCCGCACGGAGTCTGTCAGTCCGGGGAAGGGAGCACCGGGCACCGCCGTGCAGGAGTCGGTCAGTCTGGGTGCACTGGGCACCACCGCATGGAGTCTGTCAGTCCGGGGGAGGGAGCGCCGCCCGCAGAGTCTGTCAGTCCGGGGGAGGGAGCGCCACCGCACGGAGTCTGTCAGTCCGGGGGAGGGAGCAACGGGCACTGCTGCGCGGAGTCTGTCAGTCCGGGGGAGGGAACAGCGGGCACTGCCGCGCGGAGTCTGTCAGTCCGGGCTGAGGAGGGCTCGGGTCCGTCATCCTTCCCGTTCTCGCTGCCCTCATTCCGTTCCAAGATGGCGGCTGTGGTGCGCACAACACCTGCTGTCCGTCTTCTGTTTCAATCCCAATATTTACTTCTGTAACCCCCCCACACACACAAACACACACAGTAGGTCGCTACCCGTTTCTTCCTTCTATTCTCGTGACATTCACTTAAAGCTCAGCCTCCCCTCCTATCTCAGTGCCAAGATTGACGACAGCTCCTCTCATTGCATGGCCAATCTCGCTTTCAAGCGACAATGCCAAGCCGCTTTTTACTGAAGGATGATCCTAAGATGGCTCTGGTCTCTCAGTATTAAGTGTCCTGCTGAGTAAGCCCTGGGATGATGTGCGAGAAGCTGTGACTCGGCCGCAGATGAGCTGTGCGGACAAAACTAAAACCCCAGAAGCTCGTCAGAGGAGGTAAACATCGCCGCCATTTTCGTCAGGAAAGCTGAAAAAACAGGGGTCACTGAGAGAGAGGATGGTTGGGCACACCGACGGTCCTAGCGTGAGAAAGCGGTAAAGAAATAAATGGGTGGGCTGAGAAGCAAGTAAATAAGGAGCCCCACGCACAGCTCAGCCAAGTGTCTGTGAATTTAAACGGAAATGCATGTTGAGGGGCAGAACAAGGCATCTGCTGCAGACACAGGAAGGGGGACACAGACATGGGAGCTGCGCAAAGAGGGGGAAGAGGCGGCAAGTACGGGGGCCCAGCATGCTACGTTTTGACACACATTGAGACCCCACAGCGAGTATTAGTACCTGGGGCATAGGGGACAACAGGACCGGGGCTCCCCAGCGGCACCTGAATGAGTAAGAAAGCCCCCAAGCGGCCTGCCTGACTTCAAAATGGCGGCCGCGGGGACATATACAAGTATCAATACCTCCGTGTATGCCAGAGACAGCGTGCAAGGTAATTAATGTGCAGTAGGGACGGAGCAACCACAAGCCTGGGGCCCTGAAGGGACAATAAGGGCAGATCAATCCTCTCCCAACGGGTGAACTGACAAAAGTTGTCCTCCTCTAGACTCTTAGGGTATTTGGGGGCAGTTAGGGGTGTTAGGAGTGAGATGCACTCCTTGCCCCATTTCTTCACAGCTGCGCAGCACTTAGTGCCAGCTGCATTGTTTAGATTTGCGCAAGTACGCACCCTGGACTTTCGCTGCATTGGCAGCATCCCCGACATTCTGGACACAGGGCATTTGAGCCCCTTTGAGATGGCCAGTTGGCCAGGGGGACTGGGAGGTTTGTAGGGCGCCAGGCCCTAATGTGTATATGTGGTGCTAGGAAATGTATTTCATGTAGTTTGATTTACGGACCCTGTTCTGGCTACATCTAAATGTGTTTTTTATGATTATGAGGTTGTCCTGCATACTTTGGTTTATGCTAGTGAGATTATGTTCCACCCTGTGCTTTATGCCCCTAATGTTGGAGATACTTAGGAGGTTAGTGTCTAATATTAGACTGTTGAGATTATGGGCGTACAATGCGTTTGGCGCCTAATGTGATGCTGTGTACCATGTGGTTTATGTCACAGGCTGATGCTAAGTACAGTGACACCGCTCCATCTTCAGTCCTATCTTGTTCAATCAGTCCTGTTCTGAAGTAACAACCTGTTCCTAATCGCCTCACTTCCCTGACTGCACTTTAGTTCAGATCTCTTCACCCGACGTCTGGAATATGTGCCCCCTTCTTGTCCTTATACTTCTCCTCACCACCGCTTACCTAGTAACACCCTTCTCATATCCCCACCACCCTCCTCATCCTCAGTTTCCCAACATGGCCACCACTCGAGTTAAGTCTGGAATTAATTGCTACAAAATCATTTACCCTTCTAACCTGACTAAAGCTTCAGCAAAATGTTTCAAGCATAACACCATTGAATGTTTCCCTGGTTCCCTTTTTGTTGATCAATTTTACAATGGTCGTTATGGGAGGCTCAAAAACGATTTCATTTTTTTCACTCACGACATCCCCTCTTGGTCCACCAGCTTTTACAATTCCCTTAACGTCACCTCCTCCTCCTCTATCCCTCATGGGAAACAGCTAAAAATGTCCCCCTCCGCGTGTTTCAACGGCTCCCTCACTATTTCACTCTATAACAACGGTACTGTCATGATCCAAGCCAAAGACACCTGTCTCTCTCTCTTTGACCACCTCTTCCCTTCCCTACTCCCCTCCCCTGAGACCGGGTTATCCCTTGACTCTTCATCTAGCTCCACCAATTACTCCCTATCTCCTCCCCTGACCCCCCCCCACTCTCCAATAGGCTGCACCCTTGGGAGGCACAGGTCGACCCTCTTCCCTCCCCCTTCCCTGTGCCCTCCCCTCCCATTCTTCCCCCCTCATAGTATGGCCCCCCCTCATCACTTCAGCCTTACCTCTAGCTAACATGCTCCTCGTCCAATCTGCACCATCCCGGTACTCTATTCTCATCTCCTCCCCTCTATCCCTAAATGCCACCCCCCTCTTTAGTTCACCTCTCCTCCAGCCTTCTCCCCTAGTTAACTTTCCTTACGTTCCCCTTATTCCCTCCTCCTCTCCGCTTTTCCACCCCCTCCTCCTCTCGCTATGTACCCCGATTTCCCCACAAATCCATTGCATCTCTCTCCTTCCCCCTACTCCTCCAGCAATGCTGTGCTATCCCCTTTCCCCCCTGGTAACCCTTTCCATCCCTCGGGCCTAGCAGAACCACTTCCTTTCTTCAACTTCCCTATGTCCCAACCCCCCTCACTCTGCCAGATTCCCTCTCCCTCACAGCCACCTCACCTAGCTGACAGGACCTCTCCAACCCCCTCCCCTCTCTTCCTCCCAAACCTCCTTCATCCCTATGACTCCACACATTTCTCCCCTCTCCGTCCGCCCCACCACCTCAATCCTCTCCTATCTCCCCCTAATTATGTCCTTAATTCCTATCCTTCTTGCAACGCCAACAAAGACAACCCTCCTTCCACCTCTGGTGCACCAACACTTGCTCTCATCCACCACCTTTCCACACCTCTGAACCCTGTACCCCTACTCCCCTCCCGTTCCCCCACCTCTCCCTGCCTTCCACTGCCAAGTGCACCCCCTCCTGTTTCCATCGAGCCACCCAACATGCCGTGCTCTACCTTACTCTCACTGGAAAATAAGCTAGGCTCTCTAATCACCTCCACCTCCCAACTTGAAGCTACCATTTCAGTTTTAAGCTCCAAGATTTCGACTTTTCCATACACCTTAATTCCTTTGGAAAACCCTCACCCTCCCATGAGATGGACTTCGCCCTCACACCCCATAATAGCCAAGCATAACCTGTCGTCTGCAAACTCACACAAGCCCTCGAACGCCACCCTTCTTCCTCTTTCATTTCCAAGTAACCCTACTATCTACACTATTCCGACCATCTCCTCTGTCAGAACCACTCATCCACCTAAACCCTCCCGAGCACCCTCGTATAAGTACAATATCCCCATCACCCCTCATAGCCCAAGTGCCCCGTCACCAAAACAGTCTTGACAGAGCTGCGCTGTATGCTCCACAACTGCAGATCTGCAATAAAACACAAACTTGAAATCTCAGATACCATCATCCTGCACAATATTGACATGCTCTCCCTCACAGAGACCTGGTTCAACGATACTTCTCACTCTATGTTTGATCTCCTAGTACCCACAGGCTATTCTATATTTAGAAATGACAGAATTGACAAAATTGGGGGAGGTGTTGCAGTCATCTTTAGAAACTCCCTTCAACTTAAGGCTTTTCCTAACAGATCCTTCCGCACTTTTGAATGCCTATCTCTTGAGCTTCAATTGCACCACCGCTCACCTCTCAGATTCCATGCTATTTACCACCCGCCTGGTAGCAGCCCTTCGTTAATGGAAGAACTTACGGACTGCATCAGCGACCAATACTCGCTAAGTGACAATTAGATCTTCGTGGGTGACTTCAATGTCCACTGGGGCTCGCCTCAAGACACCTCTGCGAATTTGCTGGCCACCTTCCTCTCTGCAAACGATCTTATCCAACACTGCACAGAAACAACACACTATCCTGGACCTTGTTATTTCTAAAGCAGGCTTGCTGACTATCGCTACCCCTATTCATGTAGACTGGTCGGACCACCTCCTCATCCCATTTTCTCTTCATCTATCACACTCTATAACTCTAGGCCAACCTAAGAGGTCTACTTCCTGGTACCGTGACACTAAAAATATTGACCTCGGTACCCTCTGTGATTCTGCTTTGCTATCACTTCCAAGGCTAGACCCGGACCTAGATGCTAACGAACTCACCTCCCAATGCATCACAGTCCTTGCAGTCGAAATCCATAATGTCGCTCCTCTCCAAAGCAAAAAGAAAAGGCCTACTCCCTCAGAACCTTGGTTCAACAGATCCCTCTATGAAATAAGGAAGTACCTAAGAGTCCTTGAGAAACAATGGAGACAAGCGCCCTCCACCGATAATTTGGCCACGCTTCGTTCAGCAAGATCCAAGTACCACAAGCACATGTTCCTTGGAAAAGCGTCGCACTTCAAATCCCTCCTCGACTCAGCCAAAAATAGACCCAAAAAACTATTCGACCTCATAAAGAACCCAAACTGCTCTCCCCCAACCTCCAAGTTGGAGGATTCTGCTAAGAAAGCAGCGGAATTCGCTATATTCTTTGACGAAAAAGTGAAATCATTTGTAGATCAGGTCATTCATCCTACCCCTACAGAGGAGCGCAAATCCTTAACCATTTGGCAGAACTTTGACCCCATCTCTGAAGATGCCCTCCTTAAATGCATCCTCGATACAAAGCCCTCTAAACATTCTCTTGACCCAAACCCTAGTGCCATTGCCATTGACTTCTATACCCATTCGCTTTCCAATTGGACCACTCTGGTCAACCTCGCCCTCTGTCAAGGCTCCCTTCCTGTTTCCTTCAAAACTGGGCAGGCCACCCCTCTGCTTAAAAATCCCACCGCTGATGCGAACGACCTCAACAACTACTGCCCCATCACTAACCTACCTTTTCTTGCGAAAATCACAGAAAAATGTGTCGCGAAACAACTCTCTTGTCATATCAAGGACAATGATCTTCTTGACAATTTTCAGTCCGGCTTCATTCAAAACTGCAGCACTGAAACAGCCCTGCTGCAAGCGATTGATGACGCGCTGCGGATACTCGATTTGGGAGAGTCTCGTCTTATAATCTTCCTTGACCTTTCTGCAGCCTTTGACACTGTCAATCACAACACTCTCCTTAACACTCTTCAACAGAGAATGGGCATGGCGGGCCCTGTGCTTAAATGGTTTGCCTCCTTCCTCTCTGATAGATCCCAAATGGTCAAAATAGCGAACAGTCTTTCATCTCCTTTGGTGGTCGGTCAAGGTGTTCCTCAAGGCCCTATACTTGCACCCACATTGTTCAATCTCTATTTAGAACCTTTGGGAAATCTCCTTAGTAAATCCGGGATCCACTATCATCACTATGCGGACGACACTCAAATCTACCTTAAGGTGGCCTCCACTCACGATCTCTCCTTCCTAAGCTCTACTCTCGACTCCATTCAAAACTGGATGTTAACTCATCAACTGATTCTGAATCCCTCCAAAACTGAATTCCTCCTCCTCGCCTTCTCACTTTCTCCTCCCCCAGTTCAATCATGGATGGATCAGATGAATCTACTTAACAATAAACCCATCATTGTCGACAGCGCAAAATCCCTTGGTGTCATACTCGACAAAAAACTCAATCTACTCTCCCACATCGATTCCATTGCAAAGTCTGCTCGATACCAACTGCGCCTTCTTTGGGGGATTCGTCGCTTCTTCCCGGAGCACGACCTTAAAACCCAGGTCCAATCACTGGTTCTCTCCAGATTGGACTACTGCAATTCTCTTCTTCCTGGCCTCCCCAAATCCCACCTGTCCCCCCTCAAGTCTGTTCTCCATTCAGCAGCTCGTTTCATATATGGGGCCAAAAGAAGCGACCATATCACACCCATTTTATCCACCCTTTGTTGGCTTCCCATCGAGGCAAGATCTATCTACAAGACTGCCTGTATCACCCACAACGCCTTGCACTCCTCCTCCCCTCGCTACCTGGCGAACAAACTGAAACTCTCTGGAGGCTCCAGACCATCACTGTACAGTTGTGCGCAGGCTAGTAGTTGAAGGGGCGGAGTATCGGGAGGAAGGGGAAAAGGAGGAGCGACTGCTGAGGCGGGCAGTTAGAGTAGGGACGGCAAAGTGTGAGGATATATGCAATAAAGCTCCGTAGTTGATGACCACGGTGTCTGTCGTCATTGGGGGTAACACGACACGACAGCTGGCGACGAGGGTGGGATGAGCGGCATGCTCCCCTGAACCCTGAAGAAAACCGTGGTCTGTCCCCTGGGCGAGGCGCAAGAGAAGAAGCTGGAAAGCAGCGCTGTCCGCGCTGAAACCGGAGCCTGTGCCGGATCAAGTGCCCTAAGAGTGCAGGGCGAAAAGCGAGACCCTAGCCCCTGCCCTGACCCCTGCTGCGGGGACTAGGGTGCAGCGTCGGTCCCAGGCGAAGAGCAGTTCGCCGAGTGGAAGTCAAGCCCCAGCGTGAAGCCAGAGTCACGTGTGTGCAAGAGAAGTGGCAGCAACATGCGCGCGCCTACCCTGTGGTGAATGAGGTCCCACGGAGCTGAGCCGGTGAGTGAGGCCGCCGATGTAGCGTGATTCATGTGGGGAGGAATCCGAGGAATTGCTGAGCCTCGTGTCAAGCCCCGTGTGTGATGCCGGTCCGGCAGCCATCTTTAAACCAGGCGGCTGCTCTAGGACACCCCTTGCGAAACAAGTAAGCAGCCATTTTGAAGTCAGGCACCAAACAAGCACTGGCGAAGGCAAGAAACAAACCCAAGCAAAGGCAAGGAAGGAACTAAATAAACCCAAGCCAAGGCAAGAAATCAACTAAACAAGCACGAGCAAAGGCAAGAAGAGAATTAAACAAGCACAAGGAAAGGCAAGAAAAGAATTAAACAAACCCAAGCAAAGGCAAGGAAGGAACTAAACAAACCCAAGCCAAGGCAAAGAAAAAATTAAACAAGCACGAGCAAACAAGAGAGGAATTAAAACGAACGCAAGCGAAGCACGATGTCAAACCAAGGATCGTCCGCACGTCAAGAGGTGAAACCCGTTGTGATGGGACTGTCGCACTTGCGTCCTCCAGAGCCTCTGGCGCTCGTGGTTGGGAGTAGCATGGGGCCTCGATGGGAGGAATGGATTGAAGATTTTGAAGACTACATCAAAGGCTCCAAGGTGCTTGGTGATGAAGACCAACTAATAGCGCTCTGCAACCTTGTGGGGAAAGACATCAGCAAAATGATCAAGGAAATTCCAGCTGCGGATGCAGGGACGTACGCCAAGGTACGAGAAGCATTGGATAAGAAATTTCTACACAAGAAGAACGTAGACTACGAGAGGTATGTGTTCCAGCGGGCGCACCAAGGAAAAGATGAGATGATGAGTACATACATAACTCGACTACGCCGGCTAGCATGCCACTGCAACTTTGAAGCGTTCTCGACGGACGACGCCATCCGGTTGCGCGTCATCGACGGTTGCCAGTCCGAGACGCTCCGGAGAAAACTGTTGAAGAAAAGTCACACCCTTGACGAAATCGAAGAGATGACGAGAGTGCACGATCAGGCTGAGGAACACGCTAGGACCATGGAAGCAGGACGTACGGAACGCAGGGAACAGGTATGCCATGTGCGAACCAGTCGCTCCCGCCGAGGGTCCAGGGAGCGAGGGCGGCACTCCCGGCCATCGTCGCGCCGCCGTCATTCTGGACACCGTCGGCCGGAAGCCAGGCGGGGAAGCAAGCGCCATGATCATGTGAGAAAAGCACCAGCACGGAAATGCTACAGATGCGGGTATGATTTCCCGCATACCGGAGCATGCCTGTGAGAAGTTGGCCTGATATGTAGTGCTCACTATTCTAGTGATCACTGTGTATCATTCCAAACGACCCTTATTGATGATTGGTTGTAAGTCAACCTTGTAGACCAGCTATCCTAGTAGCGTGGATACGAGCAGTCTTAGGCTAAACTCTAGAGGGCGTGTTAAGCCAGCTGTTTACCATCACATATACCCCTTGAACACCAAGTGAAAGGACACCACACAAGTTGTTATGAAAATAAAGGATATTTATTTATAACAAGACTACCCTGGCTCTTTATGAGTCAGGGAGCTAAGCACACTACAAAACTCTTAGGAAAATACTTCAGTTGCACAATTTACACAAATGCCCGAGGGGCACGAGAAACCATCTACACTAACAGTGGAATGCGAATGGTTAGAGTCTGGAGGTACTGATTCCGGAGTGTTCCGATCAGTGGGACTAAACGAAAAAGGAACCGGACACTTGTAGAGCGAACCTGCGATGGAGCACCGAGATGCTCGAGTTACCTAGCCCAGAGGCTGCGGCTGCGTGAAGTTCGGCAAGATGTCGGGAGTCCTCGTGTAGTCTCAGGAGCCTGAAAGAAGAAGTTGCTGGCAGGCGACCAGTGACGATGTTCAGAGCGATCCAAGCCTGGATCGGTGATGAAGGAAACCTGAAAGCAGAGGGGACTCAGTTCTCAACCGCTAGCCAGCGATCGTGGGGGTACCAGGGGGGTACCGGCTGAAGTCACCTCGACCAGGTGAGTGGGTGACGTCGGACTCGGCTGTTCCTCGGACAAGGAGGCGCGGCGGCGACCAGGATGGAGGGCGAGCTGTCCCACGAAGGTGTCTGCTGTCGATGATGCTGGGCCCAGGAAGGGGCAGCGGATCTTGGCAGTGGCAACCCAAGCGGGGGAGTCAAGATGGCGTCGGGAGTGGACCAGGAGGGTCCGTGGTACTCCTCTGTTGAAGGGGAGCAAGGGCCAGTCTGGAGCAACCAGACCGGTGGTGCAAATAATCTTGGAGCGTCGTGAAGAGGGCCACAAGCCGGTCGGCAAGTGGTCGGACAACGCTGGGAACAGCAAGAAGCGGAAGGGCCCCCACACAGATCTCGTGGATGCTGGGGAGACAGACTTCGATGCTGGAGCTGCTCAGGGTTTAGGGCTTCTCAAACCCTAGGTGCACTCACTCGAGGGTCCCTCGGTGGGCGTGCTAGATAAGCGTCGAGCAGGTTCTGAAGATAGCCGGTCCCGCAGGTCTCGTCACACCTACGACTCTCAGCTGGGCTGATGAGGTAGGTAAAAGGTCAGAGATGGCAGGGAACTCGGGTCTCGTCGAGCTGGGCAGTCTTGATCCGTAGGAGACGTACAGCAAACCGCAAGCGCTTAGGTGGTGCCTGCTGGTGCAGGGTGGCTACTCCTTAGCCACAAGGGAGAGTCTTCAGAAATAGTCAAGAGTTCCTTTCGTGGAAAGTGGTTCGTGATTCGGAGTTATCCGATTATCTGATTATCCAATTTGGGAAGGGGACTCACTCCTACCTTTATTCTAAGAAAAGGGGCTGGCCCGTGACTAGGTTCTACCTATGGGTGGAGCCAGGAGGGGGGTGGTTACACCCCTATCCTTTGTCCGGCTTCGCGCCAGCTCAGGGGCTGGTGTGCCCCCGAAACTGGTTTGAGCCGGGCTATGCACAGTGAGCACCGGGGTGCCACTTGCAATCACCTTCCTTTCAGCCCTGCCTACCTGGGATACACAAACCCTGTCTGGGATGGTGCTAACACCGCCCTCGACAGGAAACCCTTTGTCCAAGCTCCCCTTGCTGGAAGGTCCCCCAGCAGCAGGAGGTCAGACTTGTGTCTGGTGGCAGCATCCATTTTGTGATGCTGAGGCTTGAGTCAACTTTAACCGGGGTTCAAGGTTACTTCCATGTCGTGTCCCTCTAAAAGGGGGGAATGCTAACCCCGTCGCCAGGACTGGCGAGGGGTTCGTATTCCCATTCGTATGACACCTTACTCGACATGTGTAGGTGATGTGATGCCAAAGTTAGCAAATAACCGCAAGGATTATAATGCATTAAAAGTAGTTGGCCCGCGTCACCATGGAACGGCTATTAGGACTTGGTTCCGCAAGCCGTCGACGGGCTCAGCTCGCGCCAGAGCACCGTCCCACATGATTCCCTGCACTCTGCCTTCAGGATTGATAAGGCCTGCTATAGGAGTGACTGATAGGAATCCATGTGTCCATTTTAGGGTTTAGGTGTAGGAATACTACACCTACAGCAACGGGTGATTACACCACGTGGCCCCAGCTGTCGTGCAGCCAGTTGTGTCAGATTTGGGCGGCCATTCCAGGGGTGGCATAATACATGCTTCAGCCCCTGGTAGGCCCTGGGTACACCGATGCCCTGGATACCTGTGGTATGCTGAGACAGGGACTGACAAGGCGGCCCAGTTCCAATTAGTGGATGCACCTAATGTACATGTGTGTTAATTTCGAGAGAGAACAGCTAGGCTGTGGGTCTGATTGGCAGGCCCACAGCCGGAGAAAGTCGTAAACCAATGAAGCAAAAGCAAAAAATCTGGGTGATCATAGGATTGCAGACCCTACTCTCCTACAATGCCCAGCTATGGGACAGCAGTGCCACAAGTGTGGGCGGAGCAACCATTTTGAGGCCATGTGCAGCGAGTACCGCCGGGAGAAGGACAAGAACACACACGGGACGTCGTGCGGCGACACATGCCAACACCACGCGCGAGCGGTGCATGACCGCCCAAAGTCCTCGTCAAGATCCTCTCACTCCAGCCGGGAGTCGCAGACATCGTGATGGTCAAGGAGGTCACCATCTCGGGATTCCAGATCACCATCAGACGAACGGGAATATTCGGTTGAATATGCCAACATGATCGCTGACCCAGATCAACTTAAGAAATATCCCCGACTGGATATCAGCGTCGGCGAAAATAACACAAAATTTGTAATGGACAGTGGTGCGTCACTGAACTACATCCCCGTGACAGAGTATAACAAAATGAAACCTCGTCCTCGACTGAGTCCAGCACATGTCCGGGTCTACACCTGGATGTCCAGGAAACCACTTGCTTGTCTCGGGAAGTTCTCGACTATACTTAGACACCAAACAATATCAGTTCCTGCCGTGATACATGTCATAGAAGGGCCAGAGGCTGACTGTCTCCTTAGTTTGCCGACGGCCGAACGACTGTGGTTGGTAGAGATCTTGTATCGTGTCAGCAATGACTGCAACATTGTCCACAAGTTCCCAAAGCTGTTCATGGGACTTGGAAAAATGAACAGGGGCCAGATCCGTCTACACATTGATGACCAAGTACGGCCGGTTGGCCAGCATCCTCGGAAGGTACCGTTCCATCTCCAGCAGGCCGTGGAAGATGAACTGCAAGATCTGCTAACGGCCGACATCATCGAACGGACGGAAGGTCCCACACCATGGGTGTCACCAGTGGTAATTGTTCCGAAGAAAGGGACTCCGGGAAAGGTGCGGTTGTGTGTGGACATGCGGATGCCCAACACCGCCATCGAGAGAGAGCGTCACCCAGGCCCCCACCTGAGTGACATGATAGCCGCACTGAATGGTGCTCGAGTGTTTTCCAAGCTCGACCTCAACAAAGGGTACCATCAGTTGGAACTTCATGAGAGCTCTCGGTACATCACAACATTTGCAACACATCTGGGGCTATACCGCTATAAAAGACTGAACTTCGGCATCTCCTCAGCCGCTGAAATTTTTCAAGAGGCCATTCGCCAGACAATTCATCACATCCCCAACACACTGAACTATAGTGACGACATTCTGGTGTATGGGGTGAATGTCCAGGACCATGACACTGCCTTGGACCGAGTCTGCCATGCCCTTCTGGAAGCAAACTTAACGCTTAACAAAGATAAATGCGAGTTTCACCAATCGAAGCTGAAGTTCTTTGGGCACGTCTTCTCGGGGGCCGGGATGAAGCCCGACCCTGACAAAGTGAGCACGCTGAATGATACCGAGAGCCCACGAGACGTCAGCGATGTGCGGTCCTTCCTGGGAATGGCGAGCTACTGCTCGAGGTACATCAAAGACTATGCCACTCTCAGCCACCCACTCCGAACACTGACCAAGCAAGGACAGCCATTCGAGTGGACTCGTGAGTGCGAGCACGCCTTCCAGGAGATTAAGCAGGCGGTAGGAGCAGCTGAGAGTCTGGCATACTTCAGCCCTGACCGCAAGACTGAAATAACGGTGGACGCAAGCCCTGTCGGCCTAGGTGCCATCCTAGCTCAATACGACAACGACACAGATCAACGCCACATAGTGGCTCATGCCAGCCGGAGTCTCTCCGACACGGAGAAGGCATACTCCCAACCCGAAAAGGAGAGTCTGGCGGTAGTGTGGGCCTGTGAACACTTTCACGTGTTCATATATGGGAAACACTTCACCATGGTGACGAATCACCAAGCGCTCGTCACCATCTTCGGGAATCCGCGCTCCAAAATGCCGCCTCGCATTGAACGCTGGGGACTGCGCTTGCAAGAGTATACATACACCATTGTACATAAGCCGGGAAAGTCAGCTAACCCGGCAGACTACATGTCGCGACACCCCAGGGCATCCCAACTCTCCAGACCGTCTGTGGCCGAGGAGTATATTCACTTCGTGGTGGATCAAGCGCGACCACCTGCTGTTCCTCTGGAGGTCATTCAACAAGCCACGTCACAAGATGAGATGTTACAGGGGGTGATTCGCAGGGTGCAGACACATCGATGGCGGCACGAAGAGCCTCAGGAAGGGAGTGATCCCACGACGCATCAGGAACTGCAGGCGTTCAGAAACGTGAGCGGAGAGCTGTCTGTCACCGCTGAGGGCCTGCTATTGAGAGACCACCGAATTGTCATCCCCAGTCAACTGCGCCAAGGAGTCATTAACCTGGCTCACGAAAGTCATCGAGGTGTAGTTGCGACAAAGAGGGCTCTCCGAGAGCGGGTCTGGTTCCCGTTTCTTGACAGAATGGTGGAGCTCACTCTGAAGGATTGTCCGCAGTGCCAAGTGGTTGGGCACGGTGACCCTCCAGCCCCACTTCAGATGACGCCACTACCACCTGGGGTATGGCACGAATTAGCCATGGACTTCTACGGCCCAATGCAATCGGGCAAGTACGTTCTCGTAGTAATTGATGAATACTCACGATTCCCCATCGCCCAGTTCGTGCCATCCACCAGCGCTGCCGCCACCATTAAAGTGTTGGACGAAGTCTTTGCAGCCTGGGGTGTGCCCAAGGAATTGAAAACAGACAATGGTCCCCCTTTCAACGGACAGGAATTCAGCGACTTTGTGAAGTTAATGGATGTGCGACACCGGAGAATAACGCCCCTATGGCCGCAAGCCAACGGCACCGTTGAAAGGTTCATGGCCACCCTAAAGAAGACATTCCAGCAAGCCACGCTTGACAAACGAGACTTGCAAACGGCTCTCAATGATGTGCTTCGATCATATCGAACAACACCCCATGCCACCACTGGCAAATGTCCGGCCACACTCATGCTAGGGCGCCCCATTCGAACTCGGATACCCACCTGGGAGGGAGCTTTACGATCAGTGTCCCCAAGCCGCATCCATCACGAAGTGGTGATCGCTGACAGAGCCGGCAAGGAAAACATGAAGGCATATGCTGACTGCAGGAGACGAGCCAGATCTCTCTCCTTTCAGGAAGGGGACTGTGTTGTGGTCAAGCAAGAACAAGGCCGAAAGACAGACTGCAGGTTTAGAGCGGAGCCCTTAACAATCACTCGACGAAAAGGCACCATGCTGACTGCGGGATCAGAAAACCGGCGCATCACTCGGAACGTGTCTCACTTCCAAAAATGCAGTCCAGCCATGCAAGAAGCACTTGTGGCGAGGCCAACGACGACCGGAACTGAGCACTGTGAAGAACAAGGTGAGGCTACCACAAATCAGGAAGGGGATGATGGAGGCCCCTCCGGAACTGTGGCTGAAGGCCGGTCCCTCCGACCGCGCCAGACAATTCAACGGCCCAGGCGGTTAATAGAAGAACTATAAACTCATGTCACATTGTTTTGTTAACAAAGGGGGAGATGTACAGTTGTGCGCAGGCTAGTAGTTGAAGGGGCGGAGTATCGGGAGAAAGGGGAAAAGGAGGAGCGACTGCTGAGTCGGGCAGTTAGAGTAGGGACGGCAAAGTGTGAGGATATATGCAATAAAGCTCCGTAGTTGATGACCACGGTGTCTGTCGTCATTGGGGGTAACACGACACGACAATCACCTAATAAAGAAAATGTATTGCTTGAACATCCCACTTTCAAGAAGGAAAGATCGATGGCCCACTCCTTTTCAGGCATCGCGGTGAGAATCTGGAACTCACTTCCACCTCAGCTCCGGACCACCACCTCTCCCCGGTCCTTCAAAACTGACCTCAAAGCTCTCCTCCTTCAAAGACACTTCCAAATTTAATTCACACCCTCTCTATTATCTGAAGGAAGGCCTTCCATTATAGGAAATTCTGTTCTCCATAACTGTAGAAGTGCCTTCCCAGTGTGTTCTTGTGTTTTGAGTGTCTGTCATTTATTGCAGTTTTTTACCTCTACTTGTACTTTGTATGCTTTTGTAACCTGCACACATGTCACTTTTTCCTTTTGTAACGTGTCGTTTGCTACCTCTTGTACTTTGTTTGCTCTTGATACATGCACAATTGTCACTACTGCCTCATGTAATGTAACGTTTACTTTTGTAATATGCCCACTTGTAATTTTCTCCTCTTGTATCATTACTGTTCCTATTGTGAAGCGCTCTGACACCTTCGGGTGAAGTCCGCGCTATATAAAAATGCATTAAATAAAATAAATCAAAATGAAAAACTGAAGACCCGGCCCCGTCGCAGGCTTTGGTTCCCGGATCGCTTGAGATGGCCGACTCACCGCAAGACTAGAGCCGCCTTCACCCGCCCATTACAAGATGGCTGACAACCATAGCGACCACTCTGGAATATCTTTCTCCTTCCATTCCAAGATGGCTGTTACACTTCAGGCGTCTTGTGGTCCTTCTTCAATGTCACTGATAGTAGTGCCGTTGCGCACAGTGCGGTGGTTGAACATGTACTACATTCCCCATGCTGCCCCGCCGGGGCGGGCCGTCTCCCCGGTGACTGCTTTCACTTCCGGTGCGGAGGCCGCCGCTGCTGTTGTTGTGCTCTGCCTGTGGCCGCCGTTGGAGCCGCGTCTGAAGCTGGAGCTGCCAAAGAGGTGGAGAGGTGAGCGGGCGAGGCCACAGGATGGCCGGGTGTGAGCAAGAGGCCCGCAGGGGAGCCGGAGCGAAGAGTGCTGAGGTGCGTCCTCGGGGGGGGGGGACCCCTGAGGTGGGGGTCTGGAGTCAGGGGCCCCTGAGGTGGGGGTCTGGAGTCAGTGGGGCCCTGAGGTGGGGGTCTGGAGTCAGTGGGGGCCTGAGGTGGGGGTCTGGAGTCAGTGGGGGCCTGAGGTGGGGTCTGGAGTCAGGGGCCCCTGAGGTGGGGGTCTGGAGTCAGTGGGACCCTGAGGTGGGGGTCTGGAGTCAGTGGGGGCCTGAGGTGGGGTCTGGAGTCAGGGGGGCCCCTTGGAATGGGTCTGGAGGGTAGAGTCGGGCCCCTGAGGGCCCTCTGGAGAGGGGTCGGGGGTGGGGGGGGTCCGTGGGATGGGTCTGGAGGGTATTGTCAGGGGGCCCCTGAGGAGGGCCCCTGTGGGGGGTGTCTGCAGTCAGGGGGCCCCTGTGGAGGGGTCTGCAGTCAGGGGGCCCCTGTGGAGGGGTCTGGAGTCAGGGGGCCCCTGTGGAGGGGTCTGGAGTCAGGGGGCCCCTGTGGGGGGGGGGGTCTGGAGTCAGGGGGGCCCCTGTGGGTGGGGGGGTCTGGAGTCAGGGGGGCCCCTGTGGGTGGGGGGGTCTGGAGTCAGGGGGGCCCCTGTGGAGGGGCCTGGAGTCAGGGGGGCCCCTGTGGAGGGGCCTGGAGTCAGGGGGGCCCCTGTGGAGGGGCCTGGAGTCAGGGGGGCCCCTGTGGAGGGGCCTGGAGTCAGGGGGGGCCCTGTGGAGGGGCCTGGAGTCAGGGGGGCCCCTGTGGAGGGGCCTGGAGTCAGGGGGGCCCCTGTGGAGGGGCCTGGAGTCAGGGGGGCCCCTGTGGAGGGGCCTGGAGTCAGGGGGGCCCCTGTGGAGGGGCCTGGAGTCAGGGGGGCCCCTGTGGAGGGGCCTGGAGTCAGGGGGGCCCCTGTGGAGGGGCCTGGAGTCAGGGGGGCCCCTGTGGAGGGGCCTGGAGTCAGGGGGGCCCCTGTGGAGGGGCCTGGAGTCAGGGGGGCCCCTGTGGAGGG
This sequence comes from Triturus cristatus, assembly GCF_964204655.1. Lineage (NCBI taxonomy): Eukaryota > Metazoa > Chordata > Amphibia > Caudata > Salamandridae > Triturus > Triturus cristatus. The sequence goes on along the minus strand of NC_140590.1, from coordinate 1,709,940 downwards.
GCCTGGAGTCAGGGGGGCCCCTGGGGAGGGGCTCTGGAGCATTGTCAGGGGGCTGCCCTGGGGAGGGGCTCTGGAGCATTGTCAGGGGGCTGCCCTGGGGAGGGGCTCTGGAGCATTGTCAGGGGGCTGCCCTGGGGAGGGGCTCTGGAGCATTGTCAGGGGGCTGCCCTGGGGAGGGGCTCTGGAGCATTGTCAGGGGGCTGCCCTGGGGAGGGGCTCTGGAGTCGGGGTGGGGCCTGCCCTGGGGAGGGGCTCTGGAGCATTGTCAGGGGGCTGCCCTGGGGAGGGGCTCTGGAGTCGGGGTGGGGCCTGCCCTGGGGAGGGGCTCTGGAGTCGGGGTGGGGCCTGCCCTGGGGAGGGGCTCTGGAGTCGGGGGGGGGGGCCCTGCCCTGGGGAGGGGCTCTGGAGTGGGGGGGGGGGCTGCCCTGGGGAGGGGCTCTGGAGTCGGGGGGGGGCTGCCCTGGGTAGGGGCTCTGGAGTCGGGGGGGGGGCTGCCCTGGGTAGGGGCTCTGGAGTCGGGGGGGCTGCCCTGGGGAGGGGCTCTGGAGTCGGGGGGGGGGCTGCCCTGGGGAGGGCTCTGGAGTCGGGGGGGGGGGGGGGGCTGCCCTGGGTAGGGGCTCTGGAGTCGGGGGGGCTGCCCTGGGGAGGGGCTCTGGAGTCGGGGGGGGGGGGGGCTGCCCTGGGGAGGGCTCTGGAGTCGGGGGGGGGGGGGCTGCCCTTGGGAGGGGCTCTGGAGTCGGGGGGGGGGGGCTGCCCTGGGGAGGGGCTCTGGAGTCGGGGGGGGGGGCTGCCCTGGGGAGGGGCTCTGGAGTCGGGGGGGGGGGGGGGGCTGCCCTGGGGAGGGGCTCTGGAGTCGGGGGGGGGGGGCTGCCCTGAAGAGGGGCTCTGGAGACATGGGGCCCTTAGGAGGAGTGTAGTCTGGTGGGTAGAGGAGGGTGGCCTTGGGTCGGGTCTGAAGGATCTAGTCATGGGGTCCCTGGGGAGTGGCGAGAGGGTTTGTAGAGTAGAGTCAGGGGGCCCCTAGGTCTGGAAGGTACTCACAGGGTCACTGGCGAGGGACGAGAAGGTCTGAAGGGTATATTCCCCTTGGGAGGAGAGTGCTCTGCGGGGTAGAGTCAGGGGGCACTTGGGAATGGTTTGAAGGGTAGAGGGAGGGAGCGTGCATTGGGAGAGGTCTGCAGGGTAGAGTCATGTGGCCCCTGGGGAGGGGCGAGAAGGTCTAAAGTGTAGAAACAGGGGCCCTTGGGAGTAGTCTGGAGGGTAGTCAGGTGGCCCTTGAGAGAGGTCTGGAGGGTAGTCAGGTGGCCCTTGAGAGAGGTCTGGAGGGTAGTCAGGTGGCCCTTGAGAGAGGTCTGGAGGGTAGTCAGGTGGCCCTTGAGAGAGGTCTGGAGGGTAGTCAGGTGGCCCTTTAGAGAGGTCTGGAGGGTAGTCAGGTGGCCCTTGAGAGAGGTCTGGAGGGTAGTCAGGTGGCCCTTGAGAGAGGTCTGGAGGGTAGTCAGGTGGCCCTTGAGAGAGGTCTGGAGGGTAGTCAGGTGGCCCTTGAGAGAGGTCTAGAGGGTAGCCAGGGGGCCCTTGGGATGGGTCTGGAGGGTAGTCAAGGGGGGCCCTTGGGATGGGTCTGGAGGGTAGAGTCAGGGGGTCCTTGGGATGGGTCTGGAGGGTAGAATCAGGGGGTCCTTGGGATGGGTCTGGAGGGTAGGGTCAGGGGGCCATTGGGATGGGTCTGGAGGGTAGGGTCAGGGGGCCATTGGGATGGGTCTGGAGGGTAGGGTCAGGGGGCCATTGGGATGGGTCTGGAGGGTAGGGTCAGGGGGCCATTGGGATGGGTCTGGAGGGTAGGGTCAGGGGGCCATTGGGATGGGTCTGGAGGGTAGGGTCAGGGGGCCCTTGGGATGGGTCTGGAGGGTAGGGTCAGGGGGCCCTTGGGATGGGTCTGGAGGGTAGGGTCAGGGGGCCCTTGGGATGGGTCTGGAGGGTAGGGTCAGGGGGCCCTTGGGATGGGTCTGGAGGGTAGGGTCAGGGGGCCCTTGGGATGGGTCTAGAGGGTAGGGTCAGGGGGCCCTTGGGATGGGTCTGGAGGGTAGGGTCAGGGGGGCCCTGGACAGGGGTTAGTGGTTGGAGTGGAGGCAGATGGCCCTTGGGAGGGGTTCTGGAGGGTAGGGTTAGGGGTTCCTTGAGAGGTCTAGAGGGTAGAGTCAGAGCCCCCCTGGGGGAGGTTTGGAGGGTAGAGGCAGTGGTCCCCTGAAGGGGGGGTGGGTCTGAAGGGAGGAGTCAATGTGAGAAAGTGGTTCTGTATATACTGTTTCCAAATAGGTACAGGGTGTACAGAGTCCACAGTCCCCAGAGGTTTGGCAGAGGCTAACATTAGATATAACCTTACTCTCTAAAGTGGTAGCTTGGTCGAGCAGTAAGGCAGTATCAGAGGACAGTGTAAAGCATTTGTTGCACACACTCGGTCAGCAAATGGTCTCACACACTCAATAACTGAACTCTAAGCCAATGGTTTATATATAAAAAATATATGCTTATTTTATTTTAGAACCAACAATAGGTATTAAAATATACTTTCTCAGAATGAGATGCTTTATGTAAATAATTTTGCAATATGCAATTGACTTTTGTAGAAAGTTACAAGTGGTTGCAATAGGCAACACAATTTTAAACACAATAATGCATTGAGTTCAATGGAGGTTTCAATTTATTTGCAACAGATTACTTTTAGGATTACTTTTGGAATTCCAGGACTGGATCCTAGATTCAGTACTTGGAATCAAGTGATGAAAGTAGACTTAATTACTGTTAAGAGTTTTAGACAATATTTTACTATTTTAAAAGTTGACACTTAAAAAATATTTCATAGAACACAGTCAATGATTCCCTATAGAAGAAAGTTCAAGTTGCAGGTATAGTATGTTCTCGTTACTTTTGTAATCCAGTACTGGGTGCCTAGACACAGTACTGGGACCTTTATCCAAAACAGGTAAGTAATTCCGTTTTCATAATTTATACGATTTTTAAAGAATATTTAAAGTTTGCAGAAATCGACACTGTGAAGAAATTTCACAGAAAAACAGTCAATGGTTTCCTGTGGGAGAAAATTGGGTGACTGGTAAGTACGGTTGTGAATATTTTTCAGAGTCCGTGCTGGGCGCCAAGATCCAGCACTGGGAGCGCACCTAATAGCAGGTGAGTATTTTCATTTTCGTTTCTCAGCTGATTTTTGGTGAATATTTTAGGTTTTGAAAAGTCCACACTTAGAAGAAATTTCAGAAAAACCAGTCAATGATACCCTATGGAGAAAATTGAGTTATCGGTTTAAAGGTAAGTACTCGACTGGCAGAGTTAAGGTTCTGGGCATAGACTCAGGGGTCTCCCAGGGTCAGGTAGGTACAGTTGTTACACCCTCAGCGGCACAGGGGCAGCCGGGTGCAGAGAGTTAGGCCCAATGTTATCCAATGGGAGGCAGGGGGACCTTGGTTGGTGGCTGCTGTCTAGCAGGCCACGCTGCTGTGGGAGCTGGGCTCCTGGTCACTTGCTCAGGGCAAATGGGGAAGTAGATAGGTGTAGAGGTTACACTGCCAGGACCACTTGGGCGGCTGGGTGCAGGGTGCTTTTGAGCCTTCGGGCGCTCAATTGATTTCAATGGGAAAGCTCCGGTTTAGAAAGACTGCAAGCTCGGGGACGAAGATTCTTGAGGTGCCACCACCACTTCGAGAGGTAAGTTGGGTAGTTGGAGGATAGGTAGGTACCCCGGAGTTGAGCACAGAGGGGCCACGGGGCGCCGGGTGCAGGGGTGCCTTTTGGTGTCGGAAAATCTTACTCTCGGTTGGGGGGGCACCTGGTTCTGAGGCTGCAGGCGTCTTCAGGAGCGTCGAGGAAGTCCTTGGGTGCCGGACTCTGGGTCACAGTCGCAGTGGGGTCGTCCTCATGGTCGTTGTTCACTCTGGCACATGCCAGGCTTGGCGGGTGCAGCGTGTGAAGGGTTTGCGGTTCCGGGCTGATGCCAGGGATTAGAAGTAGATTTTGAGTAGAGCCTCTACTCATGGGAGTCCCAGGGGCTTCGAGCCAAAAGGTAGCCAGGTCCTCCGGGGTTTGTGAGGTTGCTGACCACAAGAGCTGCCGGGTTGTAGCAGGAGCAGGTTCGAGGGTTGACAGGCCGGTAGGGCTGGGGCCAAAGCAGTTGGTGTCTTCCTCTTCTTAGCAGCTGCAGGGCAGGTGTTCTTTCTTTTTGCTGTTCTCTGTATTTTGAAATCTGGAATCTGGGGAAGGAAGGTTCAGGGTGCCCCTAAATACTAGATTTAGGGGCGTTGCAGGTAGGTGAAGGGCAGGGACCAATGGGTCCCTGTCCTGGGATGGGTACACCCCCTATTCTGCCTCTCTCCTGTGGGAGGGGGGCAGTAGCCTAGTCCTGATTGGGCAGGGCTTACCATCTTCAAGATGGCGAGAGCCCGGAGATGTGCTTCACCTCACCTCCCCCCACCTGAGGGGTGGTGTTGCAGGCTGGCTCATCCCCTGTCCTTATTTGGGGTTTCCGGCCAAGCTTCCCGCCAGAGTGGGGGGGGGGGGTTGCAGTGGCCTGGGATAAGCTCACAGAGGCGGCATGCCTTTGAAGCTTCCCCCTGCCCATCCTGGGGGAGGAGATATAGCAACTCGCCCAGGATGTGCATTGTTGCAGGCCCAGGAGAGCAGGGGCTCTCCTACCCAGGGGTCCAGCAACATGGCTGCTGTGTGGCAGCCTAGGCAGCCTCTCAGTCCAGATATGGATTGTAGGTTAGGTTTCAGGGGGCATCTCTAAGATGCCCTCTGGGATGCTTGGTACATTAAATCCCACACAGGCATCAGTGTAAGTTTAATGTGCTGAGAAGTTTGTTTCCAAACTTCTCAGTCTTGCCATTATGGTGTTGTGGAGTTCGTGTTTGACGAGCTCTCAGCACCATGTATTCTTAAAGGATGTATGACGTTACAACGCACACTATTACAACGCATGCACTTACAACGCATTTTTTACAACGCATAATCGATTACAACGCATGACATTACAACGCATGACACTACAACGCATTTTTAAAAAATACCTTTACAACGCACTACCATTACAACGCATACTACCTTTACAACGCATACCATTACAACGCATAATATTAAATTACATTTAAGGTAAGTATTAGATAGTATAGGGGTAAAAATTACTATTCTAACTCCAGGGGGTGCATCAGTAGGGTAAGTGTTGGATAGTATAGGGGTAAAAATTACTATTCTAACTCCAGGGGGTGCATCAGTAGGGTAAGTGTTGGATAGTATAGGGGTAAAAATTACTATTCTAACTCCAGGGGGTGCATCAGTAGGGTAAGTGTTGGATAGTATAGGGGTAAAAATTACTATTCTAACTCCAGGGGGTGCATCAGTAGGGTAAGTGTTGGATAGTATAGGGGTAAAAATTACTATTCTAACTCCAGGGGGTGCATCAGTAGGGTAAGTGTTGGATAGTATAGGGGTAAAAATTACTATTCTAACTCCAGGGGGTGCATCAGTAGGGTAAGTGTTGGATAGTATAGGGGTAAAAATTACTATTCTAACTCCAGGGGGTGCATCAGTAGGGTAAGTGTTGGATAGTATAGGGGTAAAAATTACTATTCTAACTCCAGGGGGTGCATCAGTAGGGTAAGTGTTGGATAGTATAGTGTAATATTATGCGTTGTAATGCTATGCGTTGTAATGGTAGTATGCGTTGTAATGGAATGCGTTGTAAAGGTAGTTTTTAAAAATGCGTTGTAGTGTCATGCGTTGTAATATCATGCGTTGTAATGGATTATGCGTTGTAAAAAATGCGTTGTAATGGTAGTGCGTTGTAACAGTTGCGTTGTAAAGGTTGTTCCCCATTCTTAAATGGCCGCACTGCACTTAGTGCCCAGGAATGGACCTGGGTACTGTAGGGGCACAGGGCTCCTGCTCCTGTGCCCACACCACTGGTATAGGGCACCCAGCTAGAGGGGTGGCTGATGTATGCCAGGGCAGTGTAGGTGGTGGGCATGGCACACAGGTATGTGTGCCATGGCGACTTTGTTTTGTCTTGCACCCAGACACTCAGCCTGCAAGGGCAGTGTGTTTGTGTTAGGGTACAGGGCCTCTAAGGGTGGCATAATGAGTGCTGCAACCCTTAAAGGCCTTCCCTGGTCACAAGGCCCTGGGTACCTAGGGTACCATTTACCAGGGGCTGACATGTGGCCAGGGTATGCCAATTTGGGTTTTAGGTTTTTAGGGAAGGAACATAGGCCCTGGGCACCTGATTGGCAGGAGTCCAGGGCACACTCGAAGTACATTCAGCAATTCAGCAAAAAGTGGGGGCATACCATGCAAGAAAGATGGCACCTTCTCAGTCAGGGGGTCCTGGACTGGGGTAAGTGGTCTGGAGAGTAAAATCTGGGGGCCCTAGGGAGGTGTGGAGGGTAGAGTCGGGGGGGGGGGCTGGCAAGTGAGGGGGCCTGGGGGATAGTCAGAGATCCAATGGGGAGGGTAGAGTCTGTGAGTCTCTGGGGAGAGGTGAGAGGGTCTAGAGCTGGGGGGCGGGCCTCTTAGGGGTGCTCCTGATCCCTGGGGGGGCACCAGACTCTGGCCAAAAGAAGCATTATGATGATAACAGTCCCATCACTAACATCTTTTGCTATTTATATCCTAACTGGGAGAAGGTGTCAAAAGGGAAAGGACTCCAAAGAGCCTTCAAACACCCACTTCTAATACTCGCGCTGTGGATACTTGTAAGTGTGAGTAAGGTCTGCCTGTTTGGCAATCGCACGTTTAAAAATTGGCAGTTAATTAAAATAACTGCGAAAAATTCTGAGGGTGCCTGATGACCCTCCCCCCCCCCTCCCTCTGGATGGTAAGGGGAGGGCCTGCATTAAAATGTTTCTAGACCACTGGTCTAGAGAGTAGAGTTGGGGGGGTGGGGGCCCTGGGGAAGGCATCTCAACTCTGCAATGAAGGGGATTCTTGGGCATGAGGTCTGAAGGGCAGAGTCAGGGGGCCCCGGGGTGGGGTGAATAGGTCTGTAGAATAGAGGCAGGGGGCCCCTAGGTGGTTTGAAGAATAGTCGGGGGTGGGGTCTGGAGGGTAGAGCCAGGGAGCCCCTGGGTAGGGTAGAGTCAGGGGACCACTGAGGAGGGGCGAGGGAGTCCTAGAGGGAACTGTATGTTAGGTCAGGTGGGTGTCCTAGAGGTGACGGAGCAAATGGGATGATAGGAGAGGGAGTGGGCTGGAGGTCAGTGGATGCAGGAGCTCTAGTGAGGGGACTGTGTGTATGTGAGGGGAGAGGATAGGAGAGTGTCCTAGAGAAGAAAAAACCACTCCAGGGTAGATGAGTGACTGTGTGTGGTGGCCTAGGGGTATCTATAGAAGAATGTTAGAGGTGAACGTGTTAAAGGGAGGACAGTCGTGGGTGGGTATCAGATCAGTTAGCACTGGAGATGTGAAGCTTGAGAGAGTGGGTATAAAGAGACGTGTGGCGAGCTCTGGAGAATGGGTTACTGTGGCTTCATTAGTTGACAGTAGAGAGGAAGCCTGGGCTGAAGGAGCAAAGGGGAGTAGATTGTCGAGCGGGACCAGGTTTGGGCTGTAGATTATCGGAAGATGCAGGTTTTAGGGAGAACCTCTACAGTGGTGAAGGTAGATGGAGTAGCCTGGTGGTGTAAGGAGGGGAATAGAGTTGAGGATGTGGGTCAGATAGGTCAGGAGCGGAGATGTGAAGCTTGAGCGTACCATTCAGTAATACACATGGATTACGTAGTTCAAGTACTTATTCCCTGTAAGCCATTGGGGACGCAGAGCAACAGCCAGCATCTTGCTTGCTCTCGGCTCCTTTGCAAATGGTCACCCTAGAATGCCAGTGTCTAGGAACTGGAATACACAGTCTAACACTTGGTTTTCTGTTGACTTAAACCCCACTACACTTTCTGTCTTCCACAATAGATACAAAAACAAATGTATGCATTATATTGCATAAGGAGAACTGGGTATCCAAGTAACAACACATTACATAGAACTAGAACAAAAAAATGTACAACTGAGGAAGAGGGAAATGAGATCATAACTGCAAATTCTTCAGTGTAAACCTTATTGTAAAAGGTGAATACTAATAGTGAATTGTAACAAGTTTGGTGAATGCAAGTTACAGATGCTCTTCTCTGCGTAGATAAGCCTCCAACCACTTTGGGGGTTTCCTGCTGGTTTGGTTTGTATATGGTTGTAACCCTAAGGCCCTCTTCTCCCAGCCTGTTGACATATCTTCCTCTCCCTCCAGTGGAGTTTTCATGTCAGACCTCTGTTTGCTCTGATGCATCCCAGAGCATCCGTGTGACTACCTCACTCAATGTCCTGATTGAGTTTTTAAATTCTTCTGCAGATCGTGCTGTAGCACACCATCCCCATCGTCTAGTGCATCACCACCTGATTTGAGTTTTTAAATTCTCCTTTATGACAGATTCTTTGCTATCCTTTGCTCTGCCCGTCACAATGAAATTGTGGTCCTAGACTTTATAATTACTCAAAACGCAGAATTGTACAAAACTTCCACTTCATGGGTTCATAGAAATAAAGCTCCTCCTTTTGAACCTTGCCAAGTTTTTTTTCGCACAAACCTATTGCTCCTGTGTATTTACAGGTCTTTTTTTCTTATTTTTATTTCATAAATAAGAGGACTTGCATTAGCCATGAGATGCTATTACTTGTTCTTTACAGACTCCACTCACCACTGTTCAATCTGAGAGTTGAAACATCATCCTGGATTCAGGGGCTCAGCTTCAATTGGTGCAGCTGGTGCAGTGTACCCGGGCACAGAGATGGCAGGGGTCCAACTCCAAAAGCCTCTTGAGCCCTTAAAGAGCATCTGAAAAAACATGTTTGAGTTACAAAGTTGAAGGAGCATTGAAGATGACTTAAGCATTTATCTTGTTACATTTGCTGTGTTCAAAGACCGAGATCAAACGGCAGTCTAGTCTTCAGACAAATAGTTGATTATTCTTTTACCATGGAGACTGATGTTTGCTTTTTTAGGTCTCGCCTGAGCCAGCGCATGCGTTGCGATGGTGAGACTTTTAGTAAGTGGGCTTTAAAAAGCCGACCACAGCTTTTTGTGTGGCTTAGACCGTGCGGTTACGCGCACAGGCGCCATCTGGCTTTCCTCTCGGGGCCTTTAGCCGTTGCTCTTCCAGACACGCGCGCTCCACTCGCAGGCTCACCTCCTGCTCCCCCCTCAGTTAAGATAACTTTCGCGGCCACGGGGCCGTGCTTGTGTTTTAGCGCTTGTTATTTACATTCTGGTAAACACTAAACAAATACGAGTAATGGGACTCCAGCTGCATTTTTAATACTTTACTGGTAAATATGTAACTGCTGCGGCTTTTATTAAGCTTGAAGTTAAATACCCTTTTATTTACTTTTACACTGTTACCACGCTTTTCTTATAATCCTGTTTGTAGGGAATTTCTACCCAGTGCCACTTTTTACTTACACAGGAGGCATTTTTTCTTTTCACTTTTGTACCCCGTTAATATTTGTCAACTATAAATGCTGTTCGTTTTGTTACTAAACAGATTTCACGGGAACCATAGGGCAACAATATTTTCACTTCTCCATTGTATCGCTTACAGAAATGTACGCTAAAGCGCTGTGTTTCTCACTGTCGCTCCAAATGAACTTTTGGACACTTGCTTACATCTATTTAAATTAATTCACGCAAAATAATATATTCTGGGATTAAACTGGAGCTTTTGTGCGAATTATTAGGCACTCCTGCGAGCGCACATGAAAAGACGGGCTTTTTTGGGAGCAGTGAGTTGTGATTAATGAATCGGATATTTTGTCAAAATACACATCCAAATGTTTTCAACATTATGGAGGAGCTTCATGCCTAGTGCTTCAACAATAAAAGCACTACATCTGCCACACATCTACAGCATCGCTACTCCTGGGCGGTCACTCCTCGATATTCTCTTCTATCATCTAGTGCCCTCCGCACCTCTAGCCCCATGCTCCATTATGCCATCTCACCTTAGCACCATATAATGTGCCATGGCAACCACTTCCTGCATAGTATTCTATGCTCTACAAAGACAGCCGCAGGCAGTTGCTCACCCCTCCCCTCTGGACTAATCCCAGCTCTTTCCTGAGCCAGGCAAAAGTTCAGAAATAACCCGTCCTTGTCGAGATGCGGTCACTAGTTCCTTCTAATTTCCAGAGCTCTGTTAGCGGCCCGAGGCATGCTTCAACTAGTGGTTATTAGTTGTCAAAGAGTTACAAATGAGATTAAACCTTTAGCCAGAAAAATGTTAACCTGTAAAAATGCCAAAGTTATAAGGTAATACTAGCACAAAATGTGCTGCATTATGCTGCACAATTTGCCTTTTCTTTCTGCATAATTTAGTTCAACCTAACGCAAAATTTGATCCTTCCCATACGCATATTTTCACTGGCCCTGCTCATATGTTATGTAAATAGCATCTCTGGGGCACAAACCATTTTGAATTTTGCAGTCCTGTCACTGCCCCACCTGTTATGCACTCTTGAGCTGCGCCTATGTGTCACTGAAGTAAGCCGTGCTTGTATAAAACAACCCCAAATGAATGTCACAAAATACCCATAATCCAACACCGCTGTTAATGAGTAAAAGAAAGTAATTTTCCTCTAAGCACTGCAATATCACATGGCATCCAGCCACAGCATTGCTGCTCGCTTCCTGAATATTCACTTATCACTTCTAAGTTTAGAAAACATAGGAGATAAATGAAATGCTAATTTAAATTAAATGCCATTCTCTGTGGATGAAAACCTAATTACTAGGGATATTTATTTGTCTATCTCTTTGTGTCTTCTACAGTTTCACTATGTCTGCTGGTTTATATGTTATGGCGCCGATCTTCAAAAAGAAATTCAGAAGCAGGGTTTAGACATGGCATATAATTAAAACTGTGCCTAAGTTCTGTGAAAGTAAAATTCACAACAGGGGAACCGTTATGTCCGCCTACTCCCTGCTAAAAAAACAAATTGTAGTATCAAGCACATACTTTGCACAGCATTACTGGCCTCCTTCTGCCTCCACTCCCTTCCTGCTTTTATTTGATTCAGTGCTCTAGTCCTCTTTTCTCTCTCATTCTTCTCCACTGCATCCACGCTTTAATTCATTATGTCCTTCCTTCTATCAGGTATTCCTTCCTTACAATCGCTCCATTCCTATCTCCTTCTCTTCCTTCAGTTTTCCTTACCTCCGTTCCTTCTCTTCATTACTTACATCAATCACCTCAACCCCAATCTCTTCTTCTTATACTCCCTCTCTCTCGCTCACTAATTCCTCCTTTTGTCTTCATTTTCATCCTTCCCTAAACCTTTTCAATCACAAACTATCTATCCCTCGCATTCTTACTTCTATCTGTTTTATACCACTCTCACCCCTATCTATTCACCATATCACATATTTACAAATACACAACACACCACGCAATTCCACCCTACACAATTCCACAACTAACAATTCCAATTCAAACCACATAATTCCACTTCAAACAACATACATCCACCCAACTCCAACAGCTAAACCTAAATAAAGAAACAAAATCATTTAAAAGGCCAAAAACTCAAACTTCCACAAATGCGAGACCGATTGCATTGCAAATACTTACTGCAAAATGCGCGTTTTGTTCGTGAACTATCTGAATCTTGCCGGTGCGAAAGGAAAAGCTGGAGTATGTTGCATTCTTCTAATTCACAACGAAAGTTGAAGGAACTGCAGATATTTCAGAATAAACAAAGGCACAAATGAAGTGCTTTTTCTAATTCTAAAGTTATTATCGAAACAAAGATATTAATAGGGGCTAAACAAATCGAGACGTTGATTGCACAATTGACAAATATCTGCGGAAAACCACATTTTGGTGGATTATAGTTTGTGTTATGTAGTTTTATCAGTAAAATTGTTTGTTTGTGCAAAATTAGTGGTAGTTTCAGTCGAAAATGTATTGTTTTTAGGTCTCGCCTGACCCAGCGCTTGCGCTGGTCTGGCGAGACTTTAAGTAAGGCTTCAAAAAATGCAACCGCCGGCCACAGCTTGCAGTGCATGTGTGCTGGCGCGCTTGAGCAGAGGTGCCATATGGCGTGATTACTGCTGTGCGCGCACCACTCGCGCACATGCACTGCAAGCTGTGGCTGGCGGTAGCATTTTTCCCCCGCGGTGTTTGTAAAATTGCTTTGTACATTTTAGTACCTGCTGGCCTTTGTGGCATTCAGTGTACTTCATCTTCGTTGATTTTGGCTTAATTCCTGTTGCATTTTGCGTGCTTGTGACAACTGTTTGATAGTGCTAGACACACCGACTCTTGTCACTTTTTCGTGTTTGTGTAGTTCTTCTTTTGCATTTACATATAATATTGTAAATGTATTACTGTATGATCTCTGTATATTTAACTTGCTACTCATCTTCAAACGTCAAGCTGGACATCTCTCTTCCTGGCTTCAATAACCTGTCCTCTGCAAAAGAATGTTCAGTCTCATAATCCATTTGTTAGGGTGAGAGGTCTTTCCTAGAGGTTGGAAGTCTGCCTAGCTTCCTGTACTGAACTGGAAACGCCATCTCTGGGATGGGAAAAAGCTATTGTTGGCGGTAGGAAACCTTTCTCGTGCTAGCTTCGCCTGGCCTCTGTTTTGGCTGACATTTGACTTGGTGGTGCCTGGAAGATACCTGCAGGGTGTGTCTCCATGCATTGTCCGCTACTTCCTTCATCCAGCCTTGTTTCTTGGGCGTGGCACATCTACACAGCAATTGCACAGATGGCAGCAAATTATCACGTTCACGCCATCATGATTAACATCAATGGTATTTTACGACCGAGCATGCAATATTGACACGAGTCTAGGGAAATGCGTATTTTTTGTGTGCTTGTTTTGTGTTCCTCCAGTGACTAGGACGCGGTAGAAACCGCAGACTGACAGCGTGTGGAAACCGAGGAAACTGTCACAAACGCATGGCTCATGTACACTAAAGTAGTTCATAACGCTGCCTTCTGAAATGGGCAAATCGTTAATTCAACATAGCAAAGTGGCACGGAAAGCTACGTGCACTTGTTGTGTTTTTTTTTTTTTTTAAACGCATAGTTTAAGTTACAAGTTATTTTACTTGTAGTTGAAAATCACACTTTCCTGCGCATTTTTTAGCTTTATAGTATGCAAATGTTGGGAAGCCATAATTGCTGTGCAGATAATGGGCTCCATGAGCTTGGGAGCGCAGTAGGGAATCTTCTAGAAGTATCTGTTCAGTTAAAGCAATTCCAGTTAAGGCTTTCACAGACAGCTGCTTAGAATCACATAATAAAGCATTTAGTTAACTCTTTTGTTGGAAGCAGCTTGTTAAATAGTGGACGTTCAAAAACAAAAGGCACACGGTTCTGTGCAGTGAGAACCACAAAGACCTCTGGTTTTCAACGGTCATATGGGCCCCCTCTTAACCAGTGCAGAACTGGAAGACCCGTGCTAATGTAAGGCAAAAAAGAAATCTGTTTTAAGTTTACGTCCTCTTTTTTTTTTTTTTTTTTTTTTTTTTTGTGTTTAGCTATGCAGAGATCCATTTCGAAACGCTTTACAAAAAAAATCTAAGTCATCAAATTAAGTTAAGAAGCAGATGTGTCTGAAATTCTTTGTGTAGTACACGATACACTTCTCTAAATGGTGTAATTTTACCTAGCAGAATAAAAGAAATCTTATGGCATATACAACTATACACATAATGCTTTACACAGATCTGTATCGGATTGTAGCTCATGTGTACTTACAAACATTTTCCCAGAGGCCACAAAGTTTGGTCTCTGATGTGACCAAGGGCCACATTGATGCTAGTAGGGTGGTGGGCAGGAGGAGAGTTTCTAGGGGGTGGAGGGCAGTGTTGTGGGGGAAGCAAAGCATATACATCTAGTGGGTGAATTGCACAATGTGAAACCAGAAAACCTGTGATTAATCCCAGCTTACCAAATTGTGTGATCCATAGCAATTGTTTTATTTTACTCTCCCTCCTTTTTATGTCTCGCCTGACCCAGCGCTTGCGCTGGTCTGGCGAGACTAAGTAAGGGCTTAAAAAAATGCTACAGCTTGCAGTGCATGTGCGCGGGCGCGCGCGGGCTTGAGCAGAGGCGCCATATGGCGTGATTACGGCTGCATGCGCACCACTCGCGCACATGCACTACAAGCTGTAACCGGCGGTAGCATTTTTCCCCCGCGATCACTTTTCAATATTAAATGTCGTCTGGGACAATCTGCTACTTCAGGGCGCTAGTGTGAGTTCAGCTGGGCTGCAGTTCAGAGCGGAGAATAAACATAGGGAGATGATAAAAGCAAACAAGCATTGGCATAGCCAATAGGTCTTGCCTTGGGGAAAACATTACTTTTTATTTATTCCCTTAGTGCCTCGTCTGTGTTTCTATATCGATGCACATTGCCATTCTGTGTCCATCTGATGTCGCATTGAGTCCTATTTTTTTGCGAAATGTCCTGGTTTTTGGCTTTCAAAATCTGGTAACCCGAAGATTCAGATCAGTGACTTTCCTGGTTCACAGACATCTGAAATCACTATATTAACCAACTGGGCTCTCCTACCAGAACGCATTTCACGCACATTAGTTTAACTTGCATTTGCTTTTTATTAAAGGGGGCGAATTGTATTAAATGTAGTCGCCTCTAGTTGCAAGCCAACAAAATAGTTGAAAAGATAATTCTTTGAGCTACGTCACTGACCCTGCTTCAGCACTTACTGAGCCGGACACCATTGTACCCAGATCAGTTGCCCAACTTTTTCTATGTCGACCACTGCTGCTAACAGCGTTTTCAAACCCCACGACTCGAGTCGAATCTCACTCTGACTATCCCAAACGTTCTTGCTTTAGCTCGCTCGAGGGTAGCGGATGTGACGCTATGCTGACGCATTAATTCAAAGTGACGTTTTGCCTTGTGATTTGGGTGTTTGACTAAGGGACAGTCCTCTAATGAGACCTAGTCGTCCCGCTTTAGTTCCAATGGGGTGGAAGTTGTCGCGCTCGGAAGGTGTTGTATGTGAATCGGCTGTTGTGCCACTGTTCCTGTCAACCCTGACTCAGGCTGCAGGTCTCTGCTAATGCGCGTCTGCCACCATTTGTGTGCTTCTCTGTGCTGTATGTGCAAAGTGGAGGAGTGGTAGCGGTACCAACTAGCCAAAGCGTTGCTAGTGCCGCATGATGGGCTGAGTCAGCAGGAAGGAGACTTTGGGTTCAGGCAAGTGTTGTTTTTGTTTAATTGGGAAATGTGTAAGAGAAAAGAGAATGTAGGTTACATTTGGTGATTCTAAGCTGCCTACATAGTGATTTGGAGTTCCCTGGGGTGTACTTCACACTCATTCTGAAACATTTTTGTTCAGCAACAATGTCCATTTGAGAGGTTTAGGTGTGGTAGACATCGATCCGTTGCAGCATTCCACCGGAACATTTAATGAAGCATGCCACATCGTAGTCCTCATTATCTTTGATGTCCTTTCATACCCCGCTCAGCTCCTCACCCTTTGCTTCTGATAGCGACAGGAAATGGCAATTGAGTGACTTCCCAGCACGAAGAACATTCCCATTATGCTCTAGAAGGAGATGTCCCTTCTATGACTGTGGCTGACCTGATGTGGATGACAGTATGTCTGTTTTTTTTTGGGGTGGGGGGGTGAGATGGGGATGAAGGACCACACAAAACAGCCGTGAAAGCAGCCGATTGTACTTTGATAAACAGATTTTTTTAAATAATTGTCTTGATGTATGGTGCTTTACAGTACCTAGAAAAGGTACTGATACAGAGACGATTTTCCAAAGCAAGCCCTGCTGAACCCTGAGCCAAGGCCCATCTAAACAAGCATTTGCAATGCAATGGGTCTCGCATTTACGGAAGTTTAAGCTATTGGCATTGTAATGCCTTTTATTTATGTTTTAAAAACGAAAACAAAAATAAAAGGCATTATTTGAAATGTCAATAGCTCAAACTCGCTTAAATGCGAGACCTATTGGCTATGCCAATGCTTGTTGTAAATGACAGTGGTTACCACATCATGCTTTAGTAATACATTTGTGACACTGTGCTCCTAAATGCAACACCAGCTACACAGTACCCCCTTACTGCACTCTTGCTGAATGGGCGTGGCATATTTGCAACACTTGTTCTTTGCGTGGATTTTTCAGAATTCCTATGAGATCAGTCATGTGACGTTGGCAGAATCCACTAGTCTGAAAATAGTTCCAGTGCACACTGCCTACCAGGGTGACAGGAGCTCCCACAGCACTGGGAGCTTGCAGTGAACTCCATCCGACTCCCTCAGCTGCAAGAGTCAGGCCTTGAGCAGCAGAATCTACTGAAGCCCCCGCGGGGGTACTGCAATGGCCTCATAGTGCGCCGACTGAATGGCAGGGCAGTCCGACTGCTCACTTTTGTAAATGCAAAGTGTACCAGTCGACCATGGCTACCTCATTCCACTAGAGGTCCAAGAAGAAGTTCTGCCCATGATGCTGTGTGGATTATGAAGACAAGGCAGTCATAGTAATCACTTGTTTCAGCCTGACTGGTACAGCGAAGGCAATAGCCGTTAGTAAAAGAAAATAGACTTATTTAGGACCGAGTACTGGAGCTGGAAAAACAAATTCTTTGAGCAATTTTTTATTTTAAATGCACAGATAGCTTTAAACAACTTTTGGGGGTTGGTAAGGCATAGTTTTTCCTTATTAAAATCAAAAGTACGAACAGTTAACCTTCTGAGTCCTGTGGAGACCGGCCAGAATCTCAAACCAGATACTGCCCCCCAGAGTGAGGTACAGAGAGAGCGAGAGAGAGAGGAGACTCGAGTAACCTCTACGCTGCAATGAAGAAACAAGCATTTGCAATGCAATAGGTCTCGCATTAGCAAGAGTTTAAGCTATTGGCATTGTAAATGACAATGCCTTTTATTTATTTCACTATTCTAATCCACCACTAATCTTTTATGGGTTCCGGACTAGCGTGCTAAGCGCTGAAAAAGCGATTAGTCGCCTCGTCGGGTATTAAGCGCTATATAAATGCAATTACAACACAATCAACCTGTACTCTGCCAATGCAAACACTACCAGTCAAACAACACTTAAAATATTAATCATGTGGTAGATGTTTATTAGTAGAGGGCCCAAAGCTCTGGCATACACTCTTTCTAGCTACTAGGGACAAACCAAACTATCTAATCTCCAATAAACTGATAAAAACGACTATTTAAACAATAACATGACTGAGATACCTAGATGGCCGATTACTAACGTTTACGAGTGCAAAAAAAAAATGTGTACACCTATTACTCCAATTTTCCTCCACCCTCCCAGTTGTAACTATCGTTTATCTGGACATAACACAGCTGCTGTCATATGTGGGCATCTTGGTAAGCTATAAAGCCTTGAAATCCCCATGATGATTAAAGATATTCTTATTGAACATTTTGCTTCATGCGCATACATTTTTATTTTTTGTCCATAATCTTTACATTATACATGTCATTTATCGTACAATCATAACTATTGTACATATTTAAAAAAAAAAAGCTGTAAAAATAAACTTCTGCCAGAGAATTGGGTAGAGGGTCACGTCGTCTGTTCACTATTATTTCACACTGAAATCCATGAACATCAGCGGGTGTGAAATATCCATGCACAGTGTTGACATGTACGCCTGTACCAGGTATGACGAATCAGAGACCGAGACAAGGAGAAACTGAGATGTTTCATCACTGCCCAAGTTACTTAATTCTGTTTCAAACTATATCTGCTGTATTTTCTACATATGTTGCTAAAACCATTTTCGATTAATTTAATCACAGTCCACCTTGCCCATCACTTCAAATATGAGGATTTAATTGAGGCGAAGATATAAGAAAAGTATGTACGCCTGTGCACTTATGCATTTACACCTAGTTGGGATACTAGAGATACAACTGCAACGAGGGCATGGGGTGTAACCTACTGAATCATCTTTAAGCAATTAAGCCTGGTGCTTCCCCTACTATTTGTTTAGCGCTTATTTGAGTTATTCTATACAACAAGTAGCCATAATCAGAAATGGAGTGTAGCCCCTCTCTCTTAGAGGCTACGCTGTGAAGATCGGTCACCAAGTGTGAATTGGGTTCAGGCATAAAGATTTACCCGCTGTTTGGTGGAGCCAGTCTCTTGTCCTCCTCTTGCAGACAGGATAAATGGGCACTTCTCTGCAGGAGCGGCATCAGTATGTAAGCCTGCTGCAACTGCAAGCCTCCATGTGTGCACCTTCTAGCATGCGCACAGATGGGAATGTCTTTGCGCCTGCCCAGACTGTAGCCTTCAGCACTGGTAAATAGCCACCGTACTTTTTTAGTATGAATTCCAGCCGCTTTCTAATCCGCACATATCACCTATGAGAAGTTCCAGGAATATTTTAAAATGAAAACAGTGTTAAATGAGTGGACCACTACTTTTCTCGAAACAAATAAAGTTGTGTCGCCTTCATTATTGCTCCCCGTCACCACATTGTCACTCGTCTTTTCATGGCAAAAGAGGTATTCGTACAGCTACCGACACTTGTTCTAATATGGCTACAGAAGGCAGTTTTACTGTGCCGATGCAACACCAAGCCGTGGGCTGTATCAAGAAGGGGTGATTGTGATCCAGCATAATAATGGACGTGGCATAGCCGCTAAAGCTGTCCACAACAGGAGAAGCAGCAGGGTCGGGAGGCGGTCACTGAGGTGTCTAGAACGCTGCGTGGGGACCAGTAGTTATCAGGATGAACGTTGAAGCGCAATCCGGCAACCACAGCCTTGTGAAGCCTATGTTTGGTTAAACTGGGTAGAGTGGGACACTCTTGTCTGGCACACACAGGGACGGTTATGGCGGCTCCTGCGTGCCGTGGGAGTGTTTAAGAGCTTACAGGAGGAGCGGCTCATTTAATAAACGTGCTACATGCCAGTAATACTAAACAACAAAAAAGAGAGAGAGGGGGGAGCATTTCAATGGTACCTAGCGCACAGCCCACACGGAAAGAATAAGAAAAAAGTGCGACAGTTATTATGAAACCCACAGTGTTACACCGCCAGTAAAGTGTCCAACCCCGGTGTGCGGGGCCAAAAAAGGACAGGGTTTACCATAATCCATGACTAGAAACAACGCATGCCAATAAAAATTTCAGGCCGAGCTGAGACACGACTTCTGGAATCGTATTGATTTCCAAGAAGCCCACGCATGGCGAAAGCAGCGCATGCGCGCTGCTAACGCCAGGTGAGACCTAAAAATGGACAAGATCACAACTGGAAGTGTGGAGTTAAGGGCCTGTCTTGGTTCTCAGAGCCCAGGGACGAGTTGAGCCATGGGAACATTTGTCATGGAAATCGCGCAACACACGTAAAAATGTAATCAACTTAAAAATGAAAAAAACAGGTTTCTTTAACAGGCTTTTTACTTTAGTGCAACAGATTATATCACTGCATTGAGAGGTGTTATTAAAAATCGTAGGTTTTAAAACTGAACTCAAATATTCATGCCTCCACTCATGACTCCAATAGAAATACCAAATCGAAGTAAAAGGCCTGTCACTGTAATGTGCACCCTGTATCTGATCTGTATTATTAATTTAAACTGAGCAGCATTATAGTCCATTAAGTCAAATGGGAGAGATTTTTGTACAGCCGCATCCTCGTGTATTTCAAAGTTTTCTCGTATTCATTAATGGAAGCAAATAGGAGGCACAGTAAAATGCAATTATTGGCTAGGGTCAAATATTTTGGTCAAGTGGGCAGGCTGGTATTGAGCCCATGTTTTCTGGCTGCTCTGTATAATTTAGCCACTATATTTCCTCCTCTCTGACATCTAAGTTTATAACATAGTCTTTCAATCTTGATTCATGAGGTTGGAAAGTGGGTTGCAGACAGAAGCCACAAGAAAGCACCGCTCCTTTTGGCTCACTGAGACGTCAAGCTGAACCAGAGCCGGACAACAGGCTCGAGCCATGAGTTGCTCGCCCACCCCCATACTTTTCTCTGGATATTGTGTATGTATTAAGCTTAGATGCTGGCTGCTGCAATGTGATGCCTGCTTTGTATGTGAAGATATCTTGCCTTGCACTGCTGATGGCCTTCTGGTACCTGTGCTCTGTGTGTGTTTACACCCACTTGGACTACTGCCTCACATGCTGTCCATGTTCTGTGCATGCGAGGGAAGCTTGCTTTGTTTTTGACCACATGAGTGTGTGAGGGAAGTGTGCACTTCTGCCTAGTGCTTTCCCTTTTTAGGTCTCTCCTAGGCAGTGCTTGCGCTGTCTCTGCGAGACCTGCTGTATTCAGGATATGGGTTTTAAAAGCTCCACCCATTTTCAAGGACTGCCCCTGTTACATGTGGTGTTACTCTCTTTAAGCTGGAGCAGTTCAGACCAGTGGTTTACAGAGCTCTGTTGGAGCCCTGGAGATCAGTGCTCGTGGTTTACAGAGCTCTGTCAGGTCTACGTTACTACCATCTACATGCCCTCTAGGTCCCTCCGCTCTGGATCTAAATCCCTTCTTGTGGTCCCCCAAGTTAGGAAAGCCAGGCTGGGTGGGAAGACACACTTTACTGGAATCCGCTCCCCTTACACTTTGTGTCAAAGTTTGTGCTTTCACCCACTTTGTGGAGTGAAGGAAAAAAACAAAAATTACCCTTAAAGTCTGCATTTCAGCCATACCTGGGCAGAGATATCCCTCTTGCTTTTACACGCATGCTGTAAGGGCCGGTGACGCACAAAGGATTCTGGTATATTTGAGCGGTCGAGCAGCACAAGAGGAAGAGAGCTCACAAGCGCACGCACTCACTGAGTGCCTATGCAAGAGCTTTTGGCGTTGGCAATATGTTTTAGCTGTGTGTACCCCAGCGTGGCTGCTGTTCAGTATGGCCACAAGGTAGTGGCGTATAGGAGGGTGTCGTAGTGTACAGGGCATTGGGGCAGAGTGTTGCAGAGTCGTGGCGTAGAGTGCAGATAATTCAGCAGCGTAGATTAGAGTGTTGCATAGTAGGGTGGAAGTAGAATGTGCAGAGTATAGTGGCATAGACTGCGGTAATCTAGAATCCAGCAGCGCAGAAAGAAGAAACGTGGATGAAAGTGGTGCAGAGTAGATTGGCTTACCGTGCAGTGGCGCAGAGTGCAGCGGCATGGTTCGCCTTGGCTGAGTGCAAGAGCGTGCATTGGCAGAGGGAGCAGTATTGTAGTGCGGAGGGTGCAATATTGTGGAGTGCGTTGGCATGTTGTAGAGTGGCGCAGTGTACAGTAGACTGTTGTAGAGTACAGTGGTGTAGAGTCGATTATTGTTCTGATCACTAATAGAATGGCGGGTATACCATATTTTGTGAATATTTGGTTCAGAAATTCTAACACAGAACCAAGAGTTCATTACGCTACTTTCACTAATGGCCAGTGTGGATAGATCTCAAAGAGCGCTTCTGTGCTAACCCCTACCGGGCCCATGATGCGTATAGTGACACACCCAAGGGTTTTTGTGCATTGATCCTTCGCACATAGGAAGGAGGCTTAAAGGTTCTTAATGACTTATCTGCCATAAAGCATTGAGGACATCCTCTCACTTTGCCAGACATCTATCAGTGATTGACAGTGCATTAATCCCAGCAGCATCTAGCTGCACTGGTGAGTGCGGGATGCTGTTGATTATATGTCCTTGTGTACGTCTAAAACGCCTACAGAATCTCCTGGCCATAAGTGTTGTTTTCCAAAGACCGCAGTACCACAGACCCTAGAAACGGGGATTGTCTGACATAAGTGATCAAGTTGATGCAGTGAAGCAGTTTCGGCATCACTCCTTTCTACTTTTGTTTCTTTTGCTTTATTTCTGATGCTGTATAAGTATCACCTAAAGACACTGACAAAGATGAAAGGTTTTGCTTTAAGGACACATTTTCTTTGTCAATGCTTGTTTTAATAAGCACCAAACCAAAAAACAGAGCTTCATAGCAGTAAAGACTCTGGGATGCATGCAATACCTTACAGAAAATAATCACCATCACACCCGCACTACTGTGGTGTTTCCCAGCCCATCGGCCCTTCTTTTTTTCATCTTTTTAAGGCTGTACCCGGCTGGATGTTGCACAATGCTTTTTCATCTTTATTCATTAAGAGCAGGTAGCGATGGTAGAATAGAAAGGGTTGGTGGAATAAAAGAAACAATGTAAAGATGTAGGAGCTCCTGGATAGGCAGATGCAAGTGTAGAAAGCTGGCTCTGTATACGATACTGTCACGAGGTGGCAATAACGTGTGTAGGAAGCTATCTCTGTATATGTGTTACATTCTATGTTTCTTATTGTGTATGTTCACTTTAAATTCATGCGTCATTTAGTCGCATGCTGCTGCATGCGACATGATGTTCTTGCAATAGTGTTCCATTGTTCTAACTGTTTGAGAAATGCTGTATTCTACTGTTGGGCTCAGTTTGTACCTGGAGCTTGCATGTATATGACCATCTCTCACCGTGCTGCAATAAATGGCATTTATTCATGAATTTGGATTGACTTCATTTTAATATTGGCGACGAGTGAAAATCACTCTTTCCAGCAGCACGGGCACAGTGGTGAATGTGAACCCACCAGAAATAAAAAATGTAAACGGATTTAAAAGAAGCATCCAGTTTCACCTTGGATAGACGTCTACTTTCAAAATTCAGCTTCATTGGAATGGTACTTTGTTTTTTTATTTGTTTCATATTGGACACATTTTAACATATTAAGTGTAATGATAGCACCCGCAGCAGAATTCATAACTAAACAAGTTGTGCATTGATCGCACCTGCGGCAGATACAGAGAGTTTCACATCCCCAACGTGCCGAAATTTTAAGACCTTTCTTTTACTAATTTGGAGATTTTTGACTGAAGTTTACGATTGGTGTTCATCAACCTTGCCTTCAGCTGCGTGCACACTATTTTAAAAGTAAATACCTCCATCCTCCAGTGGAGCGTGACGAGCGGTATCGGCGGAGTTCCCGATTGCCGGTCTCTTATGACGCTCATCTCTTGGAGGTACGGTCCAAGCGCGTCGCGTACGTAAGCTACGTGATGATGTAAAACGTTACGGCCAATTTGAAATCTTTTGTCTCCATAGTTACTTGTGGAAGAGTTTACCTCTGGCAATTGATGTGATTTATGCCGTTTCTGCTGAAGCTTTTAAGTAAGTGTTTACTCAATCTATCTCTGCCACGGCGTTTACGTTTATTTCAACAGAATAACTTCACGCACAACATCTTTTACGATTAACTTTCATATCGACTTCATAATTTTACGTTGCTTGGATATGCCGCGTGGAACTATGATTTTACTTTAAGCGCATGCACGGCAGCCTTTTCAACATCACCAAACATATTTCAGCGATCACTTCACAACAACAACTTTGTTTGGATAGGTCGAATTGAACTTTTAATATTATTTTAAGGGCACGCACGACTGTCTTATGGTAAACTCACGAAGCATATTTCGGCAATCAGACGAAGCAACAACTCAATTTATAAATATAGTCTGCTTTATTTGTTAAGCTACAGTGCATTGAGTTATTTTATTCTACCCCATCTTCATCCTACTTTAACGTATTAAACACCTGCCATCATCCTCACTACCGCTGGATCACAATAAGTTGGTATTTTTTTTCTTTAATTTTTCTTTTTCATATTTAGGAGTGCATTGTTGCTATTTATCAAAACATGCAATTTGATCCACCTCCCAAAAATTTACAAGCTAAAGGTGATCCACCAATTCCATGGTCCAGGTGGAAAGAGGAATTCTTAACATATATGAAAGCAATAGATGGTGAAAGAATGGGTTCTGAAAGGAAAAAAAGCATATTTTTACATTCTCTTGGCTCGGAAGGTCAAGTTGTATTTAGATCTTTACCACAGATTTTGACACAAAATGAAGGTGGAGGTGATTCCATGAATGTATATACTGAAGCTCTAGCCAGAATGGAGAAGAGATTTAAACCTACAATTAATATAGAGTTGAATCGTTTAAAATTTTACACTAGAAAACAAAAGCATAATGAATAATTTGATGAATTTTTAACACCGTTGAGGTCTTTGAGTATTCATTGTAATTTCGGTACCATGACTGACGAGATGATACGTGACCAGATAATAGTTCATGTTAAATGCAAGAAGATTCAAGATAAATTATGGGTCATCCAAATTTAAATGAAACCAAAGCCCAAGAACAATCTGATTTGTGGATGGAGACTGTCAGACGAAATACAGAGAAAAAATCCACAGATGAAGAAATCTGTGCTATTGGACACAAACTTGAACCTAAACAAGAGACTACACCATCTATAGGAAGATATGTCAATAAGTTTAAACAGAACCCTATTCAAAGAAGAAATGAAGGGTATAATAACTGGTGTATGTTACAGATGTGGTAACAAATCTCACTATACTTCTTTTCCGGGTTGTCCAGCTTTAAATAGAGTGTAAAATTTGTAATAGGGTAGGTCATTTCAGCAACATGTGTAAAGATGGACGACCACAATTTTAGAGGCGTGGAGCTGTATCTTCTTTATCAGAAGATCACATACACCATTAGAGAAACTACACCCAGCATTGACAAATTTATTGATGGGGTAGTTAGAGAATGTTCTGGTTGTGTTTCAAGTGAAAGAATGCTAAAGATACATATTCCACTGTTGAAAGTTGTCAAATTGCCCACTGAACCATGGCAAAAAAATTGCTTGTGATATTTCAGGTCCATTCCACATGTTGCCAGTCTTCACGATGTGCTTTAATAATTATTGATCATCACTCAAAGTGGCCGGAAGTAAAAGTTGTTGCTAAGGCTATCACATGTGCAGTGTTCAATTTTTTAAAAATAAATTTTCACTCGAAGGTTGTCCATCTGTTGTGTTGATTACAGATAATAGTGTTCAATTAACTTCTTCTGAGATGGCAGAATTTCTCAAAGAGTGTAATATCATTCACAGGTTCACGTCACTTTATGAACCACATGAAAATGGTCAGGTGGAACGTTTTAACCTCGTACTCAAGTTTTGTTGTTGATTCTCTTAAATTAGGGTCCCATTGGGTGAGTGCTCTGAGAGAATGTTTATGGATATACCGCATCACACCTCACACCACCACCGAGGTGAGTCCATTTAAACTTTTCAAAGGCAGGAATCCTGCATCCAAAGTTTTTCCATGGTGGTTAAGAGAAATCACATAATCTTATTTTTGGAAAAGAGTGTATAAGTGATGTTGCCAAACGAGTGGAAATTAAACAATTAAAAACCAAGAGTTGGTATGATAACAAATGGAGGACAAAGTCAAACTCTTGCCAAATAGGAGATTGGGTAAAAATTGGCAAACTTGGTTTTGTAAACAAAGGTGCCAATAAGTTTGGCAAAGCCATCCAGTTAAAAATAAATCTTCACTAATAGTGTAATGACACAAGATGGCAAAATTTGGAATGTCAAAAGGTTGCCTAAATGTCCTCGTTTTAATTATTCATTTAAAGGAAATTCTGATGCAGATGTCAATTTTGACAATGATTCTGCTGCTCGCACGGTCAACAATTCAAGACGTATTATACAAGTTCCAAAAAGATATAATAATTTCATATAAATATTTTCATTTTCTTTGTCCTTATCGTCTTTTGTTAAAAAGGGAGATCTGTTACATTCCATGTTTCTTATTATGTGTATGTTCACTTTAAATTTGTCTTTTGGTCGCATGCTGCTGCATGCGACATGTTGTTCTTGCAATAGTGTTCCATTGTTCTAACTGTTTGAGAAATGCTGTATTCTACTGTTGTACTCAGTTTATACCTGGAGCTTGCATGTATATGACCATCTCTCACTGTACTGCAATAAATGGCATTTATTCATGAATTTTGATAGACTTCATTTTAATAATATGATACTGCCACGAGGTGGCAATACCGTTTGTAGGAAGCTGGCTCTGTATATGATACTCAATTGAGAAGCAAACCCTAGGAAATGGAGGGTCAATGAAAATGAACCTAACAGACCATAATAACTAATGACATGATACAATAACCTCAGTGTAAACAGAATACTTTATAAAATGTCATTTCTTTAATTCAGATATGTTAAAAAGTACATCAAAACATGGTTCATAATAAAAATAGAGTTGGAACATTCTCATCAGTATACATGAACATCAATACCAAACAAAATATATACATAACAATGCACTAAAATATGACAATTTATACACAACTACTATGTTGATGTGATCAAGACAGATCCTAACCGACATATAACAGAGTGATGCTTAAAGAGTGGCTGTAATATGGATCTTCTATGCGTGTTTCGGTGCACACTGCGCCTTCATCAGGAGAGCCACAATATTCCTAAAAAAAAGTGAATTAAAAACCAAAATAAAATACACTGATGTTCATGATAGGAAGGGATCAAATTATATACCTTCACCCAAAAAGAGAGAGGATTAGAAGTAAAACTGAGAAATTCAGCTGAAAGATGAGGATAATATATAGTTTGTACCGTTAATCCAAAGTAGGAGAATTGTGAAAGTTGGCAATACAGTAATGTTTACGCATACTTCAGAACAATGAGAAAATGGTAGCTGAAAGATATTGATTGTGATCATAAAAAAGGAAGAAACTTGCATTAGGCCATGTTGTGTACAAGTGTATAAAGTTATAAGGACCCAGAGATGCCCAGCATAGAGAGAGAGAGAACTGTAGAGATTTAATTCTGCTTACTTATTCTG
This sequence comes from Triturus cristatus, assembly GCF_964204655.1. Taxonomy (NCBI): domain Eukaryota; kingdom Metazoa; phylum Chordata; class Amphibia; order Caudata; family Salamandridae; genus Triturus; species Triturus cristatus. The sequence goes on along the minus strand of NC_140590.1, from coordinate 1,683,162 downwards.
ATTCATAGCTAGACTCTGTGTAGACCCACAGGCAAGATGAGAAAGATAGGTATAAATGAACAAATTCCGCAATCTATAAGAGAAACCAATTGTGATTAATGAAGCTTTATTATGAAACCCGAATGTCTAGCAAAAATTGTAGTTGGGAATTATAATTTACCCTTGAAATTGCATACACGTATGTATGTCTGGAAGGATTTTATGCCCTTTTCTAAGGTGCATAACTATTCACTGAGGTCCAAGTGGAAACTATATATTCTCTTTATCGTCCGCTTTCAGCTGAACTTCTGCTCAGTTTTAGTGGTAATCCTTTTTCTCTTTTTTGGTGAAGGTATATAATTTGATCCCTTCCTAGCATGAACCTCGTATTTTATTTTGGTTTTTAATTCACTTTCTTAGGAAATTGTGTGATGAAGGCGTAAGTAGTGTGCGCCGAAACGCACGTAGAAGATCCATCTTAGAGCTACTCTTTAAGCATCACTGTGTTGTATGTCTGTTAGGATCTGTCTTGATCACATCAACATAGTAGTTGTGTATAAATTGTGTATAAATTGTGTATAAATTGTCATATTTTAGTGTATTATGTATATATTTTGTCTTTTTTGGTATTGATGATCATGTATATACTGATGAGAATGTTCCAACTCTATTCTTTTTATAAATCATGTTTTGATGTACTTTTTAACATATTTGAATTAAAGAAATGACATTTTAAAATGTATTCTGTTTACACTGAGGTTATTGTATCGTCATTAGTTATTATGGTCTGTTAAGTTAATTTTCAGTGACCTGCCATTGCCTAGGGTTTGTTTCTCGATTGCATATTTGCCCTGCTTCTGTATATGATACTGCCAGGAGGTGGCACTACAATGTGTAGGAAGCTGGCTCTGTATGTGATACAGCCACGAGGTGGCAATACCGTGTGCATGATACTGCCAGGAGGTGGCAATACCGTGTGTAGGAAGCCGGCTCTGTATATACCAAACTAAAGTAAGGTATAGTGTGCACAGAATCCAGTGGATCCCCAAAGGTAGGCAGAGGTAAAAGTAAATAATACCTTACACTCTATTTGTGGTAGTGTGGTCGAGCAGTAAGGCTTTATCGGAGGGTAGTGTTAAGCATTTGTTGTACACAGGAAATGATGTCCCACACTCGGACTGAACTCAGACCAGTTTGTTTGAAAAAATATTGTATTTTATTTGTAGAACCAAGCAAGGCCTGGTACTGGTAAGTGAATTGGTACTTTGCAGGAATAATGAAGTTAAATACAGTTTGAATGCAGTTAAATGCAATTGGGTTGGTTACAGGTAGGTCACCCAGTTCATAAAACAGTTGGAATTACTTTTTAGTTACTATTGAGATTACTTTGTGCGTTACCTTTCAGATTACTTTTTAAGTTACGTTTTCTACTCCGTTTGCTATGTCTAGATATCACACTGAGACATTTCCTAGATAAAAGGTTAGTAAATCAATTTTTGTAAGTATGAAGTTTCTTAAGGTTTCATACAATCCAACTCCACACTTAAAACAATTTCCACAAGAAAGCAGTCAATGCAGTCCTATGGGAGAAAATTAAGTTATCGGTTTAAAGATAAGTACTTCGGTTTGTGAGTTGGTTTTCTGGGGTTAGAACACAGGGTCTAGGATGCACTATGAAAACATCTTCAGCTGCACTAGGGCGGGTGGATGTAGAGTGCTGAGGCCCAATGTTATCCAAAGGGGGAAAGGGGGCCTACGGTTGGTTTCTGCTCATGAACAGGCCACAAGGTTGTGGGGGCAAAGCTCCTAGACTTAAGCTCAGGGCAAAGGGGGTTCACGTTAGCACCCAAGGTGCACCCACAGCGGCACTAAGGTGGCCGGGTGCGGTTTTGGGGTTCAGGTGCCTTGTTTTCAATGGGAGCTGCCAGTTTTGGATTTTGGCTGCAGGTTCGGCCCAGGAAGTCTTTCAGAAGGAACCAACAGCTGGGCAGGTAAGTTGGAGGACTTGGGGACACAAGTGCACCTCAGGTACTCTTCTCTAGGGCGCAGGGCGGCTGGATACAGGGGTGTCTTTTAATGTCTGATTTCACCTTACTGGTCACTCGCGGTTCGGGAGGGGTCTCCGTAGAGAGGCTGCAGGCGACGTCTTAGTCCTGGAGGGGTCAATCCACTGTGGACTCGGACTCTGGAGCAATGGGAAACCTTGCTGGGATAGGTGGGCGTCTCAAACTCAGGCCGTAGGTAACAGGTGCAGTGGTGGTTCCAGGCGTCAGGTTTCTATGATTTCAGCAGGCTTGGAGTCTTTCTTTGGAGATTTTTTTTTAACAGAGCTGCTGTTCACAGGAGATCTGGTCTTTGTGGAAGGCAGTCAGTCCTCACATGGTTTCTGGAGATTGCTGGCTGCAGGACAAGGCTTCTCTTAGTGCAGTATCTCTGTAAATTGCAGACGGGCCGGTGGGCTGGGCCAAGTCATTTACTCTCTGCTGGGTGTCTTTAAAAAAAAAATAAAGAATATTTTTATTTCCCTCCTTCGTAGGTTGTGGGAATCTGTCTTCTTGGTTCAGGGCTGCCCCCTAAATACTGTATTTAGGGGTCTCTAGGTCAGTAGCCAAATGGCTACTGACCTCATGTTGACTACACCCTTGGTTTGCTCACCTCATGTGGGGGAGTGGGTACAATCTCTAACCCTGATTGGAGAGTGCCTGCAATCTGCAAGGTGGCGGGCAGTTAAGGATGGGGTTCACCTCGTCTCACCAACCTAAGGGTTGGGGTTGGCAGAGGTGGGCACCCATTCTGGGCTGTTCACATGTTTCCTTCCTGTCCTAGTGCCACAAAGGAGGGGAGACAGGAAAGGCTCTTTCTCTGAAAGCAGGAGAGGTTGGGGGAGGGGGTCATGTTACAAAGGCGTCATGGCCTTTTGAAGCTCCCCTGCCACAGATGGCTCTTCCTGGCCTGGGGGAGGTGTGAACACCTCCACTCAGGAAAAGACTCCCATCCCAGGGGCCCAGAAACTTGTCTTGTGGTGGCAGGCTGGTGTGTACCAGTCAGGAAACCCACCAGAGACTGGTCGTTTTTTAGGGGGCATCTCTAAAATGCTCTCCGAGTGCATGGTATTATAAATCTCACATTGGCATCAGTGTGAGTTTATTATGCTGCAAAGCTTGATACCAAACTTATCAGAATTCAGTAAAGCCAATATAGCGCTGTGGAGTTCGTAATGACAAACTCCCAGACCATTTACTCTTTATGACTTTACTGCACTTACAATGTCTAAGAATGGACTTAAACAGTGGTCCTGCAACTGTACCCTTACCAGTGGTGTAGTGCACCCTGCTAAATATGTGTGTGCCATGTCAGCTCTTTCCTTTTCTCTGCACCAAAAAGCCTGCAATGGCAGTGAGCGTGTTTTAAGGTTCAGGGCCTCTAAGGGTGGCACAACAGGTGCTGCAGTCCTTAGAGGTCTTCCCTGGTCACAGTGCCCTTGATACTCATTGTACCTTTTACAAGAGACTTACAAGTGGCCAGAGAGGTGCCAATTAAAGGTACAAATGTACAGTTTTGGGAAAGAACACAGGCCCTGGAACCTGATTGGCAAGTCAAAGTGCATCAGAAATCTGTCAAAGTGGGGGGGGAGGGGTTACTGTTACAGAAACCCAGCTTCCTACAGCAAGTCCAGTGTTTTAAGAGTATGTTTTGAAGTATTTGTTGAGGAGATGCAGTTTGAGGTTTTTCCTAAAGTATAAGTATGATTAGTTGTCAAGTAGTACCTTGTGGCAGTGTTCCAAATTCTGGAAGCATTTCCAGAGAAGAAACCGGTGTGATTTTGTTTTGTGTCTTTAATTTGGGTGGAATCAGGAGTAGTGTTTGAGCTTCGCAGAGGTCTCTTTTGCAGTGGCGGAGCAAAGGGGGGAGCTGCCATCACGGGGCTGCAGATGCAGTGACCGTCAACCCTAACCAACAATTCCTCCCGCCGTGCTATTACCTGTTAACTTCTTGCACCCCGACCGCCACGGGCAACCGAAGGTCTAGATATGCCACGGCTCTTTTGACCAGCCTCAGTTTGAAAGCCAGGCAGTTTGGTTTTCCCATATGGTGATCTTTGTAGGTTACACGTTTGGTGGAGACATCAGTTTGGATGCTGTGGGATAGAGGAGGTTTGATGTTGAAAAGGTCTTTACGTCTGATTGATTGCTTTTATTTGTTGATTAATTAAAACCATTACAAAAAGGACAAAATAAATACAAACCAAACACTTTACCTAATTAACCATTCCAAAATACAATACATAAAATTGATCACAATCAATTAACTTTTTCCAATTCGGGATAATTCGAAGTTATTTAATTTTTAAAATAGTTTACAGGACGTCAAAGTTTTCAGAGATAAAGTGCACGTGTGCCGATCAATATAAATAATAAACCTTATAGATGGAACATTATCTAAGAATAGTACACTAAAAACAAAGAATTAGTACATTATATTAAAATAGTACTATAAAGGCAAATAATTAAAAAGTGCCATAAAAATAATTCATCATCACCTTAAAAGCAGCAACATCGACAAACCACAGTCTTAACAAATTTAACATGTACTTTGTTTGTCAACCTTACATAATTTCTTTTCTACTATAAGCATACATTTTATAAATTGATGTATAATATAAACTTTGACACCACTTAAGCAAAATATGAATGCCGATCTACAAGTCCTAAGTCCCATTTCTTTGAAGATAGGTTTTAAAATTAGTTTCCGTTCCTTCAACATTTTTGGGCATAGTGTTACCATATGCAACAGAGTTTCGTCATACTGCCCACAAAGCCGACAAATATTTAAGGCCCATTTGGACTCCCATTTAGGGGTTCCATCTTTGGTTGGATAAATGCCAAACCTTAATAACATAAATTTCTTCTTAATTAAGGGTTTTTGGTGATAAAGAAGTAAATAAGGTTGGGCCATCATTTTGTCGAAGCAATTGGCAATAGACCAAAAGTGTTTATTTTTTCTCAACTCATATTTATCCAGCAATACTGACAGCAAGGCAACGGTTGAATTAATTATTTTTTTATAATCCATTTTACTCCTTGTTTCGTCTTCCAATTTGGGACAATCGAATTTTAGGAGGCACTCAGCTAAATACTCCTGCCAGCTTCTAGAGTATTCACTAATCGAAATCTCGCTCCAACACATATTGGCCAACGTGCTCTCCTTGGCTCGAGATAATGCCAATAGTGTTTTTACAAATGATGCTTTACGCACCAAGAGCTGATTCCGTAAGCCAAATTCCAATCTTAAATTGGCACGAGAAGTCTGCCTAGGAATCCCAAAGACTGATTTATATGTCCTTGCAACTATAGCCTCCAATATTTTTCACATCTCTACCCTTAAAAATAATAGACCCATAGTCCAGGGAGGGAATAAGTTTCGCTTTCATAACTTTAAGCAGATGATCATAATTGGGGCATACTAATTTATCTCTTAATTTTCGAAATGCAAAGGCAATTTACGTCTGTTTCTGGAGTAGTCAGGTTGGGCTCGGAAGAAGCAAGATTTTTCTGAATGTTTCTTTGTATTTTAGGTGTTCAGCTCGAAGGAGAGAAAGATGGATTAGCAATGGTTGTTTTTCTCCAGGTTTGTTCAGTCAGTCTAAGTTGTCGTCTCTCCTGGTTAAGTCTGTTGAACCAGGATCTGGAAGGTGTGTGTGCGTGTAATGTATATATTTATCTTTTTTTTGTGAGTTGGGGGATGGTGTCGAAGTTGTCATTCTTGTGGTATGGTGGGAGGTGCGGTCGTCAGTGGTAGTAAGATTGGGTGGCGGGGTAATTTGGGAACTGGATAAGCTTCATACTCAGGGATTTGGTGCATGTTCCCCACCCAGTGCTTAAGGCGAGGGGTTTGGCCGGGGAGTTTCGCTTGGTTGACATTGAGATTGAATAGAATTAGGTGATCAGTCTAGTCGGTGGGTAGGAATGAATGAATGGAGGGATATGATATGGTTGGAGTTGACTGCGTCAAGGGTAGGGCCTTTAATGTGAGTTCGCCTATCGCATTTTTGAGTGAGGCCTTTCGATTCAAGGAGGGTGGATAAGTCTCGTACTGTTGTATTATCAGCAACGTTCAAGTGCAGGTTTAGGCCAACTAGTTTAATGTCCTTGAGGGACTCGGTTTAAGGTTTCAAAGAATTGCAGTTTATCACTTGGAGGGTGATCGATGCTGTGAAATTTGATAGGGTTGGAATCTTTGGAGGAGCGACTCCTAAATATTTGAAGGTAGAGTATTCAGCTGTGTGAAAGGGTTTTAGACCTATATCATCATTGTGTATGATAACTATCCCACCTCCGATTCGATCTTTACGGTTGTGATTGAATGATTGAGAAGCCCATCTGATGAGGAGCTCAATAATGGGGGGAGGAGTGATCATTTAGCCAGGTTTCAGTTTGAAAACTAATGTCGGTGGTTCCCCGATTTTGGTGGCGTGCTTGACTGCATACCGGCCGCATAAGAGCATGCAGTTTAATGTGGGTGCTGATTTTGGTTCAGATTGAGTTAGCTTGGGTGGTAGTGAGTTGGGCTTGTGTCCTAGATGGGCGATTAGTGGTAGGGAGCCTGCTAGTGGCAAGGATGGCCAGAATCATGATGTTGCAGGGTTAGTTGGGAGCATTGATGTATGTGTTGCTCAGCCTTTCCACTTCCAGTTGTGACTTTCCGGTCGTGCTACGTCTGATTTTGAGGTAATATTGATTGAAAGGGATAGTTTACCAAGTGGTGAAGCATGAGGAGTGCATGTTAGATGTGGATGGCTGTAGGGCAGAGAGTAGGGAAGGCTTGTGGCCATCGTGAGTTAAGGAGAGGGACACATTTGGTCCAGTTCAGGGACTGAAGATTCAGGTGTGGTAGTTTGGTCGGTATGTGCTGGAGAAAAGGGTCTTGAGGGGGGGGAAGATAATTCTTGTGGTGTGATTATAGTTTCTTCAGGTTAAAGGAAGGAGGATGTATGGGGATGTAGTTGGGAGTTTGTGCGTGGGGGGGTTTTGGCTGGTGAGAAAAGTGTGTGGATATTTTCTGTGGGGGTAGGGGGTAAATTGAGCTTGAGAGCTGATGGCCAGGAGGCGCCGAGAGTGGGGAAGTGGCGGTCGAAGATTGATAGGTTCTGTTCAGAGATATCCTATTTGAGAGTGAGTTCCCTTGTTATCAAGCACATTGCCTGGCTCAAATTCTTCCCTGGATAGGAGTGTGCTCAGCTTAAGTTCCGCCTGGGCTGGACGCTGTCTTCCATGCGGCCAATCATTTGTATTGCCCTTCTTCCATGTGAAGAGTAAATAAATACAGAATCTTCTGAACAACAGCGAGGACTAATCCCCCTGATAATCTGAAGCAGCGATGGGGTTCTGGGACGGGTGGAAATGACTGGCCTCAGGAAGACAGTAGGCCCAGATCTTGGGTGAGCAGGGATGCGGCATGGAAACTGGATCTGTAGGAGGACGCCTTGGTATATGGTGCTCACTTAGTGTAGCACCCTGCACTAATCTAGACAACCCTTATGGGGATTTTAGTGGCCTTAGACCACTTTAAAAAACTCTCTAAGTGGTAACTGTGGAGAGTAGCCTTCAGGCTTAGTCCAGAAGGAGTGTAAAGCAGCTTGTTTTACCTGAACGTAATCTCATTGGTATAGATTAAATGAAAAAGAACCACTCAGTCTATTTATAAAAGTAGGTATTTATTATAAGACACTCTAAAGCATACAAATATCTCCTACCCGGAGATGCTTTGCAAATAATCAGGGGAGCCCATAGGAGTCAAAGAAGACCCTCAAGAGGACCCACAGGTCGGAGGCACTGGAGTCGCAAGAGGACCTCGAGCAGCTCACCAAAGATGCAGGCCCACGGTGCAAGAGATGCGGTGAGGACGAAGATCTTGGTCACAGGAGATACTTGAGGTTGAGGCTACTTGGAGCCCGAAGATCTCTGAGGAAGGTTGTAGGGATGACCCGCTCATGCAGGGTGACCCTCACACTTAAAACAGAACACCCTGCCTTCAGGATTGAAAGGCCAGCCTTAGGATTGACTTATAGGTTTTAAGTGCAGTGACCTCAGATATAGGGAATCCTCTATCTGTCGCAAGTGGTGCTAGCACCAGCTCGCAATGGCAGGCCTGTAGTCAGTTGGAGTGGTCTTCCATGGGTGGCATAATACATGCTTCAGCCCACAGTACCATATACTAGGGAAAAGGATATACCAGTATCCAATCTGGGATGTACCTAAATACTCAACATAACCAATTTAAGGGAGAAAGCACAGAGACTGTGGTCCCAATTAGCAGGATCCCAGCTAGGCTAGTCAGAAACAGCTTAACACCAGTCAACAAGTGGGGTGTAACCATAAAAGCAGATTCTACTTTCCGACAGGATCTCTAGGTGATGTGGCGCAGAGGTTAAAAATCAGTTTATTCAGTTTGTAGAGCAGTTTGTAGAGCATTTAATTCGTCTGCAGGCATCTCCGAGGGTGACATCGCCGATCCGGGACCATAAACCGGAGTCGTATGCACTGCAATCGTAGCATAGGTCACGAGCCGCAGGCTCCGCGGATCCTCTGGGGAAAATGAGGAGAAATATGAATAAATCTTATAAAATTAATAAACGTTCGTTTCAGGATGTGATTTGTTGGCATGCATATAGTCTTTAGTTTGTCACCAACACTTGTGTGTTTGCAGACGCAGCTGAACAATTCTTCTTTGGCTGATAGCACGTATATGTTTTATATGGAACTGTATATACCATGATGTGGGATAGTGGGTGACATTCTTTGTATTTTTATCGCTCGTTTAATTTCCGAAGCGACAAAGCCCACCTAGAGGCTTATGCAACATTAACGTCTATTTTTCTGTTCTTTAATGGCCCTTTATTGCACCCTTTTTTTTCTCTTTTTTTTTTATATATATACTTGTGCGTTTTAGAAATGATGAATGAATTGTATCTAGACTGATTTGTGCTGCTCGTTGTCAGTCCTCTTCGGTAGCACATTTGTTGCTCAAATGTGAATTTACCTTGAAAAATGAGACCAGAGGCACAAGGCAAAACACGAACAGTGGCTTATTTAAACACATCGGCCACGAGAGCAGGAGACAGTCGGGGTCTGAAGAATGTCTTAAAGCACATTGGTTTCTGCTGTCATTTTATACATTACATGAAGCAGCATAAAATAATTTATACATTCCTTTGGAATCCGAATCTGGGCCGACTCACGGGCTTCTATATCTGGTCATTGATAAAAATCGCAGGTGGGTCTCATCCTTCTGTGGACACAGTGTAAGGCCAGTGGATACATGTCCACGTGTCCTGCATGTAGAGCGCGTGATCACTGCTAGTGTTGTGCGTGCGGTGTTCTGATTGGCTGAGTGTTCCTAATTTAGTGTGACATCTGACTTTATGGTGTTTTGGGAATGCGCTGCCCCTGCTGCCTATCTGTGGTATCGATCAGGGGCTTCCTGTTCGAGCGTTTACGGATTGTGACATCCCACCTGTGATCCGTCCATCAGTTGCTACAGGCCGAGGTCGAGCGGCCTGCATGACCGTGTGCTTCTTACTCTGGGGTCGGGGGAGGGTGAAGGGAAGGGGGAGCAACATTGAGGGGGAGGTCGTATTTTGTGAATTCAACAGTGATGCAAGTTCATTATTATATGTACATATATTGTGGCGTTCATTGAGGTCATATTTTCCAAAATTTGCATATTATCGATGCAACAGTTCAGTTAGGAGTCTTATCTGACAGAGGACAGTCGTTTTGTAGTTTTTTATGTAGGTGGATTAGTCTTTGGTGGTGCCATTCTCATTCCTTTTGGTGTTTCCGAAATTCTTTTCCAATTCAGACTTCCTCACTGATTTCATATGTGGGGTGGTGGTATAAAGGAACTCTGCTTCCTAAGATAAAAATTTTTTGGAGGGACACAGTGGCTTGGGGTTTAATCAGTACACCAAGCCTATTCTGTGTGGAGGCAGGAGTCTTTTAAAAGTTTCTACTCCGTGTAAGAACTCAAGATTTTGTCGTGCACTAACCGATTTCCTTTAAAATCAGTCTATTGAGATTCTCTCTACACTGCTTTTGTGAGTTTGATGTTTGGGCGGCCCTGTGCTTTTGAATGTGTTGCATCTTTGCCTTCCTTGTATGTAGCAAATTGTATTCATTGTGCATATTAATCCACAGGCTTGATTATTCACCTTTGATATATATGTTCCCCAGTCTTATGGTTCATATTTCGAGAGCTGTTTCTAGCTATCGACTGTGCTTGTATTGATTCGCTCAGATTGCCTCGTTTTTTGGTTTAGTTTTAATTTTCGTTGTTATCCTTCTGATTAATTTTCTAATATTTTGTGCTTTTATTCCACAGGTGGTTTGAGCTTCTTCATTCAGATAAATCAGCACTTGGAATAAAAGAAAGTGTGCCTTTAACGGACTTGCGGATCTTCTTTGCGCTCTGGGCTGGACCATTGTGATTCTGTGCTCCCCTCACCTTGTCCCCTCATCAGGGGCACCTGGAACTGTATTGAAAATTTGTGTTTTTTACGCATATGGCAACTGTGAGGACAGAAAACCCTCTGGTGATGACACTGGGGGGTTTAAATGGGCAAACTAAGTCACAGCAGGGTTTGGCACCTGGACTTTCTACCTCTGGACATTCTGCAAAGTCTGCTACATCTGCACAGTTTGGCTCCCAGCAGCAAGCTCCGCCTGGAAGTTCAACACTCAAGTGCGTATACTACTTAATTTACGCTTCATATTGCAAATCAAAGGCCAATAAATCCTTCCTGCCTACACCACAAAAGGGAAGTCTGGGAACCTTGATGTGGTTTGTAATGGATAACTTGATGGCTCTGTTCAGCCCTTTGGGTTCACATTGGAGCCTCTTGTAGGGTTACAACTGAAGTTTGATTCCTAACAGCGCTTCATGTAAATTAACTATTTCTACTGTTGTCAGGCTCCATCTTAGACCTATTTCAGATTTTATTCTGTTCGTCTAGATCTGCTTTCAACACCCCCCCCCCCCCCGTGCAGTCCTTTTTAGGTCTCTGCTGTCAAACAGCACATGCGCTGCTCTCGGCATTCAAGAGCTTCTTGGAATCAATACAGGTTCCGAAGCTCTCGGAGGCGGAATTGAAGCCCCGCCCTTCTTTTGAAATGACTAGCGTCCCCTTCAATGCAAAACGCTGCCTTCTGATTGTAAAGGAGGCTTCTTAGTCCCTCCTTGTTGCCGCCTTGTCTCCTTTTGTCCACGCGCACCGGGATTGGCTCTTTTACCGGCGGCGTGACACTCTCTCCTTCATTAGGTGGCACGCATTTTTTTATTCACATTCGGCTTTGACAAAGTCAGCCGCGTGTTTATTTTCGTATCGCGCTTTCACTTAAAGTGAAAGCGTGATGCGAAAAACACGCGGCTGCCTTTGTGGTAACGCGCTTGCCACGGCATATTTACACGTGCCAGCCTTCTGTCTTGTGTGTGTGTGTACGGAAGTTTCTGTTTACCTGTGTGACACACACTTAATGCTCCGACGATCTAGCGCAGCCTAGGCCCTACTCCAAATGAAGCTGCCCAGCACGAGTTGTTAGGCCGTGCCCCTTCTTCACAGGAACACAAGCAGCTGCAGATTTGTTTCTGTTTTCGGTCTCGTTTGTCGCCATGCGAGGCCATGGGTGCGCCCGAGGCATTTGCAGATTTTGGTCTTATCGCACGCAGCACCCCGTTGAAAGGCGCAATTAACTCTTTGAAAGCCTCTCTCGGTCTCCTGCTCTTCTTTTCCAATAGCCTTGTTTTTCCCTCCTTCTTGCCCTGCATTTCGCTACTTCTTCTAGTTTCTCCCAGTCTTCGCGCTCTCCCCTCCACACCCTGACTCTCCACTGTTCCCTGAACCGCCTCTTTCTTCTTTCTCTCCCAGATGCCGCTTATAGCACCCAGAAGCCAAAAATCAACATGTTGGCGCTGTACAAAAGTCCCGCAGTAAACATCTAAATGAACAGGATGAGATGAGAATTCTGCAGGGCCTTGAGTTGTTCAAACTCTTGCTCAAGCAGGGTTTGGGACTGAATATATGACATGTCCACAGACTAATAACAGTCTTACACAGTAACGCCAGCGGTATATCGAAACTTTTAACTACAAGCAACGATGCCTGATCTCTTTGAGATCAACCGTTTATTTGTTGAGAATGTTGCTCACTACACCTTAGGACAATATGTAGACCGAGGAGCCACAGCTTTGACTAGGTGTTTTTTTATCTTTAAAGGAAAAATATGCCATTTTGAATCTGTTCACTGCTGCTGTGCTTTCTGTCCCAGCCAGAACACTGAGAGTTTATAATCTAAAGTAAATGCATTGTAAGCCGATTTCGCTGTAATGTCTTAATCATATGTGCCGTGCTTTGGTGCCACTGTTGTAGTGGTCTTCAAACTTCGTAAGGTTGAGCCCCAGCACAAGATATTTTTGTCGATGAACCCCCTTAAAAATAGGCGGATGTGTGTGTGTGTGGCGGGAGGGGGTAGATGACCATGTGGTGATGAATATGGTTTCGTAGCCTTGCGATCGTTTTACTTTTAGGCGCTTTACACCCAAATATCCGTTTTAACAGCTTCCCAAGAGAGCTTTGCGCCAATATTGGTGTGATACTGTATTGTAATAATCCCGCACCTGTCGCAGTCCCTGGCAGCTGGTCTCATTTAATTGTTGCATCGTTTATGGGCGGGGGTCTGGAGGAGGGGAGGCTTTGGTAACTTTATTACATCCGTTGAAGTTCCGAATCTCTAACTGTAACATGTTAGCCTGAGCAGGAAGGAGGCGCTCGAAGGGGTGTGACTTTTCAGCTCTGCACACACAAACTCATGTCTTTCTCCCTAATCCTGGTCATATACATTTTCTCTTCCTCTCTCCGTTTCCCATCTTGCTCACTTCCCTCCTCTTCCACAACCCCCTTTGTGCCCCTTTCTTTAGAACGCGCCCTTCCCTTTCACCACCCAGTCTCTTCTGCCTTTCTATGGCATACCCTGCCTTCCCCCATTCCCCTTCTTCCCCTCCCTCTTTGTTCTCCCGTCTGTCATTCACTTTTCTTCTTGGCTGCACTGCTTTATTCAGCTGTGCACTGTTCTATATTTGAGAGAATATGTGGCATTGTATTTGACGCCACACTCTGGCCGTGAACAATAGGCCCCAAGTGTCTGTTTCTGGCCCTTTCTTATTCGTAAGCCCTATGTGCATCTGGGAATAACACACATTTGCGCGCCAAACAGCTAGACAGCCTTGGTTGTACATACATTAACATGACCCGTAACACATTTTTGCTTGAATTTAGAGAAGAGGCGAGGGTTGCACGTGACAAGGGAGGGCTGGCTAGTTTTTTGCAAATTTGGTATAATTCAGTTTATTGACTCTGGCTGTAGAAGAATTTAAAAAATGACCCCCGGTGACGGACCACCCCGTGACTTTCAACACAGCAGCTGAACCAACGAGCATTTGCAATGTAATCGGTCTCGCCTTTCGGACCTAACATGTATTGGCAATGCAGCATATTAGCCTGGGTGCTGAACCATCTACGGTTCTATAACATGGAGGGAAAGTAAGCACCAAACTGCGTGACACGCCAGGTATGGGAACACATGGAAAAAAATATTGCCTTTCCGATGGAAATGGTATAGTTCAAAGCACTGTTTTCAATATAAATTCAGGGCTGTCCGTGGTCATCATCACTGAAAATACAAGATTTTTTTTTTTTTTTTTTTGTCTATGGGTGCTCGTGGAAGACCATTTCTATGGATGGGACTCTTGAGAATGCTAAAGTGATTCTGGTATTTTACTGACCTCTGCTGGTTGTTTTCTATCAAAGTTACAAAGAGGCATTTGCCAGAAAAATAAAAAAAAAGTCCCTCAGCAGAAAGCAATTCTGGTATTCTACTGACCTCTACCGGTGGCATTTGCCAGAAAAATAAAGTCCCTCAGCGGAAAGCAATTCTGGTATTCCACTGACCTCTACCGGTTGTTTTCTATCAAGACAGTTAAATGGAGGCAGTTGAACGAGCAGAAAGCAATTCTGGTCTTTTACGGCCCTCTACTGGTAGTTTTCTATCAAGACAGTTAAATAGAGGCAGTTGAACACTTACTCCTTAACACATGGTATAATCTAAGGCAAACCTTCTATTTTACCAATCCTCCTTTAAAATTTACTATCTGGTATGAGAGCACCTTCAAATATGTGATCTCAGAATACGAACTGTACAAAAACCCATTGTTAATGAGTTAATAGTCTATAATGTTGCTCTATCTATAAGGATCAAGGAATACAGGTATCGGATGACAACCTTCTTGCCTTTAGTACACTAACGGCACTGTCGCCATGGAGAGGGTGGGGGTAGGAATGGTTCTAAGTTCAAACTTAAAATCTGTCACTTTTAAGAAGTACCTCTCCGTTCAGTAATGGGTTAGGTATTAACATCAATGCTTCCACATAAAATCTTTCGAATTTTGAAAAAAAACTATCATATTTTACATGATGTTGGCTGTATGATTTACATGGCATACATTTTCAAGGCTTGGCTCATGCATGGGTTGTAAGAGCCAAGACATACTTTTGGCTGGTTTATGGCTCGGCTCGCCCTAATAATTTGTTGGCTTGACCACTTCTACCCGCAACCCATAACACTTTAACTGTGCGGTGGTCATTATGCTATACATAGACACTTCACACACAGGCTCACAGCAAAAGCAACACTCTTTCTAGCACACACCTACACGGCGTTGCCAGCTACAAGCGTGGACAAGCGCTTCGGTACACCACATTGGGGTAGTAATAGTTGCACAAACTACAATACAACTTTTTCTCACCTGTCATTTGAGCCATATGTTCCTGCGGGATACCCATTACATTGTAGCAGGCTTCGTTCTGCTGGTCCACTACAGGCTTGGTGGGGGCCATAAATACGATCTTGCCAGATGGATAACACCTGTAGAAGTTGTACATGACCACAGCTGCGTTGAAGGTTTTACCCAGGCCAGTGGGTAGACAAAGCAGGGTGTCCTGCAGCAGGGCACTGTGGATGATGTTCCATTGATAGTCGCCGATCGGCACATTGGTAGGGTAAACCCAGATACACTCCTGGCCGCCAGATCGAACCCTGGCAGGGTCTTGGAGCCTGCCTGCGAGGGCCCCTCCCCAGAGCACATTTCAGCCTGTTTTTCCAAATCCTGGTAACAGATTCTCCGCCTCATAAACCACCACCAGAAGTAGGGCATCATTGTCCTTCTCTTGCTCTACTTTAAAGGACGGTGGGGCAGAAAGCTGAGGGCCTGCAAAGCAGTGCCCCCGTTTACCGGCGACTGGCTCGCTATGCCTGCCCCTTACGGACTAGGGGCGATACCCCCAAGTCTTGAAAAGGGTACTTTGCTTTCCTCTCATTGCTCTTTGAAATAATGGTGTTTTCAAGCACCGGGTAAGGTTCCCCTCCTGCCCCAAGGGGCTGCATAGTTCCAGGCCATCTGATGAGATGGTGGATATCAACCGGCTCTGAAGGACCACCGTGCCTTTTAGGGAATATGCCTCACATTCTCCATCTGGAAACAATTGCAGTCTGGGCTGTCAGTATGATGCGAACTCTGAAACCTATGATACTAGCTACACTGTCCTTCGGAATGTCACAACTTAAAAATACACTTGAATAAAACGCTTCTTTCGTAATGCTTAAAAGAACTAAAAAACGGAAGTGAGATCACGGCTCTTGTAGTCCTTCTTTAAAGTGGTGTAAGACGAGGAAAATCAATCATTCACACTACGTTTAAAGGGGGCCATCTTGGAATGGCTTTCTTTTCTGATAATTTTATAATCAGCGACTTCTGGCAGCTTCCGTAGTACCTAAAGCAGGTTTGTTATTCATACAGTTTACTTTTGGCTTAAAAGCCGTCGTCTTATTATACGGAGACAGAAGTTTATTTGTTTCAAGGCCGGGTTCCTGCCAGCGTTTTTGGAATTCCTGAGTAGAATCTGTTGACAGTTGTTGTTTTTTTTTTTTTTAATTAGTTTTTTTTAGACATCTTATGTTTTTAGGTCTCGCCTACGCCGCGCGCATGCGCTGCATAGGAGGGCCTTTAGCCGTCCCTCTACTCTTTTTTGAAGCACATACTCATGCTTATGGCGGCATCCACCTTGCGGGAGCGAGCAGCGGCGTGCATGCTAATTGGCTGTTGCTCGCTCCCGCAAGGGGGATGGCACCACAAGCACGAGTGCTTAAACAGCTGCTGTTACTCCCCCTCTCTCACAACCCTCCCGCCTATTCCTTTCTTTGATGCTTTTTATTTTAACTTTCAGCGCGAGGCGTGCGCTTGTTTGCTTTTGGTGTAATCTGTAATTAATGTATGTTTAATTCATAATTGGATTGTATCCTCTTAAATGCGAAATTGAGCACTTCACCAATAATGTTACATTACACTAACACTTATTCCTCTTGAATTCTATCACCGCAAATCAAGCATTTCAGAAGATAGGTTCGTCTATCCTCAATCACTTTTTCTTATCTGAATGCCCATAACGCGGTCCTCCCGTAAGGGTCAATTGGCATTCTCGAATTACCATAATCATGGTCGATATTCTGCAACTGTCCCTCATGTCTGTCCGGTATGGTCAGCTTGCTGCCCTTGCCTCTTCTCTTCTGCTCTCTGTTGTCAATGTGGATGGCCCTGCCTCCTCCCTGTTGCTTTCCATGGTCCGTTGTACTGCATTGCCGTCCTGCTTGCCCTGTGTGGTGTATTGTGCTGCTACAACCCCTGATGCCTGCTCTTTAAGGTCAGTTTGGTGCCCCTGCTCATCTTCCTCCGGTCCTCTCCTAGCCAAGCCCAAGTCCCTACCCCATTCCTCCTGCCCTCCGTGATCAAATGCACCTTATTTGCTTCCATTTTGACCTGGGTAAGAGTGAGATTTGGAAAATGAAAACCTGGGAAATTGATATTTACCCATTGTCTCACATTGAAAAAGAGGAGCTTTTAGGCAGTAGACCGATTTAAATAAAGCCATTTTGTGCTTGAAAACATCGAGAGTCTCCTGCCAGAATCGGGTCTGTTGGCATGTATGGTTGTACTGCCACTGCCCCTTCTGCCCTCAATGGTCTTTCATGTTGCTGCAGCCTCTTTTGCCTGTACTGCATGGTTGGTTTGCTCCCCTTGCCCCCCTTTCCTCTGCTCTCCAAGGTCTGTTCTGCTGTCACTGCCTTTCCTGCCTGGCCAGCGAGGCCTTATTGCCTCTGCACCCTCCATGAGATTGTCTAATTCCCAGAAATAATTATAGTTAGTGCTCTAAACAACTAAAATGAACATATTTTCTGAGTTCTGAAATAGCGACAAAGCACTTTTAAATAATCAAGTGATCAACTATTAAAACAAAAATATATCTATATATATCTATATATATATATATATATATATATATATATATATATATATATCTCAAATTATTTGTTACACTTCAGGGAGAGGATGTTGCTTTGCGGCCAGAGCTGCAGACTTAATTTTGGCCAAATCACTCAATCTCCCAATGCCTAAAAACAAAGTTAATGTGTCCTTGAGTAGTGTACTTCAATCCTTCTGTGCTGTATAATACTGCACTTCTGACACTGGGCAATACTTGGCCTACATTTGGGTGATAATTGGGCTCTTTTTTGCTCTAGTGGTCATCGTGGGAGACATATCAGTTACATAGCCCCCTAATTTTCTCATATACTGCGGTATCCCCAGTAGAAAATGCTTTCAATTTTCTACTCTTTTCTATCAAGATGGCGTTCAGATGTGCCACACTTTTAGCAAAAATTCAGAATGTTAGCACTGGTTGATCATTAGAACACTATAGTAAAGCTGTTGATCGCCAGGGAGTTAACTGGCAGTCCGCTGCTGGCGGTGTAAGTGCATGTTTCATTTTTTTAATGGAGGAAGATATTTGAGAACTCAAAATGTGCCCTAATTTTGCTTTATACAGAACGAACCATAATTTCTACGACAAACTAAACCCCATCATTTTGTTCCTTGCTAAACTAATTGTTCTACGTTCCCCCAGTTTGACTTAATCGAGATGGCTTCAGGTGTGCCATAGTTTTGTCGTAAGGCTGTTAGCGCTCTGGTTGTTCTTTAGAACACTCCAGGAGGCTGCAGTAGAACACAACTGACAGGCTGCTCCTGTTGGAAGTTAATGATTTTCTGAGAATGTCACAGTATTTTCATATGGCTGAGAAAGATAGTGTGAATTTACAGAAAATATGATCTCACTTTAGCTTATAGATCACCTTCCATAACATCTTTAGGAAAATCATGAGAGAACTGTTTTCTCTTAAACATGATTCATGAAATCCCAGCAGGCTTTTTCAAAATGTAGTCATTTTAGAACAACACACTATTCTTAAAATTAGTATTGTACCATCAACAAATGATGTATTTTGTAGCTAAAATCTGTTATCACAGTATATACGTTCTCCTTTTTGTGACCCTCAAAACCTGCCATTAACTATTCATTTCAATGGGGTGCTATCATGTATATTGGTGCCATTCTCTACAATGCACTTAAATGGGGTGCTATCATGTATATTGGTGCCAAGATGGCTGCCAACACTTCCTGGTTGAAATGTTGGCAGCCAATCAAATTTGAGTAGCGTTTCAATAGGTTTTTGGACTACGAGATCTCTATTTTTTTGAACATTTACTATCTCCGAAACTACTTAACAGATTTACGCCAAGCGATTCGAGCTGTACTCTTGCTCAAAAAATGAAACATCCCCATAAACTTAACATGGGGAAACTGTGTTTTGGGACCCCCTTTTTTTTCCTCGGCCCCTGCTTGTTGGATCCCCCTGAAACCTTCAACCTAGCAGCTGAACCAACAAGCATTTGCAGTGCAATAGGTCTCACATTTTCAAGGGTTTCAGCTGACATTGTAAATAACAATGCCTATTTTATGTGTTTATTTTTAAAAACCGATAAATTAACGGCATTGCTATGTGCGATGCCAGTAGCTCAAACTCTCGCAAATGCGAGACCTGTTGCTTTGCACACACTGGATCTGCGCCCCATGCAGCTTGCAGGCTGCAATGTTGTCACGACCATGGAAACAGTGAAAGTTAGGAGAAAATAAAACTATAGTTATGCATAGCTTCCAATGTTTCAGGTTGATATGACATTTTAAACACTTTAGTGTAATTATGTGTGACATTTCAATGACTGAGTGACACATTCGCCCGATCAAAATAAAGACGAGGGAAACACACAAGTATCAGAAATTACACCCATTTGAGCAACAAGAAACTATTAGATCTTGAAACAGCTGCACAGCACTAAAAATGTAAGGGCATGAACTTAGCATCCAGTAACTCTAAGCGATCTTCAAATGGTTCCCAATTTGCATAGTGACGTTCTTTGCAGCAGGGATATTAACCCTCTGCGATAGAACATGCAGAGTGACCTGCCAGTAGACCAATCTCCCTCTTTCGAACAAGAACATTTAATTAAAGCAGCCTTCGTTTTTGACTTACCTATGTTTCTGAGTTAAAACAATTCTACTGCTGCTGATGTGTTTTTACTGAAGTCTAAGTCACTGTCACACTCACTAGCTGCAGACAGAGCTGCTGTAGTGTAGCTAAGATTGAACTCTTTATCACATGAGGGACCATGAGAAGAGCTGCTAATGGAAGGAGTAGAGCCGGTGATGGCCCTGCCTTTTTGAGTAGGCCTGGGCGGTAAATTCCGTTCCGCTTGTGGAATTTGGGTAATTTCGCGTTCTGCGGAGAACGTGGAATTGCCAAAAATTCCACAATCTGCGTCTTCGCGGAATTTTTCCCTTGTTCGCACTTTCAAAATGCGTGTTTGCGAGATATTTCTCCCCGAGCACGCAAACTGTATTCGCAAACAGGAAAAGAGCAACGCAAACGGGCAGAACAAGCAATTCCGCGTGTTTGCGGAACTTTTGCGTGCTCGCTGAGATTTTTTACCGTTATGCGGAGCTTTACGTAACGCGACTATGCAAATTCCGCCCACCCCTAGTTTTGAGAGCTGGGCCGTGTGCCGCTAAAAGACACTCTGGCAGCACCTGCTCGCGGACTCTTCATGACAGGACAGAACCCCAACCAGCACTTGTTGAGGTCCTATAAGTGTTGTCCTAATTTAACTTTGGTGCGCAGCGGTAGTAACAATTGCTGGGGGCCTGGGCAAGCAGAAAATTTAAATAATCTGTGCTTGTATGGGCCTAGTCCGTCTTCCCTGGTATCATTGATTAATTGTTGACACTGCGTCCAGGCGACCAACTTGGGAGGCATCATTGGCCGCATTCTGGCGCCCGAGAATATGGAAAAAGCTGCACACATAGCTGCTAAATGAAATTAACGTTATTAATAAATAAATCGAACATGTTGGCCAAGAATAATACACTCAGACGGAGAGCAGCTGACTACTCTTGTGGCATGGCACGGTGAGGCACCAATCTGGAAGCACATACAGCAGCGTTCAAAGAAACCTAACTGCTGTTCGCTGCCTCACTCAGTGACTACTTCCTGTATGCAAATCACATGCACTCTACTGTGTGAATATTGTTGCAGCTGTCTCGTGATGCCAATGCGGCCGACCTGGGCTGAAGACCAGATAATGTAATCTACATTTGTCACCACCAAGTTGTTTCTTTCTTACATTCTTGAAAAAGATGTCTTTCATTTCAAGCTTAAGAGCCTAATTTTTGGCAGCCTCCAGTATTACTGCTGTACCCTCGAACCTCAAATCTCCGGATTATCTCCTACTCAGTCTTCTTAATCTGCAGGACTGCTGATGAATTTATTTTTTTCCCCTTAGTAGTCCCCCATACAATATCATTTCTTTGAGGGGTGGGAGGTGTGGTTGGAAACTGTTAGCATGCAGAGTGCTGTTGTCTGCACTCTGTTTCCTGAACATTGTAGAGCTCAACTCATCCTGGTCAACAGTTAATTGAACATCCAAAAACTCAACCTCCCTTTCTCGGATGGTGCTCGTGAATTTCAAATTCAAGTTGTTCTCATTGATCTTAAACGCATATAAATTAGCAGACATTAAGTCCCCCTTCCAGATAACAAATATATCATCCATGAAGCAGACTCCCAATATGTTATCCATCCATTTTTCCAGAGGGGGGTTGTTGAGCACTAGCTCCTCCCACCAGCATATCTGCAAATCAACATAGCTGGGGGCAAAGCAGGTGTCCATCGTCGGGTCTGGTGGCCTTTGAATGCGTCCACTGTATGGGGCCTGTGTATGATCGAATGGTCACAGGCTCAAATCCCAGCGGGTCCACTCAACCTTTAATCTTTCTGAGGACAATAATACGAGCGCCATTGATTTGGATAACAATAAAAATCTGTTATTCGCTGCCAAGATACCCTTGGGTGAACCTGCGCTTTACGAATCCACATGTTATGTTATTGCCGTTCTATGTTGCTGTTCAAAAAAAGTCATTGTTCAAGAAACGGTCTTCTCTAGTGATCCTTTCAATCGTACTGAAAAAAATCTTAGTATGTTTATAGCTCTAATGAGCCTGGCTGTCCAAAAATGACCCACTGCTCTTAAGTCATCACCATGATGTATACTAGTGTACAAAGATAAAACGTCCAAGGTATGAGTGTCGTGTCTTTCTCCCAACTCTGGTCAAAGATCCTTTTGAAAAATCTGCTTATTTTTCGAGGTATGTTGAGATCTAGAGAGATAGATATATGCTCATTCTGTGGGGCGGGGGTAAAAAGGTTAAAGTGACATTATAGTTTGGTATGGTGGTAATAGCTGACTTTACGTTAAAAGAAACCCTAGGAATTAACTGATTAAAAACATTATAGTTTGGCCTTGAGTAATGTAAAAACCTATTGTTTTCAAACAAAAAATGAAATTCACCAGTTAAAGTGAACAATACACTGTAAGAAACTGGCTCTATATATACTACACCAAAATGAGGTATAGTGTGTATAGAGTCGAAGAGTCTCCAGCGGTTTGGCAGAGGTTAAAGTTAGATAGAACCTTACTCTCTAATAGTGGTAGCTTGGTCGAGCAGTAAGGCAGTATCAGAGGACAGTGTTAAGCATTTGATGTACACACTCAGTCAGCAAATGAATTCACACACTCTAGAACTGAACTCTAGGCCAATTGTTTTTGTATAAAAATATATTGTTTATTTTTAGAACCAAGCAGGCCTGGTTCAGCTAAGCATTAAATACTTTTCAGCAATAAGTTACTGGATATAGGACAGTTTGAAAATTAAATAGAAATTGTACTTTGTTTGATTTACAGGGGAGCAGTAGTGAAGTACTTAACAAAAATCCCAAGGGCCACACTTACCGATGGCCCGCAATAGCTTTTCTAAATAACAGTCAGTTGGCAACGGAGAAGGTTCAAACGTTTTATTGGCCAAAGCAAAAAACTACATAGAGGAGCCTCGTCGATCCTCACCTATCAGGTGCGCCGAGGAAGAGTGCTGGCTCCTTGACAAAACCACACTTATGTACATAACGGATTCAGCATACAAAGCCTTACAAGTGGAAAAATACCAGTTGGTCCATGGGCTCCTGAATGAGCTCATACAGTGTTCAGTTTCAGCTTCACACAAAGGGTTGCTATCTATACAGAGGAGGTCGGCAGGGTGACTCCCTTTTCGTCCCGGGGCCTGAAGGAATTTGCTTGATACTCCCTACAGCAGATGTGACCTTGGGCCTCGGCCATAAATACAACTAACCTGTCTCTGGGCTGGTACGAACTAAATCATGGAGATGGTAGGCAAAGGAAACCACGTGATTTGAAACATGGTCTATCACAAACCAAGATGGCTACAGTATGGTTTTCGGCCCTTTTTATCGCGCAATGAACAAGTGAAAAGAAATAACGCTTCTTCCAATAGGTTTATGCGATCAGAATACAGTCATAGATACGTTGCGCTAACTTTACATGGTGTGAATGAACAGAACAAATGAATTTTGTCCTTCAAGTAGTATGCAACACTTAGCAAATACAGTACATTGAAATGAATAGGCTTTTTCAGTAAACTGCAGGTAAGTTACTTTTTACGTTGCTTTTCTAACTCCGTGCCGGATACATAGATTCAGCACTGGGACATTTCCTAGAAACAGGTAAGTAATTACATTTTGGTCATTCTCATGATGTTTAAAGAATATTTTCAGATTTCAAAACTCCACACAAAATGTTTGGCGCAGTACATTGAAATGAATAGGCTTTTACAGTAAATTGCAGGTAAGTTACTTTTCACGTTACTTTTCTAACTCTGTGCTGGATACCTAGATTCAGCACTGGGACATTTCCTGCAAACAGGTGAGTAAACACGTTTTGGTTATTTGTGCGATTTTTAAGGAATATTTTTAGATTTCAAAACTCCACACTTTGATACTTTTTCTCTAAAAAGTTTCTATGTTATCCTATGGAGGGAAAACAGGTCAACGGTTCTCGGGTAAGTATCCGCTGTGAGAGTTAAGGTTCTGGGGTTAGACTCGGGGGTCTCCCAGGGTCAGTGATGCACTGTTGTTGCACCCTCAGCGGCACTAGGGCGGCCGGGTGCAGAGTGTTGAGGCCCAATGTTATCCAATGGGGGATAAGGGGCCTCCGGTTGGTGGCTGCTGGCAAGCAGGCCACTGGGTTATGGGAGCAAAGCTCCTAGGTTTAAGTTCAGGGCAATTTGGGGACCAAAGGTGCACCCTCAGCGGCACTAGGGTGGCCGGGTGCAGGATGCTGTTTTGAGGTCGGTGCCCTGTTTTCAATGGAGAACCTCCGAGACAAAGAAACCCTGCAGGCTCAGGGACGAGGATCTTCTGGGTGCGACCACCACTTAGAGGGGTAAGTTGGGATGTCTTGGGTTGGTTAGGCACCGTTTATTTGGACACACAAGGCCGTCGGGTGCAGGG
Organism: Triturus cristatus; assembly: GCF_964204655.1. Lineage (NCBI taxonomy): Eukaryota > Metazoa > Chordata > Amphibia > Caudata > Salamandridae > Triturus > Triturus cristatus. Next base: position 1,659,268 of record NC_140590.1, on the reverse strand, counting down.
GTGCCTTTTGGGGTTGGATCTTCTTACCTGCTCTGGTTGCGGTGGGGGGGTGGTCTTCTGGATTGAGGCTGCATGCTTCGTCTGGATTCTTGAGGCAGGTCAGGGGTCACCGGATCTCTGGTCAGGATCACCGGGGGGACCTCCTTGTGGTGTTTTTCCACTAGAGCTCGGGTTGGGTTCAGCGGGTGCAGAGTGGGCTGGATTTGCGGTCTCTGGCTGGCACCAGAAGCAGCCGTTTGAACTTGTCCGGTGTTCACAGGAGAAACAGTTTGGTAAGTGAAGGACGGCAGGTCCTCCGGGGTTTGTGAGGTTGCTGGCTGCTGGACATGCCGGGATTTGGCAGAAGCAGGTTTCGAGGGGAGACAGGCCTGTAGGGCTGGGGCCAAGTCAGTGGGCGTCGTCCTCCTTTAAGCTCTGCACGGCTCTTCGTCCTTCTTATTTTCTTCTTCTGGATCTGCCTTCATGGTTCAGCGCTGCCCCTAAATACTGTATTTAGGGGGGCGTTTTGGGGTTCTTGAGGTCAGTAGCCAATGGGCTACTGACCTTAGAGTGACTACCTCTTGGTGTGCTCACCCCACGTGGGGTTGTGAGCACAATCCCTGGTCCTGATTGGGGAGTGCCTGCCATCTGCAAGATGGCGAGCACTGCAGAGTGGGCTTCACCTCGCCTCCCCCACCTGAGGGGTGGAGTTGACAGGTGGACACCTCCTGGGCTGGCTAGTTTTTCCCGCCTGTCTTCCCGCCGAAAGGGAGGGGAGACCGGAAGGAGTCCTGCTCCTGATAGCTGGAGAGGCTGGGGGTCTCATTACAAAGGCTGCCAGGCCTTTGAAGCTCCCCTGCCACTGATGGCTCTTCCTGGCCTGGGGGAGGTGTGAACACCTCCGCCCAGGAAAGGCTTTGTTTCTGGGCTCAGGGAGCATAGGCTCCCACCATAGGGGTCCAGAAACATGTCTTGTGGTGCAGGCTGGTCTGTACCAGTCAGGGAACCCACCAGAGGCTGGTCGTTTTTCAGGGGGGATCTCTGAGATGCCCTCTGTGTGCATTTTTCATTAAATACCACACTGGCATCAGTGTGGGTTTAATGGGCTGAGAAGTTTGATACCACACTTCTCAGTTTTCAGTGTAGCCATTATGGTGCTGTGGAGTTCGTAATGACAAGCTCCCAGCACCATATACTCTTAATGGCAAGCTCCCAGCACCATATACTGTTAATGGCAGCACTGCACTTACAATGCCTAAGAATCGGGAGAGGAGTTGGCCTATCGCCCTCCTGCTCTAACCAACACAATCTTAGGTACTGCTCTAATTCCCGATTGGTTCGTTCTGTTTGGCCATCAGTTTCTGGGTGATAACTAGTAGTGTACCTGGTGTCTATACTCAGTTTCTTTGTAAAGGCCTTCCAGAAATGGGATAAGAATTGGGAACCCATGTCTGATATCAAAACCTTAGGTATTCCATGGGCTCGAACTATGTTCTGACTAAAGGTATGTGCCAAAGTTGCCGCCGTGGGAACCCCTTTTAAAGGTATAAAATGGGCCATTTTAGTAAAAGCGTCTATGCAAACCAATATAGTATCAAAACCTTTACTAGATGGTAGATCAGCTATTAAATCTAAAGTTATGGTATGCCATGGGTCCTGAATGCCGTCTTCCATTCGTCTCCTTCTCGAATTCAGACTAGATGGTATGCCCCTCGCAAATCCAATTTGGTGTAAATTTTAGTTTTTTTCACCTGATCCAATAATACTGAGATTAAAGGCAAGGGATATCGATTTTTTTTTTTCAGTTATCCGATTTATTGCCCTGTAGTCAATGCAAGTTCTCAATTCTCCATTTTTCTTCGGAATAAATAAAAGTGGAGAAGAGACTGGGGATTGTGACGGTCTTATAAATCCGTTTTCTAGATACTTTCGTATATACTCCTTCAGGTGTTCATCTTCTCGCTCTGTCAAGGCAAAAATTCTGCTACATGGAAGATTGGATCCAGGTTCCAAATCGATTTTACAGTCGAAGTCTCTATGTGGAGGAAGCCTCTCAGCTTCCACTTCACTTAAAACGTCCTGAAACTCCGTGTACTCTTCAGGCAGTTCCATCATATTTATCACACAAATCGTAGATTCTCTTTCACTTAAATGAAATGTCGGCGTCCTTTCTTGATCTGTGACATTCCTTATAACAATTTTCTTTACAATAGTCCGAGTTCAATGTTACTGAGCGAGCTCCCCAATCGATGGTAGGATTATGCTCTGTGAGCCATGGTAGTCCCAATATCAATTGGAACTGTGGGACATCTATCAAATTGAATTGCAGGATTTCTCGATGTCCCTCTTCAGATTCCAACTCCACAGGATCTGTATTGCTTACTATGGGTCCTGATGAAAGATTTGTTCCATCAACAGCTCGGACAGCCTCACTTTCTTTCATGATTGCCTTCAAACCGATCTTCTCCGCATACTTTAAATCACAAAAATTGCCTGTAGCTCCTGAATCAATCATGACAGTTACTTGCTTCAATATTCTTTCTCTGTACCGTAGTCATTATCACAACCAAAGGCGGAGCAGCAGACTGCAAGGTATTTGCCAAAGTATGTGCATCTGGAGCTGTTTTAGGATCTGCAACCACCAGTCCCAACTCCATTTACTGGTGGTGCAAAGCGTTTTCCGATGTTTTCTGCTTAGGTTTCTTTTGACAAATCTGTACGAAATGCCCAGTACCTACACAATAAAGGCATTGCTTGTTCACCCTCCGTTTTTCTTAGAAAGCGTTCCTCGGATCGTTCCAATTTGCATGGGTTCTCCCCCATGGGTCGAGGCATTTTCCTTGCTGTCTTCTGATCTTACTCGATCAAATCTGGCCACACTAGGATGATCATCTCGCTTCCTCTCTCCTCTTCTTTCACCTTGACGGAAATCGATTTCTAAAACTAGATCAATTAATGCTGAAATCTCTGTGGGTCTATTGGGTACTTGCGCTAATGCGTCCTTTAATTCGTCCTTTAACTCTCGATAAAATACAGCTGCTCTTTTGTTCTCCGGCCATTCAGTTTCTACAACCAGCTTATTAAACTGGGCCAAATAAGCTGCCAGATCTCAATTGCCCAGTTTAATTTCCAATAACTCGTTGTCTGTTGCCTGTGAAACTCTTCTCCTGTCAAATATAAGAAATTATTTTTTAAATTCATCCAAATCATATAATATCGGAGCATTGCTGGTCACCAAGGGCATATACCAGGAAGCTACATCCCCACTTAAGTAAGACAGGATAAATGCCACTCGAGACTGCGCATCGGGGTAAAGTGCCGGGCGACACATAGTGTAATGTGCATTGTGTCAGAAACACTTGAGCCTTTTGGGGATCTCCACAGAAACGTTCAGGGGGTGCTAAGGGAATTACGGGTGACAGAGAATGAATTACTTGTGTCGTAATCTTATGTTGGGAAACTGGTGCGTCACTAGGACTCCCTTCAGGATATGCAGAATATCTTAAACTTGTGCCAGACACTAGACTACTCATTTTTAATGTTAAATCTGTAGTTTCTTTTCTCAACTCCCTATTCTCCTCTGTAACTGAAATCAACTCCCTTTTGATTCCTTCTAGGATTTCTCCTAACTTCTTTAAATCCAAACCTTCCACCATTCTGCTCAGGTGCGAAATAAAAACGTGGGCACTTCACTCTGTCAGATCTAGAGCTCTTCCCTCACGCTCGGGAGCAGAATGTCGTAAGTTCCCAATGCCTCTCTCAGCTTTCCCAGTGACGCGCTCTTTAAAGCGAGTACACCAAAGAAACCCAAGGGGGGAAAGGGGATTGGACAGAGAAGAGACAGTCACTTTGCGTCTTCTTTCTTCAGTGTTGACACCCTTCTATCTTCTTACTATCTTCTCGTTGGCTGGACAGGTGAATATATACTGAAAGATGTTTTCACATGAAGTTATATTTTCTGTCTATAACCCTCTTTTATTCTGTATGTTTGTGAATTCCTTTTCTGTGTACCTACCCTGTCTGAAGTGACCAATGCTTCTCTTCTATTATTAATCTTGTCTTTTGTGTGATGTCCTCCATGGTGCTGTTAATTAGAATATTAAATGTGTTAGTCTTCTCTTCTTACTCTACATTAATTTCTTCTTATTACTCTTTCTTCTACTAAGAAAAAGGAATTGTCTCCACCTTTTTTTTTGCACTCTGAACTCTCCGCTTACTTCAGCACGACATAGTATGAAGGTTGCTCTTTGCGAACTGGAATTTTGCTAATATTTACAAGAATGTTGTGCGTCTTTTAAATAGCTTTGCTGCCTCCGTGCTCGCCGCTTGTTTTAGCGCGACGAATGTTGTTTTCCTCTACAGATAATTTTACTACGACCTCATGCGCATGCCTGGAATAAGAACGCTTCCTCATTAAGCGCAGGCTACCTTTTTAAAACTTAAATTTCGAACAGTCTTACTTGAAATGCTTTTCTCCTCTACTCCTTACAATACATGAATTCTCAGGTTTGCGCGACAAAGTTTTTCCCTCTCTAACTTCGTGACGCAATTCAGGACGACCTTCTCTACTCAGAATCGCTGTGAAGTGCGCCACTCCAACGGCCTGACACCTGGATCTTAGTGATTGTTGTGGAACACTAGAGCGCTAACCTGCTGCTCACTCGTTCCTGTCCTAGCGGCCATCTTTGACTCAGTTCTATTTTTAGATTGTCTCGGCGCGTAGCGCCTTTTCCTTTGATTGTTAGGTTTTAGGACATTAATCCTTACAGTGAGTTTGTTTTTTACTTGATGACTGACAGTCCTGACACCTGTGGCCAGAGATGCCAATTGGGTTAGTTTTGGGGAAAGAACACAGGCCCTGGGAACCTGATTGGCAGGGACCCAGGGCACACCAAGAAAAAGTGCATCAGTAGTTTGGCAAAAAGGGGGGGAGGTTATAAGACCTCGCTGATAACACCATAGTGTGATAAAGTGCCATCTTTCTTGCATGGTATGCCTCCACCTTTTGATGAATGTACTGAGTGTGCCCTGGACTCGTGCCAATCAGGTGCCCAGGGCCTATGTTCCTTCCCTAAAAACCTAAAACCCAAATTGGCAAACCCTGGCCACATGTCAGCCCTTGGTAAATGGTACCCTAGGTACCCAGAGTCTTGTGACCAGGGAAGGCCTCTAAGGGCTGCAGCACTCATTGTGCCACCCTTGGAGGCCCTGTACCCTAACACACACACACACACACTGCCCTTGCAGGCTGAGTGTCTGGGTACAAGACCAAACAAAGAGTCAACATGGCACACATCCCTGTGTGCCATGCCCACCACCTACACTGCCCTGGCATACATCAGCCACCCCTCTAGCTGGGTGCCCTATGCCAGTGGTGTGGGCACATGAGCAGGAGCCCTGTGCCCCTACAGTACCCAGGTCCATTCCTGGGCCCTGTAAGTGCAGTGCTGCCATTTAAGAGTACATGATGCTGACAGCTCGTCAAACACGAACTCCACAGCACCATAATGGCAACACTGAAGACTGAAGTTTGGTATCAAACTTCTCAGCACAGTAAACCCACACTGATGCCAGTGTGTGATTTAATGTACCAAGCACCTCAGAGGGCATCTTAGAGATGCCCCCTGAAACATAACCTACAATCCACGTCTGGACTGAGAGGCTGCCTAGTCTGCCACACAGCAGACATGTTGTTGGACCCCTGGGTAGGAGAGCCCCTGCTCTCCTGGGCCTGCAACAATGCACATCCTGGGCGAGGTGCTAGATCTCCTCCCCCAGGATGGGCAGGGGGAAGCTTCAAAGGCATGCCGCATCTGTGAGCTTCCCCAGCCCACTGCAACCCCCCACTCTGGCGGGAAGCTTGGCCGGAAACCCCAAATAAGGACAGGGGATGAGCCAGCCTGCCAACTCCACCCCTCAGGTGGGGGAGGCGAGGTGAAGCACATCTCTGGGCTCTCGCCATCTTGAAGATGGGAAGCCCTGCCCAATCAGGACAAGGCTACTGCCTCCCTCCCACAGGAGAGAGACAGAATAGGGGGTGTACCCACCCCAGGACAGGGTCCCATTGGTCCCTGCCCTTCACCTACCTGTAACGCCCCTAAATCTAGTATTTAGGGGCACCCTGAACCTTCCTTCCCCAGATTCCAGATTCCGAAATACAGAAAAGAGCAAGAAGAAAGAAGACCTGCCCTGCAGCTGCTAAAAAGAGGAAGACACCAACTGCCTTTGGCCCCAGTCCTACCGGCCTGTCGACCCTCGAACCTGCTCCTGCTACAACCCGGCATATCTTGTGGCCAGCAACCTCACAAACCCCGGAGGACCTGGCTACCTTTTGACTCTAAGCCCCTGGGACTCCCATGAGTAGAGGCTATTCTCAAAATCTACTTCTAATCCCTGGCATCAGCCCTGAACCGCGAACCCTTCACACTCTGCACCCGCCATGCCTGGCCTGTGCCGGAGTGAACAAAGACCACGAGGACGACCCCACGGCGACTGTGACCCCGAGTCCAGCACCCAAAGACTTCCCTCGACGCCCCTGAAGACACCTGCAGCCTCAGAACCAGGTGCCCCCCCCAACCGCGATCCACAGAGGGTAAGATTTCCTGACACCAAAAGGCACCCCTGCACCCGGCGCCCCGCGGCCACCTGTGCCCAACTCCGGGGTACCTACCTATCCTCCAGCTACCCAACTTACCTCTCGAAGTGGTGGTGGCACCTGAAGAATCTTCGTCCCCGAGCTTGCAGTCTTTTTCTAAACCGGAGCTTTCCCATTGAAATCAATTGAGCGCCCGAAGGCTCAAAAGCACCCTGCACCCAGCCGCCCTGGCAGTGTAACCTCTACACCTATCTACTTCCCCATTTGCCCTGAGCAAGTGACCAGGAGCCCAGCTCCCACAGCCGTGTGGCCTGCTAGTCAGCAGCCACCAACCAAGGCCCCCCGCCTCCCATAGGATAACATTGGGCCTAACTCTCTCTGCACCTGGCTGCCCCTGTGCCGCTGAGGGTGTAACAACTGTACCTACCTGACCCTGGGAGACCCCTGAGTCTGTGCCCAGAACCTTAACTCTGCCAGTCGAGTACTTGCCTTTAAACCGATAACTCAATTTTCTCCATAGGGTAACATTGACTGTTTTTTCTTGAAATTTCTTCTAAGTGTGGAGTTTTCAAAACCTAAAATATTCACCAAAAATCAGCCGAGTAACAAACGAAAATACTCACCTGCTATTAGGTGAGCTCCCAGTGCTGGATCTTGGTGCCCAGTACTGACTCTGAAAAATATTCACAACCGTACTTACCAGTAACCCAATTTTTTCCCATAGGAAACCATTGACTGTTTTTCTGTGAAATTTCTTCTAAGTGTCGATTTCTGCAACCTTTATATATTCTTTAAAAATCGTATAAATTATGAAAACGTAATTACTTACCTGTTTTGGATAAAGGTCCCAGTACTGAGTCTAGGCACCCAGTACTGGATTACAAAAGTAACGAGAACTTACCATACTTGCAATTTGAATTTTCTTCCATAGGGAATCATTGACAGTTTTCTATGAAATATCTTCTAAGTGTCAACTTTTAAAATAGCAAAATATTGTCTAAAAATCATCACAGTAATTAAGTCGACTTTTATCACTTGATTCCAATTACTGACCCAGGACTGAATCTAGGATCCAGTCCTGGAATTCCAAAAGTAACCCTAAAAGTAATCTGTGGCAAATAACTTGAAACTTCCATTGAACTCAATGCATTATTGTGTTTAAAATTGTGTTGCCTATTGCAACCACTTGTAACTTTCTACAAAAGTCAATTGCATATTGCAAAAGTATTTATATAAAGCATCTCATTCTGAGAAAGTATATTTTAATACCTATTGTTGGTTCTAAAATAAAACGAGCATATATTTTTTTATATAAAAACCATTGGCCTAGGGTTCAGTTATTGTGTGAGAGACCATTTGCTGACTGAGTGTGTGCAACAAATGCTTTACACTGTCCTCGAATACTGCCTTACTGCTCGACCAAGCTACCACTTTAGAGAGTAAGGTTATATCTTACTTTAGCCTCTACCAAACCTCTGGGGACTGTGGACTCTGTACACCCTGTACCTATTTGGGAACAGTATATGCAGAGCCACTTTCTCACACATAGTTACTGAGTGTACGTTTGTTCGTCTATAGTAGGTAAATGGGGTAAGCACTAGATGGAAGCATGATAGTGCATGTCGAAAGGTATGTACTGCACCATATACAAGTCACTAAGTTTGAGATTCAAGTGTTGGTCCATGCTAAACAAGATATTAGCTGATTGCACCGGATGAGGGTTGCAGAGCTGTGTTTGAAAGTAAGGTTTAAAACCTAAGCCTTTTCTCCAAGAAATGTCAATACTCCCCCAGTGGCTGTCTTGGTGCATGCCCATATCATATAGTTGTAATGAAGTCTGTAGACACATTCTACGTAGCAAGAATGTTTAAAAAAGGTTGGCTGGTATGTCAAGAACTTTGCTGAGATTTTGAGGATTTGGAGATTGTTGAATAATGCAGCATGAAATGGTGTCCACTTAGAAGTAGTTCATATATCGGTGGTGCTATGGTTCTATGCCACTGTACCCTACAACCTCTGGGACGAGTGTAGTTCATCTGTTGTTGGTGCCATGCTTCTATGGTTGTGCCATGGTTCTATGGTTGTGCCATGGTTCTATGGTTGTATGCCACTGTACCCTACAACCTCTGGAGCAAGGGTAGTGCATCTCAGTTGGTTCTATTCCACTGTACCCTAAGACCTCTGGAGCGAGTGTAGTGCATCTCACTGTGCTCCATAAAGCCTGCAAAGAAGCCTGTTTACAGTGGCAAATGTATACCGGTCAACCCTTTTGCTTAAAACTGCAGCTCATGTGACCCATTTAAGTGGGTAATCCCGTTAAAGTTCATAGAAAATTGTCCATACCTGTACTTTGGAGAAATATTTCAAGGAAGAAAAAAAACCCTATGGATGGTGTCCCAGTGATGGTATGATGTCATCCGTGATGTCATTTAACAGGTTGAGTGATGGAATATGAGGTCATTAGCAGTGCATGTTGTGGAAGCAAGTCATAGTTGGCTCAGTATACGATAACGGGGATTTGTAGTTTTTTAAAAACCTTTTTAATTATATATTGAAGTGGCGTCCACGGTCTTGGATTGGGTAATAAAATAAACTGTGCCTGCATCGTTTTACTAAGTGCATGTACAGTGAGCCTGCAGAATGATGCAACCTGTGACAGGGGACACATCCTCGTTCTTTTTATTCCTTTATTTTTCGGGTGTGCGGCACAGCATTTGCAAACTGCATTGCCTAAACCAGTAGGTCCAACAGGTGAGATTTATTGGCTTTGTCAATGCTTACTGCGTTTCCCTTTGGCCTTGAGAGGCGCCCTACCATCTTGCATCAATATTTATTGAGATGTAATGATTGCCCTGGTGTTATGATTGCCAACAGGAGGCCAGCATAGCTTTTTAGTGGGAGGTGTGATAGAATATGGGCTTCAACGAACTGCCATGTTGGAATACTACTTTGTAGCTCCAAAATATGATGGATTGTAATTACTAGAAATATAGAAATTGTATGAGTAAATGATGATGCAGATTGCTAGACAGTGCAAGACTGGGAACGCTGATGCACCGCACTCTGCCTGTTTCATGGAACGACATACTGGGATCAAATGAATCAAGGGGCCTGGACCGTCAAAAAACTGGGGTGGGGGGTATGTTAATGTTTGTGAATGGAGCCGTGTCATTCTTGCAGGACTCAAGGGAAGTTATGCTGAAAGCCCAGACCTAACTGAAGGATAAAAGGGATGGAAAAATGTTAATGCTTACAGAGAAGGGGATACAGTGCATGTAATGGGACAGACCATCAGAATTGTGTAAAAAAGTGAAAATCCCACTACAGGAGAATAAAGCAGCTCATTGCAGCAGCGCTTTAGAGTAAGGAACGGAGAAAGGTCTATGAGAGTGGGAGCTTTCATTAGTACAGCTTTCTACCCATACTGGAGGAGGGAGTGCCGGGATCAGAGCACGTGCCAAGACCTCTGGTTCAGTTGGCTATAGAATGGCTTTGGATGTTGTGGTGGTCATAGGAGTAAGGTTTCCTGGAGTCTGAAGTTGGTTGCATGCCCATCCTCTGCCATTGCCATAGTGCTGTCTGCTTGGATTGTGGAACGCGTTGGTCACTATTATAACTGTTGACCTTTGCAGGTTTGGTGATGACTGGAAGAAGAAGCTTCAGCTTCCCCCAAGGGATCAGCGAGTCAGGACAACGGTTAGTTGACTTCCTGTTCTATTCAAATCCGATTCCATTGGTACCTTCATTCTTATTAATCTGCACCAAGCATCGAGGGGGTTACAAAGCTCTGTTGTTAATGTGTCCCAGCATCCAACTCTTGCATTCGTTGAGTCCTTCTTTCACTTTTCCAGGACGTTACAGCTACAAAAGGCAACGAGTTTGAAGACTACTGTCTAAAGCGTGAGCTTCTAATGGGTATCTTTGAAATGGGCTGGGAAAAGCCATCTCCGATTCAGGTGAGAAAAGAAAAGGCTGGCAAGAGCGAAGACGCATACCAAATCAAAAAATCTAACCTGTGACATTATAGCTAAGCACACGGCCAATGACGCCTGTGTGTGGTTCTTTAGTAGTACCTGTATGCAGCAGAAGACTGAAGGATGAATATTAACCTCTTCTGTGCCCATGACGAGATAGTCTCGTCATGGAGCACGGTCGCGCTGTGCCCATGACGAGACTATCTCGTCATGAAACCCGCCCACTAATGAAACGCCCGGCACAGGAGGGGGAAAGGGCGTGGCACAGAAGGGGTTAAGTTAGTACATAAATACTATTTGGAACTACAGAGAATTGAAGAAATGTTGAGTGCATTTGTGCAATCTGTTTCGAGAATGGAGAATCAACTACTATATTTATAGTACCTCTATCGAAAATGTGTAGTTGAAGGTTGAATATTAAGTTAGCATATGTCTACAATCTGCATCAAGAGCAGAATTGAAGGGTAAATGTTAGGAACGTGTATGGTGCTTGTATCAAGAGCAGTGAATCCAAGTGTTTATATTGTTAGTACATGTATACTATCTTTATTTAAAGCAGACAGTCGGAGTCAATATCTTGTACATGTACACTCTCTTAAGAACAGTTTAAAGGTTGTTGTGCCTCACTTCTTTATCTGTATTTTTGCAAGTGGTATGCTTTTCAAGGATAATGTAGCTGCATTTTTTTTATGTGAAAGCTTTTGTTCAGTTAAGGTTAGGTGACTTCTATTTTTTGGCCTTGTTCTGGCAGGAGGAAAGTATCCCCATTGCACTTTCTGGGAGAGACATCCTTGCAAGAGCCAAGAACGGGACGGGAAAGAGCGGTGCTTACCTCATCCCTCTGCTTGAAAGACTTGATGTGAAGAAGGTGCATGTCCAAGGTAAGAGTACCTGGTGGCTCGCACATGGCAGTAGAGTGAAGTTTAGAACATCTCCTCCCATGCATGATTTCTGTAATGGGCATTGTGAGAAAGTGTCATCTTTCTTCCATGGTATGCCCCCACTTTTTGCTGAATGCTGAATGTAATTTGACTGAGTGTGCCCTGAACTCCTGCCATGAGCCTATGTTCCTTATCTAAACAAAAACCTCAAAACCAAATTGGCAAACCCTGGCACATGTCAGCCCCTGGTAAGTGGTACCCTAGGTACCCAGGGCCTTGTGACCAGGGAAGGCCTCTAAGGGCTGCAGCACTCATTGTGCCACCCTTAGAGGCCCTGTACCCTAACACCCACACACTGCCCTTGCAGGCTGAGTGTCTGTGTACAAGACCAAACAAAGAGTCAACATGGCACACATCCCTGTGTGCCAGGCCCACAACCTACACTGCCTTGTCATACATCAGCCACCCCTCTAGCTGGGTGCCCTATGCCAGTAGTGTGGACACAGAGGCAGGAGCCCTGTGCCCCTACAGTACCCAGGTCCATTCCTGGGCCTGTAAGTGCAGTGCTGCCATTTAAGAGTACATGGTGCTGGGAGCTTGTCAAACACGAACTCCACAGCACTATAATGGCAGCACTGAAGACTGAGAAGTTTGGTATCAAACTGCTCAGCACATTAAATCCACACTGATGCCAGTGTGGGATTTAATGTACCAAGCACCACAGCGGGCATCTTAGAGAGGCCCCCTGAAACCTAACCTACAATCCACATCTGTTCTGAGGCTGCCTAGGCTGCCACACAGCAGACATGTTGCTGGACCCCTGGGTAGGAGAGCCCTGCTCTCCTGGGCCTGCAACAATGCACATCCTGGGCGAGGTGCTAGGTCTCCTCCCCCAGGGTGGACAGGGGGAAGCTTCAAAGGCATGCCACCTCTGTGAGCTTCCCCAGACCACTGCAACCCCCCACTCTGGTGGGAAGCTTGGCCGGAAACCCCAAATAAGGACAGGGGATGTGCCAGCCTGCCAACCCCACCCCTCAGGTGGGGAAGGCGAGGTGAAGCACATCTCCGGGCTCTCGCCATCTTGAAGATGGGAAGCCCTGCCCAATCAAGATTAGGCTACTGCCCCCCTCCCACAGGAGAGAGGCAGGATAGGGAGTATACCCACCCCAGGACAGGGACCCATTGGTCCCTGCCCTTCACTTACCTGTAACGCCCCTAAATCTAGTATTTAGGGGCACCCTGAACCTTCCTTCCCCAGATTCCGAAATCCGAAGAAGAGCTAGAAGACAGAAGACCTGCCCTGCAGCTGCTAAGAAGAGGAAGACACCAACTGCTTTGGCCCCAGCCCTACCGGCCTGTCGACCCTCGAACCTGCTCCTGCTCCAACCCGGCATCTCTTGTGGCCAGCAACCTCACAAACCCCGGAGGACCTGGCTACCTTCTGACTCTAAGCCCCTGGGACTCCCATGAGTAGAGGCTCTTCTCAAAATCTACTTCTGATCCCTGGCATCAGCCCGGAACCGCGAACCCTTCACACTCTGCACCCGCCATGCCTGGCCTGTGCCGGAGTGAACAAAGACCACGAGGATGACCCCACGGTGACTGTGACCCCGAGTCCGGCACCCAAGGACCTCCCTCGACACTCCTGAAGAAGCCTGCAGCCTCAAAACCAGGTACCCCCTCCTCCCCCCCCCTCCCTCCCCCCCCAACCGCGATCAACCCGAGGGTAAGATTTCCCGACACCAAAAGGCACCGCTGCACCCCTGTGCCCCCTGTGCCCAATCCCAGGATACCTACCTATCCTCCAACTACCCAACTTACCCTCGAAGTGCTGGTGGCACCTGAAGAATCTTCGTCCCCGAGCTTGCAGTCTTTCTAAACTGGAGCTTTTCCCATTGATATCAATTGAGCGCCCGAAGGCTCAAAAGCACCCTGCACCCAGCCGCCCGAGCGGCCCTGGCAGTGCAACCTCTACACCCATCTGCTTCCCCACTTGCCCTGAGTAAGTGACCAGGAGCCCAGCTCCCACAGCCGCGTGGCCTGCTAGTCAGCAGCCACCAACCAAGGTCCCCCTTCCTCTCATAGGATAACATTGGGCCTAACTCTCTCTACACCCGGCTACCCCTGTTCCGCTGAGGGTGAACCAACTGTACCTATCTGACCCTGGGAGACCTGCGAGTCTATGCCCAGAACCGTAACTCTGCCAGTTGAGTACTTACCTTTAAACCGATAACTCAATTTTCTTCATAGGGTAACATTGACTGGCTTTTCCTGAAATTTCTTCTAAGTGTGGACTTTTCAAATCCTAAAATATTCACCAAAAATCAGCTGAGTAACGAAAACAAAAATACCCACCTGCTACTAGGTGAGCTCCCAGTGCTGGATCTTGGCGTCCAGCACGGACTCTGAAAAATACTTACAACTGTACTTACCAGTAACCCAATTTTCTCCCATAGGAAATCATTGACTGTTTTTCTGTGAAATTTCTTCTTAAGTGTCAATTTCTGCAAACTTCAAATATTCTTTAAAAATCGTATAACTTCTGAAAACGTAATTGCTTACCTGTTTTGAAAAAAGGTCCCAGTACTGAGTCTAGGTACCCAGTACTGGATTACAAAAGTAACGAGAACATACTATACCTGCAACTTGATTTTTCTTCCATAAGGAATCATTGACTGTTTTCTATGAAATATTTTTAAGTGTCAACATTTAAAATAGCAAAATATCGTCTAAAAATCATCACAGTAATTAAGTCGACTTTTATCACTTGATTCCAAGTACTGACCCAGGGACTGAATCTAGGATCCAGTCCTGGAATTTCAAAAGTAATCCTAAAAGTAATCTGTTGCAAATAACTTGAAACTTCCATTGAGCTCAATGCATTGTTGTGTTTAAAATTGTTGCCTATTGCAACCACTTGTAACTTTCTACAAAAGTCAATTGCATATTGCAAAAGTATTTATATAAAGCATCTCACTCTGAGAAAGTATATTTTAATACCTATTGTTGGTTCTAAAATAAAACAAGCATATATTTTTTATATATAAACCATTGGCCTAGAGTTGAGTTATTGAGTGTGTGAGACCATTTGCTGGCTGAGTGTGTGCAACAAATGCTTTACACTGTCCTCTGATACTGCCTTACTGCTTGACCAAGCTACCACTTTAGAGAGTAAGGTTATATCTAACTGTAGCCTCTGCCAAACCTCTGGGGACTGTGGTCTCTGTACACTCTGTACCTATTTGGGAACAGTATATACAGAGCCACTTTCTCACATTGGTGGATCAGCGGTGGGGATACAAACTTGCATTTGTTGGACTACTTGGTTACCATCTAGTCACACAACAGAACTCTTCAAATTGCCTTTAGAATTCTGATTGGTCTTTTCCAAAAATACCAAAAGTCTAGCTAGGGCCTTGCTTCAGTCTCATTAGAATTTTAGAAAAATACGTCACTATAGTCAGGGTAGAGGATTAGAACCGTCAGGTTAGAATGACTCAAACAAACCCAGCTATTAGTGAAAATAACATGGACCTGGTGGAGGAGCTCGACCTCTCACTTTACGTACACTTGTCTTTCTAGGAATTGAGGTCCCTATGCAAACTTAAAAATATACCAATGGGCCTACATCCAACCAAACTAGGGCTCCAGGAGCTCTTGGCTGAGTATGCTAAGGACTACCCATCTGAACATGGTGATGGCCAGTCAGATGAGGAAAGGGAAGAAGAGGAGGTGGATAATAACCCCCCACACTATTCCCTAGGAAGGAGAGGGCCCCCATACCCTCCAATCCAAGAATTGGCATCTGGGGACGTAGAGATCACAAAGGTGACTCTGGTACCAGAGAGATCACTGGGGGACCTTTTAGAAAGGCTGGGCAAAAGATTAGAGCTAGAGTCCAGGCTCTAGAAAAAGAAAGTAGAGATGGGTTTAGCACCCATCAATGGTGGCAGCAATAATAAAAATAAGGATATGGAGGAAACCTCGGACCTTAAAATCCCCAAAGGGATTGTCCTTAAATTTGAGGAAGGTGATGACATCATCAAATGGTTCACAGCCTTTGAGAAGGCTTGTGAAATAAGAAGAGTAAAGAAACCTCTCTGGGGGGCACTCCTGTGGGAACTGTTCTCTGGTAACTGCAGAGACAGGGTTCTGACCCTTACTGGGCCAGAAGCAGGATCCTATGACCTCACGAGGAAAGCTCTGATTGAGGGAGTTGGATTCACTACTGAGGAGTATAGAATTAGATTCAGGGGGGCTCACAAAACACAGACCCAGTCCTGGATTGACTTTATAGACTTCTCAGTAAAGACACTGGATGGTTGGTTAGCTGGACATGGTGTGTAGGATTTTACTTGATTGTACAATTTATTCATGAAGGAACATATATTAAGTAACTGCACAAATGAAAAGTTGCACCAGCATTTGGTAGACCTGGGTCGAATTTATCCACAAGAATTGGGAAAGAAGGCAGACCACTGGGTCAAGACTAGGGTGACAAGGACAACCACTGGGGGTGACCAAAAGAAAGTGGTCACAAAGCCTCCCCAGGGGTAAGGTGGTGAGCATCCCCAAGATGAAAAGTCTGAGTCTTCCAAAGGGCCCCAAAAACCTGTTCAGGTGGGTGGGACACAAACTACTCCCTATGTGCCTCAACCCTATAGGGTGAACAACTTTGATCCCTTAAAGGCCTGGTGTAATAACTGTAAGAGGTCAGGACACCTAACTGTAGATAAATCTTGCCCCCACAACAAAGCCCCCAAGGCACCCAGTACAGCTACTCCTGGGGCAGCAAGATTACAGATGGGATCAGAGGTGTACCCTGAGCAAATCTGTGAACACACTGAAGCAAGTCTAGTCTCCCTGGGAGAAGTGGAGTTTGCCACTGTGGCTGTGTGGCCACCCAACTTAAAGAAATATTTACAGTACCCCTGGGTGAATGGAACTAGTGTAGAAGCTCTGAGGGATACAGGGGCCAGTGTCACTATGGTGAAAGACACACTGGTTTCCCCTCAGGAATATTTGATTGAAAAGTCATACCCAGTCACCAACGCTGACCGTGTCACCACTAGTCATCCCATGGCCATTGTGACATTAGGCTGGGGGGGGAATGGTGGGGGGGGGGTACTGGCCTGAAACAGGTAGTCGTCTCTCCAAAGTTGCCTGCTGCATGTCTGCTTGGAAATGATCTGGAAACCTCAGCCTGGGCTGAGGTTGAGCTAAAGGCCCATGCAGCCATGCTGGGCATCCCTGAATTGGTTTGTGTGCAAACCAGAGCACAGAGCAAGAGGAAGGGTGAAAAAGTAGGTCTGGAGCCTGAAATAATGGCCCAACCAACCAAGAGGAAGAGCAAGAAGACTGGGGGGACCAGCTTCTACACAGCAAACCATTCAGGACCCCTCTCCCCAGGGAGAGGATTTGGATACCCCTGAGGGAACTGAGTCCATGGAGCTTGACCCTTGCCAGGTTGAACTCTTGGGCCCAGGGGGACCCTCTAGGGAAGAGCTGTGCCAGGGTCAGCGAGACTTTCCCACTCTTGAAAGCCTGAGGCAGCAAGCTGTTTCAGAAGCAAAGGGAGATGTCAGTGGTACCCACAGAGCTTATTGGGAAGAGGGATTACTGTATGCTGAGGCACCACTCCTGGAGCTACCAGGAGGGTGGTAGTGCCACAGAAGTACAGGGAGTTCTGTAGTAGGGGATCTCTGTGTATAGTCATAATCTATGAATAATCCCCGCCCATGTGCGGTGTTAGACGGACCGGGAGGGTCGGCCGAGGTCAGGGGGAGAGGTCTCCGGGGAGAGCCGTCTCCAGCGATCGTACAGACAAGTAACTTCCCCCCCACAGACAGACACCACACAAGGATAAGATTTAGCGTTCTTTATATGCACTTCTTAAGGTACGATGAAGTAGTACAAGGAGGTCTGGACTCAGGGGTCCCCTCGATTTAGGTCTCTTAGGATAGGGAAGGGGTAGCGGGACAGTCTGTTTACCAGTCAGGTAGTTCGGATGAGATGATGGTTAGCTCACAATCCTCGAGCTTGGTGGTGTAGCTGGTACGAGCCGCGGCAGCGCCAGCAGGTCCCGGTAGAGATGGTCGATACACGGTCCGCGGCAGCGCCAGCAGGTCCCAGTGGGGATGGTCGATGTACGGTCCGCGGCAGCGCCAGCAGGTCCCGGTGAGGATGGTCGTTACAACGGGCCGCGGCAGCGCCAGCAGGTCCCGACGAGGATGGATGTTGCAGAAGGCCGCGGCAGCGCCAGCAGGCAGGACGATAGTTCGCAAGATAGGGCTACGGCAGCGCCAGTAGTCCGTCAAGGCTGAGTTCTCTCGGTGTCTCTCGACTCCAGGATACAACTCCCATCCTGCTCCGGAGCTGCTCCAGTTATAGGGCAGGCGCCCTTTGATGTCCGGGCCCTCGCACTTGGAGGTCGGAGGGTCCGGGATGAAGGTGTCCAGACACCCAGCAGGGGGTGGAGCCAGCGCCTGGGGGAGCTGGAGGCGATCGGCACCTGGCGGGGGAAGAGCTCTTGACGCTTCGTTCTCCCATTGACCTGCCAAGTGGTCCGCTCACCTCCTGGGTGGATGGTGGTGCCGGGATGTCGGGGCCGGCCAGGCCCAGGGTTAGTGTCGGGGGGAGGCCACGCGGCCTCGTGGTGCAGGGCCCAAGATGGCGGCTTGACCCGGCCGGGGAAGCCGGTGGGGCTGGGGCCCGTGATGCATGGAGGTCCGAGGGCAGAAGTTCCGTCGGGAGACGGGGTGCAGGTGCTTTTCGTGGGTCACGCCTGGCGGGCCGGAGCTTGGGCCCTGTCGTGCGGGGAGGGAGCAAGCCCTTCGTGTGGCCTGTCCAACATGCGGGGACCCCGGAGCAATCAAAAATATCTCTTAAGCTGTCCCGCATTTGCAAACCTGCAAAGACACTTAAGAGACAGACAAAATAATACAGCCTAATCACCACAAGGCTGCACTGGCCAGCACTTCCTCTGAAGTGAACACAAAAGCCAAAATAAAGTTGAAATGTCATTTTTATTCACATTTGACATGTTCCTTTATTATCACACACTCCCTTCACCAAAATCCCTTTAAACAATAGAGAGGAAGGGGTGGACAGACAAGCCCTATAGGCTGTCATTATGTGTCTGCTAAAAGGGATACCGTGCCTTTAAGAAACTCTCCAGAGACCCCCGGTATCCCAGGATGCACAGCCAACACAAGTTACTTTCAGTTCTTTTTTCCGGCTCCTGCTAGCAGGACCCTGGAGCTTGAGCTCTACCCTTTTGGGTGGTTTATTTGATTAAAATCGGATTTTTTGGATTAAAAGTGGTTTCATTCGACGTCTAAAGCCTTTGTCTACTACTGCCTGCAATCTGGAGCAGTTTTGGCCCACTCTCAGCATGGCTTTATTCGATAAATGCCCTGAGTGTGGGAGGAAGAAGGCTAAGACGGACCCACATGAGGTGTGTATCCTCTGCTTGTCGCCCTCACATGTCCCAGCTGCCTGTGACATCTGCAGCACCTTTTCGAAAAGGACCCTGAGGGACAGGGAGAAGACTCGCCTTCAGGGACAGGAGAAGCAGAGGACCGGTGAGACTTCAGGGCATGGAGGGTCCCACTCCCCCTCCTCCGCCCATGCTTCAGCCCCTGGAGGGACCTCCGGGCAGAAAAAGGAGCAGAAACGACACCTACCGGCTGGTAGGTCGCGTTCGACGTCGACGGCGAGAGAGAAGGCACCGGTATGTTCGCCGTCGATCCAGGGCTCTGGGTCGCGGCAGCCTCGGCGTTCGACGTCGAAGGAGGGGCCGGCGAGACCCGGGACCGGGTCGCCGTCGCAGGTGTCACGGTCGACGTCAACAACACATCGACGTCGTACCGAGCCCCATGGACTGCACTCGCCGCCGTCTACCCACGGCTCGACGCTGACTGAGTCGACGCCGAGATCCCGGCGCCCGCCGTCGAGGCGGAGGCGGTCGACGCCGAGACGCAGGTCGACGTCGAGACACCAACGATCGACGTCGAGACACCAACGATCGACGTCGAGACACCAACGATCGACGTCGAGACACCAACGATCGACGTCGAGACACCAACGATCGACGTCGAGACACCAACGATCGACGTCGAGACACCAACGATCGACGTCGAGACACCAACGATCGACGTCGAGACACCAACGATCGACGTCGAGACACCAACGATCGACGTCGAGACACCAACGATCGACGTCGAGACACCAACGATCGACGTCGAGACACCAACGATCGACGTCGAGACGCCAACGATCGACGTCGAGACGCCAACGATCGACGTCGAGACGCCAACGATCGACGTCGAGACGCCAACGATCGACGTCGAGACGCCAACGATCGACGTCGAGACGCCAACGATCGACGTCGAGACGCCAACGATCGACGTCGAGACGCCAACGATCGACGTCGAGACGCCAACGATCGACGTCGAGACGCCAACGATCGACGTCGAGACGCCAACGATCGACGTCGAGACGCCAACGATCGACGTCGAGACGCCAACGATCGACGTCGAGACGCCAACGATCGACGTCGAGACGCCAACGATCGACGTCGAGGCAGACACCCCGGCGACGGCGATCAAGGCGGGGCTCGACGTCGAGGAGACTTGGTTCGACGTCGAGGGGACGATCGACTGCGGGGCGGCACTCGTCGTCGAGGGCGAAGAGACGCCGTTCGAGGTCAACGTACAGTTCGACGTCCCAGACATCGGGGAATACGTCCTCGGTGATTACGATCTCCAGTCGGGGATCGGGGAGGCGCGGACGTTCGCCTTCGGTGGCTTCCCCGCGGGACATGCCCGCCAAGAAGAGGAGAGTGGCCGCGAGCCCGGACAATGATGATGGGGGCTCTCCGGCTAGAAGTGATGGGGCTTCAGACCATCTGACCCCGCTGCGTACCCAGCGGCCGCCTTTGCCTCCGGTGCCCGACCTTCCACCGGCGCCGCCACCGGGGCCTGCACTGCCTCCTCCTCCTCCTCCTCCTCCTCCTCCTCCTCCTCCTCCTCCTCCTCCTCCCCACCGCCTCCGCCCGCGCGGGTCCCTCACCGGCAGAGATCTCGCTCTCGCCCTCGCAGGCGATCACGGAGTAGGCGCAGATCCTCCACTCGCTCTGGACATGGTCGACGGAGGTATCGGTCCCGTTCCAGAGGGTCGAGGGGCACGTATTCTTCGGGGGCTGGCAAGTATTCGCCCTCGCTGTCAGACGCCTCCTACCCGCGTCTCTCCAGTGGATGACATTGCCACGTTCCAGGAGGTGTTGCTGAGAGGGGCTGCGAAGTTGGGGATATCAGTGACTACCCCTATTCCCACTACT
The DNA here is from genome assembly GCF_964204655.1 of Triturus cristatus. Classification (NCBI taxonomy): domain Eukaryota; kingdom Metazoa; phylum Chordata; class Amphibia; order Caudata; family Salamandridae; genus Triturus; species Triturus cristatus. The sequence goes on along the minus strand of NC_140590.1, from coordinate 1,638,499 downwards.
TCTGTGATTTTTGAGACTTTGCACAAAGTACATCTGTCGCGCCCCCTCCTCCCGCTGGTCCCAGGACTGGAGGAACCTGCGATGGAGGTGTTCTTAACGCCGGCCGTGGTGAAGCCGGCGCCCTCTAGACTGTCAAAGAAGTACAGGGCTCCTGACTCGGATCCGGCGTTCCTCAGAGTGGACCCCCCGCCGGATTCTGTTATCGTGGCGGCGGCTCGTAAGCAACACTCTACGACGCCTTCCTCCACGGCTCCCCCGGATAAGGAGAGTCGCAAAATGGACTCCTTGGGGAGGAGGATGTGCTCCACGTCGGCTACTACAATGAAGGCCGCTAGCGCCTCCGCTCTGTTGGGGCGCTATGACAGGTCTCTTTGGGACTCCCTGCAACAGTTTGCGGCCTCCCTGCCCAGAGACAAGAGGGAGGATTTTCAAGAGGTGCTAAACGAGGGCATGATGGTCTCCAATCAGATCATCAGTGCGGCGGGGGACGTGTCGTTGCTGGCGGCCCATGGGTACTGCCACGGCATACATATGAGGAGGCATTCCTGGCTGCGGCTGACTCCGCTCAAGCCGGAAGCGCAGCAGAAGATCGCCAATCTACCATTCTCTGGCACGACGCTATTCGGGTCGCATGCGGATGACGAGATGGCCCGCATGAAGGCTGAGGCGGAGACTCTGAAGGCGGTGGGGCTGGAGCGGCCTAAGGAGCAGAGGAGGTCCTTCCGTTCCTCGGGCAGGCGCTACACCAAGCAGAGGGGCCAAGGGCGTCAGTCGGGCCCCCAGCAACAGCCCCAGCAACAGCAGCAGTACCAGAGGCAGCCCTTTCAGAAGCGCCAGATTGGCAGAGGCCAGCATCAGTCCTCGGCGGGGAACAAAGGCCCGTCCGGGTCGAAGCCCTGAAAAGTTACTTCCCCCTCATCCGTTACCCGCTCCGGTGGGGGGAAGTATTCAACACTGCCTGGCAGAGTGGAGGACAATAACACAGGACAAGTGGGTGCTGAATATTGTTTGCAATGGCTACTGTCTTCGTTTCACCAGTTCGCCTCCACAGATTCCACCAGTGCGCTCCTCCACCATGGTGCGGGAGCTCCAGCGGGAGGCGGACGTTCTGTTAAAAAAGAAGGCGATAGAAGCTGTTCCTTTGAAGCAAAAAGGAAAAGGTCTCTACTCACGGTTCTTTCTCGTAAGAAAAAAAGACAAGAACGAGTTCAGGCCTATTCTGGATCTGCGTCAAGCAAACAGGTGGATCCGCCGAGAAAGGTTCCGTATGTTGTCCCTGCATCAGATTTACCCTCAGTTGCATCGAGGAGACTGGCTGTGCGCCATAGATCTGCAGGACGCTTACTTTCATGTGCCGATCGCACCAAAACATCGCAAGTTCCTGAGGTTTCTGGTAGGCAACAACCATTACCAGTATTCCGTACTCCCGTTTGGCCTGAAGTCTGCGCCACGGACATTCTCCAAGTGCATGGCAGTGGTCGCGGCACACCTGCGGAAGACCAAGGTGTTTGTGTACCCTTACCTGGACGACTGGTTGATCAAAGCGTCCACTTATCAGGAAGCCCAGTGCCATTTCAACAGGACGGCGGCTTTGCTTCACCGTCTGGGGCTGCACATCAACATGACGAAGTCAGTGCCGATCCCTGTGCAGTGTCTCCAGTACTTGGGGGCTTCAGTCAATACCTTGACCGCAAGCGTGTGTCCTTCGGAGGAGAGACGCTTATCGATCCGTGGGAAGGCTCTGCATCTCATCTCAGCCCGCTCTCCTACGGTGAGGACGGTGTCTTCATTACTGGGGTCGATGACTTCTTGCATCTTCCTCACCCCCAATGCACGTCTGCATATGAGGCCCCTGCAGGAATGTCTGGAGGATCAATGGGACCAGAGGAGGGGGCGTTGGGAGGACAAGATCCAGTTGTCTCGGCACGCTCGGCAGTCTCTGAAATGGTGGTGTTCCCCAGAGAATGTCTGCAAGGGGACTCCTTTTCACAAGGACATTCCGGCCCAGACCATAGTGACCGATGCGTCTCTCCAGGGCTGGGGAGCGCATTCGGGCCCTCTTCAGATTCAGGGGATATGGTCGCAGATGGAGACGACCTACCATATCAACTTTTTGGAACTCAGAGCAGTACACTTGGCCTTGAAGGCGTTCCATCCCTCCTTCAGGACGTCCTCCCTGCTGGTTCAGACGGACAATACTACGACCATGTATTACCTCAACAAGCAGGGGGGCTCCCGGTCACGCACCCTGTCTCGGGAGGCACAGGCGATCTGGAACTGGCTGGTGGCCAGGAATCTGACGATCACGGCGACCCACCTGCCGGGAGTGCAGAATGCCCAAGCAGACGCACTCAGCAGACTCGTTCAAGAGAACCACGAGTGGGTGCTAAACGACGACGTGCTAAGAGACGTCTTCGCAGAATGGGGCACTCCGGATATAGATCTGTTCGCTACGGCAGAAAACAGCAAATGCCGCGACTTCGCGTCCAGGTACTACCAACCAGGGACGCTGGGGAATGCACTATGGATCAGCTGGTCCAACAGCTTTCTCTACGCCTTTCCACCCATTCCCCTGATTCCGGCGGTGCTGATCAAGCTGTCGCAATCCAGAGCCAGAATGATCCTGATTGCTCCGGAGTGGCCGAGACAATGGTGGTTCACCGACCTTCTTCACCGGTCTGTTCTGCCACACCGGCGCCTGCCGTGCCGGCCGGACCTCCTCACGAAGTTCGGAGGGCAGATGGTTCACCCCAATCTCTCGTCCTTGAGTTTGGCAGCATGGCTCCTGAGCTAGTGCAGTATGGACACTTGAACCTGCCTCAGGACTGTATGGAGATCTTGAAAGAGGCTAAGAGACCGTCTACGAGGACTTCCTACGCCTAGAAGTGGAAGAGATTCTGCTTATGGTGCAAGGCGAAGGACTTTGACCCTACCTCCTGTAAAGAAGACGTTATTTTGCCTTATCTGCTGCAGTTAGCTCAGTCTGGGCTTAATTTTCAATCTATTAAGGTTCATCTCGCAGCTCTGACTGCGTATAGGAAGGGCCCTTCTCAAACCTCATTTTTTCAAATCCCTGTGATTAAGGATTTTTTGGAGGGTTTGCGTAAGGTGTTTCCCCCTGTTAGAAGGCCTTCTCCACCTTGGGAATTGAATGTGGTGTTATCTAGATTGATGAGGGAGCCTTTTGAACCTATCCATAAGGCTTCGTTGCAGCATTTGTCTTGGAAGGCGGCCTTCCTTGTAGCCATTACATCGGCCAGGAGGGTGAGTGAGATTCAGGCTCTGTGTTGCCAAGAGCCGTATACTGTTTTCCATGCTTCTAAAGTAGTGATGCGTACCCATCCTAAATTTTTGCCTAAGGTGATATCAGATTTCCATGTGAATCAGATGATAACTTTGCCTACGTTTTTTCAGCATCCTTCCTCTCCGGCGGAGAGGTCTCTGCATTCACTTGATGTGCGTAGGGTGTTGAAATTCTACCTGGATAAGACAAACGATATCCGCAGGTCGGATCAACTGTTTGTTAATTATGGTTCGGTAAGAACTGGTTTAGCTACCTCGAAGCAGTCCATTTCCAGATGGATTGTTTCCTGTATTCATCTTTGTTACCAAAAAGCTAATAAAACATTAGGGGGTAAGCCTACGGCACATTCGACTAGAGGCAAGGCGGCTACCACCGCTTTGCTTAGGAATGTTCCCATTGCTGACATTTGTAAGGCTGCCACCTGGAAGTCAGTCCATACGTTTACAAAGCATTACTGCCTGGACTCTGATGCTAGGGCAGATGCGCAGGTTGGACAGGCTTCGCTAAGGAATTTGTTTGCACAGTGATTTGTTGGTGGTTGGTCTTACTCCACCGCTTCTTGTTGGTTGGGATGGGCTTGCCATTCTATTCATAGATTATGACTATACACAGAGATCCCCTACTACAGAAGGAGTAGTTTCTTACCTGTAACTCCAGTTCTGTAGTAGGGGTATCTCTGTTATAGTCATAAGCGACCCTCCCTCCTCCCCGGTGGAGTAACCTGACGGTATCAGGCCTGTTGTTATACACCTTCAAAAAGAACTGAAAGTAACTTGTGTTGGCTGTGCATCCTGGGATACCGGGGGTCTCTGGAGAGTTTCTTAAAGGCACGGTATCCCTTTTAGCAGACACATAATGACAGCCTATAGGGCTTGTCTGTCCACCCCTTCCTCTCTATTGTTTAAAGGGATTTTGGTGAAGGGAGTGTGTGATAATAAAGGAACATGTCAAATGTGAATAAAAATGACATTTCAACTTTATTTTGGCTTTTGTGTTCACTTCAGAGGAAGTGCTGGCCAGTGCAGCCTTGTGGTGATTAGGCTGTATTATTTTGTCTGTCTCTTAAGTGTCTTTGCAGGTTTGCAAATGCGGGACAGCTTAAGAGATATTTTTGATTGCTCCGGGGTCCCCGCACATGGGCGGGGATTATTCATAGATTATGACTATAATAGAGATACCCCTACTACAGAACTGGAGTTACAGGTAAGAAACTACTCCTTCCTCCTAACTTTGGCTCATGACATCCCCCTAGCTGAACATCTGGGGCAATCCAAAACTTGGGAAAGGCTAGTGAGTCACTGTTACTGGCCCCAGATGCACCAAAAGGTGAAGGAGTTTGTCAGCTCCTGTGTTACCTGTCAGGCCAGTGGCAAGACAGGTGGCCACCCAAAGGCCCCCCTAATCCCAGTGGTGGGGGTACCCTTTGAAAGGGTAGGAGTGGACATTGTGGGTCCACTTGAACCTCCCTCAGCCTCAGGGAACACATTTATTCTAGTAGTAGTGGATCATGCTACTAGGCACCCTGAAGCAATTCCATTTAGGACTACTACAGCTCCTGCATTAGCCAAGGCCCCCCTGGGTGTCTTCACCAGGGTAGGGTTTCCTAAGGAGGTGGTTTCATACAGAGGTTCCAACTTCATGTCTGCTTACCTAACAAACATGTGGAAGGAGTGTGGAGTACAGTACACATTTACTACACCCTACCATCCACAAATCAATGGCCTTGTTGAGAGATTCAGCAAGACATTAAAAGGCATGGGTCTCCCTGAGAAGTTCAAAAGGAGATGGGATGTCCTGTTGCAATGCCTGCTTTTCGCTTACAGAGAAGTACCACAGAAGGGAGTAGGTTTCTCACCCTTTGAACTTCTGTTTGGTCATCCTGTGAGGGGACCACTGTGTCTTGTTAAAGAGGGCTGGGAGAGGCCTCTTCAAGAGCCTAAACAAGACATAGTGGACTGTGTGCTTGGCCTAAGGTCCAGAATGGCTGAGTACATGGAAAAAGCATCCAAGAACCTTGAGGCCAGCCAGGAGCTTCAGAAGCACTGGTATGACCAAAAAGCTGCACTGGTTAAATTTCAACCTGGGCAACAGGTGTGGGTTTTGGAGCCAGTGGCACCATGGGTACTCCAGTACAGATGGAGTGGCCCTTACCCTATCCTACCTGTTTTGGATAAAGGTTCCAGTACTGAGTCTAGGCATCCAGTACTGGATTACAAAAGTAAGGAGAACGTACTATACCTGCAACTTGAATATTCTTCCTTAAGGAATCATTGACTTTTTTCTATGAAATATTTTCTGTCAACTTTTAAAATAGCAAAATATTTTCTAAAAATCATAACTGTTATTAAGTCGACTTTAATCACTTGATTCCAAGTACTGACCCAGGACTGAATTTAGGATCCAGTCCTGGAATTACAAAAGTAATCCTAAAAGTAAAATGTTGCAAATAACTTGAAACTTCCTTTGAGCTAAATGCATTGTTTAAAATTGTGTTGCCTATTGCAACCACTTGTAACTTTCTACTAAAGTCAATTGCATATTGCAAAAGTATTTATATAAAGCATCTCATTCTGAGAAAGTATATTTTAATACCTATTGTTGGTTCTAAAATAAAACAAGCATATATTTTTTATTTATATATAAACCATTGGCCTAGAGTTCAGTTCTTGAGTGTGTGAGACCATTTGCTGACTGTGTGTGCAGCAAATGCTTTACACTGTCCTCTGATACTACCTTACTGCTCGACCAAGCTACCACTTGAGAGAGTAAGGTTGTATCTAACTTTAGCCTCTGTCAAACCTCTGGGGACTGTGGACTCTGTACACCCTGTACCTATTTGGTAACAGTATATACAGAGCCACTTTCTCACAGGCATTTCAAGATGAAGCGTCTGTATTACAAAGTACTATTTTTATGTTTGCCAAATTAAAATGTAAAAAATAAACCATAAACTGGGTTTAAAAAACTATATTAAATACATCTTTTGAAACTAGGTATGTTGCTGTCTTAATCAAGAGGAATTTGACACTGCCATGTTAAAGCAGCCATCTGCCCCACCATCTTTCACCTGTGCGTCATGCCTAAAGTAACCAGGAGGTGGCTCCTTGAGTTGAACCCTTTTGAAGTCTGTGTCATGGGTTCAAATCCCAGCACACCAGACCTCTGCTTTCGATCATTCTAAACCTATAAATCAGTTTTACTGATTGGGTAATATGAGCTCATGTTGTATACAACACTGTATAAAAGCCACAGCTGTTAGATCATTTTTGATGGGCTTTTTATTGTGAGAGTTGAAGCCTGTTCTCAATCTACATGCTTCCAACAAGTGTTATAAAAAGAGAAACGTGCAGGATTCTTTCCATGACACAGACCTAACAAGTGCTAAGATCATGATTGGATGGTATCTCTGTATAAACTTCTCCAAACTCTTTTTCTCCAGTGCAATGAATACTTTGAGCTCGCTCATGTATCTCATTGTATCTGAATGGTGTTGGCCATGGTGGCGGCTGGTCTATATGCGCTGGAAGTGCAGGTATTTCTTAGCCCGGGAAACGGGCTGGGTTGCTGGTTACACTGCAGAAAAAGACAGAAAGTTGTGCACAGTGTAGGATTCTTTCTGAACCCCCTAGATCAGCATTAGAACCATGTGCGCACATCTGTTCGGTCTGAGCTTCTTTTCCATACTGGAACAAGCAGTTGGAGTTTAGATATTGACGACGTTAGTGCTTCTGATCCGGTGATTGCAGTGGTCACTGAGTCAGTAGTTGCAACATCAAGGGATGTCTCTGTATCCCTGTAGGAAAGTGGCTCTGTATATACTGTTTGTACACCCGGTACCTATTTGGAAACAGTATATACAGAGCCACTTTCCTACAGGGATACAGAGACATCCCTTGATGTTGCAACTACTGACTCAGTGACCACTGCAATCACCGGATCAGAAGCACTAACGTCGTCAATATCTAAACTCCAACTGCTTGTTCCAGTATGGAAAAGAAGCTCAGACCGAACAGATGTGCGCACATGGTTCTAATGCTGATCTAGGGGGTTCAGAAAGAATCCTACACTGTGCACAACTTTCTGTCTTTTTCTGCAGTGTAACCAGCAACCCAGCCCGTTTCCCGGGCTAAGAAATACCTGCACTTCCAGCGCATATAGACCAGCTGCCACCATGGCCAACACCATTCAGATACAATGAGATACATGAGCGAGCTCAAAGTATTCATTGCACTGGAGAAAAAGAGTTTGGAGAAGTTTATACAGAGATACCATCCAATCATGATCTTAGCACTTGTTAGGTCTGTGTCATGGAAAGAATCCTGCACGTTTCTCTTTTTATAACACTTGTTGGAAGCATGTAGATTGAGAACAGGCTTCAACTCTCACAATAAAAAGCCCATCAAAAATGATCTAACAGCTGTGGCTTTTATACAGTGTTGTATACAACATGAGCTCATATTACCCAATCAGTAAAACTGATTTATAGGTTTAGAATGATCGAAAGCAGAGGTCTGGTGTGCTGGGATTTGAACCCATGACACAGACTTCAAAAGGGTTCAACTCAAGGAGCCACCTCCTGGTTACTTTAGGCATGACGCACAGGTGAAAGATGGTGGGGCAGATGGCTGCTTTAACATGGCAGTGTCAAATTCCTCTTGATTAAGACAGCAACATACCTAGTTTCAAAAGATGTATTTAATATAGTTTTTTAAACCCAGTTTATGGTTTATTTTTTACATTTTAATTTGGCAAACATAAAAATAGTACTTTGTAATACAGACGCTTCATCTTGAAATGCCTGTGAGAAAGTGGCTCTGTATATACTGTTTCCAAATAGGTACCGGGTGTACAGAGTCCACAGTCCCCAGAGGTTTGGCAGAGGCTAAAGTTAGATATAACCTTACTCTCTAAAGTGGTAGCTTGGTCGAGCAGTTTACGAGGACAGTGTAAAGCATTTGTTGCACACACTCCATCAGCAAATGGTCTCACACACTCAAGAACTGAACTCTAGGCCAATGGTATAAAAATATATGGTTGTTTTATTTTAGAACCAACAATAGGTATCAAAATATACTTTCTCAGAATGAGATGCTTTAGTTAAATACTTTGCAAGAGGCAACTGACTTGGAATGCAATAGTTTGTTTGTTGCAATAGGCAACACAATTTCAAACACAATAATACATTGAGCTCAATGGGAGTTTTAAGGTATATGCAATTGATTACTTTCAGGATTACTTTTCTAACTCCAGGACTTGATCCTAGGAGTAAATACGTTTTAGTTACTGTTGTTATTTTTAAGCAATATTTAGCTATTTTAAAAGTTGACACTTCGAAACTTTTTCTAATCAAATTACCAATGTTATCCTATGGGAGGAAATTCACTCAGCAGGTAAGTAGGGTTATGGTTACTTTTTCTAAATCAGTGTTGGACCCTGGATCCAGCAGGAGTGTACCACCTGTAAGCAGTTGAGAAACTGCGATGAAGTTATACAGGCGATTTTTAAGGAATATTTATAAGTTTTCAAAATCGACAGAAGAAATTTTACAGAAAAACAGTCAATGGTTTCCTATAGAAGAAAATTCAAGTTACGGGTAAAGTATGTTCTCGTTACTCTTGTAATCCAGTGCAGGGCTCCTAGGCTCAGTACTGGGACATCTATCTAAAACAGGTAAGTAATTACGTTTTCACAGTTGGTACGTTTTTTAAAGAATATTTGTAGTTTGCAAAAATCGACACTTAGAATAAATTTCACAGAAAAACAGTCAATGGTTTACTATGGGAGAAAACTGGGTTTATAGTGAGTACGGTCGTAAGTACTTTTCAGGGTCAGTGCTGGGCACCAAGATCCAGCACTGGGATCTCTCCTAATAGCAGGTAAGCATTTCCGTTTTCGTTCCTCGGTTGATTTTAGGTGAATATTTTAAAGTTTCGAAACTCCACACTTAGAAGAAATTTCAAGTGAAACCAGTCAATGTTACCCTATGAAAGAAAAGTGAGTTATCGGCTTTTGGGTAAGTACTCGACTTGCAGAATTAATGTTCTGGGCATAGACTCAAGGGTCCCCCAGGGTCTGGTATGTACAGTTGTTACACCCTCGGGTGCAGAGTGAGTTAGGCCCAATTCTATCCTATGGGAGGCAGGGGGCCCTTGGTTGGTGGCTGCTGACTAGCCGGCCACACGGCTGTGGGAGCTGGGCTCCTGGTCACTTGCTCCGGGCAAATGGGGAAGTAGATGGGTGTAGAGGTTGCACTGCCAGGGCCACTCGGGCGGCTGGGTGCAAGGTGCTTTTGAGCCTTTGCGCTCAATGGATTGCAATGGAAAAGCTCAGGAAGAACCAGGCTGCAAGCTCGGGGACGAAGATTCTGCAGGTGTGACCTCCACTTCGAGAGGTAAGTTGGGTAGTTGGAGGATAGGTAGGTACCCAGGAGTCGGGCACCGAGGGCCGCAGGGCGCCAGGTGCATCGGCGTCTTTTGGTTTTGGGAAATCTTACCCTCTGTTGATCGCGGTTGGGGTGGTCCTTGGGTCTGGGGCTGCAGGCGTCGCCAGGAGCGTCAAGGTGGGTCCTTGGGTGCCGGATTCGGGGTCACAGTCGCCGGGGGGACGTCCTCGGGGTCTTTGTCCACTCCAGCACAGGACAGGCTTGGCGGGTGCAGTGTGTGCAGGGTTCACGGTTCCTGGCTGATACCAGGGGTTAGATACTTGCTTTGAGCAGAGCCACTGATCGTGGGAGTCCCAGATGCTCAGTCGCAAGGTAGCAAGGTCCTCCGAGGTTGGTGAGGTTGCTGGCCACAGGAGGTGCCTGGATTTAGCAGGAGCAGGTTCGAGGGTCGACAGGCCGGTAGGGCTGGGGCCAAAGCAGTTGGTGTCTTCCTCTTCTTAGCAGCTGCTGGCAGGTTTTCTTTCTTCTTGCTCTTCTTTGCTGTTTTGGAATCTGGAATCTGAGGAAGGAAGGTTCGGGGTACCCCTAAATACTAAAATTAGGGGCGTTACAGGTAGGTAAAGGGCAGGGACCTCCTGGGCCCCTGTCCTGGTGTGGGTACACCCCCTATCCTGCCACTCTTCTGTGGGAGGGGGGCAGTGGCCTAGTCCTGATTGGACAGGGCTCCCCATCTTCTAGATGGCGAGGGCCCGGAGATGTGCTTCACCTCGCCTCCCCCACCTGAGGGGTGGGGTTGGCAGGCTGGCACACCCCCTGTCCTTCCTTGGGGTTTCCGGCCAGTCTTCCCGCCTGAGTGGGGGTTTAGAACCGGTAGGGGCCAATTGCTGAGTACAGCAAGTGGCCTGGAGAAGCTCACAAAGGTAGCATAACTTTGAAGCTTCCCCTGCCCATCCTGGGGGAGGAGACCTAGCACCTCGCCCATGATGTGCATTGTTGCATGCCCAGGAGAGCGGATGTCTCTCTACCCAGGGGTCCAGCAACATGTCTTTTTTTAAAATAATTTCTTTATTGATTATTTCTATCATCAGACAGCCAAGACTGAAACAATAAATACAAACAAAATGATTATATCCTCAATCAGGTAAATACATAACACATGAAATCAATGAATTAGCAAGACAAAAAAAAAGTTCAGTTCATAGCCATTTAAAAAGTGGATTCCATAGTTTCAAACCAGTTAACCTTCTTTTCTTACCCTTTGTTTTATAGACAGCCATTTCCAAATGATAAACGGACAGTAGTCTGGCTTGCCAATTGCTAAAGACAGGTGGTTCAATATCAAGCCATTGCGTTGTAATACAGCACCGGAAGATTGACATACATATAAATACAAATCTATCCTCCAGATCTGTTCTAGTGCTGTCACTGCTAGTTTGAGCGCCCAAAATAATTAATTCTGCAGAAATTTGTGTTTGTACACCTAGATGAGTAGACAAAAAATACTCTACATCTCTAATGAATAGACTTAATTTTGGGCACAAAAAAAACATATGTATAGTATCTGCGGCTATAGTCCACATCGATTACATTTATCCACTCTATCATGTACCCATCTGGAAAGTTTAGCAGGTGTGTAATATGTCATAAATGGACATCAAGTGTTGACTTATTAGTGATCCATTATACCACGTTTTGATTGATATATCTATAACTCTATGCATATCTATTCCTTCCACATCAAATTTCTCTTGCCATTTATCTTCCAGCGCTGATAAGTCGTCCTGATGTTTTACCAACATTATTTGATAAATATAACCAATTCTCGATCTTTTCCGAAGTACTTAAATTTTGTTTCAAAAAGTTAAAATTATTTATCTGCACATTTTTTAACTAAGAAGCTACGAACCTGTAAAAACTTAAAGAATTCTGTCCGAGAGAGATCATATTTTTGTTGTAGGGATACAAGAGAAGATATCTGTTGGCCATCCATTAGATCCCCCAATTGCCGTATACCAGCCCGATACCATCTGAACATAATTGAATCTTTAAAAATATCCGGTAACAAAGGGCAATTAATTAAAGGAGTATAATAATTTAAATTGGAGCTTAGTCCAATTATTTTTTTTAATTTTCCTCCAGATTTCAAAAGCAGTAATAATAATTTTGAATTTGTTTTTTTTATAATAACTCGGCTCAATAATGCGAACTAGACATTGTCGTGCCTCTTCTCCTAGTACCATCTCGTATATTGATGGTGTAACTGATTGATCAAAACGTGTTTCATTAACCAATAAAACGCCCATATTCTGCAGGAAGATAGACCAAAAGTAGAACTGAAAATTAGGAATTTCCCAACCGCCTCTATCTCTTGGTAGAGTACACTTTTTCAAAGCTCTTCTAGATCTATGGTAACTCCAGAGAAACCTGGAGGACATTCTTTCGATTCGATTAAATGTAGAGGTAGAAAAAAATAGAGGAATGGTTCGGAATAAGTACAAAAATTTAGGGAAAATAAGCATTTTCAGCACATTACTGCGGCCATATAGCGACAAGTGAAGATTATCGAGTCTTTCTAAAGTTTTATTAGCAGAGGCAATTACTGGATCAATATTTAAGCGAACGATTTTATCTATGTCAGCTGATATTCTTATACCTAAATATATAGCCTCCTCCTCAAAATGCATATCCTGTGGGCGACCGGAGTCTGAATGAAATAATGGAGTCTTAGAAACATTAAGCTTGTATCCAGAATACCTGCCGAATTCTTCCGACGATGCTATTAGATTGGGTAAAGCCGTCTTAATATCCATTGTGACTATAGCAATATCGTCTGCATATGCAAACACCTTATAACCTATATCATGTATCAAAACCGGTTTAATTCCAGTATTATTATCCAGACTATTTAAAAAAGGCTCAATATATAAAGCAAATAACAGAGGCGAAGTGGGACATCCTTGTCTTGTCCCCCTAGTAATTGTAATATTGCCGGAAAGCCGTCCTGCAATACGCAGCACCGCTTTTGGATTTTTATATAAAGCCTGAATAGCTTTGATAAATTCAGCAGGAAAGCCCTTCCAAACTAAAGTTGACCATAAGAACTTCCAACAAACCCGGTCAAACGCTTTTTCTGCGTCTAACAAAGCCACTGAAACCGAAGAATCAGTGGCCTGTGCCCAATCTAATAAAGAGATAATCCTTTTAACGTGATCTGTCGTATCACGCCGCAAAATAAATCCATGTTGTCTCTTAGATACCAATAAAGGCATAAGATTATTTAGCCTATTCGCAATAATTTTGGAATAAATTTTACTGTCCGCATTAAGAAGAGATATGGGTCTATAAGATCCCATATCTACTTCTTTCTTCCCTTTTTTAAGAAAATTACTATGGTGGCCTCTGACCATGAATCCGGAGGGCGATCCAAAAAGGATTGTTGGCATACTTCCAGTAATTCATTTTTCAACATATTTCTAAAAGTACGATAAAACTCCAAGGGAATCTGGTCCGGACCCATTGCTTTACCCAAGGCTAATGCTAATATAGCTTTTTCAACTTCTTCCCACGTTATTGGAGCAGATAAATTTATTTTCTGCAGCTCAGTAAGTCCTGTAGTTACAACTCCCGTCAGATACTCACTCCCATCATTATCAGGTATCTCACTGAGCGGAGCACTATAGAGAAATTGATAAAAGTTTTGAAAAGCCTCCAAAACCCCCTCCCTTGTTTCTTTTTTTTTTTTTTTTTTTTTTTTTTTTTAAAAACCTTTATTTGTGCATATGAAAAAGACAAATACGGGCCTACAACCATCAGGCCGGCCACAAAACGGTTAAGCACTGAGACACACATTACAACCCCCGTGCGTCAATGGTCAAGATTAGCAACGATTCAGGAGTTATACACTGGAGAGATCCTTGACACCAGGGGAAGGAGAAGTAAAGGTTAATTTTAAGGTTTTCAAAAAAAAATTTTTCGAGGAAAAAGTCAGTAGAGGATAGAACCAAGGAGATTCGAGTCCGCAAGATGGCTTCATCACACGGGAGAGCAGCAGCATCATTAAAACGGCCATAGAAAATCTCAGACAGTGAGGCGATGCAGTTATATAACAGGATAGTCACATGAGTAAATACGCACCCCTCCAAAGCCGCCCCCACTCAATCCACCCCACACCCGGACCCCGAATCGGAAACAAGTATAGCGCAGAGACATAGAAGAAAGAGGCCCATAGAACTAAAAAGAAAAGGTAAATTACCCCCCCACCCTACACCAATGCGGAGGCTACGGCCTGCCCCCCCCCCCCCGGCATAGTGCCTGTCGCTCAATGAACCCGAAATATAGACAAGAGAGAAAGTAGGAATAGAGTAAAGAAAATAAGAAAACAAAGAAGAAAGCGGGGAGGAGCCCACGTAACCTCGGAGCGCCCGAAACCACCGGCCAACTACGTCTCCACACACTGAGAACCCACTACACCCAAAGGCGGTCGTGTGAAGATAACGTGTCACAATAATATAAATGAAGGCAGACAAATCGCGACGAGTGCGCACAACATATGCAGACAGTTCCAGTCCCAGTCCAGCCCATCCGTGACACCATGGTGATAGAAATCAATCTAGTCCTGGCCCGATCGCGGGCGTAAGATTAGACTGGCCCCCACATGAAGGCCCCGCAGCCCGTGCAGACAAAGACAATATGGCCGCTTGGGAGAAGATGGAGAAGTAGAGTCACAAAATGGCCGCCGATCATCTATTGAGGTCCCCTTGTGCACCATATAAAATCCAGACCTGGCCTGTAAAGTACAGGAGTTCCACATAAAAGAAGCCGTAGGCCACCGTGAACGGTTCCTCGAGGACGTCAGGTGTCGCTCAGCTGGATACTCTTGCGGGCGCGGTGAGGCAGGCAACAACAAAGCAGGCAGCAATGAACGGGGAAACAAAGTGTCCACAATTGAGCAGGAGATCGATTGATCCTGGGTGCCGGGAAAGCCAGATGCAGACACCAGTGTAGCACGGTTATACACAGTCGTTGCGTCCCCACAAGAGGACAGAAGCACTGGCAGACCCACGTCTTGTTGAGAACAAACGGGGCGCTCACGACCCGCAGCCGACAGTATGGAGTCGAACCGCTCACTCAGCGTTTGCAAGCCAACACACAATTGCAGACGAAGGTCCCGCAGGGCAGCCAGAACGGAGCCGCATGTCAGCGGAAGCTGCGCCCCCACATCGGCAGCAATCCGGGACGGCACTGTGGAGCTGGAGTCTGGTAGAGGGAGGGCGAAGCGGGCAGCGGGCGAGACCGGAGCATCGCCCCCCAGCAGCGAGCAGGCAATCAACGCCATGTTTTACCGCTGAACGGTACAGTGGCCAGGGGGGGGGTCGTAACAAGGAGGCAATTCCACGCCGGTCTGCGCCGCCACAGGTGAAAGCCAACAGTCGCTTCCCCTCCCTCGGACTCTCTTTGCAGCCGACTAGGCAATGGAAGAAGGGGGTCCGCAGCCTTCCACAGCGCGGGCCACAGAGCGAAGCAGGAGACCCGCCACACCGGGGCTTACCCTATAGCTCCAGCCCGTCAGGTGAAAGGTGAAGGAGGTGTCCGGGCGTCTCTCCCCCGGCTCATCTGGCGACAATCCGTGGTGTGAGGCGGGATCGGGGCCGCGGGGCTCAGATTTGCGCCGGGGGTCCAGTGACTGCGGAGCTTCCAGGGGGCCGGCCAAGGCCACAATAGAGCAGGGGTCCAGCGCGGAGAACAAAGGCACCAAGAACTCCGGTATCCGGGCGGACTCAGACTCCGGGAAAGCGGCGGCGCGGTCAGCGCGTCGTCGCGCACGTTGCACCTCGAAAATCGGCGAGGATAGGAATCAGGATGATAGTCCGAGGCCAAGGGCCGGCGGAGCCGGGCGCTCAAGCGTCTGCTCCGGTCGCCATCCTGGCTCCTCCCCCCCCCTCCCTTGTTTCTTGAATAACTCCATTAGCATCCATAATTTTGACTATATCATTAAAAGCAGTTTTTTGCCTTAGTCTTTTAGCCAATACTTTTCCAGTTTTCTCACCAAATTCATATACTTGCTCCTTAAATTGTTTATATTTTAGAGCTATTTTATCCGCTATATTAGAATATACTCTAGCCCTGTTGACAGTAAGTTCCCTTTGAGCCAATTCTGAATCCCCACCAGACCTAATTGCCTCAGCCAGTTTGTTCGGCTACCATAACCATCTTGAAATCATTTTTGTATTTGGCAATCAGTTTTTTACGTCGTGATAAAGAAAAACTGAGGGTTTCCCCCCGAACTATGGCTTTAAACGCATCCCATATAGTTTGAATAGATGCGGTTCCTTTATTAAAAGAAAAAAACTCCTGTATAACTTTGAGCATAAATTGACAATATTCCTCGTCCAAAAGCAAACTCCGTTCAAAAGACCATGGATGTTTTCCTACCTCTAATTGTGGTTCAATTATAAATTCAAGAACTAAGGGGTTGTGGTCAGATATGAGTTTCGGCAAAATATCTAGCTCAAGTTTCCCTAAATATTGTAATGAAACAAAAAAATAATCTAATCTCACAAATTTGTTATGAGGAGCTGAGTAAAAAGTATACCCTAAATCATCTCCATGAATTGCATTCCAAGCATCAAATAGACCATGGTCTATAATTAGGTCCCTTAACGCTGTAAATACACGTGGCTTCCTACCATTATATAAAGAAGTCATCCTTACATTTAAATTAGCATCCAAATGAATATTCATATCTCCACATAGAACTAGGGGTTGTGGCCATTGAGCTAATTCCAAATTGAGAAAGTGCATAAGTTCTGCATCATCCAAATTGGACCCATATACATTACATACTGTAAATCTGAGTTGTCCAATCTGAAATCAGCTAATCACCCAGCGCCCCCATTTATCTTCTGCAAATTTAACACATACACCTAAACCCCGTCTCATAAGAATGGCAACCCCTCTCTTCACCCCTGTCTGTTTGGAGCATGCAACCAATTCTAATCCAAGTTTTCTCAAACATCCCCTTTTGGCCCAAGCAACATGAGTTTCTTGTACGCAAAGTATATCAAAATTTATAATCTTAATGAATTTAGCAAACACGTCTCTCTTTTTCACGTCATTTAGCCCACAAATATTGAGCGTGCATATTTTTAATTTCCTAGCCATATTACAAAGATAGTATTCCGAAAGTCACTCATCTTTTGGAAAAGAATAGCTAAAATAACTGAAATAATGCATTGTTCATGTGTTTGTACAGTCTTAACATAAAAGGTTATGCTTACAAGATCAACAAAATCATATATCCAGGCTGTCGATTATTTTTCACCCCCCAAACACCCCTTACCCATCACCCTCCACTCGCCCCAACCCCTAGACCTTAAACCAACCACCCACCCCATCCAACCCACCCCGCCCACCCAATCCACCATATGAGGCATAGGGACAAACCAGCCCTAATAAAGATGAACTACCACCCTCCCTCCCCTGATTACAAAAAATTCAGACTTATTAAAGCGCGTTTATACAGATCTCTCTTTAGATTGAGCCCCTTATGTATTCGGTCCCAATTACAAAGAATGAAAGAATTCTTTGGCAGCAATTTCTGAAAAGAAAACCTTTGTTTGGCCCTTAATCATGACCTTAAGCTTGGCAGGATTTTGCAAGTATACAGAGGCACCTTTCTCTTGAAATCCAGATATTTATTGACGCAAGTGCCAACGCCTCGACACCGTCTCCTTGCAAAAATCAGGTCTAACAAAAAAATTGCAATCTTTTGCCACCCTCTTTTTATCAGGTCTGGCAAGGCCAAACACTGCTTCTCTAGCCAAAAAATTATTAAAACGAACCAAAATAGCACGTGGTTTCTCTTCCTCTCCCTACCTAGCTTTTCTAACATTAAAAGGAATCATATGAGCTCTCTGAATCTCTATAGACCAGTCCCATAAAGTCCATTCCGGAAAAACCTCTACAAACAAATCACACACAAACTTCCGAGCATCAGTTCCTTCTTTTTTTCTCCGGAATACCTAAAATACGGAGATTCTTCCTTCGAGCTTGATTTTTCCAGTTCTGCCAGTTTAAAGACTATATCATCCTTATGTTCTCTGATGGAACTCAACTCCGTTCTCTGCGCAGCCACAGTATCTTCTAATGTAGAGATCCTTGACTCTGCTTCAGTCATCCTAAGAGCCGTATCAGAGCAAATCTTAATTATTCGCCGCACTGAATTTTGCACCTTCCGACAAGTGGCTTGCATGCGAACATTCTCTGATTTGATCTCGGCTCGGCTCTATGTTCCAACATAGTATTATAAATCGTTGACAGCGTGATCACCTGACTTAATGATTGTATAGTAAAATCATTTTCTTTATCAAGCCTCGGAATGACATCCGACACCGGCCCAACCTTCGTATGTTCTGAAGACGTCAGACCACTAAGCATATCGCTGCTAGAAAATTGCCCATTGCAGTTACCAGATCGCTCTTTTCCTTTCTTAGCTTTTTTCACAGTGATTATCGGAGCATTAGGAGAGTCTTTGCTCAAATCAGCTTCGTCCTCCGTGCTGTTATCTGCTTCGTTTTCAGACCAATCTTTGCAACTTTCGTCCGACGAGAAATCTGATAAAGAAAAAAAATTGTCGGCAGCCTTTAGAGAACCAGCGCTAGCTTGTAGTAAAACCTTTGCTTGATCCAGATAAACCTGATTGTAATATCAGGTCAGCAGGTTTACCGATTGATTCATCAGGCAACGGAATTTCCCGTACTACATCTCCCAGAATACCCCTGTCAGAATTAAGTACAGACTTGATTTCTTTCAGTGGCTGTTCAGCTATTATGGTTAAATTTGAAAGGTTAGGAGAAAACAGTGCAGCACACTCTGGGAGGGGAGAGAGACTGCTAGAAACAGTGTTGCTAATGTCAGATAGATCAAGCCCAAGCTCCCCTACCTGCTCGGACTGCAACACAGTATCTCTCTTAACAGGCTGTTTCCCGAATAATTCTGGCAGTGTTCTCGTTCCATGCTTCCCTGTGCGGGTTCTCTCCTTCCCGCCTCGCTCTCCTCTCTTCTGAGGCACAATAATCGAGTCTTGGCTTAGCCCGGCAAAAGCCATTCCACCTGCCGCTTCGCTGATTACACCAGTTGAGGAATCCTCCGTAACGGCTGCTTGGACTTTTGCGCTCCGTGTTGCAGCTTTCGGCGGCATTTTACATTGAAGAGGTCTGCCGTATCTATTGGCAACACTCCGGACTCCCCAAGCACGAATAGCCGGTAAGCGAACCAAAGCTTCTCTCCAACTCCGTCCGGTAAACGCCTTCCAGACGTTGTATACGCTGGTAGCAAAAGCGGTAAAGAAGACACCGCTCAGCATTCGAAAGGCTCCTGATATTTAAATAACAGCAAAAGGAAGCGAGCCAAATATGAGCGTTTCAGCTGCAAAAGCGTTCTTTCATTGATTCAAACCGCCGAGTCGACCTTCATTTTCTCCGGTCATAGTCGTAGATTTCCTCAAGGGAAAGACAATTAAATCCTGTCCTTCTCCGATAATCAGGGCAAGGAGCAGAGCTGCTTACACAGCCCGCGCCGCGGCCGCCATCTTCCTCCCTGTCCAGCAACATGTCTGCTGTGTGGTGTGAGAAAGTGGGTTTCTGTTGCAGTAACCCCCCCCTTTTTTGCCTAATAGCTGATGCACTTTTCCTTGTTGTGCCCTGGGCTCCTGCCAATCAGGTGCCCAGGACCTGTGTTGCTTCCCTAAAATACAAACTCCCAATTGGCAAACCCTGGCCACATGTCAGCCCCTAGTAAATGGTACCCTAGGTACCCAGGGCCTTGTGACCAGGGAAGGCCTCTAAGGGCTGCAGCACTCATTGTGCCACCCTTAGAGGCCCTGTACCCTTACACACACACACTGCCTTTGCAGGCTGAGTGTCTGGGTGCAGGACAAAACAAAGAGTCGACATGGCACACATCTCTGTGTGCCATGCCCATCTCCTACACTGCCAAGGCATATGTCACCCACCCCTCTGGCTGGGTGCCTTATGCCTATGGTGTGGGCACAGGAGCAGGAGCCCTGTGCCCCTACAGTACCCAGGTCCATTCATGGGCACTGTAAGTACAGTGCTGCCATTTACAAGTACATGGTGCTGAGAGCTCGTCAAACACGAGCTCCACAGCACCATAATGGCAACACTGAAGACTGGGAAGTTTGGTATCAAACTTCTCAGCACATTAAACCCACACTGATGCCAGTTTGGGATTTAATGTACTAAGCACCCCAGAGGGCATCTTAGAGATGCCCCCTTACAGCTAACCTACAATCCACATCTGCTCTGAGGCTGCCCAGGCTGCCACACAGCAGACACGTTGCTGGACCCCTGGGTGGGAGAGCCCCTGCTCTCCCGGGCCTGCAACAATGCACATCCTGGGTGAGGTGAGAAATCTCCTCCCCCAGGATGAGCAAAGGGAAGTTTAAAGGCATGCCGCCAGTTGGAGTTTCCCCAGGCCACTGCAACCCCCCACTCTGGTGGGAAGCTTGGCTGGAAACCCCATACAAGGACAGGGGATGTGCCAGCCTGCCCACCCCACCCCTCAGGTGGGGGAGGCGAGGTGAAGCACATCTCCAGGCTCTCGCCATCTTGAAGATGGGAGGCCCTACCCTATCAGGATTAGGCTACTGCCCCCCTCCCACAGGAGAGAGGCAGGATAGGGGGTGTACCCACCCCAGGACAAGGACCCATTGGTCCCTGGCCTTCACCTACCTGTAACGCCCCTAAATCTAGTATTTAGGGGCCCCCTGAACCTTCCTTCCCCAGATTCCAGATAGAAACCTACAAGAAGAGCAAGAAGAAAAAAAAGACCTGCCCTGCAGCTGCTAAAAAGAGGAAGACACCAACTGCTTTGGCCCCAGCCCTACCGGCCTGTCGACCCTCGAACCTGCTCCTGCTCCAGCGCGGCATCTCTTGTGGCCAGCAACCTCAAAAACCCCGGAGGACCTGGCTACCTTTGAACTCTGATTCCCTGGGACTCCCATGAGTAGAGGCTCTACTCGAGAAACCTATTCCTAACTCCTGGCAGCAGCCCGGAACCGCGGACCCAACACACTCTGCACCAGCCAAGCCTGGCCAGTGCCGGAGTGGACAAAGACCCTGAGGACGACCCCACGGCGACTGTGACCCCGAGTCCGGCACCCAAGGACCCCCCTCGACATCCTGGACGAAGCCTGCAGCCTCAGAACCGAGTGCCACCCCAGCCGCGATCAACCAGAGGGTAAGATTCCCGACGTCAAAAGGCACCCCTGCACCCGGCGCCCTGCGGCCCCCTGTGCCCAGTCCCGGGGTACCCACCTAACCTACAACTACCCAACTTACCCCTCGAAGTGGTGGTGGCACCGGAAACATCCTCGTCCCCGAGCCTGCAGCCTTTTTCCAAACCGGAACATTCCCATTGATTTCCATTGAGCGCCCGAAGGCTCAAAAGCACCCTGCACCCAGCCGCCCGAGTGGCCCTGGCAGTGCACTCTCTACACTAACTTACTTCCCCACTTGCCCTGAGTAAGTGACCAGGAGCCCAGCTCCCACAGACGCGTGGCTTGCCAGACAGCAGCCACCAACCAAGGCCCCCCTATCCCTCATAGGATAGCATTGGGCCTAACTCACTCTGCACCCGGCCGTCCTGAAACCGCTGAGGGTGAACCAACTGTACCTACCTGACACTGGGGGACCCCTGAGTCTATGCCCGGGATTTCAACTCTGCCAGTCGAGTACTTACCCTTAAACCGCTAACTTCATTTTCCTCATAGGGTAACATTGACTGGCTTTTTCTTCAAAAATCTTCTAAGTGTGAACTTTTCAAAACTGTAAAAATTCACCAAAAATCAGCCAAGTGACAAAAACGAATTTACTCACCTGTTCCTGGGTGAGCTCCCAGTGCTTACAACTATACTTACCTCTAACTCATTTTTCTCCCATAGGAAACCATTGTCTGCTTTTCTGTGAAATTTCTTCTAAGTGTCTATTTTTGCAAATTTGAAATATTCTTTTAAAATCGTACCATTTCTGCAAACGAAATTACTTACCTGTTTTTGATAAGGACCCCAGTCCTGGGTCTAGGCACCCAGTCCTGGATAACTAAAGTAACGATAAAGTACTCTACCTGCAATGTGAATTTCTTGCCATAGAGATCTATTGAATGTTTTCTGTGAAATATTTTCTAAGTGCTAACTTTTGAAATAGCTAAATATTATTTAAAAATCATTACAGTTACTAAGTCGACTTTCATCACTTGATTCTGAATACTGACCCAAGGCTGGTTCTAGGAGCCAGACCTGGAATTCCAAAAGTAATCTGAAAAGTAATTTATTACAAATAACCTGAATGTACCATTGAGCTCAATGCATTGTGATGTTTAGGAAATAGGATTGTTTATTGCAACCAACTGTGACCGTTTACAAAAATTCATTGCTTAAGACAAAAAGTATTTATATGCAACCTCTCATTCTGAGAAAGTATATTTTTATCCCCTTTGTGGTTCTAAAAATAAAACAAGCATATATTTTATATATATAAACCATTGGCCTAGAGTTCAGTTATTGAGTGTGTGAGACCATTTGCTGACTGAGTGTGTACAATAAATGCTTTACACTGTCCTCTGGTACTGCCTTACTGCTCGACCAAGCTACCACTTTTGAGAGTAAGATCATACCTAACTTTGACCTCTATCAGCCTCTGGGGGACTGTGGACTCTGTACACCCTGTACCTATTAGGGAACAGTATATACAGAGCCACTTTCTCACATGTGGCAACCTAGGCAGCTCCTCAGACCAGATGTGGATTGTAGGTGGGGTTCAGGGGCCATCTCTAAGATGCCCTCTGTCGTGCATTGTACATTAAATCCTGCACTGGCATCAGTGCGGGTTTAATGTGTTGAGAAGTTTGATACCAAACTTCTCAGTCTTCAGTGGAGCCATCATGGTGCTGTGGAGTTCGTGTTTGACGAGCTCCCAGCACCATATACTGTTAAAAGGCAGCACTGCACTTACAGTGCCCAGGAATGGCTCTGGGTACTGTAGGGGCACAGGGCTCATGCGCCTGTGCCCACACCACTGGCATAGGGCACCCAGCTAGAGGGGTGGCTGATGTATGCCATGGCAGTGTATGTTGTGGGCATGGTACACAGGGATGTGTGCCATGTCGACTGTTTTGTCGTGTACCCAGACACTCAGCCTGCAAGGGCAGTGTGTTTGTGTTGGGGTACAGGTCCTCTAAGGGTGGCACAATAAGTGCTGCAGCCCTTATAGGCCTTCCTTGGTCACAAGGCCCTGGGTACCTAGGGTACCATTTATTAGGGGCTGACATGTGGCCAGGGTTTGTCAATTTGGGTTTTAGGTTTTAGGGAAGGAACATAGGCCCTGGGTACCTGATTGGCAGGGGTCCAGGGCACACTCAAAGTACATTCAGCATTTCAGCAAAAAGTGTGGGCATACCATGCAAGAAAGATGGCACTTTCTCACAGTAACCAAGCAAAAAAGGGCACATTTCTACAGGTGGACACATCTCCTATTCTTCCTAGGTTTTCCCACAGGTTATCCCGCCCACAGTGGGGGTGTAAACTGGGTGGTTACATCTGCTGCTATCAACGGAGGCTGGGGGTTGCATTACAAAGGCTGAAGGCCTTTGAAGCTTCACACTAGCACTGTGCCCATCCTGTGGGAGGAGGTGTTACACCTCCGCCCAGGATGTTCTTGGTTTCTGGTCCAAGAGAGCAGAGGCTCTTGACCCAGGGGTCCAGAAACATATCTGGTGGTGGCAGGCTGCCTACAGCCAGTGTGTGACCACACCAGGGTCGGTAGGTTTTATGGGGCACCTCTAAGGTGCCCTCTGAGTACATGGTTCAATAAAGCCCACAATGGCATCAGTGTGTGTGTGTGTGTATTGAGAGGGGTAGTTTGGTTCCAAATTTTGCTGCGGTACTTGAGTTGTGGAGTTTCCTGCCCACTTACACTCAATGGCTTCCCTGGCACATACAATATACAAGAAAGGACTTAAATATTGTAGAGGCTTATCTGCTCATGCAGATATGTATACATATGTGTTATAGGCACCCTGAGTTAGGGCTGTAAGGCTAGAGGGGTGACTTACCTATACCTTAGGCAGTGGCAGTTGGCATGGCACACAGGCAGTGTGCACTGTTGACTGTCGTTTTGTCTGCACCAGGCCATGCATGCTAGGGGACCCTCTTCAGTCTCAGTGCCCTAGGTACCCAGGTAGTGTTTACTAGGGACTTACAGGGGGACTGAATAGCTGTTAGACCTGGCACCTTGGCGTGAGTTTCCCTTCCACTTTTTGATGGTGTGCCTCGATTGTTTTGCTGGTGTTGTCCGCTCAGGGCACTGCGCCACGGCTAATCCGTGCCGCAGTGCAAGTGCTCCCGAGGTAAAGTGTACCTGTAATTGATGTCCATGATTGGTTTATTGGATTCACTGTCAGTCCCCAGTAAAGTGCACCAGGGCTTGTGGATGCCAATGCTGCTGGTGGGCTTGCAGCGCTGGTTGCGCCACCCACGGAAGCGGCCTTGTAAAGTGTGTCTAGGGTCTGCCACCGCAGACCCTGTGCGCGGTCCGGGACCGTCGCGCTGACTGCGCAAGTGCCCCCACTTGCCAGTCCCTGAACCTTCCCTTACCTACATATTAGCCACCCCTCTGGTAGGCCCACGGGCAGGGTGCATTGTAGGCATAAGGTAGGACATGCCCTGATGTGTGTGGCATGTCTTAGTAGTGAATTACAGCCATTTTCGTTCTTCACTATTGAAGGCTACCTGCTCTCCATAGGCCAGACTGGGCTGCCGGGATCACGCCAACGCTGTGACCCCAGTGGACTCAGAGAGCATGGTAGTAGTGTCAAGTTTAGTATGCCTGAACTCAGAATAATAAAATACTTCTTGTAGTCAAGTTTATTTTAATATCCTGGGTTTGTAAATGCTACTTTTAGAAAGTTAGTATTTACTGACCTGACCATCTCAGTCCGCCTCTGCTGTGTGTGTGTGTTCTGCCTGGCAACAGTAAGGAGCAGGGTGGGGGGGATCCCCCAGAGACAGGTTGGCTGCCAGGTGGTGGGTAGAGAGGTGACACCTGGGTGGGTGGGAGGAGTACACCTTGACTCTTGAATAGCCCTGTGCTCTGCCACCACAAAGCCGGCGCCGCCCCCTGTGGGGCGGCTGATGTCTCTGCCCTGCTGCTGAAAGGAAAGAGCAGAGTCACCATAACAAAGTGCTCCAGAACTGGACTGAGCCAGGCCTAGGCCTCCTGGCGCTAAAGAACAAAAGAATCATGGTATAAAAGTAGGAGCCTGGCTCCTAAGAAATCAGAATCCTGTTTACCACAAAGAACCTCTGCCCGACTAGAAGGAGAAGAAGACGCCGGAGGAGCTGGCCTGCTGCTTGCCTTGCTGAGAAAGGAGAGGAAGAGACTTACTGAAAAGACTTTGCTACTTTGTGCTTGAACATTCTCCAAGGGCTTGATCTGAGCTTGCCCCCTGAACTGAACCCCAGGACCAGTGGGTTCTCTGTGCTTCTTGCTCATCCTCCAATTCGAGCCGTGTGTGCATCCCGCTGGAAAAGAGACTGCGCCCCTCTCCGCCCCTCCTAGGGCCGTGACACTCAGAAGCTCGCCTGCCTCAAACCCGTGAGAGCCCCGCTCCGTCCCGAGCCGCTCTTTGTCCCCGGGCCAGGCCGCCTGCATCCCTGTCACCGCCTGCTACTGGAGCGCGCTGACCGCGCTATCACCCCTCCCGCCGGAAGCCGTCCGACGACTGTGATCTACGCCGGGTCATCCAGCTGCACTGACCGTGCCCTGCGACCCCGCTTCGCTATCCCCGGACATCTCAGGCCGCGCCGCCCCCGCTGTGGAGACCCTCCTGCACCGCCGTGCTAAAGGGTCGCTGGCTGCGCCTGCCTACTTGCCCACACCTGCTGATTGAGGACCCAAGAACACTTCTTAAGCTGAGAGTCGCACCGACCTGTGCCGACTCTCCACATCACTAAGGAAGTTCCAGCATCGGGCTCGGGGCCCGCAACGCCTTATTTCCCCGAGTCGATCTCTGTGAGTACTGGAACCACAAGTAACATTTGCAAGAGACTACAAAGTATCCATTTGAAGCTACGAACAACGAACATTTGCCCGCTTTACAACCTGGTGGCATAGCGAAAACGTTATTGGTCTTGTGATAAGTCTGCTGAGATATATATACCTATTTTTACATAAAGAAGCGTATTTTTAGATATATCCAAGTCTGGTGTCCGTTTCTGGGGGGATTGATGTATTTACTGTGTGTATGATTGTAAGTGCTTAACCAACAACGCCTGAGGAATCGCCTTGGCTGCTCACGCCACGCACCTAGAGGGTGAGCAAGGGTCATTCGCGAGGGGTTATCCTGCGCCCTGACGTGGAGAAGAGGGTTCCTGCTTGACACAAGGGCAACCTTGCGCCAACCAGAGATCCCCGACTCTAACAATAGCCAATTGTGGAATAGCTTTAGGGGAGAAGCAATGGCACCGAGGACCTGATTGGCAGGGACCCTGTTCACTATACTGTTCACTATACTCAAAACCACATCAAAGATCAGGCAAAAAGTGGGGGCTAACCATGTCAAAGGAGTGAGATTCTCACTCCGGAAGGCAATAGAGTGTAGTTCTTGACATAATACAACTCAACACAGTGCCATCCTGTTCTGAGGGTGTGCAGTGAGTGCATGCTGCTCTGGCGCTGGATCCAGTGTGACTGGATTCTGTATTGGTTCAGGCTGTTAATTTAGCAGCAGAGGGCAGTGTTGGGGCGACACTCAAATAGACATTTTTGAGTTTCTATCCAGATATTGACTGACATTTTTGATATGTGCATGTTTCCCTGCTCAGCACACTGCTCGTTGTCTTGACTTGTCTGATGTTGGACGTTTCAAAGAAACAACTTCCCGTTGTTGACACCTTAACCATTAATTATTCAGGTGACCTTTAACAGTTTTTAATCTGAAGGGCTGGATGTTTTTTGTTGCAACTTGCTATTGATGGTTACTTTGGAACTCTTTTTTTTTTTTTTTTTTTTTTCCCCTGCGGGAATAATCTCGAACCCACGCCCGCCCTAGCATTGAACTTTAAATAACACAGGACCAGGTACAAGAATATTGTTGCAGAAGCAGCTTGTTGTCAAAAACAAATAAAAATTGCATAAACAGTAGGAAACTAGTATTGTAAAAGTTCAAACAATGATCCACAATGGCCAACCTTCGACTCTCAGATTAATTAGGTAAACTCTTTCCTGACCTCATTCGTAAGAGACCTTGCGCAACTACAGATTCTCTCTTCCCAGATAATATATTCTCAACAAAACACAAACTCTGTGATAGAGGGATGTTCTTTACTTCTCTCTCAAAAGGCATGGCAGAAACTTAGCTATCAATCTGATCGGATTTACCAACCACAGCAAAGTCTGCATTAGACCTCTTTCTCCATGGAAGAGCATTACAAATGCCCTAGGAATCATTAGTGTTTGCAACATACGTATACCAACAGGTTGGCCCTGTGAGTTACTGCTCTCCACTGACGTCTGCAGTGAGCTGAAGCACTAAGAGGAGTGCCAGCGAGGCCGACTCTGCTTTCAATACTTTCATGGTGATTACGGATACTTTTTGATGAATTGGATAGTAAAAGCTGTTATTTACAACGCTTACATTACTAAAGTGTTAAATCAAGCTCTTAGATTAAAAAAATTAACAGCTCAGTGGTCTGAGACTCTTGTAACTGTAGCCTTCCCAAAAGTTTATCGTGAGCGGAACCTTGCAGTAGCCCTCCTGTCATTGTCGTCTCGTTGAAAGAATATGATGAAATAAAACCATTTCCACAATTATTTGTGACCATGAGTCTCTGAAAGGATGCAGGATGCACCAGGGGTAACGTACGAGTTAGGGAACTTCATCTTAATTAAAACCCGCTTAGTCCGGGTAATCTTAGAGTGCGGAGTGAAGATGAATAGTTTGTGTTGGTTGCATTGCCAATAATGCAGATTATTTTTGTACATATATGGGTTGATAGTATATGATAAAGGTTGTTCTCTACCAGTGATTTGTTTGTAATCGTTCCTCTTGACAGATATTTTAGAAGTATTTGTTTGAATATTGGCTAATGAATACCAATGAATCTTCACTGTCTGTTTGGAAACCAACTATTACTGTTATTTGAACACTTCACATGCAGCAGAATAAAGTCGAGCGTAACACTGTTGTCTATCTGAAGCTCTTGTCCTGGTGCCCACTCGAGAGCTGGCTCTGCAAGTGAGTCAGATCTGTATCCAGCTCAGCAAGCACATGGTCGGAGAGGTCAAAGTCATGGCATCCACAGGTGGCACTAACCTTCGAGATGACATCCTTCGATTGGACGAGACTGGTAAGATGGTTAAAATCACACCCAGAGTTTATCTCCTCCCCTCCTCCCCAGCTAGCAACTTCCATTACCCTTGAATCAAATGTTTATGGGCGTGTGGGGGTTTGTGTCTTGATAAAAGGGTTGTTCTCCTGCAGGCAAGATATTTGGGTGGCCATGCCCCCGGGATGCCCCTGCTGTTACGCTGGGAGGTACCTGAATATAGTGGAGCTTCAGGCTTCTCATCCCATAGTATAGCAGCTTGGAAGGTGGTCAAAGGATTCCGCAATAGAAAGTAGTAACCAGTGTTGTTTCTTTTGACTTCTTTACTTCTACATTATTTTTGGAGTTTAACCCTTCAAAGTTCTATCGCCTGCAGAGCTAAACACCAGGACTGCCTGGTGGTTATTTACCTAGTCTACCTCTAGCTCCCAGCTTTTCAAAAGTGTTTATTTTTCCAACTTGTACTAGATTTTACAGCAAGATGCCTAACAAACAGAAGAAATAAAAAATCTCTCAATGTAGTGCAATGCTTTTTCGTAAAGTGGCTGAATAGTCTGGGGGGAGGGGGGAGGATGGGAGTTGCAACAAACTGTTGACGACATGGAAAATCCCATGTGTAATTGGGCAAAGCTGGGAAGTTCCTGGGAATGTTCCTTCGATTATTACATTAAAACAAGTCACCATTGCAGTGGGAAGAAGATGTAGCTCTCGTCAGGCTGCTCTTCCGTTTATGATCAGTGATTTGAAATGGTTATGAGGCGATCCAAGATGAAGCTGCATCTGGGTCCTGATGTGCTCCGCAGAAGCCCCTGGACTCTCAAGGTCCGTCACTTACTCTGATTAGTAATAATAAAGACAATCCCTAAAACGAGTCGTCCAGTGTGCCGACAGCATGACTGGAGTGTACTGTGCGGGGGTTTGAGCACAGTCTTATGGGTATTCCATCGAACATAATCTGTTCAATACAGTCAACTTTACACCCATAATATCCTCTTCCAAAACAGCGTGATGGGCTATTGGCTTCCCTGTGTCCCGTAATGATACATATATCTTTAAGGTGTGTGCCAAGGATAGTAATTCTATACTTCCCTAAATACTTACCTACAGGATAGTGTGGTAGTCGATATTCTAGCTATGAGATTTTTGCTGGACGATACAGTTGTCCTGTGTATTACTTCATGCAGAGAATCGTGCATTTCCTGCTTGCTCTACAACTAAAATGGTTTTATCACCTAAACGCAAATGCAAGTTTCACAATAGGATAGGAGTTGATTTTGTGTGTAGAATGTCACACTCTATGATAATGCGATGCATTGATGGGCGCTGCTTGTGAACGGTCTTAGCGACACAAGCACATCCATCGGCCCGGATCAGCGTGGGGATTAGATGGTGTGTAAGGAATCCCTTGTCCATTCGAAACCAGTATAGAAAGCTGAACTGATGAGGCCTGGTTGCAGAGCTTTGATTGATGGTGCCTTGGCCTGCTGGTTGCAGAGATTTGATTGATGGTGCTTTGGCCTGCTTGTGGCTGAGCTTTGGTTGATGGTGCTTTGGCCTGCTGGTGGCTGAGCTTTGGTTGATGGTACCTTGGCCTGCTGGTTGCAGAGCTTTGATTGATGGTGCTTTGGCCTGCGGGTCGCAGAGCTTTCATTTTTGGTGCTTTAGCCTGCTGGTGGCTGAGCTTTGATGGTGCTTTGGCTTGCTGGCAGAGCTTTGATTGATGGTGCTTTGGCCTGCTGGCGGCTGAGCTTTGATTGATGGTGCTTTGGCCTGCTGGCGGCAGAGCTTTGATTGCTGGTGCTTTGGCCTGCTGGCAGAGCTTTGGTTGATGGTGCTTTGGCCTGCTGGTGGCTGAGACTTAATTGATGGTGCTTTGGCCTGCTGAGCTTTGATTGATGGTGCTTTGGCCTGCTGAGCTTTGATTGATGGTGCTTTGGCCTGCTGGCAGAGCTTTGATTGATGGTGCTTTGGCCTGCTGGCAGAGCTTTGATTGATGGTGCTTTGGCCTGCTGGCAGAGCTTTGATTGATGGTGCTTTGGCCTGCTGGCGGCTGAGCTTTGATTGATGGTGCTTTGGCCTGCTGGTCGCAGAGCTTTGATTAGTGCTTTGGCCTGCTGGCGGCTGAGCTTTGATTGATGGTGCTTTGGCCTGCTGGCAGAGCTTTGGTTGATGGTGCTTTGGCCTGCTGGTGGCTGAGACTTAATTGATGGTGCTTTGGCCTGCTGGCAGAGCTTTGATTGATGGTGCTTTGGCCTGCTGGCAGAGCTTTGATTGATGGTGCTTTGGCCTGCTGGCAGAGCTTTGATTGATGGTGCTTTGGCCTGCTGGCAGAGCTTTGATTGATGGTGCTTTGGCCTGCTGGTGGCTGAGCTTTGGGAGGTACTGTCTTTTTTTTTTTTAACGTGATTGGCATCATTACCCATTTATGGATTGAGTATGTGCTAGACAGTTTTTCTGGGCCAAAAGGTCATCATGAGCCTGTCTCTCACCCGTAGGACCTGTTGAGTAGCGATGATCATAATCCAGTATTGTTTTCACTGCGCATACAACGGTGTTCAGTTAGTCACTTGATCCCTTTCTTTCCAGTGCATGTGATCGTTGGCACCCCTGGACGATTGCTGGATCTCATCAAGAAAGGCGTTGCAAAAGTGAACCATACGCAAATGATAATTATGGATGAGGTGAGGATATTGTGATCTTATTTAGTGACTGATCTCATAATCTGCGTTGGACAAATGTCGCATAACAATCAGATTTTCCTTCATCTGCCCCCCCTTATAAAAAAAAGTGCGCACTCTCTTCTGTCTCACTATCCTTTCTTAAATCTTTCTCTTGCCCCTTGTCTCGTCTGTGCTCCTGCCTCCCATATAGTTTCTCTTAATCCTGAGTACACTTATTTTTTTATTTGGGTTTCTGCGCAGGCCAATGCAGACATGCCTCTGCTTGAGATCGCATGTTAGAGGGTAGCCTTTTGTGAAGCTACACACTGGTGCAGCTCCAGTTCAGTGGGCCTCCTCTCCAGGTACAATGTAGATGTGAAGAAGGCACTCATTTACCATTTGATAGATGCCCTTTCATAGGGCCATGGGGCAGGCAGGCGAGACTGTGCCCCACCGTGGGGGTCGAGGACTTTAACGCCTGCATTCCTGGAGCCTGAGCTATTAAGGATCCCGAACCTCTGAGTCACGTACAACCCCTTTGGCTCTTGACAGGGAGTGGTAGCGTGGCCCGAGCAGCCCAAGGCTTCTTGGGGCAAGGTAGATTTAAGGTAAGCAAAAGCACAACACTCTGTGTGTATATGTGTATATATAATACAGCACGCAAAATGATACACTATAAAGTCTGTCAGGGTGAGCGCTCCAGTGCTTTTCTAGGCAGTGTCCCCCAGGTCCTCTCCCCCACTCCCCACCCAGCCTTTCCTCCAAGCTAACAAACATTTTCTGGTGTGCATTGGAAGCAACCCCACAGGTGATGCCTACTCTGGCAATGCGCAACAACGGTTCACTTTGGTCCTGATAATTCAGCTTGTTATGGCACTATTTGCAGAGTTCATGGAAGTCTCGTATGGTCTGCGGCCAGAAGTGTTCGGGAGTAGGGGCACATCATGCGAGCGAGATGCACCGTGTCTTCTGGAACTTGTGTCCAGAGTCCTTTCAAGTGCCCACTTCTCTCTTCCTGGCATTTGTCAGAATACAGTCTGCCCCACCAGGAGTGCCGCCAGAATTGATGGAACCAAAGCACTGGTCGTAATGGCAGCTTCAGGGTCACACCTGGGTGTCAGACCTCTATGAGGCATATATCAGTGAGGCTAAGCCTCCCCTTTGTTTTTATTATTCTGTGTTCCTGAAGTGTGTACATCTAGTCACAGTGACCTGGGTACCATGTGGCCAGAGATACCAATTGGGTTTAGGCTTCAATGCAGTTTTAGGGAAGGAACATAGGCCCTGGGTACCCGATTAGCAGGAGCCCAGGGCACACTCAAAGTACATCCGCAATTCAGCTAAAAGTGGGGGCATACCATGCAAGAAAGATGGCACTTTCTCACACAAGCTCTCTCCCCACCCCACAAACGAAAGATGATGAGACTAACCTTGCCCTAGAGAGTTTTCAATATCTAAGTGGAAGAACTTGGAAAGTCCATCTGCATTGGCATGGGCAGTCCCTGGTCTGTGTTCCACTTCAAAGTCCATTCCCTGTAGGGGGATGGACCACCTCAACAGTTTAGGATTTTCTCCTTTCATTTGCATTAGCCATCTGAGAGGTCCGTGGTCAGTTTGAACCAGGAAGTGAGTACCAAACAAGTATGGTCTCAACTTATTCAGGGACCAAACCACAGCAAAGGCCTCCCTCTCAATGGCACTCCAACGCTGCTCCATGTGGAGAAGCCTTCTGCTTTTAAAAGCAACAGGTTGGTCTTGGCCTTCATCATTGGTCTGGGATAGGACCGCTCTTATCCCTAGCACAGAGGCATCAGTCTGCACTATGAACTGCTTGGCATTATCTGGAGTCTTCCGAATTGGTGCTGAGCACATTGCTTCTTTTAGGGTGTCAAAAGCCTTTTGGCAACTAACTGTCCAGTTAACCTTTTTGGGCATCTTCTTGGAGGTGAGTTCTGTGAGGGGAGTCACAATGGACCCATATCCCTTCACAAACCTCCTGTAGTACCCAGTCAAGCCAAGGAATGCCCTATCACCCACAAACCATTGGCCTTGTTGAGAGATTCAACAAGACATTGAAAGGTATGATTATGGGGCTCCTTGAGAAACTCAAAAGGAGATGGGATGTCCTCTTACCATGCCTGCTTTTCGCTTACAGAGAAGTGCCACAGAAGTTTTCCCCCTTTGAACTTCTGTTTGGCCATCCCCGCAAGGGGACCACTCTGTCTTGTAAAAGAGGGTTGGTTGGGAGAGGCCTCCCCAAGAACCCAAGCAGGACATTGTTGTGAGAAAGTGCCATCTTTCTTGCATGGTATGCCCCCACCTTTTGCTGAATTGCTGAATGTACTTTGACTGAGTGTGCCCTGGGCTCCTGCCAATCAGGTGCCCAAGGCCTATGTTCCTTCCCTAAACCAAAACCTCCAACCCAAATTGGCAAACCCTGGCCACATGTCAGCCCCTGGTAAATGGTACCCTAGGTACCTAGGGCCTTGTGACCAGGGAAGACCTCTAAGGGCTGCAGGACTCATTGTGCTACCCTTAGAGGCTCTGTACCCTAACACACACACACTGCCCTTGAAGGCTGAGTGTATGGATACAGGACAAAACAGAGAGCCGACATGCCACACATCCCTGTGTGCCATGCCCACAACCTACACTGCCCTGGCATACATCAGCCACCCCTGTAGCTAGCTGGGTGCCCTATGCCAGTGGTGTGGGCACAGAAGCATGAGCCCTGTGCTCCTACAGTACCCTGGTCCATTCCTAGGCCCTGTATGATCTAGTTGCTCCCACATGGGCTCAGCAACCCTGGTACACAAGCCTGTTGTAACTATCAGTAGTTCCTCATCAAAAGTTACACCTCTCCCCCAAGTTTCTCACTCAACCATTGAGAGATAAGGCATCCAAATCCCAGTTGACTCAACCTTGCGATCTGGCACCTGAAATCATAGTTTGGCTATCTTAATCTCCCACAGACTGCATGGGCGTCATTAAAGAGGCTAGACGCCCTACCACAAGAGCATGTGTAGCAAAATGGAAACGTTTTGTAATTTATTGTACTAACAATAAAATCAATCTGTTAGATGCTTCTACTCAAAACATAATTTCCTGTTACATTTACAACGTGCTAACTTAGCAGATACATCTATACGATTACATCTTGCTGCAATAGCGGCTTACCTTAAAAAAAAAACACTTGTCTTTGTTTCGGGTACCCGCTATCAAAGCCTTAATGGAAGGACTCAAAAGAATCATTCCTCCTAGAATTCCACCTTCTCCCGTGTGGAATCTTAACATAGTCCTTACAAGACTCTTGGGCCCGCCATTTGAGCCTTTGCAAAATGCGAGCTACAGTTTCTGACTTGTAAGGTAGCTTTCCCTTTAGCCATCACATCTCTTAGAGTTGGTGAGCTCCAGGCACTAACCATACAAAAAAACATTTTTACAAATTCACCACAATTAAGTGGTTCTTAGGACTAACCCAACATTTTTACCCGAAGTAGTTTCGGCCTTTCACCTCAACCAGTCTGAGTTACCTGTGTTTTTTCCTCAACCAGACTCCGTAGCAGAACGTGCTCTTCACACGTTAGATGTGAAAAGAGCGATACTTTATATTGAAAGAACCAAAACTTTTAGGGAAACTAAACGGCTTTGTTGCTTTTTCCCCACCACATAAAAGCAATCTCATTTCAAACGCAGGTATTGCATGGTGGATAGTCATGTGAATACAGATATGCTGCCTCAAAACTAAACGCACCTTAACGGCTCCCCCTAAAGCGCATTCTACATGCAAATAGGGACTTCAATGGCATTTTTAGGGAACATACCCTTAGATGACATTTGCAAGGCTGCAACATGGTCTACATCATACACATTCACAAAACACGATTGTGTAGAAATGTTAGCAAAACAACAAGCGAGTGTGGGCCAGGCAATTTTAAGAACACTATTTGAAACCACTGCAACAGATACAGGTTAGCCACCGCTGGGACGATAACTGCTGTATAGTCTATGCTAACGCACATGATCTACAGCTCATATGCCTCAAACGGAAAATGCTACTTACCTAGTATGCATCTGTTCTTTGAATATAAAGCTGTAGATTCATATGCACCCCCGCCTCCCCTGGTAACTCTATCTGTTGCAGTATTATCTTACTTCGATACACTATACATGGACGTCTTTTTCTATTCTTACTAACTACATCATCAATGCTCATGGCAAAACAATCTGGGGATGGAGTCGATGCCCATGCGCACTATCACCAAAGGGAGGAGTCACCTACCTCTTGACTACAAAACCTTCTCCGGGGGAAAAAAAAACTGCAAACATCTGGGCCTAACACCAGATGATGATCTTTGCTAAGGCATATGAATCTACAGCTTTATATGCCAAGAACAGGTGCATACTGGGTAAGTAGCATTTTCCTTTCCTCCATAGGATAACATTGACTGTTTTTCTATGAAAAGTTTCCAAGTGTGGATTTGGAAAACCTAAAGAAATTCTTTAAAATTGTACTAACAAACGTATCCAGGTATACTACACTGTGTAAGAAAAGGAATCTCAAAAGTAACTTGCCTGTAATTTTACTAAAAATCCTTTACAAAGTATATGTACTGTATTAACAAAGCAGTGCATTTCTCAGTAACCATAGCGGTCACCAGGTTCCCAGCACAGTTGTAGCTTGGCTCGAGCGGTTGGGGTTCAGGCACCGTGTTAAGCGTACGTCACACCCTCACAATAATCATGCGTTCATCCGTTCCAAAAACGACACTACACCGTAAAAATTATGGAAGACAAGATGAAAATATATATGTCTTTATCTTATTTTCTCTTAGTTGCAGGCTTCACATCATAAATACAATACAATAGGATTTTCCTTCAAAAGAGCAGGTCAAATAAACAATGCTACTTCGGAGTTTCAACAAATAGGTTCAGGTCATCATTAAGCAAGGAATAAATAGAGGTGCAATAAATACAGATGGCAAATAAATACAGTCAGACAATAAATACAGTGCAAGAATAAATTAGTGGTAGACAATAAGTAAAGCACCTTCAATAATTAAGGTAAAGCAATCAATGACAATTACAGATCAGATCACTTTCATGAGGTCACTTGGTCTTACTTTGCCCATACACAGCTTGTGGTCATTTGGATGGCATGGGGGTGTCCCACCTAGATTGGTCAAGGCTGGGGCTTAAGCTGAGGCAGAATGAGGGTAACCTAAAGATCTGGCTCTCCAAACTACACAGCCTTTACGGAGGTCACTGTACCAGTCTCAGTTCACCCCTGGCACTCCCAGGCTGGTCCTAACACCCCTCTAGCCCCTAGGATGGTCTTTAGGGCTCCACGGGGCCTTAGACACCCCCTCTACCACTTACTGTCCCTTCCACGACTATCGGCTCCGCTTGGCGCCGTGTCGACGCCGTGAGGCGGCTCCGGATCGATGTTGCTGGGCGGGCCCGGCTCGATGTCTCCTTCCGGCGTCGCAGGGACACGGTCTCCCCGCTTCCGGGTGTCTCCGGAGTGCAATCTCCACTCCCGACCTCCGGCGCGCTTCACCTCAGTTTCCGGCGACTCCGTAGGGCGGACTTCACTCCCCCGTCGACGCCTCACCTCGACCTCCAGTGACTTCCTACTCTACCTCCGGTGCCTCTCCACGACCTCCGTCGGCGCCCTCTCTCGACCTCTGACGGCTCCGGGTACGACGTCTGCTTTCTGTCAGCGCCGCTTCTCTACCTCAGGCCCCAGGTCTCCAGGCTTCTCGACGTCAGGACTCCAGGAGGACACCGCCGAACAGGTCAGGAGCTTGCTGTTCTTCCTCTTTAAGGCCTGTTCCAAATGTTCAGATCCTTAAGATGGTTCTTCTGGTCTTGTTCCCACACAGGGCTTTAGGCTGGGCTTGGTCAGTAGGGACTAGCATCAAGGGTGGGTTTCTGGACCCCACTCCAAGCACTGGTTTCCACCCCTGCTGCCTTACTCCGACCTCCTTCTAGCTCTGTCCTCTCTCCTCTCCAGTCAGATGCCAACTGCCACTCTGAGATGGCCTCCCAACATTCTAAAACTGCCTCCCACTGTCACAGGATTCTAGAATGTTCCAGGAGGTTCTAGAAACCTCCATTGAGTTCTGATTATGTCACAGGTGACAATGGATGGCCACCATTTTGTGTCTCAGGCCCTCAGACAGAAGTTCCAGGGGTAGGGAAAATGGCTCCCTGACCCTGCATCAACACTAACAAGTCTGGTGGTTCCCAAAAAGGAAAAAATTATAACGGGGTTTGAGGCAGAAGTGGGACAAAATAAATAATGACGAGGAGGGACCACCCAAAGGGCTGACAGGTCTAACACGCGTCTCCCCCCCCCCCCCCCCCCAGCTGAAAGTGGGGAGAGCTACCCAACCCCTTGGGAGTTCTCATCACTAAGGCGGAAATACCTTGCGAGACCGTCTGCATTGGCGTGGTCCACTCCAGGCCGATGTTCCACCTGAAAGTCCATTCCCTGTAGCGAGATAGACCACCTTAGCAACTTGGGATTCTCCCCCTTCATCTGCATCAGCCACCAAAGGGGTCTGTGATCGGTCTGAACTAGGAAGTGCGAGCCAAACCGGTATGGCCGCAACTTCTTCAGAGCCCATACCACTGCAAAGGCTTCACGCTCTATTGCACTCCACTTCTGTTCCCTGGGAAGTAGTCTTCGGGATAGGAAGACCACGGGTTGATCCAGACCCTCTTCATTGAGTTGCGATAACACTGCCCCAATGCCATGTTCCGATGCATCCGTCTGGACAATGAACTCCTTGGAAAAGTCTGGGGCCCTTAAGACCAGGGCCTCGCACATGGCTTGCTTCAGTTTCACAAAGGCCTGCTGACAAGCCTCCGTCCAGACTACCCGTCGAGGTTGCTTCTTGGACGTAAGCTCCGTGAGGGGGGCCACAATGGTACCATAACCCTTCACGAAGCGGCGGTAATATCCGGTGAGGCCCAGAAAAGCTCGGACCTCAGTCTGAGTCTTGGGGGGTTCCCAGGCCATGATGGCCTCGATTTTCACCTGGAGGGGTTGCACCGCTCCCCTACCCACCAAGTGTCCAAGGTACACTACCGACCCCTGCCCGATCTGGCATTTACTGGCCTTGATCGTTAAACCAGCTTGCTTCAGGGCCTAGAGAACAGTTTGCTGGTGACGCAAGTGATCCTCCCAGCTGTTACTGAAGACGGCAATGTCGTCCAGATAAGCAGCAGAGAAACTCTCCATTCCAGCGAGGATCTGGTTCACCAGACGCTGAAACGTGGCAGGTGCGTTCTTGAGCCCAAAGGGCATCACGCAGAACTGGTAGTGGCCCTTGGGCGTGGAGAAGGCTGACCTTTCCTTAGCTCCATCAGTCAGAGAGACCTGCCAGTACCTGGAAGTAAGGTCAAAGGTACTCCGATATTGGGCAGCTCCCAGCCGGTCAATTAGTTCATCCGCCCTCGGAATTGGATGAGCATCAGTCTTGGTTACTGAGTTCAGTCCCCGGTAGTCCACACAGAACCTCAGTTCCGGTTGGGCACCCGGTGGTACAGCTTTTGGTACTAATACCACCGGACTGGACCAGGGGCTGCTAGAAGGTTCGATCACTCCTAGCTCCAGCATCTTAGTGACTTCACTGTGAATGCTGGCCTTCACCTTGTCTGTCATCCGGTAGATCTTTGACTTCACAGGTGGGCTGTCTCATGTGTCCACATCATGGACGCACAGGTGAGTCCTACCCGGGACAAGGGAGAACAACGAAGAATACTGCCCCAGGACCTGGCGGCAGTCCTCCCGCTGTTCAGGAGTTAGGGACGGGGAGAGAATCACTCCCTCCATCAACCCATCCTTCTCTTGAGACGCAAATAAGTCGGGGAGAGGCTCGCTTTCCACGTCCTCTACTCCGTCAGTCACCATCAGCAATATGACTTCGGGCCTCTCATGGTGGGGTTTGAGGCGGTTGGCATGCAGCACCCGTAGGGGCTGGCGAGGGGTCTTCAGATCCACCAAGTAGGTAGCCTTACCCTTCTTCTCCAACTCCTCAAAGGGTCCTGACAAGCGATCCTGGAGGGCGCTAAGCTCTCCCGGTTCGATCACCCACACCTTCTGGCCAGGCTCCAATTCCACCGGATGAGCATTGTGGTCATACCACACCTTCATCACTGCTTGGCTGGCTTCCAAGTTGTCAGAAGCTTGCTTCCACAACTTAGCCATTTGGCTCCGGAAGGCCAGCATGTAGCTCACCACGTCCTGGGGAAGCTTTCTGGGAGTTCTTTCCCATCCGTCTCTCACCAGGCTGAGAGGTCCACGCACAGGGTGCCCATACAAAAGCTCGAAGGGGCTGAAGCCCACTCCCTTCTGTGGCACTTCCCTGTAAGAAAACAATAGACTGGGTAGGAGGACGTCCCGTTTCCTCCGCAGGCTTTCAGGCAGACTTCTGATCATGCCTTTAGAGGTTTTATTGAACCTCTCCACCAGACCATTGGTCTGGGGATGGTAAGGGGTGGTGAACCGGTAGGTCACTCCACACTCCTTCCACATGGCCCGCATGTATGCTGACATGAAGTTGGTCCCCCTGTCAGACACAACTTCCTTGGGAAAACCCACTCGGGTAAAGATTCCCATCAGGGCCCTAGCCACAACAGGTGCAGTAATGGTCCTCAGAGGTATATCCTCTGGGTACCGTGTGGCATGATCCACCAGAACCAGGATAAACTTGTGACCAGCTGTAGTAGGCGGATCTAACGGACCCACAATGTCGCTGCCCACCCTTTCAAAGGGGGTGCTAACGACAGGAAGTGGTTCAAGGGGAGCTTTCAGCTTCACCCCTGTTTTCCCACTGGCTTGACAAGACACACACGTCCGGCAATAGGTGTCGGACAACACTTTCATTTGAGGCCAATAAAAGTGTGGGACAAGCCGGGCAAAGGTCTTGTCTTGCCCCAGGTGTGCTGCCAAGGGGATCTCATGAGCCAATTCCAGGAGAAAGGCTCTAACGTTGAGGGACAACCAAGGCCCGTGACGATCCGTGCATGGGTGCCTTGGGTTCACTGTAGAGGAGGCCATCCTCCCAGTAAATGGTGTAGTTCCCCTCAACGTTCCCTGCTGCCTGGGCTTCGGCCTGTCGCCTCAGTCCCTCAGGGGTAGGACACTCCCTCTGGCCCTTGCAGAATTCCTCCCTGGTCGGCCCTCCCTCCACGTGCCACTCGGCCGGGATGGGTAGGTTCTCCAGTTCGGTAACATCCCCCTCCGCGGACTCCTGGTCCACCACCTCCGGTGGCCTATCCGTCACACGGGGCGCGGATGCCGAGGCAGGCTCCTCCTGCCCTCGGTTCTTCCCTTGGTCAGCAGCCGGCTGTGCCTTTGTTCCAGGCTCCAGCCTAAACGAACTCCCTCTCCGGGTAGTCGCAGACCCTGTGCTGACACAGGCCCAGTCAGGTGTACCCAGCATCTCAGCATGAGTCCGGTATTCCACCTCCTTCCAAGCATTATGCTCCATGTCATTCCCCAGCAGACAATCGACTGGCACGGCAGGGCTTACGGCAACTCGAAGCAAACCTGCAACCCCTTCCCATTCAAATGGAACCGCGGCCACCGGATAGTGGCCCATTCTGCCGTCAGCCATCGCGGCAGGGTGGAGTACAGTGGGGATCACCTGCTCTGGAGACACCAGTTGGCTACGTACCATAGTCATACTGGCTCCTGTGTCTCTCAGAGCCTCCCCTCTTTGGCCGTTGATGGTGACCCATTGCCCATACTTTGTGGTATTTGCGGGCACCTGGATCTTAGGAACCATCTCCCGTTCTCCCAGGGACACTAAAGTGACACCTGCCCACTCCCTTCCCTTATCTAAAGGCATCTCCTCCCCGAGCACTACACTAGCTACTCCGGGGGCCTTTCCTCCGATGGGAGGGGGTGGTCTTTTCGGGCACTTCACATCTCCCTTATAGTGTCCGACACACCGCACTCGAAGCAATGGACAACCCTTGGCTGCTGGCTCTGGCCAGGATTAGGGTTTCTGGGTGGGTTAGCCCTAGGGCTGAATCCCGTTCCCTTCCCTTGGAAACTATTTT
Organism: Triturus cristatus; assembly: GCF_964204655.1. NCBI lineage: Eukaryota > Metazoa > Chordata > Amphibia > Caudata > Salamandridae > Triturus > Triturus cristatus. The sequence goes on along the minus strand of NC_140590.1, from coordinate 1,597,673 downwards.
GGGGGCCTTTAGAGAACTCCGTTTTCTTTTCCCCTCCCTCTTTCTTCTGGGGGGCGCCCTGTCCGGTCTTTTGAGAGTCCCCTCCAGTCCCCCTTGTGGACACCCGGGTACTAGCCCAAATGTCCGCCTCCTCAGCAAGCTTCCGGGGATTGGTCAGCTTGCTATCCACCAGGTGTTGACGCAGTTCAGGGAAACATTTTTCGAGCAGGTGTTCCTTCAACATCAAATCAAACAACCCCTCGTAGTCCCTCACCTCGCTGTCCTGTATCCAACCCTCTAATGCCTTCTTTGCATAGTCCAGGAAATCCACCCAATTCTGTGTGCCCAGTTTGTGGCTACCCCGGAACTTCTGTCTGTACTTCTCGGGTGTTAGTCCAAACTTCCTCATGAGCGCCACTTTCATGGTGGGGTAGTGGGTCTGCTCATCCTGCTCCAGGGCCAATAATGTATCCCTGCCAGCTGGAGGCATGTATTTATACAATCCCCCTCCCCAATATTTCTCTGGAACCCCATGGGCTCTTAAAGAGACCTCATAGGCCGCTAGCCACTTGGCGATGTCATCTCCCGCACTATAGCTAGCTACTATGTCTTTTGGCAGATAGGGTTTGGGTTCCCTGGTGATTTCTCTCTCTTCGCTGCCACCATTAGGAACAGTGTGTGCCCCGACCCGTAGGATCTGGAGATCTATCTCCCTGAGCCTCAACTCCTGAGCCATCCTCCGTTCCTCCTTTTCTTTCTCCAGCTTCGCCAATTCCCATGTGAGCTATCTTTTCTCCTTCCGGTCAGTTAATTCTGCTTCTGACAAGCCGCTGCTAGAGACACTGCTGCCCTTCCTTGAAAGTGTTCTGGGCCCCGCTAATTGGTTCCCCACCTCAGGTTGGTACAAACCAGCCCCCTCGCTGTCAGTCTCTCCATCCCTGTCCTCCTTCTCAACCTTACTTTCTCGTCGTGCCTCCCCCCAAGCCCTCAAGCTGGTCTGGAGCTCACCCTTCTTTGCACCTTGGGGACAAAACACCCCCTCTCGCTGACAAAACTCTGAGTTGGGCCACAGTGTAAGTTTCCACATCCTCCAACACAAACTCCATTTTGCCCACTCAGGATAGAAGACAGTTGCTTACAGAAGCTATGCAGGGGGGTACCTTTTGTAATAACTCCTCCCACCACCAGAAGTAAATTTGGAAAAAAACAAAACTGTTAGGAAGTCCGCTTGGAGAAAACTCCCGGTGTAGGCCTATGGACTACCCAAAGTTATTGTCGAGTAGACTCCAGCACAGCTCTATCCCACCGCTGCCACCAATTTTATGTTGGAAACCGGGTTAGCGGTCACCAGGTTCCCAGCACAGTGGTAGCTTGGCTCGAGCGGTTGGGGGTCAGACACCGTGTTAAGCGTACGTCACACCCTCACAATAACCATGCGTTCATCCGTTCCAAAAACGACACTACACCGTAAAAATTATGGAAGACAAGATGAAAATATATATGTCTTTGTTGGACCCGGCCTCGTGGCGTGGTCCTTAACCCCCTGGATTGTGCCCGTTCCCCGCCCCGGCCTTCACGGGCCACCCGTCTGAACTGCACCAAGGCCCTTCACCCGGAGCTGCACGTGGTCGCATACTCCTCGTGGCTCCGCCATCTTGTTGGCATCCACGTCACACCGTGCACCAGCCAGCGCGACCCCGCTCAACCCGGCCTCGACCCCAGCGAAGCCCCGACATCGAGGCACCACGAACTGGCCAGGGGGTGCCGCAGGAACCATTCATCGCCCCCGGCGGAGGACAGTATCGATGGGACCCCCAACTGTCCTCCCCTCTCGAGGTGTGATCGCCCTGCAACTCCCTTGGGCCTGGCGCCTCTCCTGCTGGGCGTCTGGCCACCTCCACCCGGCCACTCCGCCCCCCTCGGGCGCCTAGGTCCGGACATCAAAGGGCTCCAGACCTATATCTGGGGCGACCCCACCACAGCTCGGCAGTTGTATCCCGGAATCGAGAGCCCTGCTGATTGAATCGCGGCTGACCCCACGGAGAAGAACTCTTGTCGGAACCATCACGAGCCCTGCTGACTGCGTCGCGGCTCCCTCTTGTGAACAATCTGAACCACCTGGAACATCGGAGCCCTGCTGACGCCGTCGCGGCCCAACCTCGCTGAAACCTTCCTCGGAGCCCTGCTGACGACGTCGCGGCTCGAGCTGAGCAGAAGACCATCTTGAGAGCCCTGCTGATTGAATCGCGGCTCTCCACGAACTGTACGCCAGAGCCCTGCTGACGCCGTCGCGGCTCGACCCCTCCGAGATCGGAGGTCCTCCAGCTTGAGGATAAGAACTGGGCCCCAGGTACCCTCGTACCGCATTCCTGCCAAAGACTGTCCCGCTACCCCTACCCTTCCAAAGAGACATTGAGACTTTTGGTGGATCCCTCGATCCCTTCGTGTAAATATTGAACTCGTAACCTTTTATTGCTGATAAAGAATTGCTTGTCGTAAAGACAACCTCCTTGAGTCCTGTGTGGTGGTGTTACTGTGCTAGTACGTGGTAGGAGAAGGATCTCTCAGGAGACTTCTCGGACAGCGCTCGGCTACTTCGTGCAGTGTGAGGGCCCCCCTTGGTGGTCTCGCCGACTCCTCGGGGTCCGCCTTCCAACATTTGGTGGCCAGCGACGGGATCCGAGCCGAACGCAATACGTACCAGCCAGTACCCACGAGCTACCCATCCAAACGAACAGCATCATGAGCAGCCAGGAAAACAAAGCGACAATGGAGTTCCAGCCCGAACGGCTGGAGGAGTATACGCACAAAGAGTTAAAACAGTTCTGCAAGGACAAAGGCATTGCAACCACCGGCCTAGGTACCAAAGAGGAGATGCAGAAGGCTCTAAGGGCATGGTGGGAGGCCGGGGCAGGCCCCTCCCAGGAAGAAGGTCCCCTGCCCCTGACGGAGACCACATCAACCGCACTGACTCCGGCAACCGGAGGAAGAAAGAGCCTAGAAACCGGCCTCTCCGAAGACTAGATACGAGAGCGGGAGAAGGTCCGGAGCCACGAGCTAGAGCTCGCACGACTGCGGCTGGACGGCGAACTCCAGCTCGCAGAAAAGAAACTGGCCCTAGAGCAGCTACGGCTTCAAGAGGAGATCGAGGAGAAGAGACGACACCGGGAGTTGGAGGAGAAGAAACTGACTCTTGAGCACGAGCGCAGTCTCAAGGAGCTCGAGATCAAGGCCAAGAACGGAGGGACCAACACCCCCAGTACTAGAGACACTCTACCGCCTTCCGAGACCAAGGTACATATCCCGAAAGAGGTCGTCAAGGAGTATTACAAGAATGACGACATCCAACAATGGTTCAAGGCCTACGAGGTGGCCATGACCTCATCGGGTGCCCCGAAAAGACTGGGGCGCGGGCCTGTGGGGGCGGTTCCTGAGTGAGGGTCGAGACACGCTGCTCCAGCTGCCGGAGGAGGTGATGACCTCCTATGATCACATGAAGGAGGCCTTGCTCACCCGCTACGGGCTAACCGCGGAAATGTACCGCCAGCGGTTCAGAGACTGCAAGAAAATCCCGGGTACCACATGGGTGGAATATGTGGACTTTTTCAGCCGGGCCCTAGAAGGGTGGATCAAAGGGAGCAAAGTAACCACCTACGGGCAGTTGGTCGACCTCATCGTGTGGGAGCACCTCTCCAACAATTGCTTTGTGGAACTAAGACAGCACCTCCTCAACAGCAAAATGACCGACCCACGAAAACTCGCCGTCGAGGCCGATCGATGGGTTAACTCCCGGGTCCCCCGGAACTCAATGGGGGAGTACCAGAGGAACCCCACCGGACCCCCCCGCCAGCGCGGTGGAGGGGGAGGGCTGAACAGGAACCGAGACCCTCCCGCCGGGGCACCCAGGAGCCCCCCTCGAGGGCCACCGCAGCAACAACTCTCCCCGAGCCTAGCCCGAAGGGGGGCGCCCCCGGCCAGACCCGGACCACGGCCACCAGTAACCTGCTACGGCTGCCAACAAACCGGACACTATGCCAGCGATCCGGTCTGCCCCCTGAACCGAAGAAACGGGGCCGGCGGGCCCCCGCCCCGACAGCTGGCAGCCGCTGCCCTGGGAGACGGAGAAGAGGAAGAGGAGACCCTCGACCGAGGAAACACTGAGTGGGAGCCGGCAGCCATGTCTCTGGTCTGCCTGGGTAGCCGAGAAATGGTACCCTGCACCCCCATCCCAAGCAACACCCAGAAGTACCGGCAGCAGGTCACGGTCAATGGACAACGGGCCGAAGCCCTTCGTGACACAGGCGCCAGTATCACCGCTGTCCGCTGCCACCTGGTGACCCCTGAACAGATTCTACCGAATGTCCTGTGCCCCGTACGGACGGCCGACAACAGTGAAAGCCTGTGCCAGATGGCCCTGGTCCCCTTCGAGTGGGGAGGGGTGACGGGCCTGCTGAAGGTGACGGTGCGCGACGACGCCCCTGTCGACTGTCTCCTGGGGAAACGATTTGGAGAGTTCCCCCTGGGCTCAAGTGGAGCGACGGGAGCACTTCCGCATGTTGGGACTGGCTGACTGGGCCTGCGCCATCACCCGGTCCATGACCGCCCGGGCCCCCCGCCCATCCTCGACCTCCGGGGCCGCCCAAGCCGAGGGGCTCGCACCCTCTCCCACCAGCAGCGAGGAGGAGGCAGACATCGACCCTGGACCCAGCGAATCCTCCCCCGAAGAGATGGCGTGCCCGAGCGCCCTACCAGAACTGACACCATGGCGAGATGAAGGGGGCCCCACCCGAGAGCAGTTCCAGCAAGAACATCAGTCCTGTCCCTCTCTCGAGGGGGTCCGACAACAGGCGACCGCGCAAGCCAACGGTGACCAGACCGGCACCCACTGGGTCTACTGGGCCGAGGGCCTATTGTACAGTGAACAGAAGGTGGCAGAACTCGGGACCAGCCGCGTGTTGGTGGTCCCCCTCCGCTTCCGGGAGTTCCTTATCAACCTGGCACATGATGTGCCCCTCGCCGGACACTTGGGGCAAGACAAAACGTACAGTCGTCTGGTGACCCACTTCTACTGGCCCCGGATGCGGAGAGACGTGGACAACCACTGCCGGTCCTGCCAGACCTGCCAGGCAAGCGGGAAGACGGGGGGTCGGGTCAAGGCCCCCCTCCAGCCCTTTCCAGCCGTCAGCACCCCGTTCGAACGGGTCGGAATCGACATTGTGGGGCCCCTGGGCCCCCAAACCGCCCTGGGCCACCGCTTCATCCTGGTCCTCGTGGACCACGCCACCAGGTACCCGGAGGCGGTCCCGCTAAGAACTATAACGGCCCCTGTGGTAGGCCGGGCCTTGATGGGCATCTTCTCCCGAGTGGGATTCCCCCGCGAAGTGGTGAGCGACCGCGGCACGAACTTTATCTCCAGGTACATGCGGTCCCTGTGGCAGCAGTGCGGGGTCACATACAAGTTCACGACCCCCTATCACCCTCAGGGGAACGGACTGGTTGAGCGGTTCAACCGAACATTAAAAGGGATGATCCAGGGCCTGGAAGAGCCCCTCCGGCGGAGATGGGATGTTCTGCTGCCGTGCCTCCTGTTTGCCTATCGGGAGGTCCCGCAGAAATCCCTGGGGTTCAGCCCGTTCGAGTTATTGTATGGACACCCGGTCCGCGGACCGCTCAGCCTGGTCAAGGAGGGGTGGGAAATCAAGCCCCAAGGCGCCCCTCCTGACGTCTACCGATACCTCCTGACTCTCCGGAATCAGACCCGCAAGTTCCGTGCCATGGCCGAAGCCAACCTCGAGGCCAGCCAGGAGGACATGAAGCGGTGGTACGATCGGAACTCCTCGACCATAGAATTCGAGCCCGGACAGAAAGTATGGGTCATGGCCCCGGTCGAACCCGGCGCCCTCCAGGACAAATGGACCGGGCCCTTCAAGGTAGTGGAGAAGAAAAGTCCCGTCACTTACCTGGTCGACCTGGAGTCCCCCCGGAACCCCCTCCGGGTCTTACATGCGAACAGGCTAAAACCCCACTTCGCCCGGACCGAACTGAGCCTGCTGCTGGCGACCGACGAGGGTGGCGAGGACGACTCCGAACCCCTGCCCGACCTCTTGCAGACCAACCTTCATGACGGATCGATCGAAGGGGTCCAACTCGCCTCTTTCCTGACTCCGGAACAGCGCAACGACTGCCAGCGACTGCTGCGGGACTACGCAGCCCTCTTCTAGCTCACCCCGGGGGTGACCCACTGGTGCGTCCACGACGTCGACACCGGTTAGAGCCCCCCGTACGACACAGAGCCTACCGGGTGCCTGACCGAGTGCGGGCCTGCATCCAGGCCGAAGTAGCGAAGATGCTGGCCCTGGGGGTCATCGAACCTTCCGGCAGCCCGTGGGCCAGCCCTGTCGTCCTGGTGCCCAAGGCCGCAGCTCCCGGCCACCCCCCAGAGTTGCGATTCTGCGTGGACTACCGAGCCCTGAATGCAGTAACCAAGACCGACGCCCACCCGATACCCCGGGCCGACGAACTCATCGACCGCCTAGGGGCCGCTCGCTACTTGAGCACGCTGGACCTCACCGCCGGGTACTGGCAAATCCAGCTCACCCCCGGCGCCCAAGAAAGATCCGCCTTTTCGACCCCGGATGGGCATTACCACTTTCGGGTGATGCCCTTCGGAATGAAGAACGCCCCGGCCACCTTCCAAAGACTGGTGAACAAGGTTTTGGCCGGGCTTGAGGCCTTCAGCGCGGCCTACCTAGATGACATTGCCGTATACAGCAACCACTGGGCCGAGCACCTCCTCCACCTGAAAGCCGTCCTGGCCGCCCTCCAGCGGGCCGGGCTCACAATCAATGCCAGCAAATGTCAAGTCGGCCACGGATCCGTGACCTACCTGGGCCATCAAGTGGGGAGCGGGCAGGTGGCCCCCCTCCAAGCGAAGATAGAAGCCCTCCAGGCCTGGGAACCCCCCACTACCCAGACCGCTGTCCGGGCCTTCCTGGGCCTCACCGGATACTACCGGCGGTTTATCCGGGACTATGGGAGCATTGTTGGCCCCCTCACAGAGTTAACGTCCAAAAAGCAGCCCAAGAAGGTACACTGGACACCCCGCTGCCAAACAGCCTTCGACACCCTAAAGACAGCCATGTGTACTGCTCCGGTGCTGCAAGCCCCAGAAGGAGTTCATGGTACAGACGGACGCCTCCGAGTATGGGATCGGGGCCGTCCTATCCCAAGCCGACGAAAAGGGGCTCGACCGACCAGTGGCCTTCATCAGCCGGCGACTACTGCCCCGAGAGCAACGCTGGAGCACTATTGAGCGTGAGGCCTTCGCTGTGGTGTGGGCCCTCAGGAAGCTCCGGCCCTACCTCTTTGGCACCCACTTCCGGGTCCAGACCGACCACCGGCCCTTGCGGTGGTTAATGCAAATGCGGGGCGAGAACCCCAAGCTGCTGCGGTGGTCCATCTCGCTACAAGGAATGGACTTTGACGTCGAACACCGGCCCGGCAATGACCACGCCAACGCCGACGGCCTGTCCCGCTTCTTCCGCCTTGACGAGGAGAATCCCCAAGGAGATGGGTGACTCTCCATGCCTTCGGCTGGGGGGGACGCCTGTTGGACCCGGCCTCGTGGCGTGGGCCTTAACCCCCTGGATTGTGCCCGTTCCCCGCCCCGGCCTTCACGGGCCACCCGTCTGAACTGCACCAAGGCCCTTCACCCGGAGCTGCACGTGGTCGCATACTCCTCGTGGCTCCGCCATCTTGTTGGCATCCACGTCACACCGTGCACCAGCCAGCGCGACCCCGCTCAACCCGGCCTCGACCCCAGCGAAGCCCTGACATCGAGGCACCACGAACTGGCCAGGGGGTGCCGCAGGAACCATTCATCGCCCCCGGCGGAGGACAGTATAGATGGGACCCCCAACTGTCCTCCCCTCTCGAGGTGTGATCGCCCTGCAACTCCCTTGGGCCTGGCGCCTCTCCTGCTGGGCGTCTGGCCACCTCCACCCGGCCACTCCGCCCCCCTCGGGCGCCTAGGTCCGGACATCAAAGGGCTCCAGACCTATATCTGGGGCGACCCCACCACAGCTCGGCAGTTGTATCCCGGAATCGAGAGCCCTGCTGATTGAATCGCGGCTGACCCCACGGAGAAGAACTCTTGTCGGAACCATCACGAGCCCTGCTGACTGCGTCGCGGCTCCCTCTTGTGAACAATCTGAACCACCTGGAACATCGGAGCCCTGCTGACGCCGTCGCGGCCCAACCTCGCTGAAACCTTCCTCGAAGCCCTGCTGACGACGTCGCGGCTCGAGCTGAGCAGAAGACCATCTTGAGAGCCCTGCTGATTGAATCGCGGCTCTCCACGAACTGTACGCCAGAGCCCTGCTGACGCCGTCGCGGCTCGACCCCTCCGAGATCGGAGGTCCTCCAGCTTGAGGATAAGAACTGGGCCCCAGGTACCCTCGTACCGCATTCCTGCCAAAGACTGTCCCGCTACCCCTACCTTTCCAAAGAGACATTGAGACTTTTGGTGGATCCCTCGATCCCTTCGTGTAAATATTGAACTCGTAACCTTTTATTGCTGATAAAGAATTGCTTGTCGTAAAGACAACCTCCTTGAGTCCTGTGTGGTGGTGTTACTGTGCTAGTACGTGGTAGGAGAAGGATCTCTCAGGAGACTTCTCGGACAGCGCTCGGCTACTTCGTGCAGTGTGAGGGCCCCCTTGGTGGTCTCGCCGACTCCTCGGAGTCCGCCTTCCAACAGTCTTTATCTTATTTTCTCTTAGTTGCAGGCTTCACATCATAAATACAATACAATAGGATTTTCCTTCAAAAGAGCAGGTCAAATAAACAATGCTACTTCGGAGTTTCAACAAATAGGTTCAGGTCATCATTAAGCAAGGAATAAATAGAGGTGCAATAAATACAGATGGCAAATAAATACAGTCAGACAATAAATACAGTGCAAGAATAAATTAGTGGTAGACAATAAGTAAAGCACCTTTAATAATTAAGTTAAAGCAATCAATGCCAATTACAGATCAGATCACTTTCATGAGGTCACTTGGTCTTACTTTGCCCATACACAGCTTGTGGTCATTTGGATGGCATGGGGGTGTCCCACCTAGATTGGTCAAGGCTGGGGCTTAAGCTGAGGCAGAACGAGGGTAACCTAAAGATCTGGCTCTCCAAACTACACAGCCCTTTACGGAGGTCACTGTACCAGTCTCAGTTCACCCCTGGCACTCCCAGGCTGGTCCTAACACCCCTCTAGCCCCTAGGATGGTCTTTAGGGCTCCACGGGGCCTTAGACGCCCCCTCTACCACTTACTGTCCCTTCCACGACTATCGGCTCCGCTTGGCGCCGTGTCGACGCCGTGAGGTGGCTCCGGATCGATGTCGCTGGGCGGGCCCGGCTCGATGTCGCCTTCCGGCGTCGCAGGGACACGGTCTCCCCGCTTCCGGGTGTCTCCGGAATGCGATCTCCACTCCCGACCTCCGGCGCGCTTCACCTCAGTTTCCGGCGACTCCGGAGGGCGGACTTCACTCCCCCGTCGACGCCTCACCTCGACCTCAGGTGACTTCCTACTCGACCTCCGGTGCCTCTCCACGACCTCCGTCGGCGCCCTCTCTCGACCTCTGACGGCTCTGGGTACGACGTCTGCTTTCTGTCAGCGCCGCTTCTCTACCTCAGGCCCCAGGTCTCCAGGCTTCTCGACGTCAGGACTCCAGGAGGACACCGCCGAACAGGTAAGGAGCTTGCTGTTCTTCCTCTTTAAGGCCTGTTCCAAATGTTCAGATCCTTAAGATGGTTCTTCTGGTCTTGGTCCCACACAGGGCTTTAGGCTGGGCTTGGTCGGTAGGGACTAGCATCAAGGGTGGGTTTCTGGACCCCACTCCAAGCACTGGTTTCCACCCCTGCTGCCTTACTCCGACCTCCTTCTAGCTCTGTTCTCTCTCCTCTCCAGTCAGATGCCAACTGCCACTCTGAGATGGCCTCCCAACATTCTAAAACTGCCTCCCACTGTCACAGGATTCTAGAATGTTCCAGGAGGTTCTAGAAACCTCCAGTGAGTTCTGATTATGTCACAGGTGACAATGGATGGCCACCATTTTGTGTCTCAGGCCCTCAGACAGAAGTTCCAGGGGTAGGGAAAATGGCTCCCTGACCCTGCATCAACACTAACAAGTCTGGTGGTTCCCAAAAAGGAAAAATTTTTAACGGGGTTTGAGGCAGAAGTGGGACAAAATAAATAATGACGAGGAGGGACCACCCAAAGGGCTGACAGGTCTAACAGTACTGTATTAACAAAGCATTGCATTTCTCAGTAACCATACCGGAATCAAATCAAAGTGCATGTACAATTACAATCCAAACTGTATTACAACTGTATATTTACTGCAAAGTATTTATCACCTACCTATGCCAGGCTTGCTTGGTTCTATAAAATAAGTAAAAATACTTTTATACAAAAACAATTGGTCTGAAGTTCAGTCTTTGTGTGTGAATTCATTTGCTGACTGTGTACAACAAATGCTTAACACTGTCCTCTGATACTGCCTTACTGCTCGACCACACTACCCCAAATGGAGAGTGAGTTGCTATCTAACTTTACCTCTGCCTGCCTTTGGGGTTCCACTGGACTCTGTGCACACTATACCTTACTTTGGTATAGTATATACAGTGCCAGCTTCCTATACATTCCTATTGCACTTTAGAGTATAGTAGTCTAAATTAATATGATAAACGTTTGTGGTGTCTCTTTTCTATTTATTGTGGACAATTACGAATGAGTACGGAAGAGAGTGGCCTGCTATCGTGTTCCTGTCACTGTCGGGAGTGTTATCTGGATTGCCAAATCACTTGTCTCTGGAATGGTTAGGAGAGCAAGTGAGGCGCTATGAGCGAGTCTGACTCTGGCTCATAGATATTGATGTGTTATGGTGACCCAGTCCCTACTTCTGATGTTCGATGGTCCCAAGCATAGTTCTGTTCCAGAGCAAAATCCCTGCAACATGAGTGTGCAGAGTATGTGAATCTACAGCTCTACATGCTACAAACAAAAGGTTACATGGTAAATAACTGTTTCCTTTCCTGTGTTTATTGCCCATAAAGCTGTACAAATTGACTGACCCTTAACGTGGACTAATGCGGAGTAGAGGCACATTATCTCAAGGACCCTGAGGCTCTTACCGATAGTCTGTTTCCTTTTTTATACTTTGACTTTCAGCATCTCCCTTCCTTTCTCTTAGAATTCCACTCTCCCTCTCACTGAATTGCTCCCATAAGTGACCTGGTCTGTGTACACTATTTACAATGAGTTACAAACCACTTACTGTATACACATTGGCATTCTAATTCACTAACTCTGTACTTTTTGTGTTCAGGCTGACAAGCTCTTATCTCAAGATTTTGTGGTGATTTTAGAGGAGATTCTCACCTATTTACCTTCGAACCGTCAGATCCTGCTTTACTCCGCTACCTTCCCCATCAGTGTACAGAAATTCATGGTAAGTTCCACCCGGACCTTTCAATCTCCTGATGCTCAGCAGGTTTTTATTTGTGTACTCTGGCTTCCTCCTTTCCACTCGAAGGAAAGCACACCTTACTCGTCGGGCCCTTGTTAACTGCGACTGCTCGAAGGCTGTGTCCACGGTAATCCAGCAGTATTAGAAGTATTGGACACGATGCTTTCTGACCACACTGGCCGTATTCAGTGAGCAGACTGACCCCGATAAAAGCTGCTGTCCAGAGAGTGCTTGCTCTCCAGGCTACAGCCAAATACTGCGGAGCCTGGCTCGAACTGATCTTCAACTCCAATAGGGTTTGTATGAGATGTTTTGAGAACCGAAAGGATAGAATCCACAGAATTTGTTTACCTTCTGCTTCATCTGAAAAAGGTCGTTGCTCCAATATTTGTTACTAATCTTTTCTTTTTTTTTTTTTTTTTTTTTTTAATTGAGGCATTCCGGTGTAGTCCTTTCAGGTCTCGCCTGAGCCAGCGCTTTAGCGCTGCTCTGGCGAGAGCTATAGAAAGCGGGATTTGGAAGTGCAAACTAGTGCTTTTCAGGCCGCCAACTACAGTGCATGTGCGCCGGGCGCGCGCACCATTTGTTAGCCCGCTGATCACTTTCGCGGCCGCTTTGATGTTCTCAGTGAGCCGCGCGGCCACTGAGAACATCAAAGCGGCCGCGAAAGTGCTCACCATATGCCAGCCTTCCCTGTGGCTCACTTTCTCTTCCATGGCCGCGCGGCGTTAATTTCATGGCTGCGCGGCCAATGCATGTTTCGTACTTGCATTTAGAGACGCGAGCAGTCGGAAGCACTTTGTTAATTTAAATATACCGCGCGTACACCTGGGTTTTAAGCAGTAGCGGGGCACGTCCTCTTCGTTTTCACAGTGAGTTTTATTTAGACAAAGGACACGGGATACTGATTTCATGAGGCACTGGTGTTTTAGTTAGTGATGAGCTAACATTTAAAAAGCTTTTGGCAGGCGTCTGTGAAGTCCATGACCCCACCCCCACTAGGGATTGTAAACACAGGCTTGCTGCCCACGAGTTGCTCTCTGCCACCACCCCCTGCTCTGTGCTCTCACTCCTCCCTCGTCAGTCATCGGGCTACAGCTTGTTAGTAGTGCATTTCAAACACACCTATAACAAGCATTGGCATAGCCAATAGGTCTCGCCTTTGGGACCTTATAAGTTTTTAGCCACGCAACAGTTGCATAACTAAACACTTATAAGGTCCCAAAAGCGAGACCTATTGGCTATGCCAATGCTTGTTAGACATTGGCTCTTTCTTGATCCTTAATGCATTCCTTACAAACTTGCTCCTAAATTCCTTACTTGGAAGTTTACTTTCTGGACAGCTTTAACTTTGGCTTGAATCTGCGATTCAGGCCTTTTCTATTGGAAAAAATGTATCGCAGGATACAGTTAAATGCCTGGATACCCTCTTGGGTGAATAGTTGGCCATACCAATAAACATAACCGAACAGTTGGTCCTTCTTTGCCTCTGGTCACTTAAACAAAGCAGTCCATCCGATGCTCGATTAGCCAAGTTCGTTCGGACTAAGCGAAGAACAATGCAAGTGTTTTGCTGCAGTAGTGAGCGTTCGAGAACTGCTCCAACCTGTAGAGGTAGGTCTCTGAAATCTGCTTTTGCTACTTAAAGGCTTTCTCTTGGTGTTATTTCTTTCTTTAATAAGTTCCAAATAGACCTATTATGAATTTTGATGCTTGCACCTTTTTTTTTAATGTTTGGCTTGTACATTGTATAAAAGAAGAGACTGGTGGCTGGCATGTGGAATTGCTGGCTTTGTGAGTTGTTGAGTTGGAAGATATAAACATTGCAAGAGTTTAACTTCTGATTGGATTCTCTCTGTTTAGACTAATGGCCCCAGTGGTACAGTTCAGTTTATACAGAGTTATTAAAGGCAGGGCTGCAGATAACTGTGTGATTCGTATCACTGTTTGCAAGTAGCATGCTTTTATTTTTTTAAGGCGCACACTTAAGTTCTTGCATCACCCCTTCAACCCTTCTCCAATCCTACTGTCCAGCTCTGGCACGCTTCATCCCGTCTCCAATCCTATAGTCCGCATCTGGCACGCCTTATCCATTCTCCAATCCTGTGGTCCACATCTGGCACGCCTCATCCCTTCTACGAACCTGTGGTCCACATCTGGCATGCCACATCCCTTCTCCAATCCTGCAATCTAGATCGGGCACGCCTCATCCCTTCTCCGAACCTGTGGTCCAGCTCTGGCACCCCTCAGCCCTTCTCCAATCTTGTGTGTGAGAAAGTGCCCTCTTTCTGCATGGTTGCCCCCACTTTCTGCTGAATTGCTGATGTGTTTTGACTGAGTGTGCCCTTGGCTCCTGCTAATCAGGTACCCAGGTCCTATGTTCTTTCCCTAAAACTGCATTGAAGCCTAAACCCATTTGGCATCTGTGGCCACGGGTCAGTCTCTGGTAAATGGTACCACAGGTACCCAGGGCACTGTGACCAGAGAAGGCCTGTAAGAGCTACAACACTTATTGTGCCACCCTTGGAGGAGAGAGACAGACAGACCGACACACACACCCCTTTTTATTTTTGCATTCTGCGTGTTTTGGTGCAGAACAAAGTGAAGAGTCGACAAGGCACACATCTGTGTCCCATGCCTACAACCCACTGCCCTGGCATACATAAGTCACCCCTCTAGGTGGGTGCACTATAACAGTGGTGAGGGTACAGGTGCATGAGCCCTGTACCCTTAGTGTCTAAGTCCATTCTTAGACATTGTGAGTGCAGTGCTGCCATTAAGAGTATATGGTGCTGAGAGTTTACCATTACGAACTCCACAGCACCATAATGGCTACACTGAAAACTGAAGTTTGGTATCAAACTTCTCAGCACATTAAACCCACACTGATGCCAGTGTGGGATTTAATGGAAAAAGCACACAGAGGGCATCTTAGAGATGCCCCCTAAAAACGACCTACCACTAGTTTGCAGGCTGACTGGCTGCTTTCAGCTGCCACCACCAGACATGTCTCTGGATCCCTGGGTTGAGAGCCTGCTGCTCTTTGGGGCCTGAAACAATGCACATCCTGGGACGAGGTGCCAAGCCACCTCCCCCAGGATGGGCAGGGTTCATGAAGGGAAAGCTTCAAAGGCTTGCCGCCTTTGTGAGCTTCTCCAGGCCACTTGCTGCTTTCAGCAACTTGTACCCACTGGTTCTGACCCCCACTTTGGGTTGGAGAACCGGCAGGAAAAACAAGCGCGGAAGAGACGTATGCCCACCTCTGCCAACTCCACCCCTCATGTGGCGGAGACGAGGTGAAGCACAACTCTCAGTCCCCGCCATCTTGCAGATGAGGGGACCCAGCCAAACGGGGAAATGCTTATGCCCCCTCCCACTGGAGGGTGGCCTAATAGTGGGTGTACCCTCCCCAGGGGAGGAACCCATTGGTCCCAATCTTTTACCTTCATGTAATGCCCCTAAATGTAGTATTTAGTGGCACCCCTGAACCTTGCTTCCTCAGACAAGAAACCAGAAGAAGAAAAGGAGGACGACCATACAGCCATGAGAAGCTAACAAGAGGAGGACACCCACTGACTTAGCCCCAGCCCTACCGGACTGTCTCCACCTCAAACCTGCTCCTGCGAAATCCCGGTGTGTCCTGCAGCCTGCAACCTCGAAATCCCTGGAGGACCTGCCTGTCTGAAAGCACAAAGACTTTGTCTCCTGTGAACACCGGATTTGTTGATCTGCAACCTTTGGCTCCGGCTGGACATCGTGAATCTGCACCCGCCGTCCACGACCTGAGCTTGAGTGAGCAAACACCACGAGGAGGGCCCCCTGGCGATCCTAACCCGAGATCTGGCGACCCCTGACCTGCCTCAAGCCCTCAGCTGTCGAATGCAGCCTAAATCTGGAAGGTACCCCAACCGTGACCAGGAGCTGGTAAGAAGATTCAACCCCAAAAGGCACCCCTGCACCAGACGCCCTACAGCCTTGGGTGGCCAAACTGACGGTGCCTAACCAACCCCTAACTTCCCAACTTAACTCTCGAAGTGGTGGTCGTACCCAGAAGACCGTCGTCCGCAAGCCTGCAGTGCCTTTGAAAACCGGAGGTTCCCCATTGTAAATAGGGCACCCAACGTCGAAACAGCACCGTGCATCTGACCGCCCTAGTGCCGCTGAGGGTGCACCCTTGGTGGTACTTTGTTTCCCCGTTTGCCCTGAGCTAAAGTCCAAGCGCTTTGCTTCCACAACCAAGTGGCCTGCTCGTCAGCCACCACCAACCGGAGGCCCCCTATCCCCCATTGGATAACATTGGGCCTCAACACCCGGCCGCCCTAGTGCCGCTGAGGGTGTAACTAGAGTGCATCCCTAAACCCTGGGGGACCCCTGAGTCTACCCCCAGAACCTCAACTCCCACTACCAAATACCTCAAAACCAATAACACTATTTTCCTCCATAGGCTTTTTAACACTTATATTATTTGAGTTTTATATAGCGCTGGCTAGACCCAGAGGTATCCGAGCGCTTTACATGAGGATCAGAGTTACAGGCTAACATGTTAATTTTGTTCAAGCGCAATCAAAACATAGGAAACCAAGAAAAAGAGCAGAGTTACAGAAATTCGGGGAGGGATGGGAGAAACGGGGAGTAACTGTGCCTATTGTCCAGCTGGGTAGGTGACGGCCAAGGGGATGAAAACCAGGGCCGATGTCCCCAATAGCTGAACAGAGCAGCTCCACCGGGCGTCGGACATAATGCTCGGACTCTGCTGTCAAGATAGTGATCAGGTGTACTCAGAGAATGTCAGAGTAGCGCGGGGGAGGGTGAGAAACCATGGTCCGATTGAAATCCAGACGCTATCTTCAGGTCAGACACAGTCCTGGGAGTGTTCTGTAAGGAAAAGTTCACCTCGGGGGGGGAGGGGGGGGGGGGGGGAAGTCACCCTGGCCAGATCGATTTGACAGTAGGGGGTTCTCAGAGAAGTCTCTTCGGCTATCATGTCAACATGTGCCCTTACTGGTGGAGGAATGTGGGAGGGCTTCCCCCTTGGTTAATGCCATCGTCGAGCGCTATCTCCATGTTATAAGCATCTGGGATGGGGCCTGCAGCGTGCGCTGGTAGGATTGCCTGAGTGCAATGCTTATAGTCTGAAGATACTGGCGGCCATGTTGGGGTCAGGCAGCCATCGGCCTCGGCTTTGAGTATGTAGTGGCCCCAGGGAACCCTCTCCACACCCTACGTATGCCAGGTACTCACAGTACTTGACAAGGAAGGATGGGCCAGTCTCCCTCTGCTCTTCAAAGGTCACAAGGGGGTACTCTCACCTCTGTCTTCAGCTACAAGTGCCTCTGGGCTCCTGAAAACATGTCCTGCATGTGCCGCGGTTTACTTCCACACGCTGCGGCCTGGCCACACAGGCGGATGGAGGCTCCCGTATGCCTGGATCTCGTTGGTTTCAGATCCAGTGTTCAGGGCTGCACCCTCGGTATAACTGCTCACCTCTGCTGCGGGCGCCCACCGGGGAAGCAGATGGGGGAACCCCTGAACTTGCTGTTAATCCGGTGCAGTTTACCGGGGGCCCGCTCCCAATGTTGCGGCCCCCGCGCTGCTACATCAAAACGCGAATCCACTCCACCCCAAGCGCCATCTTGAGGCGCGATCGCCTGGCGAGAATTTAGCCAATATCATGGTGATGCAGCAGCCAGGTGGAACAGTGGCCACAGCGGCAGACGCTCCCAATGATGGAACCGGCTCCTCCCCTCCCTCATAGGATAACATTGACTGGAGTTTGAGAACAAATTCTTTCAAATTGTACTTATTAACCAAAACGATTTTACTTACCTGTTTACAGGAAATGTCCCAGAGTAGTATCCAGGTATACTACTCGGAGTAAGAAAAGTAATCAAAAAAGTAACTTACCTGGTATTTTACTGAAAAGCCCATTCAAGTCTATGTACTGTATTTACAAAGTATTGCATTTCTCTGCAACCATCCTGTAAGTCAAAACCAAGTGCATGTACAATTTCAATTCAAACAGTTTACAAACTGCATTATTACTGTCCAGTATTTATTACTTACCTGTGCCAGGTTGCTTGGTTCTAGGAAATAAGTACAAATATTTTAATACAAAAACAATTGGTCTGAGTTCAGTCTTTGAGTGCGTGAATTTATTTGCTGACTGAGTGTGTACAACAATTGCTTAACACTGTCCTCCGATACTGCTTTACTGCTCGACCACACTACCACAAATAGAGAGTAAGGTGCTATCTAACTTTACCCCTGCCCACCTCTGGGGAGATTCACTGGACTCTGTGCACAGTACACCTCACTTTTGTATAGTATATACAGAGCCAGCTTCCTACCCTGTGGGGTCCACATCTGGCATGCCTCGTCCTTCGCCAGTCCTGCTCTGGCACAGCTCATCCCTTCTCCAGTTCTACAGTCCAACTCTGGCACGCCTCATCCTTTCTCCAATCCTGTGGTGCAGCTCTGGCACACCTCATCCCTTCTCCAATGCTACAATCCAGCTATGGCATGCCTCATCCCTCCTCCAATCCTACTGTCCAACTCTGGCACGCCTCATCCCTTCTCCAATCCTGTGGTCCAACTCTGGCACGCCTCCTCCCTCCTCGAGTCCTTCTGTCCAGCTCTGGCAGGCCTAATCCCTACTCCAATCCTGCAGTCCAGCTCTGGCACGCCTCAGCCTTTCTCCAATCCTGTGGTCCAGCTCTGGCACACCTCATCCCTTCTCCAATCCTACAATCCAGCTATGGCATGCCTCATCCCTCCTCCAATCCTACTGTCCACCTCTGGCATGCCTCATCCCTTCTCCAGTTCTACAGTCCAACTCTGGCACGCCTCATCCCTTCTCCAATCCTGTGGTCCAACTCTGGCACGCCTCCTCCCTCCTCCAGTCCTTCTGTCCAGCTCTGGCAGGCCTAATCCCTACTCCAGTCCTGCAGTCCAGCTCTGGCACGCCTCAGCCTTTCTCCAATCCTGTGGTCCAGCTCTGGCACACCTCATCCCTTCTCCAATCCTACAATCCAGCTGTGGCATTCCTCATCCCTCCTCCAATCCTACTGTCCACCTCTGGCATGCCTCATCCCTTCTCCAGTTCTACAGTCCAACTCTGGCATGCCTCATCCCTTCTCCAATCCTGTGGTCCAACTCTGGCACGCCTACTCCAGTCCTTCTGTCCAGCTCTGGCAGGCCTAATCCCTACTCCAGTCCTGCAGTCCAGCTCTGGCGCACCTCATTCAGTCTTCACTCCTGCAGTCCAGATCCATTGGAGCTTCTGTCTTCATTTCAGTAAAATAAACAAAATAAGTGTATTCGACATTTGCATTTTCCATCTTGTTGCCAAGACAAGTGATTTGTTTGCCTGATTACAATGCTAAGTCTGCCTACTGCTAGCTGCCCCATATGGGTTAACTAGCATGTTTTGGACTGGATTTTCATTTAACACAATGTTCCATTCTGGAAGTTATCTTCGTTTGTGTCAGTTAAATCAGAATGGCCACTCAGTGATTTGAGAGAGTCCCAATGAAGACTTTCCATTTTGCCTCTAGAGCGATCTGGCAGATGTCGGCTAAATGTTGTGTGTGAGCTTCAAGTACCTGTATTTGCTTCCTTTCCCTTAATGTCTGCTTCCTCCTTCCCCTCGCTCCCCTGTCTGCCGCATCTCCCCCCCGCACACCCTGTCTCACCGCCGCCTCCTCTCCCTCGCTCCTTACTATCCTGCCGCTGTGAGCCACCTCCTCGCCCTTGCTCCTTACTATTCTGCCTCCTCCTCCCACTCGCTCCCTTTTATCCTGCCCCTTATGTCTGCCGCCTCCTCGCCCTCGCTCCCTACAATCCTGCCCCTTTATCTGCCGCTCCCCTCCCCCTGGCTCTCTACTATCCTGCCCCTTGTATGCCTCTCCCTCGCTCCCTACTATCCTGCCCCTTAATGTCTCCCTTGTCCTCCCCCCTCGCTCCCTAAAATCCTGCCCCTTAATGTCTGCCTCCTCCCCCCTCGCTCCCTACTATCCTGCCTCCTTCCCCCTCACTCCCTACTATCCTGCCTCCTCCCCCCTCGCTCCCTACTATCCTGCCCCTTAATGTCTGCCTCCTCCCCCCTCGCTCCCTACTATCCTGCCTCCTCCCCCTCGCTCCCTACTATCCTGCCTCCTCCCCCTCCCCTCGCTCCCTACTATCCTGCCTCCTCCCCCTCTCCTCGCTCCCTACTATCCTGCCTCCTCCCCCTCCCCTCGCTCCCTACTATCCTGCCTCCTCCCCCTCCCCTCGCTCCCTACTATCCTGCCTCCTCCCCCTCCCCTCGCTCCCTACTATCCTGCCTCCTCCCCCTCCCCTCGCTCCCTACTATCCTGCCTCCTCCCCCTCCCCTCGCTCCCTACTATCTTGCCTCCTCCCCCTCACTCCCTACTATCTTGCCTCCTCCACCTCGCTCACTACTATCCTGCCCCTTAATGTCTGCCTCGCCCTTGCTCCCTACTATCCTGCCTCCCCCCCTCAATTCCCTACTATCCTGCCCCTTAATGTCTGCCTCCCTTTCTCTCTAGTACCCTTCCCGTTGTCTGCTTCTCCCTCGCTCCCTCCTATCCTGCCCCTTAATGTCTGCTCCCTAATATTCTGCCTCCCCCCCCTCGCTCCCTACTATCCTACCTCCTCTCCCTTGCTCCCTACTATCCTGCCTCCTCCCCTTCGCTCACTACTATCCTGCCCCTTAAAGTCTGCCTCCTCCTCGCCCTTGCTCCCTACTATCCTGCCTCCTCCTCGCTCCATACTATCCTGCCTCCTCCTCCCCCGCTCCCTACTATCCTGCCTTCTCCTCCCCACTCCCTACTATCCTGCTTCGCCCCCTCGCTCCCTACTATCCTGCCTCCTCCTCGCCCCTACTATCCTTCCTCTTCCTCCCCCTCGCTCTCTACGATTCTGCCTTCTCCTCCCCCTCACTCACTACTATCCTGCCCCTTAATGTCTGCCTCCACCTTGCTCCCTACTATCCTGCCTTCTCTTCGCCCTCGCTCCCTATTATCCTGTCCCTTAATGTCTAGCTCCTCCTCGCCCCTACTATCCTGCCTCCTCCTTGGCCTTGCTATCCTGCCCCTTCATGTCTGCCTCCTCCTTGCCCTCGCTCCCTACTATCCTGCCTTCTCCTCGCCGCCTACCATCCTGCCCCTTAATGTCTGCCTCCTCCTCACCCTTGCTCCCTACTATCCTTCCCCTTAATGTCTGCCTCCTCACCCTCGCTCCCTATCATGCTGCTTCCTCGCTCCCTACTATCCTACCTCCTCTCCCTTGCTCCCTACTATCCTGCCTCCTCCCCCTCGCTCCCTACTATCCTGTCCCTTAATGTCTGCCTCATCCTCCTCTTTGCTCTCTACTATATTGCCTCCTCCTCGCCCTCGCTCCCTACTATCCTGTCCTGCTTATTCCTTATGTTTGGCCTCTCGCAGCCTCTCCATTTTGGGGATCTCAGAAAGCCTTCTCCCTTCCTCTCCTGCTCTACTTTCTTTCCCTTCTGGCTGTGAGAAAGTGTCTCTGTATATTCTGTTCCCAAATAGGTACAGTGTGTATGGAGTCCACAGTCCCTAGAGGTTTGGCAGAGGTTAAAGTTGGATATAACCTTACTCTCTAAAGTGGTAGCTTGGTCGAGCAGTAAGGCAGTATCAGAGGACAGTGTAAAGCATTTGTTGTACACACTCAGTCAGCAAATGGTCTCACACACTCAAGAACTGAACTCTAGGCCAGTGTTTTTCAACCTTTTTCAGCCAAGGCACACTTGTTTCATGAAAAAAATCACGAGGCACACCACCATTAGAAAATGTTAGAAAATGTTAGAAAATTTAACTCTGTACCTCTTACGCAGCCCCTCTGTAATATTATTAGACTGTTGCAGTGTTTAATATGTGTTTAAATTAAATATACGTTTAACATCCGTAGCGACTGATTGCACCTATGTACAGCAGGGGCTCGGGGATGGTAAGAAGGATTGCTAAGAGAGCGGATGAAAGAAGTTTACAAGAGTCCTACGTCAGAGACTGAGTACGCCTTTCTCACATACTAATAAAATTGCATTCCTCTTGACATTAATAGAGACAACTGGCACTGTTGGAAACAACGGGCTGTTTGTGCAGCGAGCACATCCGGGCAGGCTTTTGTTGCACAGTTATGCGATTCACATCAATGCCTATCAGCTGACGGTATCATGCCCTCATTTTCATAGAAGGGCTCGCAACTCCCTCCTCGATATAAAGTGATTTATCACCAAGAATCAGTCGTCAGCAATTAAATACACAGATGCAGATAGCCAAGGGTGATAAATGGGAACTTGGGGAGCACTTGATACTCGTGTTGTCTACTCTACTGGCAAAAATCTTTCATTCTGTTGAAATTAGAAACAAAAAATAAGACTTCCAGATCATCGGAGCGCTGCGTGCGGCCACCTCCCAGGCGCGCGTACATTCAATGAGGGTGCAAATGAGTGAGACTCACCTCGCGCTGCACCTGCGGCCTGGTCTGGATCCGGATGCGGTCTCTCTGAGTCTGCAGTGCTGAGTCCTGGTCTCCGTCCGTCTCCTCCTGCTCCTGCTCCGGTCCTCCTGGGAGTCCTGGTGACTCGAGTCGCGACGTCTTCTTCTCTCCGCTGCTGCGCACACTGCGCTCGGGCGGGAGATACTGCTCTGTGATAGGTCCAGGCTGGAGTCTGGACCAATCACAGCCCGGACATCAGAAAGGTGGAGGAGCGCCAATCAAAAACCCCACCCCCCCCCATACCCAGGATACAGTCCGGCGCCGCCCGGCCTAGTGGGGGAAAATTTGACATTTTAAAAAAAAAATCTTTCGATTGCTTCCATTTTCCCACGTTTTCCCACGGCACACCAGGCAACATCTCGCGGCTCACTAGTGTGCCGCGGAACAGTGGTTGAAAAACGCTGCTCTAGGCCAATGGTTTATATAAAAATATATGGTTTTATTTTAGAACCAACAATAGGTATCAAAAAATACTTTCTCAGAATGAGAGGCATTACTTAAATACTTTTCCAATATGCAATTAACTTTTGTAGGTAATAGTTACAGGTTGTTGCAATAGGCAACACAATTTCAAACACAATAATACATTGAGCTCAATGTGAGTTTTAAGTTATTTGCAATAGATTACTTTCAAGATTATTTTTCTAACTCCAGGACTGGATCCTAGATTCAGTCCTGGGACAGGTCTTGGAAACAAGTGAGTAAACTCGTTTTAGTTACTGTTGTGATTTTTAGGCAATATTTAGCTATTTTAAAAGTTGACACTTCGAAGAAAATAGTCAATGATTCCCTAGGGGAGAAAATTCAAGTTGCAGTTATAATATTTTCTCGTTACTTTTGTAATCCAGTACTGGGCTCCTAAACTCAGTACTGGAACCTCTATCTAAAACAGGTAAGTAATTACGTTTTCACAGTTGGTACGATTCTTAACCCCTTCGCCGCGGCACGAATTTTGCCGCGGTGCAGGGGGGGTTCGGGTGTTAGCGGCGCCGCCATGCTCGTGACGGAACCACTCCGTCATGAGCCACGGGCGCGCTGTGCTCATGACGGAGTGGTTCCGTCACGACTCCGCCCACTTGCATTGTTGGCCCGCACAGGCGGGGAATCAGTGCCGCGTGGGCGGAGCGTCCGCCAACGGCCGCAGCATGACGGAACCACTCCGTCATGAGCATACGGCACCCGTGGCTCATGATGGAGTGGTTCCGTCATGAGCAGGCAAGGGGTTAAACAATATTTGTATATGCAAAAATCGACACTTAGAAGAAATTTCACAGAAAAACAGTCAATGATTTCCTATGGAAGAAAATTGGGTTAATGGTAAGTAAGGTTGTGAATATTTTTCAGGGTCAGTGCTGGGCACCAAGATCCAGCACTGGGATCTCTCCTAATAGCAGGTGAGTATTTCTGTTTTCGTTACTCGATTGATTTTTGGTGAATATTTTAAATTTTAGAAACTCCACACTTAGAAGAAATTTCAGAAGAAGCCAGTCAATGTTACCCTATGGAGGAAAATTGGGTTATCAGCTTTTGGGTAAGTACTCGACTGGCAGAGTTAAGGTTCTGGGCACAGACTCAGGGGTCTCCCAGGGTCAGGTAAGTACAGTTGTTACACCCTCAGCGACACGTGTAGCTGGGTGCAGAGTGAGTTAGGCAAAATGTTATCCTATGGGAGGCAGGGGGCCTTTGTTGGTGGCTGCTGGCTAGCAGGCCACGCGGCTGTGGGAGCTGGGCTCCTGGTCACTTGCTCAGGGCAAATGGGGAAGTAGGTAGGAGTAGAATTTACACTGCCAGGGCCACGGCACGGCTGGGTGCAGGGTGCTTTTGAGCCTTTGGGCGCTCAATGGATTTCAATTGGAAAGCTCCAGGATGAACAAATGCTGCAAGCTTGGTGCCGAAGATTATTCAGGTGCCACCACCACTTAGTTGGCGTTGCCAATCAGGTGCCCAGGGCCTATGTGCCTTCCCTAAAAACCTAAAAACTTCTCTAAAAACCTCAAACCCCAAATTGGCAAACCCTGGTCACATGTCAGCCCCTGGTAAGTGGTACCCTAGGTACCCAGGGCCTTGTGACCAGGGAAGGCCTCTAAGGACTGCAGCACTCATTGTGCCACCCTTAGAGGCCCTGTACCCTTACACCCACACACTGCCCTTGCAGGCTGAGTGTCTGGGTACAAGACAAGACAGTCAACATGGCACACATCCCTCTGTGCCATGCCCACCACCTACACTGCCCTGGCATACATCAGCCACCCCTCTAGCTGGGTGCCCTATGCCAGTGGTGTGGGCAAAGGAGCATGAACCTTTTGCCCCTACAGTAACCAGGTCCATTCCTGGGCACTAAGTGTGGTGCTGCCATTTAAGAGTACATGGTGCTGAGAGCTCGTCAAACACGAACTCCACAGCACCATAATGGCAACACCGAAGACTGAAGTTTGGTATCAAACTTCTCAGTACATTAAACCCGCACTGTTGCCAGTGTGGGATTTAATGTACAAAGCACCACAGAGGGCCTCTTGGAGATGCCCCCTGAAACCTAACCTACAATCCACGTCTGGTCTGAGAGGCTGCTTAGGCTGCCACACAGCAGACATGTTGCTGGACCCCTGGGTAGGACAGCCCCGCACTCCTGGGCCTGCAACAATGCACATCCTGGGTGAGGTGCTAGGTCTCCTCCCCCAGGATGGACAGGAGGAAGCTTCAAAGGCATGCCACCTCTGTGAGCTTCCCCAGGCCACTTGCTGCCCCCACTCTGGCGGGAAGCCTGGCTGGAAACCCCAAATAAGGACAGGGGATGTGCCAGCCTGCCAACCCCACCCCTCAGGTGGGGGAGGTGAGGTGAAGCACATCTCCGGGCCCTCTTGAAGATGGGAGGCCTTGCTCAATCAGGACTAGGCTACTGCCCTCCTCCCAAAGGAGAGTGGCAGAATAGGGGGTGTACCCACCCCAGGACAGGGACCCATTGGTCCCTGCCCTTTACCTACCTGTAACGCCCCTAAATCTACTATTTAGGGGCACCCTGAACCTTCCTTCGATTCCGAAAAACAAAGAGCAAGAAGAAAGAAGACCTGCCGTGCAGCTGCTAAGTAGAGGAAGACACCAACTGCTTTGGCCCCAGCCCTACCGGCCTGTCGACCCTCGAACCCGCTCCTGCTACATCCCGGCAACTCTTGTGGCCAGCAACCTTACAAACCCCGGAGGACCTGGCTACCTTTTGGCTCTAAGCACCAGGGACTCTCATGAGCAGAGGCTCTGCTCAAAATCAGCTTCTAATCCCTGGCATCAGCCTAGAACCGCGAACCCTGCACACTCTGCACCTGCCAAGCCTGGCCTGTGCCAGAGTTAACAAATGCCCCGAGGACGTCCCCCCAGCGACTGTGACCCCGAATCCGGCACCCAAGGACTCACCTCGATGCTCCTGACGCCTGCAGCCTCAGAACCAGGTACCCCCCCCCCCCAACCGCGATCAACAGAGGGTAAGATTTCCCGACACCAAAAGGCACCCCTGCACCCGCTGCCCTGCGGACCCCTGTGCCCGACTCCTGGGTACCTACCTATCCTCCAACTACCCAACTTACCTCTCGAAGTGGTGGTGGCACCTGAAGAATCTTCATCCCCGAGCTTGCAGCCTTTGTTCAGCCAGGAGCTTTCCCATTAAAATCCATTGAGTGCCCGAAGGCTCAGAAGCACCCTGTACCCAGCCGCCCGAGTGGCCCTGGCAGTGCAACCTCTACACCTATCTACTTCCCCATTTGCCCTGAGCAAGTGACCAGGAGCCCTGCTCCCACAGCCGCGTGGACTGCTAGTCAGCAGCCACCAACCAAGGCCCCCCTGCCTCCCGTAGGATAACATTGGGCCTAACTGACTCTGCACCCGGCTGCCCCTGTGCCGCTGAGGGTGCAACAACTGTACCTACCTGACCCTGGGAGACCCCTGAGTCTGTGCCCAGAACCTTAACTCTGCCAGTCGAGTACTTACCCAAAAGCAGATAACCCAATTTTCCTCCCTAGGGTAACATTGACTGGTTTCTTCTGAAATTTCTTCTAAAGTGTGGAGTTTTTAAAACTTAAAATATTCACCAAAAATCAATCGATAAACGAAAATACTCACCTGCTATTAGGAGAGATCCCAGTGCTGGATCTTGGTGCCCAGCACTGATCCTGAAAAATATTCACAACCGTACTTACCATTAACCCAATTTTCTTCCATATGAAACCAGTGACTGTTTTTCTGTGAAATTTCTTCTAAGTGTCGATTTTTGCAAACTTCAAATATTCTTTAAAAATCGTACCAACTGTGAAAACGTAATTACTTACCTGTTTTAGATAGAGGTCCCAGTACTGAGTCTAGGAGCCCACTACTGGCTTACAAAAGTAACGAGAACATACTATACCTGCAACTTGAATTTTCTCCCATAGGGAATCATTGACTATTTTCTATGAAATTTGTTCTGTCCACTTTTAAAATAGCAATATATTGCCTAAAAATCACAACAGTTGCTAAGTCGACTTTTATCACTTGTTCCTAAGAACCGACCCAGGACTGAATCTAGGATCCAGTTCTGGAGTTACAAAAGTAATCCTGAAAGTAATCTATTGCAGATAACTTAAAACTTCCATTGAGCTCAATGCATTATTGTTTGAAATTGTGTAGCCTGTTGCAACAACCTGTAACCAGTATTTACGAAAGTCAATTGCATATTGCAAAAGTATTTCCCTAAAGCATCTCATTCTGAGAAAGTATATTTTTATACATATTGTTGGTTCTAAAATAAGACATACATTTTTTATATATAAACCATTGGCCTAGAGTTCAGTTATTGAGTGTGTGAGACCATTTGCTGGCTGAGTGTGTACAACAAATGCTTTACACTGTCCTCTGATACTGCCTTACTGCTCGACCAAGCTACCACTTTAGAGAGTAAGGTTATATGTAACTTTAACCTCTGCCAAACCACTGGCGACTGTGGACTCTGTACACCCTGTACCTATTTGGGAACAGTATTTACAGAGCCACTTTCTCACACTCTCCTGCTCTACTTTCTTTCCCTTCTGGCACCTTTGTGTTTAAAG
Organism: Triturus cristatus; assembly: GCF_964204655.1. Classification (NCBI taxonomy): domain Eukaryota; kingdom Metazoa; phylum Chordata; class Amphibia; order Caudata; family Salamandridae; genus Triturus; species Triturus cristatus. Next base: position 1,570,581 of record NC_140590.1, on the reverse strand, counting down.
CTCTTTCTCCTTTACTCTCCTGCTCTACTTTCTTCCCCTTCGGGCACCTATGTGTTTAATGTGGCGGCATGCACTTGACAAGTAACTAACATAAGGTCTGCATGCATCTGTGGCTGTTCATGGCTGTGTGGGCACATGCAGAACAGTCACACATGGTCCCTCACTGCTTCCTTCTAAGTTGTTTGATATTCTGTTATGGTTTTGGTAGGAACGGAGCACCACCTTGTGGTAGTTTAAGGCAGAACATGTAAAGGTCTGAAGTAACCAGTGATTGTTTTTTCTTTTCTTTTTGTCTTAGTCGAGATATTTGCAGAAACCATACGAGATCAACCTGATGGACGAGCTCACCTTGAAAGGAATAACCCAGTACTATGCCTACGTGAACGAGCGGCAGAAAGTGCATTGCCTTAACACACTCTTCTCCCGGGTAAGAAAAGTGCTTCCTTCCTGAAGGAGTGTGCACTTTACATCTTATTCTTTCTCTTGCCCCAAACATTTTTTTTTTCCCATCTTTTAAAAAAATGTAATATATTACCAAGCGGTCGCCACTGGTTAGTTATAATTTTATCGTGTTTCCATAGGGAAGGTAGTATTTGTGTTTCTATATAATTTTGGTTCCATTTAACTAGTCATCACAAAACTTTCCAAAGAGTCTCATCCACCTCAGCTCCTTCCTGGAAAGTATTTGGGTAATCTTTTGAGCGGGGACCAAAAAGAGATAAATAAAGGAAAGGGGTGGGGTGTGGTGGGGGGGGGGGGGGGCGGTTTCCCAAAATGTTCTCCCTCCTTTTGTCTAGTTGTACCGCAAAAACTGCTTTAATGGATTTACGCCAAATGTGGCCAAAAGCTAGATCTTGGTCCAGAAAGCATGCTTTTTGTGATTTGGTGTAAATCTGCTCAGTACTTTGAGAGCAAATGAGCCTTAAAACCATAATGTATTTCAAGCTACGGAGTTTCAATGGATCCAAAATGTGGGGGCAGCCATGTTAGGACGTGGGACTTGGCTCAGAATCCTTAAGGGGGAAGGGCAAACTGCACTGGCCAGCGTCTGGGAGGTGGTGGAAGTGATTTTCAAGGGAGCAGGCATAGGTCCTACCTTCCGGAGCCTTTACAGGCCCTGGGTACCCCATCCACTGGTGCCTTTAAAAAAAAATATATAATGGGGAGGGAGAATGTCACTCCCCTCCCCATCCCTCCTTCCCCAACCACCACCATCACCCCCGAGCCTGTTCAGGGCACGGCAACCCCATCCCCCAGAGACAAACGTATTTTAAAAGGTGAGGTGGTCCTACTGGTATTCACCACATTGTGTCTCGTTGATCACACCCTTGGGATCCTGTGACCCTGCCCAGAAAGTGCAGATATATCCTACCCACATTTTCTCTGGGCATGGAACAGAAATTTGCTCCAGCCCGGCGTGGGCTGTTATAAAGAGCTGCAACCGGAGCCGTGTGGCCCTTTGGCCCTCAACGATGCCAGGATTATGGGTGAACCAGATGTGCACTATGGCACTCTGCCAAAATACAACAAATGGCCAGCTGTTGCTTGAGAAGCTAGTGGGGCCTCGGGGGCTTCCTCCAAAGCCCCCAACAAAAGTTGAGCTATGGATGCGTGATGCCCCACGATGGGTGCTGGCTGAGGTTTGGGGAGCTCTGGAGCACCGCCCCTTGGCCTCCAAACATAATTTCAAAGTGGGGTTCCCAGGTGCACACCAGGCCAGCCAGAAAAATATATATTCAAAAAAAAAAGAATAAATGAGTGACTGGAGTCCTAAAGTAACTATAATACGTTCCCTCCCCATGCACTACTTATGACCTCACTTATTGTTCGAGGCATGTGGGCTGCTGAATTCATATCTGTGCATAGATCGCCGCCTAGTGTTGGGTCCGGATGTTTGCACGTTGTTGTCCTGGAAGAGTCTTCGAAGTATCCTGGGATAGGTGACTCCTCCCCTGGACTACAGTGCGCATGGGCATCCTCTCCATCCTCAGATTGTTTTTTTCCGCCATTGGGTTCGGATGTGCTATCTTGACTCAAGTTAGGAAAAACCTTTTCCAGGCCACAAGGCCTTTAGTTCGCGTCGGTACTGTTTCTCGATCGGTATCGATAGTATCTTTGTTAGTTTACTAACTTCCAGAACCAACTTTTCGTATCTTACCCCACCGTCGACCCGACATCGACGATGGAATCGAGGACACCATTCAAGCGGTGTCCGGTATGCAATGCGAAATATCCCCACATCGACGTCCATCCGGTGTGCAACAAATGCCTTTCACCGGATCACGACGAATCTACATGCATGGCCTGTGCCCGATTTCGATCCAAGAAGACTCTACGGAATCGACGAGCGGCGAGACTCGAGGCGCAGCAAGCGGCACCGGCCCCGGCCGACATCTTCAACGCCGAGACCGAAGATGTCGAAGAAGTGGAGAACCTACCCTCCAGTCCCGCTTCCGAACATGACTCTGGATCGGAAGACGTCGACGAAACACTCTTTCGCAGAGATGAAGACGACACCGAGGTAGGAGACTACAATGAGGCCTTAGGGGCCGAAGAGAGTAGCTCCGGTGACGAGCAAGGCCTACCCGTTCAGACTGAAGAAAGCCCAGTGCAACAGTCTATGGCTCCGGTCGAGGGATCGCCTTCGGGCCTTACCCAAGACCTATCCCGCAGTTCTTCGGCCCCGCCCTCGGGCCCGGCCTCGGACATTCAGCGGCAGCCATTAATGCCCAAACCGGCTGGTTTCCCTTCTTCGAAACCGAAACCAAAAGCTGTATTGGTTCAATTGAAACCGAAACCGAAAGTGGCGCTGGTCGGATCGAGGCCCTCCACACCTTCGACGCCAGCAAAACACATCGGCACCGAGCGCACCAAACGAGACTTCGGTGCCGAACTCGAAGCGGCCGACGTCGGAGTCGGCATACGGAAGAAGGCCTTCGGTACCACCAAACCTGCTCGGCTCCCGGCACCGACGCAATCGACTCCGACCCCAAAGGTCAAACAGCCTGCTGCGTCTCACACCGCTTCGACGGCAACACCAAAGCCACACTCATCGAAGACGTCGACGGCCATTCCCGCCCCTCGACTCGATGACCCACCGGCGCCGAAAAAGTCCACGGCCGCCTCTACAGAACCGGTCGGCGCAAAAGAATCGAGGGCGCTCCAGATGCGACCCGTTGCTGCGCAAAGCACCAAAAAGAAAATGGTCCTCCAGGACACGTCGGGCTCCGAGCCAATTAAAGCTCCAGCAGGCTCTTCGGCACCAGCCAACATTACTTTTGGCCTGCCACCATCCACAGCCCCGAAACTGTTCCAAATCAGGACACGGGTCACCCACACCACGATCACGCCTGCCGAACGCTCTGCGGAGACGTCTCCATCGCATCTCATCGACGCCGACACCGGCAGGATGATTATCCACAAAAGGAAAATAACTTCGGAGCCAGCTTTGGACTCCTTCCGGATCCCACTTAAAAGAAAGCTGCCTGTGGCTTCAGAACCAGTTCTTTACGAACCTTTCCACTCACCCTACCAGGATCCACAATCTTTCTCTCCCACACACTCCGACACAGATGCGTTGGAGGACTACATGGGTGACCAAGTCCCCTACCCCGGAGACATGGACCCTGACGGCCAACAGGACCCTGATCAAGCTTGGGATGACCCTGTGGACCCAGGTGCACCTATGGATGCACAGGACCCGCAACTCTATGGAGCAAAAACATCTCCCACAGAGGACACTGCAGCGTTCAACGCTCTAATTGAACGTGCTGCGGCCAATCATGGGGTGCACCTTCACTCTGACACCGTCGAGGACGAATTTCTTATGGATACTTTCGCATCCTCAGAAAGGAATATAAAGACTCTGCCCATGTTAAAGGGGGTCCTCAAACCAGCGAAGGACATCTTCAAGGAACCCACCAGGGCAAGAGTGATAAACCCCAGGATCGACAAGAAATACAGATCAGCGCCTGGGGACCCTACTTACATTAGAGGCCAATTACCTCTGGATTCCATTGTCGTTGCGAATGCTCGCAAGAGGGCACACTCGCAAACAACAGGTGACGCTCCTCCCCCGGACAAAGAGTCCAAGGTGTTAGAGACCTCTGGCAAACGGGTTGCCGCCCAGGCAGCTAACATATGGCGCATTGCCAATACTCAAGCGCTCCTCGCTCGCTACGATAGAGCGCACTACGACACATTAGAGCAACTACTCCAACATCTCCCTGACCAATACAGAGAAGGTGCAGAGATCCTCATCAGGGAGGGACAGCTCCTCACAAACGCATCCATCAAGTGTGCGCTGGATGCCGCAGACACAGCTGCCAGGGCCATAAACGCTAGCGTCATGTTGCGACGACATGCCTGGTTACGAATCTCCGGATTCAAACCTGAGGTGCAAAATAACATACTCAACCAGCCTGTCAACCCCGACTATTTATTCGGCCCGGAGGTTGACACCACCCTAGAGAAAATAAAAAAGGACACGGACACTGCAAAGTCCATGTGGGCTCTCCAGACTCAGTCCTTTCGGAGCGGCTCCTTTCGTCGCCCCGGAAATAGAGGAGCAGGTAGAGTTCAGGGGTCACAGCAAACATACAACAAGGGCAATACACAAACCACCTACGATAAAAACACCCGGGGTGGATATCGTGGCTCCAGTACAAAGGGCAGAGGACGCGGCTACGGCAACACCCGGTCCTCCCCAAAGAACAAGCAGTGACGCCCTCTCCCTTCCTCCCGACCACATAACACCTGTCGGGGGAAGGCTACAAAGGTTCCTGTCCACGTGGAACTCCATCACCACGGACAGGTGGGTCAAAGATATTGTCAAATACGGTTACTGTCTAGAACTAACCTCCACTCCACCCACAATACCTCCAAAAAACCGTCCTATGTCCTCAGAGCACTTAACGCTCTTACAGCAGGAGGTGCAAAGTATGCTTCTAAAAGGCGCAATATAGGTCGTACCCGTCCACGAGCAAGGTACGGGGGTGTACTCCCTGTACTTTTTAATACCAAAAAAGGACGGGTCACTCAGACCTATATTAGACCTGAGACCCCTGAACCAATACATTCTTTCAGAGCATTTTCACATGCTCACTCTACAGCAAGTCCTTCCGCTTCTCAAGCAGGGAGACTTTCTGGCCACACTGGACCTCAAAGATGCGTATTTCCACATACCCATTCACCCCTCACACAAAAAATACCTCAGGTTCACTGTTCAGGGGCAGCACTACCAATTCAAAGTCCTTCCCTTCGGCGTGACAACAGCACCCAGGGTTTTCACAAAGTGCCTAGCTACTGTGGCGGCACATCTACGGAGGCAGCACATACACGTCTACCCCTACCTGGACGACTGGCTCGTTCAAGCACCGTCAGCCCAGCAATGTGCCAGCCACATGTCCCGCACCATTCACCTCCTTCACAGTCTGGGATTCTCACTAAATTACCCAAAATCCCATCTCCAGCCCGCACACGTACAACAGTACCTAGGTGCGACTATAGAGACACTGGCGGCCACAGCCCAGCCAAATTTAGTGAGGATCAACAGCATGCAAATGCTGATTTCCAAGTTCAAACCCCAACACTCCCTTCCTGCGCGAGTGTTCATGCAGTTGATAGGCATGATGGCCTCCTGCATTTTCATAGTCCCGCACGCGAGATTACATATGCGCCCGCTTCAGGAGTGCTTAGCACGTCAGTGGAATCAGGCTCACGGACAGCTAAAAGACCTAGTGTTGTTGAGCGGTCGGGCATACAACTCTCTGCATTGGTGGACTCCACAAAACCTTTGCAAGGGCCGACCGTTCCAAGAGCCTGTTCCACAGATAATACTGACAGCGGACGCGTCTCTCCAGGGATGGGGAGCTCACGTACTCCACTACACAGTGCAGGGACTATGGACAACACAACAAAAGAAGATGCACATCAACCTTCTGGAACTGATGGCAATCTTCCTAGCTATGAAAGCATTCAAAGTACATCTGTGCAACAAGGTCGTGTTGATCCGGACGGACAACATGACCGAAATGTACTACATACAGAAGCAGGGAGGAACACACTCTCCACAGTTGTCTCATCTGGCTCAGAGCATGTGGAAGTGGGCCATTCAGAGGAACATATTCCTCATGGCAGAACACCTCCCCGGCAAGGACAACCAGATGGCGGATCTGCTCAGCAGACACAGCCACCAGATGCACGAGTGGGAGTTACACCCATCAGTACTCCAGCCGTACTTCCAGCAGTGGGGTCATCCAGACATCGACCTATTCGCCACAAGCGAAAACGCAAAATGCCAAAGCTTTGCCGCCAGGTTCCCACATCCGCAGTCGCAGGGCAATGCGATATGGATGAACTGGTCCGGCAGATTTGCGTACGCTTTTCCCCCAGCACCACTGATACTGCTGGTGGCACGCAAACTCAGACAACACGCACTGACACTCGTCCTAGTTGCTCCAACGTGGGCACGCCAGCCGTGGTACACCACCTTTCTCGAGCTTTCCGTGGTGCCGCATCAAAGGCTGCGGATCAAGCCCGCGCATTTGACGCAGAACCATGGAGAGATTCAGCACCCAGATCCGCAACAGCTGAACCTGGCAATCTGGCTCCTGAAGTCCTAGAGTTTGGCTACCTAAACCTGCCACCTGACTGCATGGACATCATTAAGGAGGCCAGAAGACCCACTACCAGAGCTTGCTATGCAGCCAAATGGAAGAGGTTCGTCATTTATTGCAATAATAATGACATTAACCCGCTAGACGCATCCATACAAAACATAATTTGTTACCTCCTACACCTATACCGATGCAATCTGGCGGAAAACCTCTATACGTGTCCATTTGACCTCCATATCAGCCTATCTGCAAACCAGGCAGCACCTCTCTATTCAGAGTGCCTGCCATCAAAGCATTCTTGGAAGGACTCAAACGAGTCATTCCTCCAAGCCATCCACCGGCTCCAATGTGGAACCTCAACTTGGACCTCACACGCCTGATGGGTCCACCCTTTGAACCTCTACACTCATGCGAGCTTCAATTCCTTACCTGGAAAGTAGCTTTCCTAGTAGCGATCACTTCTTTGAGAAGAGTTAGTGAACTCCAGGCCAACAGGGTCGTACTACATACCAACCTAAAATTCATGCCCAAGGTAATATCGCAGTTCCACATCAATCAGACTATTGAACTGCCTGTTTTCTTCCAAAACCCACAAACTGTCGCGGAAAGAGCACTCCATACACTAGATGTAAAGCGGGCACTCATGTACTACTTCGACAGGACTAAAGCCTTTAGGAAGACAAAACAACTTTTCGTTGCCTTTGCCCCACACCACAAAGGTAACGCTATCTCCAAAGCAGGTATAGACAGATGGATCGTTAAATGTATTCAAATTTGCTATCAAAAGGCTAAACGCACATTAACGATTCCCCCACGAGCCCACTCAACACGTAAGTTAGGGGCCTCCATGGCTTTTCTAGGAAACATTCCCCTGCATGATATATGTAGAGCAGCCACCTGGTCCACTACACACACATTTACAAAACACTATTGTGTAGATGTGCAATCAAAACATCAGGCAGCTGTAGGACAGGCTGTTCTCAAAACTCTTTTTCAGACCGCTGCAGCTGGCACTGGTAGCCGCCGCTAATAGAGGGCACTGCTATATATTCTATGCACAGATATGAATTCAGCAGCCCACATGCCTCGAACTGAATATGCTACTTACCAGTATGCATCTGTTCTTGGCATGTAGGGCTGCTGACATTCATATCGCCCTCCCTCCTCCCCGGCGCCTGTAGCAGCTGCAGCTCTCAGAATTACTGTAAGCATGGTCATCATTTTCTGTATCTACTCCATCACTGCCACAATGGCGAAAAACAATCTGAGGATGGAGAGGATGCCCATGCGCACTGTAGTCCAGGGGAGGAGTCACCTATCCCAGGATACTTCGAAGACTCTTCCAGGACAACAACGTGCAAACATCCGGACCCAACACTAGGCGGCGATCTATGCACAGATATGAATGTCAGCAGCCCTACATGCCAAGAACAGATGCATACTGGTAAGTAGCATATTCAATATCACCCATGACATGATCTGTGACATTAATAACATGACTGCAAAATCTGTAATGGCGACACTGATGACAGGACCGGGCATGGCGGGGTGCAAGCTATAGTTGCTGTACGTAACTCTGGCTGGTGAATTTCAGTAGTTTTGTTCATTTAACTGTCATTTTCACCATACTATAATGTCGCTTTAATGTGTGTGTGTTTCGTTCACTGTAAAAAAAAGCCAACATTTACAGGAACATTATAGTTGGGCTCAGATTTAGCTATTACGAAACCAGAGAAATGATGCAGTTTTATTTACCTGAGCGAACTTTAAATGATGCCACCACAGTGCACTGCTTATGACGTCAAATGTGTCATCACTAATGGTAAAAGTCTAACTAGTGTACCAATAATGAGTAATGCTACTTTTAACATATATGTGCGTGGCTGTGGATCTTTGTGTAAGTGGGTGTGCACTTGGCTGTTACTGGATGTAAGTGGCTGGATTGGTGGGTGATTGGGTGCGAGAGTGACTATGGGTGTGTGAGTGGGTTTCTGAATGGGTGTGTGAGTGTGCTTGTTGGATGAGAGTGGCTTTTTGAGTGGGTGTAGGAAGCTGGGTTTATGTTGCAGTAACCACCCTCCCCCCCACCTTTTACCAGACTACTGATGCACTTTGACTTGAAATGCCCTGGGTCCCTGCCAATCAGTTTCCCAGAGCCTGTGTTTTTTACCAAAACTGTACCTTGTACCCCCAATTGGCACCTCTCTAACCACATGTCAGTCCCTGGTAAAAGCTACCATGGGTACCAAGGGCACTGTGACCAGGGAAGGCCTCTGCACTTATTGTGCCACCCCTGGAGGCCCTGTACCATAACATGCACACACTACCATTGCAGGCTGCATGTTTTGGTGCAGAACAAAGTGAAAAGTCGACATGGCACACATCCCTGTTATAACCCACTACCCTGGCATAGGTCAGCCACTCCACTAGCTGGGTGCACTATACCAGTAATTGTGAGAAGTTGGCCTGGTATATGCTGTCCACTAGTTATAGTGGGCACCTTGTACCAGTCCAAACAACCCTTATTGAGGATATGTTGTGAGAAAGTGGCTCTGTATATACTGTTCCCAAATAGGTACAGGGTGTACAGAGTCCACAGTCCCCAGAGGTTTGGTAGAGGCTAAAGTTAGGTATAACCTTACTCTCTAAAGTGGTAGCTTGGTCGAGCAGTAAGGCAGTACCAGAGGACAGTGTAAAGCATTTGTTGTACACACTCAGTCAGCAAATGGTCTCACACACTCAATAACTGAACTCTAGGCCAATGGTTTATATATAAAAAATATATGCTTGTTTTATTTTAGAACCAACAATTGGCATTAAAATATACTTTCTCAGAATGAGATACTTTGTATAAATACTTTTGCAATATGTAAATTGACTTTTGTAGGAAGTTACAAGTGGTTGCAATAGGCAACACTATTTTAAACACAACAATGCATTGAGCTCAATGGAAGTGTCAAGTTATTTGCAACAGATTACTTTTAGGATTACTTTTGGAATTCCAGGACTGGATCCTAGATTCAGTCCTGGGTCAGTACTTGGAATCAAGTGATGAAAGTCCACTTAATTACTGTTATGATTTTTAGGCAATATTTTGCTCTTTTAAAAGTTGACACTTAGAAAATATTTCATAGAAAACAGTCAATGATTCCCTATGAAAGAAAATTCAAGTTGCAGGTATAGTATGTTCTCGTTACTTTTGTAATCCAGTACTGGGTGACTAGACTCAGTACTGGAACCTTTATCCAAAACAGGTAAGTAATTACGTTTTCAGAAGTTATACGATTTTTAAAGAATATTTGACATTTGCAGAAATTGACACTTAGAAGAAATTTCACAGAAAAACTGTCCATGATTTCCTATGGGAGAAAATTGGGTTACTGGTAAGTACAGTTGTAAGTATTTTTCAGAGTCAGTGCTGGGCACCAAGATCCAGCACTGGGATCTCACCTAATAGCAGGTGAGTATTTTCGTTTTCGTTACTCTGCTGATTTTTGGTGAATATTTTAAGTTTTGATCACTCCACACTTAGAAATTTCAGAAGAAACCAGTCAGTTACCCTATGGAGAAAATTGGGTTATCAGTTTAAAGGTAAGTACTCGGCTGGCAGAGTTAAGGTTCTGGGCATAGACTCAGGGGTCTCCCAGTGTCAGGTAGGTACAGTTGGTTCACCCTCAGCGGCACAGGGGCAGCCGGGTGCAGAGCGAGTTAGGCCCAATGTTATCCTATGACAGGTAGGGGGGGGCCTTCGTTAGTGGCTGCTGACTAGCAGGCCACGTGGCTGTGAGAGCTGGGCTCCTGGTCACTTGCTCAGGGCAAATGGGGAAGTAGATAGGTGTAGAGGCTGCACTGCCATGGCCACTCGGGCGGCTGGGTACAGGGTGCTTTTGAGCCTTCGGGCACTCAATGGATTTCAGTGGGAAAGCTCCGGTTTAGAAAAAGACCGCAAGCTCGGGGACGAAGAGTCTTCAGGTGCCACCACCACTTCGAGAGTTTAGTTGGAGGTTAGGTAGGTACCCCGGGATTGAGCACAGGGGGCCGCGGGGCGCCGGGTGCAGGGGTGCCTTTTGGTGTCGGGAAATCTTACCCTCTGTTGATCGTGGTTGGGGGGGGTCACCTGGTTCTGAGGCTGCAGGCGTCTTCAGGAGCGTCGAGGGAAGTCCTTGGGTGCTGGACTCTGGGTCACAGTCGCCGTGGGGTCGTCCTCGTGGTCTTTGTTCACTCCGGCACAGGCCAGGCTTGGTGGGTGCAGAGTGTGACGGGTTTGCGGTTCCGGGCTGATGCCAGGGATTAGAAGTAGATTTTGAGTAGAGCCTCTACTCATGGGAGTCCCAGGGGCTTAGAGTCAAAAGGTAGCAAGGTCCTCCGGGGTTTGTGAGGTTGCTGGTCACGAGATGCCGGGTTGGAGCAGGAGCAGGTTCGAGGGTCGACAGGCCGGTAGGGCTGGGTCCAAAGCAGTTGGTGTCTTCCTCTTAGCAGCTGCAAGGCAGGTCTGCTTTCTTCTTGCTCTTCTTCGGATTTTGGAATCTGGAATCTGGGGAAGGAAGGTTCAGGGTGCCCCTACATACTAGATTTAGGGGCGTTACAGATAGGTGAAGGACAGGGACCAATGGGTCCCTGCCCTAGGGTGGGTCCACCCCCTATCCTGCCTCTCTCCTGTGGGAGGGGGGCAGTAGCCTGGTCCTGATTGGGCAGGGCTTTCCATCTTCAAGATGGCGAGAGCCCGGAGGTGTGCTTCACCTCGCCGCCCCCACCTGAGGGGTGGGGTTGGCAGGCTGGCACATCCCCTGTCCTTATTTGGGGTTTCCGGCCAAGCTTCCCGCCAGAATGGGGGGTTGCAGTGGCCTGGGGAAGCTCGGAGGCGGCATGCCTTTGAAGCTTCCCCATGCCCGTCCTGGGGGAGGAGATCTAGCACCTCGCCCAGGATGTGCATTGTTGCAGGCCCAGGAGAGCAGGGGCTCTCCTACCCAGGGGTCCAACAACATGTCTGCTGTGTGGCAGCCTAAGCAGCCTCTCAGTCCAGACGTGGATTGTAGGTTAGGTTTCAGGGGGCATCTCGAAGATGCCCTCTAGGGTGCTTGGTACATTAAATCTCACACTGGCATCAGTGTGGGTTTAATGTGCTGAGAAGTTTGATACCAAAATTTTGAATGTAATAGTTAGTTTGTTGCAATAGGCAACACAATTTCAAACCCAATAATACATTGAGCTCAATGGGAATTTCAAGTTAACTGCAATTGATTACTTTCAGTATTACTTTTCTAACTCCAGGACTGGATCCTAGATTCAGTCCTGGATCCTAGATTCAGTCCTGGATCCTAGATTCAGTCCTGGGACAGGTCTTGTAAACAAGTAAATACGTTTTAGTTACTGTTGTGATTTTTAAGCAATATTTTGGTATTTTAAAAGTTGACACTTAGAAACTTTATCTAATCAAGTTACCAATGTTATCCTATGGGAGGAAATTCACTTAGCAGGTGAGTGGGGTTAGAGTTACTTTTTCGGGTTCAGTGTTGGATCCTGGATCCAGCACTAGTGTACCACCTGTAAGCAGTTGATGGAATGCGTTTAGGTTATACAGGCGATTTTTAACGAATTTGTACGTTTGCAAACAGTCAATGGTTTACTATGGGAGAAAGTTCAAGTTACCGGTTAAGTATGTTCTTGTTACTTTTGTAATTCAGTGCTGGGCTCCTAGGCTCAGTACTGGGACCTCCATCTAAAACAGGTAAGTAATGAAGTTTTCACAGTTGGTACAATTTTTAAAGAATATTTGTAGTTTGCAAAAATCGACACTTGGAAGAAATTTCACAAAAAAAACAGTCAATGGTTTCCTATGGAAGAAGATTGAATTAGCGGTAAGTATGGTTTGTCATTACCTTTCAGGGTCAGTGCTGGGCACCAAAATCGAGCACTGGGATCTCTCCTAATAGCAGGTGAGTATTTCCGTTTTCGTTACTCGGTTGATTTTAGGTGAATATTTTAAAGTTTAGAAACTCCACACTTAAAAGGAATTTCAAGTGAAATCAGTCAATGTTACACTATGGAAGAAAAGTGAGTTATCGGCTTTTGGGTAAGTACTCGACTGGCAGAGTTAAGGTTCTGGGCATAGACTCGGGGGTCTCCCAGGGTCAGGTCAGTACAGTTGTTACACCCTCAGCGGCACAGGGGCAGCCGGGTGCAGTGGGAGTTAGGCCCAATGTTATCCTACGGGAGGCAGGGAGGCCTTGGTTGGAGGCTAATGGCTAGCAGACCACACGGCTGTGGGAGCTGGGCTCCTGGTCACTGGCTCAGGGCAAATGCGGAAGTAGGTAGGAGTAGAGGTTGCTCAGCTACGGGCACTCCAGCGGCTGGGTGCAGGGTGCTTTTGACCCTTCGGGCGCTCAATGGATTGCAATGGAGAAGCTCAAGAACGACAAAGGCTGCTTGCTCGGGGACAAAGATTCTTTAGGTGTGACCACTACTTCGACACGTAAGTTGGGTAGTTGGAGGATAGGTAGGTACCCAGGAGTTGGGCACAGGGGGCCGCAGTGCGCCGGGTGCCTTTTGGTGTCGGGAGAACTTACCCTCTGTGGATCGCGATGGGGGGGGGGGGCGCATGGCGGTCCTGGTTCTGAGGCTGCAGGTGTCAGGAGCGTCAAGGTGGGTCCTTGGGTGCCGGAGTCGAGGTTACAGTCGCCTGGGGGACGTCCTCGTGGTCCTTGTCCACTCCAGCACAGGCCAGGCTTGGCGGGTGCAGAGTGTGCAGGGTTTACGGTTCCTGGCTAATGCCAGGGGTCAGTAATTTGCTTTGAGCAGTGCCACTGCTCGTGGGTGTCCCAGATGCTCAGTCACAAGGTAGCCAGGTCCTCCGGGGTTTGTGAGGTTGCTGGCGACGAAAGATGCTGGGATTTAGCAGGAGCAGGTTCGAGGGTCAACAGGCTGGTAGGACTGGGGCCAAAGCAGTTGGTGTCTTCCTCCTTTTAGCAGCTGCACAGCAGGTCTTTCTTCTTGATCTTCTTTGCTGGTTCGTAATCTGGATCTAGGGAAGGAAGGTTCAGGGTGCCCCTAAATACTAAATTTAAGGGTGTTACAGGTAGGTTAAGAGCAGGGACCACTGTGTCCCTGCCCTGGGATGGGTACACCCCCTATCCTGCCACTCTCCTGTGGGAGGGGGTGCAGTGGCCTAGTCCTGATTGGGCAGGGCTCCCCATCTTCAAGATGGCGAGAGCCCTGAGATGTGCTTCACCTCGCCTCCCCCACCTGAGGGGTGGGGTTGGCAGAGGCTGGCACACCCCCTGTCCTTCCTTGGGGTTTCCGGCCAGTCTTCCCACCAGAGTGGGGGTTTAGAACTGGTAGGGGCCTGTTGCGGAGTACAGCAAGTGGCCTGGAGAAGCTCACAAAGGCGGCATGCCTTTGAAGCTTCCCCTGCCCATCCCGGGGGAGGAGACCTAGCACCTCGCCCAGGATGTGCATTGTTGTAGGCCCAGGAGAGCGGGTGGCTCTCTACCTAGGGGTCCAGTAACATGTCTGCTGTGTGGCAGCCTAGGCAGCCCCTCAGACCAGACATGGATTGTAAGTTAGGTTCAGGGGGCATCTCTAAGATGCCCTCTGTCGTGCATTGTACATTAAATCCTGCACTGGCATCCGTGCGGGTTTAATGTGCTGCGTAGTTTGAGACCACACTTCTCAGTCTTCAGTGGAGCCATCTTGGTGCTGTGGAGTTAGTGTATGAAAATCTCCCAGCACCATATATTCTTAAATGGCAGCACTACACTTACAGTGCCCAGGAATAGACCTTGGTACTGCAGGGGCACAGGGCTTATGCTCCTGTACCCACACCACTAGCATAGGTCACCCAGCTAGAGGGGTGGCTGATGTATGCCAGTGCAGTGTATGTTGTGGACATGGCACACAGGGATGTGTGCCATGTCGACTGTTTTGTCCTATACCCAGACACTCAGCCTGCAAGGGCAGTGTGTTTGTGTCAGGGTACAGGGCCTCTAAGGGTGGCACAATAAGTGCTGCAGCCCTTAGAGGCCTTCCCTGGTCACAAGGCCCTGGGTACCTAGAGTACCATTTACCAGGGGCTGACATGTGGCCAGGGTTTGCCAATTTGGGTTTTGTTTCAGCCCAGTTTTTAGGGCAGGAACATAGGTCCTGGGCACCTGATTGGCAGGAGCCCAGGGCACACTCAAAGTACATTCAGCAATTCAGGAAAATGTGAGGGCTTACTATGCAAGAAAGATGTCACTTTCTCACACAACCCCCCCTGTCCCCCCCCCCCCCCCACGAAAGGTGATGAGACCTTGCCCTATGGAGTCTTCATTGTCTAAGTGGAAGAACCGGAAAGTCCATTTGCGTGGGCATGGGCAGTCCCTGGTCTGTGTTCCACTTCAAAGTCCATTCCCTGTAGGGAGATGGACCACCTTAGTAGTTTTGGATTTTCCCCTTTACCCCAGTATTGGAACTTTCATACATTCTCATGCTTTGTATCATTCCCCGTCGTCGGAATGGGAGCCTCGGTAAATAAAAAATATATATCATAACCATAGAAACAAAAGAGAAAATAGGCCTAGGCCTCATCTCATTTTGTAGTATATCACCCTCTTTGTGTAAAAGAGCCCAAACTTTTGCCAGGTCCAATCAGCACAGCCTCACCCTTTGGAACCTTCCTGAGAGAGCTCAGAGCCTCAGATTTTTCTACCGCACGTTGTGCTAGGGAGTCTCCACTGAGCTCTGCTCAGTTTTTTCTCATTGTTCTTTCAGAATTTAATTTTAACATCTATAGTGACATTATGTCAGAGAAGGAGAAGAAAGCCTTATTCAGGCCCTGTGCTTCTTGTGGAAAGAGGCTTTTCGTGGAAGATAAGCATGACAGTTGTATTTACTGCTTATACCCGGAGCACAGGGCCACAGACTGCAAGATTTGTCGCACTCTTACAACCAAGACTTTGCGAGACAGAGAGGGTCGTCTGCTGACATGGCTGCAAAAGCTGAAGACCAGAAAGGAGGTTATCTCGTCAGATGAGGAAGATTCAATTTCTGGCACCTCTTCCAGGAAATCAAGGAAGAGGGGTAGGTCATCTCCCTCCATCTCTGAAGAACCCCCTGTCAAAGCCCCTCATGGGATCTCTGAAAGGTCTGAGGAGGCTGGTCCCAAAAAATCTCCTCATGGAAGTGTAAAGGAGAGGCAGGGACAGGCTGCTGGTGTGGACACAGCCTCTAGGGATAAAAAGGAGGTTTCAATATCGTTCGAGGCATGTGGGCTGCTGAATTCATATCTGTGCATAGATCGCCGCCTAGTGTTGGGTCCGGATGTTTGCACGTTGTTGTCCTGGAAGAGTCTTCGAAGTATCCTTGGATAGGTGACTCCTCCCCTGGACTACAGTGCGCATGGGCATCCTCTCCATCCTCAGATTGTTTTTTTCCGCCATTGGGTTCGGATGTGCTATCTTAGCTCAAGTTAGGAAAATATTTTGTCGAGGCCAAAAGGCCTTTAGTTCGCGTCGGTACTGTTTATCGATCGGTTTTCAAGCATATAGAGCATTCTTGAGAGGCTGCTAGTCGAGCGCTCAGTGCTTATTTTAGCTGCATTTGATTTTTCCCTTGTGTCCGATCCCCCCCTGCACCTGAACCACATTTTTAGAATCATTTTAGGAATCTTCAAAAAAACGGAATTATTTTAAAATCATCTTTAGAATTATCCTACTGAACGCTCCTACCCTCGTTTGGGCTGTGAATTCATTTCTCTTGGTCCCTGATCCCTGGGTGCTTGTTTAGACCAGGTCCAGGGCTCGATCCCATTTTGGCGGCCATCTTAGGTGGGGTCACATTGGACGACCGGTCTAGTTGCCCTATAAAAGGAGGGCTTAGCTACCAGACCGGAGATAGAGCATTCTTGAGAGGCTGCTAGTCGAGCGCTCAGTGCTTATTTTAGCTGCATTTGATTTTTCCCTTGTGTCCGATCCCCCCCTGCACCTGAACCACATTTTTAGAATCATTTTAGGAATCTTCAAAAAAACGGAATTATTTTAAAATCATCTTTAGAATTATCCTACTGAACGCTCCTACCCTCGTTTGGGCTGTGAATTCATTTCTCTTGGTCCCTGATCCCTGGGTGCTTGTTTAGACCAGGTCCAGGGCTCGATCCCATTTTGGCGGCCATCTTAGGTGGGGTCACATTGGACGACCGGTCTAGTTGCCCTATAAAAGGAGGGCTTAGCTACCAGACCGGAGATAGAGCATTCTTGAGAGGCTGCTAGTCGAGCGCTCAGTGCTTATTTTAGCTGCATTTGATTTTTCCCTTGTGTCCGATCCCCCCCTGCACCTGAACCACATTTTTAGAATCATTTTAGGAATCTTCAAAAAAACGGAATTATTTTAAAATCATCTTTAGAATTATCCTACTGAACGCTCCTACCCTCGTTTGGGCTGTGAATTCATTTCTCTTGGTCCCTGATCCCTGGGTGCTTGTTTAGACCAGGTCCAGGGCTCGATCCCATTTTGGCGGCCATCTTAGGTGGGGTCACATTGGACGACCGGTCTAGTTGCCCTATAAAAATAGCCCGTTATGGCTCCGCGCAGCGGACGCGCGCAGGGGGCGCGCCGGACTTGCGCCGGAGTTTCGCCAGAGTCAAGCCCGTCTGTGCCCGTCCGGGCCCAGACGGGACCAGGGCCATTGGTTATGCCCGACTCGAGCCCCCATCTAGCCTCTTCGGTCAGATACACGAAGGAAGAGCTTTTATCTTATAGAACACCAAAGCATGTCACATGCTGCTATACCGCTAAAGGGGGAAAACGTTTCAGGGGATGCAGAGTCTGCCAACCGGATTTAGGAGTAACTATCCCCACTACCCTGCGTCGTCTTGCCCTGCTGAATTGCAGATCCCTTCCCTGCCACGCTACGGAGATTAATTCCCTTCTCCTGGACCACAAGGTTGAAGCCTTGTTTCTCACTGAGACTTGGCTATCTGACGCCTCGGGTCCGGATGTGGTTACAGCGCTAGCGCCGGGATATTTGATCTACCATCTTGACAGAGGCGCAGGGAGGGGGGGAGGCTTGGCCATTATCCATAGGGAATCACTGGGCTGTAAAGCATGGGAGGCAGGGGTGAAAGATTGTGAGAGCTGCCAATTTTCCCTTAAATTCTCCCCTACCTGCACGTTGACAGGCCTCCTAGTTTATCGTCCACCTGGGAGTGTGGGGGAGTTTACATCTTCGCTTATGGAAACTACCACTCTCCTGGCCTCAGCTTCGTCCAACTTTATTCTGTTGGGAGATCTCAACTGCCATTTTGATGAGGCAACTGACCCAATGGCAACTAATTTAATGAGCGAGCTGACCGCCCTGGAGATGAATTTGATAAACACCGGGCCCACACATGTTAAAGGGCACCTTTTGGACCCCTTTTTTACGAACATGAGGGGTTTATTAGCTATGCCCCCTCTCGTTCTTCCCTGGTCTGACCATTCACTGATCATGGCAAACTGGGAGGTAAAGGAAGATGATACCCTCCCGTCCAGGAAATTTAGAATAGACAGGGCATGGTCAAGGCTCCCGGTAGAGGCCTGGAATGCCCGGTTGGAGGGCTCCCAGCCTGAGAAAGGTCAGGATCCAGTGACTGCAGACGCTATGATGAGGAACTGGCTGACCAACGCAGTGGACCATGTGCTTCCACTCAAGAAGATGCT
This sequence comes from Triturus cristatus, assembly GCF_964204655.1. Classification (NCBI taxonomy): domain Eukaryota; kingdom Metazoa; phylum Chordata; class Amphibia; order Caudata; family Salamandridae; genus Triturus; species Triturus cristatus. The sequence continues at coordinate 1,552,291 of NC_140590.1, read as the reverse complement.
TATTAGGGATAAGAGAGTGGGGTCTGCCCCATGGTACTCCCCAGAGCTTAGAACCCTGAGAAAGAACTGTAAACGGGTGGAGAGACTATGGAGGAAGAACCCAGAGACAGAGAGCAGGGAAAAATACCGTAGGGAATTAAGGACGTATAAACTTGCTATACGCGCAGCAAAGGCCTCCTTTTTTGGGGAGAGAGTGAGTCATGCTGCGTCCTCATCCAGGGAAGCCTTTCTAGTGATGAAGGAGCTTCTTAAACCACAGGATCCCATTCTTGTCCACGACAGACCACAGGAAAAATGTCTGGAATTGGCCACTTACTTCAAAAATAAAATTGACACCATTATTAGTTCTCTCCCTCCGGTGATGGGAACCCCGACTTCGTCTGAAGACTTAAGCATGTCGGAAAATTTATTGACGTCTTTTGGCCCCGTAACCTCAGGCGAAGTACTGAAGGTCCTCGGGAGCTTGAAGAGTGGCTCGCCTCGAGACCCAGTCCCAATGCGGTATTTAAAGCAGGCTGCCCCATCGATAGGAGAGCCTTTGACCGATTTGGTCAATCTCTCCTTCGCTCATGGCACGGTACCGCCAGACTGGAAGAGCGCAGTCGTTAAAGCGCTTCTGAAGAAGCCTGGCTTAGATCCACAGAACTTAGCCAATTTCAGGCCCATCTCCTTGCTACCAGGGATTAGTAAGGTTGCCGAGAAACTGGTTAACCGCCAACTGTCCAACTTTCTCGAGGAGAATGGTCGGTTGAGAGACTCCCAGACGGGATTCCGACCGGGTCATGGAACCGACACGGCCCTGCTAGCAGTTGTAGAGGAGGCCAGAAGCACTTTGGATACAGGGGGGTCAGTGGCAGTGATCCTCCTGGACCTAAGTGCGGCCTTCGATACTGTCAACCATGGAGTGTTGACACAACGCCTAGCAGAGACAGGAGTCACAGGAGCGGCCCTGGAATGGCTGGCCTCTTTTCTGGAGGGGCGTACCTTCGAGGTTTGGGAAGGCAACGCAAAATCTCCTCCCTTTCCACTTCACTGTGGGGTGCCTCAGGGCTCATCCCTAAGCCCCACGTTATTTAACGTGTATATGGCACCCCTTGAGGGTGTGGTGTCTCCGTTTGGCTTTAAGACCATAAGCTATGCGGATGACACTCAGCTAGTGGTGGGTCTGACACAGCTGGAGAAGCAGCCTGAAACGCTCCATTCATGCTTAAGAGAGGTGTTTGACTGGATGACCAGGTCATCGCTCAAATTGAACGGCTCAAAAACTGAGCTGATGATCTTGGGCCACTCAAACTTCGCCCTCTCGCCGAGCAGCTGGCCCAACTGTATGGGCACTCCGCCTGACCCAAAGAAGGAAATTAAGAGCCTGGGGGTCTGGCTGGAGCCTGATCTGTCCTTTAGGACACACGCCAAGAAGATCGCTGGCGTGTGTTATGGACTGCTCCGCTCGGCCCGTAAGGTTCTCCCCCTCTTACCGGAACTCTCCCGGAAGCTGTTAGTCCAAGGTCTAATCATCTCACGCCTGGACTACAGTAATGCACTCTTTCTCGGAGCACCGGAATCAACGTTCAAAATCCTGCAACAAGTGCAGAACGCGGCAGCCAGGCTGCTGCGGAACGTTCCGGCCAGGCAATCAGCCAGGCCCGCTCTAAAGGCACTCCATTGGCTCCCGGTCAAAGAGAGAGTGACCTTCAAAGCCCTCTGTATTGCTCACAAGAGCATTCAGGGGAAAGGACCTGCTATTCTGAAGGACATGATTCGGCCCTATAAGCCCACCAGAGCCTTACGCTCCGATAATAAACACCTCCTTCAGATAAAGAGAATTAGGAGAGCCCGTTCAGGTGGCAGGAGCTTTTCCATCCATACTGCACACGCCTGGAACTCCCTCCCACTCTCACTACGCTCTGAACCAAACCTGCTCAGGTTCAGGAAACATTTGAAAACTTATCTATTTCCAGAATAATTCTAAATCTGTTCTGCTTCACACAGGCAGCTTGCTCTGATTCTCTATAAGCGCTGGGATGCCTCTGGGTAACCGTGCGCGGTACAAAATTCGTTAATAATAATAATAATAATACAACCTTGTTAGTTTACTAACTTTCAGCACCGACTTTTTTCGCATTTACCTGTCCATCGACTACTTCGACGATGGAATCGAGGACGCCATTCAAGAGGTGTCCGGTATGCAATGCGAAGTACCCACACATCGAAGTCCATCCGGTGTGCAACAAATGCCTTTCGCCGGACCACGACTAATCGACATGCATGGCCTGTGCCCGGTTCCGTTCCAAGAAGACTCTACGGAATCGACGAGCGGCGAGACTCGAGGCGCAGCACGCGGCACCGGCCCCGGCAGACATCTTCAATGAGACCGAAGACGTCGAAGAATTGGAAGTCATACCCTCCAGTCCCGTTTCCGAACACAACTCCGGATCGGACGAAGTCGACGAATCACTCTTCCACAGAGGTGAAGACGACACCGAGGTAGGAGACGACGAGGAGGCCTTAGGGGCCGAAGAGAGTAGCTCCAATGATGAACAAGGCCTACCTGTTCAGACCGAAGAAAGCTCAGTGCCACAGCCTATGGCTCCGGTCGAGGGATCGCCTTCGGGCCTTACCCGAGACCCATCCCGCAGTTCTTCGGCCCCGCCCTCGGGCCCGGCCTCGGACATTCAGCGGCAGCCATTACTGCTTAAACCTGCTGGTTTCCCTTTCATAAAACCGAAAGCTGCTCCGGTTCCAACGAAACCGAAACCGAAAGTGGCGCTGGTCGGATCGAGGCCTTCCACGCCTTCGACGCCAGCGCAACGCGTCGGCACCGACCGCACCAAGAGACTTAGGTGCCGAACTTGAAGCGGGCGACGTCTGAGTCGTCAAACGGAAAAAGGCCTTCGGCGCCGACAAACCTGCTCGGCTCCCGGCACCGACGCCACTGACATCGAGGGCCGCACCGCCTGCTGCGTCTCGCATCGCTCCCTCGACAACACCAAAGCCTCACGCATCGACGACGTCGAAGGTCATCTCCGCACCTCGACTCGAAGAACCACCGGCGCTGAAAAAGTCCACGGCCGCCTCTACGAACCTGGTCGGTGCCAAAGCCTCAAAGGCGCTCCAAGTACGACCTGGTGTGACACAAAGCAGCAAAACCAAGGCCGCCCTCCAGGACCCGTCGGGTTCCGGTCCGATCGAAGCTCCAGCAGCCTCTTCGGTGCCAGCCAACATTACCTTTGGCTTGCCTCCGTCAACAATCCCGAAAATGTTCCAACTCAGGACACGGGTCACCCAGACTACGATTACACCGGCTGAGACGTCTCCGTCACGTGTCATCGACGCCAACACTGGCAGGATGATTCTCCACGAGCGAAGGATAACTTCGGAGCCACCGTTGGACCCTTTCAGGATCCCACTAAAAAGGAAGCTGCCTGTAGAATCAGACCCTCTCCTTTATGAACCTTTCCACTCATCCTACCAGGATCCACAACTATTCTCCCCCACACGCTCCGACACGGATGCGTTGGAGGACTACATGGATGACCAAGTCCCCTACCATGGAGACACAGACCCTGATGACCAGCAGGACCCTGATCACACTTGGGGCGACCCTGTAGACCCAGGTGCACCTCTCGATACACAGGACCCACAACTCTATGGGGCAAAAACATCTCCCACAGAGGATACTGCGGCGTTCAACGCACTTATTGAACGTGCTGCAAATAACCATGGGGTGCAGCTTCACTCTGATACCATCGAAGATGACTTTCTTATGGACACTTTTGCATCCTCGGAAAGGCATGTAAAGACTCTGCCTATGTTGAAGGGGGTCCTCAAACCAGCCAAAGACATTTTCAAGGAACCCACCAGGGCACGAGTGATAAACCCCAGGATTGATAAGAAATACAGATCAGCACCTGGGGATCCTACTTACATCAGAGGCCAATTACCACTAGACTCCATTGTCGTAGCGAATGCTCGCAAAAGGGCACACTCGCAGACGACAGGTGACGCTCCTCCCCCGGACAAAGAGTCCAAGGTGCTAGAGACCTCTGGCAAGCGAGTTGCCGCCCAAGCTGCCAACATATGGCGCATAGCCAACACTCAAGCGCTCCTCGCTCGCTACGATAGAGCGCACTATGACACAATGGAGCAACTACTTCAACATCTCCCTGACCCCTACAAAGAAGGGGCAGAAATTCTTATCAGAGAGGGACAGCTACTCACAAATGCTTCCATCAAATGTGCACTAGATGCTGCAGACACGGCTGCCAGGGCCATAAACACAAGCGTCATGCTGCGACGACATGCCTGGTTACGAATCTCAGGATTCAAGCCTGAGGTACAAAACAATATACTCAACCAGCCTGTCAACCCCGACTATTTATTCGGGCCTGAAGTTGACACCACCCTTGAAGATAAAAAAGGACACGGACACTGCAAAGTCCATGGGCGCTCTCCAAACTCAGTCCTTTCGGAGCGGCTCCTTTCGCCGCCCCGGAAACAAGGGAGCAGGTAGAGGACAGGGGTCACAACAAACGTATAACAAAGGCAATACACAGACCACCTACGATAAGAACACCCGAGGTGGATATCGTGGCTCCAGTACAAAGGGCAGAGGACGCGGCTATGGCAACACCAGGTCCTCCCCCAAGAACAAGCAGTGACGCCCCCTCCCTTCCTCCCGACCACATAACACCTGTCGGGGGAAGGCTACAAAGGTTCCTGTCCACGTGGAACTCCATCACCACGGACAGGTGGGTCAAAGATATTGTAAAATACGGTTACTGTCTGGAGTTAACCTCCACTCCACCCACAATACCACCAAGAAACCGTCCTATGTCCTCAGAGCACTTAACGCTCTTACAGCAAGAGGTGCAAAGTATGCTTCTAAAAGGCGCTATAGAGGTCGTACCCATTCACGAGCAGGGTACGGGGGTGTACTCCCTCTACTTCTTAATTCCAAAAAAGGACGGGTCACTCAGACCTATATTAGACCTGAGACCCCTGAACCAGTACATTCTTTCAGAGCACTTTCACATGCTCACTCTACAGCAAGTCCTTCCGCTTCTCAAGCAGGGAGACTTCCTAGCCACACTGGACCTCAAGGATGCGTATTTCCACATACCCATCCACCCCTCACACAAAAAATACCTCAGGTTCACTGTTCAGGGGCAGCATTATCAATTCAAAGTCCTTCCCTTCGGCGTGACAACAGCGCCCAGGGTTTTCACGAAGTGCCTCGCTACGGTGGCAGCACATCTACGGAGGCAGCATATACACATCTACCCCTACCTAGACGACTGGCTCGTTCAAGCGAAGTCAGCCCGACAATGTGCCAGCCACATGTCCCGCACCATTCACCTTCTTCACAGTCTGGGATTCTCACTAAATTACCCAAAGTCCCATCTCCAGCCCGCACACGTACAACAGTACCTAGGTGCGACTATAGATACTCTGGCGGCCACAGCTCAGCCAAATTTAGTGAGGATCAACAGCATACAACTGCTGATCTCCAAGTTCAAACACAATCACACACTTCCAGCGCGAGTGTTTATGCAGTTGATAGGCATGATGGCCTCCTGCATCTTCATAGTCCCGCACGCGAGATTACATATGCGCCCGCTTCAGGAGTGCCTAGCACGTCAGTGGAATCAGGCTCAAGGACAGTTGAAAGACCTAGTGTTGGTGAGCGGTCGGGCATGCAACTCTCTGCATTGGTGGAATCCACAAAACCTTTGCAAGGGCCGACCATTCCAAGAGCCTGTCCCACAAATAGTACTGACAGCGGACGCGTCTCTCCAGGGATGGGGAGCTCATGTACTCCACTACACAGTGCAGGGTCTATGGACGACACAACAAAAGAAGATGCACATCAACCTTCTAGAACTGATGGCAATCTTCCTGGCCATGAAGGCATTCAAAGTACATCTATGCAACAAGGTCGTATTGATCCGGACGGACAACATGACCGCAATGTACTACATACAGAAGCAGGGAGGAACACACTCTCCACAGTTGTCTCATCTGGCTCAGAGCATGTGGAAGTGGGCCATTCAGAGGAACATGTTCCTCATGGCGGAACACCTCCCTGGCAAGGACAACCAGATGGCGGATCTGCTCAGCAGACACAGCCACCAGATGCACGAGTGGGAGTTACACCCATCAGTACTCCAATCGTACTTCCAGCAGTGGGGTCATCCAGAGATAGACCTATTCGCGACAAGCGAAAACGCAAAATGCCAAAGCTTCACCGCCAGGTTCCCACATCCGCAGTCGCAGGGCAATGCGATATGGATGAACTGGTCCGGCAGATTTGCGTACGCTTTTCCCCCAGCGCCGTTGATACCGCTGGTGGCTCGCAAACTCAGACAACACTCCCTGACACTCGTCCTAGTTGCTCCCACGTGGGCACGCCAGCCGTGGTACACCACCTTCCTCGAACTTTCCGTGGTGCCGCATCAAAGGCTGCGGATCAAACCCGCGCATTTGACGCAGAACCATGGAGAGATTCAGCACCCAGATCCGCAACAGCTGAACCTGGCGATCTGGCTCCTGAAGTCCTAGAGTTTGGCTATCTCAACCTGCCACCTGACTGTATGGACATCATCAAGGAGGCCAGAAGACCCACTACAAGAGCTTGCTATGCAGCCAAATGGAAAAGGTGCGTCATTTATTGCAGTAATAATGACATTAACCCGCTGGACGCATCCATCCAAAACATCATTTGCTACCTATTACACCTATACCGATGCAATCTGGCGTACACCTCTATACGTGTCCATTTGACCGCAATATCAGCCTATCTGCAAACCAGGCAGCACCTCTCACTATTCAGAGTGCCTGCCATCAAAGCATTCTTGGAAGGACTCAAACGAGTCATTCCACCTAGTCACCCACCGGCTCCAATGTGGAACCTCAACCTGGTCCTCACACGCCTAATGGGTCCACCCTTTGAACCTCTACACTCATGCGAGATTCAATTCCTCACCTGGAAAGTAGCTTTCCTGGTAGCGATCACTTCCTTAAGAAGAGTTAGTGAACTCCAGGCACTAACCGTTCAAGAGCCATTTATACAGGTTCACGCCAACAGGGTCGTACTACGTACCAACCCCAAATTCATGCCCAAAGTAATATCGCAGTTCCACATGAATCAGACTATTGAACTGCCCGTTTTCTTCCAAAACCCACAAACTGTTGCAGAAAGGGCACTGCATACACTAGATGTACGGAGGGCCCTCATGTACTACATCGACAGGACTAAACCCTTCAGGAAGACAAAACAACTGTTCGTTGCCTTTGCCCCGCACCACAAAGGTAACGCCATCTCCAAAGCAGGGATAGCCAGATGGATAGTTAAGTGTATTCAAATCTGTTATCAAAAGGCAAAACGCACATTAACTATCCCACCACGAGCCCACTCAACACGTAAGTTAGGGGCTTCCATGGCTTTTCTAGGAAATATTCCCCTGCATGATATATGCAGAGCAGCCACATGGTCCACTACACACACATTTACAAAACACTATTGTGTAGATGTGCAGTCAAAACAGCAGGCAGCTGTAGGACAGGCTGTTCTCAAAACACTTTTTCAGACCGCTGCAGCTGGCACTGGTAGCCGCCGCTAATAGAGGGCACTGCTATGTATTCTATGCACTGATATGAATTCAGCAGCCCACATGCCTCGAACTGAATATGCTACTTACCAGTATGCATCTGTTCTTGGCATGTAGGGCTGCTGACATTCATATCGCCCTCCCTCCTCCCCGGCGCCTGTAGCAGCTGCAGCTCTCAGAATTACTGTATAGCATGGTCATCACTTTCTGTATCTACTCCATCACTGCCACAATGGCGAAAAACAATTATGAGGATGGAGAGGATGCCCATGCGCACTGTAGTCCAGGGGAGGAGTCACCTATCCAAGGTTACTTCGAAGACTCTTCCAGGACAACAACGTGCAAACATCCGGACCCAACACTAGGCGGCGATCTATGCACAGATATGAATGTCAGCAGCCCTACATGCCAAGAACAGATGCATACTGGTAAGTAGCATATTCATTCTCCTCCGTCCCAAAAGGAAAAGCCTGCGAAGAAACACTCTGCAGGAACTCCACAGATGGTTCCTGTAAAGAAACAGCGTCCGTCGACGGTGATTCAAGCAGGTACGTCGACGACGATTACCACTCCAAAGACAAGTTGAGTTCGTCGACGGGACCGTCGACGACATCTATTCCTGTTTCGTCGACGACAGCTTCATTCTCGTCGTCGACGACAGTTTCCATGAAGATCCTGTCGACGACAGTTTCGACGACGAAGACCACGACCACGACGACTATGACGACGGCGACGTCGTCGATGCTGCTGACGACGAGCTCGTTGACGAGACCATCGACAGTTGTCCCGTCGACGATGAAGAAAGCTCCGTCGACGGGCTTACCGTCGACGAAGAAAAAGGCTCTGTCGACGACCCTACCATCGACGATTCAGGCATCGTCGACGACCGTATTATCGACGACGATCCACACTCCGTCGACTAAGATTACCGCGCCGTCGACGGGTTCGTCATCTATTTCGTCGACGCTGGTGATCCCTTCGACGACGGCTCCGACGATGAGACCTTGCCCTATGGAGTCTTCATTGTCTAAGTGGAAGAACCGGAAAGTCCATTTGCGTTGGCATGGGCAGTCCCTGGTCTGTGTTCCACTTCAAAGTCCATTCCCTGTAGGGAGATGGACCACCTTAGCAGTTTTGGATTTTCCCCTTTCATCTGCATTAGCCATCTGAGAGGTCTGTGGTCAGTTTGAACCAGGAAGTGAGTACCAAACAAGTATGGCCTCAACTTCAGGGACCAAACCACAGCAAAGACCTCCCTCTCAATGGCACTCCAACGCTGCTCTCTGGGGAGTAGCCTCCTGCTTATAAAAGCAACAGGTTGGTCTTGGCCTTCATCATTGGTCAGGGATAGGACTGCTCCTCCGCAACACAATCTGCACTTTCAGCTCTAGTGCAGCAACCTTGGACGTGGGCAATCCCACGGGAGATAAACCTAACTATACACCCACCAGGAAAGGACAACGTAGAAGCAGACAGACTGAGCAGGCAAGCTTCATGGTTCCAGGAGTGGTAACTGAATCAGTCAGAACTCAAGATCTTTCACAAATGGGGGACTCCAGAAGTCGACCTCTTCGCAACACCCCACAATGCAAAATGCCAACGCGTCGCATCCAGGCAGCCTTGCCAACCATCCCTAGGGAATACGCTATGGATAGACTGGTCAGGGAGATTTGCTTACTCTTTTCTCCCGATACCACTACTCCACAGGGTGATCAACAAATGCAAGATCAGCCACATGAAAATGAATCTCATTGCCTCCCAATGGGCGAGACAGACCTGGTTCTCAGAAATAATGGAAATATCTCAAGGATCAGTTCACAAATTGCCAAAAACCAAGACTTATTAACAATGCAAAAGGGAAAGGCGCTCCACCCAGAGCCGGAGAGCCTGAGCCTTGCAGCATGGCTCCTGAGGACTTAGAGTGTGCACACCTAAAGCTACCGCAAAGCACAATTGAACTTTCCGGGGGGGCAACAAAGCCGACTACTAGGAAAACACTGTCACAAGGGGATACCAAATGGTAGTACATCGATGCCCACCAGCAGTTAAAAAAGAGAAGAAATACAACCATATCGGACCCAACCACTAATTGGCGGAATAATGCACTGCATGTGAATCCAGAAAAATTCTTCAAGCTGCAAAACTACACCGACAGGTAAACTATACGTTTTTTAAATTCTATTTCCTAGGTATAACGTCCCTGTAACCTTTGGGTTTTCTAAAGTTTTTAAACTAGTAGTCATGTTTGCAGAGTGGTCGAGAAAGTGGTGGGGCCTACGACCAGCTTTTTGCTAATCCTGCTGTGTGGGAACTTGCTGTAGGTAACAGGAGCGGTTCCTGACTGTGTGAGAAGGGTCAGGGCCTCAAATGACCTCTCTGCAATCACGTTGTGTGGGACTTAATGGAGGTAACAGGCGAGGTAGTTGGCCCCCATGGACCCTCAGGAGCCAAGAGGACTTTATTCCCCTACTAGTAGTGTGCCAGGAGGTGCGTTTTCCGAGTGGTGGTGAAAGGGGGCAGGGCCTCCGGCAACTTGCCAGCCTAATTTAAGATTTTTTAAATTTTATTATGGAAAGGTGGCTGTTTGGTCTCCCTTCCCTGAGCCGCTTGCGGCCCAGGGGACCGTATCCCTGGGGCCAGCCTTTCTACAATGGGGGAGGGAGGGGACCGTGCTGGGGCCTGGCCTTTTCTATTCTATATACATTTTTTGGGGAGTAGGAGACCTGGCCAGGTCACAAGCTGGCTGCCAACACTTCCTGGTTCAAGTGCTGGCAGCAAATCAGATTCTAACACTGGGGTTCCTGATTCCTCAAAGCATCTACCAATTTGGATTTCCCTTAATATTTCCAAAGATATTGAATGGATTTACTCCAAATCCTGTTTTTAACTCTTCAGAGAACAATAAAGTAAGTATAATAGATTTCATCTAAGTGGCACCTCATTCTGGTACTTTCAAAGAGTACGCACTGTGTAAAAATTATTTGCGCTCCCATGCCTTAAAACCTGCTCAAACCATTTATTTTACTCTGCTGTCTATACACTAACTTTTTTCCGACTCCCAGAATACCCCAAAACTGTTGCAGAATGTTTAGTGCTAGAAATGTGCGCCTAATTCAGTTTTTATTTATAGCTGCAAATCAACCAATCAATCATCTTCTGTAACTCGACTCAGCGAGTAGAGCTTCTCGCTCGGAAGATCTCCCAGCTCGGTTATTCCTGCTTCTACATCCATGCCAAGATGATGCAGGTAAGTGCCTTGTAGGGCAGAGGGGGCATGGGGGTGTCTCATGCATTGTGCACTATGTGTCTGGAATTGTTGTGGGATTGCAGTGTTATGCAACCTCGCTGCATCTGCGCTCCTTGCCTGCTTGTGTTTCTGTATCTAGATTACATGTGGTATCTGGAGTGTGTAGCGAGTTTACACCCAAACTGTATTGTTTTGTCTAATTTTTGTTTTATAAGTTAGAGGTACAAACGTGCACATCATTACAGAGATGCAAATTCTTAGCAACAACAGTAGGCAAGGAATAAATCAGTGGAATGATAAATTGCACCTGTGCAGCTCATGCTGGAACAATTCCATCCAGGAGACAATTCTATTATTAAATATCCGCTTTCGCTCCACATCACCGGGTATCCATATAGAATGTTCCATCATAGACACGGGCTATGGAGGTACCTGAAGTTAATGTATTCTCGCATGCTACAGCAGATGGCAGCCAGTTGCTCAGTTTGACATTTCATGTTAGTGTTACCATTTTGCAGTTATTCCTGCAGGGTTGTCACCGTTCCATGCCATAAAAAAAATGCTTTGGGGAAGATGAATCTCATATCATTTGAGTCTTTCCTGAGCCCTTAGTCAGCATCTGGACTTTATGTATTACACCTGCTTGAGATTCGGCGTCCGGGCTGTATGGGTTGCTCGTCTTTCTCCACCTAGACTGCGCTGTTGGGACTCAGGATCTAATCCTCACGGTTAGAGCGACTAGGTAGTGCATAATATGTGGAGGGTTTTCACTCTTGCACACGTTTCCAGTATAGGATGTACTTTAAATGAAGTGTCTGTTTTTCAGGAATACCGGAATCGTGTTTTCCATGACTTCCGGAATGGTCTGTGTCGGAATCTAGTCTGCACAGGTGAGTTCAGTATTTGAATCTTGGCATCCTTTGCATATGTAAGTTCTCATGCAGAAATGACTGTGCACCAAAGTTGTCAAACATGTTTAAAACTTGCCTGGAACTAAAGGCATGTGAGCTGTAGATACACATGCTTTACATACTCCTGCCATCTAGTGTTGGGTCCGGATGTTTGAAAGTTGTTTTTCTTTGAAGTAGTTTTGCAGCGTGAATCTTTCTGGATTCACTATGCTGTGCATTATTCCGCGATCTTGTGGTTGGGTCCGGATTCGTAGTCTTTTCTTTGTGTTTTTTTTTTTTTTTTTCGTAGCCCAGGTGGGCGTCGACGTCCACCATTTGGTGCACCTCCCGTGACGTCGTCGTGCTTCCTGCGGAAGTCCCACCTTTGGGGCGCCATCTTCAGATTCTGGATCGTCATCGGGAAGCTCCAGAATTACACTCGAAGGAAGAAGGAAGAAAAGCGAGTTTCGTCGATAGAATCACTAGAAGATATCAGGAAAGGAAGAGATTTCTTCAGGAGCGCGAAGAAAGGAGGACCAGCGCCCTTTTTCTTCGACGGCCTTGGAGAATGCACGCTCAGAGACCCTGAGCGCAATGGACAAGACGCCATTCAAGTTCTGCCCAAACTGCCACCACAAGTTCGCGCAGAAAGACCAGCATCCGGTCTGCAACCTCTGCCTACCGGTCGATCACCAGAGTATCGACTGCAACGCGTGCTCAGCCTTCGCGCCGAAGACACTCAGGGTGAGAGAGCGGCAGAGAAGAGCCAACGCCAACATGGAGGGCAAGGGGAAGCCCCCGACGCTCTACGATCTGGGCCTCTCCACGGACGACGAGGACAACGTCGCCGAGACAGCCGAAAACTTCACGGTCGTAGAGACCGACAAGAAAAAAGAAGACTAGGTAAGAGAATCGTCGAGCGCAAAACAGAAAGCACCTCGACAACACGAGGGTGACTCGAGAAAAACTGAGTCAAAGTCCACGAAGGGAGCCCCGGCGCCGAAAACTTCGACGTCCAAAGCGGGGAACCACGGACAAGAGGCCGAGCGGATCCTTAGAAAAGGACTCCCTGGTGCCGAAAGACGCCGAAAGGCAAGAGTCGTCGAAAGCATCCCATGAAACGGGCCGATCGACGCAGAAAGAACGCTCGACGCAAGTTTCATCGAAAAGACCCGCGGTCGACGCCGAAAGCATCTCCGAGATGGAGAAAAAGAAGAGGCGGCTCGAGGCCGAAATGGAGAACATCCTTCAAAGGAAGAAGGAGTTCGACGCCAGGATGAAGGAATTCAAGATTCCAACGGTTTCATCGGCGGACGTCGGTGAGGGCGAAGACGAGTTCGACGCCGAAGGGCTGACCAGGGATCTCGAAGAGGAAGAAGAGCCCTATTATGAGGGAGAAGCCGAGGAAGAAGACCAACGGTCGTTCTACGAATCGGCGGCATCTACCAGCAACGACGTCGAATGGCACGATCTCGACACCGAAAACCCGGAGGAGCCCGTGGACACATACCCTTCGAGGCCTTCGCCACCCGACGACATCGGGGTCTACAATATGGTGGTCAGGAGCGCAGCAATGGCCTTCGGCGTCAAACTCGACGAGGAGAAACCGAAAGCCGATTTTCTCGTCGAGACACTGCTCCCCATCCAGACAAGGAGCCAGTTCCTCCCCATGCTACAAAGCGTGATGAATCAGGGGAGAGAAGCCTTCAAGGAACCTGCGACCTGCCGGTCGATCACGCCCAGGACAGAGAAGAAATATAAGCACTCCTCCCTGGACCCCCCTTACATCAAGGGTAGCGTGACCGCGGACTCCATCATAGCCTCCACGGCCAGGAGAAGGGCCAACGTACCAGCAACTTCGGGCCCACCTCCGGATAAGGAGAGCAGGAGGATTGACCTCACAGGAAGAAAGGTCGAGAGGAACGCCACAATGCACTGGCGCATGGCGAATTCAAATGCACTCCTCAATAGACACCAATACCAGCACTGGGATGAGATGGGGGAGCTAGTAAAGCACCTCCCCGAAGAATACCGCCAGAGAGCCTCTCACCTGATAGACGAAGGCAAGAACATCGCCAACTCCTGTATAAAGACGGCGTTGGATGGGGCAGAGACTTCAGCAAGACTCATGGCCATAGGGGTCACAGAGAGGAGGCATGCATGGCTAAGAATCTCGGGATTCAAACCGGAAGTGCAGAACAACATCCTTGGCACCCCCTTCAACGGAGAGACACTGTTCGGAGCAACAGTGGACGACCAGCTCACCCAGCTGAAAAAAGAAAACGAGACGGCGAGGTCCATGGGGGCCCTACAGCTGAGGGGAATGAGGCGAGGAAATCCCTCGAGGAGACCCTACGGTAGGGGAGGAAGCCAGCAGGGGACGTCGCACCAGGCATTCCAACAAAGTCAGCAGGGTGAAGGTCACGGACAAGGTCAGCAGAAGCAAAACTGGCAATATCAACCTCGGGGCCAGTCCTTTCGCGGGAGAGGGAACGGACGTGGCCAAAGGAGGAGAGGGGGCGAACAGCCCTCGACGAAGTGACTCAGCACGCAAGAGGACGCCTACCCTCGTCAGGACCCCAAGGGTGAGGCGCAAAAAAGTGTCATCCGGGGGAAGAGAAGATTCAAGAGCCTACGAGCATACGACACCAGTAGGCGGAAGACTGAGGTTCTACCTTCAGGAGTGGCGGCGTATAACCACAGACAAGTGGATACGGAACATTGTGCAGTACGGATACTGCGTAGAGTTGGAGAAAAGACCTCCAAACAGGAAACCAAAGGGAAGACTGAGATCGGCCCAAGAACTGGCAATACTCAGAGAAGAAACGCGGAAACTCCTGCAAAAGGGAGCCATAGAGACAGTGCCGTTCAGAGAACGCAACAAGGGGGTCTACTCAAACTACTTCGTGGTTCCGAAGGTAGACGGAGACCTCAGACCCATACTAGACCTCCGTTACCTAAACTAGTTCATCAGAACGCAAAGGTTCAAAATGACTTCACTGCAGGAGGTTCTGCCACAGATAAGAGAAGGGGACTTCATGGTCACCGTGGACCTCAAGGATGCCTACCTTCACATCCCAATAAACAGAAGGCACAAGGGCCTCCTAAGATTCAACATCGAACAGGAACACTACCAGTTCACGACCCTGGCCTTCGGATTAAAATCAGCACCAAGGGTCTTAACAAAATGCCTGTCGGCGGTAGCGGCACACCTACGAAGGCAGGGAATACATGTCTACCCCTACTTGGACGACTGGCTGGTCAAGGCAAACTCACGCGAAAAGTGCGAGAGGCACGCAAAACGCGTAACAGACACCCTCACGAATCTGGGATTCTCGATCCACTGGGGAAAATCATCAATGGAACCGGAGCAGGTGAAGATTTTCCTGGGGGCAAAGATCAACTCCCGCAACAGTACAGTAGTGCCCAGCGACAGGAGGACAGAGGCTCTACTGAAGGAGGCGAAGCTCTACCAGAAGGGGCGAGCTCTGACAGTGAGGGCTGTGAGCAAGATGATGGGGATGATGGCGTCCTGTATCCAGCTGGTGCCGAATGTACGCCTGCACATGAGACCATTCCAGGAATGGCTACAACAGCAATGGTCACAAGCAAACGGAAGTTGGGAGGATCTAGTGGTTGTTACGCACGCAGTGCAGGAGGAGATAACTTGGTGGAACAGAGACAACATAACAGGGAGAAGCCTGACACCACCAATCCCAACAGTGACCATTACCACGGACGCATCGCAGAAGGGATGGGGAGCGCACATGGACAACCTCAGAGTGAGGGGTCTATGGGCCCCAGCAGATGCGGTCCGCCATATCAACTACCTCGAGTTGAAAACAATCCTGCTAGCCCTGAAGGCATTCCAGAGACACCTGTTCAACAAGAGGGTGTTGGTCCAAACAGACAACACCACGGCGATGTTCTACATCAACAAACAAGGGGGGACACAGTCGTTCCCACTCTCATCCCTAGCTCAGGAGATTTGGAGATGGGCCATACCTCTCAGGATAGATCTACTGGCAATTCACCTACCGGGGAAGGACAATGTGGAGGCAGACTGGCTAAGCAGGCAGACCTCAGCATCACACGAGTGGGAGCTCAATGGCCAGGAAACGGAGAAACTCTTCCGGAGATGGGGGACTCCCACAATAGATCTATTTGCAACACGCCACAATGCAAAATGCCAAAGCTTCGCGTCCAGGCAACCAGATCAGCAATCCAAGGGAAATGCCCTATGGATAAGCTGGTCGAGGACATTTGCCTACGCCTTTCCACCGATACCCCTGTTGCACAGAGTGCTCGACAAGTGCAGAACCAGCAACATGACTCTGATCCTGGTGGCTCCGCAGTGGGCGAGGCAGACATGGTTCTCACAAATTCAAGAAATGGCACAAGGCGACCCATACAGGTTCGAGAGGAGGAAGGACCTGCTCTCAATGCAAAACGGAGAGGTCCTGCACCCAGAGCCAGAGACCCTCAACCTGGCGGCATGGCTCCTGAAGACCTAGAGTTCGCACACCTAAGATTGCCGCCGAGCACGATGCGAGTGCTACGGGAGGCGAGGAAACCTACAACACGAAAATGCTACAGCGCAAAATGGAAGAGGTTCACTGTGTGGTGCCGGAAAAAGGGCCTGCAAAACAGAATGACAAGAGACTCAACAGTACTGAGGTACCTCACACACCTTCTAAAGAGTAACCTCTGCTCGAGCTCACTAAGGGTACACCTAGCGGCCATCGTGGCCTACACCAGAGGTGAAAAAGGTGGAAGTTTCTTCAGCTCGCAGGTGGTGAGGAGATTCATGGAAGGAGCCAAAAGGATGGCCCCCCCGAAAAGGTTGCCGCCGCCGGCATGGAATCTGAATGTGGTCCTGACGGAGCTCATGAAGGCACCGTTTGAACCCATTCACAAGGCCACACTGCAGATGTTGACTATGAAAACGGCCTTTCTGGTGGCCATAACCTCACTACGCAGGGTGAGCGAGCTTCAAGCACTAACGCTGCAGGAACCCTACATTCAGATTCACAAGGATAGAATAGTCCTGAGAACGGACCCACACTTCATGCCCAAGGTAGTGTCGGCGTTCCACATAAATCAGAGTATCCAGATACCAAGTTTCTTCCAAAACCCGACTACAAACGCAGAAAAGGCACTGCACACCCTCGATGCCAGAAGAGCGGTGATGCACTACATTGAGAGAACCAAGGAACTCAGGAAGTCGAAACAGCTGTTTGTGTCCTTTGCTACTAGCTTCATGGGTAGGCCAGTGACTAAGGGCACCATCGCAAGGTGGATTGCCCTCACTATTCAATTCTGCCACAAACAGGCTGGACAGGAGCTAGCGGAGGGGCCGCAGGCTCACTCCACAAGGAAGAAAGGGGCCACCGTGGCCTTCCTGGCGACACGCCCATCCAGGACATATGCCTCGCGGCAACTTGGGCATCTGTGCACACGTTCACGAAACACTACTGCGTGGACATTCAGATGAACAAGGAAGCACAGGTTGGACAGAAGGTGCTTCAGCACATTTTCAACGACCAACGCTCATCTACCACCCAGCCGCCACAGAATTAGGAAAACCGCTACAAAGTCTATGCACAGCATAGTGAATCCAGAAAGATTCACGCTGCAAAACGAATAGTTTCTTACCTGTCGGTGTAGTTTTGCAGCTTGAAGATCTTTCTGGATTCACTAGCGAACCCACCCACCTCCGCCAGGAAGATGAGGCTGGAGGAAGAGGGGGTAAAATGGAAAAGATCAAAGAAATGAAAACATACAGATAAAGGGACAAGAAGGATTAATCAATCGCCTAGGGTTACAAAAAAAAAGGAAAAAAGAACCCGAAGATGGCGCCCCAAAGGTGGGACTTCCGCAGGAAGCACGACGACGTCACGGGAGGTGCACCAAATGGTGGACGTCGACGCCCACCTGGGCTACGAAAAAAAAAAAAAAAACCAAAGAAAAGACTAAGAATCCGGACCCAACCACAAGATCGCGGAATAATGCACAGCATAGTGAATCCAGAAAGATCTTCAAGCTGCAAAACTACACCGACAGGTAAGAAACTATTCGTTTTTCCCAGTCACGTGGTAAGGGTACACCTCCTTTCGGTGATAGTGCGCATGGACATCTGCTCTTTGTTAGATAGTTTACTTTCCGCCATCAGGTTCAGACGTGTATTGCTGCGCCCCAGTTCAAAAACCGTCCTTCGGTTTCTATAGGAAGCTGGCTCTGTATACTATACCAAAGTGAGGTATAGTGTGCACAGTCCAGTGGAACCCCAAAGGTAGGCACAGGTAAAGGTAGATAGCACCTTACACTCTGTGGTAGTGTGGGCGAGCCGTAAGCCTTTATCAGAGGACAGTGTTAAGCATTTGATGTACACTGTCAGCGAATGGATTCACACTCAAGAACTGAACTTCAGACCAATTGCTTTGTATAAAAATATTCTTTTAATTATAATTTTTTTGCCTAGAAAATAGCAAGCTTGGCACAGTTAAGCAAATACTTTACAGTAGCAGTGCAGTCGTAACAGTTTGGATTGCAATTGTACATGTACTTTGATTTGATTACAGTGGTGTTACTGATAATGCAATGCTTTGTAAAAACAGTACATATACTTTGTATATGCTTTTTAGTAAAATTACAGGTAAGTTGTGAGAAAGTTCCCTCTTTCTGCATGGTTGGCCCTACTTGTTTCTGAATTGCTGATGCACTTTGACTGAGTGTGCCCTGGGCTCCTGCTAATCAGGTACCCAGGGCCTATGTTCCTTCCCTAAAACTGAATTGAAGCATTACCCCACTGGCATCTCTGGCCACAGGTCAGCCCCTGGTAAATGGTACCACAGGTACCCAGGGCACTGTGACCATAGAAGGCCCCTAAGGGCTGCAGCACTTATTGTGCCACCCTTAGAGGCCCTGTACCCTGACACACTCACACTGCCTTTGCAGGCTGCGTGTCATGGTGCAGAACAGAGTGAAGAGTCGACATGGCACACATCCCTGTGTGCCATGCCCACAAACCGCTGCCCTGGCTTACACCAGTCACCCCTCTAGCTGGGTGCACTATACCAGTGGTGAGGGTACAGGTGCATGAGTCCTGTACCCCTACAGTGCCCAAGTCCATTCCTGGGCACTGTAAGTGCAGTGCTGCCATTAAGAGTAGATGTTGCTGGGAGTTTGTCATTACGAACTCCACAGCACCATAATGGCTACACTGAAGACTGGGAAGTTTGGTATCAAACTTCTCAGCACAATAAACCCACACTGATGCCAGTGTGGGATCTAATGTAAAATGCACAACAGAGGGCATCTTAGAGATGCCCCCTGAAACTCTACCAACTTCTAGTGACCTGACTGAGTGGCTGTCTAGGCTGCCACCACCAGACATGTTTCTGGACCCCTGGGTCGAGCGCTGCTGCTCTTGCGGGCCTGAAACAATGCACATCCTGGGACAAGGTGCCAAGCCTCCTCCCCCAGGATGGCAAGGTTCACGAAGAAGCTTCAAAGGCATGCTGCCTTTGTGAGCCTCTTCAGACCATTTGCTGCTTTCAGCAACTGGTCCCCACTGGTTCTACCCCCCACTTTGGGTGGGAGAACAGTCGGGAAAAACAAGTGAGGAAGAGAGGTTTGTCACCAGGAGAACGGTTGTTCCTCCGTACAGGGAGTTCCTCCTAACTTTAGCTCATGACATCCCCCTAGCTGCTGGACATCTGGGCCAAACCAAGACTTGGGAAAGGCTAGTTAGCCACTATTACTGGCCCCAGATTTACCAAAAGGTAAAGGAGTTTGTCAGCTCCTGTGTCACCTGTCAGGCCAGTGTCAAGACAGGTGGACCCTCAAAGGCCTCTCTTATACCACTACCTGTGGTGGGGGATCCCTTTGAAATGGTAGGTATGGACATAGTGGGTCCACTTGAATCTCCCACAGCATCAGGGAAGAAATTCATTCTAGTGGTAGTGGATCATGCCACTAGGTACCCGGAGTCAATTTCCCTTAGGACTATTACAGCTCCTGCAATAGCCAAGGCCCTCATTGGTGTCTTCACCAGAGTAGGGTTTCCTAAGGAGGTGGTTTCTGACAGAGGTTCCAACTTCATATCTGCTTACCTAAAACACATGTGGAAAGAGTGTGAAGACATTGGAAGGCATGATTATGGGACTCCCTGAGAAACTCAAAAGGAGATGGGATGTACTCTTACCATGCCTGCTTTTCGCTTACAGAGAAGTGCCACAGAAGGGAGTAGTGTTTTCCCCCTTTGAACTTGTTTGGCCATCCTGTGAGGGGACCACTCCCTTTTGTAAAAGAGGGTTGGGAGAAGCCTCTTTAAGAACCCAAACAAGCTATTGTGCTTGGCCTAAGGTCCAGAATGGCTGAGTACATGGAAAATGCATCCAAAACTCTTGAGGCCAGCCAGGAGCTTCAGAAGTACTGGTATGACCAAAAAGCTGCACTGGTTGAATTTCAACCTGGGCGAAAGGTGTGGGTTTTGGAGCCAGTGGCACCAAGGGCACTCCAGGACAGATGGAGTGGGCCTTACCCTATCCTAGAAAAGATGAGTGAGGTCACCTACTTGGTTGACCTGGGCTCAAGCAGGACACCCAAAAAGGTTATCCATGTGAACCGCCTTAAGCTCTTCCATGACAAAACTAGTGTACCCATGATGTGGACACTGGTGACATTCCACCTGTCAAAAACAAAATCTATCGACAGTGATCAAGTCAAAGCCACAGAGCTGAAGTTAGCAATATGTTGAAGTTAGGGGTTATTGAACGCACTGAGAGCCCCTGGGCCAGCCCAGTAGTTCTGGTCCCCAAATGTCATCCACAGGGTGGAAAGAGAGATGTGGTTCTGTGTGGACTATAGAGGGCTCAACTCAGTCACCAAGACAGATGCTCACCCTATCCCAAGAGCAGATGAGTTGATAAACACATTGGGTGCAGCCAAATTTCTAAGTACCTTTGACTTAACTGCAGGATACTGGCAAATTGGCATGGTCTCAGGAGCAAAAGGAAAGACCGCATTCTCCACACCTGATGGGCATTATCAGTTCACTGTTATGCCCTTTGGTTTAAAGAATGCCACTGCCACCTTCCAGAGGTTGGTGAATCAAGTCATTGCTGGATTGGAGTCATTTAGTGCAGCTTATCTAGATGATATTGCTGTCTTTAGTTCCACCTGGCAGGATCACCTGATCCACCTTGGGAAGGTTTTTTAAAGACCTGCAAACTGCAGGCCTAACGATCAAGGCATCCAAATGCCGGCTAGGGCAGGGCACTGTGTCGTACTTGGACCACCTTGTTGGTGGAGGCCAGGTACAACCCTTACAGCCCAAGATCCAGGCCATCCTGGACTGGGCAGCTCCAATAACCCAGACTCAATTAAGGGTATTCCTTGGCTTGACTGGGTACTACAGGAGGTTTGTGAAGGGATATGGGTCCATTGTGGCTCCCCTCACACAACTCGCCTCCAAGAAGATGCCGAAAAAGGTTAACTGGACAGTTAGTTGTCAAAAGGCTTTTGACACCCTGAAAGTGCTCAGCATCAATTCTCAAAGCTCCAGACTATGCCAATCAGTTTATTGTGCAGACTGTTGCTTCTGATCCTGGGATAGGAGCAGTCCTATCCCAGACAAATGATGAAAGCCAAGACTAACCTGATACTTTTTTTTTTTTTGTCCTCATCTCACCTATAAACTGCTTGCAGGACGTAACCGGTCAGTTTAATAATGGGGCGCCCTCCGACCGCCTGCACTTGTTTAGGTTATCCAACCAATCCCCTTGTATTGTCCGGGATTTAGGTGCTAATCATAGGACCGTGATATTTATCGACCCTTAACATCTGCCGAATGGAATCAACAGAGTCTCAGTTCCTGACCCAAACGTATAAAGGGTGCCCAGAGTGTAGGGAGGCTAGGGCTGGAGCTCAAAATTTCTAGCCGGGCCATAGCAAGTGCGGATTTTAACCAGTCTTCGTTTTTCGGGGGGAGGGGGTCTTTCCATCTAAGACAGATCTCCCTTCGGGCCAACAAAATCAGACATAGTAACAGCCCTCTATATGGTTGAGCCATACAGGCAGTAGACACCTGATCATTAGCAAAAAAAATCAGAGAGCCGTTCAACACAATATCAATTCCAAAGGACATACGTAAATATCTGCACACCCCTTCCCAATATGTTCCTAGTTTGGGACATTCAAAAAAGATATGTATGTCGTTGGCTTTAGGTAGCGAGCACCTGGGACAACTCGGTTCGGGGTTAGGGGCGAATTTCGAGATCTTCTCTGGAGTATAGTAGATTCGATTGGTGACAAAAAAATGGTTTTTCTTCAGACTGGCAGATTTTGTGTATTTATAAAGCAGGATCATGGAGGGTTCCAAGAGATTCCCGATATCCGCTTCAAAGGGAGAATCGTTCCAGGCTGACACCTGATGGGGGATACCAACATCATCTGTGTTAATCAGGAGCCTATACCAGATGGAGATTTCCTTCTTCAGATGTTGAGTGTTTTTAAGAGCGGCTTCCACCTCTCCATTACCCCTTAAATTCTCCTTTTCTGTTTCAAACCAGGATTTTAATTTGATAAACTTGAATCTCGAGAACCCCGGGCCAATTCTTGCTTTCAATACCTCCCAAGGATGTATACCATTTTCGTCCCCCAACTCAGACCAAGTCACGACCCCAGCTCTTTTGATTGGAAGTGCCATGCTGTCCTGGAGGCAGGGGGGGGGTCCCCGGGGAGTCCCAAATTGGTGCCTGATCGGAGTAGTAGCCTATCCCACATCTGGAGCGGATGAAATACCAGACCTCCAAAGCATTTTTGATCACCTTCAACCTTACTCGTTTGAAGAATTTTGGTGAGCCAAACTTTTAGAGAAACCCTGCTTTGTTCCACCGGCCTTCAGAATTGACCAACTCCCCCAACAGCTTACCCCAGGAACATGCAGTTGGTTCCCCTAAAAGCATCCTAATAGCCTTAAATTGAAAGGCGACCAGATAGCACCGAATATCTGGGAGGGCCAATCCCCCTTTAGCTAGGCGGCGCCTCAGTTTTTTCCAAGATAGCCTAACACCCTTCTCACCCCAAATGAAGCTTTGCGCCTTTGAGATAGTGTTTAGGAAAACCTAGAGTAACAGCGTTGAACAGGTAAGTTAATTTCAGGAGGATGGTCATTTTAACTAGATTCACCCTCCCGAAGATGGTCGGGGGGAGATTCCTCCACCTTGCGAACAGCTGATCAATTTCATTTATTATTTTTTCTACATTAATAGATGGAATTTTTTCAAGATCTTTCACAATGACAATACCAAGATATTTAAATTTATTGCTGGTGGCCCCACTCCACTGATCTATGTTCCAGCACATAACCTCCATCTTCGTGGAGTTAGCCAAATATCCGGAGATTGCCCCAAAATCTTCCAACAGAGCCCCGACCTTTGGCAGTGTTATCTCGGGGTTGTCTGTGTAGATAATTATATCGTCCGCATATAGTGCAATTTTAGAGCGATATTGCTGAGTCTTGAACGGGGAATGGTCTCATCTAGCCTTATAGCCTGAGCGAGAGGCTCCATGTAGAGATCGAACAGTAAAGGGGAGATGGGGCAACCTTGCCTGGTCCCTCTTTGGATATTAAAACTGGGAGCAAGTACACCATTGATGAGGATCTTAGCTGAAGCATCCTGATAGCACCCTTTCAAAGTATGCATAAAAATTGGACCAAATCCCATCTCCTCCAGCACCTCCCAAAGATAGACCCAACACACCCTGTCCAAAGGCCTTGGCGACGTTTAGCGCGACCACTGCAGGGGTTCGAGTCTAGAAATCGCCAGATTGATGTTACCGATAAGTAGCTGGGTTTGTTCCTGAATGTGTCTCCCAGTAATGAACCCTTTCTGGTCTGTATTAACCAGTCCAGGGGCTAATTTGCCCAATCTCCCTGCCAAGATACCCATAAAGATCTTGTAATCTGCGTTTAGCAGGGAGATTGGGCGATAAGAATCCGCTTTAGCTGGGTCCTTCCCTGGCTTAAGGATCAGGACAATGATAGCCTCCCTCCACGAATTAGGAACAAGGCCTGTTGGGCTGTATATTGAATGAAACGGGGATCCCAAGACAGGAATGACTTCCTCGGAGAGGGATTTATACACTTCGTTTGGGAGGGCGTCAATACCGGAGGCTTTACCGTTTTTGGAGATCTTTATTTGAGTTCTTATCTCCTGCAACGTAATTGGGGAATCAAGGAGATCTTTATTGGCCTGTGTTAACGTGGAGAGGGATTTTGAGCTCAACCACTCGCGGATTTGTTGTTTAGTGGGGAATAAATTCTCCCTATAAAGATCGGCAAATAAGGTAAGTATAATTTTTTGGATGTCACCTATATCTGTAGATCTATCCCCTTGGTTATTTATCACCAGCTCGACTATGTCATTCTTCGAGCGATCAGATCTCGCTTTCCACGCCAAGAGAGCCCCAGCCCTCTCCCCATACTCATAATTCTCCATCTTACTCCTTTCCCATTGCTTCTTACACTTCTCTTCTAAGATGCCTCTAGCTTTGTCTTGCTTGTTCAAGTTCTACCTGCGACATCCCTTGTCCATCTGGGAATTTTAATAGCCTCAAATGCTCGGCTTCTAGCAGTCTGATCTTTTCTTCGCCCAATTTTAAAGCATACCCTTCAGAACGATTTTTAAAACATATGAGACTGTGGAATCGGCCTCTCAGGGTAGCCTTAAAGTCGTCTCACACTACCTCAATGGTAGCTGAACCTATGTTGATGTCAAAAAACTCCAAAGACGATGTTTTAACTACCTGAATTAAATCTGAATCGTCTAACCTTCCCCTGCTAAGTGTCCATCTCGATTGAGATTTTATTAATAATTTTTCGATGGAACAGAAAACAGGGGAATGGTCCGAGAGATGACTAGGGAGAATGGATATATCGGAGTCCTTTCCAAGTAGAGGCTCCTGGAGGAGTGTTGGAATCTCTTGCTGTATAAGGTATATCCAGCCCTGTCACCTTTCGTGAACCTCCACACATCGACCAAGCCGAGATCGTGAATCAGATTCTTCATTGCCTGTCTGACAAGGAGAGTCGGAATGGAACGCACCTGATTCGACCTATCCAAAATAGGATCTAATAAGGCATTGAAATCTCCTCCAACAATTATTGGGGGAGCCACCAACATAAGCTTGGATTGCAGCTTAACAATAAAAGAAGGGTCGTCAATGTTCGGACCATAGAATGAAGCTCACGTTAAGACAGTCCCCCCCAAAGTCCAACTGCATTATCACCCATCTCCCTGATTGGTCGGTCTGGATGGATTTAATCGAACAGGTTAGCCCCCGTTTGACCAGGACAGCCACCCCACGGCTATTCATACATTGGTCCGAGACGCCATAAGCTTTTATCCAGGGTACTCCTGAAAATAGTTTATCCGACTCCCCTGTGGTCAGATGGGTTTCCTGTAGGAGGCAAACCCGAGCTTTTGCGAGTTCCAGGTATTTCATAATCAGCCTTTGCCTCCTAATACATCGTAACCCATTTATGTTCAAGGAGAGAAGGCCCAAACCGGCCTGATCAATAGTTACATCTGCCATCCGTGTACATCACCCTCCCACCTTGGTGTCATTCCGAAAGTTAAATCCCAAAAGTAAGATGCGGTTATTTTAGTTTTATTATTTTTATTTTTATATTTATTCCTTGCCCACCCATGGTGACCGCCCCCCCCCAGGATCCCCCTCCCCCCCTCCCACATTCCCTCAAGGAACCCTCCCTTAAAGATGGGTGAACCCATTAGGTCACGCTCACCTCGGGTTCAACTAAAAAAGAAATGTAAATATACTAGGGGAGAAGAGTGGAGGTAGGATAGGAAAAAAGAAGTGCGACAAAAGATATATTATCCTGTGAAGAGGCCCTCGCTTGTTTACTTGACAAACCACACTTTACCTGCTCTGCCCTCCTTAATCCAGCCATGAAGAGATCTACTTCTTCAACTGTATGGAATAAGTGCATCTGATTATTATGCATGGCACGCAACTGAGCCGGAAATTTTAGTTGTACCTTAACACCCAGAGACCTAATTTCCTCCATTCTGCTGCCCATTTCCCACTGCCTTGTAGCCGTTATGTGGGAAATGTCCGACCTAATTTGAAAGGTAAATGGATCCGAACCATTGGGGGAAAAAGTCAAAGAGCCCTCCTTAAGACCGAGTGATAGAACTAGATCTTTTACTGAATATGAGAGGAAGTTGACCAGAATCTTCCGGGGTTTGTTTTTTCGGGTTTTTTCTATAGGGATCTCGATGAATTCTTTGAATTTCTGACATCAAATCGATGTCAGACTGATCCTTCAAAACAGACCCCTTCAAAATAGAAATAACAAACCCCTTTAAGTCCGAACCTTCCAAGTTCTCGGGGATATTAAGGAGTCTTAGATTATTCTTCCTTGAATGGTTTTCCAGCCTTTCGATGTCGTCCTTCAGAGCCTTTTGTTGTAAGGTTAACTTCCCTACTTCCCTAGTGGCCTCACTTATGGTTTCTTTAATGCCAGGTATTTTTGCTTCGAGAAGACCCGTCCTTACCACCACCTCATCGAGCCTCTGGGACAGAACTTCACAGGAAGCCTTGATCGCTGCCAGATTGGCTTCGGAAACAGAGAACCTTCCCGCGAGTTCTGCTTGATTTAGTTCTGAAACCTTAAACCCACTTAACATCTCCTTCTTCATGGCGATCAATATGTCAGACAGAGATCGCACTTCGGAGCCATCTACTGCTTCCAAGCTTCCTGCTTCGATACACCCAGAAGACGCTCCTATTGATAAGTCTCCGGAGGGATCTTTGGACGATGCGGGCTCTTCCTCGTCCCGTGATCCCAAGGCATTAAACCTGTTCGAGAGGGTTACACCTTGTTGCGAGGCCTTAGGCACTGGGGAGTCAGAGGCCCAATGGGTCGCTTGGTAAATTGCTTAGCCCCCCTTTGTTTGCATTGAGAAAACGGGGTCACAGGGGAGGAAGTACCCCATCATTTACAGCAGGTTTCTGTTTAGACTTTGATTTTACTTTGGAGAAAAACCCCTCCGGAACTTCAAGGGTCCCTTCCGTAGTTTGATTGGGCTCCACTGTGGCGGCCATGACTCTATAGTAGGTTTTTAATGAGGGGGTGATTTTTGAAATGAGTGCGGGTTTCTTTTTTACTCTAATTTTAGTTTTAGAAACCCCTCTCTGTTTCAATTCCTCCTCCTCTTCTTCGCTCTCCCCAAATCTAGCTCCGGACCTCCTTAACTTTGCTTTAGTTAAGTTAACAATGGATGTCTTCTTTTGGGTCACAGAGACATGGGTGGCCTCTGAATTCTGCAGTGAGTAGGCAGCTCTTGCTCTTAGGGTATAGCGGCACACTCTAGGAGGAGAGACAATTCCTTTTGGATAGCCGCCTTCATTCACCTCCATACAGTTACTAAGAGTATCAATGCCGCCTCCCCAAGACGTCGGGACCAAACCAACCAAGCTTGAAAAATTGTTGTTACACCTTACCGGAGATTTGACCCCCTCTGAGGCTTGATTGTCACCTCTGCCTTCGCCTGCGCCTTCCCCCAGGGGATGGCGTGCAGTTCGTACTTCTGATATCCCAGCTGCCTGCTCTCGATAAGGATCCCACTGCTGCTCCGGAAGCACTAGCTCAGCCGCAGTCACTACTGCAAGTGCTGACACTGCCCCCGAGACCCGGAACCAAAAACAGGCAGGCGCCTGCGGAGCCTCGCTGCCTCCTCCCACCTCCAGCCGAGAAACTGACCGCCGAAGCCCATCAAGTCCGGGCGAGTGAGGCGGAGGAGAGCCCGCCAAAGGCTGCGTGCACTTCACCAAGCAAAAGAGACCAACGAAAAAAAAAATCAGCTCAAAGGGCCCCCGGAATGTCCCTGTGTGCCATGCCCACATCACACACTGCCCTGGCATACATCAGCCACCCCTTTAGCTGGGTGCCCTATGCCAGTGGTGTGGGTACAGGTGTATGAGCCCTGTGCCCCTACAGTACACAGGTCCATTCCTGGGCACTAAGTGCAGTGCTGCCATCCAAGAGTATATGGTGCTGGGAGATCGACAACACAAACTCCACAGCACCATGATGGCAACACTGAAGACTGAAGTTTGGTATCAAACTTCTCAGCACATTAAACCCACACTGATGCCAGTGTGGGATTTAATAAACAAATGCACAACAAAGGGCATCTTAGAGATGCCCCCTGAACCTAACCTACAATCCTCGTCTTGTCTGAGGGGCTGCCTAGGCTGCCATACAGCAGACATGTTGCTGGACCCCTGGGTAGAGCCATCCGCTCTCCTGGGCCTGCAACAAAGCACATCCTGGGAGAAGTGCCAGGTGTCCTCCCCCAGGATGGGCAGGGCAAACTTCAAAGGCATGCCGCCTTTGTGAGCTTCTCCAGGCCACTTGCTGTACTCAGCAACTGGCCCCTACTGGTTCTGACCCCCACTCTGATGGGAAGACTGGCCGGAAACCCCAAGGAAGGACAGGGGGTATGTCGTCCTCTGCCAACGCCACCCCTCAGGTGGGGGAGGCGAGGTGAAGCACATCTCCGGGCTCTCGCCATCTTGAAGATGGGGAGCCCTGCCCAATCAGGACTAGGCTACTGCCCCCTCCCACAGGAGAGTGGCAGGATAGGGGCTGTACCCACCCCAGGGCAGGGACCCATTGGTCCCTGCCCTTTACCTACCTGTAATGCCCCTAAATTCAGTATTTAGGGGCACCCTGAACCTTCTTCCTTAGATTCAGATTCCGAAACAGAAGATCAAGAAACAAGAAGACCTGCCATGCAGCTGCTAAGAGGAAGACACCAACTGCTTTGACCCCAGCCCTACCGGCCTGTCGACCCTCAAACCTGCTCCTGCTAAACCCCGGCCTCTCCAATGGCCAGCAACCTCACAAACCCCAGAGGACCTGGCTACCTTGTGACTAAAAGCAACTGGGTCTCCCACGAGTAGTGGTACTGCTCAAAGCAAGTGACTGACCCCTGGCATCAGCCAGGAACCGCAAACCCTGCACACTCTGCACCCGCCAAGCCTGGCCTGTGCTGGAGTGGACAAAGTCCTCAAGGACTTTCCCCCGGCGACTGTGACCCCGAATCCAGCACCCAAAGACCCACCTCGACACTCCTGACGACTCCTGCAGCCTCTGAACCAGGGACCCCTCCAACCGCGACCAGCAGAGGGGAAGATTTCCCGACACCAAAAGGCACCCCGGCGCCCTGCGGCCCCCTGTGCCCAACTCCTGGTTGCCTACGTATCCTCCAACTACCCAGCTTACCTCTCGAAGTGGTGGTCACAGCTGAAGTCTTCGTCCCTGAGCTTGCAGCCTTTGTTCGTTCCTGAGCTTCTCCATTGCAATCCATTGAGCGCCCGACGGCTCAAAAGCACCCTGCACCCAGCCGCCCGAGTGGCCCTGGCAGTGCAATCTCTACTTTACTCTACTACCCCATTTGCCCTGAGCAAGTGACCAGGAGTCCAGCTCCCACAGCCGCGTGGCCTGCTAGCCAGCAGCCACCAACCAAGGGCCCCCTGCCTCCCATAGGATAACATTGGGCCTAACTCACTCTGCAGCCGGCTGCCCCTGTGCCGCTGAGGGTGTAACTACTGTACTTACCTGACCCTGAGAGACCCCTGAGTCTATGCCCAGAACCTTAACTCTGCCAGTCGAGTACTTACCCAAAAGCCGATAACCCAATTTTCTTCCATAGGGTAACATTGACTTGTTTCACTTGGAAATTCTTCCAAGTGTGGTTTTCTAAACTTTAAAATATTCACCTAAAATCAAAAGAGTAATAAACGGAAATCCTCACCTGCTATTAGGAGAGATCCCAGTGCTGGATCTTGGTGCCCAGCACTGACCCTGAAAAGTACTTACGACCGTACTTACCACTAACCCAATTTTCTCCCAAAGGCAATCATTGACTGTTTTTCTGTTAAATTTCTTCCAAGTGTCGATTTTTGCAAACTGCAAATATTCTTTAACAAGCATTGAAAATGCAGTAGCCCTCGCCTTTTAATAAGTTAAAGCCATTTCCTTTGCTAATGGTATATAGCAAAGCAAATGGCTTTAACTTAATAAAATGCGAGGCCTATTGCATTTTCAATGCTTGTTTTCATTCATACGCTGCTGCCTTTCCCTCACCTACAGCCACAAGTGAAGGAGAGAGGCATCGCCTGTGTCATCTGAGTCAGGTTCTCATGGAATGGAACTAGGGGCGTACAGGCTACAGCCATCTGCAGCAAGCACACAAAGCAACTGAGCTATCCAACATAAGTGAAAGCTCCTTGTGGACACAGGGTTGACCCTCGTGAAAAGTACTCTGCTCAAATGCACTAAATGCTGTTAAAAGTGCGGTTTACACACATGGTGACACGTGCCCATATGCTAACACTTGGGAAGGTCACGCGAGAAATTATAAATTATGATGAATATCTGGATAGGCAATGTTCAGAATAAGCAACATTTTAATTAATAAAAAAGGAAGGTTGTTTGTAGCGATCTTCAGCTGGAATGCATGCAGGTTAGCGCGTATACGATGTGAAAAAAACACATGCTTACAAACAGACCCAGACAGGCAGCAAAGGGATGCGCTGAGACAGCGATGGTGCCTACAAGCCGCTGTCGTACCAACCTTGCAGCTGTGCTGACAGGGACTCCTGGTGCTGCTGGTACTTGGCTGCCACCGCCTCCGCTTTCTTCAGCTGGTTTCGGAAGTAGTCGTAGAGCATGGCCCCGTAGATGAACCCCATCGCCACGGTGAGCAGGACCAGGACCTGGAAAACCCTCCGCTGCCTGCGGGAGCAGAACCTGTTCCCCATAGTCTCTCTCATAGGGCTAGCTGCGGGTGGGAGGCCGACTGCGGGGCTCACACACGCTCTGCCCCTGGCTGCCCCGGGGTCATGGCACGGACAGCGAGAGCTGCAACTGTTGCTATCCCGAGGCGGACTGTCAGTGTCCGGGAAGTTCAGCACAGAGCCTCAGACCCGCAGGCTTGCAAACGCCAGATGCATTGCTCCTCCAGAGCCGCCTCCCGGCTCAGCAGCGCCGCCCCGCGGCCACTGTGCACACAAAGGCCGGAGGACTGTCCCGCGGGCGCCTCCCAGTCGCGCCAGGCCCGTCCTGGAGGGACCTTTCCCCGGTTCTCCACTTAAGTGTCACCTCCAATGGTTGCAGTCCTGGAGGAAGTGCCTCCCTGCCGGCGCCGCTTGGGCCGGCTCCTGGGAGAGGCCCGCCCTCTGGGGGCAAAGGCAGCCTGACATTAGATGCTGGCGCTGCCTGTCAGCGCCCGAGCAGCCAGCGCTGAGCTCAAGCTTTGGAATTGCCCGAGCGGATGTCTTCCTGGGAGAGCGTAGGGCTGGGAGATCACCGCTGCTAGAGACATGTGTGGGAAGCACCGGTGGGTGGTTGTTGGTGTTTATTTATTTTTATACATAGCGCAGGCATTACCCTATGGTGCCCTAGATAATACAATAACTTTCATTTGTCCTCATTTCTTATCGGTCTAATATGGATATGCGTGCAATGAGGTCAGCAGTAGGTACACGCACGTGCAAACATTGCATGCTCGATATTTGCAAGACAAAGCAACGCTTACAAAATGGGGAAAATGGGGAGCATGCGGCACAGAAAAGGATGCAAAAGCCCAGATATTGAAGGAGAAGTCCAGACCGTGTGCCCTACATATAGATTTCATAGCGTGTAGCTTCACACGCCTCTACTAAAGTATTTGCAAGAAGAAGCATACGAAAGAAAAATATGGGAACTGTTTCTAGCCAAGGCAAAAACCAAACTGCGAGAAAGAAGTTTTAATGTTTGATATTGAAAGTGGCGCTGATGGAATAAAACTTTGTGAGAGAAGATGCGGAAGACTAGAGCGTATCCTGAAACACGAATAATGACTTTAATAATGGGAGAAAGCAGTGAAACAATGTGCTCAATCTTTCAATGGAGGCGGAACGGCGTCTGATCGGCCAAGCAGCGAGAGGCCGACGTTCCTCTCGCCGTCTGCAAACAGAGGCTCAGCAGAGGCTTTGGAACGGAGCAATGCGCGGCCTCCAACACACCGCCTCGGAAGGAAAGGGAGCAGGAAAGCGTGCAGCCGAGCCCCGCCCCTCCGCTGCCTGCTAGGCAACTTGTGAAGCTGGGCCAATCCCAGCGCTGCTTGCGGTGACGTCGGAGCTTAATGAAGCTCCAGGCAGTGATCTCTTGTCTTTATGGGGCCGTGTGTTTGAAACACATGGCCCCACATGGCTCTTTTCCAATGGCTGGCCACCGTTTAGCATAAATGGTGACGCCAGCCAATGGAAAAGAGGGGCGGGGCTTAAAGCCCACTAGAGAAATCTCTTCAAATCATTAAATCTCGCCAGCGAGACTGCGCATGTCTGCGCAGTCTTACGCCAGGCGAGACCTAAAAATCGCACCAACTGTGAAAACGTAATTACTTACCTGTTTTAGATAGATATCCCAGTGCTGAACCTAGGAGCCCAGCACGGGATTACAAAAGTAACGAGAACATACTTTACCTATAATTTGAATTTCCTTCCATAGGATAACATTGCCTGGTTTTTGCTGTGTCGATTTTGCAAACTTATAAATATTCGTTAAAAATCGCCTGTATAACAAAAACTCATTCTTTCAACTGTTTACAGGAGATGCCCCAGTGCTGGATCCAGGATCCAACACGGAGTTAGAAAAAGTAACAATAACCCCACTTACCTGCTAAGTGAATTTCCTCCCATAGGATAACATTGGTGATTCTATGTGAAAATGTTTCTAAGTGTCAACTTTTAAAATACAAAAATATTGCTTAAAAATCTCAACTGTAACAAACGCTTTTACTCAATTGTTTACAGGGAATCTCCCAGGACTGAATCCAGGATTCAGTCCTGTGGTTAGAAAAGTAATCCTTAAAGTAACTAATTGCATTTAACTAGCAATTCCCATTGAGCTCAATGTATTATTGTGTTTGAAATTGTGTTGCCTATTGCAACCACTGTAACTGTTATATTCAAAAGTCTATTGCCTATCAAAGTATTTATCTAAAGCATCTCATTCTGGGAAAGTCTATTTTGATACCTATTGTTGGTTCTAAAATAAAACAACCATATATTTTTTTATATAAACCATTGGCCTAGAGTTCAGTTCTTGAGTGTGTGAGACCATTTGCTGATTGAGTGTGTAAAACAAATGCTTTACACTGTCCTCTGATACTGCCTTACTGCTCGACCAAGCTACCACTTTAGAGAGTAAGGTTATATCTAACTTTAGCCTCTGGGGACTGTGGACTCTGTACACACTGTACCTATTTGGGAACAGTATATACAGAGCCACTTTCTTACACTGGGACCATACTTGTCTCGTACTCACTTCCTAGTTCAAACTGATCAAAGACCTCTCAGATGGCTAATGCAAATGAAAAGTGAAAATCATAAACTGAGGTGGTCCATCTCCCTACAGGGAATGGACATTGTAGTGGAAGACAGACCTGGGACTGCCCATGCCAATGCAGTTGGAGTTAGCAGGTTCTTCCACTTAGAAAATGAAGACTCTCTAGGGAAAGGTTAGTCTCATCCTCTTTAGTTTTGGCGTAAGGGGAGAGGGGGTTGTGTGAGAAAGTGCCCTCTTTTTGTATGGTTGCCCCCACCTTTTGCTGAAGTGCTTTGACTGAGTGTGTCCTGGGCTCCTGATAATCAGGTACCCATGGCCTATGTTCTTTCCCTAAAACTGCATTGAAGCCTAAACCCAATTTGCATCTCTGGCCACAGGTCAGCCCATGGTAAATAGTACCACCGGTACGAAGAGAAGGCCTCTAAGGGGTGCAGCACTTATTGTGCCACCCTTAGAGGTCCTGTACCATTACACTCTCACACTGCCTTTTGCTGGCTGCATGTTGTGGTGCAGAACAAAGTGAAGTCTTGGTGGCACACATCTGTGTGCCATGCCTACAACACACTTCCCTGGCATAGATCAGTCACCCCTAAACCAGATGCCCCCTGAAAAACTACCTACCACTAGTGTCCAGGCTGAGTGGCTGCTTTCAGATGCCACTACCAGACATGTGTTCGAGGCATATGAGCTGCAGATTGCACACTGTGCATAGATCGCCATCTGGTGTTTGGCCCGGATGTTTGCAGTTGTTTTTCTCTTGGAAAGTCTTTGAAAGTCACGAGGTATGTGACTCCAGTTCGGAACCGTTCCAGTTTTTCCTGTTCAGCGTGCAGTCCTTTCCCTTTTCGACGGTATTGTCTCGATCGCGTTCTCTACACTCAACGCGACTCAATGATCGAAGCCTTCGATTCCGGTCGTCGACTAAGGCCTTCGGGCCTACCTGGGCCTCCTGTCCTGGCTCATGGAAAAGACGCCATTTAAAAAGTGTACTCGATGTGGGTCGAAGTTTCCCCACACCGAGCTACATGAGGTGTGCAACCTCTGCCTCTCTCCAGAACACGAGGCAAGAGACTGTCCAGCTTGCGCCTCCCTCTGATCGAAGAAGATGATTCAGGACCGACTAGCAAGGAGAACTATGGCTCACTCGTCGACTTCGATCCCCGATGACCTCTTCGAAGAAGGCGTCGATGTTCCAGAACAGCACACCGAAGAAAGCCTCGTCAGCGCTTCCGAAGCGGACGACTCCGAAGTCGAGGACATCACTCCAGCACAGAGGGGCATGAGTACAGACGTCGACCCTGACCCCAAACCCCCCTCCACAACCTTGAAAAAGGCTTCGGTCACGCCTTCGGGCTAAGGTATGCACCGAGAGACTGCCTCCGATGCCTCGCTTCCGGGCCCGGTTAAGAAGCCTACCAAGCCTTCAGGCGGCTCGGGCTCGAGCCAGCCTACCCCGGTGCCGAAAAACTCTCATCGACACGGCACTGAAAAACAAAATGGCCGAAACCCACCTCGGAACCAAGGAAGTCAAGATACTTCTAAACCCCACGGTTCCAAAACAAAAAAACAGTGCCGAATCGACACCTAAAAAAAAACTCATGGCTCCGACACCATCGGCACACCATCGGCACCGAAGGATCTGCCCCTACAGATGAACTGTTTCGACCCGATCCTTACCAGAAAAAGACCACTGGACAAGCCTACACCAGCTCCACCACCAAAAGGAGAGACTTTGCCACCTCCCCTTTGAGGATTCCTTCACCTCCTCATCCTCCTCCACCTCCTCCTTCTCCTCCTCCGCCTCCCCCACCCCATCATTCTCCAACACCATCTCCAGATGATGAGGAGGATGATGACATGATCTACGACAGGGGGGGCGGAGCGGACAACCAACCAACAGGGGACCCTACTCCTACGGGCTCCCCAGACCCATGGGACGACTGCAACATCCCAGATGTCCCTAATATCACGCAGGACGATCTTTACCCTTCCTGGCCCCCTCCCCCCCCCCCCCCCTCCCCCGCCCCGAGGACACAATGGGCTTTAACCAGCTACTTCATAGGACTGCCCATTACCACGGGGTTGATCTCCACACAGACACCGTGGAGGAGGATTTCCTCTTAGACACATTTGACACTGCACAGAGGTCCACCTCAATTCTGCCCATGCTTAAAGGGGTTATTAAGCACGCACCGAGGTTTTTAAAGACCCAGTTAGGGCCAGGGTTATCAACCCTCGCATTGAAAAGAAATATAAGGCCGCCCCAACAGATCCAACCTACATTAGAGGCCCCGCACAACTAGACTCCCTGGTTGTCTCCAATGCGAGGAAACGTGCCAATTCCCAGGCATCAGGTGAGGCTCCACCACCAGATAAGGGTTCTAAACTCCTGGACGCCTCTGGCAAGCGGACGGCATCCCAAGCGGCCAACATATGGCGCATTGCTAACACCCAAGCGCTCCTAGCCAGATATGACAGGGCACATTATGATGAGCTGGAGTCAATAATGCAACACCTCCCTGACAAATGTAAACATAGGGCCAACAAATTAATTCAAGAGGGTAAAATCATCACCAATACCTCCATCCGTTGTGCCCTCGATGCAGCTGACACCGCCTCCAGGGCAATAAATACCAGCGTCCTTCTGCGTAGGCATGCCTGGCTACGCATTTCAGGGTTCAAACCTGAGGTTCAGAGTACCATCCTCAACCACCCCTTTGATGAGAAACACCTGTTTGGCCCTAATGTCGATGTAGCCCTCGAAAAAATGAAAAAGGACACAGACATGGCAAAATCTATGGGAGCCTTGCAGTCGCATGCTCCCAGGCACTCCTTTCGTTGTTCCTCCTTTAGAAGCACCACCAGAGGCTACTCCGACAGCACCTCCACTTCCTACAAGGCCCCTACCCAATCCATCTTCACTAGGGGTTACCCAAGAGGCGGCTACAGGGGTAACAACAACAAAGGCAGAGGCAAAACTAACACCTCCCGCTCTGCCTCCACCCAATGACTTCCCTCCACTCCCTCCAGACCATTCTACTCCAGTCGGGGGCAGACTCCACAATTTCCTTCCTGTCTGGGCTACCATCACCTCAGACAGATGGGTGCAACAGATAATTCAATCAGGCTACTGTCTAGAACTAACATCTACCCCCCCAACCATTCCACCCAAACAACGCCCAACGTCACAGGAACACTTGTCACTTTTAAAGCAGGAGGTGATCGCCCTCCTACAAAAAAGTGCAATAGAACCAGTTCCTACCCACCAACAAAACAAGGGAGTTTACTCCCTATATTTTCTCATACCAAAAAAGGACGGCTCTCGAAGACCCATCCTGGACCTCAGACCCCCAAACCAATACATACTCAGACCACTTTCACATGGTCACACTCCAGCAGGTACTTGCTCTGCTCTCCCAGAACTACTTCCTTGCCACCCTAGACCTCAAGGACGCCTATGTTCGAGGCATATGAGCTGCAGATCACACACTAAGGATAAGATCGCCATCTGGTGTTGGGCTCGGATGATTGCAGGTTGTTGTTGTCTTCGGAAGAAGTCTTTGGTCACGAGATTGGTGAGTCCTCCCCTGGACAACAGTGCGCATGGGCATCCACTCCATCCTCAGATTGTTTTTTTCCGCCATTGCGTTCGGATGAACTTTTTTCCGCTCCAGCAGAAAACTTATAGCAATCACTACAACTCTCGAAATTTGAAAACTCGACGTCGAAAACCATATCGGACCGACTCCGGACACGGCTGATGGAAAGGACACCTTTTAAAAAATGCCCCCAATGTGGAGCAAAGTTCCCTCATAGCGATCACCACGAGGTCTGTAATTTGTGCCCTTCACCAGACCACAACGAATCCAGCTGTCCAGCCTGCGCCGCATTCCGTTCGAAGAAAACTATCTGGGACCGAAGAGCTCGACGCCACATCATGGCCAAGCCGGTTCCGGAACCAAAAGACATCTTTGCGCAGGATGTCCTTGACGATGACTCTGAAGATCTCTAGATAGTGTCCGATGCCGACGATTCAG
The DNA here is from genome assembly GCF_964204655.1 of Triturus cristatus. Taxonomy (NCBI): domain Eukaryota; kingdom Metazoa; phylum Chordata; class Amphibia; order Caudata; family Salamandridae; genus Triturus; species Triturus cristatus. Next base: position 1,515,080 of record NC_140590.1, on the reverse strand, counting down.
ATCCGGGGCAGCCTGTAAGTACCAGCCCCCCTACCCCAACACCACCCAAAAAGACATTGGTCAAGACTCTGCCAGCTGGGCCCAGTCGCGATCCAAAAACATCTTCTGAAGCCCCGCCCTCGGGCCCGGCTCCGAAGAAAAGTAAGCCTGCAGGTGGCTCGGGCTCGAGCAAACCTCATGTCATTGTGCCTATAATACCTTCGGCACCGAAGCAGGCTCCGAGACCGAAATCTCCATCGGCCCCGAAACGTCACTCGGCACCGACATCTCCACCGGCACCGAAACGTTCTTCGGCGCCGAGGTCTCCACCGACACCAAAAGGCTCGTCGGCACCGAAAGGTCCTTGTGCAACGAAAAATCCACTGGAACCGCAAAGTTCTTCGGCACCCAAAACATCCTTGGTGCCAAAACAAGTCCATAAAGAACCAAAAAAGTCAGCACCAAAGCCGCCTTCGGACTGTGAGGAACTCTTTCGGCCTGATCCAAAGCAAAAACGGATTTACATAAATCCGAAAACTGGACATGTCACAGCGGTGCCCTACAAGAAAAGGAAGCTGGACACAACACCTCCTCCAGCACCTCCAAAGAAGGACTGTGCCACTTCACCCATACGTCCTTCCTCTCCTACATTACCTCCTATTCCATCCCCCCAACCCCCACCGCCTTCACCTCTACCATCTCCTTCTCACACACCACCTCCACAGGATGATGATTTAGGGGGAGGGGGAGACCCAGATTTCTTTACTTATCCCACTGATCCTACTGATCCCTTTACACTCCCGGACACAGCACCAGTAGATGACTGGACTTACCCTATGCCTAATATGCCTGACCCCACTCCATACCCCTCAAAACCCTCCCCTCCTGATGACCATTTAGGGTTCGGTCAGCTTATAAACAGAGCAGCATCGTTTCATGGTGTCACCATGCACACCGACACTCCTGAGGAGGATTTTCTACTCGACACTTTTGAGCAGTCCCAGAAAACAGTCCACATTCTACCCATGATTAAGGGAGTGATAAAGCATGCCAATGAGGTTTTTAAAGACCCTGTCAGAGCCAGGGTTCTCAACCCCAGAATAGAAAAAAAATATAGACCGGCGCCACAAGATCCTGCGTACATCAAGGCGCAACTCCCTCTAGACTCGCTAGTCGTATCAAATGCCAGAAAACGGGCGAACTCCCAAACAACCGGAAACACGCCACCCCCAGACAAAGAGTCTAAACTCCTGGAGGCTTCCGGCAAAAGGGTTGCCGCTCAAGCGGCTAACCACTGGCGTTTCGCAAATACACAAGCCCTATGGGCTCGTTATGATAGAGCCCATTATGATCAACTAGAGGATCTCTTGCAACACCTGCCTGAACCATTCAAAACAGAGGCCACTGACCTCATCCAAGAGGGCAAACTAATATCCAATGCCTCCATTAAATGTGCATTAGACGCAGCGGACACCGCCTCTAGGGCAGTCAACGTAAGCGTATTGCTTAGACGCCACGCATGGCTGCGCATTTCCGGCTTCAAGCCGGAAGTCCAAACCACCATTCTTGCTCAACCCTTTAATCAGGAGCCACTATTCGGCCCTGCAGTAGACACTGCCCTAGAAAAAATGAAGAAAGATAATGAGACTGGGAGCATTGCAGTCTACTCAACCCAGAGGCTCCTTTCGTCGCTCCTTTTATAGAGGAGCTTCCAAAAATGGGGGAACAGACAACTCTTCCACCTTCAAAGCATCAGGTCAAACATCCCCTAACAGAGGATATTTTAGAGGAGGTTACCGGGGAAACAATACTAAAGGCCGAGGACGGGGCAACAACAACAACACCCGCACCTCTACAGCCACCAAACAGTGACTTGCCACCACTCCTCCCTGACCATTCCACTCCGGTCGGGGGCAGGCTTCAACAGTTCCTACCTGTCTGGAATACCATCACTACAGACAGGTGGGTAAGACAAATTATCCAATCTGGCTACTGCCTCGAACTCATAAACCCACCCCCAAACATACCACCCAGGCACCGTCCCATGACGTCTCACCACCTCACGCTCCTCAAACAAGAAATAGTCTTTGCTTCAAAAACACGCAATAGAACCTGCCCCACTACAACATCAGGGCACAGAAGTATATTCCCTATACTTCCTCATTCCCAAAAAGGACAAAACCTTAAGACCCATACTGGACCTCAGACTACTAAACCAGTACATACAATCGGATCATTTCCACATGATCACTCTCCAACAGGTCCTTCCATTACTTCAACAAGGAGACTTCCTTGCCACATTAGACCTCAAGGACGCATATTTTCACATCCCTATGCATCCCGCTCACAGGAAGTATCTACGATTCGTGGTAGACGGTCAGTTTACAGTTCTCCCATTCGGAGTAACAACTGCACCCAGGGTGTTCACCAAATGCTTGGCAGTTGTGGCAGCATATCTCAGGAGACAAGAAATCCATGTCTTCCCCTATCTGGACGATTGGCTCATAAAAGCCAATACTCTAGACAAATGCGTTCTCCACACTCACCGCACTCTTCAAACCCTACACAACTTGGGATTTACCATAAACTATCCCAAATCTCAACTACTACCCTCCCAAGTACAACAATACCTGGGAGCCACCATAGACACAGCCAAAGCCGTAGCTTATCCCAGCATAGCCAGGATAGCCAACATACAAAGTCTGATCAAAACATTTCAAACACAACCCTCTCTCCCCGCAAGAGTGTTCATGCAACTCTTAGGCATGATGGCGTCATGCATCTCCATAGTACCCTACGCGCACCTTCAAATGCGTCCCTTACAGGAATGTCAAGCACAACAGTGGAATCAGGCCCACGGACAACTTACCGATCTGGTGTTGGTGGACAGCCGCTCACTTCGCTCGCTGAAGTGGTGGAACACCATCAACCTGTCCAAAGGGCGGCCGTTCTTGGAGCCCCTTCCACAAGTTGTGCTGACCACCGACGCATCTCTCACGGGGTGGGGAGCCCACCTCCTTCAACACACCACTCAGGGAAGGTGGACCACTCAACAAAAAAAGCTCCACATCAATCACCTATAACTTCTAGCGGTGTTCCTAGCACTGAAATCCTTCCAAGTGCATCTACAAAACAAAACTGTCCTCATCAGCACGGACAACATGACCACAATGTATTACATACAGAAACAAGGAGGGACACATTCTCTACAACTGTCCCAACTGGCGCAACAAATTTGAAGATGGGCAATTCCCCGAAACATCTACCTGCTAGCAGAACACCTCCCAGGGGTTCAGAACCAGGTGGCCGACCTCTTAAGTCGCCACACACAGCAGATACACGAATGGGAACAACACCCCAAAGTCTTACTCCCATTCTTCCAAAAGTGGGGACAACCAGACATAGACCTGTTCGCCACACAAGAAAACGCAAAATGCCCAACCTTCGCCGCCAGGTTCCCACACCCACGGTCAAAGGGCAATGCAATATGGATGAACTGGTCAGGCAGATTTGCGTACGCTTTTTTGCAGCGTGAATCTTTCTGGATTCACTATGCTGTGCATTATTCCGCGATCTTGTGGTTGGGTCCGGATTCGTAGTCTTTTCTTTGTTTTTTTCATTTTTTTTTTTTTGTAGCCCAGGTGGGCGTCGACGTCCACCATTTGGTGCACCTCCTGTGACGTCGTCGTGCTTCCTGCGGAAGTCCCACCTTTGGGGCGCCATCTTCAGATTCTTTTTTCCGCCGTTGGGTCTGGATCGACATCGGGAAGCTCCAGAAATTCACTCGGAGGAAGAAGGAAGAAAAGCGAGTTTCATCGATAGAATCAAGAGAAGACATCAGGAATTGAACAGATTTCATCAGGAGCGCTAAGAAAGAGGACCAGCGAGCCTTTTTCTTCGACAGCCCTGGAGAATGCACGCTCAGAGACCCTGAGCGAAATGGACAAGACGCCATTCAAGTTCTGCCCAAACTGCCACCACAAGTTCGCGCAGAGAGACCAGCATCCGGTCTGCAACCTCTGCCTACCGGTCGATCACCAGAGTATCGACTGCAACGCCTGCTCAGCCTTCGCGCCGAAGACACTCAGGGTGAGAGAGCGGCAGAGAAGGGCCAACGCCAACATGGACGGCAAGGGGAAGCCCCCGACGCTCTACGCTCTGGGCCTCTCCTCAGACGACGAGGACAACGTCGCCAAGACAGCCGAAAACTTCACGGTCGTAGAGACCGACAAGAAAAAAGAAGACGAGGTAAGAGAATCGTCGAGCGCAAAACAAAAAGTACCTCGACAACACAAGGGTGACTCGAGAAAAACTGAGTCAAAGTCCACGAAGGGAGCCCCGGCGCCGAAAACTTCGACGTCCAAGGGGGGAACTTCGGACAAAAGGCCCAGCGGATCCTTACAAAAGGACTCCCAGGTGCAGAAAGACGCCGAAAGGCAAGGGTCGTCGAAATCATCCCATGAAACGGGACGATCGACGCAGAAAGAACGTTCGACGTCGACGCAAGTTTCATCGAAAAGACCCGCGGTCGACGCCGAAAGCATCTCCGAAATGGAGAAAAAGAAGAGGCGGCTCGAGGCCGAAATGGAGAACATCCTTCAAAGGAAGAAGGAGTTCGACGCCAGGATGAAGGAATTCAAGATTCCAACGGTTTCATCGGCGGACGTCGTCGAGGTCGAAGAGGAGTTCGACGCCGAAGGGCTGACAAGGGATCTCGAAGAAGAGGAGGAGCCCTATTATGAGGAAGAAGCCGAGGAAGAAGACCAACAGTCGTTCTTCGAATCGGCGGCATCTACCAGCAACGACGTCGAATGGCACGATCTCGACACCGAAAACCCGGAGGAGCCCGTGGACACGTACCCCTCGAGGCCTTCGCCACCCGACGACATCGGGGTATACAATATGGTGGTGAAGAGCGCAGCACTGGCCTTCGGCGTCAAACTCGACGAGGAGAGGCCGAAAGCCGATTTTCTCGTCGAAACACTGCTCCCCATCCAGACTAGGAGTCAGTTCCTCCCCATGCTACAAAGCGTGATGAACCAGGGGAGAGAAGCCTTCAAGGAGCCTGCCACCTGCAGGTCAATCACACCCAGGACGGAGAAGAAATATAAGCACTCCTCCCTGGACCCACCTTACATCAAGGGTAGCGTCACAGCAGACTCCATCATAGCCTCCACGGCCAGGAGAAGGGCCAACGTTCCAGCAACTTCGGGCCCACCTCCGGATAAAGAGAGCAGGAGGATCGACCTCACAGGCAGAAAGGTCGAGAGGAACGCCGCAATGCACTGGCGCATGGCGAATTCGAATGCACTCCTCAATAGACACCAATACCAACACTGGGATGAGATGGGGGAGCTTGTAAAGCACCTCCCCGAAGAATACCGCCAGAGAGCCTCTCACCTGGTGGATGAAGGAAAGAACATCGCCAACTCCTGTATAAAGACGGCGTTGGATGGGGCAGAGACTTCAGCAAGACTCATGGCCATAGGGGTCACAGAGAGGAGGCATGCATGGCTAAGAATCTCGGGATTCAAACCGGAAGTGCAGAACAACATCCTTGGCACCCCCTTCAACGGAGAGACACTGTTCGGAGCAACGGTGGACGAAAAGCTCACCCAGCTCAAGAAGGAAAACGAGACAGCGAGGTCCATGGGGGCCCTACAGCTGAGGGGAATGAGACGAGGTAATCCCTCGAGGAGACCCTACGGTAGGGGTGCAAGCCAACAAGGGACATCGCACCAGGCGTTCCAACAAGGTCAGCAGGGCGAAGGTCACGGTCAGCAGAAGCAAAGCTGGCAATATCAGCCTCGGGGCCAGTCCTTTCGCGGGAGAGGGAACGGACGTGGCCAAAGGAGGAGAGGGGGCGATCAGCCCTCCTCGAAGTGACTCAGCACGCAAGAAGACGCCTACCCTCGTCAAGTCCCCAAGGGTGAGGCGCAGAAAAGTGTCATCAGGGGGAAGAGAAGATTCAAGAGCCTACGAGCATACGTCACCAGTAGGCGGAAGGCTGAGGTTCTACCTTCAGGAGTGGCGGCGCATAACCACAGACAAGTGGATACGGAACATCGTGCAGTACGGATACTGCGTAGACTTGGAGAAAAGACCTCCAAACAGGAAACCGAAAGGAAGACAGAGATCTGCCCAAGAACTGGCAATACTCAGAGAGGAAACGCGGAAACTCCTACAAAAGGGAGCCATAGAGGCAGTGCCGTTCGGGGAACGCAACAAAGGGGTCTACTCAAACTACTTCGTGGTTCCGAAGGTAGACGGAGACCTCAGGCCCATACTGGACCTCCGTTACCTAAACAAGTTCATAAGAACGCAAAGGTTCAAAATGACTTCACTGCAGGAGGTACTGCCACAGATAAGAGAAGGGGACTTCATGGTCACCGTGGACCTCAAGGATGCCTACCTTCACATCCCAATAAACAGAAGGCACAAGGGCCTTCTAAGATTCAACATCGAACAGGAACACTACCAGTTCACAACCCTGGCCTTCGGATTGAAATCAGCGCCAAGGGTCTTTACAAAATGCCTGTCGGCGGTAGCGGCACACCTACGAAAGCAGGGCATACACGTATACCCATACTTGGACGACTGGCTGGTCAAGGCAAACTCACGCGAGAAGTGCGAGAGGCACGCAAAACGCGTAACGGACACCCTCACAAATCTGGGATTTTCCATCCACTGGGGAAAATCATCGCTGGAACCGGAACAGGTAAAGATTTTCCTGGGGGCACAGATCAACTCCCTCAACAATACAGTAGTGCCCAGCGACAGGAGGACAGATGCCCTACTGAAGGAGACGCAGCTCTACCAGAAGGGGCGAGCTCTGACAGTGAGGGCGGTGAGCAAGATGATGGGGATGATGGCGTCCTGTATCCAGCTGGTGCCGAATGTACGCCTGCACATGAGACCATTCCAGGAATGGCTGCAGCAGCAATGGTCACAAGCAAACGGAAGTTGGGAGGATCTAGTGGTTGTTACGCACGCAGTGCAGGAGGAGATAACTTGGTGGAACAGAGACAACATAACAAAAGGGAGAAGCCTGACACCACCAAGCCCAACAGTGACCATTACCACGGACGCATCGCAGATGGGATGGGGAGCGCACATGGACAACCTCAGAGTGAGGGGTCTATGGGCTCCGGCAGACGCGGTCCGCCACATCAACTACCTCGAGTTGAAAACGATACTGCTAGCCCTGAAGGCATTCCAGAGACACCTGTGCGGGCAGAGGGTGTTGGTACAGACAGACAACACCACGGCGATGTTCTACATCAACAAACAAGGGGGGACACAGTCGTTTCCCCTCTCATCCCTAGCTCAGGAGATTTGGAGATGGGCCATACCTCTCAGGATAGATCTGCTGGCAATTCACCTACCGGGGAAGGACAATGTGGAGGCAGACTGGCTAAGCAGGCAGACCTCAGCATCACACGAGTGGGAGCTCAATGGCCAGGAAACGGAGAAACTCTTCCGGAGATGGGGGACTCCCACAATAGACCTTTTTGCAACACGCCACAATGCAAAATGCCAAAGCTTCGCGTCCAGGCAACCAGATCAGCAATCCAAGGGAAATGCCCTATGGATAAGCTGGTCGAGGACATTTGCCTACGCCTTTCCACCGATACCCCTGTTGCACAGAGTGCTCGACAAGTGCAGAACCAGCAACATGACTCTGATCCTGGTGGCCCCACAGTGGGCGAGGCAGACATGGTTCTCACAGATTCAAGAAATGGCGCAAGGCAATCCGTACAAGTTCGAGAGAAGAAAAGACCTGCTCTCAATGCAAAACGGGGAGGTCCTGCACCCAGAGCCAGAGACCCTCAACCTAGCAGCATGGCTCCTGAAGACCTAGAGTTCGCACACCTAAGGTTACCTCAGAGCACTATGCGAGTGCTGCGGGAGGCAAGGAAACCTACTACAAGAAAGTGCTACAGCGCAAAGTGGAAGAGATTCACGGTGTGGTGCAGGAAGAAGGGCCTGCACAACAGAATGACAAGAGACTCAACTGTGCTGAGGTACCTCACACACCTTCTAAAGAGTAACCTCTGCTCGAGCTCCCTAAGGGTGCACCTAGCAGCGATCGTTGCCTACACCAGAGGTGAGAAGGGTGGAAGTTTTTTCAGCTCGCAGGTGGTGAAGAGATTCATGGAGGGAGCCAAAAGAATGGCACCCCCGAAAAGGTTGCCGCCGCCGGCATGGAATTTAAACGTGGTTCTGACGGAGCTCATGAAGGCGCCGTTTGAACCCATTCACAAGGCCAATCTACAAATGTTGACGATGAAGACTGCCTTTCTAGTGGCCATAACATCACTACGCAGAGTGAGCGAGCTCCAAGCACTAACGCTACAGGAGCCCTACATTCAAATTCACAAGGACAGGGTAGTCCTGAGGACGGACCCACACTTCATGCCCAAGGTGGTGTCGGCGTTCCACATGAATCAGAGTATCCAGATACCGAGTTTCTTCCAAAACCCGACTACAAACGCAGAAAAGGCCCTGCACACCCTCGATGCCAGAAGAGCGGTGATGCACTACATTGAAAGAACCAAGGAACTCAGGAAGTCGAAGCAGCTGTTTGTGTCCTTTGCTACTAGCTTCATGGGTAGACCAGTGACCAAGGGCACCATCGCTAGGTGGATTGCCCTCACTATTCAATTCTGTCACAAACAGGCTGGACAGGAGCTAACGGAGGGGCCACAAGCTCACTCCACAAGGAAGAAGGGGGCCACAGTTGCCTTCCTGGCAAACACGCCCATCCAAGACATTTGTCTCGCAGCAACTTGGGCATCTGTGCACACGTTCACAAAGCACTACTGCGTGGACATTCAAATGAATAAGGAAGCACAGGTCGGACAGAAGGTGCTACAACACATTTTCAACGACCAGCGATCATCTTCCACCCAGCCACCACAAAAATAGGAAAACCGCTACAAAGTCTATGCACAGCATAGTGAATCCAGAAAGATTCACGCTGCAAAACGAAAAGTTTCTTACCTGTCGGTGTAGTTTTGCAGCTTGAAGATCTTTCTGGATTCACTAGCGAACCCACCCACCTCCGCCAGGAAGATGAGGCTGGAGGAAGAGGGGGTGAAATGGATAGGATCAAATAGGTGGATACGTACAGAAATATGGACAAAAGGATTAATCAATCGCCTAGGGTTAAAAAAAAAAAAAAAAAAAAAAGAAAACGGAAAAAAGAACCCGAAGATGGTGCCCCAAAGGTGGGACTTCCGCAGGAAGCACGACGACGTCACGGGAGGTGCACCAAATGGTGGACGTCGACGCCCACCTGGGCTACAAAAAAAAAAAAAAAAAAACAAAGAAAAGACTACGAATCCGGACCCAACCACAAGATCGCGGAATAATGCACAGCATAGTGAATCCAGAAAGATCTTCAAGCTGCAAAACTACACCGACAGGTAAGAAACTTTTCGTTCCGCCTCTCCCACTCATTCCATTTGTGGTACGCAAACTGAAACAGTCGCTGACACTCATTCTAGTGGCTCCCACTTGGGCACGTCAACCCTGGTTCACCACACTTTTGGAACTATCGCTAAGTCCACATCAAAAACTGCATCTCTCCCCGGATCTCTTAACCCAGAACCATGGAGGAATCAGACACCCAGATCCTCAAACACTGAACTTGGCAATCTGGCTCCTGAAGTCTTAGAGTTCGGGTACCTCAACCTTCCTCCAGACTGTATGAATATCATTAAAGAAGCCAGGAGACCTACTACTAGGGCATGCTATGCTGCAAAATGGAAACGATTTGCCATTTACTGCGCTAACAATGACATACAACCACTGGATGCTTCCATCCAAAACATAATTTGCTATTTATTACACTTGCAAAGATGCAATTTAGCGTATTCCTCTATACGTCTACATCTAGCGGCATTAGCAGCCTATTTGCAAAATAGACAACACCTGTCCCTCTTTAAGGTACCAGCCATTAAAGCATTTATGGAGGGTCTTAAAAGAATTATTCCTCCAAGGTTACCACCTTCCCCGGTGTGGAACCTTAATATTGTTCTAACAAGGCTCATGGGCCCCCCATTTGAACCAATGCACAAATGCGAACTGCAGTTCCTAACATGGAAAGTGGCTTTCCTCATCGCAATCACATCCCTGCGAAGAGTAAGTGAAATACAAGCCTTAACTCTCGAAGAACCCTTCCTACAACTACATCGGAACAAAGTGGTTCTTAGGACGAATCCAAAATTCCTCCCTAAAGTCATTTCCCCTTTCCATCTAAACCAGTCAGTGGAACTGCCAGTCTTCTTCCCTAATCCAGACTCAGTAGCTGAGAGGGCACTTCATACCTTAGATGTTAAAAGAGCCTTGCTGTATTACATCGACAGAGCCAAACCTTTTCGGAAAACCAGGCTACTGTTTGTTGCTTTCGCTCCACCACATAAAGGCAACCCTATTTCCAAATCGGGTATCGCCAGATGGTTAGTCAAATGTATCCAAATATGTTACCAAAAAGCTAAACGTACTCTTACCGTTCCCCCTAGGGTGCACTCCACGAGTAAAATAGGGGCCTCTATGGCATTCTTAGGGAACATCCCCTTAGAAGACATTTGCAAAGCAGCCACATGGTCTACTACACACACCTTCACTAAGCATTACTGTGTTGATGTGCAATCCAAACAACAAGCTTCAGTAGGCCAAGCTGTCCTAAAAACTCTATTCCAAACTGCTTCAACTGACACAGGTGACCACCGCTAGGGGAGACACTGCTATATAGTCTATCCTTAGTGTGTGATCTGCAGCTCATATGCCTCGAACGGAATATGCTACTTACCAGTATGCATCTGTTCTTGGCATGTAGAGCTGCAGAGCCACACTCGCCCACCCGCCTCCCCGGGACCTATATCCGTTCCAGCTTTGTCTTAATTAGACACTACACATGGACATCCTTTCTCTTTACTTCTTACACACTCCATTTCCCATCATGGTGAAAAACAATCTGAGGATGGAGTGGATGCCCATGCGCAGTGTTGTCCAGGGGAGGAGTCACCAATCTCGTGACCAAAGACTTCTTCCGAAGACAACAAAAACCTGCAATCATACGAGCCCAACACCAGATGGCGATCTTATCCTTAGTGTCCTTAGTGTGTGGCTCTGCAGCTCTACATGCCAAGAACAGATGCATACTGGTAAGTAGCATATTCCTTCCACATTCCCGTTCACAAAGCTCACAGGAAGTTTCTCAGAGTTGTAGTGGACGGTCAGCACTACCAATTCAAAGTACTCCCATTCGGAGTCACCACAGCACCACAAGTGTTTACCAAGTATAGTGGCAGCACACCTGAGAAGACAACATATCCACGTCTTCCCATACCTGGGCGACTGGCTCATAAAATCCAGCTTATACAACCAGTGTGTACAACACACTCACGCCACTATCCAACTACTTCACGACCTGGGCTTCACAGTAAACCACGCCAAGTCCCCTCTGCATCCGTCCCAAATACAACAATTCCTCGGTGCCACCATAGACACCTCAAGAGCGGTAGCCTACCCCAGTCCTGCCAGGATAGCAAGTATACAGGCTCTTTGTGGCAAATTTCAACCACAATACTCTCTTCCAGCCCCAGTGTTTGTGCAACTTATAGGGATGATGGCCACTTGCATATTCGTAGTACCTCATGCAAGACTCCAGATGCGTCCTCTCCAAGAGTGCTTAGCATGCCAATGGAACCAGGCTCAAGGTCAGCTAACAGATCTGGTGTTGGTAGACGGTCGTGCCCATCGCTCTCTGCAGTGGTGGACCACCAAAAACCTTTCCAAAGGGCGACCGTTCCTAGAGCCGGTTCCTCAAATAGTTCTAACTGCGGACGCATCGCTCTCCGGCTGTGGAGCTCACCTACATCACACCATGCAGGGCAGGTTGACACCTCAACAAAAGTTACTCCACATAAACCATCTGGAGTTACTGGCCATATTCCTAGCCCTAAAAGCCTTTCAAACACACGTCTCAGGCAAAGCTGTCTTAGTCCACACATACATGACAGCCATGTACTACATCCAAAAACAGGGCGGCACACACACTGCAGCTCTCTCAGCTAGCACAGAGGATATGGAGGTGGGCCATACCTCAGAACAATTTTCTCCTTGCCCAACATGTCCCAGGAGTCCAAAACACCATTGCAGATCTGTTGAGCCGTCAAACACAGCAGATCCACGAGTGGGAACTTCATCCACAAGTTCTTCAACCATTCTTTCAAATGTGGGGGCAACCACACATAGACCTCTTCGCCACCCACAAAAACGCCAAATGCCCAAGCTTCGCTGTCAGATATCCACACTCATTGTCCAAAGGCAATGCGATATGGATGAACTTGTCAGACAGATTTGCGTACGCTTTTCCGCCTCTCCCACTCATTCCCTTAGTGGTGCGCAAACTGCAGCAACCTTCCCTAACTCTCATCCTAGTTGCTCCGACTTGGGCCAGACAGCCATGGTACACCACATTGCTAGAATTCTACGTAGTTCCGCACCAAAAGTTACACCTCTCTCCACAGTTCTTAACCCAGAACCATGGAGAGATCAGACACCCGGACCCAGCTCAGCTCAATTTTGCGATCTGGCTCCTGAAATCCTTGAATTTGGTTACCTTAATCTTCCCCCTGACTGTATGAACGTCAATAAAGGAGCTAGACGACCTACCACTAGAGCTTGCTACGCAGCCAAGTGGAAACATTTCGTGACCTTTTGTCACAACAATAACGTTAATCCCTTAGATGTGTCTATACAACACATCATAGGCTACTTACTACACCTACAAAGATGCAACCTAGCCTACACGTCTATAAGACTACACCTTGCTGCCATAGCAGCATATCTAAAGAATAGACAGCATCTGTCACTCTTCAAAATACCTGCCATAAAAGCCTTCATTGAAGGCCTTAAAAGAATAATCCCCCCCCCACCCCCCCCAAGAGTGCCACCCTCACCTGTGTGGAACCTAAACATCGTTCTCACCAGACTAATGGGCCCTCCATTTGAACCTCTTCATAAATGTGAGCTTCAATTTTTAACATGGAAAACTGCTTTCCTTGTAGCCATTACTTCGCTCAGAAGGGTCAGTGAGATACAAGCACTCACCATTCAAGAACCCTTTCTGCAAATGCATCATAATAAGGTTTTTATCCGCACTAATCCAAAATTCCTTCCTAAAGTCATTTCTCCCTTTCACCTCAATCTGTGGAACTGCCCGTATTCTTCTCGCAGCCGCAAACCATTGCAGAAAGAGCTCTGCACACCCTAGACGTCAAAAGAGCTTTACTCTACTACATCGAGAGAACACAACCTTTTCGTAAGACCAAACAACTATTCGTATCTTTCTCACCACCAAACCAAGGCAACCCCATCTCCAAATCTGGGATAGCTAGGTGGATTGTTAAATGCATACAGATTTGCTACCACAAAGCAAAACGAATGCTATCTGTTCCCCCCTAAAGTCCACTCTACACGTAAGATAGGTGCTTCCATGGCATTTTTAGGGAACATCCCCTTAGATGATATCTGTAGAGCAGCTACATGGTCTACACCGCACACTTTCACTAAACACTATTGTGTAGATGTGTAAATTAAGCAACAAGCTAGTCTGGGCCAAGCTGTCCTCCAAACGTTGTACTGCTATACAATCTATGCACAGTGTGTAATCTGCAGCTCAAATACCTTGAACGGAATATGCTACTTACCAGTATGCATCTGTTGTTGGCATGTAGAGCTGCAGATCTACACACACCCACCCGCCTCCGCGGCTACCTTTATCGGTTCCAGTTTTATCTTATTTAGATACAGCACACATGGGCATCTTTCCTGTTTCTTACAAAGCTCCATCATTTTCCTGCTGGCGAAAAACAATCTGAGGATGGAACTGAAGCCCATGCGCAATATGATCCAAAGGAGGAGTCACATACCTCGTGACTTCCAAAGACTTTCCAAGAGAAACTGCAAACATCCGGGCCCAACACCAGATGGCGATCTATGCACAGTGTGTAGATCTGCAGCTCTACATGCCAAGAACAGATGCATACTGGTAAGTAGCATATTCCTTCTGGACCCCTGAGTCGAGACCCTGCTGCTCTTTGTGGCCTAAAACAATGCAACAGAATCCCACTTTCCTACAGCTTCCAACCGCCCCAACCCTACCTCAGCCAGGGGACAATGCAAGTTCAGCAACCTCTGTTTGCCAGTGGGCGCTGTTCACCCTGACTAGGCGAGTCGGGAGGCCCGAAGTCAGGCCACCAAGTCCTCCACCCTCAAACCTTCCTAGTCCGGTCCTCCCAGTTCATGGGTGTCCAGTTGGTGGCAGGATACGCCATAACCACCACCACTGGCGGGATATCACCTTGGTCTGGTGGGTTTCACAAACAGTCCGAAGGGGCTACTCCCTCCCCTTCGAGACTACCCCTCCTTCCATGCCTCCAACGTACAATCTGCTGACCGAGAATCACCTTACTTTCCCAGGCCAGAAATAGGCTGTGGTTGCTATTCTTGCTATTTTCTGTTCGAAAGAAGGACGGAGACCTTTGTCCTATCCTCGACCTCTGAGCCCTCAACTACGTCCTCAGAAAAGGAAAGTTCAAGATGCTCATTCTTGCTTAGGTCCTCTCTACCCTTGACTGATTCGGGGGACTGGATGGTAGCGTTAGACTTGCAGGATGTCCTGCCTTTCCATTGATGCTACCTGTGGTAAATGGTGGGCCACGAGCACTTTCCGTTTACTGTGCTCCCCATCTGCCTCACCAGTGCCCCTCTGGTGTTCACCAAGGTGATGGCGGTGGTAGCAACTCATCTTTAGAGATCCGGGTTCCAGTCTTCCCCTATCTCGACCACTGGTTGTTGACGTGGCTTGCCCCAAGTAGTCATCTCCCAGCTCCAGACTACGGCAAACCTCATGAATTCGCTGGGGTTCACTATCAGCATGCCGAAGTCACACCTGACTCCCTCTCAGACGCTCCCCTTCATCAGAGCCGTTCTGGACGCGGTTCAGATTCAGGCCTGTCCTCCCAAGCAGTGAGTCCAGGATATTGTCTGATACTAATGTTTCAGCCTCTATCCTGGATCTCGGTGAGACTGACTCTGAGGCTGCTGGGCCTCCTGCATCCTGCTGGTGGATCATGCCAGATGGCATATGCAGGCTCTGCAGTGGGACCTGTGGAGAAGTGTGGCTCAATGGTTAGAGCGGCAGACCCTGATGCAGAGGTCTGGCCTGGGACCAGGGTTCAATTCCCGCCTCAGCGGCTCTTGGATTCAATTCCCCGGATCTGATAATTCTTGCCTCGGTGCCTATTCTAATCATGGGTCCCACTGTGCAACTTTGGGCAATAGCTTGCTTAATATCCACAACGGCCCCCACAGCGCTAGGATGCCTGGCTTCACCTTGGGGGGTGCCCAGGAGTGGACATCTCACAGGAAAACCAGGAAGGGTTCCACAGCGGTATGAATACAGCGCTACGACCCAGTAGAGGTAGAAGTGTGCTATATAAGTACAAATACAAATACAAGATCCAATGGACGAAGCATCAGGATAATCTCGCCTACCTGGTCCAGACCCCGATGGGCACTGCAAGAGATTTGCAGTGGTGGATAACGAGCCGTAATTGGGTCAGAGGCAGACCCCTCTCCTGTCCCCAACCAGATCTCAGTGTTGATAGATGCGTCACTATGAAACCAACAGAAGGAGTACAGTCCATTCAAAACAGAAATAGCAAACTAATAGTTATTGTAAAGGTGTATACGAGATCCTGCGAATAGTTGAGACACCCCTGCAGGAGATAGGAGTCCATCAGCCCACCCTTACTGGCGGAGCATCGTCATCTGGAACTCCAAGGAATCACTGTCTGAGCCCGAGATAGCAGATCACCCAGGTGCACAGGCTAGTGAAACCCAGAAGGAAAATAAACTCCTGCCAGGGTGTATACCCAAATAGTCGAGGGCTCCTGTGAAGTGCAGTGCTGAAAGAGTGATGTGAGGTTAAAAAATGAATACTTGATCAAAAATGAGTTTAATATAGATTAATCAAGTTTCATATCTAAAAGAACCTATAGTCTGGTATGAATTTTACAGGCTAATTCTTGGTTCGTGTGAAAAAAGTGTGGTCGACATGTTTCAGCCGGAGCGGTCACTTGACCCGGCTTTCTTCAGGACCGTGAAATTGAAAAAAAGCTACTGCTTAAAGTAATCACATAAAGTGAAAAAAACAACAATAAATGAACCCATGCAAACCAATTGTGAATGTGGGATATGTATGTGGCGTTTGCCACCCTACCAGAACAGCTCAAGCATTGAGCGTGAGGACAATGTCTTCATTCCTGAAAATAGAATACACACATAAACCTCATGCACATCAGAACAAAACTATCAGTTGAAAAACGGCAGGGCTGGAGTTAGCCGTGCCTTGATTATCAAACAAACTCTTAGTGATGTTTGGAAATACGATTTGTATGTCAAAATAGTGGAAAAAACTAGAAAAAAACTCACCCAGCTTTATGTGGGAGTAAAGCCTCACCTCACCCGGCTGACTACTCGGAGAAGGAGGCACCGCTCTGTTTAAATGTGGAGAAAGAAGCCAGACAGATTGCTGATTGATACCTGTCTGCTTAGAGCTCAACACACGTATTTCAAACATATTAAAAAGAACCTACAGTAATTAAAAAGTCCAAAACCTCAAAAACCTCCTGACTCCCAGGATGTATTTATGGTATAGATCTCTGCAGACCAGTGTTATTCAGAGATCATTTCTCTTAGCAAACCAGTTACATAGTAGAAACCAGTGATAGGTGAAGTTATGTATGGTTATTGCCCATATAGAGTAGGGGAATGCTGGGAATTAGTAAAGGCTAATTGTAGTGGCTACACGTGTCCACTAAGCTCTACTTGTTAAATCTGGAAGGATAATTCGTTTCTAGAGCAAAAATAGCATGAGCTCCCAGCCTCCTCCCTTACCTGTCCGTCGATACCTCTGACTGACTCACGAGCTGTCTGGGAGGTATCGACCGGAAAGGGAGGGAGCTATTTATAGCGCTCGCATGTGAAATTTTAATCCGTGATCGAGATCAGCTGTGTATCTCGACCGAGAAAACCGAGCGTGTCCATACTAGTGCGCATGCGCCTCAATGATACGCTAGCGGAGAGACAATCCTCCACAGCGCATGTGTCAGTGCGTTTGCATTGTAAAAATATAATCCCGGTCTGCCTGGAAACTGACTATTGTAACCGTGATCAGGCAAAGCCGATCACCAACATGATGAAACCGCACGATAAAAATGTACGGGGAGCATACTAGATAACGCGCCTCTAGTGAAATCATCGTACGTCTATCGCGCATGCGCGAGGAATGGATGGCAATTACTAGCGCATGCGTGCGCGTGAATCATTATGACAATGGAGCAGCTCTCGAGCACCTATTAAACAACAGAAACCAAGAACAGGGTATAGATGTTGACCCTGGTTGATTTAGCAATGGAAAAGGTAATTCGTACTGTTTGCTCACAGCGAAGTCAATAATTATGACGCAGTGGCTTTAACTACTAGAGCCAAAGTCATGCAGAGTTGGTAAAGGTAACGTAAGGTAAAGTCACCATGTGAACACGATGCCCACCAATCACTCCTGTTGGGAAGACTAGTAGTTGTCGCCCCTCTCATGCCAGTAAAGTGCAGGACTGACAGCCAGATTGTCATCTCGGGGGTCAAGTTGGTAGTGATGCCCAATAGAGTGATCCAGTACCCTAGTAGTGTACTAGTAAATCGTGTTTAGCCTTTTATGGTATAAAATGACTAGGTCGTCAAAACAGAAAGCCCCAAAGAAGACGGACATGGAAAAGTTCAGCACGTCCAGACAACTAATCAATAGATATGAAAGGGTGTGTTTGTTAGTGGAATGCGACCCAGTCGACTAACTGGATGTGCACAATTAGAAATTGCAGGTGGTCATTCAGTATGGCAGTAAGGCTGTCTTAAGTGTAAACGGAGGCCCACGGTATGTTATCATTCAGTCCTTGGGTGTCAGTCTTCAGCTTATAAACCCATTTTTGTTCTTTGGCAAATAAGAATTGAGAAACGTCCGTTATATGTTGGGGAATAAATGGACGTTCCAAGACAATCCACCTGAGGTCCTCAGCTTTGTGTTTCTTAGCTAGGAAATGCTCAGTCAAACAGGTGGATTGTCTCATGCAGCGGATGGTGCTTTTGTGTTCGCTTATGCGAAGCTTGACTTTCCGTGTGGTGTACCCTATATAATGTAGGGAACAAGGGCAAGTGATTCTGTAAATTACGCAATCCGAATTACAATTCGTGTGGTTGCGTAATATCCAGGGGCGTTCTGTGCCTATGTCTACAGATGTAGTTTTGATGGTCTGTGGACAGACACTACACATGCCACATGGGAAATGGCCCCGAACAGGTGGTAAGGACCACAAAGTATTGGTCTCACAGACAGGATGTGATAGTGGTCTTGTGTGGACCAGACTGTCTCGTAAACTTGGGCCCTTCTTGAAAGCAAATAAGGGAGGCGAGATACTGCCCGACGCTATGTTCAATATCGGCCAATGCTTACGTACTGTCTTCTGTATTTGGTTGGACACAGTGCAGAAAGTAGTAACAAAAGTGAGTCTCTCGCTGGTAGTCCTTGACACAGCGGTATCCAGTAAGGCATCGCGATGGTTGTTAGATGCCCGTTTCCAGGCTTTTCGTACTAGATGTTTAGGATACTGTCGCGATTGTAGTTGTGTTGCTAGTACTCCAGCATGTTTATCAAACAACTGTCTGGTGGAGCAGTTTCTGCGGATCCGCAGAAACTGGCCGACTGGAAGGTTCTCACGGAGTGCCCTCGGATGATGGCTGTTGAATGACAACAAAGAATTTTTAGACATGGGTTTTTTGTATAGTTCCGAACTCAATGAGTTTTCATGAACAAAGATGGAGATATCAAGGAAAGCCAGACGATGTTTACTGTATTCAATGGTGAAACGTAAAAACGCATTCTGTTGGTTTAGCCAAGAATGAAAGGCTAGAATTTCGTCACCTGTGCCTCGCCATACCACCAAGATGTCGTCTATGTATCTCTTCCACAGCACCAAATGATGACGATAAGGGTTGCTGTGGTTGAGTACATAGTTCTGTTCGAATAGGTGGACATATAGGTTGGCGAGGCTGGGCGCGAAAACGCTGCCCATCGAAGTGCCAGATGTCTGGAGAAAGATCTGATCTTCAAACTTGAAATAGTTCTCCATCATGGCCAGTCTGGCGCATTCCATGATAAAGGACACAGGGGTGATGCTATCCAAAGACCGTGCTTCTAAGAGTCCTCTGATTGCATCGAGGGTCTCAAGCTGCGGAATGCAAGTATACAATGACTCTACATCCAGGCTGACTAATAGATCGGTGTCGGAATTAAATTCAACCTCAGGTAAAATACGGAGGACATCAGCCGTATCTTTCAGATATGTTGGCATCTCGGTAACCATGGGTCTTAGAAACACGTCTACAAATTTAGACAAAGGTTCCAATAATGAACCAATCCCAGAGATAATGGGACGTCCAGGAGGTGGTCGTTGCTGTTTGTGAATTTTAGGGAGGCAGTAGAAATAGGGTATGACTGGGTTGTTGGTCACCAGAAATTTCGCCTCATGTGATGTTATCCATCCCTCTGCTTCCCCTTCCTCCTCAGACATTCAGCCCGGTAGATGACAGTATCTTGTAGGACCGTAGCCCCACCCTTGTCTGCTGGTTTTATGATGACCGACGTGTCCTTGATGAGATGTCGGTCATCATAAAACCAGCAGACAAGGGTGGGGCTACGGTCCTACAAGATACTGTCATCTACCGGGCTGAATGTCTGAGGCAGTTGTCAGATGCTAATTCTTATCGGGCTTTAGAGTCAGATCCTACATCTAGACTCTCCCTAGAGATTAGACAGCTGGTGGAGGAAGGGGAAGCAGAGGGATGGATAACATCACATGAGGCGAAATTTCTGGTGACCAACAACCCAGTCATACCCTATTTCTACTGCCTCCCTAAAATTCACAAACAGCAACGACCACCTCCTGGACGTCCCATTATCTCTGGGATTGGTTCATTATTGGAACCTTTGTCTAAGTTTGTAGACGTGTTTCTAAGACCCATGGTTACCGAGATGCCAACATATCTGAAAGATACGGCTGATGTCCTCCGTATTTTACCTGAGGTTGAATTTAATTCCGACACCGATCTATTAGTCAGCCTGGATGTAGAGTCATTGTATACTTGCATTCCGCAGCTTGAGACCCTCGATGCAATCAGAGGACTCTTAGAAGCACGGTCTTTGGATAGCATCACCCCTGTGTCCTTTATCATGGAATGCGCCAGACTGGCCATGATGGAGAACTATTTCAAGTTTGAAGATCAGATCTTTCTCCAGACATCTGGCACTTCGATGGGCAGCGTTTTCGCGCCCAGCCTCGCCAACCTATATGTCCACCTATTCGAACAGAACTATGTACTCAACCACAGCAACCCTTATCGTCATCATTTGGTGCTGTGGAAGAGATACATAGACGACATCTTGGTGGTATGGCGAGGCACAGGTGACGAAATTCTAGCCTTTCATTCTTGGCTAAACCAACAGAATGCGTTTTTACGTTTCACCATTGAATACAGTAAACATCGTCTGGCTTTCCTTGATATCTCCATCTTTGTTCATGAAAACTCATTGAGTTCGGAACTATACAAAAAACCCATGTCTAAAAATTCTTTGTTGTCATTCAACAGCCATCATCCGAGGGCACTCCGTGAGAACCTTCCAGTCGGCCAGTTTCTGCGGATCCGCAGAAACTGCTCCACCAGACAGTTGTTTGATAAACATGCTGGAGTACTAGCAACACAACTACAATCGCGACAGTATCCTAAACATCTAGTACGAAAAGCCTGGAAACGGGCATCTAACAACCATCGCGATGCCTTACTGGATACCGCTGTGTCAAGGACTACCAGCGAGAGACTCACTTTTGTTACTACTTTCTGCACTGTGTCCAACCAAATACAGAAGACAGTACGTAAGCATTGGCCGATATTGAACATAGCGTCGGGCAGTATCTCGCCTCCCTTATTTGCTTTCAAGAAGGGCCCAAGTTTACGAGACAGTCTGGTCCACACAAGACCACTATCACATCCTGTCTGTGAGACCAATACTTTGTGGTCCTTACCACCTGTTCGGGGCCATTTCCCATGTGGCATGTGTAGTGTCTGTCCACAGACCATCAAAACTACATCTGTAGACATAGGCACAGAACGCCCCTGGATATTACGCAACCACACGAATTGTAATTCGGATTGCGTAATTTACAGAATCACTTGCCCTTGTTCCCTACATTATATAGGGTACACCACACGGAAAGTCAAGCTTCGCATAAGCGAACACAAAAGCACCATCCGCTGCATGAGACAATCCACCTGTTTGACTGAGCATTTCCTAGCTAAGAAACACAAAGCTGAGGACCTCAGGTGGATTGTCTTGGAACGTCCATTTATTCCCCAACATATAACGGACGTTTCTCAATTCTTATTTGCCAAAGAACAAAAATGGGTTTATAAGCTGAAGACTGACACCCAAGGACTGAATGATAACATACCGTGGGCCTCCGTTTACACTTAAGACAGCCTTACTGCCATACTGAATGACCACCTGCAATTTCTAATTGTGCACATCCAGTTAGTCGACTGGGTCGCATTCCACTAACAAACACACCCTTTCATATCTATTGATTAGTTGTCTGGACGTGCTGAACTTTTCCATGTCCGTCTTCTTTGGGGCTTTCTGTTTTGACGACCTAGTCATTTTATACCATAAAAGGCTAAACACGATTTACTAGTACACTACTAGGGTACTGGATCACTCTATTGGGCATCACTACCAACTTGACCCCCGAGATGACAATCTGGCTGTCAGTCCTGCACTTTACTGGCATGAGAGGGGCGACAACTACTAGTCTTCCCAACAGGAGTGATTGGTGGGCATCGTGTTCACATGGTGACTTTACCTTACGTTACCTTTACCAACTCTGCATGACTTTGGCTCTAGTAGTTAAAGCCACTGCGTCATAATTATTGACTTCGCTGTGAGCAAACAGTACGAATTACCTTTTCCATTGCTAAATCAACCAGGGTCAACATCTATACCCTGTTCTTGGTTTCTGTTGTTTAATAGGTGCTCGAGAGCTGCTCCATTGTCATAATGATTCACGCGCACGCATGCGCTAGTAATTGCCATCCATTCCTCGCGCATGCGCGATAGACGTACGATGATTTCACTAGAGGCGCGTTATCTAGTATGCTCCCCGTACATTTTTATCGTGCGGTTTCATCATATTGGTGATCGGCTTTGCCTGATCACGGTTACAATAGTCAGTTTCCAGGCAGACCGGGATTATATTTTTACAATGCAAACGCACTGACACATGCGCTGTGGAGGATTGTCTCTCCGCTAGCGTATCATTGAGGCGCATGCGCACTAGTATGGACACGCTCGGTTTTCTCGGTCGAGATACACAGCTGATCTCGATCACGGATTAAAATTTCACATGCGAGCGCTATAAATAGCTCCCTCCCTTTCCGGTCGATACCTCCCAGACAGCTCGTGAGTCAGTCAGAGGTATCGACGGACAGGTAAGGGAGGAGGCTGGGAGCTCATGCTATTTTTGCTCTAGAAACGAATTATCCTTCCAGATTTAACAAGTAGAGCTTAGTGGACACGTGTAGCCACTACAATTAGCCTTTACTAATTCCCAGCATTCCCCTACTCTATATGGGCAATAACCATACATAACTTCACCTATCACTGGTTTCTACTATGTAACTGGTTTGCTAAGAGACATGATCTCTGAATAACACTGGTCTGCAGAGATCTATACCATAAATACATCCTGGGAGTCAGGAGGTGTTTGAGGTTTTGGACTTTTTAATTACTGTAGGTTCTTTTTAATATGTTTGAAATACGTGTGTTGAGCTCTAAGCAGACAGGTATCAATCAGCAATCTGTCTGGCTTCTTTCTCCACATTTAAACAGAGCGGTGCCTCCTTCTCCGAGTAGTCAGCCGGGTGAGGTGAGGCTTTACTCCCACATAAAGCTGGGTGAGTCTTTTTCTAGTTTTTTCCACTATTTTGACATACAAATCGTATTTCCAAACATCACTAAGAGTTTGTTTGATAATCAAGGCACGGCTAACTCCAGCCCTGCCGTTTTTCAACTGATAGTTTTGTTCTGATGTGCATGAGGTGTGTGAATTCTATTTTCAGGAATGAAGACATTGTCCTCACGCTCAATGCTTGAGCTGTTCTGATAGGGTGGCAAACGCCACATACATATCCCACATTCACAATTGGTTTGCATGGGTTCATTTATTGTTGTTTTTTTCACTTTATGTGATTACTTTAAGCAGTAGCTTTTTTTCAATTTCACGGTCCTGAAGAAAGCCGGGTCAAGTGACCGCTCCGGCTGAAACATGTCGACCACACTTTTTTCACACGAACCAAGAATTAGCCTGTAAAATTCATACCAGACTATAGGTTCTTTTAGATATGAAACTTGATTAATCTATATTAAACTCATTTTTGATCAAGTATTCATTTTTTAACCTCACATCACTCTTTCAGCACTGCACTTCACAGGAGCCCTCGACTATTTGGGTATACACCCTGGCAGGAGTTTATTTTCCTTCTGGGTTTCACTAGCCTGTGCACCTGGGTGATCTGCTATCTCGGGCTCAGACAGTGATTCCTTGGAGTTCCAGATGACGATGCTCCGCCAGTAAGGGTGGGCTGATGGACTCCTATCTCCTGCAGGGGTGTCTCAACTATTCGCAGGATCTCGTATACACCTTTATAATAACTATTAGTTTGCTATTTCTGTTTTGAATGGACTGTACTCCTTCTGTTGGTTTCATAGTGTCTATTGGGGATCGGAGTTGTTTCAGTCCTTAAACCAAGTCCCTTTTTTCTGACCCTCCTAAAAAATTGTTGTTTTGTTTTTTTTGATAGATGCGTCACTCCTGGGATGGGGTGGCCTTCTGGGAGAGTCTGAGATCAGAGGACACTGGTCTCCGTTGGAAGCCAAGCTCCACATCAACTTTTTGGAGCTTCATGTGATCTAATTGGCACTGAAAACCTTTTTACCATCTCTCAAGGGAAGTCTGGTTCAGGTGTTCACGGACAACACCTACCGCCATGTGGTACTGCAACAAGGAAGACGGGCGGGTCATGGACCCTTTGTCAGGAGGCCCTGCATCTCTGGACTTGGCTGGAACAGGGCTTATCTCTGGTGGTTCAACGCCTGGCTGATTCCCTGAACTCCAGGGCGAAGAAACTCCGCCGTCGGTGCCTAGCGAATCATAAAAGAGCCTTGGTTGGATCTGTTCACCTCCGAAGAGAAAGTGCAATGTCAGCAGTTTTGCACTTTGGAGTTTCCAAGGCAGCTCTCGTCGGAGACGCTTTTTGTCTCGAGTGGAGCACAGGGCCTATGTATGCCTTTCTGCCCATACCACTCCTGACCAAAGTGCTCAAGAAGATCCGGAGCGATCGGGCCAAAGTCATTCTTGTGGCTCTGGACTGGGCACGGATAGTCTGGTATCCCAAGCGTCTGCAGATAAGCATTGATCCTCCGATCAGGCTGCTCCTCAGGAAGGATCTTCTGTCGCAGCAACAGGTGAGCATTCTCGACCCGAACCTGCCCACCCTCCGCCCCATTCATGGAGACCGAGAAGAGACAGTCGACCGCTTTTGACCTTCCTCTTGTAGTCTGTGAGATTATACTGGCCACCAGGCGTCCCGCCACCAAGTCTGTATATGCCTGCCGATGGCAAATAAATGTGTAACTATTGTCCAGAACGGTATGTTGACCCACCCCCCCGTCTGCATCCCTTTCTGACCTACTTCTATTTATTCTTTCTTTGGCCCAGCAGGGCTATGCTCTGAGCACTTTGAAGGGTTACCTTTTGGCCCTTTCTGCTTTTCTGTGGTTGCCAGATCAACGGTCGCTTTTTAAATCCCCCATTGTACAGAGATTCTTGATGGGGCTTACTCATTTGTTCCCCCCACTCCTTTTATCATACCCCAATGGGACATTAACTTGGTTCTATCCTTCTTGATGTGTGCACCTTTCCAGCTGCCGCAAAGCTGCCCCCTCTGACTGCTTACTATTAAAACAGCCTTCCTAGTGTCAATAACCTCTGCCAGGCGGGTTAGCGTATTGCAGGTTCTATCTGGTCATCCTCCTTACCTGACCGTCTTTTGTGACAAAGTAGTGCTGCACACTAGGGCTTCTTTTTTGCCTTAGGTGGTGACACCTTTTCATCTAAGGCGATCTGTCACCTTTCTCCCTTTCTGTGCTCCTTCACAGCCTTCTAAGGATGAAGAGCGTCTCCACCGTCTGAATCTAAAAAGAAAGAGTGTAATCCTTTAACTTTGATCGCGCTAAAGAGTTGCTGGTGGATGACTAACTCTTTGTAGAGTACATTTGAGCAAAGCAGGAACGTGCTGCGCAGGAGAGGACCATCTCACGTTGGGATATCCTCTCATCAGCGTGGTGTCCCAGTTCTCTGTCAGGTGGCTAACTGGGCATCTCTGCACACGTTTGCCAAATATTATTTCCTGGATAATCAGGTCTGTAAGGAAGGCCATTTAGTACTACAGGATTTCCTGGTCTAATACGTTTCTGCAGTTCCTCCTCCAGGCATGGTATTGCTTGGGTATCTGTTCTAAGTTAAGTAATCTGTGGGCCCATGTCTCTATCAGGTGGACAAGTTGCATAGCTTCGTAACACCTTATCTGGTAGAGACATATCTAGCCGCAGATTCCTTACCGACCCAACCATCCTCCCCCCACTGCGAATCAGTTTTTAGAGTCAGGGCTGTTTCTCTTTGGGGCCTAAGTTGTTTTTTAACACACCATGGTCAGTCCCTTCATGTCTCTGTGCTTCTGGCGAGGAAAGTCATGAAAAGTACCGACTTCAGCTTGCCGATGTGGTGCCTATATGGACGACTCAGACGTCACGACGACACCAACACCTATGACGTCACACTGAGTAAACCGACTGCACCCATCTGCTCGCGAGGGCACTGCTATCAAAATATTCCTGATCCCATCTGGCGACTGGAAGTTCTAAGGTAGGGAATCTGCTGCTAGATGATGCCTCTACCCGATAAGGCGTTACCGAAGGTACGTAACTTGTTCATCTTGCTCTAGTGTACCATCAGCGAGATATACTTCACTGAACTTTTTCTTTCTCCCAAAGATGGTTAGTTTTTAATTTCCAAGGTTTATAATGAGGTCCCTCCCTCTACAGAAGCTTTCAAATCACAACAAACACTTTGCAAACGATTGATGGTCCTCAGCAAAATGGAAGCATCTCCAAAAATAACATTTTGAGTGCACTTTGACCTACGGTTGGAAAGGTATGCTTTTCATGGCTTTTGCACCGCTAAGACCAGAACTGCTGAGGTAGGGTCTGTTCCTGTCCAAGCCCTCAGCAAACCGTTGACAAGTTGTTTACAATCCAGATCTTTGAATGTATTCTAGTCCAGCAAGCCATGTCCAAGTCGTTCATTTCAGAGCACAAGCAGCCCATGTTCATATGCACTTGTGCGTTTCAGTGATCCCTTGCGCCACACAAAGTGGACGGCGACAACACTGTCAGCAAGACGCAGGTAATAGGATTTTGTGGATCCCTGGGCACTGTCCCGATCAGAAGGATGAAACCTGCCCACATCTTCAATAAGGGTTCAATGTTTTTCAATTATTTTTTTTTGCCTTGGATCCTAAACTGTTGAATAATTTCCAAATTAACAGTTGGGAACACCATAAAATTACTCCTTTCTAGTGCAAATAACTCAATCTAGAACTGACTAATGCCGAACTACAATGTGCTTAATTTATATCGGGATTATTATAATCCCATCCAGCAATGTTTCCTCTAACAGGTTACAAAGAAGTCTGTGAAATTTCTATTGGAAATGTATTTATAACACGTATTGAGTGCATTATCACCGTACAGATATACTGGTGCTGAAGGGAATCTTACAGATATACTGGTGCTGAAGGGAATCTTACAGATATACTGGTGCTGAAGGGAATCTTACAGATATACTGGTGCTGAAGGGAATCTTACAGATATACTGGTGCTGAAGGGAATCTTACAGATATACTGGTGCTGAAGGGAATCTTACAGATATACTGGTGCTGAAGGGAATCTTACAGATATACTGGTGCTGAAGGGAATCTTACAGGTATACTGGTGCTGAAGGGAATCTTACAGGTATACTGGTGCTGAAGGGAATCTTACAGGTATACTGGTGCTGAAGGGAATCTTACAGGTATACTGGTGCTGAAGGGAATCTTACAGATATACTGGTGCTGAAGGGAATCTTACAGATATACTGGTGCTGAAGGGAATCTTACAGATATACTGGTGCTGAAGGGAATCTTACAGATATACTGGTGCTGAAGGGAATCTTACAGATATACTGGTGCTGAAGGGAATCTTACAGATATACTGGTGCTGAAGGGAATCTTACAGATATACTGGTGCTGAAGGGAATCTTACAGGTATACTGGTGCTGAAGGGAATCTTACAGGTATACTGGTGCTGAAGGGAATCTTACAGATATACTGGTGCTGAAGGGAATCTTACAGATATACTGGTGCTGAAGGGAATCTTACAGATATACTGGTGCTGAAGGGAATCTTACAGATATACTGGTGCTGAAGGGAATCTTACAGATATACTGGTGCTGAAGGGAATCTTACAGATATACTGGTGCTGAAGGGAATCTTACAGATATACTGGTGCTGAAGGGAATCTTACAGATATACTGGTGCTGAAGGGAATCTTAGATATACAGTAGCAGGATATGAATGTTTGTAAATTCTCATTGTTTAGCAAAGTAGAGAAAGTCTAATACCTAACAGAAAGCTACAAAGTCCAGATATAATTTAAAGATGGGTCGCACAGTGAGATTCAGGAATAAAGTGCCTTTCAGCCAGGCAAGATGCCTGAGGGAGGTCTAACTTCCTGGCATTTTAAGCATTTCCTATTTTAGGGACTTGCACATAAATGGCACAGAAACACAAGTTTCCGTAGTTGATGCATAGATGGCGGCAATCATAAAGTACTCGAAGCAGGCAAGTGTCTTTTCTTCCGCCTCTTGTTAGTCTTCCCAGGTAGGCTCACTTTGCTGGTAGTTTCTTCTTAAAATTACCATTACGCCTATGAATGGTACAGCAGTGACCTGGTGTTAAATTGTTTTGTATTTCTTTTTTATTCTCAGACCTTTTCACTCGAGGAATTGATATTCAAGCTGTGAATGTTGTCATCAATTTTGACTTCCCACGGAATGCAGAAACCTATCTTCACCGCATTGGCAGATCTGGTAAGTACAGACAGCTGGCGCCTTGACTTTACCTCAGTGTGTGTGTGTGTGTGTGTGTGTGTGCTTTTAACCTTGTTTTTATTGATTTTACAAAACAATAAGACAGTAATCCTACCGCAATATAAAGGCAGATAGGCACATAATATAACAGAACACAGTTATCAGCATAGGATAATAGCCTTTAACAATGGTGAGCATCCGTCTGTGTCCTCAAATGGCAACATGTAATTGTCCAATATTCTCAAATCGGGTTATCCAACAGTCTGTTCGTGTAGAACATTTTCATGAACTTGGTATGTACTAGGATGTTTAGCATAGAGTATGGTAAATTATGAAAACCTACAGGACTTAACATTTTTAAAACATCCTAACAAAGAAGGGGAAAAACAATTTACCTCCCACCCCGCATGCTCGGCCTTGTGTGTGTGTGTGTGTGTGTGTGTGTGTGTGTGTGTGTGTGTGTGTGTGTGTGTAAATGAGGGATACTCACTCTGTATGGTTTAACTGGATTAACTGCTCTAGAGGCAGCCCAGGCAGTGGGTCTATGGTTCTTTGCTGCTGTCAGTTTCTGTACATGTCCTCAGGCTTGTACCGGTATCTAACGTTCGTTTGATCTCATGTCTGTGGTGTGAGCTCTTGTGCCCTTTGACAACTGGTTGTAGAGGGGGCTGCTGCCTCCCTGGTGTGGCCTGACTGTGGAGTGAGCTTCTGCCTCCCTGGTGTGGCCTGGCTGTGGAGAGAGCTTCTGCCTCCTTAGGGTGGCCTGACTGTGGAGTGAGCTTCTTATTCCGTGGGGTGGCCTGACTGTGGAGTGAGTTTCTTATTCCGTGGGGTGGCCTGACTGTGGAGTGAGCTTCTTCCTCCTTGGGTTGGCCTCACTGTGGAGTGAGCTTCTTCCTCCATGGGGTGGCCTGACTGTGGAGTGAGCTTCTTCCTCCTTGGGGTGGCCTGACTGTGGAGTGAGCTTCTTCCTCCTTGGGGTGGCCTGACTGTGGAATGAGCTTCTTCCTCCTTGGGGTGGCCTGACTGTGGAGTGAGCTTCTTCCTCCTTGGGGTGGCCTGACTGTGGAATGAGCTTCTTCCTCCTTGGGGTGGCCTGACTGTGGAGTGAGCTTCTTACTCCTTGGGGTGGCCTGACTGTGGAGTGAGCTTCTTACTCCTTGGGGTGGCCGGACTGTGGAGTGAGCTTCTTACTCCTTGGGGTGGCCGGACTGTGGAGTGAGCTTCTTCCTCCTTGGGGTGGCCTGACTGTGGAGTGAGCTTCGGCCCCCCACCCACCCACTTTTTGCCAGACTGCTGATGCACTTTGACTTGATGTGCCCTGGGTCCCAGTCAATCATGTTCCCAGGGCCTGTGTACTCCCCCCCCCCCCCCCCCCCCCCCACACACACACACACACACCAAGCCAATTGTCATCTCTGGCCACAGGTCAGTCCCCGGTAAATGGTGTGAGAACGTGCCATCTTTCTTTCATGGTATGACCCCACTTTTTGCTGAATGTACTTTGACTGAGTGTACCCTGGACTCCTGCCAATCAGGTGCCCAGGGCCTATGTTCCTTCACTAAAAACACAAAACCCAAATTGGCAAAGCCTGGCCACATGTCAACCCCTGGTAAATGGTACCCTAGGTACCCAGGGCCTTGTGACCAGGGAAGGCCTCTAAGGGCTGCAGCACTCATTGTGCCACCCTGAGAGGCCCTGTACCCTTACACACACAGCCCTTGCAGGGTTGGTGTCTGGGTATAGGACAAAACAGACGACATGGCACACATCCCTGTGTGCCATGTCCACAACATACACTGCACTGGCATATATCAGCCACCCCTCTAGCTGGGTGCCCTATGCCAATGGTGTGGGCGCAGGAGCCCTGTGCCCCTACAGTACCCAGGTCCATTCCTGGGCACTAAGTGCAGTGCTGCCATTTAAGAGTACATGGTAACACTGAAGACAGAGAAGTTTGGCATCAAACTTCTCAGCACATTAAACCCACACTGATGCCAGTGTGGGATTTAATGTACCAAGCACCCCAGAGGGCCTCTTAGAGATGCCCCCTAAAAAACCTAACCTACAATCCACGTCTGTTCTGAGGCTGCCACACAGCAGACATGTTGCTGGACCCCTGGGTAGGAGAGCCCCTGCTCTCCTGGGCCTGCAACAATGCACATCCTTGGCGAGGTGCTAAATCTCCTCCCCCAGGATGGGCAGGGGGAAGCTTTAAAGGCATGCCGCCTCGGTGAGCTTCCCCAGGCCACTGCAAACCCCACTCTGGTGGGAAGCTTGGCCGGAAACCCCAAATAAGGACAGGGGATGTGCCAGCCTGCCAACCCCACCTCTCAGGTGGGGGAGGCGAGGTGAAGCACATCCCCGGGCTCTCGCCATCTTGAAGCTGGGAAGCCCTACCTCATCAGGACTAGGCTACTGCCCCCCTCACACAGGAGAGAGGCAGGATAGAGGGTCTACCCACCCCAGGACAGGGATGCATTGGTTCCTGCCCCTCACCTACCTGTAACGCCCCTAAATCTAGTATTTAGGGGCACCCTGAGCCTTCCTTCTCCAGATTCCAAAATCCGAAGAAGAGCTAGAAGAAAGATGACCTGCCCTGCAGCTGCTTAGAGGAAGACACCAACTGCTTTGGCCCCAGCCCTCCCGGCCTGTCGACCCTCGAACCTGCTTCTGCTCCAACCCGGCATCTCTTGTGGCCAGCAACCTCACAAACCCCGGAGGACCTGGCTACCTTTTGACTCTAAGCCCCTGGGACTCCCATGAGTAGAGGCTCTACTCAAAACCTACCTCTAATCCCTGGCAGCAGCCCGGAACCGCAAACCCTGCACATTCTGCACCAGCCAAGCCTGGCCTGTGTCGGAGTGAACAAAGACCACGAGGACGACCCCACGGCGACTGACCCAGAGTCCTGCACCTAAGGACCTCCCTCGACACTCCTGAAGAAGCCTGCAGCCTCAGAACAAGGTGCCCCCCCCCCCCCCAACTGCGATCAACAGAGGGTAAAATTTCCCGACACCAAAAGGCACCCCTGCACCCGGCGCCCCGTGGCCCCCTGTGCCCAATCCCGGGGTACCTACCTATCCTCCAACTACCCAACTTACCTCTCGGAGTGGTGGTGGCACCTGAAGAATCCTCGTCCCCTTGCAGTCTTTTTCTAAACCGGAGATTTCCCATTTAAATCAATTCAGCACCCGAAGGCTGAAAAGCACCCTGCACCCAGCCGCCCGAGTGGCCCTGGCAGTGCAATCTCTACACCTATCTACTTCCCCACTTGCCCTGAGTAAGTGACCAGGAGCCCAATGCCCACAGCCGCGTGGCCTGCTAGTCAGCAGCCACCAACCAAGGCCCCCCTGCCTCTCATAGGATAACATTGGGCCTAACTCTCTCTGCACCCGGCCGCCCTTGTGTCGCTGAGGGTGAGCCAACTTTACCTACCTGACCCTGGGAGACCCCGGAGCCTATGCCCAGAACCTTAAGTCTGCCAGTCGAGTACTTACCTTTAAACCGATAACTCCATTTTCTTCATAAATCAGCCGAGTAACAAACGAAAATACTCACCTGCTCTTAGGTGAGCTCCCAGTGCTGGATCTTGGTGCCCAGCACTGACTCTGAAAAATACTTACAACTGTACTTACCAGTAACCCAATGTTCGAGGCATATGAGCTGCAGATTACACACTTTTGCATAGATCGCCATCTGATGTTGGGCCCGGATGTTTGCAGTTTGTTTTTCCTCTTGGAAAGTCTTTGGAAGTCACGAGGTCTGTGAGTCCTCCTTTGGTTCGTATTGCGCATGGGCTTCGGCTCCATCCTCAGATTGTTTTTTCCGCCATCAGGCTCGGATGTAATACGCCAGGATGCCCGCTGGGTTACAGTGCGCTTTATAAATGAAAATACATACATACATACTTAGCGCTCCAGTTCCGAACTTTTCCAGTTCAACGATCGACGCAAAATCCTCGTTCATCGGTATTCTTCAGATACAAATCTTCTTAATCACCTTCTCTTCGACACTTCTTCGATTCCAGTCGACGGCGGCCTTCGGGCCTATCGCGGCTCCGGTCTCGGCTGATGAAAAGAACTCCCTTCAAGAAGTGCCCTCGATGTAGGTCCAAATTCCCCCACACCGATCTTCATGAGGTGTGCAACCTCTGCCTCTCCCCTGAACACGAGGCTCGAGACTGTCCCGCCTGCAAGTCTTTTAGATCGAAAAAGACTATTCGAGATCGAAGGGCCAGACGCAACATGGCGCACTCCTCGACCTCCGCTCCAGTCGACATCTTCGGGGACGACGTCGAAGCTCCGGAACAGCAGCACACCGAAGGAGAAGGCGACCTCGTCAGTGCTTCCGAAGCAGACGACTCAGATGTGGAGGACATCACCCCGGCGCAGAGGGTCGTGAGTACTATACCCCCTCCCACACCTGCGCCGACACCCAAAAAGGCTTCAGTCACGCCTTCGCCTCCGAGCCTAGGCAAAACCAAAGACACTGCTTCTAACACCCAACCTTCGGGCCCGGTGAAGAAGCCTAATAAGCCTTCCGGCGGCTCGGGCTCGAGCCAGCCTGCCAGCGGTGCCGAAGAAGAGATCGGCCTCTACCTCCACACTGAGCTCCGCACCAAAGCCCTCGGTGTCAAAACCCAGCCTCTCGGTGCCGACCAAACATCATAAGGCCCTCGGCACCGACACTCCCGTGCCGAAGCCTGTCTCTGCACCGAACAAAAAATCGAGGTTCCAAAAAAGCACAACACAGACAAGCCTAAAAAGCCGTCGGCCCCGTAAACGTCGGCGCCGACCGAACAACCAGTGTCGGAAGAACTATTCACACCGGATCCTTTGCGAAAGACACTTACCAAGGATCCAAAAACTGGACATTTGGCACGGTCTTCAAAGAAGACATTTGGACAAACCAGCTCCACCTCCACCTCCAAAGAGGAAGGACTGTGCTACCTCCCTTTTCAGAGTGCCTTCCCCACCTCCTCCACCTTCTCCACCTCCGCCCCCTCCACCTTCTCCACCCCTGCCTCATCGCTCTCTGACCCCGTCTCCAGACCATGATGATCAGGGGGACCCATACTACGACCCAGCAGATGTGCCACAAGACCCCACCCCTACTGGATCCCCAGACCCATGGGATGATTATAACAATCCAGACATCCCAGATGTCCCACAAGATGACCTTTATCCATCCAAGCCATCCCCACCAGAAGACTCGTTAGGTTTTCACCACCTACTTCAGAGGGCGGCACATTATCACGGGGTAGAGCTACATACTGACCCAGTAGAGGAAGATTTCCTCCTAGACACCTTTGATACTGCACATAGGTCTACGGCTATACTACCTATGCTCAAAGGGGTAATAAAACATGCGCCAGAGGTTTTTAAAGACCCAGTCAATGCTAGGGTCCTAAACCCACGCATAGAGAAAAAAATATAAAACTGCCCCCACAGATCCTGCCTACATCAAAGGACCTGCACCACTGGAGTCCCTAGTGGTATCCACGGCTAGGCAGAGATCAAATTCCCAGGCGTCAGACGAAGCACCACCACCTGACAAAGAGTCCAAGCTCCTGGACGCGTCAGGAAAATGCACTGCGTCACAGGCTGCCAATATAAGGCGTATCGCCAACACTCAAGCGCTATTGGCCAGATGCGACAGAGCGCATTGCGATGAGCTAGAAACCGTCATGCACCATCTCCCAGAAAAGTACAAAAATAGGGCTAATGAATTGATTCAAGAGGGAAAACCCATAACTAATACCTCTATACGCTGTGCCTTAGACGCGGCAGACACAGCCTCCAGGGCCATCAACACTAGTGTCCTCCTCAGTCGCCACGCTTGGCTAAGAGTTTCAGGCTTTAAACCTGAGGTACAAGCCTCCATATTAAACCACCCATTTGATCAACATTTATTTGGTCCAAAGGTAGATGAGGCCCTCGAAGATGAAGAAAGACAGATACGGCGAAATCTATGGGAGCCCTACAGTCACACCCTCCTAGGCGCTCCTTTCGCCGTTCTTCCTTTCGGGGCACGGGCAGAGGCTACTCCTCAGATAGCGCCTCCACGTCCTACAAATCCCCTCCTCAGTCCACCTTCACAAGGGGTTATCAAAGAGGCGGCTATAGAGGCAATAACAATAAAGGCAAAACAAATACAGCCCGCTCTGCCACACCGCCTACCCAATGACTTACCCCTGCTCCCTCCAGACCATCCCACTCCGGTCGGGGGCAGGCTACAAAATTTCCTTCACGTCTGGGAGACCATCACCTCAGACAGATGGGTGACCCAAATAATTTGTTCAGTGTACTGCCTGGAATTAACATCTACCCCCCCAAACATTCCACCCAGGCAACGCCCAATGTCACAAGAACATGCCACTCTATGACCTATTTTAGATCTCAGGCCTCTAAACACTTACATACATTCGGCCCATTTTCACATGGTAACCCTTCAACAGGTTCTTCCGCTCCTCTCCCAGAACGACTTTCTCACCACACTGGACTTGAAAGACGCATACTTTCACATTCCGGTACACCATGCTCACAGAAAGTACCTCAGATTTTTAGTGGACGGGCAACACTACCAGTTCAAAGTGCTCCTGTTCGGGGTCACAACAGCACCAAGGGTATTCACCAAGTGCCTAGCAGTGGTGGCGGCACACCTCAGAAGACAGCACATTCACGTCTTCCCATATTTGGACGACTGGCTAATAAAAGCCACGTCCTACAACCAATGTGTACACCACACCGCCACTACAATCCAACTACTTCACCAGCTAGGATTCACGGTGAACCACCAAAAGTCCCAGCTGATACCATCCCACACAAAGCAATACCTCGGTGCCACCATAGACAGTGGCTCTGTATATACTGTTCCCTAATAGGTACAGGGTGTACAGAGCCCACAGTCCCCAAGGGTTTGGCAGAGGCTAAAGTTAGATATAACCTTACTCTCTAACGTGGTAGCTTGGTCGAGCAGTAAGGCAGTATCAGAGGACAATGTAAAGCATTTGTTGTACATAGTCAGCAAATGGTCTCACACACTCAATAACTGAACTCTAGGCCAATGGTTTATATATAAAAAAATATGCTTTTTATTTTGGAACCAGCAATTGGCATTAAAATATACTTTCTCAGAGTGAGATGCTTTATATAAATACTTTTACAATATGCAAGTGACTTTTGTAAACAGTTACAAGTGGTTGCAATAGGCAACACTATTTTAAACACAATGATGCATTGAGCTCAATGGAAGTTTCAAGTTATTTGCAACAGATTACTTTTAGGATTACTTTTGGAATTCCAGGACTGGATCCTAGATTCAGTCCTGGGTCAGTACTTACAATCAAGTGATAAAAGTAGACTTAATTACTGGGATGATTTTTAGACAATATTTAGCTATTTTAAAAGTTGACACTTAGAAAATATTTCATAGAAAACAGTCAATGATTCCCTATGAAAGAAAATTCAAGTTGCAGGTATAGTACGTTCTCGTTACTTTTGTAATCCAGTACTGGGTACCTAGACTCAGTACTGGGACCTTTATCCAAAACAGGTAAGTAATTACGTTTTCAGATATTATACGATTTATAAAGAATATTTAAAGATTGCAGAAATTGACACTTAGAAAAAATTTCACAGAAACAGTCAATGATTTCCTATGGGAGAAAATTGGGTTACTGGTAAGTACAGTTGTAAGTATTTTTCAGAGTCCGTGCTGGGCACCAAGATCCAGCACTGGGAGCTCACCTAATAGCAGGTGAGTATTTTCGTTTTCGTTACTCCGCTGATTTTTGGTGAATATTTTAAGATTTGAAAAGTCCACACAGAAGAAATTTCAGGAAAAAGCCAGTCAATGTTACCCTATGAAGAAAATGGAGTTATCGGTTTAAAGGTAAGTACTCGACTGGCAGAGTTACGGTTCTGGGCATAGACTCAGGGGTCCCCCAGGGTCAGGTAGATACAGTTGGTTCACCCTCAGCGGCACTAGGGCGGTCGGTTGCAGAGAGAGTTAGGCCCAATGTTATCCTATGAGGGCTAGGGGGGCCTTGGTTGGTGGCTGCTGACTAGCAGGCCACGCGGCTGGTGGAGCTGGTCTCCTGGTCACTTATTCAGGGGAAGTAGATAGGTGTAAAGGTTGCACTGCCAGGGCCACTCGGGTGGCTGGGTGCAGGGTGCTTTTGAGCCTTCAGGCGCTCAATTGATTTCAATGGGAAATCTCCGGTTTAGAAAAAGGCTGCAAGCTCGGGGACGAGGATTCTTCAAGTGCCACCACCACTTCGAGAGGTAAGTTGGGTAGTTGGAGGATAGGTAGGTACCACGGGATTGGGCACAGGGGGCCGTGGGGCGCCACGTGCAGGAGTGCCTTTTGGTGTCGGGAAATCTTACCCTCTGTTGATCGCGGTAGGGGGGCACCTTGTTCTGAGGCTGCAGGCTTCTTCAAGAGTGTCGTGGGAGGTCCTTGGGTGCCGGACTCTGGGTCAGTGTCACCGTGGGGTCGTCCTCGTGGTCTTTGTTCACTCCAGCACAGGCCAGGCTTGGCTGGTGCTGTGTGTGCTGGGTTCGCGGTTCCGGGCTGCTGCTAGGGATTAGAAGTAGGTTTTTGAGTAGAGCCTCTACTCATGGGAGTCCCAGGGGTTTAGAGTCAAAAGATAGCCAGGTCCTCCGGGGTTTGTGAGGCTGCTTGCCACAAGAGATGCCGGGTTTGGAGCAGGAACAGGTTCGAGGGTCAACAGGCCGGTAGGGCTGGGGCCAAAGCAGTTTGTGTCTTCCTCTTCTTAGCAGCTGCAGGGCAGGTCTTCTTTCTTCTAGCTCTTCTTCGGATTTCGTAATCTGGAATCTGGGTAAGGAAGGTTCAGGGTGCCCCTAAATAATAGATTTAGGGGCTTTACAGGTAGGTGAAGGGCAGGGACCAATGGGTCCCTGTCCTGGGGTGGGTACACCCCCTATCCTGCCTCTCTCCTGTGGGAGGGGGGCAGTAGCCTAGTCCTGATTGGGCAGGGCTTTCCATCTTCAAGATGGCGAGGGCCCGGAGATGTGCTTCACCTCGCCTCCCCCACCTGAGGGGTGGGGTGTGCAGGCTGGCACATCCCCTGTTCTTATTTGGGGTTTCCAGCCAGAGTGGGGGGGTTGCAGTGGCCTGGGGAAGCTCACAGAGGTGGCATGCCTTTGAAGCTTCCCCCTGCCCATCCTGGGGGAGGAGATTTAGCACCTCCCCCAGGATGTGCATTGTTGCAGGCCGAGGAGAGCAGGGGCTCTCCTACCCAGGGGTCCAGCAACATGTCTGCTGTTTTGCAGCCTAGGCAGCCTCAGAACAGACGTGGATTGAAGGATAGGTTTTAGGGGGCATCTCTAAGATGCCCTCTGGGGTGCTTGGTACATTAAATCCCACACTGGCATCAGTGTGGGTTTAATGTGCTGAGAAGTTTGATACCAAACTTCTCAATATTCAGTGTTGCCTTTATGGTGCTGTGGAGTTCGTGTTTGACGATCTCTCAGCACCATGTACGCTTAAATGGCAGCACTGCACTTACAGGGCCCAGGAATGGACCTGGGTACTGTAGGGGCACAGGGCTCCTGTGCCCACACCATTGGCATAGGGCACCCAGCTAGAGGGGTGGCTGATATATGCCATGTCAGTGTAGGTGATGGGCATGGCACACAGGGATGTGTGCCATGGCGACTTTGTTTTGTCTTGTACCCAGACACCCAGACTGCAAGGGCAGGGTGTGTGTGTAAGGGTACAGTGCCTCTAAGGGTGGCACAATGAGTGCTGCAGCCCTTAGAGGCCTTCCCTGGTCACAAGGCCCTGGGTACCTAGGGTACCATTTACCAGGGGCTGACATGTGGCCAGGGTTTGCCAATTTGGGTCCTGTGTTTTTAGGGAAGGAACATAGGCCCTGGGCACCTGATTGACTGAGTATACCCTGGACTCCTGCCAAAGTACATTCAGCAATTCAGCAAAAAGTGGGGGCATACCATGCAAGAAAGATGGCACTTTCTCACAACAGGTAAGTAACTTATCCTTATCTCCTCACACTACTTCCACAGTGAAGAATGGCGGCTTGGTTGAATGAATCACAACTACTAATCTAATTATGCGTTTACTATTGATCGTTTCCAATATCTTGGTATCTCCAAACATTCAGTCAAGGTTAGTAAAAGACGGGAGGGTTGAAGTATACATTCTAATAATGAGTTCTTCCAACTAGCATGCATCTGCTCCCAGGGCCCGGAATAAAGAGGTGTCTAGCCTGAAAGAATGTGTACTTGTTTTCAAGATCATGTTTAAGAATTAATATCTATTTATAGTTAGGAAGTTATTCTGTGTTGCATGTTTTTGTCTGGTTGCTACGTCTCACAGCTATTGGTGATTCTGGTGGCAGATAGCTCCCTGAAAACAAGTTTTCTCTATTGGATGTTCTCCCGAGTCTCAGCATGGCTCTTCTGAAGCATTGTGTTCGCTCCTTATCCAGTGATGCCAGGTCGTGGGTAATGCTGATTGCACCACCTCTCAGTTCTTTACTTGATAATTCTCAGTTTCAACAGGTCTCTGCTTCTAAAATGACATAACCTCTTGTTCCTCATCCCCCCACTAGGTCGCTTTGGTCACTTGGGTTTGGCCATAAATTTGATCACTGCCGAGGACCGTTTCAATCTGAAAGCAATTGAAGATCATCTTTGTACTGAAATCAAACCCATTCCAGGCAGCATTGATAAGAGCCTTTATGTGGCAGAGTACCACAGTCAGCAGCCTCCGGAGGATGAGCCCTGAGGCAGGTGAGTGGGACCGGAGCATGACGGAGGCACTTTGAGCTGTGAAGCATCTAATGGCCACAAAGAAGGCGATAGCGATGGGATGGGTTGACAGTAGATAGAGTAAGAGGAAAGATGAATATGTGATTGTGTTTGGATAAATCTGCAGATAGAGGTGGATTCTGAGGTACTGAGCAATTCTTGTGAAAAGTATCCACGTATGCGAGTAGCCTCTTGTTTGGGCTGTGGCTCTCAGGATATCTTTGGGTCGAACAGTGAAAACGTATTCTACGGGAGTGATGCGAGTTCAGGAACTCCGATGAACATAAAGAATGGGAACACATATTGGAACATCCAGTCACTGCTATGCCTTTTTATGGAATAATGTAACTTTTTGTTCATAGTAAAAATTGAATCATAACCAGTATTATTAATACTCTGTAAAGTATGGCGTTACCCTAGCAGTTACCCATCCTGAGGCTGTCTGCTTGAAGCCCCAGCTAATTGCCACCAAGTAGTCACATCTTGGTGCCCAAAAGTGTTCCTTCCGCTTGCATAAGGTTTACAACCAGTTCATTCTGCTGGATTCAACTTCGCACAGATTCCTCAACTTGTAAATATTATTTTTATACCTCAAACTGGTCTATGGAAACCTTTCCTCATTAATCTCTCTCCATCAGGTGGCACCATGGAGCTCCACCCACAACTCCCGATGTGATGACGGCAGCTGGTTTAGTGATGTTAGTTCCCTTTTTTCTGTGCCTCATCAGCATAGGTTCATGGTGGAATCTAAGCACTATTGGTTTTCTGTCCTGCTATGTGGACTCATTACGGTCTCTCACGTCTTTACACTTCACTGCGATGGTCACAGGTCCATGTATTTCGGTACTTGGCGACTGGCTTTTGAAAGAGTCTCCACTGGGTAAGACACTCCTCTTTGACTTTGTCTTCACCTTCAGTGCCCAAATATTCCACATTTCACCAATATGGGTGTTGACATTTATGGGGGTGGTGTTAGCCTCCTACCTAGCTGCTCCCATATATTCGAGAGATGATTAAGAGATTTCTGACTCTGAATCGACTCCTGGTTCTCCAGATCTTTGCAGGTGCTTGACCTCATGGGCTCTTGCATCCTGTTGGTAGATTAGGGCCCCCTAGTGGTGCCTGAGGTGGCAGTGGCTTCAACATTAAGTGGACTCTCACTGGCCAGGTGCATATCTTTGTCAGTGCTTTGGAATCTGCACTCTTTGGCTCCCACCCCCCTGCCTTTTCTGGGTCACCCATTCAGCACCGCTCAGACACTGGGGCTAGTGTGGCAGCAAACTCATTGCTGGGATGGGATGCTCACCTGGCAGACATGTCGGCGTGGGGCCTTTTATGTTGGGAGCAACATTCAGATTCTGTCTGACAGTAGCTTAACCATCCAATGTATCAACGGGTAGGGTGCTGTTGTGAATCATATTGTGGGTTGTGAGTTTCCTGTGGAAGTGATCAAAGCAGTGTTAATCTTCTAGGTAGTAGCTTCTCTCTCCCATGTGAAAGTAGATGTCTTTACACATCTCTCTGGAGGAACACAAGTCAAAGTATTAACATCTTGTTTATTTATTTAGAAAGTTAAATATAGTGCGAGCATGACCCCTGGGGGTATCTGAGTGCTTTACACATGTACAGATGGGAGAGGCAAAAGAAACCGGTATTGCTCCCTTATGCAAATGCATACAAAAGTATGTGCATAAAAACAGAAAATAAAACAATCAAAACAGTGACTGCAAGCAGCCATCGTACAAGTAATGGTGCTGAGCAGGTTGAGGCATGGGGGACAAAGATCCTAGGGCATACATTTACTCATGAGTAAAGATTTGACTTCTTTCCTGAAGGAAGTAGTTGAGGGATTCAGTCTTGTTTCTGGGTTAGTGAGTTCCAGATCCTCTGGGCCATTCCACAGAAGGCTCAGTTGTATGTTTTCTTTTTGGAAAATCTGTAGTTTCAGAAGTAGCGTGCTGGAGCTCCTGGAAGATCCATTACTACCATAGAGCACCAACCTCTGAGCCAGAAATCTCCGGGTATTGTAGTGAGAGCTTCGCGAGTCATGGCATCAATTTTTTATTTTATTCCTGCTTCACAGGGGAGCCAGTTGACAGTTTTAAGGTCAGGGGAGATGTGGCAGTTTCTTTTAGACCCCATGATGAATCTAGCAGCTGAATTAGGGGGGCTCTTAGAGGAGCCGTTGAAGACTTGGGGAGTCCACAAAGGGTTGTGCTCCCATAATCTAGCCAAGGGATTACTAGGGCTTGTACTTCTGACTTGAAGTCATTGGGGAGTCAGGAAGGGTTTTAATGTTCTCCGGATGCTCATTTGGTGGCGGCACTGATGTGCTTCTGCATGTTAAGTTTCTTGTCGAGTGTTATTCCCAGAGAGTCGATAACTTGGGGCGGGAAACAGCCGTTACAATGCTGTTTTTACAACAAAGTACCATTACAACACGGTTGTTGCAACAAATGCTTAGTTAGTACGCAATACCTTTACATTGAAAGTCATTAGAACGACTGGTTGTAGGGCAGGGCTTCGGTATTGGATATGAAATCCAACATCTTACCTGCTGTTAAGCAAACTGGAGTAGGAATAGTAAATAATACTTTCCTAAGTCCAGTGCGCCCCCTACAGCAAGTCGTAATGACTTGCAATATAAGGGTATTGCGTTCTAAAAGTATGCGTTGTAATAGCACGCGATTTAGCATGCTATATCTCTTGGGGCGGGCAGTTGAGTGCTGTTAGTAGTTTCAGCCATTCCTCAATAATAGGTGACTGGTGGGGTGGAGCAATTCATAGGAATTTGGTCTTGAGGGAGATTAGTTTGAGGTGGTTTTCTGCAAGCCAGGTTTGGGTTTTTTGTAGAGTTGAATTAAGAAATCTACTGTATTCAGGGGCAGAGACATTAACCCATAGTTGGGTGTTGTCTGCGTACGTATGATAAGGAATGTTGGATGAGTTCAGAATTTCAGTAAGAGGCTCCGTGAACAGGTTAAAGAGTGGGTGAGAGGCAGGGGCCCTGCAGGACTTCTAGAGTGACAGGAATGGACTTAGAGATTCATTGACCTTGAATATTTGATATCTATTTTGGAGAAATGACGTGAACCAGTTTAGGAGGATCCTGATAAGCCCATTCAATACCTCAAAAAGTTGCCATGTTTATCCGTATCGAATGCTGAAGATATGTCAAGAAGGATTAGGACGCCAGATTATTTTTGGTCCAGAATGTTTAGCGCATCATCCACTATGTGAGTCAGAGCAGATTCGGTACTGAGCCCTGGGCGGAAGCCCGATTGGAAATAGTCCAAATGGAAGATTTGTTTGCTATGGGTTGCAAAATTGGATGTGCACACATTGTTTGAGGAACTTCGCCAGAGATGAAATGTTAAAGATCAGGAGTAGGAAAGTGCCCATTTTTGCATGTTTAACCCCTAGCCTTTTGCCAGATACCTGTTGCCAACTTGACTGAGTGTGTGCTGGGATCCTGCTAACCAGGCCCCAGTGTTCTTCCCCAAAACTGTACCTTGTACCCACAATGGGCTCATCTCTGGACCACATTTAAGACCTTTGTAAAAAGGTACCCCTGGTACCAAGGGCCTTGTGACCAGAGAAGGCCTCTGAGGGCTGCAGCATGTATTGTGCCACCCTCCGAGACCTCTCACCAAAACACCCCCACCCTGACATTGCAGACTGCGTGTTTTGGTGCAGACCAAACTGAAGAGCCGACATGGCACACATCCCTGTGTGCCATTCCCACCAATACTGCCTGTGGCATGGGTAAGTCGCCCCTCTAGTAGGCCTAATAGCCCTAAAGGCAGTTTGTCAACATGAAATTCACAGCTCCATGATGGCTCTACAGAAATCTGGAAACCCACACTGATGCCAGTGTGAGATTTAATGTAAAATGCATTCAGAGGGCATCTTAGAGATGCCCCCTGAAAAACGACCACCCCTAGTGTCCTACCGGACAGGCTCCCAGCCATCTGCTGCCACCAGACAGGTTTCTGGACCCCTGGGTAGTCTTCTCTCTGGGTCTGGAAACAAAGCACATCCTGGGCATAGGTGTCTTGCCTCCTCCACTAGGATGGGCAGGGTCCTCAAAGAGTGAGCTTCAAAGGCCTGCCGCCTTTGTTAGCTGCCCCAAGCATTTTGCTGCTATCAGCAACTGGTTTCCTCTGGTTCGAGGCATGTGGGCTGCTGAATTCATATCTGTGCATAGATCGCCGCCTAGTGTTGGTTCCGGATGTTTGCACGTTGTTGTCCTGGAAGAGTCTTCGAAGTATCACGAGATAGGTGACTCCTCCCCTGGACCAGAGTGTGCATGGGCATCCTCTCCATCCTTAGATTGTTTTTTTCCGCCATTGGGTTCAGATGTGCTTATCTTAGCTCAAGTTAGGAAAATTCAGTTTAAGGCCAAAAGGCCTTTAGTTTTCGTCGGTACTGTTCCCGTTCGGTTTCGACTGCTTTCTTGATTAGTTTAGAAACTTTTTCCAGCCTTTCGGATCCGTTTGATCCGAACATCGAACTTACATCGACGATGGAATCGAGGACCCCATTCAAACGGTGTCCCTTATGCCACGCCAAATACCCACACATCGACGTCCACCCGGTATGCAACAAATGTCTCTCACCGGATCACGATGAATCGAAATGTATGGCCTGTGCCCGATTCCGATCGAAGAAGACTCTCCAGAATCGACGGGCAGCAAGATTAGAAGCGCAGCAATCGGCGCCTGCCCCGGCCAACATCTTCAGCGACGAGGACGTAGAGAGCGTGGAAGAAGTAAACTCCAGCCCCGCTTCCAAACACGATTCCCGATCGGAAGACGACAAAGTGCTTTTTCACAGGGAAGAAGTCGTCGACGAGGTAGGAGACTACGATGAGGCCTTTGGGGCCGAAGAAGATAGCTCTAGCGAAGAGCCAGGCCCACCCGTCGATACGGAGGCCGTCAAAGTGCGTCATTCTACGGCTCAGGTCGAGGGATCGCCTCCGGGCCTTACCCGAGATCAATCCCAAAGTTCTTCGGCCCCGCCTTCGGGCCCGGCCTCGAACATCCCGCACGAGCCATTATTACCAAAGACTACTGGATTCCCTTCAACGAAACCGAAACCAATCGTCGCACCAGTTCCACCGAAACCAAAAGTGAAACTGGCCGTAGTCGGCTCGAAGACCTCCACTCCTTCGACGCCGGCAAAGGCCGTCGGCTCCGAACGCACTAAGAGGG
This sequence comes from Triturus cristatus, assembly GCF_964204655.1. Classification (NCBI taxonomy): domain Eukaryota; kingdom Metazoa; phylum Chordata; class Amphibia; order Caudata; family Salamandridae; genus Triturus; species Triturus cristatus. Next base: position 1,470,664 of record NC_140590.1, on the reverse strand, counting down.
ACTTCGGCGCCGAACTCGCTGCAGCGGATATCGGTACCGACCCGAAAAAGAAGGCCCTTGGTCCCACAAAAGCGCCTCGGCCCCTGGCACCGAAGCAGTCTGCCCTGACCACCAAAGTCAAAATGGCCGCTCCATCGGAGTCCACGTCGAAGACGGCGGCACACGCCAAGTCGTCGACTCCAACGACCGTTGATACCGGTCTTCGGATCGATGACCCCGTGGCTCCAAAGCAGTCGACGCCGACCTCCACGGTACCGACCGGCACCAAAGAACCTTCGGCGTTCTCAGTACGACAAGTCGCGGCGTCGTTGCAACGCATCAGGGAACGGGCAGCCCTCCGATCCACGTCGGGCCCCGACACAAACATGGCTCCAAAAGCACCCTCGGCGCCGACCAACATCACTTTTGGTTTGCCGCCATCCACGGCGCCGAAGATGTTCGAGATCCGGACACGTGTCCGCCAGACACAGTCCCCGTCTACTGGACACACACATTCTGAGCCTTTACAGCCGCAATTCATCGACGCCGACACTGGTAGACTGATGCTCCGCAAGCGGAAGATCACGCCAGAGAAGGGCTTGGACTCCTACAGAATACCTCTGAAGCACAAATTGCCAGCACAGTCGGAACCAGTTCTGTATGAACGCTTGCAAACCTCCTATCAGGATCCCCAGTCCTTTTCTCCTACGCCTTCCGAGACGGACGCAGTGGAGGACTACATGGGCGATGATACCACCTACCCTGGGGATGTCGATCCTGATGAGCAGCAGGACCCAGATCAGGCATGGGATGACCCTACAGACCAGGGTACCGCGCCAGATACCCAGGACACGCAGCTTTACAGCGCAAAAACATCTCCCACAGAGGACACTGCTGCCTTCAATGCCCTCATAGAACGTGCTGCCGCCAATCATGGAGTACAACTCCTCTCTGACACTGTTGAGGAAGACTTCTTAGTGGACACTTTCGCGGCCTCCGAGAGAACTGTCAAAACTCTGCCCATGCTGAAAGGAGTTCTCAAACCTGCAAAGGACATTTTCAAAGAAACCACCAGGGCACGGGTGCTCAACCCCAGGATTGAAAAAAAGTACAAGCCTGCGCCCGGAGACCCTATGTACATTATAGGTCAGTTACCTCTGGACTCCATGGTGGTTGCTAACGCTCGCAAACGAGCCCACTCGCAAACAGGTGATGCTCCTCCCCCAGACAAGGAGTCCAAGGTGCTGGAGACCTCAGGCAAAAGAATTGCAGCTCAAGCAGCAAACATCTGGCGCATTGCCAATACACAGGCCCTCCTGGCTCGCTATGATCGTTCACACTACGACACGCTAGAATCGCTACTCCAGCATCTGCCAGATGAATACAAAGAGGCAGCGGAGCTCCTCATCAGAGAGGGACAACTTCTTACCAACGCATCCATTAAGTGCGCACTGGATGCTGCCGACACAGCAGCAAGGGCAATTAACACCAGCGTCATGTTACGATGACACGCTTGGTTGAGAATCTCAGGATTCAAACCAGAGATTCAAAACAACTTCCTGAATCAGCCAGTCAACCCCGACTACTTATTCGGCCCCGAGGTTGACACTACCTTAGAAAAAATAAAAAAAGACACTGACACTGCGAAGTCAATGGGGGCTCTGCAGACGCAGCAATTTCGTAGTGGCTCCTTTCGTCGCCCCGGGAATAGAGGAGCAGCTAGAGGCCAGGGGTCACAGCAGCAATACACTAAAGGGGGCACACAGAGTACCTACGATAAAACCAACAGAGGTGGATATCGTGGCTCGAGCACCAAGGGCAGAGGACGTGGTTACGGCAACACCAGGTCCTCCCCAAAAAACAAACAGTGACGCCCTCTCCCTTCCCCCCGACCACATAACACCTGTCGGGGGAGACTCCAGCGGTTCCTGTCCACGTGGAAAACCATCACCACAGACAGGTGGGTCAGGGACATTATCCAGCACGGTTACTGTCTCGAATTAACCTCCACTCCTCCCAACATACCCCCAAAGCACCGTCCTATGTCCGTAGAGCACTTAGCATTATTGCAGCAGGAAGTGCTAAGTATGCTGCAAAAAGGCGCAATAGAGTTCGTGCCAGTCAACCAGCAGGGGACAGGGGTGTACTCTCTGTACTTCTTAATCCCAAAAAAGGACGGGTCACTCAGACCTATACTAGACCTGAGACCCCTCAACCACTACATTCTCTCAGAGCATTTCCATATGCTCACCCTACAGCAGGTTCTCCCGCTGCTCAGCCAGGGAGACTTCCTAGCCACACTAGACCTCAAAGATGCGTACTTCCACATACCCATACACCCATCACACAGGAAATATCTCAGGTTCACTATTCAGGGACAGCACTATCAATTCAAAGTCCTCCCCTTCGGTGTGACAACAGCACCCAGAGTTTTCACCAAGTGCCTAGCTACAGTGGCTGCACATCTACGGAGACAACACATTCACGTCTACCCTTACCTGGACGACTGGCTTGTTCAAGCAAAGTCAGCCCAGCAATGCGCCAGCCACATGTCCCTCACCATTCACCTTCTTCACAGTCTAGGATTCTCACTAAATTACCCAAAATCACATCTCCAACCCGCACACGTACAACAGTACCTGGGCGCGACCATAAACACTCTGGCAGCCACAGCTCAGCCAAATTTAGTGAGGATCAACAGCATGCAACTGCTGATCTCAAAGTTCAAACCACAACACTCCCTTCCTGCGCGAGTGTTCATGCAGTTGATAGGCATGATGACCACCTGCATTTTCATAGTCCCGCACGCGAGACTACATATGCGCCCGCTTCAGGAGTGCTTGGCACGTCAATGGAATCAGGCTCACGGGCACTTAAAAGACCTAGTGTTGGTGAGCGGTCGGGCGTACAACTCTCTTCATTGGTGGAATCCACAAAACCTTTGCAAGGGCCGACCGTTCCAAGAGCCTGTTCCACAAATAATACTGACGGCGGACGCCTCTCTCCAAGGATGGGGAGCTCATGTACTCAATTACACAGTGCAGGGACTATGGACGACACAACAAAAGAAGATGCACATCAACATTCTAGAACTGATGGCAATCTTCCTAGCCATGAAGGCATTCAAAGTACACTTGTGCAACAAAGTCGTGTTGATCCGGACGGACAACATGACTGCCATGTACTACATCCAGAAGCAGGGAGGAACACACACTCCACAGTTGTCTCATCTGGCTCAGAGCATGTGGAAGTGGGCCATTCAGAGGAACATATTCCTCATGGCGGAACACCTCCCCGGCAAGGACAACCAGATGGCGGATCTGCTCAGCAGACACAGCCACCATATGCACGAGTGGGAACTACATCCGTCCGTTCTCCAACCGTACTTCCAACAGTGGGGTCATCCAGAGATAGACCTATTCGCCACAAACAAACGCAAAATGCCAAAGCTTTGCCGCCAGGTTCCCACATCCACAGTCGCAGGGCAATGCGATATGGATGAACTGGTCCGGCAGATTTGCGTACGCTTTTCCCCCAGCGCCGTTAATACCGCTGGTGGCACGCAAACTGCGACAGCACTCACTGACACTCATCCTAGTTGCTCCCACATGGGCGCGCCAACCATGGTACACCACCTTTCTAGAACTTTCCGTGGTGCCGCATCAAAGGCTGCGAATCAAACCCGCACTTTTAACGCAGAACCATGGCGAAATTCAGCACCCAGATCCGCAACAGCTGAACCTGTCAATCTGGCTCCTGAAGTCTTAGAGTTTGGCTACCTAAACCTGCCAACTGACTGTATGGAAATCATCAAGGAGGCCAGGAGACCCACTACCAGAGCTTGCTATGCGGCTAAATGGAAGAGGTTTGTCATTTACTGCAACAACAATGACATTAACCCGCTAGACGCATCCATTCAAAACATAATCTGTTACCTCTTACACCTATACCGATGCAATCTGGCATACACCTCAATACGTATCCATTTAACCGCAATAGCAGCCTATCTCCAAAACAGGCAGCACCTCTTTATTCAGAGTGCCTGCCATCAAAGCCTTCTTGGAGGGACTTAAACGAGTAATTCCCCCAAGACACCCACCAGCACCGGTGTGGAACCTCAACTTGGTCCTCACCAGACTGATGGGTCCACCCTTCGAACCTCTCCACTCATGTGAGATTCAATTCCTCACCTGGAAAGTTGCTTTCCTAGTAGCTATCACTTCGTTAAGAAGAGTTGGTGAACTCCAGGCACTAACCATTCAAGAGCCATTCATACAGGTTCACGCAAACAGGGTCGTACTACGTACCAACCCCAAATTTATGCCTAAAGTAATATCGCAGTTCCACATGAATCAAACTATTGAACTGCCTGTTTTCTTTCAAAATCCACAAAATGTCGCTGAGAGAATGCTCCATACACTAGATGTAAAGAGGGCCCTCATGTACTATATAGACAGAACTAAGAACTTTAGGAAGACAAAACAACTTTTCGTTGCCTTTTCTCCACAACACAAGGGCAACGCCATTTCCAAAGCAGGTATAGCCAGATGGATCGTTAAATGTATTCAAATTTGCTATCAAAAAGTTAAACGGACATTAACGATTCCCCCACGAAACAACTCAACACGACAGTTAGGGGCGTCCATGGCTTTCCTGGGAAACATTCCTTTACAGGAAATATGTAGAGCAGCCACATGGTCCACTATACATACATTTACCAAACACTACTGTGTAGATGTACACTCAAAACAGCAGGCAGCTGTAGGACAGGCTGTTCTCAAAACTCTTTTTCAGACTGCTGCAGCTGGCACTGGTAGCCGCCGCTAATAGGAGGTACTGCTATGTATTCTATGCACAGATATGAATTCAGCAGCCCACATGCCTCGAACTGAATATGCTACTTACCAGTATGCATCTGTTCTTGGCATGTAGGGCTGCTGACATTCATATCGCCCACCCTCCTCCCCGGCGCCTGTAGCAGCTGCAGCTCTCAGAATTACTGTATAGCATGGTCATCACTTACTGTATCTACTCCATCACTGCCACAATGGCAAAAAACAATCTAAGGATGGAGAGGATGCCCATGCGCACTGTGGTCCAGGGGAGGAGTCACCTATCTCGTGATACTTCGAAGACTCTTCCAGGACAACAACGTGCAAACATCCGGACCCAACACTAGGCGGGGATCTATGCACAGATATGAATGTCAGCAGCCCTACATGCCAAGAACAGATGCATACTGGTAAGTAGCATATTCAATTCTGACCCACATTTTGGGCGTGAGAACCGGTGGGAAATACTGTGCAAGGAAAGGTGTGCCCACCTCTGCAAACTCCACCCTTCAGTTAGGGGAGGCGAAGAGAAGGCCACCGCTCAGTCCCTGCCATCTTGAAGATGGGGGGACCCCTCCAATCAGGAAGAGGCCTAAGCCCCACTCCCACTGGAGGGTGGTATACTAAGGAGTGTAGACACCCCAGGGAAAGGGGCGCATTGGTCCCAACCTGCACACCCCTGTATCACCCCTTCATCTAGTATTTAAGGGCCCCCCTGAACCATGCCTCTTCAGATTCGATATGACAAGGATTGAAGAGCTGTGCTGCATAAGAGTAGGACGACAACTGCTTTGGCCCCAGCCCTAACGGCCTGGCTCCTCCTCTGAAACCCCTGCAAGCTGAATCTGGCATGTCCTGCAGCCAGCAGCCTCCCAGGACCCCGTGGACCTGCTCTGCCTTCCTAAAGATCTCCAATGGACAGCGGCTTTGTCCAACCCTAATCCAGAACTCCATATTTTGGCGGATCCGTAAGTCGTCACCACTCTGCACCTTACGCCCACGCCCGAGTCAGAGTGGCCTATCCCCCCAGCGAGGTCTCAAAGCACCCCCGGCGATGCATTGGATGACCTCCACCGGCCTTCTCCTCAATGCCTGCAGCCTCATCCTCAAGGCTGACCTCGAAAAATCATAAAAATGTTACTAGACCTGCAGGTCTAGTAACTCAAATGATCTACTTGACCTATTTGTAATGCTCTTGATCCATAGACTGGTTTCAGATGATGTGGGCAAACGTTTTCATTCCTTGAGCGCCCCTTTCTTCATTCTCACATATGAGAGCACCCTCCAATGTGCTAGTTCCGCATGTCTGCTGTACAACAAACTTGTTGGTTTGATTTAATAGACTAAACTTTTTTTCTATATATAATACAAATCTACCCACGTATAGGATACACATGACCCCTGACTTGCCTTTTAGCCCTTTAACATATTTAGCTCAGCGGGAGTAGGATTGTTTCTCAAAGCATGTTTAAAAACTCTCTCTTTTAATAAATACATGAAGTGGTAGCACACTGTCATTTGTAATCAACAGATTTCGCTTTAAAATGGCCACAAACTTTCCCACTGAAATGTGGTTTTACTGATAAAACTATTGTGCAAACAGTGTTTGGAAATAGTTTCTGCAAATGTGTGTCATGTGCACATAACCAAGCAAAGTGTTCTGGTTTGTTTTGCTCTTGTTAACTTTGTTTGCATCACACTTCTTAATTACAAAAAAAATGTACTTTCGTCATTCCTGATATATTTTAAAATATTTGTAATAATAATTTGCAGGCTATTTATTTAAATGTTGTGTGTTAGAGCAAAGTAACTGACCTCTTCAGACCGCTCACTTGACAATAACCTCTAACTCTAGTAAGAGAACAAGCATTTGTAATGCAATAGGTCTTGCAATTGCGCAAGTCAAAGCAACTGGCAGTGTAAAAGACAATGCCTTTTATTTATGTTTGTATAATGAACACATAAAAGGCATTTTCATTTACTATGTCAATAGCTCAAACTCTTGTAAATGCGAGACCTATGCAAAAAAGCATCCGCCATAGTTACGGACTGCTTAGAAAGTGAAAGTGCCAATGGCATGCTAAATGTTGCAGGTTGCATTCTGGTGAGACGCTACGGGAAGCGCGGAACAACACGGTTGCAGTTCGGCAAATTACGACTGCACGCAAGATGATTAAATGATCTCCGCCTAAAAAGGTCTGTGATACTGCAGAATTGACTGATCCAAACTGCTGCAGTTTGGCAGTCTAGGAAATTATACGAGACAGGACTGCATTCCATGTAGATACATGAAGTTTAAAGTTATTCTTACACGTTACCACTAGGAACAGGAATTATACCAGACACACAGTCAAGTCCAGGACTGCGTCAGGTTGCCCCACCCCTCCCTTGTCCCGCACGGTCAAGGCTTCAAATTTCCTTTGTGCCAATAGACGGGTCGAAACGTCGACGCCCCCTTTTTACAAAGCCTGGGATATGCAGTTCCTCTAACGTGCCACATCAAGAATTAGATTCTGTTTTGTGAAATACTTAATTGTCTTTTGATATTCCTAAACATGACCAGGCTCGTCTGAACGGTGATTTATAACCGTTCCCTCTGTAAAGTATATTAATGTCTGTTTTACTGTCTTTCATATCATCCCCTTTTCACTCACTCACGCTTCAGCACTCTTGCTTTATGCACGTTCCATCTGGAGCAACCATGTGCCAAATATCATAGAACCTATGAGATTGTGTAAATAAATGTATGGTGATTCAAGAATTGGATGTTGCTATATTTTTTCATGTTATAATGTTGTATTGAATACCATGAGCTATCCTAAATAATTTCTGCTCAATTAGCTCAAATCTGTAGAATGATTTAACTGAATAGGATCATTGCGTTGTCAATAATTGGTCTGGGACCACTGTTTTCTGTACTGAAATGTTGCAGGAAAGCATGTGATGCCTGCAGTAGGAGAAACTCATTAAAGAAAATAGTGCTTACGGTCTAAAACAGACTTGCCATGTAACAACCGAAGTAAAAGGTCCAGTCCTCATGGGAGGTTACAAAAGAATACAAGGCAGTACTAAGGAGGGACTAACACACCTATTAACTAATCTAAAGCCAGCATTTACGAAGGACAATGACTCAAGTCAACGACAAAAATGGGCAGAGAGTGGGCGGGGCTTCTATTCCATACTTCAATACAGAATGGCTCCCAGAGCAGCATATGCGCTACCCAGGCTCGACCTAAAAATAAACTCCATTTTCGAAGCAGCAATTAGTAAAAAGACAAAATGACAATTGACCTCTTTCCTTGAACAGACCACAAATGTGTCCAGATAAAAACGATTTAATAGCATCTTTATTGCTCATTCACTTTCTGACTGAAAAGAATACCTGTTCCTTTTCAGCCAAAGTTCACTCACCAGATGGGACTAGTAGGTGCTAAAAAAAATAGCTCGACCTGATAAAATTTTGCTCGCAATTTCGAGTGGTTGTAGATTTTTCGAGGCATGTAAAGGGACCACTCAACTGGAACCAGTGAGAAGAACCCGACAAGAACACTGCACCCGCAGATCGAGTCAAGAGGTACCTGACCGAAGGTGTCCGGCAAGTCTTCATTCTTCAGTCGTTGGTTCCCTTCATCCAGTCTTCTGGCTACAGACTGCAGTCCTTTTCCGCGACAGACATCCTCTGTAGAAGAGCATTGAGCTCCCGACACCCCCTGCAACGAGCTCCCCCTGCGTCGCTGGTGATGTGGACTTGGTGCCTCCCTGGCACCCGTTTTGCCCTTACCTTAACCGTAGGAGCTTCATTCCCAAGACCAAGATGTGGCCTAGTGGCTAGTGCGGTTGACCTTTAAACTGGGGAACTGGTTTCGGTCTCGGCAGGGATGCTCAGCATCCTGTGATTCTGGGCAAATTACTTAATCTCCCAGTACCTACTAAAAATGGATGTGTCCATCTGTAACGCACCTGGTGCTCATGTAAAGCGCTCTGATACGTTCGGGTCTAGTTTGCTCTACAGAAAACCCCAAAAAAGAAAAATTGGCCTGCTCGGGAGCAGCCCCAAGCCAAGTTGCCCCCTAGTCCCATTGGCTAACATTGGCACTCTGCACCCAGCCCCTTAGTGCCGCTTGTGGTGCCCCTTGAGTGCCAGCCTGAACCTTTGGAAAACTTGGTTCTAACACTCACTTCAATCCTAAAATAGTTTACTTACCTGTAAACGTAACACTTGGTTTTTCTTCTTAGGACCGAATGGTGGGTTTTCTCTGAAAAGTGTTGAACTGTCTTGTACTGCAGCAAAAAGTAACTTCGTGCCTACACCAGAGTTAACTTGTTTACCAATGTCTCGTGTTGCTTGAATTGTGTTAGGAGTGTTTCGTGCTAAACTAGAAAAGTAATCTTGAAGCAATCCAAACGTGATTTAACAGTAATTTCAAGTGTCTTTAAACAGTTTACAATTGTTTTCTCAAATGTAAAAATGTGAATGTTCTTACAAATCCAGTGTTCACTGTATGTCTAAATGTCCCATTATATGGAGAGTTTCACTTACCTGCTGCTTAGTAAATCTTTGTTCTAGAAATAAAGCAACAAAGTAACTTTTTATGCAATCAATTGGTCTGGATTCAGTCTTTAAGTGTGTGACATCATTTCTTGACTGAGTGTGTACAACAAATACTTTAAACTAACCTCTGATACAGCCTTACTGTTCGACCACACTACCACAAAAGAGTAATGTATTATCTACTTTTTTTCTTCTGGTGATCCACTAGAGACTGTGCACACTACCTTACTTTTGTATAGTATATACGGAGCCAGCTTCCTACATCGATGGGTTAGCCTTGGGGTCTATAACTTTGCATTTGTTAGACCACTTGGTCAACACCGGATCACATGACTACAACCCACACATTGCCTTTAGCTCAACTCATTTTTTGAATTGACAATGTTTCAAAAAGTTTAAGCTTTGTTTGTTCCTTGGTTAAGTCCCTCTAGCATTTCAAAAAGTCTTAAACTCACTATACTTAGGAGAAAAAGGGTTAGAAGTTTTTGACCTTTTTTAAAAGATCCCAAACATGACCTCCGTAACGGCTGACAGACAATTGGGTGGGATGAGCTGGACATCGCTCCTTACCACCATCTAGACATGGCTGAGTTAAGATCTTTATGCGAACTCAAAAAAATACCTATGGGGTCTCGCCCTTCCAAGGTCAAGCTCTAGGAGCTCTTAGAGTACTCCAGGGACCATCCTTCGAGAAGGGAAATCCCCACCTCCCAGGCATGGATGAAACCAGTGATGGGGAGGATCTCACCCATCTCATTCCACTAAATAGGAAGGACAGGGCTCCTGAGACCCTCACTCTATGGATGGTAGTCACAACACTTCGAACCCACACAGGTGGATCTGGTCTTGGTGAGATCACGGAGAACAGCCTCAATGAAGAGTACAATCTTTTACCAAGGTTGACCAAAAGATAAAACCTAGAGTCCAGATTCCTAGCTATAGAAAAATAAAGGTTAGAGAGAGGCTTACCCCCTCCTCAATGGTGGCAGCAATATCAAACCTAGGGAGAAAGAAGATTCTTATGACCCTAAAATCCCCAAAGGGATTGTCCTCAAATATGAGGAAGGTGATGACCTCACCAAATGGTTAACAGCCTTTGAGAGGGCTTGTGGAATTAGGCAAGTGAAAAGTGACTCTGGTGGGGCTTTACTTTGGGAACTGTTCATTGGTAACTGCGGAGACAGATTACTGACCCTCACTAGGCCAGATTCTGAGTCCTATGACCTCATGAAGGGCACCCTGATTGAGGGCTTTGGACTCGCAACTGAGGAGTATAGAATTAGATTCTGGGGGCTCACAAAACCCGAAGCCAATCCGGGGTTCACTTAATTGACTATTCAGTAAAAACATTAGATTGTGGGTTAACTGGAAGTGATCTGTAGGACTGTGTTGGGCTTTACAATCTCCTGATTAAAAAAACAAATGTTAAGTAATTGCACTAGTGAAAAGTTGCACCAGTATTTACTAGACCTAGGTCTAATCCCTTCCCAAGAATTGAGAAAGAAGGCAGACCATTGGGTCAAGACAAGGGTGAGCAAAACGTCCACTGGTGACCACACGAAAGGGGTCACAAAACCTCCATGGGGAACAGGGGGTGATTGCACCTCCCACCCGCCCCAAAAATAAAAACCAAGAGTCTTCTAAATGCCCCCAAAACTCTGTTCAGGAGGGTAGGTCCCAGAAGTCTTCCCAGTGCACTGGTGGATATAAGGGAAATACTTTTGATCCCCTAAAGGCCTGATGTTGCAACTGTAGGAAGGCTGAAAAACCTACTGAAGCTGCTGCCTGTCCCAATAAAAATGCTACTAGTCCCACCCCAGTTCTTACTGGTGTGGCAAATTTCTAGATGAGGTCAACAGTGTGCCCAGAGTAAATCAGTTAACACTGAAGCCCTCTTAGTTTCTGAAGGGGAGGGAACATTGGCTACTTTAGCAGTCTTGCCCCCTAACTTAAAGGAGTACTTACAATACCTCTTAGTGAATGGGACTAGGATAGAAACCCTGAGGGATCTAGGTGCCAGTGTCACTATGGTGAGAAACACACTGGTTTCCCCAAGACAATACCTGACTAGAAAAACATATCCAGTCACCAGCGCTTAGTGGCATTCCATTCCATGGCTGTGATGCCCTTAGACTGGTGGTGGTGGGGGTGGGAGGGGTGTTGGGTTACAAGCCTGAAGTAGGTAGTTACCTCAAACTTCAAGCTGTCTGTCTGTTTGGAAATGACCTGGAAACCTGAGCATGGGCTGAGGTGGAAAGGAAGACACATGCAGCCATGCTGTTAATCCCTGAGATCGTGTGTGTGAAGACAAGAGCACAAACTCGAGCACAGGTTGAACAAGGAGAGGCATTAAAAAATCTTTGCCCATAGTGGTAGTATTGAAGATTTGATCTCATTGAATAAGTTAGTCGGCGAAGTGGTTAGCGGGTTTCAATGCTGCAAGAATTTTGAGGATTGCACCTTCATGAAAGGTTTTGAAGGAAGTCCATGAGGCATTGTTTTTGAGGGTGAGTCAGAGGGGCAAGTGGGTAAGGCAGTCAGGAAGGAGGAAAGGTTGGCGATGTGATAGAGTATGCTCCTCCAAAGCCCTCTGCAGGTCGATCTTCAAGTTTTCATCGCTCTTAAGGAAGGATGCAAATTCCTTGCAACTAGGTAACGAGCTGGATACAGCTTTCGGCGGGGGGGGGGGGGGTTGATTGGGTAGGCCATTTAATTGTCATTTAAAAAGTTCAAATAGTTTTTGGCGTCTATTTTTAGCTTCGTCTAGTTGGTTTCTAAAGAAATGGTCTTTCGACCTTCTGATATTGTTGAAGTAATAATTCCTTGTTGTTCTCCAAAGCTTGAGGAGATCAAGGGACGGAGAGGCTCTCCACCAACATTTAACCAGTCTTCAGGTATGTCTTTCCTTATTGAGTCTGGCATTGTACTATGGTTTGGAATCTTTGGTGGACTGTCTTTTTTTAGTTGTGGAGGTGCAATGGAATGTAGAATAGTCCTAATGGAGCTGAGCTGTTTGTAAGAACCTGTACGTCTGACGTGTCTTTGGGGGGAGGCATGCGGTATCCACTGAGATATGTCAAGTGATTGATATTACTTTTTCTTAAGCTCCTTTTCCAGATTTTAGATTTCATTGGTTGAGCTGAATTTACTCACAGCTTCATTGATGAGGAATGTGATGTAGAACTCATCAGACCAGTCATAAGTTGAATGGAGTTGGCCTTGGCAATGCCATGTTCTAAGATTGATCCTTTGTCTTGGTGGGTCTGCTGCAGATTTGAATCAGGTTGAGGTCAAAATGTTTTAAGGCGGTTCACTGCAGAGTCCATTTGTGGATCTCTTTGCTGGTGGAAGTTGCTGTATAAGCTGATTAAAGTTTCTCTTCGCAGATTTCTTTGCTACTGGAAGTTACAGCATAATATGATTGAGGTTTCCATTAGCGGATCTCTTTGCTTAGTGGAAGTTACAGCATATGATTGAGGTTTTTATTTGTGGATCTCTTTGCTAGTGTTAGTGGAAGCTACAGTATAAGATAATTGAGGTTTCTGTTACTAGAGGGAGTTGCAGTATAAGATGATTGAGGTTTCCGTTACTAGCGGGAGTTGCAGTATAAGATGATTGAGGTTTCCATTTGCAGATCGCTGTTAGCTGTAGTTACAGAAGATGGTTGAGATCTCTCTTCACGAATGTCTTTGCTAGTGGAAATTACAGTACAAGATGAAAGGGGTTCCTGTTTGTGGATCTCTTTGCTAGTGGAAGCTTCAGTACACGTTGATTTGAGGGTTCCGTTCACAGATCTATTTGCTAATGGAAGTTACTGAATAAAACAATAGAATTTTTTGTATGTGGATCTCTTTGCTAGTGGTAATTGTAGGATACGATAGATGAGGGTTCGAGGCATATGAGCTGCAGATCACACACTAGCATTAGATCGCCATCTGGTGTTGGGCTCGGATGCTGGCACCTTGTTGTTGTCTTGGAAGAAGTTTTTTTAGTATAGGTGACTCCTCCCTTGGACGATAGTGCGCATGGGCATCGACTCCATCCTTAGATAGTTTTTTTCCGCCATTGGGTTCGGATGCAACTTTTGCGCTCTGGTTCGAAACTTCTTTTTCGACACGCAAAACTTTCACAAACTCTGCAGATTGACTTCGAACATCGATATCTTCGACGTGCCTTTCATCGGCCCGATTCCAGTCGTCGACGCGGGCCGCTGGGCCTATCGACGCCGTAAGGCCTACGGCTCATGGAAAGGACGCCATTCAAGAAATGCTCCAGTGTGGTGCAAAGTTCCCGCACAGTGACCATCATAAGGTCTGCAACCTGTGCCTCTCGCCAGAACACGACGAGTCAAGCTGTCCACCCTGTGCATCCTTTCGATTGGAAAAGACTACTCGAGATCGAAGGACATCATGGCGCAGAGATCAGCTCCGGGACCAGAGAACATCTTTGATGAAGGCCCGGATGTCCCAGAAGAAGAATCTGAGGATCTCGAAATCGTGTCAGAGGCAGAAGACTCAGACGACCCCATCACTCCTGGTCAACGAGTGAGTACTACTGCTCCTACCCCAACCCCACTACCAAAACAAAAGGCACTGGTCTAGACTTCGCCTGTTGGCCCCAGTCGCGACCGAAAACAGACTTCAGAAGCCCCGCCTCCGTGCACGGCTCCGAAGAAAAAAGACAAGCCTTCCAGTAGCTCGGGACCAAGCAAACCGCATATAATTGTCCCACCATCACCTTTGGCACCGAAGCCAAAGGAACACTGCTCCGAAATCGGTTCCGACTCCTTCCACATCAAATGACAAACCGGCCCCGAAAACCTCGAGACCCATGGATAAACTCTTCGAACGCTTGTAAGCCTAAAGATCCCGCCTCTGAACCGAAAGACAAGCCTAAGGATTCTACCACGCCTCCTAAGGCCAAAGAGCATAAAACTCAACATCAGCCCCGCATGGAACCGAAAAAATCGACTCCGAAAGCGGTCATCGATGAAGAGGAACTTTTTCATCCGGATCCCATCGATCCTAAGCAGAAAAAGATCTATATTAATCCTAAAACTGGACATGTCACAGCTGTGCCATGCAAAAAGAGGAAGTTAGACACCTCACATGCCCCTCCAGTGCCTGTGAAGGACTCTGCTACATCACCTATGCCGCCTTCTTCTCCTATACTTCCTTCTAACCCCCTTCCTCTCTCTAAATCTGTTACACCACCTCTGCCTGTAACTTCTCAAACACATACACCACCATAAGATGATGATGATGACCTAGGGGCGGGGGGAGACCCTGATCCATTCACATATCCAGACGACCCACCACAAGATGATTGGGTTTACATTGTCCCAATAGATCTACCAGGCCTCCCAAGCCCCCAGCCATACCCCTCAAAACCATCTCCCCCAGACGATAATATTGATTTTGGACAATTGCTTAATAGGGCTGCCGTTTTCCACGGTGTGAAAATGCACTCCGACACAGCAGAGGAGGACTTCTTTTAGACACATTTGAACAGTTCGATAAAACAGTGCAAATATTGCCAATGATCAAGGGAGTCATTAAGCGTGCCCCTGACGTGTTCAAAGATCCCTTACGTGCCAGGATTCTTAATCCTAGGATAGATAAAAAATAGACCTGCTCCTGAGAACCCTGCTTACATTAAGGGAACTCTGCCTTTGGATTCTCTAGTGGTTTCCAATGCTAGAAAGCGCACCAACTCACATACCTCCGGGGATGCACCACCCCCAGATAAGGAATCCAAATTACTGGACGCATCTGGCAAAAGTGTAGCTGCGCAGGCCACCAATCACTGGCGCATAGCCAACTCTCAAGCACTGCTGGCTAGATATGATAGGGCCCACTATGACCAACTGGAAACCCTATAACAGCATTTGCCTGACCAATAGAAAACTCAAGCAAATGATCTCATCCAAGAGGGCAAACTAATATCAAACGCTTCAATTAAATGAGCCCTTGACGCAGCAGACACTGCCTCTAGGTCCATCGATACCAGTATACTGCTCAGACGACATGCCTGGCTGCGCATTTCAGGCTTTAAGCAAGAGGTCCAGACAACCATCCTGAACCAGCCGTTCAACCAAGAACAACTATTTGGACTGGCTGTAGACACTGCTCTTGAAAAAATTAAGAAAGACACAGACTGCTAAGTCCATGGGAGCGTTACAGTCTCCACAAACACGTGGCTCCTTTCGTCGCTTCTTTTACAGAGGAGCCTCCAAGAACATGGACACAGACACCTCATCTTCCTTTAAAGCCACTACACAAACATCCCCCAATAGAGGATATTTCAGAGGTGGATACAGAGGAAATAACAATAAAGGGAGAGGCCGAGGTAACAACACTTGCGCCTCCCCTACTACAAAACAGTGACTTCCGGATACAGAGGAAATAACAATAAAGGGAGAGGCCGAGGTAACAACAACACTCGCACCTCCCCTACTACAAAACAGTGACTTCACTCCACTCCCCTCCAGACAATTCCACTCTGGTCGGGGGAAGATTATCACAGTTTTGCAGCGTGAATCTTTCTGGATTCACTATGCTGTGCATTATTCCGCGATCTTGTGGTTGGGTCCGGATTCGTAGTCTTTTCTTTGTTTTTTTTTTTTTTTTGTAGCCCAGGTGGGCGTCGACGTCCACCATTTGGTGCACCTCCCGTGACGTCGTCGTGCTTCCTGCGGAAGTCCCACCTTTGGTGCGCCATCTTCAGATTCTTTTTTCCGCCGTTGGGTCTGGATCGACATCGGGAAGCTCCAGAAATTCACTCGGAGGAAGAAGGAAGAAAAGCGAGTTTCATCGATAGAATCAAGAGAAGACATCAGGAATAGAACAGATTTCATCAGGAGCGCGAAGAAAGAGGACCAGCGAGCCTTTTCTTCGACAGCCTTGGAGAATGCACGCTCAGAGACCCTGAGCGAAATGGACAAGACGCCATTCAAGTTCTGCCCAAACTGCCACCACAAGTTCGCGCAAAAAGACCAGCATCCGGTCTGCAACCTCTGCCTACCGGTGGATCACCAGAGTATCGACTGCAACGCCTGCTCAGCCTTCGCGCCGAAGACACTCAGGGTGAGAGAGAGGCAGAGAAGAGCCAACGCCAACATGGATGGCAAAGGGAAACCCCCGACACTCTACGAGCTGGGCCTCGACACGGACGACGAGGACAACGTCGCCGAGACAGCCGAAAACTTCACGGTCGTAGAGACCGACAAGAAAAAAGAAGACGAGGTAAGAGAATCGTCGAGCGCAAGTCAAAAAACACCTCGAAAACACGAGGGGGACTCGAAGAAAACCGAGTCAAGGTCCACGAAGGGAGCCCCGGCGCCGAAAACTTCGACGTCCAAAGGGGGAACTTCGGACAAAAGGCCCAGCGGATCCTTACAAAAGGACTCCCTGGTGCAGAAAGACGCCGAAAGGCAAGGGTCGTCGAAATCATCCCATGAAACGGGCCGATCGACGCAGAAAGAACGTTCGACGTCGACGCAAGTTTTATCGAAAAGACCCGCGGTCGACGCCGAAAGCATCTCCGAAATGGAGAAAAAGAAAAGGCGGCTCGAGGCCGAAATGGAGAACATCCTTCAAAGGAAGAAGGAGTTCGACGCCAGGATGAAGGAATTCAAGATTCCAACGGTTTCATCGGCGGACGTCGTCGAGGTCGAAGAGGAGTTCGACGCCGAAGGGCTGACAAGGGATCTCGAAGAAGAAGAGGAGCCCTATTATGAGGAAGAAGCCGAGGAAGAAGACCAACAGTCGTTCTTCGAATCGGCGGCATCTACCAGCAACGACGTCGAATGGCACGATCTCGACACCGAAAACCCGGAAGAGCCCGTGGACACGTACCCCTCGAGGCCTTCGCCACCCGACGACATCGGGGTATACAATATGGTGGTGAAGAGCGCAGCACTGGCCTTCGGCGTAAAACTCGACGAGGAGAGGCCGAAAGCCGATTTTCTCGTCGAAACACTGCTCCCCATCCAGACTAGGAGTCAGTTCCTCCCCATGCTACAAAGCGTGATGAACCAGGGGAGAGAAGCCTTCAAGGAGCCTGCCACCTGCCGGTCGATCACACCCAGGACAGAGAAGAAATATAAGCACTCCTCCCTAGACCCACCTTACATCAAGGGTAGCGTCACCGCAGACTCCATCATAGCCTCCACGGCCAGGAGAAGGGCCAACGTTCCAGCAACTTCGGGCCCACCTCCGGATAAAGAGAGCAGGAGGATCGACCTCACAGGCAGAAAGGTCGAGAGGAACGCCGCAATGCACTGGCGCATGGCGAATTCGAATGCACTCCTCAATAGACACCAATACCAACACTGGGATGAGATGGGGGAGCTAGTAAAGCACCTCCCCGAAGAATACCGCCAGAGAGCCTCTCACCTGGTGGATGAAGGAAAGAACATCGCCAACTCCTGTATAAAGACGGCGTTGGATGGGGCGGAGACTTCAGCAAGACTCATGGCCATAGGGGTCACAGAGAGGAGGCATGCATGGCTAAGAATCTCGGGATTCAAACCGGAAGTGCAGAACAACATCCTTGGCACCCCCTTCAACGGAGAGACACTGTTCGGAGCAACGGTGGACGAAAAGCTCACCCAGCTCAAGAAGGAAAACGAGACAGCGAGGTCCATGGGGGCCCTACAGCTGAGGGGAATGAGACGAGGTAATCCCTCGAGGAGACCCTACGGTAGGGGTGCAAGCCAACAAGGGACATCGCACCAGGCGTTCCAACAAGGTCAGCAGGGCGAAGGTCATGGTCAAGGTCAGCAGAAGCAAAGCTGGCAATATCAACCTCGGGGCCAGTCCTTTCGCGGGAGAGGGAACGGACGTGGCCAAAGGAGGAGAGGGGGCGATCAGCCCTCCTCGAAGTGACTCAGCACGCAAGAAGACGCCTACCCTCGTCGGGTCCCCAAGGGTGAGGCGCAAAAAAGTGTCATCTGGGGGAAGAGAAGATTCAAGAGCCTACGAGCATACGTCACCAGTAGGCGGAAGGCTGAGGTTCTACCTTCAGGAGTGGCGGCGTATAACCACAGACAAGTGGATACGGAACATCGTGCAGTACGGATACTGCGTAGACTTGGAGAAAAGACCTCCAAACAGGAAACCGAAGGGAAGACAGAGATCTGCACAAGAACTGGCAATACTCAGAGAAGAAACGCGGAAACTCCTACAAAAGGGAGCCATAGAGGCAGTGCCGTTCGGGGAACGCAACAAAGGGGTCTACTCAAACTACTTCGTGGTTCCGAAGGTAGACGGAGACCTCAGGCCCATACTGGACCTCCGTTACCTAAACAAGTTCATAAGAACGCAAAGGTTCAAAATGACTTCACTGCAGGAGGTACTGCCACAGATAAGAGAAGGGGACTTCATGGTCACCGTGGACCTCAAGGATGCCTACCTTCACATCCCAATAAACAGAAGGCACAAGGGCCTTCTAAGATTCAACATCGAACAGGAACACTACCAGTTCACAACCCTGGCCTTCGGATTGAAATCAGCGCCAAGGGTCTTTACAAAATGCCTGTCGGCGGTAGCGGCACACCTACGAAAGCAGGGCATACACGTATACCCATACTTGGACGACTGGCTGGTCAAGGCAAACTCACGCGAGAAGTGCGAGAGGCACGCAAAACGCGTAACAGACACCCTCACAAATCTGGGATTTTCCATCCACTGGGGAAAATCATCGCTGGAACCGGAACAGGTAAAGATTTTCCTGGGGGCAAAGATCAACTCCCTCAACAGTACAGTAGTGCCCAGCGACAGGAGGACAGATGCCCTACTGAAGGAGACGCAGCTCTACCAGAAGGGGCGAGCTCTGACAGTGAGGGCGGTGAGCAAGATGATGGGGATGATGGCGTCCTGTATCCAGCTGGTGCCGAATGTACGCCTGCACATGAGACCATTCCAGGAATGGCTGCAGCAGCAATGGTCACAAGCAAACGGAAGTTGGGAGGATCTAGTGGTTGTTACGCACGCAGTGCAGGAGGAGATAACTTGGTGGAACAGAGACAACATAACAACAGGGAGAAGCCTGACACCACCAAGCCCAACAGTGACCATTACCACGGACGCATCGCAGATGGGATGGGGAGCGCACATGGACAACCTCAGAGTGAGGGGTCTATGGGCTCCGGCAGACGAGGTCCGCCACATCAACTACCTCGAGTTGAAAACGATACTGCTAGCCCTGAAGGCATTCCAGAGACACCTGTGCGGCCAGAGGGTGTTGGTGCAGACAGACAACACCACGGCGATGTTCTACATCAACAAACAAGGGGGGACACAGTCGTTTCCCCTCTCATCCCTAGCTCAGGAGATTTGGAGATGGGCCATACCTCTCAAGATAGATCTACTGGCAATTCACCTACCAGGGAAGGACAATGTGGAGGCAGACTGGCTAAGCAGGCAGACGTCAGCATCGCACGAGTGGGAGCTCAATGGCCAGGAAACGGAGAAAATCTTCCGGAGATGGGGGGACTCCCACAATAGACCTATTTGCAACACGCCACAATGCAAAATGCCAAAGCTTCGCGTCCAGGCAACCAGATCAGCAATCCAAGGGAAATGCCCTATGGATAAGCTGGTGGAGGACATTTGCCTATGCCTTTCCACCGATACCCCTGTTGCACAGAGTGCTCGACAAGTGCAGAACCAGCAACATGACTCTGATCCTGGTGGCCCCACAGTGGGCGAGGCAGACATGGTTCTCACAGATTCAAGAAATGGCGCAAGGCAATCCGTACAAGTTCGAGAGGAGAAAAGACCTGCTCTCAATGCAAAACGGGGAGGTCCTGCACCCAGAGCCGAAGACCCTCAACCTAGCAGCATGGCTCCTGAAGACCTAGAGTTCGCACACCTAAGGTTACCTCAGAGCACTATGCGAGTGCTACGGGAGGCAAGGAAACCTACTACAAGAAAGTGCTACAGCGCAAAGTGGAAGAGATTCACGGTGTGGTGCAGGAAGAAGGGCCTGCACAACAGAATGACAAGAGACTCAACTGTGCTGAGGTACCTCACACACCTTCTAAAGAGTAACCTCTGCTCGAGCTCCCTAAGGGTGCACCTAGCAGCGATCGTTGCCTACACCAGAGGTGAGAAGGGTGGAAGTTTCTTCAGCTCGCAGGTGGTGAAGAGATTCATGGAGGGAGCCAAAAGAATGGCACCCCCGAAAAGGTTGCCGCCGCCGGCATGGAATTTAAACGTGGTTCTGACGGAGCTCATGAAGGCGCCGTTTGAACCCATTCACAAGGCCAATCTACAAATGTTGACGATGAAAACTGCCTTTCTAGTGGCCATAACCTCACTACGCAGGGTGAGCGAGCTTCAAGCACTAACGCTACAGGAGCCCTACATTCAAATTCACAAGGACAGGGTAGTCCTGAGGACGGACCCACACTTCATGCCCAAGGTAGTGTCGGCGTTCCACATGAATCAGAGTATCCAGATACCGAGTTTCTTCCAAAACCCGACTACAAACGCAGAAAAGGCCCTGCACACCCTCGATGCCAGAAGAGCGGTGATGCATTACATTGAAAGAACCAAGGAACTCAGGAAGTCGAAGCAGCTGTTTGTGTCCTTTGCTACTAGCTTCATGGGTAGACCAGTGACCAAGGGCACCATCGCTAGGTGGATTGCCCTCACTATTCAATTCTGTCACAAACAGGCTGGACAGGAGCTAACGGAGGGGCCACAAGCTCACTCCACAAGGAAGAAGGGGGCCACAGTTGCCTTCCTGGCAAACACGCCCATCCAAGACATTTGTCTCGCAGCAACTTGGGCATCTGTGCACACGTTCACAAAGCACTACTGCGTGGACATTCAAATGAATAAGGAAGCACAGGTCGGACAGAAGGTGCTACAACACATTTTCAACGACCAGCGATCATCTTCCACCCAGCCACCACAAAAATAGGAAAACCGCTACAAAGTCTATGCACAGCATAGTGAATCCAGAAAGATTCACGCTGCAAAACGAAAAGTTTCTTACCTGTCGGTGTAGTTTTGCAGCTTGAAGGTCTTTCTGGATTCACTAGCGAACCCACCCACCTCCGCCAGGAAGATGAGGCTGGAGGAAGAGGGGGTGAAATGGATAGGATCAAATAGGTGGAGACGTACAGAAATATGGACAAAAAGATTAATCAATCGCCTAGGGTTAAAAAAAAAAAAAAAAAAAAAAACAGGGAAAAAAGAACCCGAAGATGGCGCCCCAAAGGTGGGACTTCCGCAGGAAGCACGACGACGTCACGGGAGGTGCACCAAATGGTGGACGTCGACGCCCACCTGGGCTACAAAAAAAAAAAAAAAAAACAAAGAAAAGACTACGAATCCGGACCCAACCACAAGATCGCGGAATAATGCACAGCATAGTGAATCCAGAAAGACCTTCAAGCTGCAAAACTACACCGACAGGTAAGAAACTTTTCGTTCCTACCTGTCTGGAATTCCATCACAACAGACAAGTGGGTAAGACAGATTATCCGGTATGGTTACTGCCTGTAACTTACAGCTATCCCCCCTTCCCCCCCCCCCCCCCCCAACCACACATACTACCCAAGCAGGGTCCAATGTCCACAGATCATCTCACGCTCTTAAAACAAGAAGTTCTCTCACTGCTTCAAAACCACGCAATCGAGCCTATTCCTTTACCACATCAAGGAACAGGGGTCTACTCACTGTATTTCCTAATACCCAAAAAGGACGGGACTCTAAGACCAATACTCTACCTCAGACCCCTCAATCTGTATATACACTCGATCATTTACACATGATCACTCTCCAACAAGTGCTCCCGCTGTTGCAACAAGGTGACTTCCTTGCCACACTAGATCCCAAGGACGCTTACTTCCACATTCCCATACATCCTGCTCACAGGAAGTACCTAAGGTTCGTAGTGGACGGACTACCAGTTCAAAGTCCTTCCATTCAGAGTCACCACCACACCCAGAGTATTCACAAAATGTCTTGCGGTAGTAGCAGCACATTTGAGAAGACAACAGATCCATGTCTTCCCATACCTGGACTACTGGCTAATAAAAGCCAAGTTATTTAACCATTGTGTTCAACACACTCACTAACCATCCAAACATTACACAACTTGGGGTTCATAGTCAACTACACCAAGTCGCATCTCCAGCCCTCTCCTATACACCAATATCTAGGGGCCACAATAAACACTTCGACAGCTCTGTCATATCCCAGTCCAGCCAGGATAGCCAGTATACAAGCCCTCATCCCAAAATTTCAGGCCCAACACACACTCCCAGCCATAGTGTTCATGCAACTCATAGGCATGATGGCATCTTGCATCTTCATTGTGCCTTATGCAAGCTTCAAATTCGTCCCTTACAGGAATGTCTAGCACATCAGTGGAATCGGGCTCAAGGACAACTTACAGAGCTGATGTTGGTAGACAGCCGCACACATTGCTCTCTGCAGTGGTGGAACACAACTAACTTGTCCAGAGGGCGCCCGTTCCTCGAACCTGTTGCACAGATAGTGCTCACAACAGACGTATCACTCACAGGATGGAGAGCCCATCTCCTCGGACATACAGCTCAAGGCAAATGGACCACCCAACAAAAGTGCTTCACATCAATCACCTGGAACTACTAGCAATATTTCTTGCATTAAAATCATTCCAAGTACATGTACAAAACAAAGCTGTCCTGATCCGGAAGGACAACATGATAGCCATGTATTACATACAAAAACAGGGAGGTACACATTCTCTGCAGCTGTCCCTGCTCACACAGAACATTTGGAGATGGGCCATCCCACAAAATATATACCTACTTTCGGAACACCTTCCAGGAGTTCACAATCAGATTGCGGATCTGTTAAGTCGACAGACACAGCAGATTCACGAATGGGAACTACATCCCCAAGTTCTTCTATCATTTTTCCAAATGTGGGGTGTAGGAAAGTGGCTCTGTATATACTGGTCCAAAATAGGTAGTGTGTACAGAGTCCACAGCCCCCAGAGGTTTGGCAGAGGCTAAAGTTAGATATAACCTTACTCTCTAAAGTGGTAGCTTGGTCGAGCAGTAAGGCAGTTTCAGATGAGTGTAAAGCATTTGTTGTACACACTCAGTCAGCAAATGGTCTCACACAATCAAGAACTGAAGTCTAGGCCAATGGTTTGTATATAAAAATATATGGTGGTTTTATTTTAGAACCAACAATAGGTATCAAAATATACTTTGTCAGAAAGAGATGCTTTAGTTAAATACTTTGCAAGAGGCAATTGACTTGGAATGCAATAGTTTGTTGCAATAGGCAACACAATTTTAAACACAATAATACATTGAGCTCAATGGAAATTTTAAGTTATATGCAGTTGATTACTTTCAGGATTACTTTTCTAACTCCAGGACTGGATCCTAGATTCAGTCCTGGGACAGTTCTTGGAAACAAGTGAGTAAATACGGTTTAGTTACTGTTGTGATTTTAAAGTAATATTTTGCTATTTTAAAAGTTGACACTTAGAAACTTTTCGAGGTCAGTGTTGGACCTTGGATCCAGCACGAGTGTACCACCTGTAAGCAGTTGAGAAACTGCGTTGAAGTTATACAGGCGATTTTTAAGGAATATTTATAAGTTTGCAAAATCGACAGAAGAAATTTCACAGAAAAACAGTCAATGGTTTCCTATGGAAGAAAATTCAAGTTACGGGTAAAGTATGTTCTCGTTACTTTTGTAATCCAGTGCTGGGACATCTATCTAAAACAGGTAATTACGTTTTCACAGTTGGTAACACACAGAAGAAATTTCACAGAAAAACAGTCAATGGTTTCCTATGGGAGAAAACTGAGTTAGTGGTAAGTACAGTCGTAAGTATTTTTCAGGGTCAGTGCTGGGCACCAAGATCCAGCACTGGGATCTCTCCTAATAGGTGAGTATTTCCGTTTTCGTTACTCGGTTGATTTTAGGTGAATATTTAAAAGTTTAGAAACTCCACACTTAGAAGAAATTTCAAGAGAAACTAGTCAATGTTACCCTATGGAAGAAAAGTGAATTATCGGCTTTTGGGTAAGTACTCAACTGGCAGAGTTAAGGTTCTGGGCATAGACTCAGAGGTCTCCCAGGGTCAGGTAAGTACAGTTGTTACACCCTCAGCGGCACAGGGGCAGCCGGGTGCAGAGTGAGTTAGGCCCAATGTTATCCTATGGGAGGCAGGGGGTCCTTGGTTGGTGGCTGCTGACTAGCAGGCCACGTGGCTGTGGGAGCTGGGCTCCTAGTCACTTGCTCAGGGCAAATGGGGAAGTAGGTAGGAGTAGAAGTTACACTGCCAGGGCCACTCGGGCGGCTGGGTGCAGGGTGCTTTTGGATTTCAATGGGAAGCTTCGGGATGCACAAAGGCTGCAAGCTCGGCTACGAAGATTCTTCAGGTGCCACCACCACTTCGAGAGGTAAGTTGGGTAGTTGGAGGATAGGTAGGTACCCAGGAGTTTGGCACAGGGGGGTGCCAGGTGCGGGGGTGTCTTTTGATGTTGGGAAATCTTACCCTCTGTTGATCACGGCGGGGGGGGGGTAACCTGGTTCTGAGGTCGCAGGCGTCGGGAGCGTCGAGGTGAGTCCTTGGGTGCCGGATCCAGGGTCACAGTCGCCGGGGGACGTCCTCGGGGTCTTTGTCCACTCAGGCACAGGCCAGGCTTGGCGGGTGCAGAGTGTGCAGGGTTCGCAGTTCCGGGCTGATGCCAGGGGTTAGAAACTTTCTTTGAGCAGAGCCACTGCTCATGGAGTCCCAGATGCTCAGTCACAAGGTAGCCAGGTCCTCCGGGGTTTGTGAGGTTGCTGGCCATAAGAGGTGCTGGGTTTTAGCAGGAGCAGGTTCGAGGGTTGACGGGCTGGTAGGGATGGGGCCAAAGCAGTTGGTGTCTTCCTCTTCTTAGCAGCTACATGGCAGGTCTTCTTTATTTTTGCTCTTCTTTGCTTTTTCGGAATCTGGAATAGGAAAGAAGGTTCAGGGTGCCCGTAAATACTAGATTTAGGGGAGTTACCGGTAGGTAAAGGGCAGAGACCAATGGGTCCCTGCCCTGGGGTGGCAGTAGTCTAGTCCTGATTGGGCAGGGCTTCCCATCGTCAAGATGGCGAGAGCCCGGAGATGTTTCACCTCGCCTCCCCCACCTGAGGGGTGGGGTTGGCAGAGGCCGACATACCCCCTGTCCTTCCTTGGGGTTTCCGGCCAGTCTTCCTGCCAGAGTGGGGGGTTAGAACCGGTGGGGGCCAGTTGTGGAGTACAGCAAGTGACCTGGAGAAGCTCACAAAGGCGGCATGCCTTTGAAGCTTCCCCCTCCCCATCCTGAGGGAGAAGACCTAGCACCTCGTCCAGGATGTGTATTGTAGGCCCAGGAGAGCCGGGGCTCTCCACCCAGGGGTCCAGCAACTGTCTGCTGTGTGGCAGTCTAGGCAGCCTCTCAGACCAGACGTAGATTGTAGGTTAGGTTTCAGGGGGCATCTCTAAGATGCCCTTTGTAGTGTTGTACATTAAATCCCACACTGGCATCAGTGCGGGTTTAATGTGCTGAGAAGTTTGATACCAAACTTCAGTCTTCAGTGTTGCCATTATGGTGCTGTGGAGTTCGTGTTTGACGAGCTCTCAGCACCATATACTCTTAAATGGCAGCACTGCACTTACAGGGCCCAGGAATGGACCTGTGTACTGTAGGGGCACAGGGCTCATGCTCCTGTGTCCACACCACTGGCATAGGGCACCCAGCTAGAGGGGGGGGGCTGATGTATGCCAGAGCAGTGTAGGTTGTGGGCATGGCACACAGGGATGTGTGCCATGTCGACTGTTTTGTCTTGTACCCAGACACTCAGCCTGCAAGGGCAGTGTGTGGGTGTTAGGGTACAGGGCCTCTAAGGGTGGCACAATGAGTGCTGCAGGCCTTAGAGGCTTTTCCTGGTCACAAGGCCCTGGGTACCTAGGGTACCATTTACCAGGGGCTGACATGTGGCCAGGGTTTGCCAATTTGGGTTTTTGGTTTTTAGGGAAGGAACATAGGCCCTGGGCACCTCATTGGCAGGAGTCCAGGGCACACTCAAAGTACATTCAGCAATTCAGCAAAAAGTGGGGGCATACCATGCAAGAAAGATGGCACTTTCTCACATGGGGCCAACCAGACATAGATCTGTTCGCCACAAACGCAAAATGCCCAACCTTCGCCGCTAGGTTTCCACACCCATTATCCAAGGGCAATGCGATATGGATGAACTGGTCAGGCAGATTTGCATACACTTTTCCGCCACTCCCACGGATTCCACTAGTGGTACTCAAGCTTCGGCAACAGTCTCTCAAACTAATCTTAATAGCTCCCACATGGCCACGCCATCCGTGGCTCACAACACTGTTGCAACTCTCACTAGTTCCACACCAAAAACTATGCCTGTCCCCATCCTTGTTAACACAGAACCATGGAGAGATCAGACATCCAGATCCAGGTCCTCTGAATCTGGGGATCTGGCTCCTGAAGTCCTAGAGTTCGGTTACCTTAACCTACCACCAGACTGTATGAACATCATTAGAGAAGCCAGACACCCTACTCCTAGAGCTTGCTATGCTGCAAAATGGAAACGACCAACAACCATATTGATCCACTGGATGCCTCCATACAGAACATCATTTGCTACTTACTACACTTGCAAAGATGTAATCTAGCATATTCATCCATACTTTTACATCTAGCAGCACTTTCTGCTTATTTACAAAACAGACAACACTTGTCACTTTTTAGAGTCCCTGCAATTAAAGCCTTTATGGAGGGCCTAAAAAGAATCTTTCCTCCCAGGTTGCCACCCTCTCCATTGTGGAATCTAAATATTGTTCTTACTAGGCTCGTGGCACCCCCATTTGAACCTCTACATAAATGCGAATTGCAGTTCCTCACATGGAAAGTAGCTTTCCTTATTGCAATCACCTCTCTTAGAAGTGTAAGTGAGATCCAGGCTTTAACCATACAAGAACCATTCTTACAATTACACCATAACAAAGTGGTTCTCAAACAAATCCAAAATTCCTTCCTAAAGTCATCTCTCCATTTCATCACAACCAATCGGTGGAGTTACCAGTGTTTTTTCAAAACCCAGACTCCGTAGCAGAGATAGCTCTACACACCCTAGATGTACAAAGAGCCCTACTGTATTACATTGACAGAACTAAATCCTTTTGCAAGACAAAACAATTGTTCGTAGCTTTCTCCCCACACATAAAGGTAACCCCATCTCCAAAGCTGGGATTGCAAGGTGGATTGTTAAATGTATCCAAATATGCTACCAAAAAGCTAAACGCACATTGATAATTCCCCCCAGAGCGCACTCCACACGCAAACTAGGGGCCTCCATGGCTTTCCTTGGGAACATTCCCCTATAAGACATCTGTAAGGCAGCAACATGGTCTACAACACACACCTTCACTAAACACTATTGTGTTGATGTGCAGGCTAAGCAACAAGCTTCTGTTGGCCAAGCTGTTCTTAAAACTCTTTCAAGCTACTGCAACCGATACAGGTGGCCACCGCTTGGGGAGATATTGCTGTACAGTCTATGATAGTGTGTGATCTGCAGCTCATATGCCTTGAACTGGAAATGCTACTTACCAGTATGCATCTGTTCTTGACATGTAGAGCTGCAGATCCACACACGCCCACCCACCTCCCCGGGACCTGTATCTGTTCCAGTTCTATCTTACTTAGATATACACAGACATTTTTCTTTCTACGAATGGAGTCGATGCCCATGTGCACTATCGTCCAAGGGAGGAGTCACCTATCTCGTGACTACAAAGACTTCTTCCAAGACAACAACAGCGTGCAAGCATCCGAGCCCAACACCAGATGACGATCTATGCTAGTGTGCGGATCTGCAGCTCTACATGCCAAGTACAGACGCATACTGGTGAGTAGCATTTTCCTTTCCTTTCACATATCTCTTTGCTAGTGGAAGTTACACTTTAAGATGAATGAGGTTTCAGTTAGCGGATCTCTTCGCTAGTGGAAGTTACAAGTTAAGACAATTGAGGTTTCCATTCAGAGGTCTGTTTGCTAATGGAAGTTGCAGCGTATGATGATTGAGGCTTCCATTAGCGGATCTCTTTGCTTAGTAGAAGTTACAGTATACGGTGATAGAGGTTCCGCTTGCAGATCTTTTTGCTAGTCGAATTTGCAACCTGCCGCCTTTGTGCCGCTGGTGCTGTATGTTTGGTGCTGCTCTGTCGCCCTCCCTCATCTCCCCGCGTGTGCTTACCCCCAAAGCTTGGCCCCTGCAACTGATTTACTTAACTGCCAGCAGTTTGACTTCAGGCACCCTCTATCTCCATTGGAAAGTATTTGGTTTTGGTACTTACCTGACCCCTGGCCCTTGCTGACATTTGGCTCCGAAAACTGAGCTTTTAAGATGAACACTTAGCTGTATAAACGCAATATTGTTTCCCAAAAGGATAGCACTGGACTGTGTGAAAGTTATAAATGTTGATTTTTCAAAGTGTAAAGTATTTTTTATTAAAAATGTACCTGATTACGAAGACCTGGGTCTTGAAATAAAGTAGAAAAAGTATAATTTTATAAAACTGGTCTGGATCTCCTTCTTGAGTCATGTGTCCATTATTGATCACTGTTGTGCAAGAAATATCTTCCACTCCTCTGTAAGACCTAAGGCGTCTCGCCCACACTACCACTAAGAGCATTTTTGGTTTTATATTGAGCCTCGTGCACTTTTGGGGAACCCCTGGACTCTGTATATGAGATCACTGGGTGGTTATACCGTGCACAGAGTCCGCTCCCTGCAGTGTTCTAGATTTAACATGCGCCCAAACACCTAGGTGTTTTTGTCTTTTTCAACCTGCGTTTCGAAATGCAAAGTGCACTTTTCTTTGACACTGCTCTCTACTTACATGACTCGCCCATAGTGCGTAAAGCAATCTGATGTGTAGTCGTTGTCCTGGTGGATTGTGGACTAAGGGAGGAGACACAAAATGTCTTGAGTATCTTCAAAGAAAACAAGTTGCATGCTTTGAGGACAACCGTTAGATGGCCGGAGTGAGCTGAGCACGTGATGCTCCAGCGCTGCACGCTACAAAGATGTGGTTAGGGTAAAACGCATTTTCTTTTCTGACCATGATGGTGGTTGTCTCTCCTGCCCCGGGCAGGGCACACATCTAGTCTGCTTTGGTAGAGTCCACCACTAAATTGCAAGGCCTCAGGTGGAGCGTCTCTCCGGGTTTGTGCATCCAGTTGTCTGAAAAAGGAAAGGTATCCGGTTAAAGATGGCAGTATTATTGAAGAAGCACTGCCAGGGTAATTGTACTCCAAGAGAGAAAAAGCTATACCTTCAGCCAAACTGTGTTTGGAGGAACAGAAATGAAATATGATCTGAAACGAAGTGTAATTCCACTTGGTGCGCTGCTGTTTGTGTTACAGATGAAACATGGACAGTGAGATGGGCACGTAACGTGATTTTAAAATTACCAGAACACTTTCTCAAAAGACTTAAATTCCAAGGTTCTTATTAGGCACTAAAATGAGAAATTAATTTGTTTAAATGGATTTTCTACTTTCCAAGTTAATTGTTTGGTACTGACACCTTTTTTTTTTATTTTTAATAGAGCATTCTGAGCTGATGGAGTTACATGCAAGAGTGGAGTGTGGCTTTGGAACAGCAGTTGAAACAGTGGGATTTTTCCCTAGATGCTGTCAATCCCGCGTCAGGTGGACTTTCCCTTTTTCTTGATGGCAAGGAAGGGATCGCTGTACTTCTCGTTGTTTCCTCCCCTGGTTCTTGTATTGTGCATTTGGTCTCTGGTGCAATTGGATTTCCAGTGTCCTGGTGAAGGACTTTGCATTCTCCTTTGATTCCAGCATGGCAGCGCGGAACTCCAGTGTCCTGGTATCCTTGTGTCCTGCTGTATGAGTTGCGTTTTCAGGTGCCTTCCTGCCACTTTAAGCTCTGAAACTTCTGCTCTTTGGAGGTATAATGTGATTGGGACATGGATCATGTCTCGCGTTAGCTGCTCACCAGCCCCTGACCGAATTTCTTCACAGCAATAAGACCATAGGAGCTTGCTCTAGCCTCCTGTAGAAAAGACATTCTCACAGGATGTTGTCCTATGAGACTCTGCCACAAGAAGTTGCTGTCTGTTCCATGGTGGATTAAAATTGTCTTTTTTACTTGATCTTATCAAGCAAATGCGTGGAAAGGAATAAAACGCATTGAGTACAGCAGTGTTTGCATTTTTGAAATGGAAGAAACTAGAACTTGAACTTCACTGCTTTTAAATGATGCTAATTTGCTGTGACTTATTTAATTGTATGAAGTGTTGCTTTTGTGTGCATCACTGAACTATCAAATGAAATGCATACAGTACAAGAGCTTAATTTGTATAATGAAAAACCTTTTATGCTGCTCTGTGACTTTGTTGCTGTAGACAGTGTAAGCTATTTTTAGGCCCGGTCTGTGTAAAGAGTATATGTCCTAATTATTTCACATGGTAGCAGGTAAATCACCTGAGACTAACGCACATGGTGGGTAATGTGGTGGGAAAAATGTGAGGCTCATATTACAGCATTAGGTTTTTACCCTTTACAGTCCGAGCATCGGTTACTGAGTATATGATAAAAATATACTATGGAAAAAACAGAAGCAGGGCCCCCCTGCATCAGCCTTGAAAAGTGACTAAACACAAGAATATCCTTGTGTCGTTGAAATGCAAGGTCCAGCACCAAGAAACCTATGGTGATCTCACACTTAACGAGTCCCTTTAACATAACATTATAATTGCAGACGGGGTAAACTCTTCCAGCAAAGGCAAAAGAGGATGTAATTATCGAGCAGAGAATAGAAGGTAAGCACTGAGCGTGACATTGAAGGCAAAGGATTTGAAGTAGGAGAGCGCACATGGTGACATAGATAAGGAGAGTGGCAGGGATGGTAATGTGAGAGTGTTGTTTAGCTTTGGTAAGTCTATTTGTAGCATGGGTTGGCTGCAGACGCACATGCTATGCACACTCCTGCCATCTAGTGTTGGGCTCAGACTCTACAACTTATTTTCTATTAAGTCTTTTTAGGTCTCGCCCAGACAACGCTTGCGCTGTCTCTTTGACATGCTGTATTCAGGTATGGACTTGAAGCTCCTCCCATCTTTTTAATTGGCTCCTATTACTGTCCTTTGTAAATGGTGGCTTTTGATTTGTGAATAGGCTTCATATTCCCTCCTTAGTACCTCCTTTTGTAACCTCCCATGAGTACTGGCCCTTTTACATATGTCACTCTGTATTTTTTATGTACATTCTGTGAGCACCATTTTCATAAATGACTTTCTCCTATTGCAGGCCCTGCATGCTTATCTGCAGTATGCAACACTTTTTAAAAAAAAATTTTTTTTTTAAGTTTTGCTTCTAGAATGGCGGCCGTGCCATTAAAGCACCGTGGCTCTACGCCCTTCCTTACTACTTTTTGAAAGGCGAGGCAGCTTTAAGTTTCAGAATAGTGGTCGCACGGCTAAACAAAATCAATTAACACAAACTTAACAATGGTGCATGCAGAGCTCGCAGCCCCTCATACCCTTACCGGCCCTCCCTCCCTTCCTCCTCACCTCACCTCATCCAAGTCTTCGCACTCCTCGGGTAAGTTGAAGCACAAGAAGGTGAAGAAGCACTGTCGCTCTTCGCCTTCTCCCCATCGGTCGGCTGACGCGACACGGAAACAGCAGCGTTGTCACTTTAAGGCTCTGTTCCCGGAGCCTGATTCAGGGTGGACTCTGCGCCTCCCACTGTTTTGGGGAGTCAGGGGTCCCCTGCCCAGGTTCGGGAATTTTATGAAGCTCTTCATTCCATCTTTGGGCAGCCTGACTCCACTGGTGTGCTTTTGGGCCCCGCAGAGCTGGTTGGGGGCCCTGGGCCTTCGATGCCGGTGGTTCCGGACATAGCACCGCAGTGTCCCCATGGATCCAAACCTGGATCTGGTTAGACGCTGGTGGACCTTACATGACCTATCCTGGCAATGATGCCGTGGGCGTGGGCCCGGCCGACATCCTCTTCAACCCCAAGATAGCCTCGTAGGCGGATTGACGTCGGATCCAACGCCGGAGGGTACGTTTGTGCCCTTGTTCATCCCAGGTGTTCCCTATCGCCCTAAGGGTGGTGATGAGGACTGGAAGAGGTTGCTGGACCCTTTAATAGACCAGCTGTAAGAGCTGGACTAGAGAGAGGGATTGGGTGACGCCAGTGGTCTGGATACCTCCCCAGACCTTGGCATGCTTTCTCCCCCTACCATTGCTACGGAGGTTGGGAGCATCCTATGCAGTGGTGGTGCGTATGGCAGCCGAGGCTTTGGGCTTGGAGCTCCCTAAGAGTGTCAGTCAGGTCTAACCTCCTGACAGGTGCTCCAACTGGCGGCAACTTTCTCTGAACCCCTCTTGCCCTTCAATGAAGCCCTCATAGACGTCTTTCTGGGCACTTGGGACAAGCCCAGCACAGGGGCTCCTGTGGAACGGACGATTGCCCTCCGCCGGCTCCGAACGATCCCATTTACCCTCCCAACACCCTTCTCCCGAGAGCTTGGTGGTCCAAGCCTCCTCTTCCAAGGGCACATTCCCTTCCGCACCCCCGGATAGGGAATCCAAGAATCTGGATCATCTTGGGAAGCGTTTGTTCTCTTCCTCCAGCTTAGTGCTGTGGTCTGTGAATACTGCATGCCTCTTGGGCTGCTATACCCATACAGTCTGGGATACAGTTGTGCAGGTGCTGCCTCAGTGCTCTGAGAAGGCCTGGGCCATTCTCTCCCAGGCAGTGGCAGATGGGAGAGATGCAGCCAAATTCACGATCCGCTGTGGACTGGATACCGCCGACTTTCTGGGCAGCACGATTGCCATGTTCGAAGACCTTCGGTGCTACGCCTGAGCATGTCTGGTTTTTCGGGGATGTTCAAGCAAACTTGCTGGACATGCCCTTAAATTGGCATTCCCCTTTTTGGTGACAAGGCGGACTTGATGCTCAAACGTTTTAAGGATTCTCCGGCTACGGCCAGATCCTTAGACCTTGCTGCGTCGTCCTGTCCCCCACAGTCTGCCTTTCGTCCCTTTCATGGCTACGGAAGGGCCACCTGACCCCATCTGACTCAGTCCAGCCACTGGCCCATGCAAGCAGCCCAGCCTCTGTGTGGACGTGGGACCCAGCGACACGGGTCTGAGAACCAGTGGACAGACCAGACCACACTCCCCAAGCAGCGAGTCCGGGATATTCGGGCTATGATACCGATGTTTAAGCCTCTATCCCGGTGTTCAGTGAGAATGACCCGGAGGCTGCTGGGCCTCATGGTCTCCTGCATCCTGCTGGCAGATCATGCCAGAGGGCATATGCGGACCCTGCAGTGGGACCTGAACTTCCAGTGGGCGCAGCATCAGGGGAATCTTGCCGACTACGTCCAGATCTTGAAGAGAGCTGCGCAACAACTGCAATGGTGGTGAACGAACCAGGAATGGATCAGAGGCAGACTCCTCTCCCTTCTCTAACCAGACCTCACGATGACCGATGCATCACTTCTGGGATGGGGCGGCCAGCTGGGAGAGGCAGAGGTCAGAGGAGTCTGGTTTCCACGGGAGTCCGGTCTCCATATCAACCTGTTGGAGCTCTGGGCAATTCTCTTGGCACTGAAGGCATTCCTTCCCTCCCTCAAGGGGAAGGCAGTGCAGGTGTTCACAGGCAACACCACCATAAGGTACTGCAACAAACAAGCTGGGGTGGGGTCGTGGTCCCTTTGTCAAGAGGCTTTTCGCCTTTAGACATGGCTGGAACAGGGCATTACCCTGGTTGTTCAATACCTGGCAGGTTCTCTGAACGCCAGGGCGGACAAACTCAATCGCAGGTGCCTGGTGAATCACAAATGGCGTCTTCACTCAGGTGGTGCAAGGTGTCTTTCAACTAGGGGGAGAGCCTTGGTTAGATCTGTTCGCCACCAAGAAGAACGTGCAATGTCAACAGTTCTGCGCGCTGGATTTTCCTTGGCGGCACTCGCTCGGTGTCTATTTTCGTCACGAGTTGAGCTGTGGCCTCCTGTACCACTTCTGCCACAAGTGCTGAAGATCAATCGCGGCCCAAGTCATTTTTGTGGCACCGGACTGGGCATCAAGAGTCTAGTATCCAGAGGTCCTGAGCATGGCCATCGATCCTCCAATCAGACTGCCCCTTCTGAAGGATCCTCTGTTGCAGCAGCAGGGGACGGTTCTCCACCCAAACCTGTCCAGCCTCCACCTCCTTGCGTGGAGATTGAAATGCAGCAGTTGACAGCTTTTGACCTTCCTCCTGAAGTCTGTAATGTCATCTTGGTAGCCAGGCGTCCCACCACTAAGACGGTATACACCTGTTGATGGAATACGTTTGTGGCATGGTGCACAGCAAAGGCTGTGGATTGCCTCTCAGCTACTCTTTCTGAGGTTCTCTTGTTCCTTCTTTCTTTGGCTCAGCAGGGCTCCGCTCTGGGCACTCTAAAGGGCTACCTGGCAGCCATTTCTACTTTCCTTCGGCTACCAGATCAGCCCTCTTTGTTCAAGTCCCCTATTGTAAGTCGGTTCTTTAAAGGCATTATTCATCTCTTTCCTCCATCTCCTTTCATAATGCCTCAGTGGAACTTGGATCTTGTCTTGACTTACCTTATATGCGCTCCCTTTGAGCCTCTTCACAACTGTCTTCTCAGGCTTCTCACTCTGAAGACTGCCTTTCTTGTTGCCATCACCTCTGCTCGCAGAGTGAGTGAGCTTCAGGCTCTTTCTTCTAAGCCTCCTTTCAGTCCATCCACACAAAGTGGTGCTTCGAATGAGACACTCGTTCCTACGTAGTCGTCACTTCCTTTCACATTGGGCAGACTATTACTCTGCCCACCTTTTTCCTGCCTCCACACCATTCCAAGGAGGAGAAGAGACTCCACCGTCTGGACCCGAAACGTGTGTTGTCTTTCTACTTTGCCGAACAAAGGAGTTCCAGGAAGACAATCAACTCTTTGTTGGCTATGTGGGTGTCAAAAAAGGTAGGGCTGTGCAAAAGCGTACCATCTCTCGATGGGTGGTCCTTTTGTATCAAGATTTGTTATGCTTCGGCTAAAAAGGAACCTCCAGTGGTGCTGCGGGCTCATTCCACTAGAGCTACGGCAGCAACTACTGCTTTGTCGCGGGGAGTCCCACTCATCGATATCTGCCAGACAGCCATGTGGGCTTCTTTGCACACATTCACCAGACATTACTGCCTGGATAGTCCAGTTCGCAGGTACAGCTAGTTTGCCTGTTCTGTCCTCCAGGTTTTTCTGGTGTGAACTTTGTTCGTAGACCCTCCTCCAGGGTTGCTATTGCTGGATATCTATTCTAAGGTAAGGAGTCTATAACTAAGTCTTTTTCAGATGAACAAGTTACCTTTAGTAACGATGTATCTGTAAGAGACATATAATATAGATTTCTTACTGCCTCACTCATCCTTCCTACTCTGCGAACTGACTTCTACGGTTAGGGACACCATTATAGGGCCCTCGTATGGCGCACCAGTGTCTTTCATGACTCTGCACTTCTGGTGTGGAAAGTCGTGTCATAACTGACATCAGCGCGTAGGGGCAGCATCTAAGTAGGCACCGCAACGTCATCCCAGCGATAATGACACTGACGGGTAGTCGACTGACGCCACCTACCGATGCGCAGGGCTATTGCTGAAGAAAAATTCTCCGGATCCAGCCTGACTCCGCAGGGTAATTCTAAGGTAACTAATCTATAACTAATGTTTCTTACAGATACATCCTTACCAAAGGTAAGTACCTTGTTCTTCATTTACGATTTCTTTGTTGCGAGTCACTCTGCCCGACTCTCCGCCCCTTGTCTTTTCATTTTGCTTTTCCTACAGCCCTGCTTCCCCGCCACAGCCCTCTTCTCTCGCTTTCACATATGGCACAGTACACAGACAATCCAAGTGAGCACAAAAGGCAGTTTCATTAAGTTCGATGCATGTGTGCTGTTAGATACACATGCTTTGAATACTCATGCCATCTAGTGTTGGGTCCGGATGTTTGCTAGTTATTTTTCTTCGAAGTAGTCTTTTCCTGTCAGGAGGAAATGGGACTCTTCCTTTTGGTGATAGAGCGCATGGGCATCGACTCCATTGTTAGATTTTTTTTTTCCGCCATCGGGTTTGGACGTGTATTGCTGTGCTCCGATTTGAAACAGTCACTCTGGATCCCTTCGGTTTGAAATTCACTCTACCCTCGTTGATTTTGATTGTGTTGCTAACTTCTGTGTATCGAAGAACTTCTGAAAACTTTCATTAACCAAAGAAAACGCTAACCGCGGCCTTCTGGCCTAGTTCCTCTCCTGTTTCCACTCGAAGATTCTGCATGGAGTCTTCTGCCGATGGAACGGACGCCATTTCAATTCTGACCTAGGTGCTGTTCCTAAAAGCCACGCACCAATCTTCATAAGGTCTGTAACGTGTCTCTCCCCGGAGCATAAAGAATCCTGCAACACGTCTGTTCTATTCTAAAAAGACTCTCAGAGACCGTTGCACTCAACGTAGAGACATGCAGCAACAGACTATCGAGGAAACCCTTGATATCTTCGGCGAAGATGTCGATCTAGAAGAGATGGAGGCCTAGGTGGCGGTAGAGGACTTTTTCATTCAGAACTCCGATTCAGAGTCTGAGATCAAGCTAGAGTCACACGATGTTTCATCTGGACATGGTGCCGTGAGTAACAAAGCCCCTTTGCCTACGAAACCCACTCGTACCCAGCCAAAGTCCATTGGGCTACCACTGCCATCAGGTCATGGCAGGTACCAAGACTGTGATCCCAACACCCGTGTTGTGGCTCGGCACCGAAACAGGAAGTCAAGCCTTCCGGTTTGGGCTGGAACTCAGATGATACCCCTCATGCCGAAACATTAGACATCGAAAGTTAGACAAATCCAGCTCGGTGCCAAAAATGTTGGCACCAAAAGACTAAGATGCTCCTCTGAAGCCACAGGAGCCGATTCTGGAAAAAATACAGCACAAGCTGGATCCTAAACAGAAGACCATTCAAACTGGACACATTACCACTACACCAGTGGAACCGCCTCTCAAAAGAAAAATAGACACTGATTATAGATACCTCTGAAGAAGAAAAAGGACACAGCTCCTAGTCCTATTAACGTTCCTCCAGCCACTCCACCCTCGTCACCAGTTAGGGTACAGGGCCTCTAAGGGTGGCACAATAAGTGCTGCAGCCCTTAGAGGCCTTCCCTGGTCACAAGGCCCTGGGTATCTAGGGTACCATTTACCAGGGGCTGACATGTGGCCAGGGTTTGCTAATTTAGGTTTTACGGAAGGCCCTGGGCACCTGATTGGCAGGAGTCCAGGGCACACTCAGTCAAAGTTCAGCAAAAAGTGGGGGCATACCATGCAAGAAAGATGGCACTTTCACACAGCGTTAATACCAAGATATACGCCAACATTTTAGCTAATCGATTAGCCCCAGTACTGCCATTGGTGGTTTGCCCAGCACAGTCAGGGTTTGTCCCAGGGCGCAGCCTTACTTCTAATTTACATACCATATTCGGCACAATCCAAAGGCTTGACCCAGGGGTCAAAGCATCAGCTGTATTTTTAGATGCTGAGAAGGCTTTTGACTCTGTAGAGTGGGCCTTCATGAAGGGAGTTTTACAAAGAATTGGGGTGGGATATATTTTCCATCAACTTGTAATCACTGTATTCACAACCAACTGCTCGGGTCCGGCTTTACAGGAAGGTTACGACCCATACCTATTCACGTAACTTGAGGGACTAGACAGCGTTGCCCACTGTCCCCGCTCCTGTACCTCCTGGTTGCTGAGCCCCTTGCCTGTGCGCTGCAAGAATATCATTCACTTGGGACTGGGATTCCCGGGATATCTGTTAATAATTTTTGCTTATGCAGACTGTTACAAATACACTGTCAGGTAAGGTTTCAAAGTATTTATTCAGTTTAATAGGTAAGCCACCAACTCCTGCTGCCAGCCCGCAGTTACTCCAGAGGAAAACTGTCTAACAGAACGCAACCATAGAGACAGAATGTAACAGGCACATGCAGTACATTTTTAAAAGATCACAACACATCCCTTTACAGAGGAAACAATAATAAGACAAAAGAACAAAATTACTAAAAAGAAACCATGTAGATAAATCATAACAAGTTGCAAAAATAATTACAGAGCATTGTAAATTGAAATATAATTATACATCAAAAGAATAATGCATTTGGTGAAATAATTAGAACATTTCATAATCCTCATACCTTTTTGGAAGACAATGTGTCCTAGGAGGGTGAGGTGATGAGTCTCCTAAAGGGAAGTGCATCAGAAGAAGGTGAAACATCCAGACATGATGGAAACATAGATTTATCACCTTGAAACTTCACCAATCGAGACATACTCAACTAACCACCATTGTGTACAGACAACATTTTTGTATACAGCAACAATAACAAAAGGTCCCATGTAATCAGAGATACCTTTCTTGTGCCAGCGTGGTCTCTTAACCCAAACCCATTCTCCAATTGCCCATTTGACCTTTTTAGTGGATTTTTTCTTATCAAACCTTTGTTTATACGAGTCTTGATACATTTTGATTTTACCCCTCACCTCTTCTTCACTCAAAATAGGACCTTCAATTGGAGGTAACCAATTTGGGTTGAGTTTAGAGGAAGCAACCCTGACACGTAATATCTGAAATGGGGACCTCTGCAAAACACAGTTAACAGAAGTACGATGAGCCCACCATGTGTCTCTTAAAATTCCTTTTACAGGAAGTCTCGATACCACAGCTCTTTGCACGCATGCTTTGACTACTCTGTTCATGCGTTCTGCCAATCCATTGGTTGAGGCGAATACAAAGCAGTTCTCTGATGAACTATTCCATACTCATTAAAAAATTCAAGCATCTCTTGCAAAACAAATTGGAGGCCATTGTCAGTGACAGTGTACTTTGGAACTCCTTCAGTAGCAAACTCATCTTTAAGAAAATCAATCACTGTTCTTGTACTCACTGAACTGACACACTTGGTAGAGACCCATTTCGATGAATAATCCACTAAAAGAATTACAAATCTATCTCCAGGGCTTAACAGCTCAAAAGGCCCCATCAGATCTAAACCTAGTTTTACCCATGGTTCCTTGGGAACATCAACAGGAGAAAGTGGGGTATTGTTGACGATCCGAGATTTATCACAAGAGCTACACTCACTGCACTCCTTAACCACTTTCTCAACTTGTCCTTCCATTCTTGGCCACCAATACCTTTCTCCTAAGCGAGACTTAGTAAGACTCCTTCCCAGGTGTCCTTCATGAGCTAGATTAATTAGCTTAGGTCTAAGTCCGTCAGGGGGAATTACTCTTTCACCGCGCATGAGTTGCCCATGAGAAAGAGTGAGTTCACACCTGACTGCCCAAAAGGGAAGAAGATCAGAATCCACATTTTTGCTGTCCGGCCAACCTTCAACAACAAAACGTGTTAATATTGGAAACGAGGGATCCTCTAACCTGAAACTCTCCCATTCACTTTCAGGAATGGTGGACTCCTTAACCCAAGCAATACTGAGGATATCATTGTCAACCAAATTTTCAATGTACTCAATAGGTAATCTTGACAAGCAATCTGCCACCTTGTTGGCCTTGCCAGGGAGATACTCCACAGAAAAGTTATACTCTTCAAGGCCGTCACTCCAACGCTTTAGTCTCGAAGTCTTTCACTTTCTGTAGAGGAGAACACTTGCACTAATGGCCGATGGTCAGATCTAACCACAAAGGGAATGCCCCATAAGTAAAATCTAAAGTGTTTTTATGCCCCATGTGAGAAAGTGTCTCTGTATATACTGTTTCTTAATAGGTACAGGGTGTACAGAGTCAACAGTCCCCCAGGGTTTGACAGAGGTTAAAGTTAGATATAACCTTACTCTCTAAAGTGGTAGCTTGGTCGAGCAGTAAGGCAGTATCAGAGGACAGTGTAAAGCATTTGTTGTACACACTCAGTCAGCAAATGGTCTCACACACTCAATAACTGAACTCTAGGCCAATGGTTTATATATAAAAATATATGCTTGTGTTATTTTAGAACCAACACTTGGATTTAAAATACACTTTCTCAGAATGAGATGTTTCATATAAATACTTTTGCAATATGCAATTGACTTTTGTAAACAGTTACACGTGGTTGCAGTAGGCAACTCTATTTTTAAACACAACAATGCATTGAGCTAAATGGTAAATTCAAGTTATTTGCAACAGATTACTTTGTAGATTACTTTTGGAATTCCAGGACTGGATCCTAGATTCAGTCCTGGGTCAGTACTCCGAATCAAGTGATGAAAGTCGACTTAATTACTGTAATGATTTTTAAACACTATTTAGCTGTTTTAAAAGTTGACACTGAGAAAGTATTTCAAAGAAAACAGTCAATGATTCCCTCTGGAAGAAAATTCAAGTTGCAGGTACAGTATGTTCTCGTTACTTTTGTAATCCAGTACTGGGTGCCTAGACTCAGTACTGGGACCTTTATCCAAAACAGGTAAGTAATTACGTTTTCAGATATTATACGATTTTTGAAGAATATTTAAAGATTGCAGAAATCGACAGAAGAAATTTCACAGAAAAACAGTCAATGGTTTCCTATGGAAGAAAATTGGGTTAAGGGTAAGTACAGTTGTAAGTATTTTTCAGTCAGTGCTGGGCACCAAGATCCAGCACTGGGAGCTCACCTAAGAGCAGGTGAGTAATTTCGTTTTCGTTACTCGGCTGATTTTTGGTGAATATTTTAAGATTTGAAAAGTCCACACTTAGAAGAAATTTCAGGA
Organism: Triturus cristatus; assembly: GCF_964204655.1. NCBI lineage: Eukaryota > Metazoa > Chordata > Amphibia > Caudata > Salamandridae > Triturus > Triturus cristatus. The sequence continues at coordinate 1,429,459 of NC_140590.1, read as the reverse complement.
AAAAGCCAGTCAATGTTACCCTGTGAGGAAAATAGAGTTAGCGGTTTAAGGGTAAGTACTCGACTGGCAGAGTTGAGGTTGTGGGCATAGACTCAGGGGTCCCCCAGGGTCAGGTAAGTACAGTTGCTTCACCCTCAGCGGCTCTAGGGCGGCTGGGTGCAGAGAGTTAGGCCCAATGTTATCCTATGAGGGATAGGGGGGCCTTGGTTGTTGGCTGCTGACTGGCAAGCCACGCGGCTGTGGGAGCTGGGCTCCTGGTCACTTACTCAGGGCAAGTGGGGAAGTAGGTAGGTGTAGAGTTTTCACTGCCAGGGCCACTCGGGCGGCTGGGTGCAGAGTGCTTTTGAGCCTTCGGGCGCTCAATTGATTTCAATGGGAAATCTCCGGTTTAGAAAGACTGCAAGCTTGGGGACGAGGACTCTTCAGGTGCCACCACCACTTCGAGAGGTAAGTTGGGTAGTTGGAGGATAGGTAGGTACCCCGGGATTGGGCACAGGGGGCCGCGGGGCGCCGCGTGCAGGGGTGCCTTTTGGTGTCGGGAAATCTTACCCTCTGTTGATTGTGGTAGGGGGGGCACCTGGTTCTGAGGCTGCAGGCTTCTTCAGGAGTGTCGAGGGAGGTCCTTGGGTGCCGGACTCGGGGTCCCAGTCGCCGTGGGGTCGTCCTCGGGGTCTTTGTTCACTCCGGCACTGGCCAGGCTTGGCTGGTGCTGGGTTTGCGGTTCCGGGCTGTTGCCAGGGATTAGAGGTAGGTTTTGAGTAGAGCCTCTACTCATGGGAGTCCCAGGGGCTTAGAGCCAAAAGGTAGCCAGGTCCTCCAGGGTTGGGGAGGTTGCTGGCCACAAGAGATGCCGGGTTGGAGCAGGAGCAGATTCGAGGGTCGACAGGCCGGTAGGGCTGGGGCCAAAGCAGTTGGTGTCTTCCTCTTTTTAGCAGCTGCAGGGTTGGTCTTCTTTCTTCTTGCTCTTTGTAGTTTTGAATCTGGAATATAGGGAAGGAAGGTTCAGGGTGCCCCTAAATACCAGATTTAGGGGCGTTACAGGTAGGTGAAGGGCAGGGACCAATGGGTCCCTGTCCTGGGGTGGGTACACCCCCTATCCTGCCTCTCACCTGTGGGAGGGGGGCAGTAGCCTAGTCCTGATAGGGTAGGGCTCCCCATCTTCAAGATGGCGAGAGCCCGGAGACGTGCTTCACCTCGCCTCCCCCACCTGAGGGGTGGGGTTGGTAGGCTGGCACATCCCCTGTCCTTATTTGGGGATTCCGGCCAAAGCTTCCCGCCAGAGTGGCGGGTTGCAGGGGCCTGGGGAAGCTCACAGAGGCGGCATGCCTTTGACGCTTCCCCCTGTCCATCCTGGGGGAGGAGATTTAGCACCTCGCCCAGGATGTGCATTATTGCAGGCCCAGGAGAGCAGGGGCTCTCCTACCCAGGGTTCCAGCAACATGTCTGCTGGGTGGCAGCCTAGGTAGCCTCAGAGCAGACGTGGATTGTAGGTTAGGTTTAAGGGGGCACCTCTAAGATGCCCTCTGGGGTGCTGTGTACATTAAATCCCACACTGGCATCAGTGTGGGTTTAATGTGCTGAGAAGTTTGATACCAAACTTCTCCGTCTTTAGTGTTGCCATTATGGTGCTGTGGAGCTCGTGTTTGACGAGCTCTCAGCACCATGTACTCTTAAATGGCAGCACTGCACTTACAGTGCTCAGGAATGGACCTGGGCACTGTAGGGGCACAGGGCTCTTTCTCCTGTGCCCACACCATTGGCATAAGGCACCCAGCTACAGGGGTGACTGATGTATGCCATGGCAGTGTAGGTGATGGGCATGGCACACAGGGATGTGTGTCATGTCGACTTTGTTTTTGTCTTGCACCCAAAGACTCAGCCTGCAAATGCAGTATGTGTGTGTAAGGGTACAGGGCCTCTAAGGGTGGCACAATGAGTGCTGCAGCCCTTAGAGGCCTTCCCTGGTCACAAGACCCTGGGTACCTAGGGTACCATTTACCAGGGGCTGACATGTGGCCAGGGTGTGCCAATTTGGGTTTGGTTTGTTTTAGGGAAGGAACATAGGCCCTGGGCACCTGATTGGCAGGAGTCCAGGGCACAATCAGTCAAAGTACATTCAGCAATTCAGCAAAAAGTGGGGGCATACCATGCAAAAAAGATGGCACTTTCTCACACCCCACACTATGGCTAAGGCCTCTCTCTCAATGCAAGAGTACTGTTGTTCTGGTTTCTTTAATGGCAAATGCTACAACCTTTTCCTCTTGTGAAAGTACAGCCCCTAGACCTCTCAAACTTGTGTCAGTAGTGAGAATAGTTTTCTTTCTGTAGTCAAAATGACCCAGGCATTTTACCAATAGTTTGTTTGATAAGATTGAAAGCAGAAACACACTCAGGAGACCAAACAAAATGTACCCCCTTCCTTAGTAAAACTCTTATGGGTTCCACAAAGGAGGCAAAATCATGAATGAATTTAGAGTAAAAATCTGCAGGCCCTAGAAAGGACCTAACTTGCTCTTTATCGGTTGTAGCAGGAGCATCAACAATGCTTTTTGCTAAGTCTGATTTTGGTGGAATACCCTCCCCCGAAATCACATGCCCCAAATATGTTACAGAAGACACGCCTATTTTACATTTCATACGGTTGACAGTTAAACCACTGTCGGCTAGTCTATGAAGAGTGCTTCTCAAAGTCTTATCGTGTTCAAGGTCATCTTTGCCATAAATTAAAATGTCAACCTGAAAAAACAGGAGATTGGGAACATCTTTCAAAACCAGTTTCATTATTTGCTGAAAACAAGCAGCCGCAGAGGCTAATCCAAATGGCATTCTGATAAATCGGAAGGCCCCGAGTGGTGTGACGAACGATGTGAGGTGTTTGGAATCTGGATGGAGAGGAACTTGATGGTATGCTGAAGATAAATCTAAGACGCTAAAGACTTTTGCACCATCAAGTATAGCAATCGATTCAGAGATATTGGGAACTGGTTGACTATCTACCCATATCCATTTATTTAGGCTTCTCAAGTCAACACACACCTGAATACTCTTCCCTCCATCCTTAGGGGCCAAAACCACTGGAGCCAACCATTCGGAGGATTCAATTTCCTCAATAATGTTGTGGGAAATTAATCTATTGAGTTCACACTCAAGAGGTTTCAACATCATATTGGGAACCTTCCTGACTTTATGTACTACAGGTAAGGCTTTTTCTTTGAGAATAATTCGGTGCTCAAAATTTTTAAGTAGACCTAAATTAATAGAAAAAACTTGGGGAAACTCATCAAAGAACTTACTCGATAAGTTGTGGTCTACTAGCATGACTTGTTCTGAAGGACATCTAGCATTAGGGTTCAAAATTATGCCCAATTATGCCCAAGTCTCTTTGGTGCCTCCATCCAAGGAGGTTGTCACCACGTTTAGCCACATAAATTTTCCCAATTGTCTCTCTACCTTTAAAATGGATTTTCAAAATGACATAACCGGTTACATCTATGTGTGAGCCTCAATAACTCACAGGATTTCTATCAGGGGGAAACAGTTCAAGATCAGGAAATGTCTTGTCCCAAATTTCATTCCCAATCATAGTAAATGGGGAACCCGAATCAGCCAAAACAGCGAACAATTTATCCCCAATCGTCACATTCTGGCATGTGACTATGTTCAACATCTACTGCACCATCATTTCTTACACTTAACATTTTCGTTGAGACATTTGTGCCAACATTCTCATGCGTGAGATCAATAGTGCGTACCCTTCCTCCAGACTTACATACTCTTGCATAATGACCCTTGATTCCACATTTAAGGCAAGTAGTATTTCTAGCATATCATTGGGGATAATTGGAAGAATGATTTGTTGCTACCACATCTGTAACATTTCATTTTTGAAGATCCGAAAATGTCTTTGGTTTAGGACCGCGGACAATTTTGGACTCATTTTCATCAACTTCATGGGGATGACTAGAACAAGGACAAGATTCTTTTTGGGTTACTTTGTGAATACTACTAGGTGTCGGAGTGTCATCAGGAGTAGATTGTTGGGATTTCATTTCTTTGACCCAACCAGATGTATTTACCATTCCTTTGACAATAGCTACAGCTTCTTTGAGTGAGGGATTTTTTTAAATAAGTTTTTCTTGCACCCTAGAGCTGTTAGTGCATCCAACAAGTTGATCACGAATTAATGAATCCGTTAAATCTCCAAATTCGCAAGTGCGAGCAAGAGTTTTGAGTGATGCTACATAGTTGCCCTCTTTTTCTTTGTGTTCTTGGACTCTCCCGAAAATTTTTCTCTAAAACAAGGTTAATGCGAGGTCCAAAATATTTTTCCAACATTTTCATGGACCTATCAAAAACAACTGAAGCATCACCACCCATCACCAATGGGAATTACGTCAATGCTTTCATAAATATTGCGTCCTTCAACCCCTAGGTTATGGAGTAGAATTGCTTGTTTTCTGACAGCAGAGAATTTTTCACCACCAATCGCAACTAGGTAAGAGTCAAATAATAATTTCTATCGCTTCCAGGGTAAAAGCGGTTCACCTTTTTCACAAAGGAAAGGAGGAGGTTGGCTCATGCTGGTTGAAGACATGACAATAAAGAATGTACTTTGACTTCTATGGTGAAAAGAATAGTGCAGGAAAGTCAATAGTTAACAGCTAGAATGTCTGAAAACAGATTGTGAAATTTCCAACATTGAAGTATGTGTATAAAACAATTAGGCAATGCACTGTTCCAATATGTTGCTATATGGCAGACTTGTTGAAGCAATCACAGTGATTCCAAGTGGAAAGATTTAAAAGTAATGGTTAAGGTAAATCCAATTATGTGAAAACCACAAGCAGAATCGTGTATGGTTCCTGTAGCTTGAAGCAATACACTTTTCCAAAAGGTCACTGGGTGACCGGATTGTCACACAATTATTTGCGAGCACAGTTCGTTATTTGCCAGTCCAAGATATTTGGTTTAGAAATGATAGCAATGGTAAATCCGGTGAAGAAAAGCTACTAGACAATTCAAAGGTAAAACCATTGGAATATAGTTATAGAACAATTTGGTGCTCATAGCGCAGGCAACAAAGCAGCAATATTTTTAAAATCAGTCAAATCATACCTGAATTGTTCATTTCTGTCAGAGTATGATATATTGTCCCGCTTGATGAAGTTCCGATGAGTCTCCGTATATGTTGCAGTCTGTGTGCTGTTACCAAGGAAACAGCGAAACAAAATGGCCGCACGCACGTAATCTCAACGTGCGCGATGACGTGCACAATGACGAGGCGAAGGTGAAGAGCTCCTCGAGCCGAGTCTCGAGCTACTCACCGGAGAAAGTTGGCAATCAGTTTAAATGCCCAAAATGAGCACGGAGCATCAGAAATGGACGGGAATCACGGGAGAAGGTCTGTCGAGGACAGCAGACGGCACTGCTTTACTGGTCTCAATAGTGAGGTGCAGACATCCGTGGGTCTGCCGTGGTTTCGCTGAGAATGGGGAGAGCTGGTGGCAACTTGTCCCCCGCAAGTTTTCCTTCGTCGCCAGTGTTAAAAAGACACTGTCAGGTAAGGTTTCAAAGTATTTATTCAGCTTAATAGGTAAGCCACCAACTCCTGCTGCCAGCCCACAGTTACTCCAGAGGAAAACGGTCTAACAGAACGCAACCATGGAGACAGAATGTAACAGGCACATGCAGTACATTTTTAAAAGATCACAACACAGACAATACCCAGCTGTATGTTTGTGACCCAGGGAACAACCGCAAGCCAGTCCTGTCAGAGGTGGTTAAATACAGGAGTATATCAGGACTTCGCATTGACTGTTCCAAATCACTGGTGTTACCTCTAACCCCAGGGACTACCCCAGTCATGCTAGACTTCCCCATGCAATGGACTACAGACCCAATCAGTTTCCTGGACGTTCAAATACATGCTGACCCTGCAGTTGTCATAGCAGAGAACTACAGGAATGCCATTTCTAAACTAGAGGATGACATCAACAGGTGGATCAGATTACCCCTCTCTCCGATAGGCCGCAACTCTTTAATGGAGATGGTTATCCTGCCTAGCTTCCTCTTCCTCAATATTCTGATATTACTCCTGTGCTCTCTCTTTGGGCCCCTGCACAAACTATTGATTAGACTGGCCTGGGCCGGGAAACAGCGATGTGTCAAATGGGATACATTGACACTTCCATATGTGGCAGGCGGACTTGGGGGTGCCGGACTTTACTATAGGGTCGCGCAGGCTACACATATGTACAGTTGGCTGCACGGCCCTCACGATCTGCCACGTTTCTTGAGCGGAACGCCCTTCCACAGTTCCTCTTTAGCCCCCTGGTCCGTAGAGACAGGATTATGGACTCCCTAAACTCCACAATACATGCATGGGGCTGACTACTAGACTTGCAGTCTGTAGCGCTCATGTACACCCCTCTCACACTTTTCGATTGGTGCAGTGGGCTTCTGATGTGCAGAGAGCGGGCTGTCCTCAAAGCAATGACACACATAGGCATACACACGTTAGGCGACTTTTATTAGGGTGGGACGCTGCATGGTTGGGAGAACTGCCTGAGGGCCAGCAAGGACTATTAAGTAAAACAAATATTCCCTTGGGTTATGAAGGGAACAGGATACAAGGTTCAACTCACAACTACGTCCCACCTCACAAGGCGCACAATAATACAATTTGTCAAGGAAAATCCCACAAATTGCTAAATAGCACTGAAGTTTAACAAAAAAATGTTTATTAAAAAAAATGGTTACAATGTTAAAATTTCAATACACTTCCTATCTATCACAGTTTTAAGCAAAACAATTCATAAAAACAATTCATAAAAACAATAAATGTAAAATCCCCATTTACAATCAGTTTACACCTTTATAAGTGCGTTCAGTTCTTCTACTAATTAGAACTGTTTTCTGTTCGATTTCTCTTCAATCAATCAATCAATCAAAGCATTTATAGAGCGTGCTACTCACCCGTGAGGGTCTCAAGGTGCTGGAAGGGGGGGGGGGGGGTGGGGTGCTGCTACTGCTCGAAGAGCCAGGTCTTGAGGTGTTTCCTGAAGGGGAGATGGTCCTGGGTCATTCGTAGGTGTGCGGGGAGGGAGTTCCATGTCTTGGCTGCCAGGTAGGGGAACGATCTTCCTCCGGCGGTGGTTCTGCAAATCCTTGGGACGGTAGCGAGGGCGAGGCTGGCGGAGCGGAGCTGGCGGGTGGGAGCGTAGAACGAGAGGCGGTTGTTGAGGTATTCGGGGCCCATGTCGTGGAGCGCTTTGTGTGCGTGGGTGAGGAGCCTGAACGTGATCCTCTTGCTGACGGGGAGCCAGTGCAAGTTTCTCAGGTGGGCGGATAAGTGGCTGTGGCGAGGGATGTCGAGGATGAGTCTTGCGGAGGCGTTCTGTATGCGTTGTAGTAGTTTTTGAAGTTTGGCAGTGGTTCCTGCGTAAAGGGCGATTCCGTAGTCCAGTCGGCTGGTGACGAGGGCCTGGGTGACGGTCTTCCTGGTTTCGGTGGGGACCCACCTGAAGATTTTCTGGAGCATGCGCAGGGTGTTGAAGCAAGAGGACGAGACGGCGTTGACTTGCTTGGTCATCGTGAGGGAGGAGTCAAGGATGAATCCCAGGTTGCGTGCGTGGTCCGAGGGTGTCAGCGCGGAGCCCAGTGCTGAGGGCCACCAGGAGTCGTCCCAGGCGGATGGGGATTGTCTGAGGATGAGTACCTCCGTCTTGTCTGAGTTCAGCTTCAGGCGGCTGAGCTTCATCCATTCTGCGACGTCTTTCATTCCTTCCTGGAGGTTAGTTTTGGCGGCGGCTGGGTCTTTGGTGAGGGAGAGTATCAGCTGGGTATCGTCGGCGTAGGAGATGATGCTGTGTTTGCGTGCGATGGCGGCGAGGGGGCTCATGTAGATATTGAAGAGGGTTGGGCTGAGCGAGGAGCGTTGGGGTACGCGGAGATGATCTTGGAGGCCTCTGAGCGGAAGGGAGGAAGGCGGACTCACTGTATTCTGTCGGAGAGAAATGAGGTGATGCAGTCCAGGGCCTTTCCTTGGATCCCAGTGTTGAAGAGGCGAGTTATTAGGGTGCGGTGGCATTCGGTATCGAAGGCTGCCGAGAGGTCCAGGAGGAGGAGGGCGGTTGTTTCTCCGTTGTCCATCAGGGTCCTGATTTCGTCGGTGGCTGCGATGAGGGCAGTCTCGGTGCTGGGGTTGGCTCGAAATCCAGACTGGGATGGGTCGAGCGAGTTGTTTGCCTCGAGGAAAGCAGTCAGCTGTTTGACGGTCTTCTCAATGACTTTGGTCGGGAAGGGGAGAAGAGAGATGGGGCGGAAGTTCTTGAGGTCTTTGGGGTCCGCTGTAGGTTTCTTCAGAAGGGCGTTGAATTCTGCGTGCTTCCAGCTCTCCGGGAAGGTGGCTGACGTGAAGGAGCTGGTTATGATGTTTCGGAGATGGGGTGCGATGATGGTGGCGGCTTTGTGGAAGATGTGATGGGGGCATGGGTCCGAGGGGGAGCCGGAGTGGATGGAGTTCATGGCGTTGGTGGTGTCTTCAGTGCTGATGGGGGTCCAGGAGCTGAGGGTGGTGGTGGGGGTCGCTGGTTCGGTGGATGGAGGCGGAGTCTGAGGTCCGAAGCTGTCGTGTATATCTGCGATTTTTCGGTGGAAGAACGTGGCGAGGGAGTTGCAGAGTTCTTGTGACGGTGTGATGTCGTTGTTGCTGGCGCTGGGGTTGGAGAGCTCTTTGACGATGTTGAAGAGCTCCTTGCTGTTGTGGGTGTTGTCTAGTCACTCTTTGAATGATTTCCTTTTGGTGGTGCGGATCAGTTGGTGGTGTTTGCGGGAGGCGTTCTTGAGGGCTGCCATGTTTTCTGTAGTTCGTCCGTGCCGCCAGTTTAATGCAGATACTCTGCTTAGTGTACTCGATGTACCTATACGTTCTAACTTCCTATTGGCCGACCCGAGAGGTCGCTTCAATTTCCTACCGAGTAGCTACTGTTTTTCAATGCCTTAATTATGTATTCACTTTCGTGTACACTCTCCTTTGTCTGTTCGTTCACGAGGGTAGAGGGGCTTTTTGATTCTACACCTCCTCTAACTTGTTGCACTCTTAAACTGCAGAGAATCACCGAACGAATGCTCCTCTTAGAGTGCACTAAGCAGAGTATCTACATTAACTGAAGAGAAATCGAACAGAAAACAGTTCTAATCAGAAGAAGAACTGAACGCACTTATAAAGTTTGACTCGAGGGCATATAAACCATGCTATTCAATAAGGAATATAGAGTGAAACAAACTATTGTCTTGATAAAGATGGAATAATCAAACCCATCGAAACGCGTTGACGCATCATTGTGAGACCGGCCTCGTGGCGTGGGCCCTCCCGACCAGCAAGCCACCCTGCAACCGCACCGATCCCTGATGTCACAGACTTCCGGCCACCATGGCCCAACATCCCGATGGCCGGCCAGACCCCAACACGCATGCCCGGCCGAGCGAGAGAGAAACCCCCCCCAAGCCAGACCGGGAGGCGCCGTCCCTGTCACTCCTCTGGTCTCTTCCCCAAGGAAGGTTTCGTTCGGCCACCAGGCCCCCGATGAGCGGGCGCCTCGCCTGCTGAGTGTCTGGAGTCCCTCCCAGACCCACCTGAACAGATCAAAGGGGCCGAGCGACAGGAAGTCCCGACACACCGCCCCAGGCACCAAGACCCCTCTCGGCGGAGACTCCGGACTTCAAAGAGGAGGACGAGTATAACAAGGGGTGCTGAAGGGACGGGAGGCAGAGAAGACCTGGACTGACGAGAGCCTGCTGACCTGGTCGCGGCTCGATCGCTCCCTGAACTCTGAACCAACTGAGCCCTGCTGACGCTGTCGCGGCTCCCCGAACTCCAAACCACCTGTGCCTGCTGAGTGACTCGCGGCACTCTCCTCCAAGGGAATCGGCAGAGATTGCCGAGAGAAGCAACATCCCCCAGCTCGAGGATTGAGAGCTGTGCGCAGGATACTCTGCAGAGACACTGAACTCAAAGACTGTCCCGCTACCCCCTTACCCCCATCACGAGATCGCCGCTGCTTGTGGCACTGATTCCCTACCTGCATTTCGGATCATAAAGATCCCTTACGTCTACGATAAAGTATACTGTCTTACGAAGAACTACTGTGTGGTGTCCCTCTGTCAGACAGTGCAAGCGCAGTGTGTGCGATCCTAGGTACGAGACCCTTCCAGGAAGGGCCTCCCCGCCCTTGCTCGGCCTAACTCTGGGAGAGGTGGGTCAACGGGTGGTCAGGAACGTATTCCGAAGCCCCCCCCGGAGAACGCCTTCCAACAATCATTGTACATAATCCAAGGGAAAGTTTGGACCTGCAGATACGAAAATGAGTGTATCCAGGCTAGGCTTCTAAACTGTCCCGTAGGATATGTTCCTTTGAAAGATAAAGTATACTGTCTAACCATTGTTCTCTTTTTATGTCTTAGCATATTGTGTAAACTGATTGTAATTAGGGATTTTAAATGTATTGTTTTTATGAATTGTTTTTACGAATTGTTTTGCTTAAAACTGTGATAGGAAGTGTATTGAAATTTTAACATTGTAACAGTTTTTTCAATAATAGATTTTTGTAAAACTTCAGTGCTATTTAGCAATTCAATCAAGCATAGCATTTATAAAGCGTACTACATACCCGGGAGGGTCTCGAGGCGCTAAGGGGAGGGACACTGCTACTGTTCGAAGAGCCAGGTCTTGAGTCTCCTGAAGGATAGGAGGTCTTCGGTCTGCCGCAGGCGGATGGGTAGGGTGTTTCATGTCTTGGCGGCGAGGTGGGAAAATTGATCTGCCGCCGGCGGTCACTCTTCGGATGTGGGAGACTATGGCGAGGGCGCGGTCTGCGGAGCTGGCGGGTGGGGGTGTAGAGGCTGAGTCGGCTGTTGAGGTACGCTGGTCCAGTGTTGTGGAGTGCTCTGTGTGTGTGGGTGAGGAGCTTGAAGGTTATCCTCTTGTTGATGGGGAGCCAGTGCAGGTGTCTCAGGTGGGGTGTGATGTGGCTGCGGCGAGGGATGTCGAGGATCAGGCGTGCGGAGGCGTTCTGGATGCGTTGAAGCCGTTTTAGGAGTTTGGCCGGGGCTCCTGCGTAGAGTGCGTTTCCGTAGTCCAGTCTACTGCTGACGAGGGCCTGGGTGACCGTCCTAGTTTCGGTGGGGATCCACTTGAAGATCTTGCGAAGCATGCGGAGGGTATTGAAGCAGGAGGAGGAGACGGCGTTGACATGCTTTGTCATGGAGAGTGTGGAGTCGAGGAAGACCTCTAGGTTTCTTGCGTGGTTGGTGGGTGTAGGCAGTGCTCCTAGTGCAGTCGTCCACCAGGAGTCGTCCCAGGCGGAGGGGGTGGATCCGAGGATGAGGACCTCCGTCTTGTCTGAGTTCAGCTTTAGTCGGCTGTTCCTCATCCAGTCGGCGACGGCCTTCATTCCTTCGTGGAGGTTGGTTTTGGCGGTGAGGGGGTCTTGGGTGAGGTAGATGATCAGCTGGGTGTCGGCGTAGGAGATGATATTGAGGTTGTGCAGTCTTGCGACGTGGGCGAGCGGTGCCATGTAGACGTTGAACAATGTTGGGATGAGCCTTGAGGTACACCGCAGATTATCTCGGTGGCTTCGGAGCGGAAGGCGGTCGCTCTGTGTTCTGCCGGAGAGGAAGGAGGTGGTCCAGTCCAGGGCCTTCTCTTGAATTCTGGCGTCGTGGAGGCGTGTTCGTAGTGTGTGGTGGCAGACCGTGTCGAAGGCGGCTGACTGGTCCAGGAGGATGAGAGCCGCGGTTTCTCCGTTGTCAAGTAGGGTCCTGATGTAGTCGGTGGCGGCGATGAGGGCAGTTTCGGTGCTGTGGTTGCAATTGATTCACATTTTAGGTAGGATTTTCCTTGACTAATTGTATTGTGTGCCTTGTGAGGTACGACATAGTCTTGAGTTGAACCTTGTATCCTGTTCCTTTCATAACCCAAGGGAATATTTGTTTTACTTGTCAAGAGTACCCTACTCCCTTGGCTACAACAAGGGGTTTCTCTTTTTACACAGCAAGGACTATTGCTATTGGATAAATTCCAATATTTTAGAACTCGACATGCATGGCGACTGCAGCTGGGGGAGGATATGCAGGAGCGGGTGGAGTTCCCGGGTCTCACTTATGTTATAAAAGCTAATACACCAGCGGAACGTATCACTGTTCTATACTCCCTGGCCCAGGAGCCTCTGAGATTACAGCCCCACAGAGCCAGGACGGAATGGCAAGGTGACCTGGACATGGTTATTGACGACAAGTGTTGGACGTACAGTTGTGAGGCCACGATGCTGGTGTCCCTGAATGGTAGGCACCGTCTGATCCACTTCAAACATCCTAATAGAGTGTATTACACCCCTCTGCAGGCTAAGGCGATTTGGGCTGAGGGAGAATGCTAAGTGTGACAGATGTACAGAGCCAGATGCTGGGTTCCTCTACGTGGCGTGGCCTGCCCTAAGATCTTGGCCTTTTTTTTTTTAAAACAAAAGAAAGACTACGAATCCGGACCCAACCACCAGATCGCGGAATAATGCACAGCATAGTGAATCCAGAAAGATCTTCAAGCTGCAAAACTACACCGACAGGTAAACTATTCGTTCCTCTACGTGGCATGGCCTGCCCTAAGATCTTGGCCTTTTGGGTGAAAGTATTCTCGGTACGGAGCAAGATTGTGGGATAACACCTAGTCCTTTAGTCGCGCTACTGGGATACGACTGGGATATCCAGGTTGACTGCAGGGAGCTGGTTGCTATGGGATTGCTCTTGGCCCACGTATGGTTGCAATCTGCTTGACTATTAACATGCACTTGCTACAATTCATATCAGCTGCAACGGAATAATCGATGTATGTTGTGCAATGTTATGAAATGCAATAAATAATTCAACAAAACCAAAAATACATGGCTTACCATACTTTGACGATTCGTTCTTAAAAGTGAACTCGCATCTCAAGTGTGTACAGCACACTTAAATTACCTTAACTCTTCTACATCAGTTGGAATTTAAAAAAATCCCACTTCAACCCAATCAAACACAACCATATCTTGGAGCCATTCTAAACACTTTCTTGGCTCTAGAATATCCCAATGCAGCCAGGATTCAGACTTTACAGACACTGTAACGACTTTACGACAGTGGCTCATGTAAGACTAAGCATGCGCGCTATACTAGAATGCTTAGCACGTCAGTGGAATCAATCATCGGGTCAGCTGACAGAACTAGTGTTTGTAGACAGCTGCACTCCTCGCTCTCTGTAGTGGTGGAACAGACAAGTTGTCAAAAGGGCGACCGATCATTGACCCTATTGCTCAAGTTGTGCTCACAACAGACGCATCTCTAACAGGGTGGGGGGGCTCACTTACAACAGTTGACAGTTCAGTCTTTACAAAAGAACTATCACATCAGCTACCGAGAGATGCAAGCAGTTCAACTAGTGCTGAAAGCGTTGCTGTGAGAAAGTGCCCTCTTTCTTCATAGTTGCCCCCACTTTTTGCTGAATTGCTTCGGCTGAGTGTGCCCTGGGCTCCTGCTAATCGGGTACCCAGGTCCCATGTTCTTTCCCTAAAACTGCATTGAAGCCTAAACCCAATTGGCATCTCTGGCCATAGGTCTGTCCCCGGTAAATAGCCTCTAAGGGCTGCAGCACTTATTGTGCCACCCTTCAAGGCCCTGGCCCGTCACACTCGCACACTGCCTTTGCAGGCTGCGTGCCTATCCCACAAGGTAAATTAATGAGTTAATAAATCAGGTAAACAAGTGCTTGAATGAACTGGGTGCACTGCTGTGTGTGTTTTGTAACACTTGCCAACTTTTAACCATAAGATTACAAAATTAAATCAACGACATGATCATGAAATGTTTCCATCAACTTTTTCAATGTAAGCAATGAATATATTGCATCAATACACATTTTCTGTAGTAGTTACAAATGCTTCAGTACATTTATAAAGATTGAAACCTACAATCTCAAACTTGAAACTCAATGCACATCAATAACAATACATTCTTCTTAAATGAGGATCCACTTGTTCGTGGGATGCCCCATGCGTTTCGGGACGGACAGTCCCTTCCGCAGGGTCCACTAGAAAACAATTATATAGCCAAATAATAAATCAAAGACTAAATTACGCTTACACGTGCTACCAAATACTTCCTATACCCAACCAGGTGAGTATACCAGGTAAGGAGAATACCTAAAATCATCCCAAAGTTCAAAAGGAGACCACCAGTACATGCCACTGGTGGAATCAAGAACAATTGCCGATGATTCACATGCCCCAAATCTAAAAGCCAGAAGAGTTGTCCTACACACAAACCAATACATAAAAAGAATACAAAGTAGCTCAAATAGCCACTAAATACCCAAGTTGTGGCTCAAGAGCCACCTTCACCAAGACCTAAATCGTGAGCATGCTTTCTGTGTAGGTGATATGGCATACCCAAACGATACTTACTACCATGCGAAAAGTAAGTACCAATCCTCACCAACGAGTATTGTTTATGCTGAGGTCCTAAAAGCGTGACGTGAACAAACGTAAAAAGACTTAGTTATACAGAAGCAGTTCAGTGCAGTATGAATAAAACTGTAAATGTGCCCAGTGTCATACCTTCCAAAACTGCCGGAAACAACCTGACTCGGCTGCACCTGTATTAGAAAACCAGATATGAAAAAAAATACTTTAAAAAAATAGTCTTCCTCACAGTAGCGTGCTGCCATAATGTCTACCGTATGGAGACATTCCTGTTTTGAGATAGATGGACTTCTGATTCAGAGCGAAGTAAGGGACCGACGTACTATTCTCTCTAAGCCGTAAGCTGAAGTGCCATACTTCTCTTAAATCCCAAATTCCCGTGAGCAGAACGTAATCAATAGCGAACGTGGCTCCACCTATCAGCCATTCGCAATCTAGACTCACGATAATGGAGCGGCCATCTTCTCGTGGTTAAAGACCCCCTTACTGTTGCGAGAATCCCTTCACTATCCAGGTTTTATAGTAAGCCAAAAAAATATTACCACAAGAATCCTAATTAAATCTGTGACTTCAACTGAAAGATATTCAACCGATATCAATCCAACAATGTGCTTCTACATTTCACTATAATGTCAACTCGAAACAAGGTGGCCATCGTCTCATGGTTGAAAACGCACAGATTGCTGCAACAAGTGTCCCGGTTTGAATCTCAATCGCCACGAGTATCTGGATTTAAACGCTCTTTTAAGCTGAAATACCTTCTCAACAAGTGTGGAAAAAACCCTGTAAATAAAGCAATATCTAGTTACATTTTTTGCCATGGTATCAGTACAACAGAAGACAAAGACATCCTTGTTTGCCATGCCTACAACCCACTGACCTGGCATGGATCAGTCACCCCTCTAGCTGGGTGCCCTATACCAGTGGTGAGGGTACAGGTGTATGAGCCCTGTACCCCTACAGTGTCTAACTCCATTCTTAGACATTGTAAGTGCAGTGCTGCCATTAAGAGTATATGGTGCTGGGAGCTTGTCATTACGCACTCCATAGCACCATAATGACGACACTGAAAACTGAAGTTTGGTATCCAACTTCTCAGCACATTAAACCCACACTGATGCCAGTGTGGGATTTAATGAAAAATGCACACAGAGGGTGTCTTAGAGATGCCCCCTTAAAACTAACCTACCACTAGTGTCCACGCTGAGTGGCTGCTTTCAGCTGCTACCACTAGACATGTTTCTGGACCCCCTGGGTCAAGAGTCTGCTGCTCTCCGGGGCCTGAAACAATGCACATCCTGGGACAAGGTGCCAAGCCGCCTCCCCCAGGATGGGCAGGGTTCACGAAGGGCAAGCTTCAAAGGTTTTCCACCTTTGTGAGCTTCCCCAGGCCACTTGCTACTTTCAGAAACTGGTCACCACTGGTTCTAACCCCCACTTTGGACGGGAAAACCGGTGGGAAGAACAAGTGAGGAAGAAAGGTGTGTCCACCTCCCCCAACTCCAGGTGAGGTGAAGCACAACTCTCAGTCCCTGCCATCTTGGGACTCAGCCAACCAGGGAAAGGCTCATGCCCCCCCCCCCCACTGGAGGGTGGCATAATAGGGGTTGTACCCACCCCAGTGAAGGGACCCATTGGTCCCTACCTTTTTACCTACCTGTAACACCCCTAAATCTAGTATTTAGGGGCAACCCTGAATCTTGCTTCCTCAGACAAGAACCAACTACAAGAAAAGGACCGAACAGCCGTGCCAAAGCTAACAAGAGGAAGACGCCCACTGACTTGGCCCCCAGCCCTTCCGGCCTGTCTCCACCTCGAACCTGCTCCTGCGAAATCCTGGTGTGTCCTGCAGCCAGCAACCTCAAAACCACCAAAGGACCTGCCTGCCATCAACCGCAAAGACTGTCTCCCGTGTACACCTGATTTCTTAATCTGCAAACTCTGGATCCGGCCGGACACTGCAAATCCACATCACTCTGCACCTGCTCTTACCGCCTCAGCTCGAGTGGGCAAACACCACGAGTAGGTCCCCCTGGTGATCCTAACTCAAGATCCCGCGACCCCTGACCTGCCTCCAGCCCCCCCAACTGAAACCAGAAGCTGGTAAGAGGATCCAACCCTAAAAGGCACCCCTGCACCGGATGCCCCACGACCTTGGGTGGCCAAACAGACGGTGCCTAACCAACCTCCAACTACTCATCTTACCTTTTGAAGTGGTGGTCTCACCCAGAAGACCTTCATCCCCAAGCCTGCAATGCCTTTGCAAACCGGAAGTTTCCTATTGCAAACAGGCCGCCGTTTCGAACTGTTTTTCAAAACAGCACCCTGTACCCGGCTGCCTTAGTGCCTCTGAGCATGCACCTTTGGTGCTACCTTATTTCCCCATTTGCCCTGAGCTTAAGTCCAGGAGCTTTGCTCTCACAACCAAGAGGCCTGCTAGTCAGCAGCCACCAACCGGAGGCCCCGTATCCCCCATTGGATAACATTGGGCCTCAGCACTCTGCACCCGGCCACCCTAGTGCCACTGAGGGTGTAACAAGAGTGCATCACTGACCCTGGGAGACCCCTGAGTCTACCCCCAGAACCTCAACTCCCACTACCAAATACTTACCTTAAAACCGATAACAATATGTTTGAGGCATATGAGCTGCAGATTACACACTTTTGCATAGATCGCCATCTGGTGTTGGGCCCGGATGTTTGCAGTTTGTTTTTCTTCTTGGAAAGTCTTTGGAAGTCACGAGGTCGGTGACTCCTCCTTTGGTTCATATTGCGCATGGGCTTCGGCTCCATCCTCAGATTGTTTTTTTCCGCCATCGGGCTCGGATGTAATACTTAGCGCTCCGGTTCCGAACTTTTCCAGTTCCACGATCGACGCAAAATCCTCGTTCATCGGTATTCTTCAGATACAAATCTTCTTATTCACCTTCTCTTCGACACTTCTTCGATTCCAGTCGACGGCGGCCTTCGGGCCTATCCCGGCTCCGGTCTCGGCTGATGGAAAGAACTCCCTTCAAGAAGTGCCCTCGATGTGGGTCCAAATTCCCCCACACCGATCTTCATGAGGTGTGCAACCTCTGCCTCTCCCCTGAACACGAGGCTCGAGACTGTCCCGCCTGCAAGTCTTTTAGATCGAAAAAGACTATTCGAGATCGAAGGGCCAGACGCAACATGGCGCACTCCTCGACCTCCGCTCCAGTCGGCATCTTCGGGGACGACGTCGAAGCTCCGGAACAGCAGCACACCGAAGGAGAAGACGACCTCGTCAGTGCTTCCGAAGCCGACGACTCAGATGTGGAGGACATCACCCCGGCGCAGAGGGTCGTGAGTACTATACCCCCTCCCACACCCGCGCCGACACCCAAAAAGGCTTCGGTCACGCCTTCGCCTCCGAACCTAGGCAAAACCAAAGACACTGCTTCTAACACCCCACCTTCGGGCCCGGTGAAGAAGCCTAATAAGCCTTACGGCGGCTCGGGCTCGAGCCAGCCTGCCAGCGGTGCTGAAAAACACCCTTCGGCACCGAAGAAGAGATCGGCCTCTACCTCCACACCGAGCTCCGCACCAAAGCCCTCGGTGTCGAAACCCGGCCTCTCTGTGCCGACCAAACATCATAAGGCCCTCGGCACCGACACTCCCGTGCCGAAGCCTGTCTCGGCACCGAACAAAAAATCAGAGGTTCCAAAAAAGCACGACACAGACCAGCCTAAAAAGCCATCGGCGCCGACCGAACAACCAGTGTTGCAAGAACTATTCACACCGGATCCTTTGCAAAAGACACTTACCAAGGATCCAAAAACTGGACATTTGGCACTGTCTTCAAAAAAGAGACATTTGGACAAACCAGCTCCACCTCCACCTCCAAAGAGGGACTGTGCTACCTCCCCTTTCAGAGTGCCTTCCCCACCTCCTCCACCCCCTCCACCCTCTCCACCTCCGCCCCCTCCACCTTCTCCACCCCTGCCTCATCGCTCTCCGACCCCGTCTCCAGACCATGATGATCAGGGGGACCCATACTACGACCCAGCAGATGTGCCACAAGACCCCACCCCTACTGGATCCCCAGACCCATGGGATGATTATAACAATCCAGACATCCCAGATGTCCCACAAGATGACCTTTATCCATCCAAGCCATCCCCACCAGAAGACTCGTTAGGTTTTCACCACCTACTTCAGAGGGCGGCACATTATCACGGGGTAGAGCTACATACTGACCCAGTAGAGGAAGATTTCCTCCTAGACACCTTTGATACTGCACATAGGTCTACTGCTATACTACCTATGCTCAAATGGGTAATAAAACATGCGCCAGAGGTTTTTAAAGACCCAGTCAGGGCTAGGGTCCTAAACCCACACATAGAGAAAAAATATAAAGCTGCCCCACAGATCCTGCCTACATCAAAGGACCTGCACCACTGGATTCCCTAATGGTATCCACGGCTAGGAAGAGATCAAATTCCCAGGCGTCAGGCGAAGCACCACCACCTGACAAAGAGTCCAAGCTCGTGGACGCGTCAGGAAAATGCACTGCGTCACAGGCTGCCAATATATGGTGTATCGCCAACACTCAAGCGCTATTGGCCAGATACGACAGAGCGCATTACGATGAGCTAGAAACCATCATGCAGCATCTCCCAGAAAAGTACAAAAATAGGGCTAATGAATTGATTCAAGAGGGAAAAACCATAACTAATACCTCTATACGCTGTGCCTTAGACACGCAGACACAGCCTCCAGGGCCATCAACACTAGTGTCCTCCTCAGTCGCCACGCTTGGCAAAGAGTTTCAGGCTTTAAACCTGAGGTACAAGCCTCCATATTAAACCACCCGTTTGATCAACAACATTTATTTGGTCCAAAGGTAGATGAGGCCCTCGAGAAGATGAAGAAAGACACAGATACGGCGAAATCTATGGGAGCCCTAGAGTCATACCCTCCTAGGTGCTCCTTTCGTCGCTCTTCCTTTCGGGGCACGGGCAGAGGCTACTCCTCAGATAGCGTCTCCACGTCCTACAAATCCCCTCCTCAGTCCACCTTCACAAGGGGTTATCAAAGAGGCGGCTATAGAGGCAATAACAATAAAGGCAGAGGCAAAACAAATACTGCCCCCTCTGCCACACCGCCTACCCAATGACTTCCCCCTGCTCCCTCCAGACCATCCCACTCCGGTCGGGGGCAGGCTACAAAATTTCCTTCACGTCTGGGAGACCATCACCTCCGACAGATGGGTGACCCAAATTATTCGTTCAGGGTACTGCCTAGAATTAACATCTACCCCCCCAAACATTCCACCCAGGCAACGCCCAATGTCACAAGAACATGCCACGTTACTAAAACAGGAGGTAATCTCCCTCGTGCAAAAACAAGCCATAGAGCAAGTCCCCGCCAATCAGCAAAATTTAGGGGTCTACTCCCTGTACTTTCTGATACCAAAAAGAGACGAGACTCTACGACCTATTTTAAATCTCAGGCCTCTAAACACTTACATACATTCGGACCATTTTCACATGGTAACCCTTCAACAGGTTCGTCCGCTCCTCTCCCAGAACGACTTTCTCACCACACTGGACTTGAAAGACGCATACTTTCACATTCCGGTACACCATGCTCACAGAAAGTACCTCAGATTTGTAGTGGACGGCAACACTACCAGTTCAAAGTGCTCCCGTTCGGGGTCACAACCGCACCAAGGGTATTCACCAAGTGCCTAGCAGTAGTGGCGGCACACCTCAGAAGGCAGCACATTCACGTCTTCCCATATTTGGACGACTGGCTAATAAAAGCCACGTCCTACAACCAATGTGTACACCACACCACCACTCCAATCCAACTACTTCACCAGCTAGGTTTCACGGTGAACCACCAAAAGTCCAAGCTGATACCATCCCACACAAAGCAATACCTCGGTGCCACCATAGACACCTCAAAAGCCATAGCCTATCCCAACCCTGCCAGGATTGCAAGCATCCAGGCTTTGCGTCAAAAATTCATACTTCAACACTCTCCCCCAGCAAGAGTGTTTATGCAACTAATAGGGATGATGGCCTCTTGCATTTTCATAGTACCTCATGCAAGACGCCAGATGCGTCCACTCCAGGAGTGCTTAGCACGCCAGTGGAACCAGGCCCAGGGGCAACTGACAGATCTGGTGTTGGTAGACGGTCGCACCCATCGCTCTCTGCAGTGGTGGAACACCACAAATCTTTCCAAAGGTCGACCGTTCCTGGACCCGGTTCCACAAATAATCCTAACAGACGCATCGCTCTCCGGCTGGGGAGCTCATCTGTTACACCTCACAGTGCAGGGCACATGGACGCCGCAACAAAAGTTACTCCACATCAACCATCTAGAGTTACTGGCAATCTTTCTAGCCCTAAAATCCTTTCAGACGCAGATTTCAGGCAAGGCAGTCCTCATTCGCACAGACAACATGACTGCCATGTACTACATTCAAAAACAGGGGGGCACACACTCTCCACAGCTCTCTCAACTAGCACAGAGCATATGGAGATGGGCAATTTCGCACAATCTTTCTCCTAGCCCAACATGTCCCAGGAGTCCAAAACACCATGGCAGACCTGCTCAGCAAACAAACGCAGCAGATCCACGAGTGGGAACTTCACCCACAGGTTCTTCTCCCGTTCTTTCAGAAGTGGGGGTATCCTCAGATCGACCTCTTCGCCACCCACGAAAATAAAAAATGCCCAAGCTTCGCCGCCAGATGCCCACACCCATTGTCCAAAGGCAATAAGATATGGATGAACTGGTCAGGCAAATTTGCGTACGCCTTTCCACCTCTCCCACTAATTCCATTAGTGGTGCGAAAGCTACAACAGCACTCCCTCATGCTCATCCTAGTAGCTCCAACATGGGCCAGACAACCGTGGTACACCACGCTGCTGGAACTTTCGGTAGTGCCACAACAAAAGTTACACCTCTCACCATGCCTCCTAACCCAGAACCATGGAGAGATCAGGCACCCGGACCCAGCTCAGCTCAACCTTGCGATCTGGCTCCTGAGATCCTAGAATTAGGATACCTTAACCTTCCCCCTGATTGCATGAACATTATCAGAGAAGCTAGACGCCCTACTACTAGGGCCTGCTACGCTGCGAAGTGGAAAAGATGTGTTGTTTACTGCCATAACAACACAATCAACCCTCTAGATGTATCTATACAGCACATCATATGTTACTTGCTCCATCTACAAAGGTGTAACCTAGCATATACATCCATTCGGTTACACCTCGCAGCAATTGCTGCTTACCTACAGAACAGGCAGCACCTATCACTTTTCAGGTTGCCTGCCATCAAAGCCTTCATGGGAGGCCTCAAAAGAGTAATTCCACCCAGAGTACCACCCTCACCTGTGTGGAACTTAAATATAGTTCTCACAAGGCTAATGGCCTTTTGAACCTTTGCATAAATGTGAACTGCAATTTTCTCACATGGAAAACAGCTTTTCTGGTGGCCATCACTTCCCTTAGAAGGGTCAATGAGATACAAGCACTCACTATACAGGAACCTTTTCTCCAAATGCACCAGAACAAGGTTGTACTCTGCACCAACCCAAAATTCCTACCCAAAGTAATTTCCCCCTTCCATCTAAACCAATCGGTAGAATTACCGTTTTCTTTCTCGCAACCTCAAACTGTTGCAGAAAGGGCTCTACACACACTAGATGTTAAAAGGGCCTTACTTTACCATATCCATAGAACACAACCTTTCAGAAAGACCAAACAGCTATTTGTCTCTTTCTCTCCACCACATAAAGGTAACCCCATCTCTAAATCAGGGATAGCTAGGTGGATTGTTAAATGCATACAGATTTGCTACCACAAAGCAAAACGAACGCTATCTGTTCCCCCTAAAGCCCACTCTACACGGAAGATAGGGGCTTCTATGGCTTTTCTAGGGAACATACCATTAGATGATATCTGCAAAGCAGCAACATGGTCAACACCGCACACTTTCACAAAACATTACTGTGTAGATGTGCAAACCAAGCAACAAGCTAGTGTGGGCCAGGCTGTACTAAAAACACTATTCCATACCACTGCAATGGATACGGGTAATCGCCGCTAGGGTTGGTTACTGCTATATAGTCTATGCAAAAGTGTGTAATCTGCAGCTCATATGCCTCGAACGGAATATGCTACTTACCAGTATGCATCTGTTCTTGGCATGTAGAGCTGCAGATCTACACACGCCCACCCGCCTCCCCGGCTACCTGTATCCGTTCCAGTCTATCTTATTTAGATACAACACACATGGGTTTCTTCACTGTTATTACTACGCTCCATCTTTCCCTGTTGGCGAAAAACAATCTGAGGATGGAGCCGAAGCCCATGCGCAATATGAACCAAAGGAGGAGTCACCGACCTTGTGACTTCCAAAGACTTTCCAAGAGGAAAAACAAACTGCAAACATCCAGGCCCAACACCAGATGGCGATCTATGCAAAAGTGTGTAGATCTGCAGCTCTACATGCCAAGAACAGATGCATACTGGTAAGTAGCATATTCCTTTCCTCCATAGGATAACATTGTCTATTTTTCTTGGAAATGTTTTTAAGTGTGGAGTTTGAAAACCTAAAGAAATTCTTTAAAATTGTACTATTTAACAAAAACTATTTTACTTACGTGTTTGCATGAAATGTCCCCTTGTAGTATCCAGGTATACTACTCTATGTAAGAAAAGTAATCTCAGAAGTAATTCCTGTAATCTTACTGAAAATCCTATACAAAGTAAATGTACTGTATTTACAAAGCATTGCATTTCACAGAAACAGTACTGCAAGTCAAAACAAAGTGCATTTACAATTGCAGTCCAAACTGTTACAATCTGTATATTTACTGCAAAGAACTTATTGCTTACCTGTGCCAGGCTTGTTTGGTTCTAGGAAATAAAATAACTAAAAGAATATTTTTATACAAAAACAATTGGGCTGAAGTTCAGTCTTTGAGTGTGTGAATTGATTTGCTGACTGAGTGTGTGCAACAAATGCTTAACACTGTCCTCTGATACTGCCTTACAGCTCAAACACACTACCCCAAATAGAGAGTAAGGTGTTATATACCTTTACCTCTGCCTACCTTTGGGGTTCCACTGGACTCTGTGCACACTATACCTCACTTTGGTATAGTGCATACAGAGCCAGCTTCCTACATGGGGGATCAACAGTGGGATATACAACTTTGCATTTGTTGGACTGCTTGGTTACCACCTGATCACACCACAGAACTCTCAAATAGTCATTAGAATTCAGATTTTTCAAGTTGGCAGTTTTGTCAAATTACCTAGTCTTGTTAGGGCATTAAGTCCCTGTAGAATTTTAGGAAAATAGTCACTTAAGCTAGGTTGAGAGGGGTTAGTAGAATCTTTTTTTTAACTGTCTCAAAACAAGAACCCCGCTGTTAGTGAAAATACCCACAGTGTCATAGAGGACAGGGTTGAGGAGCTTGACCTCACCCCTTACCTTCACATGTCTTTCAAGGAGGTAAGGTCCCTATGCAAAATTAAAAACATAACTATTGGGTCCTATTCCACCAAACAAAAGCTCCAGGATCTGTTGGCTGGGTATGCTAAGGACCACCCATCTGAAAATGGTGAAGACCAGTCCGATGAGGAAGGAGGAGAAGGGGTGACCTGGTAGCTCAACCCCCTCCACTTCATAGGGAGAAAAGGGCCCCAGTGGCCCTGACTCCAAGAATCAACCTCTCAGAGCCTCGATCCCACACCGGTGGGTCAGGTACTATTGAGGAAAGCCTCAATGAGGAGAACAGCATGTTCGATGCATATGAACTGCAGATTACATACTTTTGCATAGATCGCCATCTGGTGTTGGGCCCGGATGTTTGCAGTTTGTTTTTCCTCTTGGAAAGTCTTTGGAAGTCACGAGGTCGGTGACTCCTCCTTTGGATCGTATTGCGCATGGGCTTCGGCTCCATCCTCAGATTGTTTTTTTCCGCCATCGGGCTCGTATGTGACCATCGCGCTCCGATTCCGAACAGCTTCCATTTCGACGATCGACGCGCAATCCTCGCCCCCATCGCTGTTTTGTTTCGATCACGATCTCTTCAATCAACGCGCCTTCTCATCGACACAAACCTTCGGTTCCAGTCGTCGACGGCGGCCTTCGGGCCTACCCAAGCTCCGGTCCCGGCTCATGGAAAGAACTCCATTTAAAAAGTGCCCTCAATGTGTGTCCAAATTTCCCCACATATCTTCATGAGGTATGCAACCTGTGCCTCTCCCCGGAACCCGATGCTCGAGACTGTCTGGCCTGTAAGTCTTTCCGATCCAAAAAGACTATTCGGGACCGAAGAACCAGAAGGAACATGGCACACTCCTCGACGTCCATTCTAGTTGACATGTTCGGAGACGACATAGACGATCTGGAACATCATCGTACCGAAGAGGACCTCGGCTGCGCTTCCGAGGCAGATGAGTCAGATGTGGAGGACATCACCCCGGCGCAGAGTGTCGTGAGTACCAATCTACCCCCTCCCACACCCGCGCCAACACCCAAAAAGGCTTCGGTCACGCCTTAGCCTCCAGGCCTAGGCAAGACCAGAGACACTGCTTCACACACCCCACCTTCGGGCCCGGTGAAGAAGCCAAGTAAGCCTTCCGGCGGTTCTGGCTCGAGCCAGCCTGCCAGCGGTGCCAAGAAACACACTTCGGCACCGAAAAAGAACACGGCCTCCACCTCGATACCGAGCTCCGCACCGAAACTCTCAGGGTCGAAACCCAGCCCTTCGGCACCGACGCCATCTTCGATGCCGACCAAACCACACAAGGCCATCGGCACCGACCCTTCCAAGCCGAAGCACATCTTGGCGCCGACCAAGAGACCGGAGGGTCCCAAGCCGGGTTCTAAACATCAAACCGGCACGGAAAAACCTAAAAAATCATCGGCCCCGACGCCTTCGGCGCCGACGGACCAAATTACCTCACCAGAGTTATTTACACCGGATCCCTTGCAAAAAACTCTTACCAAGGATCCAAAAATGGGACATTTGACGCTCTCTACTAAGAAGATACATTTGGAAAAGCCTGCTCCGCTTCCACCTCCAAAGAGGAAGAACTCTGCTACCTCTCCATTCAGAATACCTTCCCCTCCTCCTCCACCTCTTCCTCCACCTCTTCCTCCTTCCCCACCTCCACCCCCTCCACCCTCTCTACCCCCACCCTACCCCCACCTCATCGTTCTCCTACTCCGTCTCCAGACGATGATGATCATGGGGACCCATATTATGATACAAGGGATGTGCCACAAGACCCCACCCCTACAGGATCTCCAGATCCATGGGACGATTACCATATACCAGATTTCCCCAACGTCCCACAAGACGATATTTACCCTTCTAGACCATCTCCACCTGAAGATTCACTAGGATTTAACCATCTTCTGCAAAGAGCAGCACATTATCATGGGGTGGACATGCATAATGACCCTGTGGAGGAAGATTTCCTCCTAGACACATTCAATACTACACAGAGGTCCACCTCTATACTGCCCATGCTCAAAGGGGTAGTAAAGCATGTGGCAGAAGTTTTTAAAGACCCAGTAAGAGCCAGGGTCCTTAATCCACGTATCGAAAAGAAGTACAAATCTGCTCCATCAGATTCCTCTTACATTAGAGGACCAGCGCCACTAGATTCCTTAGTGGTCTCTACGGCACGTAATAGGGCAAACTCACAAGCGTCGGGCGATGCACCACCACATGACAAGGAATCAAAACTGTTAGATGCTTCAGGCAAAAGCACAGCATCCCAGGCCGCCAACATATGGCGTATAGCAAACAGGCACTGCTGGCCAGATACGACAGGGCTCATTATGACGAATTAGAGAGCATAATGCAACATCTCCTTGAAAAATATAAAAGTAAAGCCAACGAGTTGATTCAAGAGGGTAAACAATCACAAACACCTCTATCCGTTGTGCCCTAGACGCAGCAGACACAGCCTCCATGGCCATTAACTCCAGCGTCCTTCTCCGTCGTCATGCTTGGTTAAGGGTATCTGGGTTTAAACCAGAAGTACACGCCTCCATCCTTAACCATCCCTTTGACCAGGAACATCTATTCGGGCCAAAGGTGGATGAGGCCTTAGAAAAGATGAAAAAGGACACGGATACAGCAAAATCCATGGGGGCCTTACAGTCTGACCCGCCCAGACGCTCCTTTCGCCGCTCATCCTTTCGGAGTGCATCCAGAGGCTACTCCTCAGACGCAGCGTCCACATCGTACATGTCCCCTACTCAGACCACCTTTACAAAAGGTTACCAAAGAGGCGGCTACAGGGGTAACAACAACAAGGGCAGAGGCAAAACAAACAACGCCCGTTCTGCCACACCTACTACCCAATGACTCCCACCCCCCCCCCGCTCCCCCCTAGACCATTCCACTCCAGTCGGGGGCAGACTCACAAATTTCCTTCATGTCTGAGAGACCATCACCTCAGACAAATGGGTGACCCAAATAATTCGGTCAGGATACTGCCTGGAATTAACATCTACCCCCCAAACATTCCACCCAGGCAATGCCCAATGTCACAATAACATTCCACATTGCTAAAGCAGGAGGTACTCTCCCTCCTACAAAAACAGGCAATAGAACACGTTTCTGCCAATCAACAAAATTTGGGGGTTTACTCCCTATATTTTCTAATACCAAAAAAGGACGAGACTCTACGACCTATTCTAGATCTCCGGCCCCTAAACACATACATACACTCAGACCATTTTCACATGGTAACGCTTCAGCAGGTACTTCCGCTCCTCTCCCAGAACGACTTTCTCACCGCACTGGACTTGAAAGACGCATATTTCCACATTCCAGTACACCATGCTCACAGAAAGTACCTCAGATTTGTAGTGGACGGACAACACTACCAATTCAAAGTGCTCCCGTTCGGAGTCACAACAGCACCATGGGTATTCACCAAGTGCCTAGCGGTGGTGGCGGCACACCTCAGAAGACAGCACATTCACATCTTCCCATACTTGGACGATTGGCTGATAAAAGCCACTTCATACAACCAATGGGTACACCACACCGCTACCACAATCCAACTACTTCACCAACTAGGCTTCACGGTGAACCTCCAAAAGTCCCAGCTAACACCATCCCCATAAAACAATACCTCGGTGCCACCATAGACACCTTAAAAGCAATAGCCTACCCCAATCCGGCCAGGATTGCAAGCATTCAGGCTTCGTGTCAAAAATTTGTACTTCAACACTCCCTTCCAGCATGAGTGTTTATGCAACTGATGAGGATGATGGCCTCTTGCATTTTCATAGTGCCTCACGCAAGACTCCAGATGCGTCCACTCCAAGAGTGCTTAGCGCGCCAATGGAACCAGGCCCAGGGGCAACTGACAGATCTGGTGTTGGTAGACGGTCGCACCCATCGCTCTCTGCAGTGGTGGAACACCACAAACCTTTCCAAAGGTCGACCGTTCCTGGACCCGGTTCCTCAAAAAATACTAACAACGGACGCATCGCTCTCCGGCTGGGGAGCTCATCTATTACACCACACAGTGCAGGGCACATGGACGCCGCAACAAAATTTACTCCATATCAACCATCTGGAGTTACTAGCAATCTTTCTAGCCCTGAAATCCTTTCAACCACGGACTTCAGGCAAGGCAGGCCTCATTCGCACAGACAACATGACGGCCATGTATTATATTCAAAAACAAGGCGGCACACACTCTCCACAGCTCTCTCAATTAGCACAGAGCATATGGAGATGGGCAATTCCCCACAAAATCTTTCTCCTAGCTCAACATGTCCCAGGAGTCCAAAACACCGTGGCAGATCTGCTCAGGAGACAGACACAACAGATCCACGAGTGGGAACTTCACCCACAGGTTCTTCATCCCTTCTTTCAAATGTGGGGGCATCCACAGATAGACCTCTTCGCCACCCACAAACACAAAATGCCCAAGCTTCGCCGCCAGATACCCACACCCATTGTCCAAAGGAAATGCGATATGGATGAATTGGTCCGGCAAATTTGCGTACGCTTTTCCGCCTCTCCCACTCATTCCATTAGTGGTGCGAAAGCTACAACAGCACTCCCTCACACTGATCCTAGTAGCTCCAACGTGGGCCAGACAACCGTGGTACACCACGCTGCTGGAACTCTCGGTAGTACCACACCAAAAGCTACACCTCTCACCATGCCTCCTAACCCAGAACCATGGAGAGATCAGGCACCCGGACCCAGCTCAGCTCAACCTTGCGATCAGGCTCCTGAGATCCTAGAATTCGGGTACCTAAACCTTCCCCCTGACTGTATGATCGTCATCAGAGAAGCTAGACGCCCTACCACTAGAGCCTGCTACGCTGCCAAGTGGAAAAGATTTGTTGTTTATTGCCATAACAACACAATCGATCCTCTAGACGTGTCTATACAACACATCATATGCTACTTACTACACCTACAAAGGTGTAATCTAGCCTATACCTCCATTCGGCTACACCTCGCAGCAATTGCAGCTTACTTACAAAACAGGCAGCACCTATCACTTTTCAGAGTACCTGCCATTAAATCCTTCATGGAAGGCCTCAAAAGAATAATTCCCCCCAGAGTACAACCCTCTCCTGTGTGGAACTTAAATACTGTTCTCACAAGGCTGATGGGGCCTCCCTTCGAACCTTTGCATAAATGTGAACTGCAATTCCTCACATGGAAAACAGCTTTCCTGGTAGCCATCACTTCCCTTAGAAGGGTCAGTGAGATACAAGCACTTAAAATACTATTTCAAACCACTGCAACAGATACCGGTGGTCGCCGCTAAGGTTGGGAACTGCTATATAGTCTATGCAAAAGTGTGTAATCTGCAGATCATATGCCTCGAACGGAATATGCTTCTTACCAGTATGCATCTGTTCTTGGCATGTAGAGCTGCAGATCTACCCGCGCCCACCCGGCTACCTGTATCTGTTCCAGTTTATCTTATTTAGATACAACACACATGGGTTTCTTTGTCTGTTGTTACTACGCTCCATCTTTCCCTGCTGGCGAAAAACAATCTGAGGATGGAGACGAAGCCCATGCGCAATACGATCCAAAGGAGGAGTTACCGACCTCGTGACTTCCAAAGACTTTCCAAGAGGAAAAACAAACTGCAAACATCCGGGCCCAACACCAGATGGCGATCTATGCAAAAGTGTGTAGATCTGCAGCTATACATGCCAAGAACAGATGCATACTGGTAAGTAGCATATTCCTTTAGCAAGGTTGACCGAAAGACTGGAGCTAGAGACCGGGTTGCTGGCTCTAGAGAGAGAGAGAGAGAGATAGACCTAGCAACCATCAATGGTCACAGAAATGTACTTAATAAGGATAAAGAGCAATCTTATGACCCTAAAATCCCCAAAGGGATTGTCCCTAAATATGAAGAGTTATGATATCACAAAATGGTTCACAGCCTTTGAGAGTAAAGAAGTCACACTGGGGGGGCAATCCTTTGGTAACTGTTCTCTGGTAACTGCAGAGACGGACTCCTGACTCTTTTTGGGGCAGATGCTGGGTCTTATGACCTCGTGAAGAGAACTCTAATTGAGGGATTTGGACTCACAACTGAGGAATATGGAATTAGATTCAGAAGGGCTCCCAAAACCAATCCTGGATTGACTTTGTAGACTACTCGGTTCAAACACTAGATGGTTGGTTAACTGGACACAATGTGCATGATTTCAATGGACTTTACAATCTGTTTATGAAAGAACATGTTTTAAGTAATTGCACTAATGAAAAGTTGCATCAGCATTTGGTAGACATGGGTCTAATTTCTTCCCAAGAATTTGAAAAGAAGACAGACCATTGCGTCAAGACAAGGGTGACAAAAACAACCACTGTGGGTGACCAAAAGAAAGGGGTTCCAAAACCTCCCCAGGGGAAAGGTGGTAAAAATACCCAAGATAAAAAGCCTTCTAAAGGACCCCAAAAACCTGAACAGGCGGGTGGGTCCCAAAACTCTTCCCAGTCCAATAATGGGTACAGAGAAAAGAACGTTGATCCTTTTAAAGGCCTGGGATAACAACTGTAAGAAATTGGGACACTTAACTGTAGATGCTGCTTGCCCAAACAAGAAGCTCCTTAGTCCTACTACAGCTACTCCTGGTGTAGGCAGCCTCCAGATGGGATCAACAGTGTGCCAAGAGCAAATTGGGTTGCAAACTGAAGCAGTTCTAGTTTCAGAAGGAGACGTTGTTTGCCACTGGGGCTGTGTGGACCCATCTTAAAGAAATATTTACAATACCCTTGGATTAATGGAACTAGGATAGAGGCTCTGAGGGATACAGGTGCCAGTGTCACTATGGTGAGAGATATACCGGTTTCCCCTGAGCAATAAGTGATTGGGAGAACTTACCCAGTCACCAATGCTGACAGTGTTACCACTAACCATGCAATGGCTATGGTGACATTAGACTGGGAGGGGGGGGTTTACTTGCCTGAAACAGGTAGTGATCTCTCCAAAGCTACCAGCTACATGTCTGCTTGGCAATGACGTGGAAAACTCAGCCTGGGCTGAGGTGGAACTAAAAACCCATGCAGCAATGCTGGACATCCCTGAGATGGTGTGTGTGAAAACAAGAGCACAGAGCAGAAAACGGTGATAAAGAAGTGTTGGAAGGGACCCATTGGTCCCAACCTTTTACCTACCTGTGACAAGAAGCAACTACAAGAAAAGAAGGACCGAGCAGCCATGCCGAAGCTAACAAGAGGAAGACGCCCACTGACTTGGCCCCAGCCCTACTGGCCTGTCTCCACCTCAAACCTGCTTCTGCAAAATCCGGTTGTGTCCTGCAGCCAGCAACCTTGAAATCCCCGGAGGACCTGCCTGCCTTCAACCACAAAGACTGTTTCTCCCGTGAACACCGGATTTGTTCATCTGCAAGCTCTGGCTCCAGCCGGACACTGCGAATCCGCACCACTCTGCACCCGCCGTCCACGGCCCGGGCTCGAATGGGCAAACACCACAAGGAGGTCCCCCCTGCAATCCTAACCCGAGATCCGGTGACCCCAGACCTGCCTCAAGCCGAAGCCTGCAGCCTAAATCCGGAAGGTCCCCCCAACCCCGCCCTAGTGCCGCTGAGGGTCTAACAAAAGTGCATTCCTAACCCTGGGGGACTCCTGAGTCTACCCCCAGAACCTCAACTCCCACTACCAAATACTTGCCTTAAAACCGATGACAATATTTTCCGCCATAGGATTTCTAAGTGTGTAGTTTGAAAACCTAAATAATTGCTTTAAAATTTTACTATTTAACAAAAACGATTTTACTTACCTGTTTGCAGGAAATGTCCCAGAGTAATCTCAAAAGTAACTTGCCTGTAATCTTACTGAAAATCGTATTCAAAGTATATGTACTGTATTTACAAAGCATTGCATTTCTCAGAAACAATACTGTAAGCCAAAACAAAGTGCATTTACAATTGCAATCCAAACTGTGTTACAAACTGTATATTTACTGCAAAGTACTTATCACTTACCCCTCCCAGGCTTGCTTGGTTGGTTCTAGGAATTAAAATAACTAAAAGAATATGTTTATACAAAAACAATTGGTCTGAAGTTCAGTCTTTGAATGGGTAAATTAATTTGCTGACTGAGTGTGTACAACAAATGCTGAACACTGTCCTCTGATACTGCCTTACTGCTCGACCACACTACCCCAAATAGAGAGTAAGCTTTGATCTACTTTACCTCTGCATACCTTTTGGGTTCCACTGGACTCTGTGCACACTATACCTCACTCTGGTATAGTATATACAGAGCTAGCTTCCTACAGTTTCTACCTCCCGTAGTAAAAAAATGTTGTCTTATTCTAGACAGACAATATGACAACAATGTATTGTATACAAAAATGGGACACACACACACTCTACAACTGTCATGCCTCTCTCAGACCATTTGGCACTGGGCAATTCATCACAAGCCCTTGGAGATACCTGGCACAATTAAGAGAAAGTTCAGTCCAGTCCTTTCACTGCCGAAGGCAGAAGCAGCAACTGCAGGCCAACCCAGCAAAGAAAAAACACATCAAAGGGGCAGTACTCTTCCTGAAAGCTCTTTAAGCTCGTCTTCTTGGCAGGTTCCTTGATTCCAGCGAGTTCTAAAGTTTGGGGGTTTGGGCCCCACTTTTTATAGCCCCAAATCCTTTGTCCTCTCAAGCAGTGTTTTTGCCCAGCCCGAACCAGTTCTGTCCTCTCTGGTGCAGCTAATTGGCAGGAAATGGACACAGCATTGTTGGAGGCAGACCAGGCCCATTCAGGTAAAAGAAAATCTCCTCCCCCTACTCTAAATGCAGCCCAGGTTGATTCAGCCTTTCCCTGACCCATCTAGACTCTGGAGCCAGTGCTTCTTCCCAGCCCCTGTCACCCACAACCCAGACAGTCAATCCACAAACCCAGCAGAGGCACACTGGATGGCTGAGCAAGAAAATACCTACTTTCTAAAAATGGTATTTTCAAACACAATGTAAAAATCACCTTCACTAAAAGATGCATCTTTAGATTCTGAGTTCTGGCATACTAAACTTTATGTTCGAGGCGTGTGAGCTGTAGATCACATGCTGTGCATAGCTTGCCATCTAGTGTTGGGTCCAGATGTTTGCACTTTGTTTTTCTTCAAAGAACTCTTTCCATTCACGAGGTAGGTGACTCCTCCTTTCGGTGCTAGTGCGCATGGGCATCAACTCCATTGTTAGATTGTTTTTTTCCGCCATCGGGTTCGGACCTCTATCACTGAGCTCAGGTCAACACCGTTCCTTCAGTTTCCCTCGGTGCGCAAGATACTCACCCCCGGCGGTATTGTTTTCGATCGTGTCTCCCTTTCTATCAAGTGTTGTATTTACTTACTGAAACTAATCTTTTGATCGGAAAGCTTGTGGCAGGCCATCAGGGTGACCCGTAGTCGATGGAACAAACTCCCTTCAAATTCTGCTCTCGGTGTCATGCGAAATACCCGTGCACCAACTCACACCTGTGTTTGTCTCCAAAACATAGAGAACAATACTGCGACACATGCCAGGCTTTCCGCTCCAAGAAAACACTTTGTGACCGTCTGGCTTGATGTCGCTACATGCTGAGCCAGCACACAAGCTCCCTTCTGGACATCTTTGTGGACCAACCGGACGAAGAGGCCAGGCAGACCATTGTAACCGAGGAGGAGCAGGAGCTGGTCGCCATCTCAGACCTAGACTCCGATCAAGAGGATGACATCCCACATGGACAATGTACTGTGAGTACAGCTCCCCCCCTCGTCCCAAGACACAACTCCACATAAAAAGAAGGCTCTGGTCCAACCCGCGCCCTCGGGCTCCGGTCGGCACCGAAGCCACGCTTCCGACGCCCCGCCTTCTGGCTCGGCACCGAAGCCTACTAAGACGCCTTCCTGCTCCAAAAAGACTCCCTCCAAATCGAGCTCCGAGCTGAGACCTTTGGGGTCGAAATACATGTCCGGCACCGACCCCCGCCATTTGGCCTTGAAACACATTTCGGATCTGAAGACACCGACGCTTACAACTCCGGCACCGAAAATTTCAGCGCCGAAGTAGTCAGATGTGTCAAACACCAAAAAAAGCACAGTTTAGACGCTCCGATCGACAAACTGGTCCTGAAACAAAGTGTGTATATTCATGCACAGACTGGACATATCACCACTAAAGTGACTTTAAAAAGAAGGGCAGGTACCGAAGGGGAATATCACATTTCTTTGAAGAAAAGGACTACTCTTCCATCACCTCCTTATCCTCGGTTTAAGCCAATTTCACCTGGACATTCACCACCACATACACTTGACAACCAGGATGATGGGGATGACAATGGAGATGATAATCAGCCACTACAAGACCCATGGGACGATTACAACACCAATTTGGCCACAGGCAATGATCCGGACTTGTACCCTAACAAGCCCTCTCCACCAGATGACAGTGTAGACTACATTGAATTACTGGGTAGAGCTGCCACCTACCATGGGGTGCAGCTACATAAAGAATCCTTAGAAGAGGATTTCCTCTTTGAAACCCTCATTACCACGCAGACGTCATCTCACATACAACCCATGCACAAAGGGATGACCAGGCATGTAGATGGCATCTTTGATGACCCGGTCAGAGCTCGTATTCTAGAGCAGAAGTACAAACCAACACCATCGGACCCAGTATATATTAGGGAACAGTTACCACTAGACTAGACTAGACTCCCAGGTTGTTTCCAATGCAAGGAAAAGAGCCAACTCCTAAACAGAGAAGCTCCAACCCCTTATAAAGAATCCAAACTTATTGATGCTTTGGGGAAAAGGGTGGCCTCTCAGGCAGCGAAATTCTGGCGTGTCTCCAACACTCAGGCATTGCTAAGCACAATACGACCGTGCGTACTGGGATGAGCTGGAGCAATTGATCCAATATTTGCCCCAGGAACACAGATCTAAAGCACAAGACCTGGTGCGTGAAGGACGACTTATTTCTAATAACGCAATAAGATGTTCCCTCGATGCTACAGACGTTGCTGCTAGAGCTATAAACACCAGTGTCCTCTTAAGGAGGCATGCCTGACTTCGCATATCTGGATTTAAACCTGAGGCTCAAACCTCCATATTAAATACACCCTTTGGTAAGGAATAGCTGTTTGGCCCAGTGGTAGATTATTCACTAGAGAAAATATAGAAAGACACTGAAGTGGCCAAATCCATGGAGTCCTTCAGTCAGCACAAAGCCGTGGTTCCTTTTGGCGCTCTTTTTACCGCGCTAAAAATACCTCCTTGGAGACCACCTCCACCTATAAGGGCAATAACAAACTCTCTCCTTGTAATGGTTACTTCAGAGGGGGTTAGAGAAGTAACAATGGCAAAGGCAGGGGTTCAAACACACATGCCTCCCCCGTCAATACAAAGCAGTGAATTGCCCCCACTTCCCCCCGACCACTTAACACCTGTCGGGGGAAGACTGTCAGATTTTCTACCAATCTGGCAGTCGTATCGTAAACTTTATTTCAGTCTTAAGAACACAAAAAGTGAGAATTCAAACATTTCATTACAACAAAATCGTTAGATACATGCTAAAAATACAACAAGAATTAGATAAATTTAATGCAAAAAATGCAAATGATACAAAGCAGTAAAGCACAAAGATACAACGGGCCCATATCTAAGGAGTAATAAATACCAAAGCCCATCACAGATTAGTTCATTATTTGTATAGAACTAAAATGGCAAAGACCCTAAGACCATGTTTTGCAAATTAAAACAAAAAGTAGATCTATATCACAAATTAAGAACTAATTAAAAGGTACATTAATAAGATTATTTTAAGAGTAATGTAATGTAAAAGTGCATTTGTAAAGTGCGAACTGTCACTGTTATAGCTTCAGGACAGACCTACTAATATGCCATATAGTGCCAAGGAACTTTGCTACAGCAAAAACTACAAAGCTAGGTCAGTTTGTAAGATGCTCCGCGCCTCTAAGTGCCACTGGATGCCAACGCGTTTGCAAATGGGGCAAACTATTTGGCTCTCGGACGTTTTGGCTCTCGGCCGTTTGTATAATGGACAGGCAAAAAATATGACCTATTGACTCGACAGCCTGGACAATGTTGTGAATCACTGAAAGGTAGACGCCAGGAAGCTGTAAAGGCGTTCACTGGAAGTGAACAAAATCTAAATTGCATAAACCGCTTCCTGTCTTGGTAAATCGTGATCGCATCCAGGTAATATTCAAATGAAGAAAGCTGTTTAAACTCCATAAACTCAGTAGTTAGGTGACCCCATGACGAATTTGAAAGGGAAGACTGCCCCCCCCCGCCCCCTGCCAGTAACGTTTCTTAAGTAATTCCTTTGTAGGCAGCCCTACTTAATCCCTCGGTTCCCACAGTCCCTCCATGCCAATAGCAGTGAGCAGGGATTTCACTTCCCGCAACCAAGGGATCTTCTTAAAATGATCAAGTACTTGAACTTCGTACAGGGCAGCCACATATGATGACAACTCTGGAGTGGATTTTAAACGGAGCCAGAATAACAAAGGGCGTAACTTGGCCTTTTCATTGATGGTAGCTCATCCCATACACAGCCTTAACGGGTGGCGAGGGTTGCTCTGTAAGAGCTAAACTAAGGCCCTCAAACTGGTTCTCAGTGGTCAGCAAACCTTCCATCTTCTCAAAACCCCACAGTTTGGCTCCATACATTGCTAAGCCAATTGCCTCAGTCATTTATATGGAGGGGAGGTGCTACCAGTTTGCTGTGGGGCGACCTAAGCTAGTTTATCAAGGCCCCCCATTAGCTGTCTATGCTGCAGAGTGCGCGTCTGTGTCTGGGGCTTCCAGGACATTTCATCGGAGAGAGTGATCCCTAGATACTCAATGGTGCTCGCTCTCTCTAGCAAGTCTCCGCCCAGTGTTAACTACCCCTTGAATGACTGGTGCGGGTTCAACAGGAGGAGCTTTGTCTTTGATGTGTTAATCTCCAGGTCCGAGAGTCACGAAGGGCCTGAAATCGGTCCAGCAACAATTGCAGACCTCTGGGGGGGGTCTTAGAAACTAGCAGAGTCTTGTCTGCAAACAGCAAGTCAACCACTTTATCACCTCCTAGAGATGGGCCATCTGTGGGGACCTCAGAGAGATACTGGACAACCCCATTTATGAATAATGAGAAAAGTGTGGGTGACCGCACGCAACCTTGGCGGACACCCTTGTTGACTTTGATTTGATCAGTCAGTTGCCCTTGGTTGCCCCAGCAAATCCTTGCGTAATTAGACTCATGAAGGCGAAGAACTAGTGCTAAAATCATGGGGGTAAGACCCATCTCTTTAAGAATGGTGCAGAGTTTATCTTGCGGTACGAGGTCGAAAGTAGACCTTAAATCAATAAAAGCTGCATACAGACTTCCCTGCCCGATGGTCACCGTTTACCAGGTAGATGAAAGAAAGCGGAATGCCTGGTCAATAGTACTTGTTCTTTGTCTGAACCCGGCCAGGTATACAGACAAAATTTTGTGGTCATTGATCCAAGCCTGGATTTTCAGGAGGAGTGCTCTTGCAAAAACCTGTACACAATCAGTAAGGCTAATGGGCCAATCTGGCAGTCGATAACAGAAAATTGGGTACTACAAATTATCCGTTCTGGTTACTGCCGGGAGTTCATCAACACTCTTCCAAACATTTCACCAAAGTCACGCAAACTTGCACCAGATCACCTACACCTCCTCAAACGAGAGGTGTAGTCTCTACTTCTAAAAGGGTCTATAGAGCCCGTACCACCCCAACATCACGGGTCCGGCGTGTACTCCTTTTACTTCCTAATACCTAAAAAAGTTGGTTCTCTCAGACCAATTTCAGATCTCAGAGAACTCCATCTTTACATTCAGTCAAATCATTTCCACATGGTAACACTACAACAAGTACTTCCTCTGCTGAAGAAAGCTGACTTTTGGGCTTATTTACAAGCCCGTGTGCCACCCGTACGTCACTTTTCCCATGTTAAAAATGACGCAAAAGTACCGCAAGAGGCTTGTAAATAAGCCCCTTTCTGTCTACTCTAGATTTAAAAGATTCCTATTTTCATATTCCAATCCACCCCGCTCATTGCAAATTCCTCAGGTTTGTGGTAGCGGGGTCAACACTTCCAGTTCAAGGTACTCTCATTCAGAGTCACCACGGCCCCCAGAGTCTTCACAGCAAGCAAAGCCAGCACGTACCAGCAATGTCTTCATCACACTTTCAGAACGATTCAGTTACTACATCAACAGGGTTCACAATCAATGTGACAAAATCACATCTCCAACCAGCCAATACTCGGGACTACCTAGGAGTCACGCTAGTTACTCAAAAAGCTCTGGCCTTCCCCAGCGCAGCCAGAAATCGAAATATTCAGGCTTTAGCTCTCCAGTTTCAACCCAATCTCTGGATTCCAGCTCTGGTTTATATGCAACTGCTGGGAATTATAGCATATAACAAACTTCTCCAAAACAATATCAATTAGTTCATAGCAATCTGTCCATGGTACAAAAGCTGTTCTAATACAGACCAGTGGTTTTTAAAGTTTATTAGTCCAAAGTAAAAAAAAAATATTTAACACATTTTTTTTCCCTTTTTATATACATTATTTCATTATACATAAATACCATAGGACAGAAACCTATATAGAAATAATTACATGTGATATATACGGGCGAACCACCAACAACACTATAATGAAGCACTAACATACAAAACATGGAGTGTAATACAGTGTACATAGAATAACTGACGACACATCTTGAAACAAACAATACAGAAGCAAGTAAACAATAAACATCCATAGCAAAAAGAGACATTCACAGAAAAAACAGACAATTGTTCATTCTATACTTTGTATTGAATTAATCATATATTCATTGGCGCATAAATCAACAGAAGTGCGCCAACGCGCGTTTCGGAAGTGACTGGAAGATGGACATATCCTTCATCAGGGCGCTGTCTGTATGCATCATGTTCAGTGACAAGAAGCCATCTGCATAGAATACACTCTCACTAATTGTAATACTGTGCTGGGTGCTAAATCTCAAGTTCACAACCAATGGTTGGATAGCCACATACGCCACGCAAGAAAGAAGCAGGCACGGAATAGAGAATTTTCAGGGTATTTTAGGCGCAAAAATAAAGCAGAGCCCTTGTCCAGAGAAAAAATCTATATGTTGCCAGGATATAGATGGACCAAACATTTCAGTCCAGAAGACTTTAAGTGCAGTAGTCCCACAGACTATTATATTAAATCTCTAGTACTAACAAAACAAGCATTGTCATAGCCAATATGTTTCGCCTTTGGGACCTTATAAGTGTTTAGCCATGCAACAGTTGATGTTGTTGCACCAAGGATATTCTGCTGCATAACTAAATACTTATAAGGTCCCAAAAGCGAGATCTATTGGCTATGCCAATGCTTGTTTAGACTGGATGTGATTTTCAGTGCGGGCACTGTCAAAGAGAATGCATGGAAGTGGGTGGGTGTTTTTGGCACTCAAGACAGTCAAGGAATTTTTTTGAAGCATTGTAGGAAAGTGGGTTTCTGTTGCAGTAACCCCCCCCCCCCCACACACACTTTTTGCCAGACTACTGATGCACTTTTTCTTGGTGTGTCCTGGATCCCTGCCAATCAGGTTCCCAGGGCCTGTGTTCTTTCCCTCAAAACTAACCCAATTGGCATCTCTGGCCACAGGTCAGCCCCTGGTAAATGGTGCCACAGGTACCCAGGGCACTGTGACCAGGGAAGACCTCTAAGGGCTGCAGCACTTATTGTGCCACCCTTAGAGGCCCTGTACCTTTACACACACACACTGCCATGCCTACAACCCACTGCCCTGGCATAGATCAGTCACCCCTCTAGCTGGGTGCCCTGTGCCAGTGGTGAGGGTACAGATGCATGAGCCCTGTACCCCTACAGTGTCTAAGTCCATTCTTAGGCATTGTAAGTGCAGTGCTGCCATTAAGATTATATGGCGCTGGGAGCTTGTCATTACGAACTCCACGGCACCATAATGGCTACACTGAAAACTGAGATGTTTGGCATCAGTGTGGGTTGAATGTGCTGAGATGTTTGATACCAGTGTGGTATTTAATAAAAAATACACATAGGGCATCTCAGAGATGCCCCCTAAAAAAACGACCAGCCTCTGGTGGGTTCCCTGACTGGTACACACCAGCCTGCTACCACAAGACCTGTTTCTGGACCCCTAGGGTGGGAGCCTACGCTCCCGAAGCCCAGAAACAAAGCCTTTCCTGGGTGGAGGTGTTCACATCTCCCCCAGGCCAGGAAAACCCATCTGTGGCAGGGGAGCTTCAAAGGCCTGGCAGCCTTTGTAATGCGACCCCCAGCCTCTCCTGCTATCAGTAGCAGGCCCCCTTCCTGTCTCCCCTCCCTTTCAGCGGGAAGACGGGCGGGTAAAACTAGCCAGCCCAGGAGGTGTGCCCACCTCTGCCAACTCCACCCCTCAGGTGGGGGAGGTGAGGTGAAGCCCACTCTCCAGTGCTTGCCATCTTGCAGATGGCAGGCACTCCCCAATCGGGATTGTGCTCACTCCCCCACGTGGGGTGAGCACACCAAAGGTGTAGTCTCCCTAAGGTCAGTAGCCCATTGGCTACTGACCTCAAGACCCCTAAAACGCCCTCTAAATACAGGATTTAGGGGGCAGCCCTGAACCAAGAAGGGAGATCCAGCCTACTTACAAGAAGAAAAGGACGAAGAGCCGTGCAGAGCTAACAAGAGGACGACGCCCACTGACTTGGCCCCAACCCTACAGGCCTGTCTCCCCTCGAATCTGCTCCTGCAAAATCCTGGCATGTCCAGCAGCCAGCAACCTCACAATCCCTGTAGGACCTGCCTGCCTTCACTTCCCAGACTGTTTCTCCCGTGAACACCGGACGTGTTTAAACTGCAGCTTCTGGTGCCAGCCAGAGACCGCGAATCCAGCCGACTCTGCACCCGCCGAACCCGGCCCGAGTTTGAGTGGAAAAACACCACAAGGAGGTCCCCCTTGCGATCCTGACCCGAGATCCGGCGACCCCTGACCTGCCTCAAACCTCCAGATGACTCCTGCAGCCTCAATCCAGAGGACCCCCCCACCGCGACCAGAGCGGGTGAGAAGATCCGACCCCAAAAGGCACCCCTGCACCAGATGCTCCCACAACCCAGTGGCCTAATTGCCAGCAGCCACCACCCGGAGGCCCCTTATCCCCCATTGGATAACATTGGGCCTCAACACTCTGCCCCCAGCCGCCCTAGTACCCGCCCTAGTACCGCTGAGGGTGCAACAACAGTGCATCACTGACCCTGGGAGACCCCGGAGTCTAACCCCAGAACCCTAACTCCCACAGTCGATTACTTACCTGTGAACCGTTAACCTGTTTTCCTTCCATAGGATAACATTGACACTTTTTCTCCCAAAAATTTCAAAGGGTGAAGTTTTGAAACCTTAAGATTTTCTTTAGAAATCGCACAAATAGCCAAAACGTGTTTACTCACCTGTTTGCTGGAAATGTTCCAGTGCTGAATCTAGGTATCGAGCACTGAGTTAGAAAAGTAATGTGAAACGTAACTTACCTGCAATTTATTGTCAAAGCCCATTCATTTCAATGTACTCCTCCAAAAAGTTTCTAAGTGTGGAGTTTTGAAAACTGAAAATATTCTTTAAAAATCATGCGAATAACCAAAACGTAATTACTTACCTGTTTCTAGGAAATGTCCCAGTGCTGAATCTAGGTATCTAGCACTGAGTTTGAAAAGTAACTTACCTGCAATTTACTGAAAAAACCTATTTATTCCAATGTACTGTAAGTGTTGCATACTACTGCCCCCCTGTAAATCGAACAAAGTACAATTTCTATTGCATTTTCAAACTGTCCTATATCCAGTAACTTATTACTGAAATTTATTTAATGCTTAGCTGAACCAGTCCTGCTGTCTTCGTATCTGTTCACTTAATATATGTGGTCTCAACGATAGGAGGAAGCGGGGCATGTTAGCTAAATTGCTCCGTTATATGAAGATTGCCTTATGTCTCCAGGAGACTCCAATACCGTGGAGTAACCGGTGGTGGTTGAAGGATCTGGGACTTGAGGTTTTG
The DNA here is from genome assembly GCF_964204655.1 of Triturus cristatus. Lineage (NCBI taxonomy): Eukaryota > Metazoa > Chordata > Amphibia > Caudata > Salamandridae > Triturus > Triturus cristatus. Next base: position 1,387,335 of record NC_140590.1, on the reverse strand, counting down.
GCTTGTACCCGACAGGGCACAACAATTAAGGGGGTAGCTATTTTGGCTAGGTGTGGGGTGGCTTCTTGCAATCGAGTCAAAGTAGATAATCTGGGCCGGTGGGAAATTGTTGAAATAAAAATAAATAATACCCCTGTTTCACTCTGCTCAATTTATGGACCTAATCTAGACGATCCGGAGGTCTTAAACGTTCTAAGCGTTGAACTCACCCTATGGCTGCAACCTTTAATATTTTGTGGCGATTTTAATATCCATTTAGATAGTAAGTTTGACATCCATAATACTCATCCATATTAAGGTAGCAAAGTATGAGTTTTTAAAACTCTTCAAGGACTGGTGAGGTAACATGGGTTATTTGATAGTTGGTACAAACTTAAATCACCTGATCCTGGATATACGTTTTTTCCAGCTCCCCACAATACGCTAGTCTGGATGGATTTCTTTTTTAATCTAGCCAATTGGCTGAGTCGGTTAATATCGAGATTTACCCGATAATCAGATCATAACCCTTTAACGATTGTGATCCCATTGAGGGGTATCTCAAGGGCCCAAAAGCCTTGGACCTTTGAAAGGAAATTTTTGCTCGATGAGGCATATTGCACTCATATGACTAAGTGGATCGAGGAATTTCTTTTCTTTTCATCGTAATACAGCTTCAGTCTCGATTGTGTGGGATGCTTTTAAACCGCTGTCTGAGGGGAAACTTTAAGCTTCTCCATAACCCGTCAAAAAAACAACACAGGAAGAAATAAAAAATTGTGTCGAACAATTAAAGTTAGTGGAGTGTGAGTTCAATGAGCAGAATACAGGGGGGTATAAGCATATAGAAATGTCATCAACGTATTGCCATTCTAAAATCCAAACTTCATCGCCACTTTAGTGTAGAGGTGGCAGCCAAATATATGCAGCGCAGGGTTGAGTCATATGAGCTCATTGAGAACACTGGCAGGGTATTAGCCAAACGACTGCAACAGCGAGCAGTTGCCAATCGTATCTGCAAAATTACGGATCATACAGGGCAAGTTCAGGATTCCCTGGCAGGAATTCTGAATGTCTTTCAGAAATGTTACTGTCAACTCTATACCGAGGAACCTGTCTCAACGGGGATAGTATCTGTTGAAGAATTTTGTAATGGTATGGAAACAACGAAGATCACTCACAATCAAAACAAGACACTTGAAGCCCAGCTCACATGGGAAGAAATTGATTGCGCAAAAACATCACTAGCCATGGGTAAGGCTGTCGGTCCAGATGGAGTTCCCTTAGAATTCCATCGGACATTTCGACAAGTACTTAAATATGACTTTATGCTCTTATTTGAACAGGCCTGGAAAAGTCATATCCCTGATTCTTCGCGGAAGACAACCATTATCGTTTTTAGGAAAATAAAGGCAAACCAGAACTCAATCCAGCATCCTCTAGGCCTAAAACCTTGATTAATTGCCCAAAACTTCGAATATATTTTACTGCCACAGTTAGACTCGGGAAAGTAATCACCCCTCTGGTCTCTTTACGCCAGCATGGGTTTATCCCAGGAAGGAACACATTGGATCATGTTTGTCGCTTAATCACTCGTCTCGATTGGGCACAGGCCACGGGGTCACCGCTGGAGGTTCTCCTCTTGGACGCTGAGAATGCGTTTGATAGGGTCTCCTGGCGGTTCCTTTGGTCTGTCCTATGTTGAAAGGGGCTAGGTGGGAGTTTCGTCCAAGCAATTAAAGCAATGTATCAATCCCCAGAGGCGGCGATTCAGATTTCAGGACGGGATTCCAAGCCATTTATATTATGAGTAGAGGCTTTTTTAAGAAAACTTGAGTTAAGTCTCCATATTAAAGAGGTTAGGATTGAGGAGATCGAGTATAGGACACTGACAGGCGCAGATGATATTGCAGTACTTACGAGTGATGTTGTCTCTGCTTTTCCAGTGATGAAAGATCTAGCAACTCAGTTTGGCGCCTTTTCGGGGTACAAGCTAAATGGGGATAAGACCCAAATTATCTGTTCAGGCATGGTCTGCCCCTCGGACTTCCCAGTTGTTTCAGAGGCTACGTTTTTGGGTATTACAATTACAGCTGTGGTTGATAAAATACCTGACTTAAATATCAAACCAATAATGGAAACTGCTAACAAGAATCTGAGAGATTGGATCCCCTGCATCTTTCCATTTTTGGGCGTAGTAATGTCATCAAGATGTCTATTTTACCCAAATTTCTTTATCTTTTTAGGACCATTCCTCTTGAGTTTTCCTCTTCCTGTTTTGTAAAGTTAGAAAGGATATGTTCCAGGTTTCTTGGGGCTTACTGTAAGTGCAGATGAGTGGCCAAATGGATGATTCTCCCAAGACAGCGTGGGGGTCTGGCTATTCCCAGTTTTTTGCTTTATTACTGGACCACTATTCTACAACACATGGCCATTCTACTTGGTGCTAAAGCTAATATTTCAATGGAGAATACTCCCTCTATATATGAACTGGGCTTGGGGAATCAAGCTAAAGGGTGTCTGGTCTCGTTTCTCGAGCCCAGTTACTATAAGAAGACCAGATTTAAAATTGTGAGGGCAGCATATAAGGTGTGGAAACAGGTTCAGCGGAAGTTTAACATTTCTAATTTGAATGCATATACTCCAATTTTAGCCACAGGTATGTTGCCACCATTCTTTCGGGATCCGGTTACTTTTGAGTGGGTCAATAAGGGTATTTACTCGCTGGGGGATTTTTATGGAGTTGGGCGATTAGTAACATTTACAAAACTGCAGGAAGAATATGGCCACGGCAGGGGTGACTTTTTTTAAATATCTGCAGATCCGGAGCTTCTTGGGGGAAAATTTGCGCAGAACAGCTTCAAACTTTGAAAAGATACCCCTGGTGGAAGCCATCCAAAAGAAGTCCAGGCTAGGGAGGATTTATCATATCCTACTTGATTCCTTCCCTGCTGATATGGTATCACATTCAGATAAATGGACAAGCAAGTGTGGGGAAGATGTAATTGATATTGAGGACTCTTAGTCCCTAGCGAGCCAGATTTTGATTACCGGGAGCCTTGGGAGTCAACACTTTGTCAGTTTTTGATTTGTATTATAACCCGCGAAGATTGCCAAATGGAGGGGGATAAGAGGAGGGAAATGTAATAGATGTAATCTCCCAGCAGCAGATACTATTCATATGTTTTATTCCGGCTCAAAATTGGCTGTTTTTATACATGATATAGAAATATTTTTGTCAACTACTTTGGGGATATCAGTTTCCGGTACACCAGCTCTTCTTATTCTAGGGGTCGAGAATAATACTGAAGGTGGTAGTAGGGTAAGATCAGAGACAGGTTTTTTGTTTATAGCTGTGGCTATTGGCCGCTTATGTATTACTTCCAATTGGATTAGTGTTGACCCTCCAACCTTCTCTCATTGGCGCGCAAGGTTATTTGCTGCATTCAATATTGAATCCCCAATATATAAATTAAGAGGCCGCAAGAAGAAAGCGCTGGGACAACGGATTTGGGCTCCCATTGCAGACCTGGTTGATTGAAGGAATAGGGAGGCTATTGCTATTTCTCTGCTGTTTTTTGCTCTCTAAAAAAAAACATTTTTTTTTTTAAATTAATTAGGGTAATGAATTATTCAATCCTCTCAAAGATATTTGTGGTATGAATTTAATGGCATGCAGTATCTTGTTTCTCCTTTACTGTGGTTACTCAATAGGGCGTGGAGGCCTGACAGTTCTGAATTTCTCGATGAACTGTATAATTATTGATTGATTATTATATATGGCAAGGTTATCTCTGTTTTCTTTGTTTCACATGGCTTTCAATCCTCCAGCTTTTTTTTTCTTTCTTTCTGTATTAGCAGTATTATTGTTTGTTTTTCTCAAGGAAACAAAATGTAAAAAATTCAAAACAAATATTTAAAAAGAAAAAAAGAACCAGGCCTGCTTGGTTCTAAAAATAAACAGTTTATTTTTATACAACAACCATTGGCCTAGAGTTCAGTTCTCGAGTGTGTGAATTCATTTGCTGACTGAGTGTGTACATCAAATGCTTAACACTGTCCTCTGATACTGCCTTACTGCTCGACCAAGCTACCACTATTAGAGAGTAAGGTTCTATCTAACTTTAACCTCTGCCTACCTCTGGAGACTCTTGGACTCTATACACAGTATACCTCATTTTGCTGTAGTATATATAGAGCCAGTTTCTTACAAGCATCATATACATATGATGTTGAAGTAGCCCTGGGATGGCATCATCACTGTGAAGATCAACACAATTATCCGGGTTTGTGCGCAGGAGTGGAACAGCCAGTGTAGCAGATAAAGATAAGAGACCATTTTGGGTGCTTGGGATAACAAAAACTAAAATCCAATTCTTACACTGGCACTTGCTGGTCATGGGTGAGAGGCTGATCAAATTGAGAGAGAGACCTCGTTACGGCCGTCACAGTGACACCTCCTGGCCAAGGCTGTAGGTATAGCTGAAGCAACAACCCATTGATAAGGAGGGCAAAGCACAGCTTTTACAGTTGCATCCGCAGCAGAGAGGCGTGAGCTCTGCTTCACGGGATTGCAAACCAAGTACAGGTGCCCGGTAAGCCATGTTGGCTTGCAAAGTCTGGGACAAACAGGTAACCAGAACAGAAGAGATCCCTTTACCAATCTGGAGAGCATGGAGGCCGCTGGGTAGCCTTAGCCCTCATGGAGCCTGGCAAGGCAAAGTGCATGCGTGTGTGGTTCGGGGATGGGTGCTTCAACAACCTGTGCACTGCTAAAGATACCGGAGAAGAACAGGTGGAAAGAAGCCCTAAAAGGTTTTATGGATCAGGGACAGGAAGCCGGAAAGAGAGAAGACATGGTTTGTTTGGTTGTGGAGAGCTGGGTATCCTCAGGAATCCCCTTAGTAGCATCCTTTCGCATGTGTTGTGGTGCTACAGCTTGTGCAGCTCTCATTTGGGAACCAAAGAGTTTGAAAGCAAAACGTGACTTGGGCTCCCTCCTTCACAACAACTTCTGTGGTGGAGCTGAAGGTTACTGTCGCCTGGTTAGGTGTGGTATACTGTTGCAGGTACCAGATGAGCCGTCATTCGGCAGAGGTTATGAAGGTTTCTGGACCTTGAAATTACCATGTCTTTGCTCATGCCCCTGGGACTCATGGGATGCGCTCTCCGGGCTGGTTATGCTGGGCGTTGTGAATGATGCAATTTGTTACTGACTAGGTGGGGTCAGTGTTCCTTCACTGGCCACTGGAGCAGGTTCAGCACTAGGTGATTTGTTCCAAGAAATTCTCTATTATCGTTTGTCTATGCCAATTAGTGTTTCATTAAAGTACCTTGAAATGTTATGTGCCCTTTCATTTTCATGTAGTCCTTAAACGCCCATCCCTCAACTTCTCACCCACTCTGCGTTGTCTGGGGAACTGCGCGAAATGATGGGTGGCTATGGCGTGCTGCAGCAGGCCTTACGGATACCTGATGCCCGGCTATTTGTGACTAGGAACAGAGTATTAGTTGTTCATAGCTAGAGGCACCGAAAACCTCCCCAAAGTGGAAGGAGGGGGTAAACTAGAGGGCCAACCAGGACGCAGCGCGCGAAAAGCTCAAGTTTTCCTGCTGACGTGGGATTAAAATCTGAATATTCAGCAGAAGGTGCCTGGTGTGGGATAAATACCAGCTCTGGGGAGAAGCGGAATAATCTGCTGACATGAGCCTGCAGCAGGATTAACCAGAGCTCTCAGCGCCCACCCCGCCAGGCAGACCGGGTACAGCGCACTGGACGGCACTGCCAACCACACAGCACGCTCAATCTCTCACTTCATGTGTATCCCTCCTAATCATAATTTTATTTTAAAACACATTTATCGCACTAATCCCACTTAAAAACAGTCACTGTACACAGCATCCCTGTGCATGCATCACTGCTTGGGAATAAACACACCAACACTGGAGAGATCTGCAGGGTATGAAATGTGGACGAGACAAAGGGTGGGATGTGCCCTGCGACACAGCTCTCCATGGGGCTGTGCCATGCGAAGGAATCTGCAGGAGCGGATCTACTGGGGAGATGAATCTACAGAGGGTGAGATCAATTCTGGGAAAGAGGTAAATAAGGGACACGTGGCACCAAGACGAGATGTGCAGATGACCAGAGGTAGCGATCTAATGAAACCTCAGATGTACTTTGGGGGGCTCAAAATCCACAGAGGTCAGCAGAAGTAAAGTGCAGTGGGACAGAGTGCTGCTGATGGGGGGGGGGAGATGTGCCCGAGGGAGATCATGGGGGGCTGCTGCGGTGAGGGGCGAGCTCGCTGGAGGCCGTCCTCACTGCAGAGGTGTCACAGGGGAGATGCTCTGGGTATTGTTGGGGTAGCGTAGAGCCTAGTCTCGTGCGCGGCCACGCTAATTGAAAACAGATGGCCCCTGCACGCTCCCGCAAGGTGGATGCCATCACAAGCACGAGTGTAATGAAAGTGCAGACCGATTTCTAAAGGTCATCTCGTAGAGCAGCGCTGCGCTAAGCTCAACCTAAAAAGGGAGTCTGTAAGAAAATACATAAGGTCCCATGGTTCACAGGAAAAGAATCAGACTAAAGAATCTGTATGTCTCGATGAGACTCAACTGCTTGGGATTACCGTCAGCAAATTGCTGTCGATGTTGCGTACACTCTAGGGGCCCAAACGTACTGACAAAGTAAAATACAGAATAATCTACACACCTGCTGGAAATTATGGCATCTTGTATCATAATCGTCCCCCATGCCAGGCTGCATATGCGTCCACTTTAAAAATGCTTAGCCAGTCTGTGGAACCAGTCACAGGGTCTATTGACCAATCAAGTGTTGGTAATGGCCGTACTCATCGCTCTCTGCAGTAGTGGAACACACAAAATTTGACAAAAGGGCGGCCGTTCATAGACCTGTTCCACAGATAGTACTAACAGTGAACGCATCCCTCACTGGCTGGGGAGCTCATCTAGAACATCACACAGTGCAAGGCATGACCAGAACGGGGAAATGAGAACACTTGAAAAGAGCACCAGTGTATAACACAGAGGGAACGGCCAGAGGAGGCAGGGAAAGAGGCTCAGGAGCAGCGACGACCGCACTCATAACATAGAAGCCTGGAAGAGTGAGAGAGAGGACGCAGGAGGAAAGCACCGCCCTCGTACACAGAGGGAGCCTACGGTCACAAAGGTGGAACAACTGGAGAGGACGTCGTTTAAGGCACACATCAGGAGCTCCTGGTCGGATCAGGAACTGTATTGGCCACCAAGATAATCAGGCATCTGGACACACAGTCTACAAAATGGCTGAACATTAAGCTAACCCCTCCCTCGTCAGACACTGAAAGAGGACTAATGAGCATAGGCAAATATACCTCAGAAAGAAAAACAGGACTGGCTCCACCAGAACACTGAAAACAATGTAAACAATGTAAACAACGATAGACACAAAAAGAAGACTAGGGAGAAGGGATAAACAGGATGCAAAAAGAAAAACAGGACTGACACAACAGGATTCTGAGAACATTATCAATTATTATAGAAGATTTCATTAAATAAGTTAATTAAGATCAACATCACCAGAATAACAAACTATATTATTAATGAATTAATAAATACATATAACCAGCACTACCAGAAAGCTAATTATTCTAGTTGTAAGTAAACAATTACAATTAACCTGCACTCACAGAATAACTAAGTGTATAACTAATTAAATTATTAGATAGCCTGCAGGCCCAGTCTAAATAGACAAGTGATAAACACTGAAGAAAGAATATACTCTGAAATTGGGTAAAGGTAAGGAGAGGACACTAGGGAAGAGATAACTTCACCTTCTACAAGGCACTCTCAACTAAGAGATTACCTCTCGCACCATAACATAAACTTGGTCTATATAGAGGAAGAGGCTCTGCAAAATTACAAAATGATAGGAGCAAATCTGAGCCCGCAGGTAACAACGCCAGAGCGATAGCCTACCCCTCTAACCTCTCAAAAAATGCTTCCAAAACCTTTAAATACAAGCTACTCAGGAAAAACCCTGAAATTCTTAGCTTTGACCCCTCCTTTACCTCAGAAAAATGAGCGATTATTAACGATCTAATTTTCTACACAAGATCACTAGCTAAATGGCGTACCGCAATATCGAATCTGCTAAACATGAATGAATCAAGAGACATCCCTTACGGAACTAAGTCGATTATAAAACCCTCGAAAATCTAAAGGCCACACTGAATATAACCTTCTACAAAAATGGCACGGTCTCATCCAAGCAGCCAGCAAGGATCTTGAGTTATTCGATGATTACTTTGCAACGCTAAAAGTTCAGGTCCATAACTTCCCTATCTCGTCTCACCAACAAGAAGACAGCTCAGACACCTACACCCATACTCAGCTGGGGATAATCGAGAAGAGGAACAGCAATACAGATCAGGAGAATCGACTCACAAGAGCCTCTAGATCTAAACATCACACAAAGATACAGGTGACCGCAAACAAACCAAGAACAGACATACGAAAAACAATCAGCAGTAACCACGTAGAAACACTCCAAATAAAAGCTAACAAGCAGCCCAATCTGCACACATCTGAGGATAATACCTCCACAACCTTACAAATCACTGACATATCGGACTCCGCACCCAACAATCAATACCTTGAGACGACAAACCACATGACCGATATCAACTCAAGACCTGCCCCTCAGAGCAGAAAAATAATCACGGAAGGAACCAAAGAGATATACAAACAGCCGGAGGTTGGAACCTCCAAATTAGCGATCCACAGGTCGGCAATCCTGTTACAAAAACACCAACAACATCTCTCATCACCATCAAGAAAGGAATTAGAAATGCTTATGGCCTAGACAGATATGACTGCTATAGAAATGCGAAAAACTATTAGGAACATGAAGAATACTCTACTGCTCTCAGAAAGTTATCTCACCAAAATTATCCAGAGTTAAAAAGCCGCACAAAATCTCCACAATAAGCTCATCACAACCCCACTGCCTCTTTCCAATAGGATTTACCGGCCACGTATCCTCCTTAGATGTCTGTCGGACACTCAAACCCAAAACCTACTACTTTATTACAATACGACTTACAACCTCTCCGATAAAATAAGAGACCAGAAGATTCAGATGGTCCCAATTAATTTTGACAGAATAACACATACAAATCACAGAAAACCAAACTCTAATACCCTGAAACAAATAACGCTAAGCCCAGATGAGCCAGAATCCAACCCTGACCTAGAAAACCATACAAAAAAAATCTCATGCCTACTAAACAACTGTCGTTCAGCAATGAAACATACCGCTGACATTGCCGACCTAATCATGAATCAGGATACTGACGTGTCTATCCTAACTGAAAGGTGGCTTTCTGAATCATCCTTCCCATGCCTAGACCTGCTAGTACCTCCGAATTATAACATTGTAAGACTAGATAGGCTCAACAAAACGGGAGGAGGAGTGGCCTGTATCACCATCTCTAAGATTCTCACAGACCCTATAGAGTCATGTGAATACCTGAGGATCACAGCACGATTCACAAACAACCAAGTGTACAAACTACACACATTCTATCACCCCCAGGCAAAAACCCAACTTTCATAGACCATCTAATGTAAATTATTACAAGTAACTCAGGACCGCACTCCAATGATAATTTTGTAGGAGACTTTAATCTTCACTGGAACGACATCCAAGATAATCAGGTCAATATTCTTAAAGAATTCCTAGCCGATTACTCACTAGTACAAGAATGTACCCTACCAACCCACGATAAAGGAGCTACATTAGACTGGATCATATCCAAAGAAAATGTGATCCAAGCAATCTCAATCGTGCCTTGTGACTGGTCTGATCACCACTACATCACCTTCCAAATATCAGCCAAGAAAAAGAAAACAATATTGCAACCAATTAAACCCAAACATTGGGTGAGAGACACTAGAGATCTGAACTTGGGGATTCTGACAATACAAAGCGAGAAAGAACTTCAAACCCATCTGAACTAACGGACATCAGTGAGCTTATAGATCACTACAATCTCACGATATCTAAAATAATTGACGACATTGCCCGCTAAAACTTAAAAGAATACATATGAAAGTTAAAAATCCTTGGTTCAATGGATCACTTCATGGAGAAAGGCGTAAACTCAGAATAACAGAACGAAAATGGAGACAAACTCCACCATCCCTCAATTTAAACCAACTAAGAATGACCAGAAGAATATACAATAAAAGCATTCTAAAATCAAAAAACGAACTTTTTAGAAATGAACTTGAAAACGAAAAGAACAGACCGAGGAAACTCTTCGATCTACTAAAAGATCAATCGAAAAAAGTATCAAAATTTTCCCTATTGACAGCTAAATCCGATCTGAACTGTGAAGGTTTTTCAACATTCTTTACTGATAAAGCCAGCTCATTGGAGAAAGAACTCAAGACCAACGCTGAAAAAGCCTCAAACATAAGAAGTGGACAAGGAGGGAACCCTGCCTCACCGACAAAAGCAATGCCCAAAAATAATGCACATTGGTCAACCTTCAAACTATATGATCAATCTGACATTACCAAAATATTACTATCTCTGAAATCAAATAACCATTACAATGACCCTCTGCCGTCTAAATTCTGGCCCTTGTGCAACCACATGGTCATCCCCTATTGGACTAAGATAATTAATGAATTGCTTGCCCAAGGACCAATCCCAGACTGCCTAAAAACAGTTCAGGTTGTCCCTTTCCTAAAGAAACCCACTAAGAACCCATCGGACCCTAACAACATTCGCCCGGTAACTACCATTCCCCTACTAGCCAAAGTAGTAGTACTAGAAAAATGTGCGCACAATCAATTAAGTCAACACATTACTGAATTTGATCTACTTAATGACTGCCAATCAGGGTTCAGACCAAATCACAGTACGGAAACATCAATCCTATCCATAGTAGATGATGCTTTGCTAGCCCTCGACCTTAATGAAACATGTCACCTGATCCTTCTAGATCTATCGTCTGCATTTGACACAGTAAACCATCCCAAACTATTAGATTGCCTGGAAAATAGGATGGGCTTATCAGGAACTGTATTGAAATGGTTCAACTTCTTCCAAGAGAAGAGATCCCAAAGATTCCTGGTAGACAACAATTTATCTCCACCATATCCAATTCAAATTGGGGTCCCACAAGTATCAACTCCATCCCCTTCACTATTTAACCTTTACATAGAACCATTAACTGGAGTACTGCATAAGGCAAACATTTTGTTTCACATGTATGCTGACGACACACAGCTGTATGTGAAGATATCATCTCTGGAAGAGATCAACACTATGAACCATGCACTCCAGAAAACTATTGAATGGCTAGCGGACAATCATCTTAAACTCAACTAAAAAAAAAATTCCTTCTGATCTCCCCTCCGAAAAGTGCAGCCAAGATTAAAGAATGGACCAAGATGATCACAGCGCTAAACGGTACCCCGACTATAGTGGACTCAACCAAATCCCTTGGTATCACACTGGATAAAGATCTAAACATGCGAGCACACATCAACACGATGGAAAACAACACTCGTTTTCATCTGAATTACCTCAGAAAACTGAAGCCACTCATTGATTCAGGTGATCTGAAAATGGCAGTGCAGGCACTGGTCATATCAAGAAATTAATATGGATGCGCAACCCTATCAGGACTTCCTAAGATCTCAACAGCACCCCTAAAAGCTTGTCTCAATGCAGCAACTAGACTTATAACAGGAACAAGAAAATACAACCACATCACTCCTCATCTGAAAGCGCTTAACTGGCTACCATACGAAGCAAGAATAGAGCTAAAAATTGCTTGTATCACTCACAAGGCAATACACCACAAAACTCCACATTACCTAGCCCATGAACTACTCTATCAGTCAACACAAGATCGTCGAGGGGATCGAAGGATTTTCTACTGAAACCAGCATTCTTCCGTAAGAAAAAAACCTACGATAGAGCATTCTTCGCAGAACCAAGGATTTGGAATTCGCTCCCACCGAATATCAGAAGAATAACCTATGTGCCACGATTCAAAAAGGAGACTAAGGGGCTTACTTACAAGGCCCTTGCGCCACTTTTGCGTCATTTTAAACATGGGAAAAGTGGCGGAAGGGACTCGTAAATCTGCCCCTAAGTCCTTTCTGATGGGTAAATTTCTCCCACAACAACCAACAAGGACGTTTCATTCATTATGGAAATGTGCTGTAAAAGAAGGGATACTGTCAGATGTTCAAATTATCTATTGTGAGCAGGAATATGACCCTACTAGACACAGAACAAAGAAACTGTTCACCTCCAGAATCAAGATACTGTCATTAACTTAGCTCGATTGGCTAGCCTCATCCCCTGAAACGAAGTACAACAAGGCAATCTTGAATTTACTCTAATCTCTTATATTATTACTCATTATATTTTTATGTATGGTTAATTACATGGAAATATTTAGCGGAACACATAGATATGTTCTTGACGTGAAAGAATTGTATAGACATGAAAGAATTGTATATCTGCTGATATCGTAGTGGTTTGAAATGTAAAGTGCTCTGACACCTAACTCTGGGTCTGGTTTGTGCTATAGAAAACACTGAATAAATAAATTAAAAAAATGTAAAAACATACAAGAACCATTTTTTCAACTACACTTTCTGACAGGTGTCAGTCCAAATCACTTTCCTGGGCTGCTTCCTAGAAGTCAGCACTGTCAAGGGGGCAACAATGTTGCCATACCCCTTGATAAACCTCCTGTAGTACCCGGTGAGACCTAGGAAGGCTCTCACCTCTGTCTGGGTTTTGGGCGACTCCCAATTCCGGATGGTTTCTATCTTGGGTTGAAGGGGTGCCACCTGGCCACTCCCAACTTGGTGCTCTAAGTACATCACTGAACCCTGCCCGATCTGGCCCTTACTTGCCTTGATCGTGAGGCCTACCCTCCGCAGCGCCATCAACACTTCCCAGAGGTGGCGCAGGTGTTCCTCCCAAGTGGAGCTGAACACTGCGATGTCATCCAGGTAGGCTGCACTGAACTAATCCAGCCCAGCCAACACCTGGTTGACCAACCTCTTGAAGGTGGCAGGGGCATTCTTCATCCCAAAGGGCATAACCCGGAACTGGTAATGCCCATCAGGGGTGGAAAATGCTGACCTCTCTTGGCCCCATCGGTCAAGGCGATCTGCCAATACCCAGACGTTAAATCAAACGTGCTGAGGTAGTTGGCAGCCCCTAGCCGATCTATGAGCTCATCAGCTCTGGGGATGGGGTGTGCGTCAGTCCTGGTGACTGAATTGAGTCCTCTGTAGTCCACACAGAACCGGAGTATGGGTGTGGCTCCCGGCGCTGCAGCCTTTGGGACCAAGACCACTGGGCTGGCCCAAGGACTGCTTGAGGACTCAATCACCCCAAGGGCAAACATCTTGGAGACCTCCTCCTTGATGCATGCCCTTACCCTGTCAGTCACCCTGTAGGCCTTGTGCCGCACAGGTGTGCTATCCCCAGTGTCCACATCATGGACACACCACTCAGTGACACCACGAATCAGGGAAAATAGGTCAGAAAATTGTCCCAGCAATGGGCGACAATCATTCTGTTGCTCAGGGGTCAGGGTGGAAGAGAGGATGACGCCATCCACTGACCCATCTTGCTCCTTGGCTGACAGGAGGTCTGGAAGAGGCTCGGTCTCCTCTTCCATCCCAGCATCTGTTGCCAGGAGCATGCCCACTTGGGACTTCTCCAAGTGGGGCTTGAGGCGGTTGACATGAAGGACCCTCAAGGGGTTCCTTGGAGACCGCAAGTTCACCAAATAGGTGACAGGACTCTTGCGCTCCACAACCTCAAAGGGACCGGTCCACTTATCCTGGAGCGCACAAGGCTCCACGGGGGCCAAGACCCATACCTTCTGTCCAGGCTGAAGCTCTACCAGAGTGGCATTATGGTCGTACCACCGCTTCATCTCCTCCTGGCTGGCTTCCAGGTTTGCCTCAGCAAGTTCCCTGGAACGCTTAGTCTGGTTCCTGAAGGCCAGCATGTAGCTATATACATTCTGGGGAGGTTTCCTGGGAGATTGCTCCCAGCCTTCCTTGACCAGACTTAGAGGTCCTCTCACTGGGTGGCCATACAGAAGCTCAAAGGTGCTGAACCCTAGAGACTTCTGGGGCACCTCTCTGTAAGCAAAGAGAAGGCATGGCAAGAGGACGTCCCACTTACGCCTCATGGGTTCCTCAAGACCCATTATCATGCCCTTCAGGGTTCGGTTGAATCTCTCAACCAACCCGTTTCCTTGGGGGTGGTAAGGTGTGGTGAATTTGTAGGTTACACCACACTCTTGCCAAAGAGATTTCATATATTTGGATATGAAATTGGTACCCCAGTCAGACACCACCTCTAGAGGGAATCCCACTCTGGAGAAAATTCCCATCAGCGCACGTCCCACCACGGGGGCCGTCACTGTCCTCAGAGGGATGGCTTCCGGTTACCGGGTGGCATGGTCCACCAGGACCGGGATGAACCTATTGCCTGGGGTCCAGTGGCCCTACAATGTCAATCCCCACTCTCTGGAATGGGGTACCGACCACAGGGAATGGCCGGAGTGGAGCCTTCTGCTTCCTTCCACTCTTTCCACTTGCCTGGCAAGTCTGGCAGGTCCTGCAGTGAGTGTCTGAACTCCTGCGCATTTGGGGCCAAAAGAAGTGGGTGACAAGCCTTTCAAAGGTCTTGTCCTGCCCCAAATGTCCTGCCAATGGCACATCGTGAGCCAGCCCCAGTAGGAAGGCTCTGAAGCGCTGGGGTACCACCAGCACACGGGCTGACCCAGGCTCAGCAACCTTAGCCTCAGAATACAGGAGGTCGTTCTCCCAGTAAATGAAATGTGTTCCAGACTGATCACCGTTGGCCTGGTCTGCAGCCTGCTGCCGCATACCCACGAGAGAAGGGCATTCTTTCTGCTCCCTGCAGAATTCTTCCCTGGAGGGTCCTCCTTCTTGCTGCCAATGGGTCAGCTCAGGTAGGTCCCCCAGTTCAGCTACCTGTTTCCCTGTAGGTTCCAGGGCATCCCCCTCAAGGTCTGCTTCCTCCTGGACCGTGGGAACTTCGGGGGCTGGTTTCTCGCGCCCCCTGCCTCTTCTCCCTAAGGCCGGTTCCTAGGCCTCCCTCTCAGGCTCCAGGTCCTCTTGAGCACCTCTACTCGCTGTCATGGACCGTGTGGTGACACACGCCCAATCTGGCATACCCAACATCTCCAGGTGAGCACTCCGCTCCACCTTAGCCCAAGGTGAGCTCTCCAGATCGTTCCCTAACAGACAGTCTACAGGCATGGCGGGCCTCACAGCTACCTGAAGAGTACCAGAGACCCCCCCCGCCCACATGAAGGGAACCTGAGCCGCCAGGCAGTGAGTCTCGGTGTTGTCAGCGGCAACAACCGGCTAGAATGCTCCTGGGAAAACCTGCTCCTGAGACACCAGGTGGCGCTTGACAACCGTCACACTGGCTCCTGTGTCTCTGAGAGCTTCAACCCTATGGCCATTTATGGTCACCCACTGCCTGTACTTCTTAGTGTTCTCAGGCAGTTGGGTTTGGGGGACCACTTCACAGTCTCCTAATGAGACAAGGGACATCTCTGTGGGACCCCACCCACCTTGGACACCCATTTCTCCACCCAGGGCTACACTAGCCGTCTGCCGGGGGGTTGCACCAGTGGGTGCTGGTTTACCAAACTGGCGACACTTGGGATCATTGGCAAAATGACCCAGCTCACCACATCTGTAACAGGTTGGGGGCCCTCTTTGAACAGGGGTACCTGTCGGGGCCCCGGTCGGTTTCTGGGGTGGGGGAGGCTGAGAACCTTTCCCTTGGTTCCCTTGGGGATTACTTTGGGGCCTCTTCTGGAACTCCCTCTGTTTACCCTTGGCCCCCCCGCTCTTCTGCTGGGGACCCTGCCCACCCTTGGCGGAGTCTCCCACGGGACCCTTGTGGACCCTGGTACTGACCCAGCGGTCCGCCTCCTCAGCAAGCTTCCTAGGGTTAGTCAGCCTACTATCAATCAGGTGCTGGCATAGCTCAGGAAAACAATTACTGGACAAGTGCTCCCATGCCATTAAATCAAGAAGCCCTTGAAAATTATCAACCTTGCTACCCTTTACCCAACCATCCAGTGCGCTGCAAAAAAAAGTCACATACTCCACATACGTACTATTGGGAATCTTAGTGCAACCCCTGAACCTCTGCCTATATATTTCCGGAGTTAACCCATACCTAGCCATTAAAGCATCCTTCAGATGGGGGTAAGAGTTATACACATCTGAGGGCAAATCTAGCAGTGTGTCCCGCCCTTCACTCATGAACCGCCCCCACAACCCCGCTCCCCAATCCTTCTCAGGGACCCAGTGGGAGGACATGGCTACTTCGTAGGCTTTGAACCACTGCCCTATGTCATCATTTTAAAAAAATTCCTTCACTACATCTTTGGGTATGTACACTCTGGACTCTACCTGCACTGGGGGTGTGCTGCCACCAGAGGGAGTGCTTCCCAAGCCCTGGGCTTTCAACTCCAGCTCCCTCAATTTCATCTCATGCTTCATTTGGCTTTTTCTCTCTTCCATTTCTAGCCTTTTTTGTTCCATTTCCAGTTGTCCATTTAGTTTCGCCATCTCTACCTCATGAGCTCTGGTTTCCTTCCTGTCGGCCAACTCCTCTGGCGACAGGCCTCTGCCCGAGCTAGCGATGCTCTCTGCCCGCTCAATTTCCTCCACGTCATTAGAGGGTATCCTTGACTCTATCCAGGCCCTCAGCGCGTTGAGTAGATCTGTTTTGAGCTTACATCCAACAGTGGGGACTTTATATAGGTTTATCAGGCTTAGCACAAGACCAAATAACGTTTAAACAGCCCACAATACTTATTTTCAAAGAGTTCTTGGTTCTAGAGTAATTTTACAGTTCTGTGCACGTCGTCCCTCTTCGTACGCGTCGTACGCGGTAGACACAGGCTTTGGGCAGGTTGGACACGCACTGCAGGCGCTTCAGCTGAAGCGTGCACCCTACGGTGTGAATGGGCACAGTACCTTCATGCTTGGTGAGTTCGTCACGGACACTTCCTTGGCAGCAGGCGTACAGTACGGTGCGAAGTTCTCTGGGCGGCGCGTACTACGGTACGGGAGACCTTGGGCGTGCGCAGCTCAGGGGGACGGGGCGAGAGTACGGCTCGTACTGCCAGACGTTCGGGTACGCGACGTACCGGGATCGCTGATCTTCACTTGGACTGCTGAGACAGGCGAACAGAACGCTCCGGATGGGAGACGTACGCGACCACCACACGTACCACGGCCT